>NC_059073.1:137887011-139137011 GCF_020497125.1 Mauremys mutica | reverse complement strand
TTCTGAGATTTAGTTGCTTTCTTTGGTTATGTTTTTCAGGTCAGTGAAGAGCAAACCAACCTGCTCCACCCTCAATACCCACCTCCCTGATCTGATTTTTAGCTTCTGCTCTGTGTGGTGTCCCAGTAGGCTCTCTGTGGGTGACATCAAATCCAATCATTGAAAAGCTTTGAAGCCTAGGACCATAAACTTAGGGTAAGTTCAGTGTGTATGCAATATTGCTCATTTTTATGGTTTTTTTAAAAAAACATATGTTATTCTTATAAAATATGAATAAACACATTTTAAGGCGTGCACACACTGATTCTTCTGCTGGTTTAGAAGTAATTAGAGAAAAACAGAACCGCAAAATTGTGCATGTTATAGAAGTTCATACAATCAACACAATAGTTAAGTAAGTGAGTTTATTCAAGGACATTGAGTGTATTGTCACTGGAAACAAATCTCATTATAATCTAATCAATCAAAGAAAGGAAATAGCATCCATAGCGTATGAAAATATGATCCAAGATAGAAGACAGGATAAAGTATTGCCCTTTCCTGTTAAATCTTACAGGACTTCTCCTTAATCATATTAGAATATTTAGTTCTTACATAGCACTTTTTGCCCACAGATAACAAAGCATTTTACAAAGGAGGTCGGTAACGTTATCCCCAGTTTACAGAAGGGGAAACTGAGTGGGGAAATGACTTGCCCAAGGTTATCCAGCAGATCATCAGTGGTAGACTGAGGAATATAACCCAGATCTCCTGAGTCCTAATCTGGTGCTCTATCCACTAGATCATATAGAAACTGAAGCTCATCGGTTTGAAGATGAGCCTGATTTTCACAGGAACTGAGCACTCAGCAACTGCCACTGAAGTCACTTGAGCTACTGGTTGCTGTTGGGCATTTTAGAAAATCTCTCTCATTTGTAGGTGCTTGGGTGGGAGGTGAGTGCTTATGAAAGTCTGGCCCTATGTGTTCCACTCAAGGTCACGGTTAGTGGCAGAGCCAGGAACAGATCATAGAGGTCTTTCCTCCTCCAGTCCCTTTCTGTCCTTTCTACATCCCAGTGTCTCTGCTTCCTTGCTCAGAGAGAGGATTTTACTTCTAAACGCCTTGATTTACCAGCTGTCATTTTCCTCTTTACTAATTTCCCAGATATGTTTTTGCTAAATGTTCCTTTTCCTCTTCATATTATACTGAATGTAACACTTAGACTATCATTTTCTTGACCTGCAGTCTATATAGTCTTTTTATTGTGCAATAATAAGTATAGGATGATTGGACTTTGAAAGTGCAGTTAGAAATCAGAGCTGTCATCATAATAATGCAGCACTTTGATGTTAAAGTTCAGACACATTTTCTGTAGCAGCTCAAAACAAATTGCCACTACTAGTTGCTGCTTGATACTTTGCTCCTTCATTTCGTGCCAGGATCAGAGCAACTCTCGAGGCAGGAGCTCAACAGGACTGATTTATGCAGGTTCAGTTCAGCTTATGCTGCCAAACCCGCAGCTGTATGGAGCTTCCTGAGTCATGTGGGGCCACTGATACTGGTTTTGTGTTTGCTGCCATCCTGCAGTGCTGATCATGAGTATGTTCCACAGACAGCTCTGTGGTGAAAAAAGATGAGACCACTTGGGAACATAGGTGCTGGAACTGGGGGTGATACTGCACCCCCTGGCTTGAAATGGTTTCCATTATATACAGGGTTTACAATTTGGTTCAATGGCTCTCAGCACCCACACTATACAAATTGTTCCTGCTTGGGAGTAAGGACTTGTCCTTTACTGTGACCCTGGTGGGCATATTGTTTACCAGGAAAGCTCCCACTACTGTCCCCTTAACTGTTTTCACAAACATACCAGTTCTGAACACATCACCATGCCCTTCCCATGCTCGTGTGCCATAGTGGTTTAGGGGGAGAGGGCTGGGAAAAGGTTTCACAGTGAATTGGGTCATTGCATCTATAGAGCCCAGTTGGATAGACCTAAATTTGCTTGATCCAGCCTAATGTTTAACCAGTGCTACTCTCTCTGCATGTTGGAAAGTGGTTTTGGTCATGAAACAATCTGCAGTCAAGTTCTAGCCCCTTTTGGATGTCTGGTGAAAACAATAATAAACCCTCAGGGCTTTGCCCTCATGGCGTATGATGTTTCCAGGATTCCTGAAAGGGTTTAAATCCATATGCCCAGTTGAGTGTTGTTATTCCTTACTTTGAACTGACACATGCCAACAAAACTAAAATAACCAGGATTAGTTGTTGCACATGCAGCTCATCAGAAACCACTGTTTGCAATTATGGCAACATAACAATGTTAACTGGTCTGGAACCGAGCTTTATTTCCTAATTGTCCATAGTAGTAATAATATTTATATATTTTAAATTGAAGGCACATCAAGTTCTTCATGTGCTCCAGGCATATAGAGAAATCATGTCGCCTACCACTGACATGTAGCCATTTCTGGGTTGGAAGTTGGCAGCTGTTTAACAGTACACAACAACTCTACACAATAGTTAGGTCAAGAAGTGGCTGATCTTGCAAACCTTCCTCATAAAAACAAAGATGGTCTTTTGATTAAAGCCATTGAACAGGGACTTGGGAGATCTGGGGTCAATTCCCAGCTCTGCCACAGACTCACTGTGTGACCTTGAGCAAGTTACCTAATCTCTCTCTTCCCCGTTTGTAAAAATGGAGATAGTAATTCTACCTTTTTTCACCATTTGACTTTCTCATCTGCTTCCCTTATAAGCTCTTCAGAACAGGAATTTTGTCTTATGTTCATATACCACACCTTGCACAATGGGGCCCATTTTCAGTTGGTGCTTCTTGAAACTACCATAATGCTGCTACTGCTAAATAATGCAGAGTTGACAGAGAATTCAGATGAAGTTATGTATATAGACGCTATGCTGGATCTGACTTACAGTGAAGGACCTTGTCCAGACAAACCTGCAGGGAAGATCAAAGGGGAGAACCTAATTATCCACAGTGGAGTTTAGCCAAGACACTTGAAGGAACACTCTTAACAGTCTTTGCTTAGATATACAGGAAATGTAGGCACCTTAGGCAGGGAGGAAAAAAGCCAAGACATCTTTAAATTAATACAAGTAGTAAGGGCCCTGGTTTTATTTTATCTTCTGCATGGGGAAGGGTTAGAATTTCCATTACTATGCCAAACACTAGAAGCTGGCTGGCTCAAAACAGAATGGACAGTCCCTTGGCTATTTTTGGACATATGAGTACTTGAGTCAATAACACAAGTGCTATAACTGTAAGAAAGAGAGGCTTCCTGACCTGTCTTGTTGTGGATACAGTACACCAATGAGAGAGGGTGAACCCAGAGCACATTTTATTAGCAACAGTGTTAATTCATAATATGAGAGTTAATTAAGCTCAGTCTGCAGAATATAAGGAACAATTAATTAAGGGCTCATTGATTTTAAATTTGTTTTAAGAAAATACAAATCAATCCATCTTCATCATCTCTTGAATTTTCCCTAGATCACAGAGCACTGAACAAATCAATGTGACACAGACTAGCTGCGTTTTTTATTAATGGGTTATGGTAAAAACAATTCCCACACTATAAGTGGAGTCAGTGTAGGTGTGGACTGGGAAAGTGTGTTAAAATACAAACATAAATTCCTTTCAGGTCAGTTTTAAAGGAGAGGGAGCCGTTGTGTCTGGAGGTTGGAGCAGGATGGGGGCTGAAGGTCAGAACTACTGGGTTCTATTCTAGACTTTGAGAGGAAGAGAACAGCTTAGTTTAGCGGCTGAAACAGTGGGAGTAGGGGACAGAGAGTCAGCTATTCTGGATTTTATTTCTGATTTTGTAAGGAGAATGTAGCCTAATGGCTAGAAGAGGGGGAAATGGGAACCAGACCTAGACCAGATCAAAGTATTCTTTCAAAACTCTTTTTTAACAACAAATTGCTTCCTCCGCCTCCCCCATCCCTGTCAAAATGGAAATTTCCATGGCAAGAGTCTATCTGATTAAATTTTATCATTTTTTTTGTGGGGGGGGGGGAAACAAAATTTCTGCTATAAATCAGTTTTCAGCTGAGACCTTTTGGTATCTGAAAACTATTCAATTATGGGAATTTTGTTTTTTTGACAAAATCCTGAAGACCTTTGAATAAAAATGTGTGTGAAAACAAAAAAGCTTTTGTTTTCATTTTGTTTGCAGTGTTGTAGCCGTGTTAGTCTAGGATATTAGAGAGACAAGGTGGGTGTGAGGTAATATCTTTTTATTGGACCAACTTCTGTCGGTGAGAAAGACACACTTTTGAGCTACACAGAGCTCTTCTTGCCCAGACTTGAAGAACCAACAGAAGTTGATCCGATAAAAGATATTACCTCACCCATCTTGTCTCTTTGTTTTCACTGATTTTTTTTCCATGGGGACAAAAACCAATTTCCCAGCTTTAGTCAGCTCTCTTGGGCTCTTTCCCTGTGTTTGTAAGGGTATGTTGCCTAGTAGTTAGAGCTGGATGCCTCTCCTCAGTTCTTCTGTGCAACTCGGTGTATTTGTCCTTGGTATGTCAAGGGTTAACATTTGATGTGAAGGTCCCAGGTAGAGTGTTAGCCAAGAGCTAGTCTGGCCACTAGATAGGGCAGTTTGGTGGCCAGGTTAATTTCTTCTCTAGGGATTAGCTGCTGATTGGTGGGGCCATTCCAGCTTTCTTTCTTGTGGGACAGAATCTGGTTTCTCTTCTTACACTGGGTTCCCTTTGCAGATCTGTTCCCACATTTTTGCTTAGTTCTTTGGATGAAACAACACTGGGACAAGCAACAGCATCATCAAATCAGAAGGAGGAAGCAGAGCAGGCACTGCCGAAGGACAGATTATAGGCAGCTTCCCTGGGGAATTTTATTTTTTTTCTGGACAATATCCTAAATATAAGATGTGGAAGGATAAGCAGGACTTCCAAGTCATATGTATAGTGGGCAGAACACTCATCCTGTTTTAAACAGGAAAGTCCTGCTTTTGTAATGTTTGTTCCCCCCCATCTGGGACTGAGACAAAACCGAATGTGGTTGTGTCCAGTATTGGATAGGAGGGGGGTGCCATAATGGAGAGTGCCCTGCTCTGCCTCTGCCAGCGTGACTGTGTGAGGTCACGCTGACAGGCGTGGGGTGGCACACTCTTCATTATGGTGTCCCCTCATTCACGGTCATCCCGGTTGGGGCAGGCTCATGCCAGTGGAGGCAGGGTCCCGCCATTCCCAGAAGTACCAAAATTCTGGGAATGCGCGATTAGTCACTCTGTGTGTAAGGAGTAGCTTAAGCAGAGAACTGGGTACCTCAGGAATAATGTGTTATGGAGCCCTATTATTATTATTTGTCTTATGGTAAGGCCTAAACTATGCCAGCATAGCTATAACAGGAAACCCACACCAATGTATATGCAGTTATGCTGGTATAACTTATTCTCGTGTGACCCTGCAAAATAAACTATATTGATATAATGTGCCTTGTACCAATATAACTACATCTATACTAGGACTTACTCTAGAATTGCTTCTCCCCACTTTGGTCTCAAATTTCTCCGATTTGGTGACCTTCTGGGCAGGCTGCAAAACGCATCTATTTGCAGGGGCGGCTCCAGGCACTATCACGCCAAGCGCGTGCTTGGGGCGGCAAGCCACTGGGGGCACTCTGCCGGTCGCCGAGAGGGCAGCAGGCAGGCTGCCTTCGGCGGCTTGCCTGCGGAGGGTCCGCTGGTCCTGTGGCTTTGGCGGACCTCCCACAGGCAAGCCGCCGAAGGCAGCCTGCCTGCCGTGCTTGGGGAGGCAAAATGCCTAGAGCCGCCCCTGTCTATTTGAGAGGGTTTTGGAGAAGACTAAGGCCTGGCCTTCACTTAAAATGTAGGTTGACATAGCTGAGCTCAGGGATGTGAAAAATCCACACCCCACAATACCATAGCTATGGCAACCTAACCCTTACTGTAGACGCAGTTGCATCGACAGAAAAATGCTTCCGTTGAGCTATCTACAGTGTCTTAGGAAGGTGGAGTTCCTACAGTGATGGAAAATGCCCTTCCAACACTGTGATCTATGACTATACAACAAGGTTATGAAGGAGTAGCTATGGTGCCATATCTATGCCATTAAAACACCTGTAGTGTAGACATGGCCTGAGAGGATGCTTTCTAGATGATGAAGTGGAGGAAAGGAGTCTTTTGTCAGTGTGTGGCTTACTGGCTGAGTTCTTGTTTGAAATTGTTGCACAATAAAATCCCAGCAGCATTAGAGTTAGGGCACCTAGAGCCCTGTATAGTTGTATTTTATTCTCAGGAAATATAAATAAAATGCACACCAGGGCATGGAAGATGGAGAGATGAGAGAGAGGATGGGCTGGGAGTAGGGTGACCAGACGTCCTGATTTTATTGGGACTGCCCTGATATTTACTTGTTTGTCCCACGTCTCGACCAATGTTCGGTCGGGACGCGAATTGTCCTGATATTTTGCCCTCTGATGCACAGGCAGAGGGGGCTTGTGCCCCCCCACCCCAACTCCACCCCAGCCCTGCCCTGACTCTGCCCCTCCCTCCCCCATTGGATCCCTCCCCAAATCCCCACCCTGGTCCCGCCCCCCAGACCTGCCCCTTCACTGCCCTATTGGATCTCTCCCCAAATCCCCGCCTTGGCCCTGCCTCTTCCCCAAGCACACTACATTCCTCCTCCTCACCCCTCCCTCCCAGGCTTGCGCTAATCAGTTGTATGGCAGCGCAAGTGCTGGAGGGAGGGGGGAGAAGCAGGACGCAGCAGCCAGCTCAGGGAAGGTGGAGGCAGAGCAAAGGCAAGCTGGTGTGTGGAGGCAGGGCGTGGAGCTGCCTGTGGGTGCTCAGCCCCCACCAATTTTTCCTATGCTCTGGCAGCTCTTGGGGTTTTTTTTGTTTGTTTTTTTCCTTCGTCACTGGCTCTTGGGTTTTTTTTTTACTCTGCCAGCACCCACCCGCATCCCAATATTTCACGTCTCTCATCTGGTCACCCTAGCTGGGAGGATGAGGTAATAAGCTGAACGAAGTTGACTAGAAAGAAGTTGTTGATTGTTGCTTGTCTAACCAAACTTGCTTTCATCTAACTTATATGCTGAGGTCCCTAGTGTGTACCAAGCCCAGTTTGAAGTGACTGGGGCCTATGAAATGTGGTATTGCTCCGTTTCCTACTGGATGCTGGCCCCCTTGTTCACAGTCTCAGAAAGTGGGCTTGGAGACTGATTTACCCTCTTGGTCCTCATATTTAAAGATGAGGACTGACACCATATTGGTGAGATGGGGGAAATTTGGGCCTTGTCTACTTTACAGCTGCATCCAGACCAGGAAACCTGGTTCCAACATAGTGTCCAGTAACCCAGTTACAGCTGTGATTCCCAATTTATGGTATAGGCCGGACATAATCAGGTCAAACCCTTAGTCTTGGTCTGATCCGGTTTATCTTGATTACAGAACAAAGTTAAGGTCCAGTCTATGACAGAAACGTGAATGATGTTTGTCACCAGGAGAGGAGACGCTCTGTTAATAGCCGGTTTTCCAGACATAGAATGGTAGAACTGGAAGGGACCTTGAGAGGTCATCTAGTCTAGTCCCCTGCACTTGTGGCAAAATACTAATAAAAATGGTTCTTGTTTCTACTGGGACTTGTGCTAGTGATGACTGTTCCATGATGCTGTGGAAAAAGTCCATGTCAGAGGTTCTGACCTGTCTGGGGAATTCCTACATGGGTCTATGCTACAGGCTTCCTTTAGGTAGCAGCAAAATGTCTTGGGAAGGTGAGCTACCGAGAGGCCATGGAAAATGTGTTTGGTGATCTTTTTACTCTTAACAGGCTTTTGTAGTAGAATTGCTATTTTAATAACTAAAATGAGCAAGATTCATGACTCAGCTGTCATTTTATTGCTGCTGCTTTAGCTCTTGGGAGGGAATCATCCGTGGGAAGCTGCATAATGTCATTTCAGTATAAGTTTGCAGCTGGGAAAAGGCATATATCCTGCTTTGCTCCCCCACATCCCTCATGGTCTTCTGACCCATAAAAATGATAATGTCATCTATACGTTCCCATTAGAAATGCAGTGAAATATTATCCACTGCATGATTTAGTTCCAGCAGCTAAAATATTATGACTTAAATGACATACCTCCCCCTCTCACAGATAGCCTCGTCTTAAAAGTGACAATCAGTGGTACCGAGGGGATTAGTAATAGACTATCTAACCTTTCACCTCTAGGTTGCTGGTTAAAATCCAGCCCAGACTGGATGTGACTAGGTTGTTGCCATCCGATGGCTGTTCAGTGGCCTTGTGTGTAATGAGTTTGGTTGGTCTCAGGCCTGGAGTACACTTAAAATTTGGGTCCACATGGCTATATCGTGCAGGAGTGTGAGAAATCTACACCTAGCCCCCAGAGTAGACGCAGAAAGGTGGACTGCTTCTATCGCCCTCGCTAGCATCACTCGAGGAAGTGGTGTTCCTACTCTGATGGAAAAACCTCTTCTGTCGGTGCCATAGCTATGCCGGTTTAGTTCCCATAGTGTAGACATGGCCTTAATCCACTTCCCAAAGGACAGGCGTCCATGTCACTAAAAACCATCACACAAGCTGATGCTAATTGTCTCCCTACTGGCAGTGGGCAAGGAATGAATTAGCCTCAGAGACTGAACTTGCTTTCCTCCTGAGAGACAGTTTCTCTTTGGCAGAGTTTGAGGCATATTGGCAGTGCATTGTACGGAAGCTTACCCTGCAGTTGAATGTGCTGTGGATACAAGCAGAGAAGTTTGGCCACCTGAGCTGATAATCCAATGTTTCGCATGGGCACATTTGCTGATGGATCCTATTTCTTGATAGGTTTGTGCAAAAATTACTTATAGTCTATAGAATTCAATAGAGAATCACAAAATAGGAACACACATATTGCCAGACTGGAACAGATTCAAAATCCTTGTAGTCCAATGTCCTGTCTCTGTCATTAGCTAGTACCAGATGCTTCAGAGGAAGGTGCAAGAAACCCCCAAGTAGGCAGATGTGGGATATTCTATCCCCCATGAACCCTTAATAGCAGGGCCGGCTCCAGATCCCAGCGCGCCAAGCGCGCGCTTGGGGCGGCGTCCCAGTGGGAGGGCGGCAGGCGACTTCGGTAGACCTCCCGCAGACGTGCCTGCGGAGGGGCCGCTGGTCCCGCGGCTCCGGTGGAGCATCCGCAGGCATGCCCGCGGGAGGTTCACCAGAGCCGCGGGGCCAGTGGACCCTCCACAGGCACGTCTGCGGGAGGTCCACCGGATCCGCAGGACCGGCGACCGCTAGAGCGCCCCCCGCGGCGTGCCGCCCTGCTTGGGGTGGCGGAAATCCTAGAGCCGCCCCTGCTTAATAGTTAGAGATTGTCGTAAACCCAGAACTATAAGATTGTATCTCATTCTCAATACTCTTTTGTTAACTATTATAACTCTTAATATTCTTGCTCTCTATATAAATATCCAGTTCCTCTTTGAATCTGGCTAAGGGTTTATTTTCACAGGGCAGTTATTGCAAAATAGGAGAGGGTGTGGACGTAAGCACAGTAACTATTTTGCACTAGCTTCCTGTGTTGATACTCTTATTCCACACCAAGTGCCTTTTTGTGGAGTAGTTTAATCCACTTCCAAAGTGGACTACACTATACTTGACAAAGGCACTTTCAGTGCAGAATAAAAGTGTCCACATGGAAAGTTAGTGCAGAATAAAGAAAGAGGAGTACTTGTGGCACCTTAGAGACTAACAAATTTATTTGTGTATAAGCTTTTGTGGGCTAAAACTCACTTCATCGGATGCATGCTATTCTGCACTATTTCCCCATGTAGAGAAACTATAAGATTCAATTGTAACCTTTTTGGTAGGGCGGGTTTCTTTTCTTTCATCCCATCTTATAGAACTCTATAGCTCTGTATATTTGTATAGGATGGTTTAAAATCCTGGAAGAAAGCTATTAATTTCTCTAATGCTTTTTAAAAAAAGGTGGTTTCCATTGTTCAGGTAACTGTACTGCTTTTGTGTAGCCACTTCACCTAAAAACTGCACTAATGCTGCCACCTATGGAAAGTTGGAGGGAGATGTGATATAAGATGCTACTCAATATCTCTTCAGCTGTGAAAAAAGGGTTTGAATGTGTCCTACTGACACGCAGATGTGCCTTCATGGTTTTTGGCAATATCCTGGCCCTGACCATTTGATTGACCAGGTATTAATTTATAGGTGAGGTGGCTGAAACTTGCTTATTTTCATCATCATTTTTACAAATCCAGAAAACCACCAGTGAAGATATTGTAGTATTGTAATAGCACTTGCAAGCCGCAGTGTGCAAGGAGCTGTACTAATGTGTTTTCCCTGCCCTGAAGAGTTTACAGTCTGACTAGAGAAGGCAGACAGAGAGGTGGGAGAAAGGAGGTATCGTGATCACCATTTTACTAACAGGGAACGGGGGCATGGAGCAGATTGCGTACCCCTCATTACTACAGGAGGGCAGTTACTTGCTTTAATACTCATGTGAATAACTGCTCACCAGAGAGAGCCGGGGGGGTCACAGCCTGGTCCTATGGGACCTGCATTTATCTGGGTGGACTGATTAAAAGTACAGCGATTGTGGGGTGATAATAGGTCTGCTGCCTGTGGTCTCTAAGTGTGGTCTGCACCAACTTAGTTCAGCCTAGGGAGTGAAAAATTCACACTCCCGAGACATATAGTTAAATCAATGTAATCCCCAGTTTAGATACCCCTAGGTCGACAGAAGAATTCTTCTGTCAAACTAGCTACTACCTCTCAAAGGGGTGGATTTATGACAGCAATGGAAAAACCCCTTCTGTCACGGTAGCACAGACACTTGCTTCAGCAGCATAGCTGCAACACCGCAGTTGTGCCACTGTAGCCAGAGGTGCCGACTTCTCCAGTTCCCGGGGGGTGCTGGAGCCTGCTCTGCCCCAGGCCCTGCCCCCCACTGCACTCCTTCCCCCAAGCCCTCAACCCCACTCCACCTCTTCCTGCCTCCACCCCGCCCCTGCCTGCCTTTTCCCCAGGGCCACCCAGAGGATTCACGGGGCCTGGGGCAAAGCAATTTCGGGGGCTCCTTCCATTAAAAAAAAATGTTGCAATGACTATAGAATACTGTATTCTCGTGGGGGCCCCTGCGGGGCCCGGGGCCTGGGGCAAATTGCCCCACTTGCCCCACCCGGGCAGCCCTGCTTTTCCCACCCCTGCTCCCCTGCCTCTTCCTGTCCCTGCTCCTTCCCCTTCCCCCTAGTGCCTCCTGCATGCCACTGAACAGCTGATTGCAGTGGGTGTAGGACACAGGGCTGCCGGTTGGTGCTAAGCCCCCACTATTTTTTTCTGTGGGTGCTCCAGCCCTGGAGGCCCATGGAATCGGCACCTATGACTCTAGCACTTGTAATATAGACATGATACCCCCAGTAAAAGCTCTGTAGCTTTAAGAGCTGGGAGCAGGGGCTGGTTCTTATGATCTTAGCTCCTGATGAAGAAAGGGCAGCTTTTCCTCAGCTGTCTTCACTTCAGTGCTGATTGCAGACTGGAGAGAGCAGGGGGGAATAGTTTGGGCAGAACCTTGCAGGATTTGTGAAAGGGAGACCAGAGCAGCATAGTTGTGTGTGCAGAATTAATCTCTTGCATTGTCCCTGGGGCCCACAGCCAGCCAGGTTTCCTGTTTGTCCTGGTATGTTGAATTATTTGTTTTATTTTGTTATGAGTTTTTGTAGAGCAATTTCATAGGCGGGACACTGTATGGTTTTAAAAACTAACTCACTGGAAAACTCACAAGCCCCCGGCTGTATTTTCCTCATACAGCAGTTTTTGTTCAGCTCTAGGAAGCTGAACAGTCTCTTCTGCTTTGGGGCAGGGATTGTCTACTACTTTGTGGCTGGGGCCCTGTTGTGTTAGGCGCTGGACAATCTTGTTTGATCTCTAGGCACTACCATACAGGGCCAGCTCTAGCGATTTCGCCGCAGGGGGCGCTCTTCTGCTCGCCGGTCCCGCAGCTCCGGTGGACCTCCCGCAGGCGTGCCTGCGGAGGGTCCGCTGGTCCCGCATCTCCGGTGGAGCATCCAGTGCTCCACCGGAGACGCGGGACCAGCGGACCCTCCGCAAGCACGCCTGCGGGAGGTCCACCGGAGCCACCTGCCGCCCTCTGGGCAACCGGCAAAGCGCCCCCCGCGGCATGCCGCCCTAAGCATGCACTTGGAGCGCTGGTGCCTGGAGCCGGCCCTGCTACCATACAAAACAGGATTAATTGTAAAGGGGACTCCAGATTTAGGCCATAGGTGTAGCGGCATTGCTGGAAAAAAATCTTAGTGTAGATAACAACTGCATTAGTGAAGGTCCTTTTTTACACCATACTGATCCATTAGCACAGCTATTTCTGTGTAATTATATCAATGGCTGAAAACCTCAGTGTAGGTTTTATTAAGACACAGAGGCTAGTCAGAATAAAAACAATGTATCCTCTTTAGTCTCTCCCTTCTAGACAATGAAAGAGTACAGTTGGGCAAATTATTTTCAGCAAATGTATTTTTCAGGGCATTGAAATTATTTTCAAATTTGGATCTAATTCAGCTAAGGAGTTTTGGCTTAATTTTTTTTAATAGTCAAAATAGTTTAATCATTTTGAATTTTCATTTAAAAGCAATGTTCCAAAAATGGAACAAAGAACAAAACAAAACAATCATGTTTGGTCAAATTCCATGTTGTGTTTGATCTGAATCAATGTTTTTTGTTTTGCAAGAGAAAATGAAAAATTTCTAGTGTAGATTTGAACAGAACCAAATTCCCCCCCCCCCCCCAGATTTTTCAGATCACCCCTGGAACTGAAAAATCAATTATTCATTCAGCTCTTCTGGAGTGTGACAAGCGAATTAAATTTCATTGTAGTAGTCCGAGGAATCCTCTTGTAACTGCTGGATCCCCACACATATCTATTTCACTTTACATTTCAAGCTTTGCCCATGCTCAGGCAGAATGTTGCTAGTTTGGGCTATGCTCAGTGTGGTAGTTGCTAACAGATTTCTAGTATGGTTTCCTTCACCAGTGTGGACTGGGGTTTACGTGCTCTGGACAGCTGTGGTAGCCAAATGATCCTTATAATGTAATTCTCATTCTAAAAACCAGAACAAACCTGCCCACATTGGCCAGGGACATCTTTCTGGAGTCCTGGCAAGCAACAACCAGGCTTAAGCACATAGAAGATGGTAGAATTTTGTGGTGGTGGTGACAGGGAGAGATAAGAAAACAGTGTTCCAGCTATGGTGCATGTGCAGGGAGAAATATTCAAAAACCCCTGCAAGAGGATGTTTGTTATGGGCTCAGTCCTGCAAAGTGCTTGCTGTTTCCAGGGAGGTGCTCAGGAGCTGTGGGCATGCCATAGTTTGAGCCTGTGAATGCTTAAAAAGAGAGGCTCCCACTGGATTCTAAACCATAGCTGCTTGTATTTAGGGCTTGATCCTGCTCATTGGCAGTGTGGAGAGTTCTCCCTCTCAGCACCAGGTGCAATGTGAGAAGCAGGAGGAGGAGCACAGGGGTACCTAATTCTGCACTAATGAGAACGCTGCTGTGTGGTTGCCTGGCAGCAGGCCTGAAGCCCAGGAGGGAAGCAAGGAGTTGACTGCTTTGTAATGACCATGCCTGTCCCTTTCCCTCTCTGCGTGTGCAAGTATAGGAATGCAGTTAGGCTGACAGTCCTACTGCAAGCATAGCAAAGTGGTTAGGCTGACAGTCCTAGCATGTGTGGACAGAAAAATGAAACTGACAGGACTATCTGATGTGCTTTAGGATGTTCGATAGCCCCTCTGATCATGGGTAAGCTCCTGGAAGGCAATTCTGATCTGCAAAGCAATGTCCAAAGCAGATTTCATAGTGGAGCTAGTCAGTTGCATTTTGCTGCTCCATTGAGAGCAGAGGACTTCCACATACCTGGCCAGAGGCCTTTACAAGACAGAATCTGGCATAAATGCTGGGCACTGCTGATTCCTGATTAAGAATCTGAAATTTAGCTTCCAAGGGGGCCTGGTGGAGAGAAGGCTGGACTGGGATTTAGGACACCTGGCTTTGCCACTGGCCTGCTGGGTGACCTTGGGCAAGTCTCTTTGCTGCTCTGTGCCTCAGTTTCCCCCCTCTGAAATGGCGATAATGATTCTTTATGGAATGCTTTGAGATCTACTGATGAATAGCCCTATGTAAAGATGAAGTGGTATGATTACTATTTTAAAAACAGTTCATTTGACTAAATATCCATGTATTCAAATGTGACAATGGCCATCACAAGTCATCACTGGGAACTGAGGGCTGGCCCTCCAGCGCTTATGAGTCTGAGCTTCCTTAGGAGTCTACTACAGCAATCTGCTATGAACGACCCACTAGAAAGGAAGATTGTGTAGCACACACTGAACAGTGCATTACACAGAGAGAACAGGGGTATTGTCTTTCAGATCAATATTTCACCATTTATCATACAACTTTTCAAGGGTATGTTTATTTTAAAACAAGGATGTTTTCCCTCTAGAGGTTTGTATTTTAACACAACAAGTCATGCAGTAAATACATCTTGGAGTTCAAGGCACTACAAGGAGATGAACAAGTAACATTTACATGCCCCTCCCTGCTTTAAATAGCCAGAGTTCTCTATTTTTCTCTACCAAAAGCAATGTATTCCATGAAGCATACATTCTATAAATGAAATCATGTAGAATTGGGTATGTTTAGTCCACAGAAGAGAAGGCTGAGAGGGGACATAACAGTCGTCAAACATGTAAAATGTTATTAAGAGGATGGTGAGCAATTGTTTTCCATGTTCGCTAAGAGTAGGACAAGAAATAATTGGCTCAGCTTGCAGCAAAGGACGATTAGGTTAGATATCAGGAGATCCTTTCTAACTAAAAGGATAGTTAAGCACTGGAACAGGTGAGCTAAGGAGGTTGTAGAATCCATGTCTGTGGAGGTTTTTTAAAAACAGGTTGGATAAGCACATGTTGGGGATGGTCTAGGTCAGGGATCGGCAACCTTTCGGAAGTGGTGTGCCAAATCTTCATTTATTCACTCTACTTTAAGGTTTCGCGTGCCGGTAATACATTTTAACATTTTTAGAAGTCTCTTTCTATAAGTCTATAATATATAACTAAACTATTGTTGTATGTAAAGTAAATAAGACTTTTAAAATGTTTAAGAAGCTTCATTTAAAATTTAAATTAAAATGCAGAGCCCCCGGACTGGTGGCCAGGACCTGAGCAGTGTGAGTGCCACTGAAAATCAGCTCACGTGCCATCGGCACTTGTGTCATAGGTTGCCTACCCCTGGTCTAGGTATATTTCATCCTGCCTCAGTGCTAGGGGCTGGACCAGATGACTTCTTGAGGTTCCTTTCAACCCTACATTTCTACAGTTCTGTCTCTGCCTTGTATATGACTATGTGGGAACTATCCTCCTGGCTCAGATTGGTGGTCCATCTTGTCTAGTACACTGTCACTGAAGGCTGGGCTACACTGAAGATTTACATCAATACTACTACATCTCTCAGCGGTGTCAAAAATCTACACCCCTCAGAGATGTAGCTATGCCGACCTAACCCCTAGTGTAGACAGTAATAAGCTGACAGAAGAGTTCTTCCGTTGACCTAGCTATCGGCTCCCGGGGAGGTGGATTAATTACTGCCAGGGGCGAAACCCCTCCCGTTGCTGTAATGCGTGTCTGCCTTGACGGCCTATAGTAGGACAGCTGCAGCGTTTTAAGTGTAGACAAAGCCTGAGGGTAGCCAACCCCAGATGCTTCAGAGGAAAGTGCAATAAACCCTGCACATGCTGAAAACCATGGAAAGGAAATGCAGGGTTATAACTATTAGAGCTGAGCTGTCCTTAACTGTACATGCTGCTGCATGGCCATGAGCTAATTATGTCTGAATCACAAACGTAATTCAGAGAAGGCAGTTTCCTCATAATGTTTCACTGATGCATAGTAAGATATTTGAAGGAACTTCTTATATCTAGACAAGTATTCTGAAGGCTACTACATTATTCAGAAATGTTGTGAATACTGATTTATGTCTCCGTTTTATTTTAAAATGTAAGGGCTCAACTCAAGAAACAGGGACTATCATGGGACATAGTCACCTTGTAGTGCCCCTTGCTGTTGGAGTGTGGTGCAACTAGTGCCTTCAGTTTCCCTGTCCAAGGTGGGTCTCCCTACAGTGGTTTGTGCTGGAGATGGAGCTTAGCCCTTCAGCCAAATGACAAATTTAACCCCTTCTGGGGTAGCAACTAAGAAGTCCCAACAAACACAAAGTTTCCTCTGCCTTTCAGGGCTTTTCTTTAACACACCTTCTGGGCCACCTTTGAGAGTCTCTCTTGCTATGGGATAGAGCACTTGTCCCCCACCAGGCTGATTCTCCTGGAGTACCATTTTCAGCCCCTTTCTGGGCTCTTTTCCCTGCTCTGATAGAGCACTGGGTCCCTGGGCTTGCTCCCCTGGAGACCCTGGGCTCAGGGATTTCTGCAGAGACCTGCCCATTCCCTGTGGTTTCCCTCCAGACCGATCTCACTCAGCCCTTTTACAAAAGCCAGGTGTCTGCTAAGCTGTCACCTGACCCTCCTCAGTCCCACTCCCTCAGGCTGGGAACATTAATTCATTACGATGCAGGCATGGCTGGCCACATCCTCCCTTGAAGGAGCCAGTCACAGGGCCCCATTTGGCTAAGTGCTGTACAGTCAAGCAACAAATGAGCCAAGCCATGCCCCAGAGAGCTTTCAATGTAGTGTCAGACAGGATGCAACAATGGCGTGGTGCCAATTTATGATGACTTTAGATCCTTTTGGGCAGGGACTTTTGTTGTTGTTCTGTGTTTGTACAGCGTCCAGCACTGTGGGGTTCTGGTCCTAGGGTGACCAGATGTCCTGATTTTATAGGGACCGTCCTGATTTTTGGGTCTTTTTTCTTATATAGGCTCCTATTACCCCTCCACCCTCGTCCCGATTTTTCACATTTGCTGTCTGGTCACCCTACCAGGTCCCTGCGTGTGGCTCCTGGGCATTACCACAATACAAGTAGTAATAATCAATTTTAAGGTTAGAAGAGACCATTTTGATCACTTGATCTGACCTCGTGCATAGCATAAGATTTCACCTGGCGATTCCTGCATCGGTCTGTAATTTATGGTTGAGCTGGATCATATTTAGAGATGAGTTCAGGTGTCAGGTATTTATTAAGGGTGTGGAAAAGATGAGGCTCTTTAAACAGGGAGGCAGCATACAGAGGTGTTTCCCTGCCTTTGCTAGCCAGCCCTGGCTGCTGAGTAAGGGACGTGTTTCTTCAGCTTTGCTGCTAGGAATGCCTGGGGCTTTGGTGTGATGCATCCAGTTCTATCAGGTGATCTGACCTGACTCAGTGGGGTGCATGTGCCGTGTAGTACCGATAAAAAGAAACAAAGGGCTGGAGGCTAATTAGTGCTCTCATGGCTCTGAATTACACATATCTGTTTCTTTACTGAGTCCAGTGATGCATCTTTCCAAAGGAAAGGTTTGTGTCACCGACTCTACCGTGGCTGACGGTGGGTTTGAACGCAGCACCTTGAGCACTAAAAGAATGAGCTTCTGTTGCATGAGCTAAAGAAATAAATCCTCTAGCCAGAAGCACTAGCTGTCTCCTAAACATCTGTGGATCAGCCCCTGGTTGGGGGACATGAGACACAAACTGAATACAGGCATCATCAGCTGTACTTTATAAAGAAGTGCAGTGTTCTTCTTAGGCCTAGAAGTAATTCCGTCGTATGTAAATCTACATTCCTGCTGTTTGTCACTGAAATGGGTATTTTTTGCTAGGGTACCTGTCTCCATATATGGTATGTGGGTTGTTGCTGTGTAGGGTTTAAACAAAACTGAAATCAATTTGAGTCCATTGCATTAGGGGGGAAAACACTGTTATCTTCAGAAGCAGAACAGGTCAAGGGATAATCCAAAAAGGAAGAGATGACGGAAAATGCAGGAGGCTGAAATAGCCAAAGATGCATTGCCCTAACTAGACAGGCACTGAAGACAGATGAAGAGGGAGCTCATCAGACATCCTTGGGGGAAGTGAGGTCCACAGATGGGGGGGGGGCCTGAATTGAGTAGGCTCTGTCCTTAGGGTGACCAGACAGCAAATGTGAAAAATTGGGACGGGATGGAGGGTAATAGGAGCCTATATAAGAAAAAGACCCAGAAATCAGGACTGTCCTGATTTTTATAGGGACATCTGGTCCCCTATCTGTCCTTAGCCCAAGTCACGTGGAACCATGGCGGATGAGCAAGATTTTAACTCACTAGGATGGATGCAGGGAAAGATGGTTGATTAAAATGCTTAGGGCATAAATCGCTCAGTATCCTATGGTTTAAAAAAAAATATTTGGCTTGTTAGCAACCAGCATAGGTCATGATGAAGTGGCTGTTTGTGCTGTCCCAAGGGGACACGCTCTGCAACTGCCACAGCCTCTGGAGCAGTTTCAAGGGAATTTAAGGATATAAGCCTTAACCAGACAGGTGTGGCAAGGTGGGCAACCCACCATTGCTGGCTGGCAAGAGACAGGCTGGTTATGATGGGCAGATATGTGCACCACGCTCTATTCTTCTCCTCTCCGTGGTGGCTCTGCTCTTACCCTAGGCTGACTGGAGTCATTTAGTGCAGGACTTGAAAGCTGCTCCTGGTTTCTCCTGTTGTGCTTGGTAGTAAAGCCTCTCATCAAGTAACTTGGGTAACTCTCTGAGTCCATTAGGAGCTCACTGCGATGACTTTGTGAAACCCTCTAATTCAAAAGAGAATTAGTCATTGGATCCCACAGCCTCTGTCTGTCCAACTCCTTCGTTCGGGGCACTTCATAGTCCTGATTCTTCTGTTTAGCTGAGCAGACAAGCAGAGGCCTAATATGGGAGATTCAAAATAAATGACATGCACCTGCACCTTTTGCTCACTGGCTTCTTTCATGAGATCTCTCAAAGCTGCTCTTTGCTGAGGATGCCCTTTGAGAGGTGGACAAAGCAGTCTCCTGTCCATGCATTCTGGATGCTTTGAAGTAGACTGGTACAGGGCCTGGTGTTTGGAGCTGCAGAGGAGACAGACATAAGCTGGTACAAAAGATCTGAATAGGCACCTATGTGCTTTCTTCCTGAATAAGAGAATGTCTCGGTACATTGTACCTATCCAGTTTATTCAGGGCCTTTCCCTACAGAGGCAGTGTGTCATAATCTAGTGCACTGAGTGTAGTATGGAACTGAGAGTTGGAACTCCTGGGTTCTAATCATAGCTCTGCCACTGACTCACTGTGTGATGATGGGCAAGTCACTTAATCTCCCAGTGCCTCCCTTTTATCTATCTACCAAATAGGGAGAGTAATACCTGCTTCACTGAAGTGCTGAGGCTTTGTGTAACTATTCAGGAAAGCAGGGCTTTCATTCTTAACATGCCATTAGATTCCTTAATGAGGGTAATAACCTAATGTTCACAATCTTAACTCACTCATCTTCAGCTTCTAGATACTACCATGACTGATGCTATGTAAATACCTAAAATGTGCAATAGCAAGTCACTATCCTATTATTGACCTCAGGATTCTACAGTGTTCGTCTGGCTTCAGCGAGTTATGGAACAGAATAGCTTTGTATAAGGATTCTAATCTTATCGTGGTCCACTGCTCTGGTACCTAATAAGGCCTGAAGCTGGTATTTATGCTCCCCTTAGTTTTATGTGAGGACAATACCTTCAGTTTTGAGACCTATTCAGTAAGTGCCCAGCTATTACATGTGTGTATTTCAATGTCTGTATCATTTGCAACACCTCCCTGTGTCTTTACGGGCATGTAAGTGGATCTGGTCTTCTGGAGATTTTTAAGTGATCTATAGAAACATTAGTCTTTAGAAATGTATACAACTAGCAAGAAAGCTCAACACACACACACAGCACTACTGGTGTTGAATTAACTAAAATAATATCCCATAAGGCTTCTGTTTCTAACAGTCATTTACACCATTCCTAAATGAGTTTTGATCAATATATTTTAATGGTGAATTTTTTTCCAAATGGGAAAATATTCATATTATTTTTAATACAGTTGAGCCTACCAGGGGTCAGGACCCTTTTGTGCTAGGTGCTGCACAAACATTGGAAGAAATTAAGGGTTTACAATCTAGGTTAATCGACTCATTCATTTGTTGCATCTGGTCAAACGCATTGGTGCACGTTGCGGGAGGGCAGGACAATAGGCTGAGATTTTCAAAGGAGCCAAACAGAGCTGGATGCTCAAATCCTATGATAATTCAGCCTTGGGGATTGTCTGCACAGGACAATTGACCAGATTAGCTATTGCAGAATAAATTATTCTGAAATAGCTCCTGAGGTAGACTCTTGCTCTAGAATGAGTACCTTTTTTTTCTGATTTAGCTTAAACTGCTTCAGAAAAAGGCACTCTTATCCCAGAATAAGAGTTTGCACAGGGGGTGGGGTGATATTCCAGAATAGCTATTGTGGAATAGCTTGTTCTGCAATAGCTGTCTTGGTCAATTTCCCCATGTAGACATGCCCTTAATGCTAGCAGAATGGACAATGTTACTCACCATCTCATCTTAGTTATCATCAACCAGCAGGGGTCTGTAGTCCTCACAGGAGACTCTTAAGGAGGGGGACTTGAAGAAGGGCAAGGGCGTGGCTTTACAAAATGTTGGGGTCAGATTGTGCTGGCAGCAGGAGGGAAAGCACTGAGAGATTGATCTCTCCACGCTCCCAGATCGTTAGCAGACTATGGGCCAAATTCAGTAGTGTTGGTGTAAGCTAATTGATGAAACAGGTGTAAAAGTGGCAAAGTAGCTTCCTTGGCACCAATTTCACAGTCAGTGGCTGTGCAAACAGAGGGCAATTGTGATTACTTTGAGGTGCACAGTGAAGAGGGTATTCTAGTGAGGCCACATGTCCACTTCTTGGAAGGTTTATTATTAGCCATAATGTTACTCGAACAGCGTTCTGCATCCGTAGTTGCAGGATAAATTACTGCACAGAGCTCGCCTTTGCTAATATTCTGGAAGGCAGCCCAGGTTTATATCATGCAGGATGTCTTATAGCAAGTACAGTTTTTTTCCCCCTCACATCTGTTCTCTGCAACCTTTTCTACTTGGAGTAATGCTGAGCATAGCAATTGCCACTCAGTGTCCTCCAACATCATCAAATGCAAGGAGTTATCTCAATGTAATATTGCTGCTATTTTGGACTCGTATTTCACCTTTCATCTGGAGATGTTAAATCACATTTCTGGGGTGCATTAGTCCAATTTCACAGATGGGGAAAACTGAGGCCCAGAATGACTGTGACATGGCCCAGGTCATACAGCAATTGAGTGGCAAAGCCAGGAATAGAACCCAGGTGTCCTGATTCTCTGTCCCCCACTCTAACCACCGATAGCATTTCTTAGTGCCCATATAGGAGCAATCCATCCATCCCATTAATGCTGTAACCCATTCATTTTCCCTTTGAAAACTACCTTACAGTATGTGATGCAATGGCACATTACTCCTGCTGCTGAGACATTACCTTGTAGAAACTGTTTGATGCAAATAATCTTAGCTTTAAAGCATTCACCGTGGCAATAACCTTCGCACAAAGGATGTGTTCTAAAGCCAACAAAGCTAGGCTGATGTTAGAAAATAACTATTGCTTGAGAATGTCAACATTTGGCGATGACTGTCCCTTGCTATTACTTTTAAAGTCAGGATGCAGCTCAAAATGCTTTTGGTGTGCAGTTGCTGACTGACTGACAGACAGTTGGTGGCGCTAATACGCTGCATGGCTTGCAGTGCCTGCTGGAAGTTGTAGTGCTTTCAGTTTGCTGCAGATTCATTATTACAGTACAGGTAATAAGTGATAGGGGGATCAGGGGAAATAACTCTGTGTAGGTCACAAACAGAAAGCCTCCCCTGTAACTAGCCGTTCTGTGAAGCAGAACACAGTTGTTCATTCATTAAAGATTAAATATTGCTAGCAATTATTTATATTACACTAGGGCCTAGGAACGCTCAGCTAAAATCAGTCCCTGTTTGTTCTGCTGTGGCATAGTAAGAGACAGTCCCTGCCCTGAGAGTTTACAATCTAAATGGAAGAGAGAGACAAGGGAAGGGTGGTTATCCCCATTTTACTGATGAGGAGTGGAGGCACATAGAGATCAAGTGATTTGCCCAAGGTCTTGCAGGGAGTCTATAGCAGAGCTGGGAATGGAATCCCAATCCCCTGAATCCCAGTCTAGTGCCTTAACCACTTCTCTATTTCCTTAAATGGTGTTTAGTTTCTCCTACGCATCTGAACAGAGAACGATGAGTTCACACAGGAGTCTAGCCACTCTGTCATATTCACTATGCTAAGTGCGATAGCCAAGGGCAAGGCAAGCACTGTATCCATCTCTGGGATGCCAGACAAAGTAACATTGAAGGCAAAACAGTCTTGTGCTTGATTCGTCCCACACCGTGAGCCCAAAGGCTAAGCAAATAAACCTTCCTCCCACAAGGTGTCTCCATTCCTTCAGGAGCGTAAAAGGTTTCAGATGACTTTATCATTCAGGCATCGACTCACATTTCCCTGATGTGAACCAGTCCAGCAAATAAAACCCTGTAAGGGAGAGAGCCTATGGAAACATGATACAGCTCACAGGATATACAAGCATCCTTCCTTGTCGGGGAATGATACTGCTGGAGTCCACGTTTTGAGGGATGAGTGAGTGGGAGAGATCAAAATTTGGTCATGGCTTTTATCTGACTATCATTGTCCTTTGAGCAAACCCTCTGAAGCTGAGCACAGGTCTCAACTTTATGTTAATAGCACTAAAGTCTTGTTACTTTTAACAGTTTAACTCCATCAGTGTCCTTTTCAATATACACCGGCAAGTAGGAAGCTATTCAGTTTACTCACGGATTAAATCCCTGCTAAGCGATTCCTTTTGTATGAAATCACTAAATAGCGAGCAGCCTGTTTTATTATTAAAGAAGTCATTTATTATATTTTATGTGGTATTGAGAATATAGTGGCCACAAGGTGGTACCATTGCACAGGCAAATGGTGCACACAGTGCCTTGGTGGTGGATTACACAAGATGTAAATTTCAGATTGAGGTATCCTAGCCACCGCAGCTGTGGGGAGAGGAGGGATGGAACATCAAAAGTTGAATAGTTTATAGCACAACTAGCCAAGGGTGTTCAATCCCATTGTATCACTTCCTTTACATAAGTACTCCTTAAAATTTTGAGTTTCCACTGTCTTTATTTAATTACAAATGTAGCCCCCCTACTGAACAAAAACAGCCTCACAAGGCTCTTGCAATTCATTATAGGTGACTTGTGGATAGGGCATAGGGCTGGGAATCAGGAGATGTGGGTTCAGTTCCTGGCTCTGCCACAGACTCTCAGTGTGATTTTGTGCAAGTCACCTAATCTCTACAGACACAATCCCAATATGCAAAATGGGGTTATAATTATATTCTCTTCTCCAATCCCTTGTCTTGTCTTCTTAGATGTGAGCTTGTGTGTACGACACCTGGCACAATGGGGTGCCTGTCTCAGTTGTGCTGTTTGTGCATTGCCGTAATTACTTTGAAATCCTTGTCGGGAAGTTGCTATAATGTTTCAAAGCTTTATTGATCAAATAAAATGAGGCCTATACAGATTAGGAGGTCAGTGGGAAGTCACTGGAGTTCTGTGCAAGCACAGGGATTCGCCAGCAGGGATCCCGTAACACGATTGGAGTCGTATTTGACTTGGCCCTTGCCCTTAACCAGGCTGGTTCCAACTCTTAATGCTTCTGCTTACATAATGTTTCAAAGATTTGGCCTTTTTCTGTCATCCAGACTGTTGAGCTCTTAATCAGGCCTTCATCTCCTATCTCGACTGCTGCGATCTCCTTCTGTGGCCTTGTTGCCTGCTTCAGTGACCTCTCTCATGCCCACCTGCAGCACTGCTGCCAGGATCATCTCCCTGGTTCCTCGCTCCCACCGCATCACCCTCCTTTTTACATCTCTCTGTAGCTCTGCCCCACCTCCATCACATCAAACATAAGCTCCTTGTCTTTGCCTTTCAGGCCTTTCATGATTAGCCCTGCCCTGTCTGTCAGATCGACTAGCTTTCTCAGCCAGTGATGGAAGCCTCAATCCCACCTCTCCCTCAAGCCCCCACGCCCTTTCTTCCAGGCCATCTGTATGTCTGAGGTAACACGCACCATCAGCGTTCATAACGTTGCCATTCAAATTCCTCCTTAAAACTCACCTCTGCTATGAAGTCACTTGATGTCTTTAAATCAAGATGGGGTGTCTTTGCCTAAAAGAGATGCTCTAGCCCAATCAGAAATGAGGCGCTTTGTGAAGGAACCACTGGCTTGTGTTATACCGGAGGTCAGGCTAGATGATCAGAATGGTCCCTTCTTGTATGGCCTTTGTAATGGCCTTAAGATGTATGACTATGCAAATAATGCTTCGAAATCCCTCCCATCTACCATTGGTCAGTCAAATGATGAGCAGTGACTTCTGCTTTTCTACTAAACCATACTGCATTTATTGTTAACTTGTAAAAATGTCTCTTCCAACCCAGGCCCCACCCCATTCATCTGCTTCGTCTCTCTGTCGCATCCAGTCTGACAGTTTGTCCCTGATCCAAAAAGTTCAGAGATTTCTTTGTCTGCACAGTACCTAGCACAACAAGGCCCTGATTCTTGACTGCGGTTCACAGGCACTATTGTAGTGTTCAATATAAGGATGACCAGCCAGACCATCTTAAGGACTTTGCTAGAGACTGATCAGGGTGGTGCTCAACCTGCAAGGCGGCTATGTCCAGATCTGCCTTGATGATGATATGCATTGTAAAGTCAGGGAGTGGAAGCCTAAAGCCTGGTCTACACGGGGGGGAGGGGGGGAGGGGAGGGATCAATCTAAGTTACACAACTTCAGCTACGTGAATAGATCTATTCTATTAGATCTACTCACTGTGGTGTTTTCACCACGGTGAGTCAACTGCTGCCACTCCCCCGTCGACTCCGCCTGCGCCTCTCGCTGAGCTGGAGTACAGGAGTCGACGGGAGAGTGCTCGGGGGTCAATTTATCGTGTCTAGACTAGACGCAATAAATCGACCCTCACTGGATTGGCGGGCAGCGAGTGTAGACATACCCTAAGTCCTTAGCTGTCATTGAAGTCAGAGGCAAAACTTCCATAGCAGTTCTAAGACCCTAGCACTCTATCAGCTGTACTTACATGGACAACTAAATCTAAGGCCCTGTCTATACTTAAATGGTTTGCAAGTCTAGCTATACAGTCTAGCTACACCAGTAAACCTTCCTGGCAATTGTGCTTTTTCCAGTGAAGCTTATTTAGGGAACTGGTATAAGTTATACAAGGCAAAAGGACTCTGCTGTTGGTATAACTGCATTGACACTAGGGCTTTTGCTGTCAGCAAAATAAACCCCAAAACACCATCACTAACATTATTATGTCAGGAAAACTTTTAAGTGTAGACTTGGCCTAAGGAACTGATGGGAAAATAAAAGTTTGTGCAGGCACAGAAACACAACAAATAATAAAGTGCAAAAATGGAAAATTTTGACTTTGAAATAACACTGTAAAATTAGCTCAGGGAGGGATAGCTCAGTGGTTTGAGCGTTGGTCTGTTAAACCCAGTGTTGTGAGTTCAATCCTTGAGGGGGCCATTTAGGGATCTGGGGCAAAAATCTGTCTGGAGATTGGTCCTGCTCTGAGCAGGGGGTTGGACTAGATGATCTCTTGAGGTCCCTTCCAACCCTGGTATTCTATGACACTTCTCTATTTTAAAGTTTTAGCTCTCGTGGCAAATCACACATACATAATTTTATATATTATATATGTGCATATGTTCATGTATACTGTACACATGATAAAAACATTGCGAGTATGGTCAAGATTCAAAGACCAGGTACAAGATTAGAACTCAAGAGTCCTGGCTCCCACTCCTGTGCTCTGTGCTGCTTCTCCACTAAAATATATCATCCCCCCCCCAAGCCTCAAATACAGACAGAGGGGCCAGTGAGGTGCCTGCTAGGTCATATTTTTTGCAAAAGAATAGCTGGTTTAAGATGTAACCATCAACATTTGATGAGTTCCCAGAGTGACATAGTGGCCAAAAGAGAGAATGTGATCATGAGATGCATAAAAAGGGGAATCTCTGTAGGATTCTGTAATCAAGTAGGAATAGAGAGGTTATTTTACCTCTGTCTTTGGCAGTGCTGTGACCGCTGCTGGAGTCCTGTGTCCAGTTCTGGTGCCAACAATTCAAGAAGGATGTTGATAAATTGGAGAGGGGTTAGAGAAGAGCCACGAGAATCACTGAAGGATTATAAAACATACCTTAGAGTGTTAAATTCAAGGAGCTCAATCTATTTACTGTAGGTTAATAAAGAGAAGGTTAAGGGGTGACCTTGATTACAGTCTGTAAGTTCCTACATAGGGAACACATATTTAATCGTGCTCTTCAATCTAGCAAAAATAGATACTACACAATCCAATGGTTGGAAGTAAAAGCTAGACAAACTCAGACTAGAAATAGTGTGTAAATTTTTAATGGTGAGAGTCATTAACCACTGGAACAATTTACCAAGGGTTGTGGTGGATTCTCCATCACTGACAATTTTTTAAATCAAGACTGGATGTTCTTCTGAAAGATGTGCTGTAGGAATTATTCTGAGGCAGTTCTATGGCCTGTGTTATACCGGAGGTCAGACTGGATAATCACAATGTTCCTGTCTGGTCTTGGACTATATGAACAAGGGAAGTGCAAATGGGATCTGTTTAGAGCAAGACAACCTTCACTCAAAATATTGGTTAAATATATTCATTTTGATTTACAGGTGTATCCAAATATCGCTGTGGAACACAGCGAGTCCCTGATCTCACCTGAGCCTCTAAAGCTGCTGTAACAAAACAATGCAGGTAATGAGTTAATGCCAATGTGTGATGTCCCAACCTAGGCCCCGTGGTTCTGCTGTTTTATGGTACTTGTGTTTTGGTGGCTGGGAGCTACGAATTTCTTACCCGGTTACTCTTAGGTTTATATATTAAAACCCAATGGCAGGTGTAAAATACAGATCTTCTCCTCTCCAGTCTTCATGTGGTTCATTGAGATATAATAGGTTTTCTCTCAGCTTCTCACTGGAAACCAGTTGGGCCATGTAATTACTTAATGGACAGTGATCCCGGCAATCCGTAGGAACTGCTGGGCTGGCTTTTGCAGTTGGCCAAGAGCAAAAGCAAAGTCTGAAGCTGTTTGATGCCTGCAAAGGCCTTTTATTGCCTGTAGACTCTGTCACCATGAACATTATTCGTGTTCTAGAAGGGGGAGAATGAGCTGCCATAAACCATCTTGTAAAATGTGCCTCCCCTCCTCGGCTGGGCTGCCAAACAGCACCGGCTTGTGGTCATTCAGGGCCCTGCCCAGCTCCCTTTATATGTGGCCGACCCAAGGCCACTCAGCACAGCAGACTGCATGTGGGCCACTTAAAGTCCTCAAATCAAGGCAAGGCTTGTCCTGCTAGCTGGTGATGCCCAAACTGTATTTGCCTTGACACCACTAGGAGAAAACGCAGCCTGGTAGCAGGACCCTGAAGGGGTGATCCCTCTCCCATGGGCATCAATGGCCGGACTTCAACGGGAGCAGGACTGAGTCCTGGCTGACCAGCTGTCTTGACCTGTCATGGATTCAAGAGTGTCTAGGACTGACAGCCACTAGGCTGCAACACTGCAGGCCGTGGTGCTCTTTCAAATTTGTCTTGCCAGCCTAGGCCTTAGTTCACCAATTGGGGGGCGACGGGGCAATGCAACAGTGGGTTTAGTGCAAGGGGGTCTGCTGTGAGAATTTAGGCCTACTGCTGTCACGGCATCTCCAGTAATTTCTTACTCCCCGCTCCCACTGGCGCATGAAGGGTGGGGCAGGCCCTCACCCTACCATGGGGCTGGCCCAGAGATTTGTGGATTCACAGGATTGATTCAGATGCGGGGACTTCGCTACACTATGCCTGATGCGATGCCATCGACTATGGTCACTCTCGCTGGTGCAACAGTTCTCGGTTCACTCTGCATGTTGGATGATGACTGGCTCTTCCCCCCCTCCCCCGTATATTGGGTATTCAGAGAGTGCCATGCACCCAGTGGAGATGACAATAAATGGGGGAAAGTTTTAAAAATGAGAATTACCAAAGGCTGGCCTTTAAAAGCTAGATAGCAGGGTCTCATGCACTGGTTCTCAACCAGGGTTCTGGTAGGTCCCAAGCAGGTTTCCGGGGGTCCACCAAGGACCAGGCTTCAGCCCTGGGTGGCAAGGCTCGGGCTTGAAGCCCAAGCCTGAGCCCCACCACCTCCATCACTCACCTCAATGAACCACCCAGCCTTTCTGGGTTGGGGGAGCACAACCAAAAATTGCAGCATCACTGCAGAAGAGAGATCTCCCCCTGCCATCAGAAGGGGCTGCCTCACACACATTGACTCCATGAGCAGGCAGCAGCTAGCCAAGGAGATGCACCACTGCTCTTCCCTGCTACATCAGCACTTCAGAGAGCAGGGCCAAAAGGAAAGCAGAAATCTGGGGGGAGGGGGAGGACATATGACTCTGTGTGCCCCCTCGCCTGCATGTATCACCTCTGGTTGGGGTCTGCAGGTTTGTCTATTTAAGTTTAGGGGTTCCTGGGTAGTGTTTAAAAAAAAAAAGTTGAGAACCACTGGGCGGCTAGGACATGGGACTTGGAGTCAAGAGACCTACCTTCTGACCTGCATCTTGACCTTGGCCAAATCACTTCACCTATCTGTGGTCCTGTTTCTCTTCCCACCCTTTGTCTGTTTTGTCTATTTCAACTGTAAGCAATTCAGGGCCACTACTGTCTCTGTCAGGTGAGTACAACACGTTACACAATGGGGCTCTGATCTCAGTTGGAGCCCCAAGGCGCTGCTGTCATATACAAATGAATATTAATAAAGAGATGAGTTGGATTATTGCAGGGGCGGCTCTAGAAAATAGGCTGCCCCAAGCAGCCGTGCGCAGCGCCGCCCCTTCCCCGGTCCCGCGGCGGGTCCCCTCTTCCCGCGGCACCTGTTGAGCTCCCGCAGGCATGCCTGCGGCAGGTCAACCGGAGCCCGGGATCAGCGGACCTGCCGCAGGCGTGCCTGCGGGAGCTCAGCCGGAGCCGCGGGAAGAGGGGACCCGCCGCAGTCATGCCTGCGGCAGGTCCGCTCCTCCCGGGCTCCGGTTGACCTGCCGCAGGCACGCCTGCGGGAGCTCAGCCGGAGCCAAATGCCGCCCCCCAGGGAAAGGGCCGCCCCACGCGCCTGCTTGGCGCGCTGGGGTCTAGAGCCGGCCCTGGATTATTGTCACTGGTGGGCTAACGATTGAGCACACAATGATTGAGAGCTAAAACATTGTACTCCTTTTGTGTCCCTGTCCTCCCATCTGCTGGCTTGTTTCACCCATCTAGGCCTTGCTTTCTGGAGCATAAGTTTGTGCAGCACCTAATACAGTGGAGGTGTCATCTGACTGAGGTGTATAGATGTTAATAATTATTTGTGTTGCGGTAGTGCCAAAATGGGCAAGTTGTTTCCAAGCATGGCTGAAGAAACAGTCTCTGAGCTGAAGGGCTTGCATTCGAATGCATCTAAACTCTGTCCTGGTTGTCCAGATGCCACAGTGTTGGGCCTGCTAGTAAGGCAGATATAGACTGATAAACTCAGGTGAAACCAGATGTGAATATGGTCTTCTTAGCATGCTCTCCAACCATATCTCCAGGATTGACCACGCTGGCTGGGCTGCAGCCTGTGGATTATCTGTAGGGGCAGGGAAGGAAATGTATCCTACACATGATGCCATGTGCTTTGATGTATTCTGCTGTTCAGATGCTCTGATTTGAACACAGCCTCTTGAAAACAGTGTAGGGGTCCAACTTCCTTGAAGCAAAGGGATACACATTGACCACAGGATTGCTCCTCTGCTCAGTGTCCTCCTTTTAAGCCCCTTGGGCCTGACCCTGCTAACCCTTTCTTGCTCTCATTGAAGTGGATGGGGCAATTCTGGGAAGGAAGGGTTTGCTGTTTGTGTGTAGCTAAATAATTTCTTTCTTTAAGAGAGAGAAAATACCTTTTCATCTCAGGCATGCTTTGAATGGGCCAAATTCTCCTCTGTCACATGGTTGCTTTGTTCCATTCCACTGGTGCCAGGTGGGTCAGGAGCTCGCCTAGCCTGCCATGGAAGGATCACCCCAGTAGAGGGATCCTATGACGGCACACAGCCAATGTAGTAGCTCCTATGCCAGCCTTTTGCTTACCCCAGCATAGGCCACATGGCCAGGGGAAATGATTCTTGACTACTGTAATTGCTCATTGGGGCTGTTGGCAGCTAGCGTAGTTTAGAGCAGCCCTAAGGCTGCTCTGACTTACACTGGGGGACCAGCCCATTGCATCGCCAGGATATGATCAGGTGAACACAAAGACAGCTAAAAGCCACCTTTGCACCCCACCTTTGCTGTGTTTTTCTCTGCAGTCCTTTGCTACAGCTAAGATTCTAGCTCAATTTTTGTAGTTCGTCAGCTTTAAAGTGATGCTATTAACAGTTTTTGGAGCGCACCCCTTTTCTCCATGGTGTGACCTGATTTTTTTTTAAAATAATTATTATTCATTCCTTTTTTAAAAAAGTGACAGGGATTTTTTGCTCCCCTACTGATGTCTTTGGAATAAGCCCAGGAACACCACCACCAAACATTCTCAGGCCCACCTCCTCCTACCCCTTCCACGCCCCTCCCAGACACTCAGCTTTCTTGGTGCCTCTGCCTCAGGAATTTCAGCTTTGCTGATGCTGCTGTTGGTCATGGAATGCCCGGGAAGCACGCACATGTGGACTTATCCCCAATGTTATGCACAGACAAAAGTGCAACTGACCATCAGTAAAAGAGAGTAACCCTCAGTGCACAAAATGTTGCCAAACGCACAAAGCTGACAAACAGAACCATTTTTTCCTTTAATCTTTCTGTTGCATAACACAATAATGAGTGCAACATTTAATGGGCACAGTCAAGGACACAGAAAAACAACAGAACCATTTAAGTGTGTGTCAAATTTAAAGTGTCTGAGGTTTTTTTTCATTAAAGATCAACACTTAAACAGAGCAATATAAAACCTGGGCGAGTGTTAAACCCTAATTGAATATCACAAGAGATATAAAGACCTGTGAGGTTCTTCCCTCATCCCCCAATAATCTGTAGGCAAAATTAGACTCTACTGAACGTAAATAGTTAATAAATAATTGAAAATACCCTCTTACGAACAAACTGTGCTGGGGAATTGTAAAAGAATTAGGTACCCAAATGCCATTGCAATTCACTGGGAATCCTGAGCTTGCAAAGACTTACACACATGCATAATGGTATGCACTGTGAGTAGTCCCATTGCAATCAGTGACGCCTGAGGCAGGGACAGTCTTTTGGTTCTGTTTGTACAGCACCTAGCACAATGGGGTCCTGGTCCATGATTAGGGCTTCTGGGTGCTAGGGTCATGCAAATAATAACACAATGCGTCAGGTGAAGCACAGGTATAAGCTTTTGCAGGATCGGGGCCTGGGTGTCTAGTCCTCTCTAGCTCCTTTGAAAACCCCAGCCTACATAAAGCAGAACTCCACTCAGCTTCCCTTAAATTAGGCATTTTAATAGCCCTGTATAAATAAAAAAAACTGAAAATGGTTTTATACAGCTTTTCTGATTCATATTATTTTCACATACTGTAGGGAGGAACTGAGAAGTGTCTTTTCCATTCTGGAAAAGCTTTTGTTACTGCATATGGACTTTCAGCCTCCTACTGATTGCGTGGGAGGTGTAACATAGGAACTGCCAGATTGGATCAGATCTGTGGTTCGTCTAGTCCTGTATTCTGTCTCTGAGAGTGGCCAGCACCAGAGGAAGGCATTAGAAGACTCACAATAGGCAGAAATAGGATAATTTCCCCCAGTCCTCCCCTCACACATTAGGCATTCTCCTAAGCCCTATTATTTATATGTATTGTGGTAGCACTTAGGAGCCTGGTCATGGAGCCTGGACCGCACGGTGTTAGGAGCTGTATGAACACAGAGCAAAAAACAGTGGTCCTTAAAAAAGCTTATCTAAATCCCTAATAGTTAGAAATTGGCATAAGCCGTGAAGCATGAGATTTAATCTCTCTTCCAAAATGTTAGCATTAACAGTTATAATTCTTGAATATTCTTGTTATCCATATGAATGTCCAGTATATTTAGGATGTTGTATAGGTGTTGGAAAAATCAGTTACGTACACAGTGGGCCCGGTCCTGAGCTAGTGTCACTCCAATGACTTCATACAACATACGCCAGCTGAGGATTTTGCTAGTGAATGTGTTTGTGTTGCTCAGGAAGGTTTTTAAGTTGGTACAAGGCTGATGTGTATTGCAGAAAGAATGGTCCGCTGAGTCGAGGAAAGAGGTTTCTATGGTTAATGCATATATTAGGTCTAAATCCTGTCCTTGGCTCGGCCAGAGACTTGCTGTATGACCTTTCTGTGCCTCAGTTTCCCCACCAGTCAAATTGGGATGATACTTCCTGACCTCATAGGTGTGTGGTTAGAGTAAGTTTAATATTTGAAGTACTCAGATACTCAAAATACCACAGAGAAACCAATATATAAATACATAAAAATAAGCAAGAGAACTCTATCATTAAGTTTATATTGAGCCCTCCTTAACTCAACATGGGTGTGATCCAAATCTCATTGAAGTCAATGGGAGTCTTTCCAGTGACTTCCTGGGCTTTGAACCAAGCGGCATAACTATCTGTAAATCTCTTTTTTTTGTACTGAACTTTTGGATTCAATCTAAGGATGGAAGTTATTGGAAAGTTTTGAGCCAGGTCTACTCATTCAAGTGACACACAAGTGAAAATAAATGCATATACATTTTCTGCCTTGAAAAGGCTCTAGTACATGCATACCTGAAATGGGACTGCAGATTTTTCCAGGTGGCTAGTCCTCAGTGAAAGCTGATCTCCAGATCAATTACAAATAAAATAGTTGTGATAAATGCATTTTTGCCCAGGCATGGTATGCAGCTACCACCAATTTTGGATTTATAGGAGTATGAAACAACAAATGTTATTTTACAATATTAATTATTAAACATCAATAGTAATTAGTTTACACAGGTGTGTGTTTTGTGCTCTGTTTGCCTGTGGAATTTCCTGCCTTAAGTTTTTAGACTACGCTATGTAGAATTCTACAGCAGCCCAAGAAACTGAGAGAGAGAAATATTCTTTTCTTAAAGAAAAGTATGTGTATTGAAAAACAAAAACTAAGGTTCCTGTTTAGCAACGTACTTAAGCATGAGCTTTAAGTGGGAGAGTTGTCCTTTCTCTTCAATGATACTCTCAAGCTCTTAAAGGTAGGCAGGTGTTTAACTACATTGCTGAATCAGGATCTCAATCAGGAAATAGAAATAATTCATTTGGGAAGGTCAATTTAGGCCCTGATCCTACAAACACTTAAACACATGCTTACACATGTGAGTTGTTCCATTAACTTCAGCAGATCTACTTAATTTAAGCATGTTCATAAATGTGTTTGCAGGATTGGGGCCATAGGAAGTCTTTTGGGTTATTAGTGGGGTTATGAATTGTATATGTTAATGCAGAACGAGTCCAATTCCGCCCTCAGATTTGTCTGCACAAATTCAGTTGGTGCGAATTTAGCATCTGCCAGCAAAAACTGGATCAAGTGTGTATTCAGTGTGGGTGAATTAAAAGGGCTCTGACAAATTTGGATTTCCTGATTTGGGGTGTTTTAAAATGTCTTTATACAAAGATATATATTGAAAAATGTTCTCAACAGCCTTCTATAAACTGGAAAATAAGAAGATCCCAGCACAAATATACATCCACCTAAAATATTTTTCCTGAATGTGCTTGTTGCTTCAACATTTCATGTGGTTAGAAAAACAAACTCCAGCAATAAGACTCTTCAAATCTGCATTATAAAATAAAATAGAACATACACTCCCCATGGTAAAATATTATTCACTAATGTGTTCCAAAAACCATGCTAGGCAAAAGGCAGTAAAAGTATCTTTTTAAAAAAAAGTTGAATATAAAACCTAACAGATGTGTTTTTCTGTTCTGTGAAAAAGCACCTACTTATTGAAATATATGGGAAACTCGAAAGAGTTTCTGAGGGATACAGTATTTTCTCTCTTTGGGGAAGGATGTGGGGAGCAGACGTTTTTGCATGTTGACTTAATAATTTGTAAGTTTCCAAACGTTCTGTTGATCAGTGCTTATAAATGTGTAAGTTGCAGTGATCAGTGGATTCTTTGAAACTTACACGTTTCATAAACAATGATCAGTGTGGATCTGCCTATAGTAAATAGTGCCTTTATGATACAAGAGGGAAGGGGGCGGGGGGAGAGAGACCAGGTGTAGCTTAAGATTTTGTAGCTATAGACCCACGTTTCTGGTTATTTCGTAATGGTGTGTGTGTGTGTGTGTGTGTGTGTGTGTGTGTGTGGGGAGTCAATCATTTTATACTTAGTGGTGTTTTCCCCCCACAATCACATGAGTGAGCATCCTTTTAAAATAACCTTTATGGTAAATATATACAAATATTGGTTTGTAACAAGTATAATCGAAAGGGCTTGATTTAACTGTGTCTTGCTTTATACTTTGAATCACAGCTGAGGGCTGTATTCCCTTTCGTATCTGTCAGTTGCATACAAGTGAATTGCATTAAACCCTCTGTTCTGAAATATTTTGTGTTACTCCCACCCCTCCAGCGACCCTTGTCCTTACGATTTTATTTCAGTTAAATCGAGGGTCTTTATAAATCAGGAATATAGTAGATGCATATCAGCTGGAATAACATTTATTACCCAGATCTGTGCTGAGGACTTTCAGATTGTTTTCCATTGGAGAAGTTAAAAGCGCATAGCCTATCGGAGCTTTTCCTAGCGATCTTTCTGTCACAAACTACAACGTGAAAGTAAACCATTTGTTTACCCTTATCGTCTTCTCTGGTTTTTGAAAGACTTTCTTCTGTTGTACACTTGAGAAACAAATGCATGGTAATGCAGTTCTGATTGGTGGGTATGCGCACGCATATATAAGGTAATAATCATCTAGTTTCCAGGTGCTTGAAAACTGTCTTTAAGCAGATCGTAACAGCGGTCTATTTTATTTATTTATTTGAGAGACGGAAGGTGTAACTCCAGCACACTCCGTTCATTTCAGCAGGAGTGACTCCGGATTCAGACCAATGTAAACCGGGTTTAATTTGGATTTGTGCCTTTCAATGCATCAGTTTGCTTAGGCGAGTCAATTTCACACACTAGTGAAAGGACAATGCTATCTAATAACACGTGAAAACTAAAGAGAATGCACCGTTTAAAAACACGGCTTAGCCAAAAAAACACAGGATATGACATACAGAAAACAAATCTGCGACTTTGCTCCGCGCTGACATTGATGGTTTAAAAATCTGTAGTTTGTAATCATTGAATCATCTGCTCCATTGTCTTTACCGCTTCCCAAGGAACCCCTTACAAAGGGTTAGTAGAAGGGGCATTGTCTCATTCCTTGTAGGTGTGCATTTGCTTTAGGTGTAGCGTAAGACAAGTTGGTCCTCGTTCATTTTCCAAACACTAGTGATGTGTGTGTGTGTGTAGGGGAGGGGGGGGAATAGTATTTTTAAAGAGATCTAAAAAATCTGGTCGAATATTTAATATATCGGAGCGGAAATCTTTAACGTATCCGGTCTTTTAAGTGTTTAGTCAGGAACCTATTAGTAGTCAGCTGTTAGAAGCAATGTACTGTGTCCGTTTATAATAAAGAAGAGCACATGACATTGACCATGCCAGGATGTCCTCACCTGTTTTGATCCCGAAATGTGGGTGGAGGCGAGGGAGAGATTGCGCTTGAGGCAGAAGGCAATAACCCCAAATAATTACACTTTTTTAAAAAAGAAGAAAAGCGTTATCAAGAATCCGAGCGGTTTAAAGAAGATCTCGAAATGACACCTATTGAAAAGGCGGCTTGGACCACAGAGTTAAGGAAGCGTAACAGAACTGGCTGCGTACTAAATCGTGGAGTCTACTTCTGTTTGCTTTGGGAGGCTGAATTGGGGCAGAGTCGCTCCAGATCCTTCTTGTTGCTAAACTCCATAGCTCATTGTCTCGCTTTGTATCCCTTGGGCTGCTCTTTCAAACTACTGGTTATCTGCTGTGAAGCCTCATGCTCCAATTGCCAACCCTAAACGGCCCTTACCAAACTGTTTAGTTTTAAATGCGCTTTTATGTTCTTGCAGGAAGACAAAAAAGAGGCTTCCTTCCACTTTCAAGGCATCCTTTAGCAAGTCGTGTTTTTAAAGGGTGCATTCTCTTTAGTTTTCACATGTTATTAGATGGCATTGTCCTTTCACTAGTGTGTGAAATTGACTCGCCTAAGCAAACTGATGCATTAAGAGGCACAAATCTAAATTAAACCCGGTTTACATGGGTCTGAATCCGGAGTCACTCCAGCTGAAATGAACGGCGATGTCCTGGAGTTACATCAGGGGAATTAGCTGATTTTGGCTCAAACGGTATTAAACCCAGGCACTTGCTGTTGGAATGGGAGCTGGAAGGAACACTTCCATTAAGTATTAAAAACCCATCGTCCTGTCCTTTTAGAAGGGAAAAAAACCCCTCGGTGGAAGTAAATGATCTAAACTGTAGAGGAAGGGAGACCCTAAAATAAATGGCCCCTCTTCTAAAGCGGGGTGGAATTGGTTTGAGTCCATGCACGCCAGTTGGCTTGGATTATCTCACAGCGCCACCGCAAACCTGTCATGCCTCTCTGAAGAGAGCACAAAGATTTCAGGGCGGCTGCGATCCTCCCTCCTGCCGCCCCAAGTTGTACCCGCAGACAGACTGTTAACTTGGCATTGGAAGGGATGGGGGAAGGGGACCCTACGTGGGTGGGTGGGCAGTTCTGGGGAAATATTGAGCGGGGGGAGGGATCCGTTCATTTGTTCCTGAAGTGCCAAATTTTGGTGGCAGCTGTTGGGGGCAAAGAGGGTGCCCCTCCCCTGACCTGAGTCGGTGCCCTCTGACCCTGCTATGAATCCTTAAAAGCCAGACTCCCCTCGGGGACTGTGGCACACGATTCCCTATTGTCTTGAAACCTGGCACGTTTACCCCTGGGTCAGAGCTCGCTCTCCCTCACCCACTCAGCGAGACAGTGGAGTTTCCACCAAGATTTTGCAACCGATTAGACTTTATTGGATAAGCATCTTAAGGGAGCCTGGTCTGATATATTTTTAACACATTAGAAGGACAGCAATCGGCTCTATCACTTGGAGCAGGGAGCGCCAATTATTTGAAAGCCTTTTCTCCTTGTTAATACACCATCCAGGGTCAGAACAAGTGGGATTTTTTTCCAATCCCAGCTGTAGGAATACGTTCAGGGGCAAGTTAAATTATATATTACAGTGCCAGTGATACAAATAAAATGCAAATAAATCGTTCTTAACGCAGGAAATACACTTAAGATTCAGTGGGCGAAGGTAACTTTCCTGTTACGTATAGATCACCCACTATCGTCTGTAAATCTAGTTTGAATACTCTTGATTTCTTTCTTTGATTATTTAAATGATCTCGACTCATTTCAGAAACAAACAGTGCTTTTCACAGTTGAGAAATTGTATCAAAAGATACTATTATTACACATCACATGAATGCTTATTTATACAATATATTGTTGTTAACCACAGAACGTAAGCATGGCCATACTGGGCCGGACCAAAGGTCCATGCAGCTGAGTATCCTGTCTTCCCACAGTGGGCAATACCAGGTGCTTCAGAGGGAATGAACAGAACTGATTGTTGTTCTTTAAAAAAAAAAAAGTCAGCCTTTCCTTTTGCTAAACTGACAAATCACTCGATGCATATTTATCAATTCAGGGGGAAAGAAAGGTTAGTGTGGTAAATATCTTTGAACAGAGATCGCGTGGAGATTTATAGTTCATCTAATACCATGTATGTCATGCATGTAGACAGAATAATTTAGAGTCCCCTCTTCGCCGCCCCCTACCATCGTGTGTGAATGAAATATACATTTTTCGGATGAAAAGATTTAAATATATTTTTAAATCAACTTTTATAATCATCTAACACTTAGTAGAAAGGCAGGCATTTAAAATGCAACTAACCGTGGTCCCTTTTTTGAATTTAATCAACTAGGTTTGAGACTGAAAAGAAATTTTTATTTCTCCTCCTAAACATAAAGCAGGTTAAAGAGAGGGGCTCTAAATAATGAGGCGAGGAAATCCATGCACTGTCCCTTTAACTATGGAACATCTGATTCCTTCATCTGGCAGATGGTCTTTGAGCACAGATTTGCATTCATTGTCTTGAAATCTGTTTTCGCGTTGGTGTTATATAGATTTCAGGGGAAGATCTATGCACAGATCAGAATACAAAAGGGCCATGAAGAAAATAACGCCAAGCCAAAAAGATTTTTTTTTTTGTAAAGTAGGAACCACTCTCTGGTTTATGGATGAAAATAGCTATGTCATTTCAGCGGCTACATTTTTTGCCTAGATGCAACGCAATAAAAAGTTTTAAGGGACGATTTCAGAGCTCTGGTATAGTGTTAAATTTTGGGTGCATTTTATGGATTGGATATGTGTGGATCTCTCTCTTTCTCCCTCGCTGACGCGCACAATCTGTCACCAACCCGTTATAGAGAGCACCTTCTAATGCCCCCTAATATTTGGATTAGCTCCTATGTAGTTTCCGCTGAAACTCTTTCTAACGATGATCCTAAAAGAATAGCAATAAGACATTCCAGATTTTCAAAAAAGGATGTTTGTTTTATTGTTTATGGTTACAAAACTCATCATCTGATGGCAGGGACACATACTATAAGTCTCCTAGAATTTTTTCTCTTGTTTAGAATAACAAGATAATACCCTAGACTGAGTGGGTTCCACCTGAGGTTAACACACTGAAAGCGAAGTAATTTTGGTAAGGAACTTATTCAACAATCGGAAAAAGTCTGATTACTGTTGCTTTTCCCATTGGCAATTGTTGGTAGCCCGGAGCTGGAGTTATTAGTGTATATCAGCTTTATAATTCTCTGCAATCCTCCAATCGGGTGACTCTATGCAAATAGAGTCCCCTAATATGGAAATATGCTCCGCCCCCTTCCTAGTATGTTTTCTCCCTATGCTGTAACCCATTGATGGTGACTAGCTTGGGGAAGCATCCTGGCTTCCGCAGTTCGGTGTGTAATCAGACTCTTGCGCTCCATTTCTTCCTTTCTTTCACGATTTATCGCGATTTTTTTTTTGGATTAGGCAGCAATCAGTTCCCTCTTCCCGGTGTCTCTGAGAAACAGGTGATCCTGGTTAACAGCGGTCAGTGTTTGGATGCTGTTTCCTCGCCGGCGTTTGCAGGATGATAGGACCGGGCGAGCCTGAATGAGAGCATAACTTTACTTTGCAAGAGGAAAAACTTTCTATTTTGGGGGGAAGGCGTTTTCACCAAATCCCGTAGCGTCTAAAAGCAGAAGAAGTTGGTTTTAAAGCTGGACTTCTCCACTGGTTTTGGGATCTGTGTGTGCGTGTCAATTTCAAAGGCAGCTGCATTTTTTTTTTAAAGAAACGGTGGCCTGTTGGAATAGACTTCTTAAATGTTTGGGATTCAAGATACTTTAGGAAGAGGACCCATTCTGAAAGAGAAATCTCTCGCTTCTGAAATGGATTCCGTCAGGTCCTGGGTCAGAAATGTTGGGGTGGTGGATGCAAACGTAGCTGCACAAAGGTAATCGAGATTCGTGTTTTCCCGTTTGAAAGCTCCCTTTCCTCCCGCTGTTGATCAGACTCGCGACTGAGTTTACTTCCCCGCCCCAGTCAGGGAAAATTCAAGAGGGCAAAGCTGAAGCGAGGGACAAACACACAGAGGAAGTCAGAGAGCAGAGATTGGACGGGGATAGGGGGACATAGCAATGCAAGCGAACAGTAACTCTTTAGATCATTCTATGCCCGGACGTCTGACTAGGAATGTTCTTCCGGCTAAACGTAATGGCCATGCCTATTTTGATCCAAAATCACCTTGATTTCCTTGATCCCAAGGCATACTTTGTATAGCTAATGCCACCCTCCTCCCCAGTCAGGCTAGATGCACAGGGTTAGGCAGAAAGCAAGCCCAGCGTGGGTTTGAGTAACGAGGGAAAGGGGAGATACCTTTACCAAGATTTTGCAAAACTACCGGTCTCAGCGGTGCAGCAGAGAGCTCTTACGTGAATGATCTGAGTGGAGAAGTCCTTGACCCTACTTACCAACTCCTTGCGTTAGTCTTGTCAACTCAATTTAGATCTCAGTGCTGGCTGGAATATAAAACCTATACAACCGCAGAGGAGGATGCATTCTTGCTTCTGTTTAGGGGATAAGCTCTCTATTCCAAATATGGCCAATAAATACGCTCCAGTGCCGCGTAGTTACAGACTTCCTCTCCCTATTTTCTTCTCTTCTATTTCTCTTTTTATGAGGGAATGACAGGAACGAAGCCCTCCCTAAACAAAATATGTCCCCACGTTCCTCAGGTATCTCTTTAGACAGCCTTCGGGCACACGTGTGCGAAGGGGCTGAATCGGCCCGAGAAGAAAGTTGAGGATAGAGACACCTTTACTTGAGGAACATACAACCGCATTGCATATACGTTGGGCTAGGAACCAATATACAAATACAGCCCTATATGCCCTCACCTCCCCCATCTGATCTCTATGGAAGAGCTTTCAAGCAGCATGAGAGGAGATATCATAAGTTTGTTTTTTTAATGACTATTGATAGTTTAATTTATATGAGGAGGAAAAATACCTTGATGGGGAAAGCGAAAGTAAAACAAATGTTAGATGCACTGTAAGAAATCGCCAATTCACAAGGGCTAATTGATCGGTGTTCGCATTGGGACGTCACTAATTATTCCAGATGTTTTGTAAAAATACAGTGATCAAAGTTCTTATACTCAAGATGATAAAAATCAAACTATTAAGCTGGCCGGGGGAGGCGGGGAAAGAAGGGAAATTGTGTTGTTGCCCAGTCACATTGTACCCGTCCAGTTGGAGTTAGAAATAAAGGGAGATATCTGTAGCTTTCCAAAGAGTCAAATACTTTTCTCAGGTCTGTGAAGCAACAATATTAGGTGAATTCATTTCAGGAATTAAATCTGGAGAAAGCAGGAAAACTTCATAGCGATGCTGTAAGTGAGAAATCTTCTCCACCGTATCTGTCTTCTGTGCCTTCCATAAAAATCGACATAAAGAAAAGAGTGGAACCCATTCTGCTAAAAAAAACTAACTCCTAAGATTTAGAATGTCCATTGTATGAAAAGATCCCGAATAATTCAAACTCGGTAAACGCGCGGAAGAAATCACCGCATATTCTGTAGCATGTGTGACAGAAATCAGGCAACCGGTGTTTAAATTGCACGTAGTCAATCCACAAAACGGCACCGGGGAAGACCCACAGGTTGATTCAAATGGATCAGTGACTAAACGATATGAAATTGGTAGAAACTTCGCTGCCGAGAAAGGTAGGCATATTGCTTGAACCCAGTTGCCTTCCCATCTCAGTACAGACACCTAATTGGGAAGAGATTTTAAGAGCATTGACCTGGGCTAAAGGAAAAGTGAACTCAGTTGGAATTTTATCATTTTTCAGATCCTTTAGCATTTATATTCTACGTTTATTGTAGTATAGACACACCCCTTGCATTGTACCCAACAAATGAGTATGAAAGGGAAAAAGAAGATTGATCAGAGGAAATTATCAAATATTTCTCCGGTTTTGGAATAACTTATCTTGCAATCTTTCCTTTTAATATACAGGTTCTGTTAATTATTCTTCTCTACGGAGTGAAAATCAAGGCATAAGAGGGAAAATTATTTAATAAAGTTTCCAGACGCTAACATTTGGGAGAGAAAAGTTCTTCATTTGGCTGCCACCAAAATTCAAGCACTTTTATTTAATTTAATGTTTTAAATCGAAAGTGATGTGGGTGCACAAAGGTGGAGAGGAAAGCACCGAGATCAAAGTCATTGGTAACAATTGACTGTTAATAACCCAGTGTGCGACATAGACCAGGAGAATCCTACCCCCGCTCTAGAATAATTTTCTGTGCTGATTTTTTTGATTGCTATGCCACCTTTAATTCATCTGTTTCTCTCCCCTCCCTCCCCAATTCCATCTGTTTCCTCCACAGCGGAGTAGCTTTGTCCAGAGCCCACTTCGAAAAACAACCACCTTCCAACTTGAGGAAATCCAATTTCTTTCATTTTGTCCTGGCTCTCTACGACAGGCAGGGGCAGCCGGTGGAAATAGAGAGGACCGCCTTTGTGGACTTCGTAGAAAATGATAAAGTAAGGCCTGTCTCTTTTTTTCTTACCTCCCCAAATTTACCGTCCCCGCACACCCCTTCTAGTACCTGCCCTTGTAAAGTAGTGTCATTCTCAGCCACCCTTTCCATAACAAAACAACAATCCCTGGTTTTGTGTTCAGGGGTTAGGTAGCAGGACGAGGGCTTAGTCCCCTGTTCTCAACATGCTCGCCCCCTTTGCTGTAATTAACAAGGTTTGTCAATTTCTGCCAGCCCGGGAGATACAAGGGGAATTTCATACATCCGCTTAAAATAAAATAGAATACAATCACATAGGGGTCCAATACATTGTTGTATTTTTTTATTTTTATTATTTTTTTTTTTTTGCATATGCCGGGTCTGCCAGGTTTTATTAGTATCCTAATCGAGTTGGAAGAGCGGGTGATTTGTCCTATTACCTGCTAAGCCTGTTCTTTTCAGACTCCAAAGTCAATGGCTGGGTGTCAGAAACGTTTGCTCTTGAGTTTTAGATCCAGGCTTTAAGCGGTTAGAAACCTTCTTCCTTCCCTCCAAACTATGTTTGGTTTTAGTTTAGTTATGGGCAAGGACTTTTAATTATGAAGGACGACATGAATAATTGTCTTCTGATGAATTACAGTCCCAGTTCACCTGAGAGATTTCCCGGTAACCTAACCTTCAGGAAATAAATACCGATAATGACTTATTGTAAAACTATTTCATTATTTTGCACGTACAGTTTTGTTTTAAAAAATACCTGCCAGCGTCGATCTGCTCCATATTAGCTTGCTTAAAATGTGTAAATTCACCCGATAAGGGAAGAGCGTTTATGTTATAAAGTTGGGAGCTTTATAGCAAGTGGAAAAGTTTCTGCAATGCCACAGGAAGGGATGTCTGTCCTGGGTCACTGGGAAGGTTAATTTATCCCAATCAGCGGATCCACCTCTCAAAGATCTTTCTTGTCACATCCATTAGTGATTTGCAAGCGGGTTGCTTTTGTGCTCCAACAGCACCAAATAAATTCTGGGACGATATTTTTAAATCTCTTTCAGGAACAAGGCAATGAAAAGACCAATAACGGCACACACTACAAACTTCAACTCCTTTACAGCAATGGTAAGTCACAGGGTGGGAGAGAAGGGGGGGGGGTGGCAGGAAAGAAGCGGTTGGGAGGGAAGAACCCATGATAAAGTTTTAGACCTTGAAGAGATCGCTTCTATAAAATACATTGAAGTCCCTTTGTCTCCCTTTTGGAAGCAAAAATCCTCACTGTGGACAGTTGCTTTTCAGGTCTGGCCAACATGACACCCTTTTGTAAACCCACGCTTTGAAAAACATCACCCTTAGACTTTCAGATGATGCTTGATAGGAAGTAAAACGAAATAGAAAAGTTACAGGATGGCTTAGATAAGTAGGGGAAACAATCTCTGTAACTGTTGGATTTCCTATTTCTTCCCATTCTCTCTTTAGGTGTCAGAACTGAACAGGATCTGTTTGTTAGGCTCATCGATTCAGTCACTAAACAGGTGAGCTGAGGCCGGTTTTGTGTTGTACAGTCCCCACTCTTTCATTCCCCTCTCACCCTGGGCTTTATTTTCTCCTTCTGAGTGTCTGTATTGCATACCTTAATTTCCAGTGCATTAGTCTCTTCCTTCCCTCAGTGATCCCAGGATCACAACAATTTTTAAGTGACACTTGGTTATATGCATACTGCCTACCTTTGTGCAAAAAAAGGCTTTGAGGGTGGGAATTGCAAGCCATAGTGCTTTGCAGTTTTTAAAAACTGAATATTACAAGAAACAAACCAACAAACCAAAAACCTCCTCCATATATTAATTTCCCTAATTTTCATAGCCCATCACTTATGAAGGACAGAACAAGAATCCAGAAATGTGCAGAGTTCTGCTTACTCATGAAGTCATGTGCAGGTAAGACAATTTTATTGGTGGCATAGGATTTATTCAGTTAATAAGTTTAGCTTCCAAAGATACTAAAAGGGGTTTTCCCTATAAGTTGTAGATATTAGGAGTTTTGTTTTTGTGCAGGGGACACTCTTCCAAAAGAATAATTTCTCTTTGCCTGGATACGACGTTTGGTTTGTGTTACATACCCATTTATTTAGTACTACAGATTTGGAAACCCTGCCTAAGATCTGAACTGCACTATTCTATTTTGCACTGGGTTTGGACAACAAAATGAAAGGGCCCAGAATTCCCAACTTTGTATTTCTTTAAGCTTTTCCAGTTTGCTCTTCTAAAATGATTACTGTCAATTTCCAGAACCCGCCTGAAAATTAGAAAGAGCTCCCGATTTATTTTTCCCAGGTTACATATTTTAACATTATCAATTAAATGAACATAATTAATGTCCTTTAGTTCTGTCCCCAAAATACATCTTTGAAATAATTTTTTGTTACAAGCAATACTTACGGAACTTCTGCTTTTTTGTAAAATAGATAAAAAATTTAGGATGTTGAAATGATAAATTAAAGGATAAAATACTGCTAAGGATGTTATTAAAAACATTTGTGTATGTCTTTAGGTACATGTATCTTATGTATGTACATCTTGCTTCCATGATAACTTCTTATTTTTCCTGCTCACATAATTACTATTTTTGATGCATTTAATAATGCAAACAGGCAATGTCCTTATATTAAAATGTGTTAAATTGTGCACAGAATGCTCTTTCATAAAATGAAAGGCAAACCCAACCTTGACCTTTATTAAACATGTTTTGTGATTTATTGTAATAGGTTTTTTAAAAAGCTCTTGGATCGAATGTTGCTTGTTTAAAAAAGCACATTGCACTAATAATTTTAAGTATTGCCTTCTAAGTGGATGATATAGTAAAAGCAATTTAATAGGATAGAATTTGTTGCTGAGGGGAAAGCATTTTTCACATTTTTCAAAAGGTAATGGAATAATTGGTGTACCCGGGAAACTGCAATGAGGGCGAAGTATGCAAAAGTGTGTGTGTGTTTGTGTGTTCATACGTACACACGCAGGCACACCCACATGCAAAACTTGCCTCTTATGTCACCATCATTAACTGAGTAACTCTATACCATTACTTCTGAACATTACAAATATTACTTTCATAGATGGGTGTGTTTATATGTGTGATACACAATTTGCTTTTTGTCTTTACATAACATACAATTCGCTCTGTGCATATGTATATATTAAAGAAGAATGAAGTGGGGCAGGTTACTTTTTGGTTTCTCTAAAACGTACGTATTTATTTTAATCTATATGCTGTCCCTGTTTGTGAAAGGCTTGACTTGTCCATACTTAGATAATCATCGGAAAAGCAAAATCTTTGGATTTCTATACACTAGGGTTTCTATTTGTAATAACAAAATGACAGCTAGTGTAATCCATTTTTTTCACTCCAGCTGGATGGAGAGAGAATCTATATTAAGAGTGAAAAAAACCAAAACAACCTCCTTTCTTCAAAACAAAATGGACTGATCTTTCCTTTGACAATAACCAACATTTTAAAAGTACTAAATAAACTCTCTGCTAAGCTTTTGTATACTGGGCTTTCATTGATGCCTATAAATATATTCCATGCTTGATTTAAGGTAATGTTCTACAAATGTAAACCATTATTCAGTTTGTACTAAACTCCTGCTTGATAGATTAGCCAAGGAAGAATTACAATTCAGGGCTGTCCTTTCCACATAAGACATAGATTAGTGAACCAAATCAAAAGCTCTGTGTAACCTAATCAAGACATTTGATTTTTAAATGTCTTGTTCAGAGATACTTTTAAAACAGGATGCTGCCTATTTTGAAGAGGCATTATACCATCATTTTGAATAATACCAGGGGGAATGAATGAATCCAACTCTAGTTAAACTTGACATTTTTTTAAGCACAATAATCAAATCCTCCTCGCTCTATGCTGCTTACGTGGTAGCATCAATTTTTAAAGCCCCTACTTTAGTTTGCATTAGTAACAGTACATAAAACATTAATGTACTGTGCCCACTCTGAGGTCCAAACTGAGGCCTGTTGTTGTTGTTTTTTAAATTATAGGGTTTGTTTTCTTTTTCTTGTTAGTTACAGGTAAATACCCTTTTGATCTTTTGATTTGATTTGTCATAGAAAATCACTCAGTTATTCATGCTGTATACAGACAAGTGCATCCAAACATCCCCCCCCCACGCATCTTCTAGTCAGACAGTGACAGATGTATCCTTAGCAAGAAAGTTGTCTAAATATTGATGTGGATGCAACAATCTGTCATCTCAATTGAAAGTTTAAAATCTCAACTCCCCCCCGCCCCCCCGTATAATGAGTCCCTTCAGTTAGAGCTTTTTATTTATTTATTACAGTTCTGAACGTTTTAGCAATAGGCTTTATGCGTTTGGGCTATTACAGTGTAAAAAGAATTGTCCATCTGGGATGGAGGTCTCTCTCTTAAATATCCAGTGTCTTTTTTCTTTCAATGGTAGCAAATCAAGGTAAACAGTCTCTTCTCATGGAATAACGGTTTGTAGTCATCTTGTTCTACCAATTATCAACTAAGAGAAAACTAGTTGTTATGCTTCTGCCAGCAGCCCGCGATGCCCTTGGTGTGCAGAGGGTTAAAAGGTATTATAATTTGAACAGAAGTAGTCTCAGGGCCTACAGCTGGCTAATAACAGAGTTGTATTGAGTGCAAGCGAGCCCCACAGCTGTGACTTTCGCCACAAGGCTCAGACTAGACAGGAGCGCTAATCAGCTGGGCCAGGCGGCCACTGGGGCCTGTGTCTTTATCGTCCAGATGGTGTGAATTTAGACACTTTTGTTATGCAATTGCAGGGAGGAGTTGGGGAGAAGAAAACAAAACAAAGGCCACCATGCTGTGAGCTTATTTGAGTTTGAAATTAGAGACAGATTTTTTTTTTTTTTAAAGTTAAGGGCTGAATTTTAAAACCATTTTAGTTGAGCTGGTGGGTGGGTGGGTGGGTGGGGGGGAAGGGGATGCATAAGCCTTTCTTTGATATAGGGCCTTATGGGGCATCTAGTTTCTAGGGCTGGCTTTGTTGTTCTTGTTGGTTGTTGCTTTTTTCCCAGTACGCTTCATATTGCTAGACTTATTGTATCCTGTGTGGGTCTGATTATATGAGAAAATGACATAGCTCAAAGCATGGTAAGGATTTATTTTTGTGACGATAAGAAGTCTTAGGCCCTGATCCTACAACTTTATGCAAGTGAGTAATTCCAATGGGACCAAAGGAATGACACGTGTGTGTGTGTGTGTGTGTGTGTGTGTGTGTGTGTATAAAGTTACTCAGGTGCTTAAATATTAGCAGAATCAGGATCTTAATTTCCACTTAAAGCAATGTTATGGGCCAAGTACTGGAGTCAGTCAGATTTTTACCATTGATTTACCTGGGAGCAGGGTTAGCCCAGTAAGGAACAACTATTATATAACGACCCAGTTGGAAGATTGTCAGTATTTAAATGCCACAGTGATAGGTTGTTTGAAGTCCCTTGGATAGGGGGGACCTGAAGATTTGAGATGGACTTCAGATGAAACTCCTGACTGGACTATCCTGAAATTTTGGAAATAATCTGATCCACAACTAAACTTGTCATCTTCTGGAAAGGGGTAGTGCTTTCAGGATAAAATATTTCATGTGTTCTGGGGCTCAGAAAGTACTAAGGTGAGAGGAAATAGTTTAGTCATCTACCAAAAATGTGCTACAGTGGAGGCAAACAATGAAAAAATGAATATTTGAAAAGTGCTTGGACATCTTCAGGTCAAAGGCATATTTTTAGTAATGCTTCAAAGCTCATTAATGTGATAAGAAAGTATGCAAACTAAATCTAACAATGAGATGGGTTTATACCAGGAAGCAGGTATGTTGAATCCCAAATCTGCGTAATTTAATCTAAACAACTCTACAATGTGCTGACAACCTTTCTTGGAAACGTGTGGACAAAGAGATTTGGTGTAGGTACTATTGCTTTATTCTGTTTGCATGTTATTGTGACATTATAATCTGATGTGTCTGTCTGAGTTATATGACCATAGGATATCTTTTGAGTATTATTGCAAAGAAAGGAACTGGTTTTTGTTAGTTAGCAATTAAAAAAAAACCACATCAGTGTAAAACTCCTTTTAAAAACTGAGCTAGTTTTTTTGTTTGATAGCGGCAAAGAGTATACTGCATTAAAAATGAACAAGAGATTTGCTCCTGATTTCATTTCCAACTGGTCATAATATATGCTGCTTTAAAATAGAAGTCAACCCTTCTACTCTTCTAAATGAGGGTTTTCTGTTTGTTTTTTCTTTAGAATAGAAAATCTGAAATCTTCAATTTTTATTACCAAAGTATGAAACTTTGTCTAAATGGCCAACGGGCAGTGAAACTTATACAAGGTGCACTCAAAAACAAGTTAGAAATGGGAGTGAAGGGAGGAGAGAGTCTCAGCGGTTGTAAATTATTATAGCTTCACTGAAGTCAATGGAGCTATGACAGTTTACACCAAATAAGTACCTCCCCCAGGGATTCTCATATATCTAGTGAATCCTTTATTTTGAAAGGAATGGACTCAGTGGATAACTGTGGGATTGAGGCAAAGGAATACAAAAAGTGTCAAAATCATTCACGTTAGTGCTGCTAATGAAAGAGATCTGCTTGTTGCATCCCATCTTGCTGGGCTGTGTAAACTCAGAAAGGGAAAGCCAGGCAGTTCCTGTCCATGCTACAGCTTGCCAATCGAATGCATGTACTTAAAATGCTTAATAGCTGTGAGATGGCAAGTTTTATGTCCCTGTTTATATTTTAAGCATTGTATATCTGAGTATTATTGACTTCAAAAGAGTTAATCCTTCATATTGTATTGCCTTGGACTCATTCATGCATTTTTATCTGTTTTTCCTCTGGTCAGAGCAATTCCCTGTGGAAAGCAGCTGAATTCAGGCTAACTAGGAATTTTGAAAATGCGTTCAGCCCCCTCAAAACCACTGCACATAAAATTGAACTGTCTGGGCCAAATTCAGCTCTCGGTTACATTAGCGTAAATCCAAATAACTCCATGAAAAGGCAATGGGACTAGCTGCTTGGATTTATGCTGGTGTAACTGAAGCTGATCCACTGGCGGTTGGGGCAGAAGGGAATTTTGATACAGTGTGCTTAAATGTTAAGCCATTTTGCTGATAAATGTTGTTTCCCGCTGCTAACATCCTGGTTATGTCAAATGGAACTGTTTGATTTACCACAGCATCAGGATTCTCATAACACGTCTAATGGGCTTGCCAGATAAGGATCCTGGCTTTTGGTTTTCAAAGAGAATGGGCATGTACATGGGTCTTGATCTGGTGCTAAGTGCCCTGTCTACATTGACGGCAATGAGAGTCGAGTGCTCCGTTACCTCCCAGACTTGGGCAGCAGTGCTCTCGCAGGATATATGTGCATGCATGTATGTACGTACACAAGCTTACACGCGCACACACACAGTATGCGTGTGTGTGTGTATCTTTTTAAAATAAAGTCCTTATGCTGTACTTCAATCATTGTATCCCTTTGGGGGCAGGGACCTTGTTATCTTGCATATGCTTGTAAAGCCCTAGACGTACCCATGGGAGAGAGAACTTGTATGTTGGTAAACTGGGTCCAAATTATATTGCATGTTCATCAGAGAGAGGCTGATGCATACAATTTCTATGCCATCCCATTGCTGACCACACTGTATAAACTTTGTTACATTCCCATTTATAAATAGGGTTAACAGATGTGGAATAAATGGGCAATCAATTATTACAGAGTCCAACAAGTTAGTAGGTTGCTTATAACCCTGGCTTGTCATCAGCTATGACACCTTCTACTGGTGGGCTTTTAACCGTCTAGAACACATGCTGTTCATGTCTGTTACATGCTTACAACATCTGTTAAACATTTATAAATGGAGCCTTAATATAAAGTGTGACCATATTGCTTTTCCTTTTGGCTGAGATTTTCAAAGGAGTCTAAGGGGAGCCGAGTGTCTAAATCCCGTTGACATTAAATGGGAGTTGGGCACCTCCATGAGACCCCTTTGAAAATCCCAGTTAGAATTTTCTGGATACCACTTAAATGTCCACAATGCCTTTAGTTCAGAGTTCATTGCTTTGCCGTTAATACTCACAGAAATCCTCTCATTTTGGTCTCCTCCCCTCTCCAGCCGGTGCTGTGAAAAGAAAAGTTGCGGCAACAGAAACGAGACTCCCTCGGATCCTGTGATCATCGACAGGTAGGAAATAAAGCTCTCGCTTCCACACTATCCACCAAACCAAACTGCTGGGTTCGCTTGGAGACAGCCATGGGTCTGTCTCTCTCCTGTGCTTTGATGTCTATGCTGCACAATCCTAAAGGGCTACCCTAAGAGCTGGTTATTTTCAGAAAGGGTGTGGGCTTCCTTCGGTGGAATTTTCTTATTTTAATGCTGTCCTACATCTACCAATTTAAATTTGACCAAGTATTCTGTGCATGGTAAGTCTCTGACTACTGTCTATTCACCTGGGATGGGATCCAGCTGGATCACTGGAATAGATACAGTTTCAAGTAACCTGGCAGCTTCATTAAAATTCCTCAACAAAATAATGATGTTGCAGTTGCGGCTTTTTTGGGAAACACGTGATCCAGGTTTTAAATGCATGGTTTTGGGATTACCATACATCTTCTCCAATTTCACATATTTCTTGGCCTTCAGTTTCTGAGGGGGGAAGTGTGTGTGTGTGTGTATTCAGTGACAATGTAAGGAGGCAAATTCAAAACTGATAGAAAAGGAAAAAAAAATTTTTTTTGCACTGCCTGCAGTTAGCCTGTGGAATTCATTGACACAAGATATTGAGGCCAAGAGCTTAGCAGGATATAAAAAGGGAAAACAAGAGTATGTAGTGTTCTTTTAATAAATATTAAAAAAATACTCAACTGAGCGCTTTATGTAGAGAGATCTTAAGACCTCATGCTTCAAGGCAAGTGCTTCTGTCATCAAGGGTCAGGAGGAAACTTTTTTCCTTGGGACAGGTTATTCTATAGCTACCTATTGCAGGGTTTCTTCTTCTGTGGTACTGGCCATAACTGGAGATAGAATATTGGAGTGGATGGACTTTGAGTCTAATTTCTTTGTTCCTCTGTTATGCCTACATTCAGTGCATAACATTAGTAGCATATCTATATAGCATCTTAGTCATAAGAATATTAGGGTTGGAAGGGACCTCAGGAGATCATCTAGTCCAACCCTCTGCTCAAAGCAGGACCAATCCCCAAATGGCCCCCTCAAGGATTGAACTCACAACCCTGGGCTTAGTAGGCCAATGCTCAAACCACTGAGCTATCCCTCCTCCCCTACATTTATACTTGGAATTAAGAATGGTCAAGTTAGTTTGAATAAGTATCTATAATTCCCTTTCCTCAAATTGTTACTAGACAATTTGATCCTAATCCTTTACAGAGGCTCTGAATTTTTTTAGCTGCTTTTTTTTCTTTGCCTTTATCTTTGCACCTTCAGAGTGTGGCTGAGACCAAAGATGGAAATGCCAAAGAACCACAGTATTCTGGCTAGAAAAAGAAGTGCTGGACAGGTCATATTGAGCTTGTCTGCACAATTTCTAGCCCATATTTGGCTGACTTGAGGTCTGGTTTGAGTCTGTATTTGAGAATTATCCAACCTCAAGTCTGAACTTCTTGAGGTTTTCCCATTGCAGCTGGGGAGACAATATGGTGCACTGGCTGAGGAGTCAGAAGATCTAGGTCCTATTCCTGGTTCTGCCTCAGACTCTCTGTTTGATCTTGGGCAAGTTACTTTCCCTCTCTGTGCCTCAGTTTCCCCATCTGTAAAACAGGAATTATGCTGTTTTAAGTGATTTGAAATCTGTGAATGTAAAATGCTTTGGAAGGGAAACTGTTATCTTATAGACAGCCCAGGGCTTTTTGTTCTAACCCAACCTTTGCAATACTTCATTTCTGAGGGATCTTTGAAGACATTAAGTGTCATAAAGTCCTTTCACCCCAGTCACCTTCATTGGTGAGAATTCTGCCACATGTTAATGATAACACAGGGCCCTACCTGTAACAAAGATGATTCCCACCAGATACATGGGAGTATGTTCCAGATGTCTGTCGACTGTTTCATATGAAGCTTGTTCCTCTTTCTGGCAACCAAGAGGGGGACTTTTTGCCAAATAATTACAAATCAAGTAGAGGGGGATTAGATGCACTACTTAGCTGAAACAGTCCATGCATTATACTTGTCTTTAAAGGCCGTCCTCCAGATCAGGGCTGGAGCAGTGTGGGTGGAGTATGCTCTGCCACTGGGGAGCAGTGGGGTCTAGTGAACAGGGCACTGGACTGGGAGTCCGGAAACCTGAGTTCTTTTCCCAACTCTGCCACTGACCTGCAGTGTGACCTTGGGCAAATTGCTCACCTCTCTGGCATCTGTTTTCCCTCCCACCCTTTGTCTGTTTTGTCCATATGGATTATGAGCTTGCCAGGGCAAGGACAGTCTTAACCTGAGTGATACTATAATGTAAATAGAATAATACTACCAATGATGTACCTATTCTGTGGATAAACAGAATTTAATTTTCCAGAATCTGGCAATCCGGCACCTTTCACAAGCACCGAAAGGCCTTTTAGGATTTTCAAACTAATCAAACAAAACTATAGTCAATGAATGATCCCCTCTTACCTCCCCACAAATGCTTGTAAGTTAGGGAGTAGTATGTGTTTCTGGAACCATCTGAGAAGCTGGATTCTAATTATTTTACATTGTTTATTGGTAGAAAACAAACTGCTACAGCTAGGCACGCCGCACAGGCAGGTCACATTCCTCCACAGTCATACGTGCTGATGGGTGTGTGTGTATTTAAAGAGAGGGTTTTTTAAATTATTATTCTAATTCAGGGGTTGGCAACCTTTCAGAAGTGGTGTGCCGAGTTTTCATTTATTCACTCTAATTTAAGGTTTCGTGTTTTTAGAAGGTCTCTTTTATAAGTCTACAATATATAACTAAACTATTGTTGTATGTAAAGTAAATAAGGTTTTAAAATTTTTTAAGAAGTCTCATTTAAAATTAAATTAAAATGCAGAGCCCCCTGGACCAGTGGCCAGGACGCAGGCAGTGTGAATGCCACTGAAAATCAGCTCACGTGCCGCCTTTGGCACACGTGCCATAGGTTGCCTACTCCTGTTCTAAATAATGACTTGTTAGTTTAATATTGGCTTCCTGTATTTATTTATTGTTCTAACTTAAAAATATTAAGGTTAAAACTATTCTTAGAGAGAGCTCTGCCATAGGTTGAAGCAATATTTAAATATGGAGATTGGGATGTTACAATTTAACAACCGTGTTGGAATGTAGCATTTCTTCGGTGAGTGACTTTCACATACTTGAAGGCAACTGTGGCTCTGGATTGAAAGGAGCTAAAGTTCCATCTACACTAAAAAAAATTAATAAATTGCAGGCATGATGACCGAGATCTTTGCTGTCAGCAGGGCTCCCGCTGACTAGTCGGGGGGACCCTCTTACAACATGACCTCATTCTCTTCTGTTGGGCAGGTAGGACCGATCAGTGCTTTACCATGGCCCAGAAATGTGCTGCAGTCTCGTATTTTAGCACAGTTCAGGGTCGCTGGTGAAACACAGTTTAGTCAGTGTGCAATGCAAGATCGAACCATGCCTGGGGCTCATCCTGTTGTCTGGGGTTTTCCAAGGAGCCTGAGGCTGAGGAAGTGAAGTGGGAGCTAGATGCCAACCTCCTTTGGGCTGTTCAGAAAACCCCAGCTGCTGTAACTGAATCCTCTGACCCAAGTGGCTGATGCCACATAGATAGACCTTGGTTCTGCAGACTTGAATTTACTGAGGGGGAAATTCCTTTCCTTTCATAGCAGTTAATGTTAGTCTTGTCTTGAGCAAGGACTGCAGGATCAGACCTAGAGAGAGAATGAAAAATGAAGGAAGAAAGAAGGGACATTGAAGAAAGCTTGATGTTCAGCTGCCTCACATCCAGAATGAATTTGTGCGAGAAGTGAGACACAACTAGAGTCTTCCATTTAGAAGGGAAGGAAAACTGAGATCACCAAGGGGCTGGGTGGATTGAATATGATGCACTAGCATTCCCTTTCTGCCTCATTCAGTTCATATGCATTGCTGTTGCTGCAAGGGTTTGTGAGAAAATGGTGACTGGCACATGGGAAGGCCCATTTCCATTGTAATCCCTACCATGGTAGGGGACCTGATTGTTACATGGCTAAAACCGGATTCCATCTTGCAGCATAGAAGGGACTAAAACATGCTGCATCACTGCGAAAGGCTGCAGCGCGGTCTGGGAAGAAACCAAACACTTCTTAGTCCCCTCTGTTTATTGTTTATATTCACAGTGCATGCTGGAGTGCCCTTTTGTTTCAAGCAGCTTCCCCAGACATTGAGGCAGTTAGTGTAGATAAAACTAAGACCCTAACTAAACATATAGGATGCTAACTTAAGAGTGCTAGGAGCAACTAGCCCAGAGTCTATTCCCAAGCTGATGCAGGTTATGCTCTCCCCATCTGACAACATATTAATCTGACCATGCACTCAGATTCAGCCAAGAGGCTGAATTCTTGGCCCAGACCTTCAGCTGGCACGAATCAGTGCAACTCCATTGGAATTACGCCAGTTTATGCCAGCTGAGGATCTGGCCCCCTCGTGTTTTATCAGAGATGTTACAACCCATCCTTTGAGCTGAAGAATGCACCTTTCACCCCTTTAATTATTTTTTGCCTTTTGCCTGCACTCGTAGCCTGGCCTGTTGTAAATTCCACCCATGTGGTGCTGTGCAGTGACAACTCGGTGACTTTTGTGGCTGAATCATGGGCATCTTGTGTTTATAGTTAAAGACGGGGAAATAGTTCAGTGGGAAAAATAACATCAGGCAGCCCTGAACAAAGTCCAAAAATCGTCATGCAGAAAAAGCCTATTGCTGCTGTAACCTTTGCTCCGGGGACTCGATTTAGATCCTAAGGACCTAGTAGTTATTTTCTTCTCAATCTTGGAAACTGATGTTTTTCTATATGTATTAGAGCATGAATGTTGCCTCGCTTGCATTCGCCATCCAGCCATCTCCCTGGGTAACTATCTGTAAATTACCTAATATGGTCCACACCCCTCCAAGCGAATGCTGATGCAGAATCCCCCTAAAGACTCATTCCAGCCTTACCAGCGGAAATCACTTACTCAGCAAAACACTGAAGAGTTATTGCAGTTTTAGGAGCAGGCAGGTGTGCAGAGCTGTTATTGACAGGAAGACTCTTTCCCCCAGTGCTTCCCCTAACTCATAGCTTTATGTGTTTACTCTTTAGCACACAGATAATGTTGTCAGCAGGATGTTGGTTGGGTGAGTCTCACTTGGGTTGTGCTCTCCCAGTGGTGAAAAGTTTTCTCGGTTGTTGCTGTGTCATTCAGGATTTGATCCGACTGCACAGTGTCCATTTCCCGGTGTCTGGAATATTGTGTACAGGGGGAGTTTTTGGAATAAAATCAGTAAATTTCCCCTCTGAGTTTTTTCCCCTCCCCTTGCGGTGGGCCAGATTCTGATCTCACGCACCCCGGTTCCAATTTGAAGATGCTTCCGTGACTTGAATGGAAACACAACAGATTTACACCGGCATAACTGAGATCACAATCTGACCCATAGCTATCATTAATGCAAACTATATATTGTACTTGTAATGAGGAATCTTGCTACCCTAAATCCTGCTATTGCAGCCTTCCGTATGCAGAATGGGTCAGATCTCCAACTAGTGTAAACAGACCTAGCTCTGCTGGTTTCAGTATGTTCATATTTCAGCATGTTCATGCATTAATTCTATACCCCAGCCCAGTCCAGAATAGTTCCCGAATGGGTGTAGCCTCCATTGGATCCTCCCTCTTGGTTTATTTTTTAAGTTATCATCTAGGATCTTGGCAGCGTTATGGACTCTGCAAAATTATCATGTTCCGCCAAAGCCAAGTTGGAGTCTTTCCTGTGGCTGAAATGACACTTAGTGCTGTTGCAATGTATGGCAGCTTCTGGAATGTAGGGTGTTGCCTCCAAGACTAAGATTTTCTCATATGCGGAAGGAAATGCAGGATGACAGTAAAACAGTGCAGGAATTCTTGAGGCAGATCTTTGGGAAATTATAAAGCCTTCCTCTTGCCAATGAAACTTTGCAAGCTTTTGTGGTCTGTATCCTAGATATCACTGAGTCTGGTTATTTTTCAGAGCCTGAAGTATAACTGAAAAGGAAAAATGGTCTTGTAGGTGAAGCATTGGGCTGGGACTCAGGAGATCTGAGTTCTATCCATTGCTCTGCCAAGAACTCCCTGAGTGACCTGGGGCAAGTCACTAAGGTCCCCATCTACAGAAATAGAGGTGATAATGCTTTCTTTCTCCCATCCTCTCTCTGCCTCAGGGGCGTCTTTAGCAAGTGCGGGGCCCGATTCGAACAGTTTCAACGAGGCCCTGGCAGGGATGACTTAAAAAAAAATGTAAAAAAACACGTGGGGCTTGTACTCACCGGGCGGCGCTCCTGGTCTTCAGCAGCAGGTCCTTCACTCGCTCCAGGTCTTCGGTGGCACTGAAGGACCTGCCGCCAAAGTGCTGCCGAAGACCTAGAGCGAGTGAAGGACCCGCCACCGAAGTGCCACCGAAGACCCGGAGTGCTGCCGGGTGAGTAAAAATTAAAAAGGAGCCTCTAGCCAGGGAAGAGATTCTCGGCCACTTGCCCCCCTCGGCGGCCCTGCCACTGGGCGCGGGGCCCTCTTAGGCATGGGGCCTAAGATTTGGGGGAATTGGTGGAATAGGCCTAAAGCCGGCCCTGCTCTGCCTTGTCTATTTAGCTGTTGGGACTGTCCCTTACTGCATGTACTGTTTAGTACAACGCCTCGCACAGTGAGGCCCTGATCTCACCTTTGTCCTCTAGGTGTACCGAACTACAAATGTTACCTGTGCTTACACAGTGGGGCTCTCTGTGGACCATAGGGCAGTTTGAGTCCACTACTGGCTTTGAGTTACTAGAACTTGCTCAGGCAGCAGAGAGATCCTGGGTTTAGTTCCCATTGTTGAAGTGGGGATTGTTCTGGAAAGAGCCGAATGCATATTTGGGCTCAGTATGGAAGCACTGATAATCCTGGGGATAAAAGAGAGGAACAGAATTTGAGTGAGCTGTGGGGTGAGGTGGGGAATATTATCTTGGTTTAGAGATGTACTGAACTTCTGCAAAAGACTGAGGGCTAGATGATCCTTACCTGAGGCCAGTGGAGCGATGCTGGTTTATAGCAGCTGAGTATCTGGCACTATAATTTCAGTAGGTGGTGCACCGCAGAATTGGTCAGATATTTAGCCATTTGCTGGGCTAGTAAAAAAAAAAACCCCAAACCACCAGCATCTCGGTTAGCATCTCTGCAGAGAAGCCAAAGAAACTGAATTACATGCTTTCACCCTAGGTGTGGGGGGGGGTCATCCCTTCTCAGCAGAGATGGGTGCAGTGGGGATGCAGTTTGCCCTGCTGCTACCCATGACATCGCTGCTGTCTGGCTAACCGGAGGGCTGAAGTCTCCAGGGCTGTCTGGCACATTTCACAACCACTGAAAGTCACTTCAGGCAAGACAGTCGCTGCCAGATACAACTATTATAAATGTGCCACTGCAGTGTCCGTGTAGCGTGTTGAAGGGCTGGGTTTGATATGTCAGCGTAAGAGAGGGGTTATGTTGCACCATGTCTTGCTGCAACCCAAGTGACAGCTGTGATTTATACATGCATTTTTTAGATTGCACACTCATATTGCTCACTGGCTCGAAATATCTGGAGGCCTCTCTTCAAATTTCTGTTTTTCTGTTTTCAATGATGTTGGTGGTTTTTCCTGCCATCTGTAGCAGAAATGGATGAGGACACCCTATGTTCTAATGGTTAGAGCGCAGGAGTGGGGGATGGAAGACCTGAATGTTCCCAGTTATGCTACACACTTGCTGTGTAACCTTACGCAAGTCACTTAACTGTCCGTGCCTCAGTTTCACTTTTGTGTAAAATGGTGGTAATGGCCCATCTTTGTGAAGTGCTTTGGGATCTTGGCATATAAATTATTATTATTTTTTTCATACATCTCTTCTAGCAGCAATTCTCAATACTTGGTCGCTTTGGAGTTGTTCTATTTGGGCCACTTTTAATTCTATTAATTTCCCAGCTCCTTGTGAAGCTGCCAGGGAGACGTAAATGACTCTCTGAAGCGGCTGCTGCTATGGAGAGAAGTTATGAGAGTGAAGGGGCTGCAGCTCTTTGCTGCTCCCCGCAGTCCCCCTCCAGCTATCTCCCTCACTCCTCCGAAGCCTGCAGTGATCTCTGCACTTGTCCTAGGCAGTCAAAGTTCTTTGTTTGCTGCTAAACCCAGCACTCCTGCAAAGAGCTGCTGTTGTGCCATCTGTCTTTTTATGAATTTTTTAGTAGATTGGATGTTTGCGAGAAATCAGTAAGTTAGAATGTACTAGCCCAGCCATTTGACAAGTGGTTTCTTAGTCCCTTTATAAAAAAAAAAAAAAAGAACAAAACCAAGCCCAAGTTTTTTTGGAACACTCCAGATTCCAAAATGGTAATTTTCCAAGTGAATACCGGCAGAACAGTCACGTAGATGGCGAGCAGAGCAAACTGGCTGCTGGTTTCAGCGTCTCACTTAATCAGTTTGTATGTGGCTAGACAACAGATTTGTCAGGGAGCTGAGTCAAAACAAGCATAAGAATCTCCTTGAATGCATATGCCAGAAAAAAGGGAAGGATGGTCCAGTGGTTAGGGTGCAAGCCTGAGATTTGGGAGACCCAGATTCAATTCCCTGCTCCACCACCGATTTCCTGTGAGCCTCTCTGTGCCTCACTTCCCCATCTGTACAAATGGGATAATAGCACTGCCCTCCCTCACAGGGGTGGTTGTGATGATGATAAATACAGTAAGGAGTCTGAGGTTCTTGGATACTGTAGGGATAGGAGCCAGGACTGCCGGAAACTCCCTAGAAGTGGGGGAGCCACTGGTGCCTGAACCCTGGCCTCCCTCACCCCTGCCTTTCCCTGAGGTCCTGTCCCTGCCATGCTGCTTCTCCCAAGGCTCCACCCCTCCCTGAGACTCCGCCCCTCCCTAGACTCAGCCCCCTCCCTCCATTGCTTGCCCTTAAGGCAGGTAAAAAGTGGAAGGGCATAACCCTCCCACTTTTAAAAGTGACAGTGCTATACTCCCTGGTCCCATCCCTCCCTGTTCCGGTGCCCCTGAGAGGAGCCATATAAGTACCTAGATAGAAGAAGAAAGGGAAGGTAGATGCACTCTCAACATGATGCTGTCCTGTAGTAATGATTTTTGGGTGGGATGGGGTGATAGGTAGGAAGCAGGAGTAGGAGGCGGGAGATGGGTCCAGGATTATTTCTGGAGGTGGTGTCAGCAACATACAATGGGTCAGAGCTTCAACTGGTGGAAATTCACATAACTCCATTGAGGTCGGCCAGGGGAGGTTATGGCCCCAGAATTCCAGGCTGGCCAAGGCTGTATGCCTGTGCTAAACTTTATTTCTTCTTAAAAGTTTCCCATCAGTGCTGACAACTGCTACCATTGGTGGGAAATCTTAAGAAAATAAGTCTAATGAGAACAAGTCCCAAAGGACTTTAGCAACTGTGCGATCTGATAAGATCCAATGATGCTGTAGCACAATTTGGACAGCCAGCGTGGATGGAGTCCAACCTGGTTAGACTCTCTATGCTCTAACCCGGATAAAGAGCATTGCTGCCTGGTTAACCCCATGTTAGGTTCCTGATTGGCCAGCTCAGAGTTCTGCCCATGCCTAAGCACAGTGAGTGAAATCCTGGCCTCACTGAAGTCAGTGACTTAAATGGGCAGGAGAGGATTTCACCTAGTCTAAGCACCAAGGCCAGTGTAAACATAGAGTAAAGGGGTCGAATGGCCTGAGAGCAGCTAATAATAAGGGGTTTCAACGGGACAAAAGGGAAGGGCTAAAGGAGACAACAGTTTGAGTAGCCATTAGAGCCAGTGAGTTTAGAGGGGAGGGAATGGAAAAAGCATATGATGAAGACAGTTATGTGGCACAGCTGGCTTCCCACCAGGACGCACGCATTTGGGTGTGTAACGCACTTGGGAAGTGTGGTGTGCATTCCCCTTTGTGGTTGATCCTCCCAGGGCCAGTGGTGTGCTATGACTCGCAGCATATGGAGAGTCAAACCGTAGAGATCTGTGCTTTGGTGCTGACGGGTCCCAGGTTCAAATTCTGCTAGCTGACCCTGTGGGCATGTTGTTACAGGAGCACATTTCACCTGGACGCAGTTCTCATAGGGAAACCGTGCAGAATGCTCTTGGGGTCTGCTGGTTTCACGACTCACATTGAAACCCACGGGGGTTGAATCCCTCCTACCCCCATGCGCACACAAACTGAAATTGGAAGGGAGTTTCCCATGAGCCAAAATTCTGTGTGTACAGGAGAGGAGGGTGGCAGTTGTTTTTGGCCTAGTGGGTTTAATAATTCAGACACACAGTTCTGGGTGTGTAGAGAACAGATGGGCCGGTAATCAAACCTACATGGTTTCTGCCTGTGCTTTGCCAAAATGAGTGTCCAACTCGTTGGCCCCACCCACACTGGAGGGGTGGGAGGTCAACGGTGGTGGAGTGTGGAGAGCCATGTTAGACGCTTGCCCAGGGTCTGACATGGCTACCCTAGTGTACCGGGGCGGCAAGTTTGTATAATTTTTAGTGGTGCCCAGAACGGATCCAAGTCCCGCCCCCGCCCCCACACCTGCCTAAGGCTCTGGGAGGGGGTTGGGGTGCAGGCTGTGGAAGGGAGTTTGGGTGCAGGAGGGGTGAGGGGTTGGGTGCAGGCTCTGGGCTGGAGCAGGGGGTTGGCATGCAGGAGGGGGTGGGGGCTCAGGAACTGGGAGGGAGTTTGGGTGTGGGGTGCAGGCTCTAGGCTGTGGCAGGGCTTTGGGGTGCAGGAGGGGGTGAGGCGCTCACCTTGGGCAGCTCCCGAAAGCAACCCGCACACCCCTCTGGCAGCGGCTCCTAGGCAGGGGGGCCAGGGGTCTCTGTGCACCACTGCCCACAGGAACCGCCCCTGCAGCTCCCATTGGTCACAGTTCCAATGGTAGAGTTGGCGCTAGGGGTGGGGGCAGCGTGTGGAGAAGTGACACGTAATGCAGAGCGAGGGCGGGCAGGAAGACATTTTAGCCGCACTTCGCTGCCAGTGGTGGGGGTCTGCAGGCCCTTTTCAATCACCTGGGGGCGGCAGGCAGGCCCGGGAGATGCTCCAGGGGAGGCATGCGGGGGCGGCAAGCAGGGCTGGGGGAGAGACCTGGCCCCAAACATTGGGGGAGCTGGGGCCCTGTTCTCTGAATATTCCTGGAGCACGGGCCCCACGGGCCGCCCCTGTAGAGTACACTTCCTCTGCAAATACCTGACCTTAAATGCTTCCCTGTTCCTTGGCACCTTTCCACCCTCCTACCTTATCCTCTGTCTAGACCTTGTTTTATGGACTTGTGCCCTCTTCTCCCACCATTTTGCTCTTCATGACAGTCTCCTGATTCCCTTTGACACCTTTTTGTTTCTCTATAATCCCTCCCTTGGTCAGAGCATGCTTTCAACAGCTGTTGTTCCTGGTGGGCTCCCTTATAATCCCCATCCTCTCTATGCCCCCAATTCCTGCCTCTGTAGGCTGTTTGCTTCATTCCCCTTGTATGTCATTCCTGAAGGCCTCCCCTCTGACAAGTGGGGTCTGTTTCCTCCCTTTCTCTTATTCAGTGCCCAATCCAAAGTCCACTGGTTTCCAGAAGACTCTCATTGATAGACTTTGACTCAATCTCTCATTCCATATGTGATACTTATATTGGCACTGAGTACTGCAGTATATGAGTGCCTCAGAATCTGTAAAGTATTTATCCTGTACATCCCTGTGAGGCAGAGAAGTGCTATTTTCCCAAATCTACAGATGGGGAAACTGAGGAACAAAGAGACTAAGGCCCAGATCCTCAAAAGTATTTAGGCTGCTGACTTCATTAGTTTCATGCTCTGGGCCTAAGTGACTTGCCCAGGGTCACACTGGACATCTGTGGCAGAGCATGGAATTAGACTCCGATCTCATGAGTTCCAGGCTAGTGCTCTCACTACTGGCCCATCCTTCCCCTCTTATATGTAACTAACTTTTCCATTTATGTTTGCAGTGCTGTTGCAGCCATGTTGCTCTCCGGATATTAGAGAGACAAAGTGAGGGAGGTAATATTTTGTTGCCAGACCAATCTCTGGGGGTGAAAGAGACAAGGTTTTCCGCTTACTCAAATCTCTAGCAGTATAAGCTCGGAAGTTTATCTCTTTCACCAACAGAAGTGAGTCCAATAAAAGAGAATACCTCACCTACCTCCTCTCTCTAATTTCCATTATGTCTTTCTCTTGTTTCCTTTGTAACTCTAATGTGTTTCTCCCTTCCAAACCCCACTTCTTTTCCAACCTCTGTTAATTTCCCTCCCAGTTAAAGAACCTGGTGCTTATTTCTCTGTGGGCGTTCCATTTATAACTCCATGTTTGGTGGTTTTTACTTCAAGTGGAGTCCATTGAGCTTGTAAATTGTATTGGATCAGTGAGCCTATAATGAGGCTTCTAAGTCCAAACAGTGCAAGTCTGCTGGGATTTTATTGTTCATAAAGCTTCTTCCCTGGGGAGTGATAGTCATTAGGTGTGTGCTGTGTTTAATATTTGGTCATGACAGGAAGCAATAATTTTCGTTCTTTACTGTGGCTCCTGAGTAGTTTTTAAGTAGTTGGCTTATTTGAGTCACAGGGACTGTGAAGCAATTAGGCAAAAAAGAGCTGCTGTTCTCAGTATGAATTTGTATTTATCCTACAAATGCTATTAAATAAATGTGGCGACTTATCGCCATGTTGTGGCTTTTAATCACAGTTTTGCCCCTCTTGTGAACTCCTTCGGTCTGTAGCACCCGACGGGAGGTGGCAGAAAGCTGTTATCAGACAATGGTACTATTTTTACTGGAGGTATTGGATATTTATGCCTTCAGAACAACGACAATCTGCGCTGCTGTCTGTGCATTGTTAGCCTTGTCCCTTACAAGCCCAATCCTGCCCTTGTTGAAATTGACTTCAGTGGGAGCAGTAGCAGGCTTATGTTTATGTATTTTTCCACCTAGAAGTTGGTGGTAAATAATTTGGGCCAAGGTTTTTCAAAAGTGATGAAGGATTTTGCGAGCCAAAAATTAGGGAACCCACTTGAGACATCTTAAATGGGCCTAATTTTCAGAGAGCAGATACTTAGCACTAGAACTGGTTGAGATACTTTTGTTGAAATGTAAGAGGGAATTTTTGTTTTTTTGGGGGGCGGAGGGGAATGAAAAGCTTTCATTTGGGGTAAAATGTTCTGATTTTCACCTGAAAAACCAGATGCCAAGAACCATAATATATTCAGGTTATTTTTTTTGGGGGGGGTGTGTCAAAAACTATTTCATGGAAATTTGGGGGAAGCATTCTTTTTTCAAAATTTCCTGTGATCATTTATAATTTTTCAACCAGGTCTACGCAGCATTTTCTGAAATGCTAAGGTGTCTCAAACTGAGCCTCCAAAATCACTGGATCTTGATCTGTAGTTATTTTCCAAAGATCCATGCCCTCTCCTGGTTCCTGAATGCCAATGGTAGCTACAGAAAGAACCAAACTATTAATTAAAAAAAAAATCTTCTGAGCTATAGGTGTGTTTTTTTTTTAATTTAAATATGTGTTTCAGGTGGTGTGTGGGGTGAAACTCTCTCTCTCTCTCTCTCTCTCTCAATTTTCTTCCCAGTAGCAGCCTGACACAACCAGCATGAAGAGGACAAATTTCACTCTCTAGCTTCTTTGGCTTTCTGGTAGAAAGTTTTCTTTTGACACCGGGAAGTGGTAACTTAAGTCATATATAAACACTCCCTCCACTCTTGTATTGCACACAGGGATGCAAAGTTGGGGCAGCAGAGAGGCAGGGTGGTGGAGGGTAGGGGTGACAATGCAAACTGAGATCTGTCACTGTCAATGCGGTTCCATTGCTGCTGTGCATAAGAAATTATTCACAGGAAAGCAAATCCAGCCCAGAGAGAGGTTGCATAAGGTGCAGCTTCCTAGCAGTCAGTTGGCGGAACTCCAAGGTGTGTGGTTTTTTTTGTTTTGAGAGCGATCCTTCTCCTTTGGGGAAGGGGGGGGGGTTGACTGTGGTGTGGTGCCTGGTGAGAGACTTTTTTTCAACTGATCAAGGGCACCCTCCCTTCGATTGCTGCTTTTCAACTGTTTTTCTAAGTTTCTCCCTGTTCTCTCTATTCAGGTTTCTGTAGCTGACTGAAGATGCATGATGCCAATATTCTTACGCCATGCATACCCTAGGGTCTGATTCAAAGCCTATTGAAGTTGGTGGAAAGACACAATGAAAAAGACTTTAATGGGCTTTTGGATCAAGCTCTAATAGGGAGCAGGAATCAATAAACATGTGCAGCAGCATCCCAACAAACCACTTTTCTTATGTGGGCAAGGAGGGAGTTGTGAATAGAAAGGATAGGGAGTCTGAGGCAAGGGAGTATATAAAGCCAGGACCACAGTTTTGAGCTATTGTGATCACAAATAGTTTTTGGTCTTCCATTAGCCTTTTCTTCAAAAGGGAATTTAATTATGTTTCACCACAATTTTTAACCACCAGGACGACAGTGTAGTCTAACAGATACACCACTGGGAGTCAGGAGACCTGGGTTCTATTCTTGGCTCTGTCTTGCTCCGCTGTGTGACCTAGAGCAAGTCACCTCCCCTCTCTGTGTCCCCACATCCCCACCCACCCTTTGTCTGCCTTGTTAATTTAAACTAGAAACTCTTTGAGGTAGGGGCTGTCTGCCAAGCACAGTGGGACCCTAGTCTCAGTTGGCACCTCTTGGCACAGCTGTAATACAAATGATGATGGTAATTGACAATGCTGACCATGACCGGTTGGAGTAGACAAGGACAAGTTGTGTTCAGCATCCTGTCTGCTAGCGAAGGGGCAACCCAGCTCCTCTCGGTGTTTAACTACACCTCGCAGAGCTGTTGCTGAATGTGACTCGTGCTTGCTTACACTGCTCAGACAGCATCTTGTTGGCTAGCCTGAACTTTAATGTACAAACCTGAGTGCCATCAAATTTCCTTATGAAAATGATAAGCCAGAGCAGGTGACCCATGGAAGCTCTGCAGATCCAGCCATGGAGTTCATCAGAACATCATAGGGGCTGAAGAGCTTAGTGACTGAAATGACTCTAACTCAGCAGCCTATGGAAGGTTGAGCCCTGTTCCCCCCAGCTCAGTTTTTGGCATGAAGGCAGTGAACTCTGTGCTGCGATAAATACGATCTTTTCTTTTTCTTTTTTTCCTTTTTCTTTTTTTTTAAATCTCATTGGAAATCTGGATCCCCAGCAAAATAAAACAATGTTGTCAATTACCATAAATCCTTTCAGATTCCAGGCTCTGCCACCTGGTGAGAGGTTTCTCCTTTGACAACTTTTTCCCTTTTGTTATTGATCCTCCCCTCAAAGAACCATCCCACTTAATCCACAGGATGCGCCAAGAGTACTGTCTGCCTCTTTCACTTTCCCCCGTTACTGTTGACTGCAAACATGGAGCTGTATTTTCAGACTGGTGGTAGGTGTTTGCTTGCTCCCTATTAGTCTGTTCGCTTTCTCCAGGGGAAAGTTTTCCACCAGTGTGTTTTCCCTCTGGATCCTTGCGTAGATCTTTGGTGCTCTGTGCAAGAGGCTCGTAGAAGAAAGGAAAGGAATAATTGTCTTGCTCGTATGGTTCCGTACCCAAGAGCTGCATTGCAAAAACACAACTGTGCAAAGTGTATTTGCATTAACCACCCACCCACACATGCGTGCACACTTTTTCAAAAGGCCAACCTTGGAGGAACATCCATTAAGTGTTTTTAAAGAGGGGGCATAATGAGGGTAATTATAATGGAGTTTGAAGGAGTTGGAAGCCGTTACAGTGCGAGTATATCACCAGCCTATCTTGTATAAAGAAATTGGACTTGCTACAGTGTGTGTTGGTGCCAGATACAAACTGGATTTAATTATTTTTAAAGTGCCACAATTGTGCACTCAGATACTACATTGATAAAAGCCCTGATCTAGGCCCTGATTCAGCAAAGCACTTAGGCACCTGCTTAATTTCCACTGACTTCAATGGAACATGAGCATGTGGTTAAATGCTTTGCTAAAGCTGTGTTCTCGAGAGGAAGGGATGGTCTCGTGACTAAGGCAGTTGGACTGGGATTCATGAGACCCGGGCTCAAGTCCTGCCTTTAGCACAAACTTTCTGTGTGATTTCAGGCAGGTCCTTTAATCACACTCTTCCTTAGTTTCACCATCTCTAAAATAGGGATAACAACACTTCCTTTCTCCCACTGTCTGTCTGTCTTGTCTATTTAGAATGTAAACTCTTCAGGGCAGGAACTTTCTCTTGAAAAGTGCATGTACAACACCTAATATGCAGAGGTCCCAATTATAGCGTGGGGCCTCCTCCAGATTCTAGTGTAATATAAATAAATCCCAGAGAGATGTTTTAGACCCTTCTCCCCGCCCCCAAAAAGTGCCACTTTTTTTTAAACTAATAAACTTTAAGATTAAGAAAAATGTTTTGATTTTTTTTTTTGAGTTGCTACAGGGCATTTTGTTTGGGTTTAGCAGATATTCCCCTGCAGAGAATGTGCATCAAAATGAAAGGCCAGAGATGCAGATGAATAGACAGGCAGGTTTATTTTCACTAGTCACACAGAAGTGCAAAAAGTAAACAGACAGCACATTGGAGACAGAAATTATTTTTGGTTTGGTAAAACTGCCTTGTTGTAGGCCTCAGTGGGAACCCACCTAAATATATCAGGATCTAGAACCTGCAGTATTGCCAAACCCAAGTGATCAATTATCATGAGTCAAGACCCCCAAAATTATGAGATTTTATAAATCTGGGGTTCTTTTTTGTTGCCTTTTTGTTTAGGGTTCACGTTTTTCAAGCTTGTCTCCATAACTAAAAGGCCTAGAAACGTTTTTTTTAAACATGAAAGCTAAAATTCTCATGCATTCACATGACACCAGGAGGTTGGGCTTTGAGAAAAACACCAAACATCATGGGAGTTGGCAATGCTGAATGTGTCTTGATTTTTAGAGTGTGAAATAATAACAACACTTAGCTCTTACAAAGGTATACATAAATATAAATCTAGAAATGCTACATAGTATTTTCAAGCAAGCTGTACAACTGTTGGCCCCTTAGTTGCGATTTACCAAGTGCATTAGAAAACCCAACTGCTTTGTTTCTAAACTATGTCATCAGGTTAATTCTCTTAATAATTTTTCATACAAATGTTTTCCCTCAAAAACATTAGCAATGGGCCCCACCCTGCAAACTACTCCATAAAAGCAGACACTGTTGACTTCAGCGTGTTCTGTGAGGGTCCGAGGGTCTACCTGGGTTACGTTTAAAGGGCCTGATTCTGCAGGCTCACTGAGTGCCTTCTCCAAGGATCCTGAATGCCTTCTGCAACTGGCTTAGGCCCTGATTGAGGAAAGCCCACCACATGTTCTTTAAATCCATTCAGATTCAGGAAAGCCCGGAACTCAATGGTACTTAAGCTCAAGCTGTCTTGAATAGGGCTGGTTTCATGAATTGTGGCCTTTAATAGAACCTGTGTGTGTGTATTTAGCACCTTGTGGATTGTATTCTCAAATTGTAGGGCTGTATCTGCTCCAGTGTAGAACAACATTCCGTTTGATGTTGACCAAATATCTGACCAGGGTAATGCCTGAGAAAGCTGCTGAAAAATGTTGTTTGGTCAGTCAAAATTCTTCAATTAAAAAGAAGGGTGGAAAAATATATATGTTGTGTCAGTGTCACTTATTGACAGTGAGCCTCATAAGATCCTTTGGGACATTCTTGTTAAAGGGGGGGAAAAAAGCCCTTTATCTTAAGCATTTCCCAGCATTCCTTCAAGACAGCTGGTTCTCTCATTTTCTATCTTGACTTCTGTGCCTTCAAAAATATCACTGTCAGTTTTTTACTATTTAGCCAAGCAACACAAGGAGACTGGTGGTCCTGCATGATAACTTGTCTAAAACATGGTTGTCTTTCAGAAGCAGTGACCTTAACCATGTCAGTGGCAGGGGGGTTTTGACGTTTCTCTGTGGTCCTGTCTCTATCCACCCACTTTGGTTTTGTAAGCCAAAATTGAAGCCTTCTTCAGATAAATTAAGATAATGTGTTGCACTTAACACTACAGCATTTCTATACTCACATGTTTGATGGTATTTCAGTTCAGTGGGGTATCTCCACTTGACAAAAACAAAGCCAAGCAATAACAAACTGCCCTGAGAATAGCTCTGAGGGGTGCAAAAGAGGCAATTCTGAGGTAGTGCCAGGTAATGTTTAAGGGGCATATCCTAAGCTGGTTTAAACGGTCATAGCTGTATTGGAGTGATGACAATTTATACCAGCTGAAGATCTGCCCCTTAGACTTGAACATAAAGTGGGCACCTGGGATGTTCGGTTTGGGAGTGTACAAAACAGCGAGGTATTGATTTGTTAACAGAATTTTTTACTGTTTACTTTTCAAAATCTACCTACTCTGAAAAATGTGTTCCAAAAATATCAGAAGTGGAGCTGGTAGCACCACCTCTTATTAAGCACCCAATACTTCCCATTATAGAACTTTATTTTCAGTTTCTTTCAACTTTGCCAGACTAACCATTTGAACATTTCCATGCTGGGTATCTGCCTAAGGCTGAATTCTTTTCAGAAAATATCAGCCAAAATCATTTCTACCATTTCTGAGAATGAGGCTAGGGAAAAAGATGTTGTTTTGCTCATGTTTAAAAAAAAAAAAAAAAATCTGGAGACCTTTTCTTTGTAAAGCTCCAGAGCCCCTATGCTTTGGAACAGGGACTTCAAATTTGGCAAGGGAGTGGCCTCAGGTCAAGGATGTGCCTTTTGCCATTCCTGTGAAAATCTGTCCTAACTTGGCAGGGGGTGGGAGCGAGGCAGAGCAGATGAGGAACAGAAGGGAAAGAACTGGGTTTGGCTGGGCATGGAGACTGAGAGCAACAGGCACTGAATGAGCCAGGGGTTCTGTGAAGAAAAAAAATGTGATCATGTAGTTAAAGACTGTATCATAATGCATATCCACAAGGGGGCTGAATTCAGGTTGGACAGGCAAAGATATAGTGTGTGTACAACTATCTATATAGATAAGTGTGTGTGTGGGAGAGAGAGAGAGAGAGAGAAAATAAATATATATATATAGAGAGAGAGTGTGTATGCGTAGTATATGTGCAGGTGTGTGTGTGTATATATAATATATATATTCCATTCATCCACTATATATGTAGCATTTTAAAAGAATATTTATATTTCACCTAGTTTAATGCTACATCCATTTTTTCAGGATACTGCAGATGCACCTCGCCTATTAGCACTGGGGCTGAACAGAGAGGTTAAACCGAAAGTCATTGGAGAGACTAGCTGGTTAAGCGCTGACCTTTCCCCTCTGAAAGACAGAGATCTGAACTTGAGAAATTAACTTTGCCTGCCAGTGCCCCTGCTGCTGCTAACCCATATTGCAAACATTAAATATAAGCTTGCAGAATGGAGTATGACTGGCAGTCACCTCCCCCAGTAGAGGAGGCCCCAAGGTGGAAGGAGTACAGATAATGAATTGCTGTCTTTATCCCGGGAGAGGGATAGTTGCATTACAGTTCCCACTCTATTCTGCCGTCACCCACGCTGCACCAGACCCCCTGGATACAAAAGGAGCCTCAATTTTCAGTGTCATAAATCTAAGTTCTCAGACTTTTTTTTGCCAAGAACTATCTAAAATACTTCATCTTTCCCTGAAATAGAATCTGTTCCCTCCTGAGTTATTTGTAGTGTAATTCCCCATGTGAGCATGTAGACTGACCCTGTAGCCATGTGCTTAAGGCATCTTCCCATTCTCTGGTGTGCTGGCCCCGATGAGTGTCTTTCTCATGACTTGGCATTTATTTTCGTGCCATAGCAAAAGTCTTCTTTTCAAGAGGAAATGTCTTCTAATGGACAGAGCAGTGGAACGGAAGCTGGGCCTCTCACATTCAGGTTCTGGCATTGATCTACTACATCCTCTTGGGCAAATTGCTTAGCCTCTCTGAGTGGGATTTTGAAGAGTACTGAAGTGATGTGGGAGTCCAAGTCCTAATGGGCATAATACTTAACATCATCTTTGGTGGGGGTTGAAAAGTACTATGAGGTCCTCTTCTGGCAAGTGCCACCAAAGCGGTAAAATATAGCTTTGCAGTGTTCATGTGCCACAAATAATTGGAACCCAATTCCCATTTAAACCAAGGCTGTACTGCTCTGATAGCATAAAAGGGCCTTAAAGTAGGCGTATATTTGCCATTTTGAGACCCCTTTACACTCCAGTGGTGTAAATGAGAATCAGCTCCTTAATCTTTACTTACATTCTTTCTCCTTATTCTTTGTCTAGCTTGTCTATTTAGATTGTCAGCTGTTGAGGCATAGACTGTCTATTACTGTGTGTCTGTACAGTGCTTATCATAATGGGGCCACGGTCTATGTTGTAGTCTCTATGATGCAAATAATAATTTTAAATAGCAACTATTAATTGCCACCACCTGTAGAGAATTACACATTCCTTAACTGAACTGGATGGAAGAACTCATCCTTATTCTTTTCTTTGTGTTTGCATCAAAGCTTAGCTGTGGTATATAAACCTATTCCTAGAACTGGCTGAATAACCAGTTAAATATTCCATGAGAATTTTGATTATTTTTTTTTACCAGTTTCTCAGAATGTTAATGAAATTTTTCAGTTGTCCAAAAAAATTAGATCAGCGTTATCACTTCTTGAAACTCCTGTTAAAAGCAAAACAAATTCAACAAAAGCTTTCATTGAATTTGGGGGGGGGGGGGGGAAGGTTCTAGCAAAAGTAGAATTTTTTTATTAAAAAAAATTCATCTCAAACTCAAGATTAGGAAAATTTTAACCAGCTTTAGTGGTTCCTAAAGATAAATCTAGTCACATAGCTCAGGAGATTGTACCATTATCACAAATAATACTTGCTGCTAAAGAGACACAGAACCTTGTGCCTTTTTAGTCACTTCTTCTAATCCAGTGGTGTTGGTTCTAATGCAGTGGGAACTGAAATATATGACAACTTTTTGGGGTGTATCTACACTGCATCTGTGAACGAGCCTCCCAGCCCAGGTTGACAGGCTTGTGCTAGCGGGGCTCGCCCTAGCGTGCCAAAAATAGATACTGTTTTGACATTGCAGCTGGAGTCCCTTCCCCTAGGCTCGCTCCCCGATGCTGTGTAGACATACCCATAGGGGTCTGTGTGAAAGATCTGATTTTTTAAATTATGATTTGTCTTACACTAGTGCCTGGGAGACTCGGTCATGGACCAGAACCACTGTGCGAGGCTCTGTATGAATACAGAACCTAGAGACGGTGCCTACCCCAGGTTTTAGTCCATTATTGTTTTGGACTGATGTCCACATCACAAAATGACCACCACAAAGGGCACTAATTGGGCACCTTTGCTTGCCAGCTGACAAAAACTGAACAGGAAGCTATGGAGACTGAGCTATCTTTCCCAACCTTCTCAGGATTCCTCTAGAACAAGGCAGAGATACATTGGTGAGGCTGCTGCTATCTTTCCTGTAACTGTTCATTGGATAAACGGACAACTTCGGTCAGCAGGCTGGTCCATGTGCAATCTTCTACCAGCGTTACATTAATCTCTCCTTATCCCAGTGCTGCAAATGTAGTAGGTTTCGAAGTTCGTTCTCTCTCTCTCTCTCTGTCTCTCTCTCTCTCTCTCTCATTAAAGCTGTGTTTTCTCCTGGAGTTCACTATTGTTTTCTCAGCCGACCCATCACAAAGCAGAGGTCACATCAACATGACCTTTCGCTGGTACACGGAGGCTGCTAAATAATTCACGTGGCCAACTTGATTTCGGGGTCCACATTTGTTTTTTCCACTCTCCTAATCAGGATGCTCATTTAATTCTATTGCAGCACCTGTTCAGCAATTAACACCCTACAATTTGCATCTTACCCTGACATTTGCTATCTTTCCAATTAGTTTTTATATCAGTATAATTAGGTAGGGTTATTACAGTGCATCAAGCAGGGTCGAGGATATTCCCAAGCCTTTAAGCTCTTTCCCAGATTTGTTTAGGGAAGCCACTAAGGGTAAATGGTTGATTAGGATCACTGTTTTTCTTCTTCATTCAGATCAGGCGAAAACTGTTTCCCCATGTGGCTCATGAAAGATCAGGGAAATATGTCAGTCTATAAGAACTGATATTATGTAGTTCGTGACTTTTTGGTGAATTTACAGAGGATTATAAATAAGGGCTGTGCTATGCCCCACTCCTTCTGTCTTTAGTGGGGAACCATGCGTGTGAGCTTTATATTAAGATGAGCACATCTTTTAATGGTGCCTTCGGTTTTAAAGATAAATCTCGGAGGTAACTTATGTACAACAGCACCAAAATGGAACCATTAGGACAGGGGTCTCGAGGGACAATACTTGTTTGTATCAATAGAAATGATCTGACTAGTAATATCTTTAAATTTAAATTTCATTGAGCGAACGTCTCCTGTCTGAGGGGACTGGATGGATTTAGGTTATTAGTTTTTTGAGTCAGGGACTGCACTGTACACTCAGTGCCCAGCAGTGCATCTCACTGGTAGCATTGAGCTTTCCGTCTATGCACCGATCTCCTCCTGACATCAGTGGGACTTCTGTGCATGTAGGGGAAGTGGGACAATGGGAGGTGAGATTTCTGTAGTATGGATCAGAGAGGGGCCCATTCACTGTGATCTTACACCCTCCCGCTCTGCAGGGTGCCTTTTTCTTTCTTCTGTATGAAATGTGACTGAGCGGGCAGGCGGTTGACTCTTATGCTTAGCTTGAAATTATATCCCCCTCCCACTTCCTCCATCATATTTCTTAATACTCTAGGTGCATCCATAGGGGTATGCTATTGGGAGGGGATATTGCTTATGACAAGATTGTAGCATAGGAAACAGTATGATGCACTTCTTGCTGGGTGGGAAGGAGAGGTGTATAAAACCAAATTCATCTGCCTGGTGTGTGTTCCGATCCAAATCTGGTTGTTACAATAAGTACATCTGTGGCATTCCTTGATGCTTTCCTGCAACACAGTCCACAGACTGGAAGAGCTGGAGAGAAGCACTGATAGAGCCAATATAAATACCCATATCATATAATTGGTGTGGTCTGAATTAAGATCAGTCAGTACGACTAATTCAATTCTTTGTCCAAACCAATCCCTCCTCTCATGTCCCTCTAGTGGTTTGGTGTATATAATGGATTTACTTCTGCTCTATTGCTTAGCATTAGCTAACATCATGAATGGACTTCACCTCTCTCCACTTTGACTTTTGATCTCCTGCGGGCAGTGTGGATGGGTGAACAGGTTTAGAAAACTAAGGGTACCCAGCTGAATCTCTGACAAAGTATTCCTGGACGCTCCCTGTGCCCCATCAGAGGTTCATTTGGGGCACCTATTATCCTGAAAAAAATCCACAGTGGATTTTCAGCCATGTCTGATGAGGCCCCGTGCTGCTCTCTTCAAACTCAAGCAGTCACTGGGGCTTCTTCAGGGTCAGAGGTGCGCTGTGTGTTCTGGGGCCCTACTGATCTGAGACTTGAAGACAGCAGCTGTCATGGACCCAACAAAAGTCAAATCTGCTCAGGGCAGGAATTGGGAAGGGAGCATGTAATGAAAAAGAAATACGGGGGCTGAGTGGCTAATGGGAGTTATGAGGTCCAGAGTAAGGGAAGGGGGCTAATTATCTGGCTGGAGTAGGAGGCAGGGGTGGCTCTAGCCATTTCGCCGCCCCAAGCACAGCGGCATGCCGTGGCGGGCGCTTAGCCGGTTGCCGGTCCCGTGGCTCCGGTGGACCTCCCGCAGACGTGCCTGCGGACGGTCTGCTGGTCCCGCGGCTCCGGTGGACCTCCTGCAGACCATCGGAGCCCCGCGGGGCCTGGAGCCGCCCTTGGTAGGAGAAAGGGTGATCAGGGAAGGAAAATGTTACCATCCAAGCTTGATAAGCTTCAGGCAAGCATTCAATCTCTCCTATCCTGGATGGGCCGGAACCAACTCTCTCAGCATTTTCCTGTCACTGGTTTGCTCTTAAGGCTATAGGCTCTAGTGGTATAAATCAGCATAGGTCCTGATCCTTCATGATTTCAGTATTCTTTTGTATAGATCTTCCTCTTGGGTCAATTCTGGTCTTTGGTTTGTTATCCATCAGAGGGTTTTAAAGGGCTGGTTAGAAAATTGGGTTTTTGACATGAAAATGCTTTCCTTGGAACGCACTTTTTTTTTTGTTTTGGAGGGAAGGAACTAAAATCTTCACAATAAAACATTAATTTAAACTGTAAAATGTTTTATTTTTCAGCTGAAAATGTTTCATTTTTTTCAATATAAAGATGATCTGAATATTACATTCTAAACAGACAAGATGGACAGAGTAAGAGGGGAAACTGAGGCACAGCGAAGGGACGTGACTTGCCCCAGGTCTCACAGCAGGACAGTGGCAGGGCTGGGACTATATAACCCAGGTTGTCTCCTGATTCCTACCCCAGCCCATTAGATCACACTGGCTCCCAGTGGGGGTGACCTGCACAGCCCATTTGCTTGTGAGAGATGGAGAGTATTGAGTTCCTTAGTGGACTGGCATGTTTTCAGGGTGGGATTTTTTAATTTCTTTTTTTATTTCTGCTACTAACTTGGATTTGGGGCTGTCCTTGCTTATTGACATTCACTTTTTAAAATGTAAGTGCTTCATTTAAATACTCAGACAAATGTGATAGGAACTTTTTAAATAAATCTATTTAAAGGCAGAGGCAGATAGTCTGTACCGACGAGATTTCCAGTCCAGTTTTTCAGACTCGATGAGCTCAGATAAGCATCTAACCACTGAGCCCATGTGAGGTTTATTCCTGACTGTCACCTCTGTATCTAGTATTAAAATCTAGATCCTCGTATATTCCATAGGTGGGTAGAGGGGAGAGTAAACAAATAGCTCAGGTTAAAATGGTAACCGTACCCATTATTGTGTAGGATAACGTCATTATCCGATCATCTTGTCTGCCCTGAAATCTCACACTTCATCTTTCCCCCTTAATAGATTTCACCTTGGAATGCAAACACACTTCTGCTGCTATTGAGCAGCCTAGTTAATACACTGCCCAGTTCCGCTGGGCCAGGGAAGGAAAAGAGAGAGAGTTCCTTAACTACATCAGGAATGACTTAGGGTGTTAAAAGGCTAGCAGCTTCTAATTGAACGGCAACAGGATCATCTCAGGCTGTTGATATTGATTTAGGGAACTGTTTGGGGGCGGGAGGGGGGAAGAAGGAGGTGTAACCTCCTGAAAGGATTAGATCTCACTGTTGCTCTTTGCAGGCTGTTCTCAAATCCCCGCACTCACTGGAAATCCAAGCTTTCTCTGAAAATGGCCAGGCTTAAGGGCCGAGATTTTCAAAAATAAGAGCCTAGGCTCTTTAAATCCCTATTTCGACTGAGGTATTCAGAGCTGCCCATGAGATGAAAAAGAACAGGAATTAAGATTCCAAGTCCACTGGTGACTTTCAAAATCTCACCCAAAGATTCCCTCCCCCCCTCCCGCAGATAAGTGGTCTGCAAGATACTCAGCACTTCTGAACATCAGGCCATTTATAGCCTAAATATAGACTTAGGAGCCTAATTTTGAGGCAGACCTTCAGCCGGTGTGAATTGTCACAGCTCCATTGAAGTCAGTGGCCTATGCGGATTTATACCTGCTGAGGATGATCGGGTGCCTGTTGTTGAAAGTCTTGGCCAAGGCTTTTAAGTAGTTAACCACTGGAACAATGTACCAAGGGTCACGGTGGGTTCTCTATCCCTGGCAATTTTAAAATCATGATTGGATGTGTTTTTAAAAGGACATTCAAAAGAAATTATGTTGGGGAAATCCTGTGGCCTGTGTTATAGAAGTATAGGACTGGAAGGGACCTTGAGAAGTCTTCTAGTCCGGTCCCCTGCACTCATGGCAGGACTAAGTATTATCTATTTTATTCCTGACTGGTGCTTGTCTAACCTGCTCTTAAAAATCTCCAATGATGGCGATTCCTTCCTTATGTGGGAGGTCAGACTAGATTATTACAACAATCTTTCCTGGTCTATGAATTTATGAATCCAGAAAATCACAGGGTAAAATTTTCAAAAGTGCCTTAGGCCTGGTCTACACTACGGGTGGGGGGGGTGTCGAACTAAGGTACGCGACTTCAGCTACGCGAATAGCGTAGCTGAAGTCGAACTACCTTAGTTAGAATTTCCTACCTGTCCAGACGCCACGGGATCGAACTCCGCGGCTCCCCCGTCGACTCCGCCACCGCCGTTCGCGGTGGTGGAGTTCCGGAGTCGACGGGAGTGCGTTCGGAGTTCGAACTATCGTGTCTAGATTAGACGCGATAGTTTGAACTCCGAGAAGTCGAACTCTCCTTGTCGACCCGGCGGGTAAGTATGGACCTACCCTAAGTGACTTAAGAATCTAGTCCCCATTTTCAAAAGTGACTTAGGTACTGAGACCTTGATTCCTAAAACACTTGTAGTCCAATGATATGTAATGGTAGCTATCTCTTTTGTAGGAGAGAGAATTAAGTTAATATGAAGCCTTTTACACCAGTAACTGAGCAGAGAATTAGGCTTCTACTATTCATACAGTGTTTACAATACAGTCTCTATGCATCCTTAGCTCTTAGGCTGGTCTGTCAATGGAATCATAGATTTGTGAAAAGTGAGGTCTTTTCCATCACTGTTAGGTCTTCTAGTGCGTTTCTGAACCCAGCTAAGGAATCTCTTATTGTACTTATTAATAATTTTTCCTGCTGTAACTTAGTGTATTGTTACCCTCAAGGCAGGTGGCCAGCATGAATGGGAGTTAGGTTGACAAGCAGAGGGGAGAATTAGAACCTCAGTGGTGCTGTCTATGGGAATGTTAAAGCAAAAGAAACAAATCAAGTAGATAAATAATACTAATGATTCTTGCTAAATTTCAGGTACAGCGTGCTGGCTGGTGTAATTGTTCCAGCGCTTTGCGTGAAAGCCGGCATGCTGAATGAGAATGAATATTCCTCTTACATACATGCACACACATTGCCATCGATAAGGGGTTTTTATTTTCTAAATGCCTAAAAATAGGAGCACAGAGTGTGTGCAAGTGAGATTTGTAAATCTAATCACTAATAGCCATGCTGCCAACTGTATTAAATTTCCTTTGGTTTCTGGTTTCCAAGCCCCAATGGAGCTTTGTCAGTTGCATTAATAGGAATAAAAGTTCCTCCTTTTTTTTGGTATTAATCCAAAGTAACCAGTCTGACCATTTCTTTAAATGTTGGCTTCTCAACACATTATTAAACCCAACTGGTGTAAATCTCTGCAAATTCCTCTTTAATCTTTAAAAGCAAATTTTCGGAGAAATGGTTAAAAAAAAAACCCAAACCCTACTTTTAAGTTAAAGCCAGAGTGGGGAAAAAACAACCCCAAACCCTCAGGCTATGTAATATCAGCAGGCTGTGTAATATGCTCTTCCAGTTTTCTCCACCTTTAAATTATCGCCAAGGAACTAAGTGATTCCAAGATACAAACGGCATTCGCTGTTGTTTGGAAATCAATTAATTTGTAAGATGAAAGGTTGTGCAAAATATTTGGAAATTTTGAAGGCGCTGGAGTCGAACTCAGTCAGCACCAGGAGCAACTATTGGGCTTGTCTAATCTCTCCCACTGGTTCTCCATTGCAATATATGCATACAGTTTTTGGGGGGCTAGTGGGGTGAATGGGGGTTCTGCTTGGAACAGGTGACCACTTGATTAATATGCTACTGTGCTTTGTTCAAAGAGGTGGGGAGAAGAGAGAGCGAGCTCTGTGTGGTTGCATTTTAACACCTTCTCTGCTAAGCAGGAGGCCAGCGCAGGGTGCTAAATTCCTGTCTGTGGCTGTCTGTGAAATAAATCTGTGTGTTGTATAGTCCCAAGCTGTCAGCAATGGTTTGCGCTGATGGACTCTGAAAGAGGTTTCCTCTCTGTCTGTGGAACAGTCAGCAGCCACTAGGGAGCTGTCTTCAGCTCAGATTTCAGAGTTAGCTCATTAGACCAATAACAGCAGACACCTTATTTCTTTTAAAATAAAAAAAGAAGGGGGTGGGGGAAGGGGAGAAAAAAGGTATTTGCAAAGTCAGATTCTATATAGATAAAGTTATGGCCAGACAATAATAATGGCCTAGTGACTTGGACAGGCACGGTTCTTTCACCAAGGCGAGCTTTCCTGTTTAGTTTTTATTCCTTTCTTTTTTCTTTTCTTCCCACTGCTCTGCCTATCTTACCACGAGTTTGTTTAGAATCGCCAGGCTCCGTGCCTCTTTGCAGAGTAGGGGTTTGGTCCCTTCCATCTTGATCACTTGCTAACAGGGGAGCCCTGGCTGATTTTTGCATTTGAGGCTGGATATGCTGAATGTTATAAGTCTTTCTCATTTCCATTTCTCATTCTCTCTAACCACCTTGCCCCTCCCCACCCCTCATTTCCCAGTTGTATAATGCCAATAATATACTGGGTTAGTTCTCAGCAGCCTTCTTGTGATTCATGAAACGGTGCCAATAAGAACTGCTGAGCTGAGCTTTTTTTATTGGCCTCTGTAAAGCTGCTGTATGGCCTCTTTTGCACAAGTTTACTTGACTTTTAAGTAGTTTATTCTACTTAAAAATCTTCCTCGTGTCAGCTCTTGCCCTCTGCTATTGGCACTGGGGTGGTTGCAAGGATATGAATATTGTTTATGGAAATCAGTCTGGGGAAATGTTACGTTGTCACTCAGATCCAATCATGATAAAAATCCGTTTTGTGGGATGGGGTACTGGCCCATGTCTCTGGGTGGATAAGGCAATTATGGCAGCTGTTGTGGTGTGGACTGAGAGCCAGGAATTCCAGAGTTCTAGTCCTAGCACTGACAGCAATACCAAGTCAATTAACATCTCTGCATCAGTTTCCCCATCTGTAAAGTGGGAGAAAACCCTTACTTCCCAGGGTGAAGGCTCTCGTTTAATAGTGTTTGTACCATAAGAGAACTTAGTTTGTCTACAGCTCTCTTCATATGTAGAATCAAAAGAGGTTTTATAAATAAGTAGAGCACCTTGAGTTTTTCATCTTCAACATACTTTAGTGCTGTGACTGGGTAGATATTATCCCCATCCTCCAGGAGCATGAGACTCAGAAAAGGAGGTGACTTGCCCAAGGGTGCAGAAGACACTGGTGATATGGCTGGGGTTAGAACTCCTGTTCTCCTGGCTCCCAGTTCTGTGCTTTGACAGAGCCTGTCTCAACAGGCTAGAGAAGAAACACTTATGAATTAGGAGCAGCGTATCTGACTGACAGAAATAGGGAAGAAATGTGGAGAAGGCTAAAATCCCCCTTGACACTTGCAGGCAGAAGGGGACTCCCAATGTTCAGCTGTTGCTGTGCATGTGGATTTTGCCTAGAAGCTGATGAAGAACAGAAAATGAATCATCTTGACTTGTGAGGATCTGGGAGGAGAATTTTGCCAAAAGGGCAGTAATAATGCTATTTGCACCATAGGTTCATCTGTACTAAAGGTATGCTTTTTGTTCGGGTCAGAATATAGCCATCTTTCCAACTCATGATCACACTCCTTGTGTGAAAACATCCTGGCTTTATCAGATTACCAGCTCTGTCTATGTGCTTTTATGGCCCTTACCACTGTAATATCTGTGCATAATAGGTTTTTATCCTCATAACACCTGTGTGAAGGAGAGATGTATTTGTCCCATTTTACAGATGGGGAACTGAGGCACAGTACGACAACTTGCCCACGAGGTCTTTGGCTGAATTGGGAATTGGACCCGGGCCTCCTGAGTCCTGCTAGCATAGCTCTCAGGGAACACACAAGCCTTCCCATCGACCGATCCAGGCGCATACAATGGGGAAGGTGAATTGGATGTGCTCAGATCTAAAATAATAATATGTTAGCCCCAAGTTTTGCCCTATACTGTTAATTGTGTCATAGGCTTTATACTTCCAACCACTGAAAGAGATTCTCCTTTTAAATGACAGGGTGTTCTTGCTGGAGAAAGAGGGCTTGAGTTCTACCCCTGCTGCCCTTCCAACATGCCAAGTGGCTAGTGGTGTGTAGCATAGTAACACTCAGAGTTGGCTGAAACACCAGGGGGGAAAAATCATGCAGATTCTTAGTTTGCAGTGTTGTGTTATCTTGTTGGTCCCAGGGTAGCAGAAAGACATGGTGAGTGAGGTAATATCTTCTGTTGGTGGAAGAGACAAGCTTTCAAGCTTACATGAAGATTATTTGACCTTTTTACCATTTTTTTAAATTTGAAATTTCAACTATTTTTCTTTTTTAATTTGAAAAAAGGCAGCTAGCTGGCAAAAAAAAGTCAATTCAAATATTCAACACAAACTTTTGGGAGGTTTTGGTTTTGAAAATCACAATTTGAATTTTTGCTGGAAAGCTGAGATTTGAAACATTTTGACCTGCTCTTGTAGCCAGCTGGGAGTTCCTAGAGAGACAGAGATTTGTTAGGATGTGATCCCATCCGACTTTTGAGTAAGGGCCAGAAAGAGAAGACCACCCAGCAATATCAGTGCTAAAAGTTTGAATGAACAGCAAAGAACATTCCATGGAACCGCGCTACCTCATCTTATTGTGGTGCAATAATATGAGCAACTTTTTTTTGTGATTGGGCAGAAATCGTATAGGTGGGAAGGATCTGAATGCATTGTGACCTCCCATTGTAAAGTTTCATCATCACCCAGACCCATGTTGTAACCTGGAAGCTGGGAGGTGAATCAGTGCTAGCCTGGTGCATGTACTTCATCTGCACCTGCTCTGAACTCTTAGATCTCAACCTTCTGTACCCACCCAGGAAAGGAGAAATGACCCATTGTTCCTAGACTGTGACTCTTGATCCATTTAAAAAGGACCAGGGAGAAAGCTGAAAAAACCCAATGTCATATACTGGAAGGATGTACTAGCCTGGGACCTAGGTTCAAGTCTCTGTTCCGCCACCAACTTCCTGGGTGACCTTGGGCAAATCACTTAGTCTCTCTAGATCTCAGTTCCCCATCTGTGCAATAAGAACCCTTCCTTACCTCATCAGGGGTGTTGTGAGGATGACTACTATATTAATGGCTGTGAGGTACTCAGATACAATGGTGATGGGGCCAGGCAAATACCTACAACAGATGGATCCTATGGTGCAAATTCAATGATGCTTCTCAATGTCTTGGGCATGGGGTGATCACACACAGTGATAGAAAGCAAGGAAGCCACTAATGGCCAAATCTTGATCCACTTTTGGGGGGATGGGAGTCTTGACAGTGACTTAGATGTGGAGCGTGATTTGGCCCGTAAAGGGTTTGTGTGGAGGTTACAGTGAAAAAGGACATTTCTTTTTAACCCCCCTCCCCCACCCTTGTGATTCTGTGTATAATACCTCAGTTCATGCAGCTTTCCGGGTGCCTTGTGTTCTCATGCGGCGCTCGTTACTAGCGATAGAAAACTCCATGTGTGACTATAACATACATTATTCTTCCTCTGGAGATGGTACATCAGCCTGTTGCATCAAACAGTGTTACACCTGTAGGCGGCGACTTCCTCAGTTCCCGGAGGGTGCTTGACTCCTGCCCCAGGCCCTGCCCCCATTCCACCCCTTCTCCCAAATCCCCACTCTGCCTCTTTCTGCCCCCTCCCTCTGCCCCCAGTGCCTCCTGCATGTCGCTGAACAGTTGATCGCAGTGGGCGGGATGGGGGAGAGGGAGGTGCAGATACGTGGGGCTGCCAGTGGGTGCAGAGCACCCACTAATTTTTCCCTGTGGGTGCTCCAGCCTCAGAGCACCCCTGGAGTCGGCGCCTATGGTTACACCCAATTCAGGGTAAAAGGCCTGTCTGCGGGTATGTAATGTGGACTATCTGATCTATCTCTAACAGAAAGGGATAACATTTCTAATAGTTCTGGAAGGGTGCTTGAGCTTCTAGTCTCCAGATGAGAGTAAAATAGTTGGAAATGAGTTTAAAAGTTTCCAATACAAGGTTAGACTTGTTGGAAGGTCCTGGGTAAGGTGGCTAATTGAGACCTGCCAACACCTCCAGAGGGTCTGATGCCTGAGCCAACTCCCACTGAAGTGAATGGGAGTCATTCCATTGAGTTCAGAGGATCTGGAGGTAATGTGGTTGAGTGGCTAGACAGCATTCGGTTAGGATGCAGGAGACTTGGGATCTGTTCCTGGCTCTGCCACTGGCTGGCTGGGAGACCTTGGGCAAGTCACTTCCTTGCTTAAGAACATAAGAACAGCCATACTGGGTCAGAACAAAGGTCCATCTAGCTCAGTATCTTGTCTTCCATCAGTGGCCAATGTCAAGTGCTTCACAGGGAATGAACAGAACAGATAATTATCAAGACATCTGTTGCCCATTCCCAGCTTCTGGCAAACGAAGGCTAGGGACACCATTTATGCCTCAGTTTCCCCATCTATCAAATGGAGATAATGATTGACTTCCTTTGTAAAGTGGCTTAAGATCAATGGATGAAAAGCACTGTATAAGAGTGAGGTATTATGGCTATATTATTATTATCATGCTTCCCCCCCCATCTTCTTCCTATAGTAGCTTCTTAGCAATGGCCAATCAGAAAAGCTAGTAGAGATAATGTGGTCTAGTAGATAGGCACAGGATTGAGTGTCAGGTGATCTTGGTTCTTTAATCTCTGCTCTGCCTCTGACTTGCTGTGTGACCTTGGGGAAGTCACTTCACCATTTGGTGCCTCAGTTTCCCCTCTTATCCTTTGTCTGACTTGTCTGCTTAGACTGTAAGCTTTCCAGGGCAGCACCTAGCACAACAAGGCTGCAATAATGTAAATAATAATAGGGGGAGCTGTTAGTAACCTTTTCCCAAATATTATGTTTTACTTTGTATGTCTTCTTCCTGGAGGGGAATCATCACTGATTGGCATAGGTGTGGGTAAATGGATACTTTAATTGTGGGCACCGGTGGTTAGTTGGTATTTTAATCCCATTCCCTTTAGTAAGAGACAAACAAGAGATTCCCACTTGGCGATGTCTGGCCGGAAGCACTGGCAACCGGTGTATTAATTAAACAGCTGATAAACTTTCATTTGGTTCGTTTTCCCTGTAATAAAGCCCTAATTATACCAAAGTGAGAACATTTCTGAGCATTGCGGCAGTGTGGAATTGAAATGACCACAATCGCATTGAGCTCTAAATTAAGAGCTTTTTAAAAAAAAAATTCTCACGTTTAGAAATTTGGAATGGAAGAATAGATGACGGCTTTTGTTTGAATAAATCCTTCTGTAGGCTCAGCACTTAAGCATGTGCTTAACTTTAGGCATATGCTTAATTCTGTGTGAATTCAGTAAGGCATTTAATGGTGTTCTGTCCCACTACGTGGGACAGAAAACCACACCCAGGAGGTGTCTGGGTTATATATGCATAGTTAACTGCTAGAGCAGGGTTCGGCAACCTTTCAGAAGTGATGTGCCGAATCTTCATTTATTCACTCTAATTTAAGGTTTCGCATGCCAGTTTTTAGAAGTTTAATGTTTTTAGAAGGTGTATTTCTATAAGTCTATAATATATAACTAAACTATTGTTGTATGTAAAGTAAATAAGGTTTTTAAAATGTTTAAGAAGCTTCATTTAAAACTAAATTAAAATGCAGAGCCCCTCGGACCAGTGGCCAGGACCTAGGCAGCGTGAGTGCCACTGAAAATCAGCTTGCGTGCTGCCTTCGGCATGCGTGCCAGAGGTTGCCTACCCCTGTGCTAGAGAAACCCCTGTGCTAGATGGAGGAGTTGTGGCCTACTGAATAGATAATTGTCTTAACAAGCTGCCCAAATGTGTATTTACATAATAGACACCTTCTGGGTCTCTTGGGTAAATATAGAATTTTTAAAATGGCATTAATGTGTATTGAATTGTCAGACTGGAAAAACTACAAAGAAAACAATGTGTTGAAAGAGACCCTACCCAAATAAAGATTTACCCAAGTCAGAGTTTTGCAAACTCATTAGTATATTTCTCCTAGAATTACGACTGCTTCCTCTTTCTTTTTAAAGGACCCCACCCCCCGCAAATCGAGATCCCAATTCTGGTCAGGTTTGGATGTGGTTTAAGCCCATCTCTGGTGACCAGACAGCAAGTGTGAAAAATTGGGACAGGGGGTTGGGGGTTAATAGGAACCTATATAAGAAAAAGTCCAAAATCGGGACTGTCCCTATAAAATTGGGACATCTGGTCACCCTAGCTGAGATGGCTTAATGGCAATGTGCCCAAATCTTGGGATTTTATTGCCAATCTTGAGATAATTGATGTTTTTCTTAAAGTCCCAGCTCCTGGGGTCATGTGATTACCTGAGAGTCCCAGAGTTCATGTTGTTGTTGTTTTTTAATAAGTACATTTCCGGCCCTCATGTTTGCTCAGAAAACTTTGAAAATGGGAACTATCAAGGCTCATAAACCGGAAGGCAGATGAAAAGAACCCAAATTTTATTATTTTTAAAAATCTCTTTATTTTTACCCAGCTTTGTTATTTTTTTGGGAGTGGGATCCTCATTCACAACTTTTGGTTAGCAGTACTGCAGTGGTTTCTCTCTTTTGCAAGCAGCTTTTGTGGATTTGGTCACTGCATCCAAAAGCTATAGTTGAGGTTTGCAAGAGCAGTGGTCATGGTTTGAGGTCTGGGCATTCATCCTATATGATGAGATTGCAAAGGTTAGAATTATTGAGCCTTGGAAGGAGGAGAAGGAGGGGAGATTCCCTTTAAACTATCCCATAGTCACTTGCAGAGGGGAATGAAGTGAAGGTGTAAAGTATTCTTTTGAAAATTGAGGCATTAATGAACCTCTTCAATACGTGTGTGATTCATGTTCTAGGTGTGTGAGACAGTATAAATAATCTGATCTCTAAAAACATAGTTTTTGGTGAAACGTTAAGGAAGTGCGGCATGTAGCCAGCCTGTGGAATTCTCACAGGAGCTCATAGATTGATGCTGCAGTTGGATTTAGATAACGACAAATATTAGTGACCCTTAAACTGCATGTTAAGGATTGGACTAAACCACTATAGTATAATCCAGCAGTCCCTTTCATGATTGCTGAGTCCAGGCGAGGATTTAGAGGACACCCTGTTTGATTACCCTAGGCTGCACAACCATTTAGAGAGCTTGAGAGACGGCGAGAACCACCAGGTTTGTCAGCGTCCACCAGCTTCAGTAAAGAATTCCCTTTATATTCCTTACCCCAAGTCCTGTCTCTCCTCTAGCACAATGGAAATGTACTACTCATCACCTCAGAGATCAGGAAGGATTTATTTCCTCCATGAAGAGTATGGCACAAATACATTATGGGTGGGCTCTCACGGTTTCTCTGAAATTGTGGACGTTTGTTTGCTCTTTAGGTTCTTACACTCTGCCCATCACCATGGTATGTGAACACCTTCCAGCATCACATTAAGGGATGCAACTAGCATCTATTACGGGTTGTTGGCCATTTCCAATGCCAGGATGCTAGCCCAACTGGCTGAGCCAGTATGGCAAATCCAGTGACCCTAGCTGTATTAGTTTGACAATAGGCTCTGTGTTAGGCACTGGTTGTTCAAATGATTCTGGCAGTGATTGGAAGAGGCACCAGTGGTACTATAAGACATTAGGCCAAGCCTGTGTAACATGCTGTAATTGCCTTGCCTGGATGTTTGCCTTCTGTCGCCTCCTGCCTTTGTCCTTCATAGTTTTCAAAATAGTATCCAACTCCCTCAGCCTGCTAACCAGAGAAATTTCACAGTGGAGGCCCTGTGGATGTTAAGCATCAATATAACATGCCAAGCTCCTGTGGGCTCATATATTTATTCCTAAATCAGCCTACATCTATTTTAGGTACTTATGGCCCTCATTACTGTAGTATCTGAGCTCCTCACAATTGTTGTTGGGTTTATCCTCACAACACCTTTGTGAGATAGGGAAATGTTGTTATCCCCATTTTCCAGATGGAGAACTGAGGTCCAGAGTAGCAAAGTGACTCTCCCAAGGTTACACAGAAAGTCTGTGGCAGAGCAGGGGACTTAGCTAAGTCTTACAAGTTCTTAGCTAGTGCCTGAACTATGGGACAATCCTTGAGAAGAGAAAACGTTCCACTCATAAGATGCTGACGACACTTTTTCAGGCTTTGGTCACTGGGTGCAAGATGTAAATGGGTTAATTAATTTCACGCTTGTTTGTGTCTTTTGCTAGGGTGTTTCTTCCCCCCTCCTTCACACATCCCTCCCATCCCTTTTCCATTCAGTTTTCCCCTGAAGTTTCAAGGGGTTACTGCATTCTTCTTCACGTCCTGCTCCAAATGGTCATGACAACCAGGGACGCCCCCAGACCAGAATGTTTCCACTCAGTCTGCACAACTGAGCCACTCTCCCTGTAACTTAGCAGGGTGTTTACACGGACACTTTATTTGACAGTGTCAAAACAGGCAACTGTAGTAACACAACTTATAATTTAATGGTAACCATCAGGAAAATGTATTCTCTGTTTTAGATAGTGATAAAATTAAAATATAAATGAAACTTTCAGTGGGCACTTACCATGCCCGACCCTGGAAGAGTAGTGGCAGTTCCTATCCTGGGTCTGGCTTCTTGCTCTGGGTGTTGCGATCTTATGTGTTGGGGTCTCTACACCACTCAGATTTGGCCCAGTGGCCCCTCCATCAAGTGGCGCTGCGACCCCATGCACCAAGTCAACTGGGGGGCTCAGAGCAAAATGCACCTTTTTGTCCTCCCACATCTGGGTGACCCTGCCTCCTGATTGGTACCCTACCAGTTGTCCTGATTACAGCATTTTTATGATGGCAGCTCCAGCAACATGGCACAGCACCCCCTCGTGCCATGCTAGGCTCAGAACTGACTTGGAAGGAGCCACTCACTGAATCATGAACGCGAGGTTCTGTAGGATCCAGGTGCTTTCAGCCCTGCATTGTGCAAAGCACTTAAACAGTCTTTAAGAGCCATCCCTATTCATCAAAACACTTAAGCATGTGCTTAAATCCCATTGAAATCAATCAATACTAAGCATATGTGTTAGGCACTGGTTTACTGCTTTACTGAACAGGCATGGACTTGCCCTTGTGCTTACATGCTTTGCTGAGTCAGGGCCTTAATTTTCCAGTGCTGCTGCCTGCCTATTACTGCCATGTTACCCCCAATAGTTCAGTTCTGAAGAGAACATTTGCATGTAATAGACAACACATGCACCCCAGCAGCATGACCGTGTCAGTTATGGGAATGATGTTCCAGTGCTGCTAATACTGAAGTGGCATCCCTTCCCTTATATATAAAAGCAGTTTACGAATCACCCTGCACCTTTGTCTAAATTCATGATGAGTGTGAACTTCTAGGCTCTTTCATGGAAGAAGACAGACCCTGCTGGCATTGATTTTAGTTGTATGTGGTGTTAGTGGTTTTGTTTTTAAAGGGACAACAATTTTACAGAGGCACTGCTGGGTGTGATTTAGTCCCACTTAAAAAAAAAATCTAACCCCAAAACAACTCCCCCAATAATTTATTTATTTTTTTCATTCCAACCAAGTGTCTTTCAAACCAGGCCCACCATCTCTCATTCCCTTGGAGAGGTTCCTTGTCTGACATCGCAATGTTGAGCTAGTGCACGAGATCCTGACAGGACTGTTAACTAGAAGCAAATGTGCAACCAACTAGTGTGTTGTTTTTAAGGGGGACCCTTCTAAGGCATCACCAGACAGAGATGTACTGGCCCCTCCACTTCCACTGGGCTATAGTGTAATGGACAGAGAGCCATGGGAGCCTCAGGCACATGTGGGACGTGCTACTATTTATTGGTGATAGTGAACTGGTCATTAGACCTGGTCCCTTATAGCTATGGTGCAAGTAGATACTCGTCAAAGTTGCCAACATTGTCACTGTAATAGTAAATGCAGGCAGCCCAGTGGCTGGGCCAGATCAGCTTGTAGGCTCTGTAATTTTGTGCTTCCACCACATCACATTTTTGACCCTTTATTCCAAACATGTAGTGCCCTGCAGGGCCGGCTTTAGGAACTGCGGGGCCCAATTCGAATACTCGGTGGTGGTCCGGGTCTTCAGCAGCACTTTGGCGGCGAGGGGTCCTGCACTTGCTCTGGACCTCCCGCCGCCGAAATGCCGCCGAAGACCCAGAGCGAGTGAAAGACCCCGTGCCGCTGAAGACCTGGACCGCCGCCAGGTAAGTAAAAAAAAATTTTAAAAAAATTAAAAAGGCGTCTAAGGCACGGGGCCCTCTTAGGCATGGGCGCGGGGCCTGATTCCGGGGAATCAGGGGAATTGGCCTAAAGCTGGCCCTGGTGCCCTGACCTGCATAGAGTAAGTAGCCTAGAGAATGAAGTGGTGCAATTGTGGTGTCCCCCTTCCTTTCACAGAGCTGGCTGCCTTTCTTCCTAAGCCCTAGCTTGCCTCTCCACTCTCCTTGCCTCGCGCAGGCTGGCCCGCCTCTCTGCTGCTGCACATTGCCAACATGCGACTGTAGCTCCTCCTCTAGGCTCTGCCTTTCACCTACTGCAGGTGTCTTACACAGCCAGCTACTCTGCTGCCTATCTGCTCAGCTGCTGCTGCTGCAGCTCCAACTCCACACCCGCCGCCTGCCTCTCCAAAAACTCACTGCCCTGTATGCTTGAGCACACTGCACCTAGCACGGTGCAGCCCTCATCCCCATTTGGGACCTCGAGGAGCTAGCGCAATACAAAGATTTAACACTAATAATAATGCACCTATTAATTGATGTTGCTTTGCTACTGGAAGGGAGGCATCCATGAAACCAGGCCATGCTTCGAACCTGCATTCCGATGCGGCCCCGGCAATCTGTGTTGCATGATTCCGTGCATCTGAGGAAGTGGGTTTTTTACCCATGAAAGCTTATGCCCAAATAAATCTCTTAGTCTCTAAGGTGCCACCGGACTCCTCGTTCTTTTTGTGCTGCATGTGAGCTCTCCCCATATACGCATCAGGTTGTAAGTTTTCATGCCTGATTTTCTGCTGTGAGGGGCCCATGTTTTTCCAGTGCCATTTTGTTGGGCTGGCTCTGAGGTTAGTGAGAATAAAACAATACCAGGAAGGGAAACTGCAGTTTCTTTTAGCATTTCAATTCTGTTTCTGTCAAATGACATTTCAAGAGCTGACGGCTGTTAATGTTCTCTCCAAGGAACTGAGTTTCTTCTGAGAGGAGAACTATAGGGAAATGCTGCTGCTGCTGCTGCAGCAGCAGCAACAAAAGTGGAACCAGAATCCTTTAGACCTGGGCATTCTCTGAAGAGCTGTGGCTGTCATAATTTACACACCTTGCCTAATTCAGAGCACATGTCTCAGCTACAACAGGCATTCAGTAGACACGCCGCTGTCTTTCTCTCAGTGGGCCTGCTGTGAGTTTGTCAGCAGTGCTGTTAACAATGACAAAGTAGTTCATCAATATATATATATTTAACACCAATATCCTGGAAGCAGCAACGATTTTGTGTGTGCAGTTTCTCTGCCGGTGGAGGAGAAGGCTGCGGGCTCAGCAGCAAAAGGGAGAAACGCAGGCAGTGGATCTAGTCCTTTGGGCAGCTGCTCCTGCTGTAACCACGGCCTCATTTAGTCAAGAAATATGAAAAATTGCCACTTCCTATAAGGTATCTGCTGCAGCCATGTCACCTCAAGCTGGGATCTTGGCTGCTCTCAGAAGCTAAGCAGAGGCAGGGCAGCTCAGTGTGCAAATGGGAGACCTCCCAGGTAAAAGGCTTGGTGCTAAAGAAAGTGGTCACTGGTATTTCAATAAGTAGCTCCTTCTCTCTAAATCCACAGGCCCTAGCATGTTAGTAGAGTTGCTGTGCAGGTCTCTGAGACATAAACCCAGACCGCTTGCCCCTAAAGCCCCCATTGTCTTGTGTGTGGGTTGGAAGGTTATCTAGTCTTGACCAAATTCTGATGTGGGTCATCCAATCTGCCAGTGTGAATCACCTTCCAGTTTAAACTGAATGTTGTGTCCTGTTGCTGTCTGCTGTCAAACTGTTTCACCCTAGGAGTGGATGCAAACGCATGGGGGGGGGGGGGGAAGTGATTTACACCCAGGAGGCTAAACCCTGAGTAGCTGCAACTGCCATTGAACTTGCAGATGAACACTTGTAAGGATTTGCTCCACACGTGCAATTACCGGGTAATGAAGGATGGGATTCTCAGAAGGACTTTAAGTGACTTAGGAGCCCAGGTCCTCTTGGCTTTTGTGGGGAGTTGTGCTTCTCACTTGGGCCCTTTGAAAATCCCACTCAAAACCTGTAAATTGCTTTTGGGCTCCATCTGGACTGTTTTATCCTATATGCGTTCTCATGCTCCTCACCATGGTATCTGCGTGCCACCTGTGATTCTAAAATCATTTTTGTCTGCAGTTTTCCGTGCAGATGTGTAATTCCCATTCATGTCAGTGGGAGCCATGCACTGGACTAGAAACTGTCTACCTGCAGAAAGCGAGAATAGAATGGGTTCAGAAATGAGAGGAGAAAATTATTAGAGGCAGGAAGAAATTTTCCCATGAGGAGAAAGCAACTGAAAAGATTGAGGGTGAAATCCTGGTCCCATTGAAGTCAATGGCAAAACTCCCATTTGATTTCTACGGGGCCAGGATTTTACCCTGAGTGGGTTAGACTGAGAGAGGAGATGGCATGATAGAAGTGTATATATAATAATGTAAGGTTTAAAAATCGGAAATAATTTCCCATAATTCAAGAACCAAAGGACATTCAAGGAATTTGAAACATGCCAAAAACTGATACAAAGAAATACTTTTCTACATGATGCATAATTAACCCATGGAACTCATTGCCACAAGATACTGCTGAAGCCAGGAGGCTAGCAGGATTAAAAAAAGATTAAAAATGTATATGGATAACAAGAAGCGGCAGGAGTGAGGTAGAAACTTCCTCTAGTGGCAGGTTATTCCAGAGTAGTCCATACAAAGCTTCCTGTGTTGGCACCACCTGAAACATCTAGAACTTCCCATTGTCATGTAGGTAACTGGATTAGCGGAACCACAGTACTGATCTGATATGGCAATACCCATGATCAAGGCCCCTGTAAGTTTGCAGAGGTGCTGAATAAGTATCCCCTTAGCAACAGGATAGTTGAACAAATGCAATATGAGCAGCAAAAATAAAGAGAAAAGCAACTTGCAGCTGTGAACCTTACAGAATCCACCTTGTTTTAGTATTAAAGTGTGACATGGTTCACAAGGTTTATTCTGTCCTCTGTCTCCATTTGCGGCATTGATCCGAGAGCATGCCGAGGCATGTACCAAGCCCCTCAGCTGATTGTCATTTAGGAGCTGTTGACCCACTAGAAATTTACTAGGCAATAAAATAGTGAATTCCACAGTTTTCATATGGCTTTTATGAGTTTCTTGTTGGTCTTCAATTTTCTGCCTCTTGGCAGGGCTGCTGTTTATGGATGCAGCTGAGCTGCTGCCAGCCCCCGGGGCTGATGGGATATAGCAGTAGACCGTGGAACAGGCATTTTGGGAAATTGCGCGCCTCACAGCTGATCCAGGATCTCCAATCCAAAGTCTGTGCAATTCCGGCTCTACCATCTCATTTACATAATGTCCTAGTGGGACAATTGCCATGACAGATCCTATGGAGAGAGGTTGTGTACTTCCCGTGAAGGACATGCTTGCATGTTATTTCTGGGTGGACTTCTTTCCCTCCCCAGGAACTAATTTCTTGATGGGAGGACACAATTGTCTTTTCCGGGAGCATCTGGCTGTCTTTCCTCCATGAATTCTGCATATCTTCTCTGCCTTTCCACCAGCAGTGGGCCTGTATTTAATGACTTATCTCCCAACTCCTCTTTCAATTACCCAGCAGGCTGGATGAGGATGAGAAAGGGGCTGATCTGCATTAAACGCATTGTACCAGTGTAACAAAATCAGTTTTTTTAAAAAAAAACCTGGTAATTTACCAATGTAAGTGAAATTTACACAAGTGAAGCGTAAACCAATTTAAGTGCCTCCACACCAGGGTTGCATTGGTATAACCGGGGGGGAGGGGGAAGGGGAAGTGGGGCAATTTGCCCTGGGCCCCACAGGGGCCCTGTGAGCCCTCGCCTGGCGGTGGTCCAGGTCTTCAGCAGCATTTCGGCGGCGGGGGGCCCTTCAGTCGCTCCGGGCCTTCAGCAGCATTTCGGCGGCGGGGGGCCCTTCAGTCGCTCCGGGCCTTCAGCGGCATTTCGGCGGCGGGGGGCCCTTCAGTGCTGCCGAAGACGTGGAGCGACTGAAGGGCCCCCCACTGCTGAAATGCCGCCAAAGACCCGGACTGCTGCCGGGTGAGTACAAGCGCTGCAGCTCCCCCGCTTGGCCCCAGGCCCCCTGAATCCTCTGGGCGGCCCTGGGTATAACTAGATCAATTTTAAACGAATTCACTCATTCTTGTGCAACTTTCCTAACGAGAACAAGCCCAAAGGCATTTTGTTTGTCCAAAGGAAGATAGGGACTCAAGTGCTGCACTTGTGCTTAATGTGTTGTGAAGTACAAAGCCAGCCAGACTCCTCTCCTAACAAGAGATCAATCTTTTGTGCAGTGCCAGGTATAGCTCTTAATTGCCCTATTGTAATGTGTTATCCCTGCGCTAATAGTTTGAGTTATTTCTTTGTTAACCTTTACACAGCCAATAACAAATTAAACATCATTATCTGAGTTTAAAATAGGCTGTAAATCTCCAGGCCCTGGTAATACTCGGGCACTTCCAATGAGGGAGCAATAAAATCACATTTAATGATGCTCTGAAACACAACGCAGGAAGCGCTGTAAGCATCGGAGAAGAAAACAGGGCAGTTATGAATTATCCATTGCAAAGATGAGTTTATAGATTCATTTTAAAACAATAATCATTTATAACTGGTAAAAGAGCAGCGGAAACGGGTAAAAGCCTTAGTTTTTGAGTTGAGGGCAAGTAACATGGCCAGAACTGTCTTTTTGTTCTGTGTTTGTACAGCACCTGGCACAATGAGGTGCTGGTCTATGACTAGGGCCACTAGGTGCTACAGTAAGACCAACAATAAATAATAATTATGTCACATTAGTGGGGGAAAGAAACCACAAAGTTTTCATGAAAATCATCCCCATTTTGTTTCAGGTGCTCTCTCTCTCCTAGTGAAATTTAGCTTTTCGATTAAATTCAATAATACAGTTATGTTTCCATGCGTGAATTAGCAGGCAAGTTCTCAGCTGGTGTAAATTGACGTAGCTTCATTGATTTCAATGGAGTCTTGCCAACTTACGTTTCCTGAGGATGTGGCCCCGCATTTCTAAAGCCCTCTTTTGCCCCAAATGGACTCCTCATCATAGGCGCCGACTTCTAATGGTGCCAGTGGGTGCTCAATCTCCCTCTGCCCCTCGCCCTGCCCTGACTCCACCCCTTCCCACTCCCATTCCTACTCCTTCCCAAAATCCCTGCTCTGGCCCCGCCTCCTCCCCTGAAAACGTTGTGCCACGTTCCTGCCATGTTCCTGCTCCTCCCTCCTGGAGTGTGCCACGTTCCTGCTCCTCCCTCCTGGAGCTTGCTACAGCTGTTTGGCGGCAGCAAGCGCTGGGAGGGAGGCCGGGGATCCTGGGCGTGGCGCGCTCAGGGGAGCAGGCGGAGGTGAGGTGGGGTGGGGCGGGGAGCTTGGCTGCCGGTGGGTGCAGAGCACCCACTAATTTTTCCCCGTGGATGCTCCAGCCCCGGAGCACCCACAGAGTTGGTGCCTACATGCCTCATTGCTAGAGCTTGGTAAAAATGGGCAAACCATTTAGAAAAAATATATTTTTCATCGACATCACACTGCCTTCCCCCCACCCCAAAACACAGCAAGGTTTAATTAGTGCCCAGTAATGCATTCATTTCCACTTGCAAAGGGGCTCATAGTTGAGTGGAAAAATGAATGGAAGTTGGCTGTTTTCAGCAAAATGTGCCTGCATTTTCACGTGAGTTAACATGATATGAGTGAACCGAAATGCTGAGCAGTGTTGCTTGTTGGGAATATTTTGCTCATGTCTCCCCCTGTGCCCATGCCTTTCTCAAGTGGACCTCCTTTCAAGGGATTTTGGTTCCAAAATTTACCGACGTTGCACACAAATTTGCTATCCCCATGCTTTTATCACTGAAAATTATTTGCCTCAGAAATGAAGAATCCTGGCACAGGAGTTGTAGAAAGAATGATGTATGTTGAAGGAAGGGGGACCTCACATCAATTTAAGTTTCCAGGATTATTAATTTTTTTTTATGTCCTTCATTTTGGGCCTTTGTCATTTATTATGTCTTTCATTTGGGTCTTGGCATGGTACGAGTTACACCTACAGGTCTTAGGGATTTCAGAAGAACATGTTTATACAAAAGAAGTAGTGACCTAAATCTTTGGGCAATGCTTTCCAACACTATTTAGCCCCGAGGTTTGGAAAAGGTGGCTTAGTTTCAAAATTTTTGTGCTTTCCTCCATGCTGGGACCAGGAGCAGATTATATAGATCTTAAAATAATATAAAATAAACTACTATTAAAAGTTTGGTAGATGTAAATGATCTGAATCGGGGTCAGGTAAGAACCCGAATCTTTTTAATTAGGTCCATTATTTCATGCATCAGTATGTACCCTTCGTGGCATTACTTATATGCTCCCTCTCAACTTCTGTTCCTTTTCTCTAGCCATCCCTTCCTCCAAATTTATGAAGACGGAAGACTTAAAATTGCACGAGGAGGTAGTGTCAAGTGTCTAGAGCATCAGGGCTTCTGGGTTCTACCACTGGCCAGGAGGGAGTATAATCTAGTGATCAGAACAGTGGACTAGGAATCAGGACTTTTGAGCTCTATCACTGGTCTACACTATGATCTGTTGATTCGGATTAGACTAGGAGTTAGGATTTGACCGTTCTAGAACCCAAGATCTGCCACTGATTAACTTAATGTCTAGATTTCTGTGCCTCAGTTTTCCCTGTGTAAAATGGGGCCCATATATGGTGGAAATCATACCTACTGTACAGGGGGTTATTATGAATCTTAATGAACTGTCTGTAAAGTCCTTTGAAGGTGGACAGTGGAGGGTAAGTACCAACTATTAATCAGATGGCTAATGAAATATCCTCACCTTGTATCCGTTTTTTATCCAAGCTTGAAAAATCTAGGACTTTAACTGCAAACATGGGCCCAAGCCATCGAGTTTTGATCTGATTATAACATCTCTGAATTTGAGGGCTTTTGGAGCCAGGAGTCTGGTTCAGGCTTATGTTCTTCTATTTATTTAATTTTGGTGCAGCTTTATTTACCCTGTTTCTGCTATCGCACGTTTGGCAGGCTTTCCATATGTGTAGTGCTAATTTTAAATTCCATTATGCACGGGAAGAGATCACAGAGAAGTTGAGAGAAGCGTGCTTATAAGGTACAGAGCTGGCACCAACCCGATCTTCTAGCATATAGAAGCTACAGGAACAACTCAGGGAAAGTTTTATGCTGGAGCCTGATGCTGGTTAGCTCAATTTTGTAAACCAAGATTTGCTAATTTTTTTAATCAAATACAGCTGACTAGATTTAGTATCTCTTGTATGTTTGGTGTATGGCTCTCTACTGCTTGTGTCCTGTCAACCGCATTTTCCTTTATTTAGGAGAATTTATGATGTTTTGTTTCCGGAGACTACAGATTGTGTATTTTTGTTTACTCTAGCACACTATATATGAGAGAGAGAGAGAGAGAACGAACACACTTGCTATCATATGATCAGCCACAGCTCTGAATTTTTTTGCTTTTATTATTACTTTCATGTTGCACCATTATTAATACTTTAGCAGGGTCTTATGCACCTCTAATATAGTATAATAGTAATAATTCAAATAGAAATCATAATACCATTAATTATTTATTAATTATTCAGAATAATTAATAATAATTCATATTATAGTAGTCAAAATTCAAATGGTTTCTCAGTGATCTAAGTAGCATTCACTGTGTGTGTGTGTGTGTGTGTGTGTGTGTGTGTGTGTGTGTATATATATATATATACACACAGACACACAAAAAGTGTGGATGCACATATCTAGCAGATTGTAACTTCAGTATACTTTACTCATGCTATTGATGGTATTAAGGAACTACTTGTATCCTCACTGGATATGTGCTTTCTAAATGTAAATGAATAAACCTGTGTGATTTACTTAAGCACCAAATTGATTTAAGCAGGGTTGGAGGTTAAGGATTAACTTAAATTTGATTATATCTCTGGGGTTGTATTATGTGTGTATACATTATAGTGGTAGATGAGTGGGTGTAATATAGTTTTGGGGGTTTAGTATAGGGTGTGTGTGTGTGTGTGTGTGTGTATATATATATATATATACACATATGTATGCCCACTAGATCTGACCAGTCAGCAAAGTCTTTTGGTCATCTCTTCATTGTGTCTCAGAGATGGAGACCTAGAACCTGACCTCTTCTATGCTGGGATGACAGCCCCCATTATCCATAACCCGCTTATCCAAAGGAACCTGGTTTCTTCTGAAATGGTGGATAAACGGGGTTTATACTTTTTATGAGTGCCTGAATGGCAGAATATCAGAGGGGTAGCCATGTTAGTCTGGATCTGTAAAAGCAGCAGAAAGTCCTGTGGCACCTTATAGACTAACATACGTATTGGAGCATGAGCTTCCATGGGTTGCATCCGATGAAGTGGGTATTCACCCACGAAAGCTCATGCTCCAATACATCTGTTAGTCTATAAGGTGCCACAGGACTCTTTGCTGCTGAATGGCAGAGGGTTTTCAGGGAAATATAATGAGTCTGTTGAAGGGGAGGAAAATGTCCGTACTTCAACATATTTCTTGGATTTTAAAATGATTTTTACCTCGAAGATGGTGGCGTGTGGTTTGCTCACCAAAAGCCACATCTGTTCTCCTGTGATCCATCAGAAGAAGAGAGGTGAGTTCCCCTCTTTCAGCAGAGAAAGTCATCCATTGGGGGGCTGAGATGAAGAACACTGTTGGCCCGAGGGACAGATAGATACACAGGAGGGAGGAGCAGACATCATTGAGAGTGCGTAGGGGAGGCAGCCCCAGGAATTACTACCCTTGCAAAAATGGAATTTACTGTTTATTAATTATATTATGGTAACATCAAGAGACCCTAACTGAGATTGTGCTAGGTGCTGTACATTCGCCTAGGAAGCCCTTGCCCCAAATAATCAAGACACACAAAGGAAGGATTATTAATCCCATTTTAGAAATGAGGATTCTGAGGCACAGAGAGATGAAATGACTTGCTCAAGGTCACACTGGGAGTCTGTTGCAGAGCTGGGAACTGAACACAGATCTCTGATATGGTGTCTTGACCACACCACACCTTGCCGTTCTTTCTCTTATAATTCACCACCAGCGGTATCAATAGTAGAAGCTGTAGTTTAGACGAGGCTTAGGTGCTTGTTACAACCATGTCATGTATTGGCCTGCTAAACCCAGGGTTGTGAGTTCAATCCTTGAGGGGGCCATTTAGGGTTTGGGGCAAAGATCTGTCTGGGAATTGGTCCTGCTTTGAGCAGGGGGTTGGACTAAATAATCTCCTGCTCCTGAGGTCCCTTCCAATCCTGATATTCTATGATTCTATGTATGCCCGCGGAGACCGGTGTATGCTACAGCTTCCCTCCTTACTGCCCGTGATAGAGCCATGCTGGAGGTGAATCACAAGACAATTTTTTAGTACAATGTGAGCACATAGCCAGCGAGGCTGAATTCCGCATCCCTCCCTCAATACATTCCAAGATCAGGGACCAGACACAGCTATGGCTGGGACCCTTCCAGGATGAGTGTGTCTGCACCAGTCACTTGCTAAATTTTATCAGTGAAGAGGAGGGAAGTCCCAACAGGATTGTTTTTGTATATCATAAGCGGACTACACTGGTTAAATCCTTTTCATTTTACTTTTTTTGTAAAGGGGGAATGCTGCAAAATATATCTAATATCATTAAGGTTCCCAGGGTGCTTTTTTGTAAGAGGGTTGTTAGCACTGGGGCCCCAGCCAGATCCCAATTTAGAAATTGGGTCATTCCATTTTGCCTACCTAAAAGTCTGGATGGGTTTGTTGGATACAGTTGTCCCTCATGCCCTGTACTAAGCAGTTGTTTAGGGTTGCTGATGAAATGCATTCTTCCCCAGAGGTGGCTGCATTTCAGAGCTAGTCCTTTGTACTGTTTTCCCCATATGCCCTGTCTTTCCCGGGAGTCCTCTAGGATGAAATATGCTATAGCAATGGAAATTACAATAAGTCTCTGTGTCCCTATTGCATTAAAAAGATCTTCAGTACCACATGCACTGAGATTTGGCTTGTGGTCGGGGGTAAATCAGGCTATTTTGCATTTCACTGCCAGGCGCTATGAGATGTGGGTTAGCAGTTGCAAAGCTACAAACCACAAGAGAAGAATCTTTAGGGGCCTGATCCTGGAGGCACTTACTACTGAGCTGTACCATTATAAAATCACTGTGCTTGGTAGTAAGTGTTTGCTGGATTGGGCCTATGGACTGGATTTTATTACTAAAAAAATAAGCTTGATTAGCTTTTTAACGTCTTTTATTGCAACTTAAAGTGGAAACAATTAAAAAAAATGCAGCAGATATTTGTTTCTGGGTTGAGAACCTGTATATCTAATTTGATTATAGAGCACTTTGTATTATAGCTGGGAGCAGCTAAATCCTGGATATAGGTGCTCATAATGAAAATGCTGTAGTCTTAAAATACTGTTGTGTAATGATCACATATAGGTATTGAGAACATGGGCACGATCCAAGGACCTCTCATTCATGGCTCAGAGATGTTTCCCAAACAGTATTTATGGCATCATCAGGATGATGTTTGGCTTGGTTATTTTCTTTGTTTATTTTGACTTAATGGGACTTTGGAAAGTTTGTGATGCGCGAACATCTCCAAGATGGACTCTGGGCATCATTACAGGTGTCAAAGGTCGGCGGTCTAGAAATTGACACACTTGACCCATTTCCTTGCCACGTTGGACCTTGAGTCTGACGTGAGATCCCCAGGGGGATCGTGCAGTGGGTTTGAAGCTGAGTCTTCAGCCCTTTCTTCCCATGAGGTGTATAATTCGATATTTATAGCCTTTCTCTCCAACAAGGTGTATGGCACCTCAGGGACCCATTCGGTAAAGAATGCTGATTCCCTTTATGAATTTTTGATGGGTGAGGAGGAGAATTGGAGGCCGCATGGGGAACTTGTGAAGCGTTAATATTTTTTTCTTTTTAGTAATGTTGTGAGCAGCCTCTCTGATTGCCTTTACCAGGATAAAGTTGTCTGAGCCTTCCCTCTCCTCCCCTGCCCCTGTTCTCCCGTGCAGAGCCAAAAAAAACTCCCACAAACCCTCTGAGCTTTATACTGCTGTCTTCTACCAAAAATTGAAATGCTCATAAAACAAGATGCTCTCCTTGAGCAAGGGGTAAATTAATCCTCTTTGTTTTGCCTTATTTTGGTGGTCTGTGGGGGTGGCGCTCCTGGGACTGGGAGAGTCTGGCTTTATCTCAATGCAGAGGAGGAAACAAGGATCCAGCTTTTAGTTAGTATGTGTGAGTCCTGTGTGGTGCTGTGTATTTCTCCCCTCCGCCCCCTGTTCCTTTAAGAGGTGAAATTTTCACCAAATGATGAGAGGGTCTAACCACAGCTTCCTTTCTGAAGCATCTTTTATTTTCAGTTAGGTTTGAGCAGGGTCTTGTGGAAGGGCAACTCTTTTGTGCCCTTTCTCTGCTCTGCCATTTGAATCTGGCTTTTTTCTTTTGTTTGTAATTTTGGGTGACATATGGGCCATCCTGTCATAAAGTGAGATGAACCATTCAGGTTAAATCTGCGCATCCAAGAACATCAGCCAGCAATTGAAAAGGACAAAAGTACTTGAGCTTTCATCTGTAAGAAAGGCCAGGGTAGGCGATGCAGTGGGAAGTGCCCATGTAGCCTGAGAAAACAGGTTTCTGTCAGATTTTCATTTGAAGAGGAGGCATGATATAGAGAGATGCGTTAGGGAGGCTATTAAGAGGCACTATTGTCTAGTGGATAGAGAATTGGACTGGGAATTGGGAGTTGGGGAATTTGTTCCTGGCTCTGCCACTGGCCTGCTGTGAGACTTTGGCCAAGTCACCTCTCCTCTTTGTGCCTCTGTTTCCCCTCCCATTGTTTGTCTGACATATCTATTTAGATTTTCAGTGAAAGGAGTGTGTCTCACTATATGCCTAGCACAATGAGTTCTTCAGTCTTGGTTGGATCCTCCCAGTACTAGTGCAATACAAATAGTAATAATAATACAGAATACCTGATTCAGAGCTCATTGGTGTCAGTGGAAAGACCCATCTTGACTTCAGTGAGCTTTGGATCAGGTCTATAAGGCTGGATTCTGATACATTTCCCCATACTGTACTACTGCTAATAATAATAATGATACAGGAGTATAAATAATGAATGGTATAGAGAAGTGACAAGCACTGAACTTAAAAGACAACAAATTTAAAACTGGCCATTTAAAAAAAATGGAACTGCCTAATTAACCTGTGGAACTCACTGCTACATAAATGTGTTGATGGTAAGAGCTTATTGATGTTTAAGAAAATTCACCATTCCATTAAACTGGATAAAAATATTATAAGGGATGTAAACTATTATGCTTCAGGGTATAAATCAACTGTTGATTTTCTAGAGTTAGGAAGAAACTTCCCCTATGGGAAGGTTGTCATATAGTTGTCCAATACAGGTTTTCTTGCACTTTCCTCTGAAACATCGGGTATCCCTGTCTCAGTGTCCCTGAGATAGGGATACTGGTCTAGATGGTTAGCTGGTCTGATTCAGGATAGCAATTCCTGTGTGTCTATTTTAATGTTGCTAGTGCCTATTTTAAACTTCCTTAAATTTTTAATTTAATATTAATTAAATCCAGTCCCAGCAGGAGGCCAGTTTTAAGTGTGAGCCATAAACTTGGCCTACAGTCCTTTTTTGGGGATTACATTTGGGTCCAGCCACAAAAAATCTGATCACCTTCTTCCCCCTCCAGAGGCAAAAGGGGCTTTTTCAGTTGGAGCCATGCTGCATCTAAGATGATGTCTCCTGTAACAGGACAAAGCTCCATTCAGCATGAGGAGCTGGGCCACCCTTTCAGTATTGGGTGATGTGCGCGGTACGGTGTTGGCAAACCAGTTGTAACATCCACAGAGGACAGAGTATTCCATTTCCTGACTACAGGAATTACTTCTGTCTCAGCCCAATTCCAGCTCAAACAATTAGATCCACTCCCCTCTAATGTCGGGAGGCAATATTGCTCCTACTCAGAAACCAGGAGACTGAGAAAATGCCCCCCCCCCAACAAACAAACAAACCAACAACATGTTACAGCATTGATAATAGGGGATATTTACATGGCATTTCCAAAATAGTTTGGCATATTGTCAGAAATTTCACTATTCAAAGCGCTTCAGCAATCTCTTCTTATATATTTCATACAAATATGCGGGACGATTGGAATCCGAAGACTGTAGGAAATTTTTTTCTTTCTAGCGTGGAATAGTTATTAATTAGACTAAGGGTAGGATTTTCAAAAGTGCATCAGGGAATTAGGCAACAAATCTTCCTGGAAAGTCAATGAGAGTTAGGTGCCTAATTATCTTAGGGTGAGATTTTCAAAAGCACCGACATGACTTGTAACTAAGGGCTGGTCTAACCATCTATGTCACTCAGAGGGGTGAAAAATCCACTCCCACGAGCGACGTAGTTAAGGTGACCCAACCCCTGGTGTAGACCGCACTAGGTCGATGGAAGAACCCCTCCTGTCGCTGAAGCGAGCGTCTGCCGCTGCAGCTCTGCCACTGTAGAGTTTTACGCGTAGACGTAGCCTAAATCAGTACTTGGATTCTCTGGCGATAATTGTGGCGGTAACACCTAAGCGATGTGTATTGTGATTAATCATGTATGTGGCAGTCTATGTAAAGTAGAGCTAAGCAAAATGTTTCCATTGCATTCTTTTTTAGCGAAAAATGGCCTTTTCCCCTAAATTAAACATTTTTGTGATGTTCAAAAAGTCCCTTTTTAACCAAAACCTGAAGAAAAAACAGAGTTTTAAAAAGGAAAAAAATGGCTGAAAGTACTTAAAATTTCCCCACAAACTCTAACGTAAAGCACTTTGAAAACACTCACTTTAAGCACTGTTCCTACCTCTCCCAATTACTGTGGACACCATGCTCTTCCTTGTTACTCAAGCCCAGAAATGTGAAGTCCTCTTTGATTCCTCTTTCTCTCTCCCTTTCTCCTCCCATTGTCTGCACCATCCCCAAATCTTTCCCTGTCATTGCTCTACAAATTTGTCCCGGCCCCTCAGCTCTGCCTGCCCAGACTCTAATACGTGCCCTAATTATCTCACACTTGGATTACTCCAGCCTCCTTTCCTCTGACCTCCCCTCAATCCCTATTCCAATGAATCCAAAAACATTTCTCCAAAATAATTTTCCTCTGCTGCCCCTCCAGCCTAGAGATGTGTTGCTGGCTTCTCATAGTCTTCCTCACAGCGTTTAAACTATTCTTTTTCAGGTTGCACAGCTTGGCTTCTAGCTACCATATTTCTTCCTCCATCTCATCATCCCTGTTTGCTCCATTCAGAGCCATTTCTGACCTCTCCCTTTTTGTCTCCTTTCCCATTCCTATCTTCATAAGTTCCCCTCCACCCCCGCCACTTTGCTAATGCAAGGAAAGCTCTGTCGCGCTCTCCTCCTACAAAATTACCTTAAAGTTCACCTGTTCCATGATGTGAGGCCCATGATGATTTTTCCCCTCATGTATGTATTATGTTAGTCAATTTTGTTTTTCCAGTGTTCTAGCTCATACCTTTGGATAGTAAACCCTTCAAGCAACCTGACTGGTGTGACACATTGCCATGCACACTTACAACCCTACATAAACAATGCTTTGTAAGCATTTGGAAAGGGCTTCAAGATCCTTAGATGGAAGGTGCTTTAAAAGTGCAAAGTTTCTGTACACATTTATGACAATAATAATGAAAAATCTCTCCACTGTAATAAAAGCAGGCAAATACTGAATACTTTTATGAACACCCCTGCAGTAATAAAAGTAAAGCACACTATACAAATGCTTATATACATCTCCCCCCAGTAAAAGGAGTTGACTATTGAATGCTTGTATAAATCTCCCCAATAGGCTATTATGTACACTTAAATGAAGCACCCACCACAATGAAAGTAACGTTGTCTATTTAAAATGTAAATTCCCCACCATAATAAAAGTCAGCTAGGATATTACAAAACATTGTTGGACCATCCCACCAAAATAAAAGTAGAGTAGACTCTACAGATGCTTCCATAAGCTGCACCATCATAATGAAAGCAAAGTTGATGTTCTATAGAAACCTTATTCCCCATAATAAAAGCAAATTAGCCAGGCATATACCACAGGCATCTGCCAGCAGAGTCCCTGATCTATTTTGAGTAACTTGGAGCATCTCAGCTCCCACCAGCCATCTTGATGTGCGGCTGCACTGTAAATTGCTTAGGGAGAGAGCCAGCACTCTAGCAGTCATAAAAAGAAATGCTGCCTGCTGCTGCTTGAAACAATGGCTGCTTTTCCTTGAACGTTTTCTAAATTTTATTTTAATGCTCCTGCAAGAGGCCCAGAGTCCTGACTCTAGTTTCAGGCAATGGGGGTTTTCTCTGGCTTGTCGGTCTGTCTCTTTATCTAACTGCTCTCTCTCTCAGAGCGAGAGGGAAAGATCCGTGCATGCGTAACATTCGCTCCACTTTTCACAATGTGTCAAGAGTTCAGTGACAGACACCTCTGATGGGCTCTGGGGCTGAGGCCAACCTGCCCACCGGCCTGTGACGACTGACTTTCTTCTGGACAGGGTTCATGGTGCTTTACCTACCACTTCAAAGTGACAAGGGGGTCACTTTTATTTTTGTGAAGTGTCAGTAAAAGGGACTGATAAATGTGTGTGGAGAGGGGTGAGATTAACTCTGTTATTTCCTTTGAGTGATGTTAAGAGTGTCACCTTCTCTCCCTCACCCTCCTGGCCCCCAAGATGTATTGTGTGGAATGCTGGAAGTTTGAAAGCTGCCTAAGGGATTTGGGTGCCCAATTGTCATTAGAAATTGATGTGGACTGAGCTTCCAAATCCCCTTTGGGCAATTGTGAAAACTCCATCTCAAGGGCTACTATTGACTGAAGATGGTAGCTAACCTCCCATCAACTTCAACACGAACAGGATGGGACCCTACCCTCTTGGAGTCAAACTCTGGGACCCATATACAATTTCCATTGGCTTGAGTGGGAAAAAGCCCGGGAATGGGAACTATCCCTCCAGTGCAGGGAGCTACACTGCTTAAGCCATTAGCATGAGGCCTAGTGGCACACAGAGCTTTCTGCATTGGGGTGAATTTCACTGATGTTTCTAAGGGCAAGTTTAGTCCATGAGACTCTGCTCCCCAGCGATGACACTGGTAGACATGGCAGCTAAGCTGAGGGTAATCAACTCCCATCTTTCAGGACATAAAATGATTGGAACAGAGGTCAGGAAGAAATCGTCAAGTACGGCATTGCACAGCTGGCTGTGTTTGATTCTGAATTTCTTGCCTTCTCTGAAGCACTGTGTATTGGCCACTGCTGGAAGCTAGATACCATTCTTGAGGGGCCAATGGTCTGATCCAGTTTGGGAGAGAAATGGACAGATGGTTGTGTAGTTAAAGCAAAGGATTCGGACTCAGGGGACCTGGTTTCAATTCTCAGCTCTGCCACAGGCTTCCTGTGTGACCTTGTGTTAGTCACTTTGCCACTCTGTTGCCCCATTTGTAAAATGGGGATTGTCACGAAGCTAAATTAATCAGTCGTAAGTGCTCCAATTCCATAGTTATCGTGGGGAGGGAAGGTTTATAAATAAGTAGGTAAAAAAGCTGTATTGCAATATTTTACTGAGGGTTTTTTGAATGAACTGGAAAAAAAGAGAAAATTATTAATAATATATGCAAGTGAATTCTAAGCTGACTGAAAGATGGATCTGCAGTTTATGCAACATTTTGAATACTTTGTTTTAAAGCCTGATAATACAGCTAAAAGGCTCAGATTTGTCTTTCCCTGCTTGGGTGATATTTTATGAGTCCTCAAGTGGTTTTTGTGGCTTTTTAAAAAAAAAAAAAATCTTAATCCATTTCCAGCCTGCCTCAACTCCCAGTAAACTAAAATCTCAACAAATACTGTAAGTGGTTATCAATCAGTTACAGGCTCTGGGTTATTTCGGTTCGACCCTAACTTTGGAAATGCTTCTCTTTCTGTATTCCCTCATCAGATCTTGGCCAGATAACGGCCCAGACCTGGGAACACGAGATTTTAATGTGAAATGAATAAGTATCCTGAGACTGAAGCCTGTCACTAGGGTTCATCTGGAATCACTTAGCACAGGGAAAATTCACTAGAAGCTGCAATTTGAGTTAACACTGGAGTTTAAAGGTGGCACACAATGAAATCCTCTTAATGTCTCAACAGTCTGATGTTGACAAGTTCATCTCATTAACCCCAGTTGTGGCAAAGTCCAAACCCTTTATTTTATACCATCAGGCAAATAATTTTAGGGAATTTACGTGTCTGTACTTTGCCCTGAGATGTCCATTCATAAAAATATTTACTCGCAACGGCTGCAAATAATTTAAAGGCCTGATATCCGCCCCTCGCCCACCACTGATCGTGACTCTCATTGAATTTGATTTGAGTTGTGGGTGCTGAAAATTGAGCCACAATTTTTTAACAAGGACTCTTCCCAGCTGAGGTCAGTTAATTTTCATGTAAACCTCTGGGCTCTTTTGTGCAGTACACAAGGAATGGAAATTCTAAACCTTGGAACATGGATCAGTTCGACAAATAAATAGGAGAGAAATACAGGAAATCATATCCAAATATTACCAGTCTTTGGTTGAAATGTACTGTATTTTTGGCAGCTAGCTCCTACTTTGTCATTTTCCTAAGGCTTTTGCCCAGAATATTATGAGTGATTCTAAAGCCGTCAAATAGCCATTCAGCTTCTATAGGGGCCTACAAACGGTTCTGGAAGTTAGAAAGCTTGAGCAGTGTTTAATAGCTGTCTGTGGTGGAGATTGCCAGATTGGCTAAATTATAAGGATTTCAATTCTAAAGTGGGGGAAGAACATGGAAAAAATTGCATGTAGTTTTTTAAAACTATAGTCAATGATGATTTAACAATTTTTAACCACATCCTATTTAACAAAAAAAAAGTTGTAGTTTATTTTCATAAAATACATGATGTAATGCAGTTTATTATATGAGAAATATTTTTTTTAGATTAAAAATGAACATGGGAAAACATCTACGTAATAGAAATATTTATTTCATTGGCAAAACTGGATGTTGGTTTGAATCCTATCGAAGAAGCTCAGAAAGATTAACATAGCAGTGTAAATCTAACCACATCTGTTCATCTTCTGGGTTGTAATTTTTAACTTTTCATTGGCAGCTGTGTAAGCTCTGAACTAATATAACCAGAAACCCGAGTTGCTTAAACAGAATTCTCTTGTACTCTGATTTTTAAAAAAAATTCTTCCTAATCACCCTTTGTGTGATGCCAATTTTTAATTTTGAAGAATAACTTTGATGTAGAGAACTGCAGAAGCATTTTCCTTAAATTCTGTGGGAACTACATTTACCCTAACCACAAAGCTTCAGCTTAATATTTACGTAACCATAAGGACATCCACATGCTCTCAACTCCAGTTCTCAGCCAAATATTTTATTTTTATTAAAAGTTTACAATTCACACAACTTAAAGAACAAAACCTGATAGAGATGAGTTGCATAGAGTATTTACAAATAACAGGGTAGAATTTGAAGGTGTTTGAGTGCTATGAATCCATCAGTACACATGTAGGCATATGGATGCAGCAATTCTGCTGTGGATTCTTAGTTAAGGTACTGAAGTAACCGAAGTAACATGATCAGTAAATATGACTATTCTTATGTATATTTGTCTAAATTGGCCTTGCTTTTTGTAGCAAATATTTTTCAAGCTTAATGACCAATTTAGCTACATTTAGCTGATATAAATGACCAAACACTCATGATATCATCATTATTATTGATATTATTAGTATTTGTTGTTTTTAGTTAGGGATACTGATGGCAGATAAAAGCCCCATTCTGCTAGACATTATATAGATATGGTGTAAAAAGCCAGTCCCTGCCCCAAAGAGTTTCCAAGGTTGCCAATTTTGCATGGCATCCAACTGCAGCAAATTTTGAAACTATAGCCATAATTAGTTTATGGGAGCTAATGAATAGCTTAGGCTGCAGTTATGTTTAATTGGAAATTGATGCAAACTTTTACCTTTCGATGAGCGGAGAGGGACCTAGTTTAAAAGAGCTAAAACACTGAATTATTGGAGCAACTTAATATGCCTAATTAATCTTTTGCCTCTGGTATTCTATTTTAAAGGGGAACTGGCTAGTTCTCTACCCGTGTCAGCTTAGTAACAAGGGGGGAGGAGCAGCCGGTAGCTTGATTGTTCTGGATGAACTATCAGCGGTCCATTGGGAATACTGGTACTTTGACCTCTCTGACCCTCAAAGTGCTGAGTGTGGAAAATGTGAAGTCTCCATGGACCTCAATATGCACAAGATGTCAGAAAAATGCAGTTCTTAGAAAATTGTACCTTTTTAAAAAAAAAGGGGGGGGAGGGTTGTGCTAACATTACAAGTTTTCATTCTTTTTTTTGTCCCCAAATGTATGTTTTCCTGTTTTCCCCTTGGATAATGTCTGTTTCTGTTGCTTTTAGGGTGTTTTCACTTGGTCTGAGAGTACAAAAGGGGTAATCAAAGATATTAAAAAACACAGTCGCCCTGCAAGTCGCATTGTCTCTCTTAAATTTCCATCCTGGTGCTAGGATCTCCTTTATACACTCCTCCTTTCTCACATTTAGCCAGAATCACTGCTGAACTTTAGTAAACTCCCTACAGCTCCTTTTGGAATTAAGGATCAAACTGTATTTCAGTTTTGATATTAGGGTGTTTCCTTGGCAACATTTTCCATATGGAGACAAACAAGGCTATGGATCATGCACTTGCTTGTCTGATCTCCCAAGCATTGTTTGGTGTAGTGGGCAGAACTCAGTACGAAGATGTACAATAACAACTCTGATTACAGGCTGGCTGTTTGTGACTGATTTTGCAATTAAGGATTTATAAGCATTTCTAGTTTATTCCAGCATGCCAGTGTCCAGAGGTGTGCACAGTGACCATAAAACTAGAATTGTGGATTAAACTTCCTATCAGATTTGTTTGGTGGGCCAGCTTATTTCCTCTGAGGGTAGAAGGACGTATTCGATTTAAAGCTTATCTGGTGTGTCTGGTTTTTTTACACACACACACACACACACACACACACACACACACACACACACACACACACACACACACACACACACACACACACACACGTAATTTATAATACTGCATGTGAACTAATAGTCAAGAATCCAAGGTTCTCTTCTGCTGACTTGCTGTAGTTCCTCGAGCAAGTTGTTTCCTTTCCCCATGCCTCAGTCACCCCATCTGTAAAAGGGGGATAATGTAGCTCAAAGGGACATGGAAAGCTGATTTAATAATTGTAAAACATTCTGAGAATTTCACATATGAGTGAAAAATAGTTGTGTGTGTGTGTGTGTACAGTGCCTAGCACAATAGGGCACTGATCTCAGCTGGGGTCTTTAGATGCTACTACTGTCTATTGTAATGCAAATAATAATTACTGGGGACCTAATTTTCACTTGTATAACTCAAACATGAATGATTGTTAAAAAATCCTAAGCTGATATTCCATAAAGTAGGTGCAGTCTTTTAGGTATATCAAAATAAACTAATTATACAAATTTGCAAAATAGCCAAGATAATTAGAACATGTAGGAGAAAAAAGGCTTTGTTCATTTACAGTCATTTCTCCTTGAATTAGGCACAATTTTCATTATACAATGTCTGCATCTTGAACATGTAAATATCAGAATGGCTCCAAAGGAGCCATGTTTCCATAGAATGCATATTTTTTTTGTTTGTTTTTTTAAAGAAGAAATCAGGCCTGGTTCTCATTTACCCCACTTTGCTAGTATATATTAGAATTATTCCCGCATTTGAATAGCCAAAGTAGTGCAAAAGAACCTTAGTGTAAATAAGAATCAAGCCCATTATGTTTAATTAGAAGAATGATCACACTGTACATATACATTTTTTTCGCAAAAAACCTTAAATGAAGAGTCAAATGTTTGGGGTTTCTGCCCCCCCAACCCCCTTCCCCTCAAATAAAAACAAACAAAAACCAAAACCTGCCTTACTTCATATTTACCTGAGAGACCAAACATAACTATTGGTGGTTTTCCAGGCTGGCAAGTAAATAATGAACACTTTACAAAACCACCTAATTATGTCATTACCCTAGATATAGTATTTGTCCCTTGAGTAAATTATGTGTTTTATGAACTTGTAAAAAATTGTATACACACAACAACATTTAAATAACATAAGAGGGGAAAGGGGCTGTTTTATTTATTTACTTTTTCCCCCTCCTGTAAATGGACTTTATCCTAGAGATGTAAAGTTCTGGCAGATGTTTTTCTTAATTCATACCATTCTGCTTTTGCCTTTATTTTCATGAGAGCCGGAGTTTGTCAGTATCAGTCTTAACTTTGAATTTCCTGGTGTTTGTTTTTTGTCAGCTTAAGCCAGACACATAACCTTATTTGAAAGTATTTTTCTTTCTTTAATTATTTTTTTTAGATCGAAGCAGAACTGTTATGAAAAATTGAAAAACGACTCCATGCCGACATTTGGCTCAAACAATTTTGAAGCCCAAAGTTATGTTTTGAAGTTTCTTAAAACAAAATGGAGTTAAAAAATGCTGGTTTTTTTCCTCCCCAGAGAGAGTGGAGGGGGGAAGAAGAGGTTTGTCCCTGATTTTGACTTAGCAAATATACTTTTAAAAATCCAGATGCATGATTAAAGTCAATAACTCAGAAAACAGTAAATAATATACCAAACTTCGCTAGAGAGAAGTGTATCTATCGCTGGGCTTAAAGAGCCAGTAACAAGTAGAAGATGTAGGGATTTTTTTTTCTGTTCATGAACCTTAAGCAAGTGTGACATACATTAACCTATCCATATTAGTGAGTGATTTAAAATACCAACCAACATTTGCTTGCAATAATTTCTGTTGTAAACTACTCCTTCATACCATATTATTCAGGGCTCATAAATCAGAAACCAGAGTGTGTTGCTTGTATCTTGCCCCAGGATGGTTTGTGTCTGGAAATGGGTGTTCGTGTGTGTGCTCTCTTCCAGATTGACAAAGACTGTAACTGGATCAGGCCCATAAGTCTCTGCATCCAATTCCAGTATATGTTGTTACCTTCTGATGGCAGCTCATTGGCTTAGGTGAAGTGTTCTTTTTGAGCCTCCATGCCATTGATTGCATCAATTAAAAATGCAAATTCGCAGTTTCAACACAGATCCCAAGAATTGACTGGGCCCTGGGGATGGAACGGCCCTTCCACCACCAAAAATTGTCCTTGAAGACCAGGGTTGAGGGACACGTGATGGATGAAAAGTTTGCCTTGATTCCTTCCTGTGCTGTAGAAATTTTGTGAATACAGAGAGAAGTCTAGTGGTTAGGTTGGGAGTTGGGAAATCTGGGTTCTGTTTCCTGCTTTGCCACTAGCTTCCTCTGTGATATTAGTCACCTAACCACTTTGAGGTTCAAAGATGCAGATAGGTGCCTACTGGGACTTTCAAAAGCACCTACATAGGTGGGGTGCTTAAATACCTTTGAAATTTTAGCCCTTACTCTCTTTCTGCCTCAGTTCCTCATCTGCCCAATGGGAATGGCAGCGCTGCCCTATGTCAGAGGGGTTTTGTGAAGTTAAAGACATTAAAGGATTGTGAGGTGCTTGTGAGGGCAATGTGTGAGAGAGAGAGAGAGAGAGAGGACCTGATTGAAATGGTCAGTGGAATTCGGACAACTGGTGTCCAGCCACTGCCCAGTTCTGTTCTGTAGCAACAACCTGCAAAGGTGACACTCTTCAGGGCGAGGGCCACTGCTTTGTTCTGTGTTTGTCCAGCACCTAGCACAATGGGTTGCTAGTTCTTCACTGTGGGGTCTTGGGGCTCCTGTAATACAAATACATAATTGTCTCTCCACACTTCAGTCACATTCACTGCTGACTGTAAGACTGTCCCAGGAATAAATACACTTAAGAGAACTCTGTGACATTTGTGGCATTGGGTCTCTTCCATCCGATGTACAAGATCTTGGACAAACTCACCTAAGAGCAGCTCTGCTTGTTGTGGGTTATTTTGTTAGGGGAAGGGAAAGCAAACCCCCAGGTTTGCAAGTCTGTGGAGAGCTTAATTAAACTGATTTGCTGTTGCCTAAAATACACCCACACCTGCTTCTCTGGTGCTTTGAGAGGCTCCAGTCCCAGGAGGCCAGGGAAGGTGGGGGAGGGGAGGGGATGGGAGAGTAACATTGCTTGTTTGTTTTGTTTCATCCACGTCTATGCGTTTTGAGCTTGTTCCTCTGAATTTGAATCTTTGCAAGGTGGCTAAAAAAAATCAGTACAACTTAATTTACAAAAGAGTTGGATGAAAATTTGAACACTTCTAAATAATTTTTCATTCTCAAGGTTTGGGAAAGGAATTATTTTTGTTTTGTTCCTAAATTCTGTAGGAAATTTTAATGGAAAATATCAGAGGGGTAGCCATGTTAGTCTGGTTCTGTAGAAGCAGCAAAGAATCCTGTGGCACCTTATAGACTAACAGACGTTTTGCAGCATGAGCTTTCGTGGGTGAATACCCACTTCTTCGGATGCAAGTAGTGGAAACTGCAAAACGTCTGTTAGTCTATAAGGTGCCACAGGATTCTTTGCTGCTTAATAGAAAATGTTTGGGGGGTTGGTTTTTCTTGATTTTTGGGGTGGTTTCTTTCTCTTGGTTTTCCTTTTTAGTCCATTTTTCTATTTTGCCACTGAAAGAGGAGGTGGGAAAGGGGAGGAATGGGGAACAAAAATGAAAACTGGAAAATTTTCATTTTTGGATTTGAAAAATGGAAAACTTTGGGGTGTAGAAAACAATTTCTTTGACAAACAAGGAAATTGGTTTATTTAAAAAAATCATTTTTGCAGATTGGCAGTTTAGAAATATTTCGCTTGGGAAACATCAAAATGACCTTATAGAAATGTTTCAACATTATAATATTTCATATTTAATACAAAATATAAAAAATATTATGTAAAAATAAAAACAAAATGAAATGAGAACATCAAAACAAATAATTTCATAGACTTTTTCCATCAAAAATGTTGTTCAGCTCAACACTTTCCTGCAAAACATTTCAATGTAAACAAAATACATTTTCTGATGGAAAAAAATTCCAGCAGTAATTTTCTGACCAGTGCTAGGTGTCAGCCCGGTGTAAGAGGCAGAGGATCTGATTTGTCAGTGCCTTGTACCTTCTGCCATTTACAAGCATTCAAGCTGGGTGTAAAATGCTACCCGTCTGGTGTGATTAGCATCTTTACACCTACTTTACACACATGTAAACAACTTAGGGTGACCAGACAGCAAGTGTGAAAAATCGAGATGGGGGTGGCAGGAAATAGGAGCCTATATAAGAAAAAGCCCCCAAAATCGGGACTGGCCCTATAATATCTGGTCACCCTAAAACAACTGAACAAGGTGCAAGGCAGTGGAGAATCATGTCCAGTGAGTGAGTAGGCATGTTAATGAAGCCACCTAGTGGTACAGGGTCATGTTGCACCTGTGCTGCAATAACAACTGAAAAGCCTTGTATAGCTTCGGACCCCAGTATGTTGTTTGGCTGTAGCCCAGATGAACATGTGCCAGAGCAGGAAGATCATGGATTTCTAGATTTAAATATTTCTTCAATCATATAAGGGTCCGGACACTAACTATTAATTACCACACCCAGGGTTTTACTGTGAGCTCCATTGTGAATTGCCTACTACACCTGTCCAGTGGGGGTAAAGGAGCATAAGCCACTTTTACTCTGGGCCACAATGTCAGGGAGAGAGGAGCTTCTGTGGGTCTGCTACTCCCCTTCTTTCTTCCATGGGTAGGTGGGTTGGATAGGGAACACTTCCGGGTGAGCTGGCTGGCACTGAGAGGGAAGTACGCTGCACCAGGAAAAGGGCTTGCACAGATCAGCTCCCTTGTGGAACAAGGGGGAAGCAGGGACTAGATTGTTAGGCACAGTTCAGTCCCTGCACCACTCCTTGGGCAGTGCAATTATGCATTGCGCCTTACTGAGGGCAGATAACAATCCGCAAGTCTAGTCCTGCATGACTAATCCCATTGACTTTAATGGGACTGCTCGCCATCGTGAGCCCCTTAGTGTTGGTAGCAAGTGTGTGCAAGATGGTGCCCATAGATAATCAAACACTACGTAGCTGAAGGCTTTACTCTGGCAAGCAGTCCCATTAAAACCAGTGGGACTAGTCACATGTGGATTGTTAGAGTTTTTAGGATCAGGCCCTGGAGTAATACTGTATAGCTAATCACGGCACTTCCCCTTTAAGGCAAACATTGCTATTTCTTTGGGGAGGGCGAGATTCTGGAGGGAAAAAAAAACAACAAAAACCAACCCAACCTTTTCATAAAGAATACATTGTGTTCTCCCTTTGCCCTCCCGCCTCCGAGTCTCAGCTGCAGATTCCCAGGCTCCTCTTTTCCTCTCCGTCCTCAGCAATGATTTAATAAATATGTTTAAAAATCACTTTTTCCTCTGCTGTTCTCCACCCAGCTGCAGGCTCCCACCCCTGATGTGTGTGTGCGTGCGTGCTGCATTCACATACACAGTCGAGGGTAGGTCTGATTTCACCAGTGCTTAAGCACGTCGTGATTTTTTTTCATTAGCTCCCTTTTCATTATTTCCTTGCCAGTTGCCAATGGGCTGCTGCTGAGCCTTGGTTAACAGTTGCCCATGTGGTAGGCACGTGACCGTAAAAGAGCTGTAAGAACAATGCATATGTTGGGGAATTGCAGTGACACAGCATCTAAGCAGGGTGCTGTTCTACCTCCACCAGGTAATCTAGGCTGAATACTTTATAAAATGGCAATGACCTGTCTCCACCGAAAATTCTTCCTAGCCAGGGTTGCTCAAAGCCATACAAAGAGTATTGAATTCCTTGCTGATGCTTTACATCCAAGAGTATGAGGTTTCAATGCAATTTCTGTAATGGTACTAGCCTACTGTATATGTGTAGCACAGTCCTTTAGTGCCTGGGTGTTTACAGGACATAATAGCCTTTCTACTACCGAGAGTGAACACCAAAGGACCTGATTTTCAGAGGTGCTGAGCTGTTGTGATTCCCATTGGCTTCATTGGCAGCTGCAGGTGTTTAGTATCTCTGAACATCAGGCCAAATTCATCTCTAACTGGAGTAGCAGAGCCAGTGTTTTTGGAAAACACCAAGGTTCTAGGTTTTCTTCTGTCTTAGGCCATGTCTGTGTGACATAGTAGGGAACAACATTGTCTGTAATATGCAACCTCAGAATCACTGTATGATGTTGTTGTTTGGCTCCTACTGAAACTGGGAACACACTGTGCTAGGCACTGCACAAAACACATAGTGAGAGACAGATCCATTGAATTGAACTAGACGACACAGGAGGATGGGGAAACCGAGGCACAGAGAGGCGATGTGATTTGCCCAAAGTGTCACAGCAGAGCAGTGATAGTGAGGGGAATAAAACCCATGTGTCCCGAGTTCCGGGCCAGCATCCTATCCATTGGATTACATTGTATTTGTTGCCTTAGCTTTAGTTTAAATTTACTTAAGCTCCTCAACCCATAGATTAAAATTAATGCATAAAAATGAATTAAATAAAGAATCATATTCTGCCCCTCTAATCATACCTTATTTTGTGAGTAGCTCCATTGACTGCTTCACATGAGTAAGCTAGGGACAGAATCTGGCCCTAACCTTCTTGCAGTGCTTGTAATATTGCAACATGTATATCAGAGCTGCTCCAGTTGGTGCAACGACGTATAGCAAAGACATTAAAGGATATGAATTTAAGTGAAGTAATGTAAGACAAGATCTGTCAGCAAGGGCTTTAATGTTGCTTAGCAAAATATGTTACAGTAAATCTTTATAGACTGTATAAGTATGCTGAGGTCCAACAAAGTAAACCAAAGTAAACATTTCTCTTATGGGAAATTAAATTCCATGTGGTTAGGGCAGAGCTATGATTAATTCAGCGGCAAGGAAAATATAGTAAAGTTATTGACTGTATCTGAGAAACAATTTAATGTCAGCAGAAAAAAAAAACAACAACCAAAAAACCCACCAAATATTAAGAGGGTGAAGAAATAAAGCTGGAGTTTCTGATCTTTAATTAGATCATTGCTGCTGTAGGTGTCATTCACATCAGTTAGTGATACCGAGCCCACTCTTGTATAAGTTAGAACCCATAATATACACTGAAGCAGTGCAGCCATGAATGGTTGTGTGTATGTGTCGTTTAGTTCCCAACCGTTATCAACAGGAACAGTGAGCGCACTAAGGGCTTTGGACTGAAGCCTCGACCGGAGTGCATGGTTTCATAATGTTCATTTTAACTTTAAATGATTTTTAATATTCTACATATGGTTTCATGGTTTTAAGCCTCCTCACTGGGAATGAACAAGGCTGCGGTATTATGATGAATAGTGGATCAAGTCCAGGAACACCCACTTGCTTCCCTACATATCAAACATGTGGAGCTTGCATTAAATATGGGAATCTCTCTGGGGACTGGAGTTGTCCTATCTAATCCAGTCCTATTTTGTTCCCTCGACCGGATTGAGTAGGATGCATTGTTCCCATACATTCTTCTTTTAATTAAATGCAGTAGATATGTCATATCAATGAAATATTCCAGGTCTGTTTTTACATCTGTGGCCATTTTCTCCTCCTTCACTTCCATTTGGCTTCTTGGAATCAAAGTCCGCATTAAATACAACCTTGGATTAGTTGATTGGCTATATGTCTGCTGCCAAAACAGTTCAAATAATAATCTTGTTTTTTTGTTTTAAATTTTTTGTCTATGTAAAACTAGACTGTAGTGTTACAGGAACACTATTCCTCTGAGAAGTTTAAGACCCACCAGCAAAGTCAGCATCCAAATAACCTGCGTAATTTTTTTTTTTGTGTGTGTGGATAATTTTTGAAGCAATCGCACTGAATATTTTCCTCCTCGTTCTTGTATCTGTAGTCCCTGTAGGTATCAGCATCATGGCCACTAAAGTAGGTTGTTTTTTAATTTGCTGGAATTATTTGGTAATTGATCCAATTGATATCAAGTGCCATAATAAAAACTCACTCTGAATATATACCAGGAGATTACCCGGGTCTGAAAACTGATCTCCTATTAAAAATGCCCTGTTCAATTAATATTTTTAAAATTCTGGATTACAACTAGCAATCCACAAGAGGTTAAACTGGAGCCTTATTATAAGGGGAACTACAAGTAAACATTATTAATTATAAAAAATTGCTTAAATTAGGGCTTTTTTTCCACACCTGCTTCTTTCTTAATTAGCTAGTAGTCCACATACTTCAGTCAGTTGAACTCTTTAGTATTTATTCAAGCATACTTGACATTAACATACTGTTTGATGTTTGATATCCCGAGTTTTTAATTTAACCACATGACAACAAATGATATTTATGAAATATCAGTGAGCTGGAAAAATATCCTGTGTTGCATTTGCCTGTTGTAGTGAGCTGAAAGCTGTTTCCTCTCTGAGGTTTAGGAAGAGCTTAAATGCACTGAGGGAACATGTGTCTTTCTCAAGGTAAAAACTGAGGAACCAGTCCAAAAATTTGCAAGTCAACACTGGCGTAAAGCTATCAAGAGCCACTCAAAACAGACTTGCTGTGTGATTGGGGAAGGGAGAAGACTCAGCATCACTTAAAAACAATGTCTCAAGTTAGGATGTTCTTGCAAAATGGAATTCACACTGATGAATAGGTCATTGGCAAAATACTTGACATCTGTTATCTGATTCTTTTTCCTACACTTAGGGCTTGTCTATACTGCCCTGCAGTTCAGATGATAAGGGTGTGAATAGCAGCACGCACCACAGGGCTGCGCTGAAACTCCCCTGTGTGGACGCTGCAGGCGAAAACGAAAAGGCTCCTGGTTCACGTTAATATAGTCCGTGTCAAACAGGATTACATTCTTACAAAATAGGAACCTTTTAGTTCACACCTGCAGTGTCCACACGGGGGTGTTACAGCGCAGCACTGTGGTGCGCACTGCTAGTTACACCCCCAGAGTCCGAACTGTGGGGCAGTGTAGACATAGCCAAAATTTCTGTGTACCTTTTATCAGAGGATCCCTAGCAACTTGCAAACATGCAACCAAAGTTCACACTTCCATTATTTATTATTTATACAATGGTAGCACCTACAGGCCTCATCTGAGATTGGGGCCCTGTTATGCTCAGCCCTGTACATACACATAACAAGATGGTCCATGCCCAAAAGAACTTGCATTCTAAATGGGCAAGGCAAACAAAGGGTGGACGGGGTAAGAAGTGCCACAGAGAAGTGACTTGCAAACAGTCACACAGCAGGTTGGCAGCCGTGGTGGGAATAGAGTCGGGCTCTCCTGAGCCCCTCTCTAGCACCCTACCCTAGACCACATTGCCTCATGTGAGTTAATTAGCTTTATTATCCCCATTTTAAAGATGTGAAAACTGAGGCATAAATGAAGCAGTCAAGTGACTGAGGGTTGGTCTTGTGGCAAAGGCTCACAAGACTGGGAGTTAGAAGATCTGAGTAAATTCTTGGCTCTGCTACAGAATCTTTATGTGACCTTAGACAAGCTACTTCTCTTTTCTGTGCCACAGTTTACCCACTTGTGTGTGTTTAAAAAAAAAAAAAGGGGGGGGGGAGGACAGCTTCCACCCCTTTTAGGGGTATTATGAGGCTTTTGTTAATCAGCAGTTTTAAAATGTGTTGAGCAACTCATACGAAAGGTGCTATATTTATTTTTATTATTATTAATCAATGAAGAGTTATTGCATTTTGATTTCTTTCTGTCCCACTGGACTATAATTCTTATTGGGGCTCCTTAATATGTATCGACTCCATCATGGTACTTATTTGACCATGTACAGAGAAGTGTCTTGGTAATGTACAGATTCTGGCTAATGATATAACTCGTTGCAAGGGATTTATGTTGAAGGATTCTGGCTAACCTCCAGAAAGACACCAGTTTACATATGATCCCGATCAGTGTCTGTAATTCATTTTAACTTGGGTCATGTAGATATATATTTGTTCACACCACCAAACTATTGTTCTGGTTTGACATCCGTCATGAGCCCTGTTGGCCTGCCTGGGCCACTTAAATGTTGGCAGGCAATGAAGAGCAAAAGCAAAAAAAAAAGTTTGTGTTCATACCAAAGCGCTTGAAAGACGGTGTGCATACTGCACCTCTGAAATGCGACTGCTTCGGGGCTGGGGTGCTAGCCATCAGATTCAGGGCAAGCTGCAGTATGGGGGGGAAGGGAGGAAGGAAGATTTTCAGTTTGGATACAGGGACATACTCCTGCCATTAGGGGAGAGTGTTCAATGGGATCTTTAATCTCAACAGAGAGAAGGATGTTTCCAAAGGCACACAGTGGAGATAGGTTCACTACTTCCCATGGCTTTCAGTAGACACAAGGTAAAATCCCAGGCTGACAAGGCTGCTTGTAGTTTTCACATGTGTTAGCAGCCTGAGATAAACACAAAGGGGAGACAAGGATTTCCTTGTAGAGCTGGACAACTTTTTTCGAGTGAAACTTTTTTTTTTTTTACTGGCAAAAAATGCTGATTTGGTGATGCTGAAACATTTTGTGAATTTGTGTTGATTTTAGCCAAATTGTTTGTCCCCCTCCCCCAAATCTCATTTTAAAAAAATGTTTCAATTTTTTATTTGAAACCATTTTGGCTTAGAAATGTCCTTTAATTTTTTTTTTAAAATCTAAAATGTTGCAAAAATGCTTGAAATTGAAAAGAAACTATTTAAATTTCAGGCTTTGTTCCCCCTGAAATAATTTTTGGGGTCGAGGGGGTGACTCTGATTCACTGAAATGAAAACAAAAATTGGTTTGACTCAAAATTAAGCTTTTGTTTTGATTTTTTTAAAATTGCCAGCTAACCAAAAACTCCATTATTTGTCTAACTCTATTTACCTCAACCTGCTACATGTTAATACTACAATTACCTTGTTTACACTAGGATTTTACCTTCTTTTTGTTACTACTTATTGATTAACACAAGGTAAGAACATACCTTTTTTCCTAGTGTCGTTTGTGCCAAAGAAAATCTCACCCCATCTCCAAGAAATAAAACTGCACTCAATTCATTGACCTCTCAAGGACAAAGGGCTGATGCCCAGAATGCCAGCCTCAGAGTCTCGTCAATTCCAACATGAATTGTCGACCGGTAGGTGGAGATTGGTGATTCTCACAAGGTTTGGCTGAGACCTCTGGGCTGTGCCGTTAAGGTTGGAAACATCATGAAGGAGAAGCGCTGAGGTGACAGCGGCAGATGGCAGAGAGCACAAACTGAAGTAGTAATGCACAGTTACTTGCTGCTAGACCCAACTCACATAGGAAGAGCAATAAAGCTGGTCAGAAAATGGAAAAAGAAAAATTTCCAAACATTTGAAAATGCTTTTCTTTTGACATTTGCAAAGAGCTGATTTAACTTTCAAGAAATGTATTCTGAAAGTTTTCATTTTTCCCCTCAGCCTTTTCTTCCCCATCCTTTCTCTCCCCTGCCCCTCCCGCCCCGTTTTGCCAGTGAAAAGGAGGGAAACAAAGGGGGGGACAGAATGTAGTAAACTTAAAAAAAATCATTTTTTGTTTTTATTTCCAGTAAGGGGGCAAAATTGAAAACTATGAAAAAATGTTTGTGATGTTTTCGTTTGTGTAAAGAGTCCAATTTTCCACAAAAAAAACCCCTGAGCACTTTCATTTGAACATTTTCAATCACCACTAAAGATCAAGGATTTGGAAGTGGAAGAAAGGGTAGGTCTTCCCATGCATTAGGAGGAAGAATCTATTCCAGGAAGTGGAGGTTGGACTGGAAGGATGTGTCTGTCCATAGATCCACAGGTTTGTTTTAGTGACAAAGGAATTCTGATAGATCCTGATTTCATGTACAACAGCTTTAATTCACTCTGTTCTTACTGTCATGGCCAAAATCAGGAACTGCAGATGCTCCCAACAGACAGCATCATTGGCAACAAAAGAAATTCTGCTAACTTGTTCCCATCTCAGAGTTTGAGTTTAGGTTTTGGGTGCAGACAAATGTTGGATCCTGTTTTATATGAACTGGTTTTGCACATAGCACACTCCCAGGAACAATATGACTAGGGATAGATCCAGGCACACACGTCATATAAATATACATTTTCAAACACTTCTACTTAACATAATGTAAAATTAGCCTGTGGAACTCCTTGCCACATGATATCATACAGATGAAGAGTTTACCTGGATTCGCAAAAGGATTAGACATTTATATGACTGACAAGAATATCCAGAGTTGTTATAGTAAATATTTTTCTAAAAAAGCTTTGGCAAACACTTGTTTTTCTGGGTTTAAGCCAACAGATATCTAATAGGAGTTTAATTTTAACTTCTCCTAGGGGCATGCTAGCTCACAAGTGCCTTTAAGAGACAGGATACTGGATTAGATGGACCAATGGTTTGTTCCAGTATGGGAATTCCTCTGTTCTCGGTGTGTTTGGATCAGGGGTTTTGGTGTGGCAAATTATAGAGAGAGGGGTGGTAGGTAAATGTGGACCTGGATCAATTCAGAACTTCCTGGTGTTTCGATCTGGGATTTTGGGCTGGGCCTGTCTTTAAGTCTGATATGACACTCAAAGAAAAAGCAGAAGGGTTGGATCCTCAGCTAGATCCTCACAGGCACAATGACTTAATTGGAGCTACAGCTGTTTACACCCATGGAGGATTGGGCCTATAGTTCTTCCAAACGGCAGTGGTTCCAAGCAGTTCTGCTGTTTTCCACTGCCTGACCAGAGGTTTTGTCTCCTCCTCCCACTCTTCGTTTTGTGTCATCTTTCACCCTTGTCTCCTACACCTGAAAGTAAGAGCCTCTTGCTTCTTAGGTTCTACTGATTCTCCCTTTCCGTTCTCAGATCCCTACCTAAAGCCATCTCTTCCTGCAGGCTGGTCTCTTCACGGCCCCATTGCATGCAAACGATTACCCAGATCTCTGGAATTATTTTCTGTTTTGCAGTTTGTCACCAGCTGGTGGCCATTTGTGGAGAGGCACTGCCACCGTGGAAAAGGATGCCTCTCCCTGAACATAGCAGACTCCTCCACAAGGACATTATTAAGAAGGGAGATGGAGGAAGGAAATAATTTGAGGGGAGGAAACCTGGGTGAAAATAATACCAACCCATTTAGAATAGTTAATATCCCAAATCATTGCCTCAGCGGGTGTCAAACACCTCTTGGAATTCGCTGAGTCCAGGGCCCCCCGGGGGGGCAGGGCAGGCAAGTGGGGCAATTTGCCCCGGGCCCCACAAGCCCTGGGCCGGCAGTGGTCTGGGTCTTTGGCGGCATTTCGGCGGTGGGAGGCCTTTCAGTGCTGCTGAAGACGCGGAGCGACTGAAGGGCCCCCCGCCACTGAAATGCCGCTGAAGACCCGGACTGCGGCCGGGTGAGTACAAGCGCCACAGCTCCCTGCTTTGCCCCAGGCCCCCTGAATCCTCTGGGCGGCCCTGGCCGAGTCTGAGCAGGGGTCAATGGAGCAAGGGAATTAATGCTTAAGCCTGGTCTACACTAGGCGTTTAAACCGGTTTTAGGAGCGTAAAACCGATTTAACGCCACAACCGTCCACACTAGGAGGCACCTTATATCGATTTTAATGGCTCTTTAAACCGGTTTCTGTACTCCTCCCTAACGAGAGGAGTAACGCTAGTATCGGTATTAACATATCGGATTAGGGTTAGTGTGGACGCTGATCGACGGCATTGGCCTCCGGGAGCTATCCCACAGTGCACCAGTGACCGCTCTGGACCGCAATCTGAACTCGGATGCAGTGGTCAGGTAGACAGGAAAAGCCCCGCAAACTTTTGAATATTTCCTGTTTGCCCAGCGTGGAGCTCCGATCAGCACGGGTGGCGATGCAGTCCGAAATCAAAATAAAAAAAGAGCTCCAGCACGGACCATGCGGATGTGATCGCTGTAAGGGCAGGCAAATCCGTTCTATCAGCGCTCCGTTACAGAAGATGAAATTCAGAATCCTTTTTTAAAAATCTCCAGACAGACGCCATAGCAGGGACTCAGCGCACTGCAGCGTGACAAGCGTAACGGAAAGCCAAAGAATCAAATGGACGCTCATGGACTGGAGGACTGAAGCTATCCCACAGTTCCTGCAGCCTCCGAAAAGTATTTGCATTCTTGGCTGAGCTCCAAATGCTTCTAGGGTCAAACACAGTGTCCGCGGTGGGTCAGGGCATAGCTTGGCAATCTACTCACCCCCCACACACACCCCCAGAAGCGAAAGGGAAAACAATCCTCTGACTCTTTTACATGTCACCCTATCTTTACTGAATGTTGCAGATAGACACGATGCTGCAGCCGTCAACACCATCATCATCACTCCCCCCCTGCCATGGATGGCTGATGGTACAAAAGGACTGGTAACCATCCTCGTCATCAGCCTATTGGCACATGGGGCAGTAACCATGCTGACTAGCATCCGTCAGGTCGATCAAGGGCGCCTGGCCCTAATTTTTTCTGGTGGTGGATGGTGCAATATGGCTGGTAACCATCGTCATCATAGCAACAGGGGGCTGAGCTCCATCAGCCCCCACCCTTCATGTGTAAAGAAAAGATTCAGTTGCCCCTGGACTAGCAGAGGGATGCTGGGCTTCTCTCCTACACACTGCTTAATGTCCTGTCTGGACTATCATAGCAGCTGGAGGCTGCCTTCCACTCATTTCTCACTAACAAGTCACCATGTCTTATTCCTGCATTCTTTATTACTTCATCACACAAGTGGGGGGACAATGGTATGGTAGCCCAGGAAGGCTGGGGTAAGAACGGAATGAACAGGTGGTGTTGTTACAGGTGCACCCCCTGTGAATAGCATACAGATCATAATTTCTGCAGGATCTGACACAGAGCAGCTGTGCTCTCTGGTTCTATGATACAGTGGTTATCTAGTACACTTCCCTATATTCTAGGCAGGACTGATTCTATTTTTAGATACCAAAAAGGAGGGATTGACTCAGGGAGTCATTCCCAATTTTGGCTTTTGCGCCCCTGGCTAAGAGCAGCCAGGGGCACTTATGACAGCAGCAAATGGTACAAAAGGACTGGTAGCCATGATCATCTTAGTTCCAATTTATGGAAGGGTTTGGATGGTGCAATATGGCTGGTAACCATCTCTGCTGTCATGCAAAAGCAAAAGCATGCTTCTGTGTAGCGCTGCTGAATCGCCTCTGTGAGCGGCATCTAGTACACATACGGTGAGAGTCACAAAAGGCAAAACAAGCTCCATGATTGCCATGCTATGGCATCTGCCAGGGCAATCCAGGGGAAAAAGGCGCGAAATGCTTGTCTGCCGTTGCTTTCCCAGAGGAAGGAGTGACTAACGACATTTACCCAGAACCACCCGCGACAATGATTTTTGCCCCATCAGGCACTGGGATCTCAACCCGGAAGTTCCAAGGGGCGGCGGGGGAGGCTGCGGGAACTATGGGATAGCTAGGGAATAGCTACCCACAGTGCAACGCTCCAGAAGCCGACGCTAGCCTCGGACCGCGGACGCACACCACCGAATTAATGTGCTTAGTGTGGCCGCGCGCAATCGATTTTATAAAATCTGTTTTACAAAACCGGTTTATGCAAATTCGGAATAGTCCCGTAGTGTAGACGTACCCTTAGATTCTTGGCTTCCGTCTAGTACACAAGCAAATGTCCTGAATGCAGTAATTTGACAGCGGGAGAGGGATTTCCCCCTACTGTATGGTGCATTCCAGTAGGTCAGCACTGAAGAGCAGAGTGAAGGATGTTGGTCTCCAGACCTGTTTCTAAATCCTCATTGTTAAAGGCTAGATTTTCATCCCTTTACACTAAATAGTTCTTCACTCCAAGGTACTACTTGGCCTGGGTAAGTGTTGTCCTGTCTATGTGATCCAACGCCCACTGAAGTCAATGACAGTCTCTCTTCTGAGTTCAGGGAGCTTTGACTCAAGTATTAGGTTGTGTTACAGTGCCTAGGAGGTCCCATTGTGTTCAGCATTGTTCAGACAATAGTACAAGACCGCACGTGTCGCAATGACTTTACAATCTAAATAGACAAGACCAGCAAATGTTAGGAGGGGAAACACATACGCTGGGGGAAGTAACTTGCCAAGGTCACACAGCAGGGCAGTGGCGGCAGCAGCACTGCAAATAGAGCCCAGGTCAGTCTAATGCCCTATCCACTAGACAGCATTGCCTCCCCAAAAATCTAGAATTTGCCTCATTTTCCTCACCAGCTCTAAACCCATCCTCTGAGTGTGGCAGGTGGAATTGGTCGTAAGGTTTAGTAGCAGATTGTTTGTTGTCTTTGGGTTGGTGTGTGAAGGAGATCTGCACTACAGTATGTTAGCCAACAGGGCATGCAGCCAAGCTGCCAGCAAATGTGGGAACAGAGAGCAAAAAACGGTGACAAACCTTGTTGCTGCTGCTGCTATTTCCAGTCGCATAAATAAATAACAGGAGAATGTGGCTCTGCAGCGTGTGCAAGACATTTGTGTCATAAAACCTTACAAGGAGGCACATTTCCTTTGACACTCTGAGATGTGACATCATCGCTACACAAGCCAGGAACAGGAGAATGTGTTGGAGCACATTACAAATCCACTCAAACTTCGTGGGACTGAAATTTCCTCTTGGACTTGGGCTTTTTAAAAAAATGCAGCTTCCGTGAGAGAATATAGCAGGGTCTGAGCAATGGATCAAGAAGAAGCCTAATGGTGATTTGGGGACCAATCTTGTGTAGGGCCAAGCACCTTCATCTCCCCCAGAAATCTAATGAGAGTTGCGAACTTTGAGTATTAGGCCCTCAGAGAACCATCTGAAGTAAGGAGAAGCTTGTGTAATAACCCACACAGAGGATATCAGCAGGGTAGTAATCCTGGATCTTTGACCCAAAACACAGACCTCCACTACTTGAGCTAAAGAAGTGATTTGTTTAGCTGGCAGGAGTAGTAGGCCCTTATCTTCTATGTTGACCAACCAGTCAAGGTGGATAGAACACATATTACAATTTAAGCTGGGAGGGATTGTAATATGTGTTCTATCCACCTTGACTGGTTGGTCAACATAGAAGATAAGAGCTAATGAGCACTGATGAAAACAGCAACACCAATGCATATGGGTGAGGGATGCAATCCCGTGAATCTGTGACTTACAGAAAATGTTCTTTATCTTTTCATGCCACGGTTTCCTTAGGCCCAGATATTAACTTACCTTGAGTTAGTAGTTTGATCTAAGGCACTGACTCAACAGAGGTAAGGGCATCAGAGTCTGGTTTGTGTTTATTTAATTTATTTTATTGATGAGTTCTCAGTATTTTTCCAATGTAAAAAAATTGGAGAGAAATTTGCAAACCAAAGAACAGACTTGAGAGAGAGAGAGATTTTAAAAAGTGCTTTAGAACTTAGAAACGCAGAAGGTTTCCTCACTCCTGGCATTTACAGCCGTGATTTAAGGTTGAAGGCGCCTTTGCGTGGGGGGGTTTACCTTTATGAAGCATATCTTTTTATTTGGCCACTAAAAAAGATGTTTTTAAGGCCTCTATCCTTCTATCAGTTTATTCCAAAAGTAGGAACAGAGCCAGATCAACAGACCTGTGTAAACAAGACACCCCAGACGTTCTTCTCTATATTTTCTTTATTTTATTTTTTTATAAAGAGGCTACTTCAGATTCTGCAGAAGTAATAATAAAACCAGACCTAATGGGTCACCATATGTGGAGAGGGGTTCTCTTGGGTCTTAAGATATACACTTAAAGAGTGAAACAAAGAAAAGGAAAAAAGCAGTAATATTGGCAACTGTTGTTAGGTAGTATAAACAATAGCCAGCCATTGGCTTGGAGCGGAGGATCAAGTTCCAATAGCACTCAATAGGGAGCCTTCCTTAAAAAATTAGAAGAAGCTGGGTTGGAGCTGGTCCATGCTGAGAATGGCAGAAGAAGCAAAAACAAGAGTAAATGAATGGAAATTAAGCAGCAGGAAATGGGGATTTGGCACAAGGTCGGAATTTGAAACTGCAGAGAGGTGTCAGTGATAAGGGTTGGATAGAGTTTCTGGCCAAAAACAGAGAGAAAGAATGCAGATGTGTTCATTGAATAAAGTACAGATGTAGAAAGTGAAAGGGGGGAGGGAGATTTAAAAAAAAAACGAAAAAAAGAAAAGAAGGAAAAAAAAACCCAGAGAAAATCCAGGGGAAATAATGCTGAGTGTAGGTGCATTTATGTTTAGCATTTTTTGAAATGATTCTCTTTGTGGGTCTGGATAAAATTACAGATGTGGGTCTCTTTCAGGTTTTTGCAATTTACAGGGAGCGTGTATTTGCCCTTTACCTTGGACCTTCCCCCTAGCATGTTTCTACCCTACGTATTTTGAATTGTGTGGTATTCTACATGCAGGCACGAGGTGAGGTTTAGGGATTTGCCCATTTTATCACCTGCCACTAGCTCTTTAAGGAGTGGAGGTGCTGTTATTTTGCGGAATTTGGGCTTTTGAAATTGTTATAAAGGGACTTGGATACTAAGGGCTTGTCTACACACACTAACTGCACCGCATTAATTATACCCAGCCTAATGTGGGTGTAGTCAGAGTAGAATAATCTATCTATGGCCTCCATCACCATTTTATCTGCACAGCTCACAATCTTTAATGCATTTATCTTTACAACATCCCTTGTGAGGTAGGAAAGTGCTGTTTATCCCCATTTTTCGCAAAGACGAAGGGTAATTATACAACAATTAAACACCCCCGGTTGCCATTGGGCCCCGATCCTGCATTTTGGTCTGTGCAATGCCTCATTGACTTTCATAAGACTCGACATAGGTGCAAGAGTCAACCCAGGAGGATCATATTACAGCACTGGGGCCTTAATTAATGCTAAGTGCAAAGAGCCATGGTCACTGATATTTTAAGGATTTATGTGTATACACACGTGTGCACATGCTATTTGTTTTCTTACAAAAGGACCTGTCACATGAGGATTTCAAGGCAAGTTGTATGCATGATAAAGCCTCACAGACCACCCTGTGAGTTAAGTATCATCATTACACCTATTTGATGGGGAAATCAAGGCACAGAGAGGTGAAGTAACTTGACCAAGGTGACAGTGACTCAGTGGCAGAGTCTAAAATAGGAGAACTTAGCAAGATTCAAATATGGAGTAAATGCTTATATGGGTACCAAGGGTATCTAGAGTTGTTACAGTAAATTCTGAAAAAAAAAGTTTCAGAAAGGATATTAAACCTCATATTTCAAGGCATAAGCCAATTTTGCTTAGGAGTTAGGACAAGGTATCCATGGGGAACATATTATGTCATAACTATGGGTTTTAGTACCTTGCTCTGAAGCATCTGTTGCTGGTCACGGTCAGAGACATCATACTGGACTGGTCTGATACAGTTTGGAAATTCCTGTCTTAGAACACAGAACATTTATGTGCATAATGAGACTATTCACAGGGTAACTTTTTTTTAAAAGAGATACAAATCTGCATGGTTCAGGGCATAAACCAACCACTAAGAGCCTAGAGGTAAGTCGAAATTTACCCTCTGGGCAGGATGTGCTGTAATTGTCCACTAAGGGGTTTCTTATACCTTCTTCCAAAGGTTTTGAACTGGCCATTGTTGGAGACAGGATACTGGCCAGATCTGGGCTGGCAATTCCTGTCTTCCTGATTACCAGGGTCCTCCTTTAGCCACTAGACAGCATCCCCTTGTCTGGAAAAATTGTTTTACTGTATTTTACTAGCACTTGGTGAAATCAGTCCAAGTTTTCTAGTTTATATTACAGTGTAAATGGCTGTGGTGGGATATTGCAAATGCCATTTATCGTTTGAATAACAAGGGGATGGAATAGTTTGGGAACCCATAAAAAACATACAATAAATGCTATCAGCATCCGAGGTCTGGAGCGGGTTCGCTGAAGTCAGAACAAGGAACACTTTGTTGTTGTTATTTCTGAACATAGATATCTATCTCTGATCACTCCAAAGAATGTTTAAACTTTCTAATGGAGTTTCTCAGTAGGGTATTCCAATGAATCTGCAGATGGATTTTCAACAGAGCTCACATCTCGTTTAGGCACCTAAATTAAGCAGCTAGATTTTTTAAATGCTCAATGTCCAGCACTTTGAGCTAGAGACATATTTTGAAAGGTGAGGCGCATGTGACAGCTCCCACGGAGTTCCCCTGGAGTGGTGAGTGCTCAGTATTTGTGGAAGTTCGGCTCCTCAGGGCTGATTCTCCACTCACACCCCTCTGAGGCCCTAAGGATTCAGAAAAGCACTTCACTTCAGTGTTGAAGTTAAGCACACACTTAAGTGCTTTCCTGAATTGGGCATTCAATCAGCAGTAAAGAAGCATTGCTTAGATCTTTGGACAATCTGGCCATTGAGGTTTTGTCATGAAAGATAAAGCAGTAAAGAAACACACCTTTTATTATGACTCATACAGAGAAACAAAACAATAGCGATTAGCTAGGTCATTGTTTTTTGTATGACTCACGGGATATGTTTTGTCTTTTTAAGACAGGAAATAGGCAAAATATTAGGTGACGTCCAGCTATCAAGATATCCCGTGTTTAAAACACACACCTCAAATACAGAAAACCTTTATCGTCCTTTGAACCCTATTAAGAACTTGTGATGCTTTGTCACAGCTGGTGTGTTTGTTCTAAACTGTGAACAGTTGTTGCATATCATTTCTTTGTTTCAGTGTTTGTTTTAAATTAAATCTATATTGATTTCCTGTATGATTATCTATTTTACCATTTGCCTCTGTTTGTTACCCTGGAACTCCCCTTCTTCCCCCTCCCCCACACCCCAGAAAAAAAATTAGCAATTGAGGCATCCGACTCTGAATGAAAGAATATTACATAATTAATATAGAGATGCTGAGCATCTGCTGCATTTTGCTGTGTTGAAGTCCGTGTGAGTTCAAGGGCACTCAGCACCTTGAAGGATCTGGCCCTATAGTTGTCCATTCTCAGTGAATTCTCTGGGACTTCTGCCTGTTCTCAGATTGCAGGATCAGACCCTTGATAATCTAAGCTGAGTTTCTTCATGCCAGCACATTCATAAGAACTGAAACAAACAGTATCTGCGGCACGCTATCCTATGCAGTGATCTGATCTACAGTGGCCCCATCCTATGAGAGACTAAGCTCTCTAAACTCCCTATTGCTTTCAATTCATTTTAATTTCTGAGGGCCCAATCCTGCAAAGTGCTGAGCGCGCTCAACTTGGAGGCTGGGATTTTTAAAGGGACCTATGGGAATTAGGTATCTACCTCCCACTTAATTTCAATTGGTGCCGAGTGCCTATTATTTATTTATTTATTTTAACGTTTGTATTGCGGTAGTGTCTAGGAGCTCCGAGTTACGGACCAGGACTCATTGCACTAGGGCTGTACGAACGCCGAACAGAATGGTCTGTGCCCCTCACAGCTCAAAATAGAGCAACTTTAGGCTCCTTTGAAAATCCCAGTTTTAGAGACTGACGCGTTAAATTGAGGGGTCTCAGCCTCTCACCAGATAAGCTCCTGGATGGTGTTAATAAAGAAGCTAATAAAACAGCGAAACCAAATGCAGTTTGACGAGACACTGAGACTGGTTAATAAAAGGATCACAATCCCTGCTTTTAAAATAGCATCTGGCCACCTTGGTTCCTCCCCCCCGCCCCACTGCTCCATTCTTGCTTTATCTTTCCCCCTTTTACATGGTCTTTTAAGTATAGACACTACTTACATGCCTAAACCGCTGTAAAACTACCAGTGCAAACCCTCTGTAAATGGGTAACAGATGCAGGATGGTGAGAGAGGCATACAGACAGCACTCTCATCACACTGAAGGCCTGGCTAGGTTGTAATTGTTATGGGCTCTTCACCCCTTCCACAGCCTTAATTCCTGGACCATCTAAAGCAGGGCTCAGCTCTCTTGTTCTCATGCCACAAATACAAAATAGGGGTCTGTCTACATTGGAGAAATTCACACTCAAACCTCTAGCATAGGTGACTTGCACTGATCCAAAGCAAGGCTTATGCTGGTGCTCCTAAATCAGTTGAATAATCGGAGTAAGCCTCAATGATGTAAACCCTGCATTACATTCCAGGTCTTAAGACACTGACGGTTATGCACAACTTTAAGATGTCCTTGAATCCAGGGGCCTTAAGCCCATACTGAGCATTTTGCTGAACCAGGGCTGATACTGGCACAGCGTGTCTAAATGAGGGGTCATGTAGTAACTATGGAGTGCAGACACGGTAACTATTCTCTAATGCATATAGGGTGTAAAAATGTTTTGGAGTCATTGACGTGCCAGAGAAACTTTGGCACGTCAATGACTCCAAAACATTTTTACACCGTGTCTGCACTCCATAGTTACCGTGTCTGCACTCCATAGTTACTACATGACCCCTCATTTAGACACGCCGTGACAAATAGGTACATGCATGTATTCTCCTTTTTTTTTTTTTGTTGTCGTCCCCCCCATTCATCTTCACTTCTTTTCCTTTCTTTTCTTCCTTGTTTGTTCTTGCTTTTATTTTCAGGTTGCCATCTCCTTTCTTCCCCATTCTTTCCCCAGGTCTTCCTGTTTGCTTCAATTCTCCCTCCCCACAAGCCTTTCCAGGGGGTAGCTGAGCACCATCATGAAACTAACAAGATCTGTTTTCACTTTTCTGTTCCCTGCCTGGAACAGAGCAACAAAGTGAAACTGACAGGTGTTAACAGCTGATTTACAGTGCCATTAGAGGAAGCCATTTGCGGCACACAGGTTTTTACGGTCTTACGAAACCCAGGAACTGTGCTACATATTATTCAGTGCCATGTACTGGCACCTTATCTGTTAACTATTTACATATATACAGATACAGAACAGTCCTGTAACAGAGCTGCTCAATCAACGCATGAAGCAGAGCTGGCTTCAGCTAGAGGGGATCCCCCTGGTCTAACAATACACATAGGATGTGCAGGTGGCTAACCATAACCTTTGTATAATTACAGGTTTCAGAGTAGCAGTCTCTTAGAGTTGGTTGGGCAACTCCCACCTTTTCATGTTCTCTGTATGTAAATATATCTCCTCACTATATGTTCCATTCCATGCATCTGATGAAGTGGGCTGTAGCCCATGAAAGCTTATGCTCAAATAAATTTGTTAGTCTTTAAGGTGCCACAAGTACTCCTGTTCTTTTTGCATAACCTTTGTGAACTTTAGCTCCCTACCTTTAGCCTTTTGTGCATACAATGTATATGTTTTTACAACACTTTCGCCGGCATGATTTGGCTATTTACTTCAACCTTCAGGAAACATAGGGCAAAGGGACAGAATTCCTTATCTGAACTCCCCCAAAGTTTGGAGATGTTTGGATCAAAGACATCAGTTCTGGGCTGTTCCTACATACTAGGTCTGAGGCAGCATGATCTAGAAGTTAGAGCATGGAACTGGGAGCCAGGAAACATGGGTACTAGTTCCAGTTCTGACATGGATGTGACCTGTGGCTATAGTCACTTCACTATTCTGTGCCTCAAGTTCCTCATCTGTAAAATGGGAATTATGATCCCTTTCCACCTTTGAAACTGACTTAGAGATCTATGGATGATCTGTGGCCTTATATAAGTATGAAGTAGAGGTCTCAGCAAATGTTGATTTATTTGGAGGGTGGGGTGGGGTGGGGAGAAAGGGAATCCAACATTTAAATCTTTTCCAGCCTAAATATTTTGGTTTTCGGCAGTGTTTAGTGCAAAATAAAAGTTTTAAGGTTTTTGGATGAAAAAAATTCAACTTTCTGTTTAGTCAAAAACCCAATTTTCCATCAAAGTTTTGATGGAAATGTTTTGATCAGCCCGAGAGCAAAATATTATTATTACATACAAATATGGGCCCTGACCCTCCAAACATTTTATGCACTTGCTTAACTTTACGCATTTGAGTAGTCAGTTAGGCACGTGCCTAAGTGTTTGCAAGATCAAAGTCCAAAGACACCAAGCAATACACATAAGAACGGCCATACTGGGTCAGACCAAAGTTCCACCTAGCCCAGTGTCCTGTCTTCCAACAGTGGCCAATGCCAGGTGCCCCAGAGGGAATGAACAGAACAGGTCATCATCAAGTGAGCCATCCCCTGTCACTCATTCCCAGCTTCTGTCAAAACACCTAAATTGAGAGATACAATTGGACCTTTACACGTGTGCTTGAAGAACACCCTACTTCACTGAGGCTTTCAGTCCCCAGAGCTGTCAATTTAGTTCTGAATTCACACATCTGTACTTATGTGTGTGTGTGTAAATATATGAAATAGTATTTTGTGTGTGTATATTCACAGATTTATTTGTAGTGTTTCAGCAGATGTTCTATAGAATGAAATAAGTTCTCAGTCATGTGCAGACTTATGCACATGATGAATTTTAAGCACATGAAGAGTCCTAGTTGGTCAATGAGAACTAGTCAGATACTTGCAGTTAAGCATATGTGCAAATCCTGGCAGTTTCGGGTGCCTATTTTAGTAATGTCAGGTTCTGGGCTAATCACTTGAAAAAGTTTTAAAATTAACTATAAATGATGTTGCTGGTGAGAATAATAATTTTAAAAAACCATGGAGAAACTAAACTAGATTTTTAATTTGTGGAACTTGTTTAATTTTTTTTTTAAAAGCCAGACAGCTAGTGAAAAATTGGTAAATCGGAGTTGCTGCTGGGTGGTTCATTTATGCCAGGTTTCACTGTAAAACAGGGTTCGTTGGACAAAGCTAAGCCTCTACTGGAAATACTGACTGACCTCATGTTGCTAGCTACAGTGGCATAAATGTCACCGTTGTAATAACACATTTTCATTTAGGTTTTGGGGGCAGATGCATTAAAATGTTGCCTCAGGGCTACAAAAGTTAGCAAGATTGTGTTACAGCCCCCGAAGCCAAAAAGCTGAGCACATTATTGCACAATTGAGATGACTTTTATGACCCAAGGTTAGTCACTTTCCTCTCTCCTCTTCTCCTGCCCTCCTCCTGGAAAAAAAAATCGGTTTTTATTACACTCTGGTTGGTAATTTTGCCATGGAAAATCACCATGTGTCTGCCTGCTTCAACATGTGTTCTGTAGACTCCCGGCCTGCAGCCCACTTACCTGAGCTTTGCAAGGCCATGGCTTAGATGAACTATGCCATTAGGGACCCATTCTTCACAGTGTGGAATACCCTTGACTTCAGTAGGATGCATAGCGGCTTGCAGCATGAAGGTCTTATTCACTATTAGGCATAAACTAGTCAGCATATGAGTGAGGGCCTTTGATTGAGTGGGAGTCAGGAGACCTGGGTTCTACTCTCAGCTCTGCCACTGACCTACTGTTGAACCTATGGCAAGTCCCCTATCGCTCTCTGCCTCAGTTTCCCCATCTGTGAGATTGGGAGAATACTTGCATACTTCCCGGGGAGTTGTGATTGTTTCTAAAGGGCTTTGATGGGCACTGCATATGTGTGCAGTCCTGTTACTAGTAATACACAACCACATCCGGTACTATTTTAGGATCACTGTAATGGGCTTATTTCATCCTGGAAGCGCTCTACAAGTGTCATATGCATGCAAACCTGCTGAAATGTAGCCTGCTCTGGGGTGGAGGACAGCTATTGAGCAGACAACAGATGTCTCATGGCACTCAGAAGAGGGCAAGAATGTGTCCAGAAAGAACAGCAGACCCCTGCCCTTGCTGCCCGCCACCCACAAATGGTGCTCACGGAATATTTGATGTCCATGCAGACCAGACAGAAATCTGTTTTTAAAAATCCTCCTTGTAAAGCCCCCACACAATAAACGGTGTGGCATGTACTTTATTTGCCTTGAAAGGATGAATGGATGGACTTGAATTTGTAGTCCTAGGGACTGGACACATAGTTTAAATGGGGCAGCTTAACTGGGACATTTTAAACTTAATGATATGGGCGACTGCTTAATTGAACGTCCTCGGGTTGTTATTTGGGGGTGACTCTGTGATTCTCAGTTGTTATCCTCCTGGAACCTGCTGAAGCTGGTCCAGGAAATGATTATAGATTTTAGTGAGTCTGTATGAGTGTGTATATAGACCCTTGCTCTCCATTAAATCTGTTTTCATGCCCACCACTATTTAAAAAAAAAAAAAGAAAAAATAGCAGACCCAAAGCAGAGTTTGTCCATCTATTTTGTTTAACAGGCCCCAGTCCTTAGCCTCCCCAGGAGCATTACCATATCCAAAACACCAACCTCCCTTTGTGCAAATGAAACCAAATATGGGTCAAACTGAAAACAAAAAGTGCCAGCGGGTTGTCCATGTGAAGCACAGGAAATCTTAAAGGTCTCATCAAAAGTCCCCACAATGGAGAGCGTTCCTCTTATTTGTCTTTACTGAACACAGAGTTGACACTGTGGTCCGAAGATGGAGGGCCTAGGTATTACTAGTTAGATGCTAAGTCCCTGAAGCTACTCAGCTGTATCTCAATTAACTTTAGCTGGTTCAACCTTAAATCTGAACCAAGCTCAGTAATTTGTGGTACTGGCCCAATCCCTATCCTGGCAAATGATCAGATATTCTGTTTAGGGACAGATTCTGTGCAATGCCTCCTGGGAATCCCCCTAGCACTCAGTGGTATGCTCTCCCCCAGGGCCGGTGCAAGAATGTTTTGTGCCCTAGACGAAACTTCCACCTTGCGCCCCCGCCCTGAGGTGCCCCCCCGTGGCAGCTACCCCCTCCATCCTGAGGCACCCCCCCATCCCAGCTCACCCTTACTCCGAGCACATCGAGCACGCCATGGCTGCTTCACTTCTCCTGCCTCCCAAGCTTGCGGCGCCTAAGCTGATTGGCGCTGCAAGCCTGGGAGGCGGGAGAAGTGAAGCAGCCACGGCATGCTCGGGGAGGTGGCGGGGCAGGGGAGAGCTGGGGCAGGGAGTTCCCCTGTGTGCCACCACCCCCCACTTGCTGCAGGCGGCCCTCCCTGCGCTCCCCTACCCCAGCTCCCTCTGCCTAAATGCTGGCAGCGACCGGGGCGGCCGAAGATCCAGCCGCCGCAGTCGCTGCCGAAGAAAATGGCGCCCCCCAAATCCCAGCACCTTAGGCGACCGCCTAGGTCGCCTAAATGGTTGCACCGGCCCTGCTCTCCCCCTCTGACCCCCAGCCCCTTTTGTGTGCCTGCAAGAAGGAAGGGCTGGTTATATTGGCCCTACGCTACTCCTGCATCAGAGGAATCCTCCCCGTCCTATTATGGCTCCTTTACAGGCTCTGTATGCTACTGGAGCAGCATGTAGGGGGCAGATTTGTCCCCTTAATTTCTCAAGGGCAGCATTACCAGTTTTTAGAAGCATCCAACTGACGCCTCCCCAGCCCCAAAAGGGACCACTGGCAAATGAGGAGACCTTTGTGGACAAGAAAAGTGCCCAGATCTTGGGTGATACATTAATCCTGAGCTCTGTCTATACCAGTGACTGCCAGATTATAGCACTGATCAGGATCAGAAACATTTCCACAGCTGAAATCCAAGCTCTGCTTTCAAAGGCACGCACATTTCCAGCTGAGCTGCATTTATATGCCTAGAGAGCCGAATTTGGCCTGTGAGAAGTAAATCCTTCTATCTGGGTATTTTATATGGCCCTCGTCACCCTGAATTTGAACACTTGTGATGATCTCCATGCAACTTCTCCTTTCCAATCATTGCTTTAGTGGGTGCTTTATTTCCAGAGTTGTTCTAGCCCAGGTATGTACATGAGATTGCCCCCAACAGTGCTCTCTCCAGTTAGTTTGTATAACCCAGTGGAACTTCTCTCTAGTTGAAGTTGAATACAGTAGCTCCCCACTAACAATGGAGCCAAATCAGAGTCCTGTACTGTGAAAGTTCGAGCTGGGCAAAAACTGTGTGACTTCTCCCCCTAAACTGAGCGAGACTCTTTTGGTTTTGGGGGGTTTCGTTGCAGATTCAAAACTAGGACCAGGTTCACCAAGAGGGTTGAGTGGACCTCATGACCTATGCAGGCTAGTGTTGTTGTTTCATCGTAAAATTATGTGAAAGTCAGAGTGTTGACTAAAGACGGGCTGAGCCACAAACTGCAGATTGAGTTCCAGCCCCAAAATTCGTAGATCCAAGATTTGGTTTGAGCTCATCCCCAGTTTGGAAGCAGAATGAGATGAAACTGAGTTGTCTGGGATGATTTTTGTACTTGAATGGTTTGTGTGAACCCAAAATTCAAAGCAAAACTCAGCAAGGGTGCAAAGCGTGTGGATTAAAATGCTCGTGTGGTGTGCGTGCACAAACCACAATGAAGTGAAACTGCTAATACACACGATCTACTTACGACGAATCTCATTCCAGCAAAAATACAAGGATCAGGCATGCATGATGAAATGGTCATATGTAAAATGTGCACAAATGGCCTTAACTAGACATGGTCCTTACATCAAACTTTGGATAATTATTCTTTGCAGCATCTGTGCGTAATTCTTGAACTTTCCCCGGTGTTTTAATGCAACGTGCAAATTGCAATTCCGGGTATAGGGAACCTCTGCTTAAACTGAAGTTCTATGCAAAGAATTACTTCTGCCTAGGACCATTTCAAACAGCACTCTGGATGTGTGTGCCTGTAGCAAGAAAGTGCTATTTTGTTTTATCACAAAACTGCAAATCCATTGTGTCTTTCTGATTTTAGCAGTTTAGCCAAACATTTTAATTACTGTAATTGCTAAAGATTGTCTGACTGCATATCAGTTGTCTTTGATTACAAATATTTACACGTAACAAAGATTGAGAAAAAATAAATACCAAAAATGTGCATATGTTCTAATTTAAATGTGAAATAATAATCTGCAAACCAGCTAATATGCATCAAGAATAGAGCAATGCTGTGTTACTGGAGAATAGCTTTGAACATGCTAACGTGGAATAAGAACCTAGAATGGAGGGGCTCAAGGAAATCTTACTAGCACAGGAAACTTATAAGACCCTGATGGAAAAGTGGTATAGAATTTAAAGGAGAATAAGATCATTTCTATAGGACTTTTGACACATTCTGCTGCCTAGATATAATTTACTATTGAATTCTGTTTCCCTGCTGTAGAATTCAATAGATAGTTCAAAAAAGCCTATGAAAAAAAATCTCATTCCCCATTAAATTCTATAAGTTTTTAGAGTAAATTTCTATAGAATCTCACATATTAAATTAATATAGAGCCAGACTGACTTACTCCCTATTAAATTCTATAGGACTTTTCCACAAGAGAATTGTAGTATTAATTTCTTCAGCTATAACTATCACTGCCTGTTACATCAGTTTCACGTCTGCATTAGCCATGTGAACCAGTTGACAATAGATTTAAAAAAAAAGTGAGAGTCTATTGTGTGGGATGTCTGAAGTAAACTTAGGTCTAAAAGGAGGAATGTTCTCATCAGAGAGGTGCTGGAGTTCAAGTAGATCAATAAATATAGGGGAAATAGCAGAGGTTCATGACTTTCGTATTGGCTCGTTTTTTACTCTCTCAAATGCCCATTTTAAAAAAACTCAGAAGGAACTCTCTCTCTGAGTGACTATCTAAGATTCTTCCTTGGAATCAAGCCTACTGTCATCTTTATGTTTCAGTAAAGATAAGGATGTTTCTCCCTATAAAAAATAGCAGATGTCTTGCTTTTCCTTCCGTACTCATTCATTTCAGTGAGGTGCTTATTAAGTGCTCTTTCTGTAAGCTAAAACTTGCTATCTGTAACGGATTCATATGTATCTTAAAAAAATCTAGTAGAAGGTTAAGATATTACTCATCTATATGTATTTTAAGCCAGTCAGAATTTTTGACAGCTGTGTAGCTTCATTGATTTTTTTAAAAATGTATTTTATTTTTCTGATTTCTTTTTATTTCAAAAGGAGAGGGAGGGAAAAAATAGCATTAACACAAAGGAGCACTTCTTACTAGAAGTAGGTGGGGAAAGGCATTGGAAAAATAATACCTCAAGATGCATTGCAACATTTTAGGGAATTAGGGAATTCTGCTCTCCTGAAGGGGGGGAAAAAAAAAAAAGGGAAAGAAAATTAATATTAAAGACAAGCTGTGAGTTTCCATCTGGCCTTGCCGCTTTCGACTAACGCTTCCATGACGGAATTCATCTGTCCATCAACTGTCAAAAATTCTCCTGTCAGTAAGTCCCAGGGCACCCCTTCCAGCCCACCCCACTCAAAAATATTCCGAGCCACAAAGTATTCCGAATCTTTTATTTCTTTTCCTTTCAGATCTCTGCACTCAGTGATACAAAAGTTGTTGTTGTGGGGATGTCCCCCCCGCCTTCCCTCTCCTTGTAATATTGGGGTGCTCTGGGAAAGAATGTAGTAAAGAGAGATTGGGGAGCGCTCAATCAACTGGAGATTAAATTCCACCAAGATCCTCCTAAGTCTTTCTATTACAGCCTGACAACAGACAGCCCACATCTGTTTTAAAACACTGAGTGGTTGTGAAGTGTGAACTCCCCACTGTTTAATGTAACTACATGACTATTTAATGTACACAGTGGTAGAGCAACTCCGAATGCCAAACTGTTGTGACATGCCTGAAGGACATATATAAACATAATATACAGTGGTTTATTGTGACAAAGTGCATTTATACCACTAATAGGAGGAGTTCAGTGCTCTCGGTGAGTGGAGTCAAATGGAAGTGTAATAATATTTACCATTTTTTTTCCATTGTAGGCATAAGAGAAATGTACAGGACATGTATGTTCCCTAAAATTGCAGAGCATCTATTTAAATTCCCAGCGTAAGACTGACAAACTGGGAGCCTCTTTAATGTACAGATCCTACAGTTACTGATGATATAGATATAGAGGAGGAGGAGCAAAAAGGTAGAAAATTTAGAATATATCTACTTACATGTGAAAGATCAGATCAGCAGATGGTGTAAATCTGCATAGCTTTACTCTGCAATGCTAATCTCTGCCATCTAAGGATCTGGCCCAGAGAAATTTCTTTAACTTCTCCAAGACTGAAGGGGTTACACACCACAAAACAATTTTTGTTATCTCTCTTACCAGGGTTTTTCCTGACCGGGTTGAAAACTATACTGTATTCAAAACAGCTGCCGTTAGGATGGTGGAGAGTGTGGGGAAGAACATTAAATCTTTAAAAATACATTTGATTTCTGTTGCTTTTTCTCCAAAAAGGGTTGGTTACTTGTGGCTTCTGACACCTCATTAATCAAATGATCAGAATTCAGTATTTAACAGCAGCAAGACCAATTAACCTTTGATAGCTACATAGCAGCCAAAAATAATTTCTAATTGTCAAACTGAAAGGAAAAAAAAAACCCCTCTGATGTATGTAAGAAAAGCAGAGGTTTTTTGTGCTTTTGTTTTACAAGCATTTAATCAGAAAGGAATTTTAAAACATGCACTCATGTATTTCTTTTTCTGGGCTTGAAAAGTGATGGTGAAATCTGGATAGATGAAGAAAGTTCAAAGGTTTTAACTTTCTGCACAACCGTATAGTGCAAACCTGCGTGTACTTCTAAGTCCTTTTGACTGAAAGATAAGATTCCTCTCCCCTCTCCTGTAACCGAGTATTCCTGTTCTATAGAAAATTAGCGCTTTCACAGTAAGGATACTAATGGGAAAAATCAGTTTAAGAAATTAAGAACAAACCATATTTAATATTTTTAAAGGAAAAACTTGAATATCTTTCACTTATCTATTGTTATTCAACTTACTGCAACTAGTTTCATGGACTGTAATACTCAGCTTCAGTCTTTAGGTTCACAGTCATACTCATAGTGGATAACATTTTAATTTCCATCAACTGGGAATCTGGCCCTGAATACTTAATATTGACATTGGACCCACTTATTTAGTGCAACATACATGGAATAGCAGCTGTTTTTTAGCTTCCAATATTTAGGCTTTGTTTGCTGGTTCTAACTTAACAGTTCAAAAACAAAACTAACACTAACTATAAATACCTGGAAGAGTCACTTTTCAGCAGATATTTGTGGCCCTTTTAGAATAATACATTTTTATTTGGGAGTTGTTTTGTTATTGACAAGAAAATTGCAGCTTAAGTTATATACTTGAAATGAGACCTACTTAGTAAGTGTCACTTTTGAGCAGAGTATTACTTTTTAAAAAAATACATTTTAAATAAAAAAACCCAAACACACCCAACCTGTTTTTAAGATCTAAAATCACTGGGAACAGCAAGGATTGGAGAATAACAAAGAAAAGCTCCTCATGCAAGGGGTTACTTTACCAGGTTATCAGCTGTTTAGCCTCCATATTATTTCTGTTCCAGAGGATGAGAAGATGTTTAATCCATAGTCTTGAAAATTACATTGATGATCTTGAGCAAGTTATTGGGGCAAGGACCTGTTCATTATATGTGTATAGTACTTTTCACAATAGGGTCCTGATCCCTGATTGAAGACGATAAGAGCTACCACAATCTATGCATTTTGTTTGCTTTTTACATTGCTATTTAAACCCAGACCCTGGAGCTTTTTCTCCACATTAGATTTTAAGCAGACTTCGGCAACGTGAATAAAGTCACTGTAAGATGCAGCTGGCGCATAATCTTAGCAAATTTCTATTCCTTTTGGAATGGACTTTAAGAAATGTACATGATTGCAGCTCTGTGGCTGATGCTGTGTTGAGATTTGCAGTTAAAGCAGGACAAAACTCCGTCAGTGACATAGCTCAAATACTGCTGTTTGTTTACAAATGCTCTTTAGCGGCTAATTGAATTTTTATACATTATTATTATTGTTGTTACAAACCTAAACTTCACAAACCAACAGGGGCCAGTTCCTCTTAGTTAGTATTTTAAATCCCAGGTCCTCCTGTCAGTAAAGTCTCATCAATCATGCTTTTAATTAAAAAGCAGGTCATCTACATCCTCACGTTGGACACAAAGTGCATAATGAAATTGTATATCGGGGAGGACCCGGGAGTTTTTTACCCCCCTCTTCAGTGTTGTTCAATATATTCCGAGCAGAGGAGGTCAAAAACACTAGTGCATATGCAAGAGCCAAACAAATAGTCTTTCTGATAGGATTGGGTGACATGTGTCAACCCCTGTCATCCAGGAACAAGAGAGGCAATGTGCCCAGACAAAGAAGAGGGTGGAATCTCAACACACTGGCAAAACCTGACCCACACGCAAGGGCTTTATGCAGCAGATGCCGCCTCTTATTGTTCCCTGACTCACTCCCCACCACCCCTGACAACAGCTACTGCCGCTGGCATTCCACCCTGACATCTGTTCAGCTTTATTGATGCGCTCCTGGAGGAATTCCCAGTGTAAACAGGGAATTCTCTACGGGAACCCCATGTTGTAAAAGGGATGAGCTGCATAATGCAAAGATTTAACCACTATTTAAAGGTGTGACACTTGATTGAAAGTGACTTGGTTTCCCCCCTCCCCTTCCTTTCCCCCACACCCCTTAACTGTATTTGGCACAAACTGTCTGTGCTGGTGTGGTGGTTGTCCTCTCCCCACCCACCCCCCGATTCTTTTTTTTTTTTTGTGAAGCAGAACTGTCAGGAAGAATGAGGGATAGGAAATGGACTAGACACAAACACAAAACAAAAAATCCATCACCAAAAGTGGGCTGGAAGGGTTAGAAAAAAAGAAAGGATCAGGATTAGAGTTAATTGAGTTTGGTTGCCCCTTTTAAGGCCTGCCTATGGCCACCCGCTCTCTTGATCGGTGAGACCAGCTGGAGCTCCCTGTTGGGATTTTGAAACCAATCAGGACAGTGCAATCTGATTGTACAGGAACTGGGGTGAGGAAGCAGGAAACAGCATTCTCCTGGCAAACTGACCTATCTCTGCATTGGTGGGCTTTTTATTTTTAATGACTTGGTCCCGATACTGTAAGTTACTCCACATCCTGATCAGTTCCAGCAGGACTCCACACAGGCTCGGATCTTCCTGGGTGGATTAGTTAGCAGGATCTGGCATCTTCAGGGTTTGATCCAAAACCCACTGAAGTTAATGGAAATCTTTCCATTGATTTTTAATGGCTTTTGGACCAAGACTGTAGGCAGTAAAATGGTCAAAATAGCATGAGGGCTAGCCATGGCTGTGTATTCCTGCCACCCAGGAATTATCAGGCAAAGACCAGATCTTGCATTATTTTGACTCCCTGAGCCACTTAAATAACCCTGAGGAAATTATATAAACACAAATACGTAAAATGCAAACACTAGACTTGAACTCAAACCTCTCCAACAGAAAATCCCCTTATGCAAAATTCCTATAGAATTTAATAAGAGTGAAACCAACATACTTCCACAGAAATTATTCTACAAACCAGAGAGCCTGATAAGTGTAGCTCCAGCACACACATGCTGACTTACATTATCTGAGGTTCTGGCGCATCGGCTCTCATTCTCTATGAAATTCCTGCTGTGGCTTTTATTTTTTAAACCAACCTATAGAATTTTATAGGGAGGATGAAAATTCGTATTAAATTCGATAGGATTTCTCCATTAAAAAAAAAAAAGTACAACAAAAGAGAGACCAGATCTAGGCTTTTACATGTGATTTTGGGGGGCAGGGGGAGGAGTTACAAAAGTACATGTAGGAGGAAGAAGAGTTACAATATACTAACCTCTCCTAGATCCTAAAATGTTACCCACAAAAATGTGGTCTATATGTTGATATGGAGAACGCTAGGTGTGAATTTTTGTTTTAAGAGCAATATATAATCACCAGGCTAGAGTTTTGTTAAGTTTATTGAATGTAGGATGGCTAAAGTAATCTTGATTCTAGACTGAATATTCAGAGTCTGCATTGTTTAGATGCAATATAAATTGCTGTGGGAGCTGCTTAGGGAAAAGTCTTATTGAAATAACTTGAGTTTTTATCAGACCCTCTATAGAATTTCACAGGCAGTCATATCTCTGCTCTAGATTTCTGCTGGATGTTTTTTTTTCTTTTTCAAAAAAGTAAAGGATCTCATTCTCTGTAAATTCCCCTATAGGGTTCTGAAAATAATTTCTGTTAGAATCCCTTGGCTTAATTCCCATTACGTTCTATAGGACTTTTCCATGAGAGAGGGGTGAAGTAATAGCTAATCACAGGTCCTATCCTGTGAGGTGCCAGTGAAGCTGAAGGGAGTTGAGGGGTCTTGGCAGCTAGGGAGATCGTTGTGTGAAAACCAGTTGTTAGCATCCTACAGATTAGGGCTTGATCCAGCTCCCAGGAAAGTCAATGGGAATAAGATCAGGTCCTTAGAGATTATTTCGCAGGGTTCCTAGGAAAAAGAAATGAGACTCTGAATGAAGTGATCACAGGGAGATAGATTTGCTGGTATGTGCAATAGTGACTCTAATTAAAATGTCTTATTTTTTCCTCTTGCGTTTGCTTTTTCCTTTGCCCTTAGTAGCTGAAAAATACCAAGTACAAATACCTAAATGTTGATGGATGGCCAGAATCTTGGCCAAATCCCACTTTGCTTCCTGTACATTTTAAAATAAAATACAAAGTGAAGTTGCTCCTAGAATTCCCAACAATGGCATATCAAGACTAAATTTACCATAGAAATCCAACTTTCTCCTAGGAAAGAATAACTTAAATATTTAAATAGGTAAACAAATATCTAGCAAGATTTGTTTCAAGGATTAAAGGGTTTCAAATGAATATAATTTTGTCAGGATGTGCTTATTGACAGTATCATCCTTAAATCCTGATTTATTTCACAGAATCTTTTGGCACTGGAAAAGAATTTTTCGAAAACTGAGAGGCAGACAGACCTTTTTTATGCATTCTTGGGCTAGGAACAGCAACAGATTAATATACAGATAGCATGGGTGTGCATAATTATATCTATAACGTGTGTATGTAGAGTGTGTCTATAATTATCTCTATATCTCTCTGTGTGTATAATGTGTATTATACACATATGTACGTGTGTGTGTGTGTATATACATTTGTATCCAGGTCAAATAACAGCTGTTGTTATTAAGGTCAGCTTTTATTATCAATTTGCTGGTAGATTCAGGTAGTTTAAAAAAAAAAGTCCACATCTGAGCTTTTTCCTAATCAGTTCTCTCATTTTGCTAATATTCTAACGACTGTCAATTTACTTCACTGGTGCCATTTGCAGAATTTTCCAATTAGCAGGAAACCTGTTCCACCTTCTCCCATAATTACAGGGGACTCGCTTCAGATCAGCTGTGGCCAGACAGCATATGATGTACTTGCCAAACCCTGTGCAGTGTTGGGTTTTTTTTTAATCTTTGCTTGAGCTGGCACAGTTTTAACATCTCTGTTTGTAGGCAGGGAGCTCCCTTGCTAGTGGCATGTGTCAAAATAGCAAAATAATTTCTAATAAACACGCCACAATGAAAACACAAATATGTACAGACTGTTCTTTGATTGATATTGTGTGTGATGAACATTCAGTTTGATTGTGTGTATATGTGTGCGCGTGTATACATACATACACACACACACAGAGCTAAATATCCAGCAACTCCTTGTTTCCTACTTGTACAATATGTTTTTCTTTAGGAAACATTCATTGGCCCCTTTTTACCACCACTTTCCCTAATACCGAATAGCGTCAAGCAGCACAGCAAGGACAATGTTGTTCTGACGTCCTTTGATATTATACAGCCCGATCAAAAGTAATCAATCCCTTTTTAAAAGCTGCTTAAACAGCTGATATTGCAGCCATAACAATAGAGCAGCAATAACTATTATTGTTACATGAAAAGAAAATATATTTAATAATAAGCTCATTGATTTTTAACAGCATCTCTGCGTTGCCTAATTGATGGGAAGTTGTATGTTTGTGTAGCCAACGGGGGTTATGAATTAAATATGGTCGTCCTTCCTTGAGGGATGCATGTCAATGCAAGAAAGATGGAGGATCTACATCTCCCCCAAGCTAAACAATCCCCATGTAACAGACATAGGGAAGTCTGAAACACAGGGAGCAGGGAGGAATAAAAAACATCCATCACTGTTTATTAAGTGCTGCTACTTGAACGTAAGAGGGGTATTGAACTGTTTTTAAATTGGAAGGAATGTAGCTAGACAAAACCTTGATGGTAATATTAGGCTGGTGACAAATTTTATTCTTTTGTCCACATTCATCAAAGTAGCAATTTGGAGTGATTTATTCCCCTTGCCCCCCCGCACCATAGCATTTTTTTTTAAAGTACATGTTTATTCAGGGTCCTTTAGTAATAAAAGAAACTCTTCTGCTGGCAGCTTCACAAACCGTGGGTAAGATCAATGGATTTTTTTTTAAAAAGCTGATGGTGAAGATTTTCAAAAGCGGCTTGTGATTTTGGATGCCAGGCTTGAGATTCCTGAATTTCCAAAGGCTGGTGCTTAGCACTTTGTGAAAATTGGGTCCACTAAAGTTGGGCTTCCAAAATCATTAGGTTGTTCTGAAAAAATCTTGACTGACATGTTCGTGGCATAGGCAATGAGTAAGGAACTGATTGGTGACATGTTAGGGTTAGCCTAAAGTGGGCCAGATATTCAAAAGCACTCAGCACCCAGCCTTGAGGGCAATAGGTGTTGGTTGGTGCCAAGTGCATCTGAAATGCAGCTTGCCTGGATTTAGGTGTCTAAATGTGAGCTTGAGCGCTTTTGAAAATCAGGCCATGTAAGCAGTTGTGTGGGTGGGAGGTGTTGGGTGCTGAGCTCGCTTAGAAATCTGGCCCTTTCCCTTTGGTTTCGGCCAGGTTTTCCCAGTGCAAGCTCAGAAGTGGAGAATTTGAAACTCTAATTAGCTTGTAATTAAGGGGGAGTTTATGAACCTCTTACACAGATGATGCGCAGTTACAAGAGGAATCTCATTCCCTTGAATGAGCAATTGTGAACCTCTTTCCCACACGGATAAACAATCAGACTCTAAGCAACCCCACAATATTCTCAAACTCAGATCATTTGCTCTCTAGATACCTAGATCAGCAGTGGATGAGGTTGTTGCTGTGTGGTGGATTTTCAGTTGCCTTTTCTTTAGGTTAGCATTCATACCTCAAACTACCTACATCATGACTGAGACAAGGTAGGTGAGGTAATATCTTTTATTGAGGCAACTTCTGTTGGAAGAAACATGCTTTTGAGCTTCACAGAGCTCTTCTTCAGGTCTTGACCTGACTTGAAGAAGAGCTCTGTGAAGCTTGAAAACTTCTCTTCCACCCACAGAAGTTGCCCCAATAAAAGATATTACCTCAACTACCTTGTCTTTCTCATATCCTGGGACCAACAAAGCTACAACATTGCAAATATTCATTATGATTGTCAACTGTAACTTCCAAAGCCCACTGAAGTCAATGGAAAGAATTTCACTGACTTCATTAGGCTTTTTGATATGACCGTAAACGAACATTTAAACAAAAGTAACCCATCACTCCCAGAGACAGTCTGGGAAGTTAGCACTGCCACAATTTGTCTGGTGTTGATCTCTGGCATTATCAACCAAACACCTTTCACAAAGATTTGGAATTCCAGATATCCACTTCATTCCCCTTTCTAAGTTCTCATGCAACCCTTTCGGGGCCAGGTCTGTTATTTTCATGTGACTATATAGGAGTGCCAGGGTACAGAATATTGTTTATAGGACCATGATGTTTGGATTTATGTTACTGAGATAACTCTGCTCATAGGGAGAAGCCAAAATTCACCCCCACAATACAATATTAAGCCTTACTTTAACCATGTAAGAAATCCCATTGACTCATGTTTAAGAAAGTGTGGTCCCATTTCAACATGTGCAGTAGTGTTTGTAGGGTTGGACATGCTCTTGTAAACACTTACTACAAGCAAGCATAACACTCACTACCACGTAATCTTAAATCAACCACTTTAAGTCAAGTCCTGTGCCTGCTAGCATTTGTAGTACATGGACCCAAGTTTAGACCAGACATGCTGATAGTTCAGGGAAGGCTGGGTGTAGAAATCAAGAATGGAAGGATTATTGGAAAGGAGTGAGTTTTAAGGGGAAAGTGGGAGAGAACTTGGTAGACAGGAAGTGGGTGATTTTTGTTTTTAATAACCAATTTCTAGTCAATTTCACTTTCGACTTCTGATTCAGCACAATGCTGCAATGTGGGTGGCAAATGTTTCAAGGGGGATGTTTGTAAAACAGAAACCCATCTTTGGACTAGGGGATCGGGGAAAGTCATGAAACCATTTCAACCCATCTTTAGGTTTTTAAACTTTTGGGACATAGACCATGTCTTCCTCTGTGTTTTTACAGCCCCTAACATAACAAGGCCCTGACCCTGATTAAGGTTTTTGGGTGATGCCACAATATAAAAAAAAGCGCTCTATAAATCCCCGAATCTTAGCAATCCTAGCGTGCTTTTCCAAACCTTCAGTAGGCCTGAGGCTATAGTGATGACATTCATGGTTGTGGGGCATCCTCCTTGCCATTTAATGGTAGAGAGAAATATCCTTAAAAATTACTTAACAAATGAAAGTTGTGTTTTTAATTTTCTATATGGAGACTAAATAAAATGCCCAAAGCAGTTGCTATAAAGCGCACACACACACACACATGTAGGTCACTAGTAAGTGTATTTAGAATGAAGATGTGTGTTATGTTAGACTAGTCTGTTGTCTTCTTTCCCCCAAATTCTTATTGGATTATGTCATGTCCAAAGTAATTATTTAGACCAAATGAAATGGTTCCTAATAGTTAATCCCTGGAATTCTATTTAAGTGTTTTCCTAAGCTGTACCACAAACCAGTAGTTTAATTAAACCACAAAAGACTGTTCAAATACCCTGAAATGTCTCAGAAACATGGAGTTAAGACTGAAACTCTCAGCCTGTTGAATCTAGGTTTTTCAGGACATAAAGGTACATAAAACTGCTCATCTTCCAGAGACCATTAAAATGGTCTGTGCACGGGACAAAGGGCAGAGTTTCTGCCTTCATGTTTCAAGTTGCAGAGACTCACGCTCAGCGTTTGAACCTGAGAGCTTCAGATCCACAGCACGGACCTCCACCAATTGAGTTAACTCATCTAGGAGGTCGCTCTAGTGGACTATTATCTTCAAACTGAACCAGCTACCGGAAGGGGATGTGTGCGCATTTTTGGCTGAGTTTTTCAAAACTGTCTAAGGAAGTTAGCTGTCCGGAACCTATTGACTCTCAATCCCAGCACTGAGCTTAGTTTTCTGGCCAGAGCAAGACTCCCACGATGTCTATGAATGCACACAGCAGGAGGAGGCCTATTGTAATGGTGACAATGGAACAATGATGATGGTTTTCATATTTAGACCACTTTCAAAGTTCACGCAGTCAATGAGAGTTTAAAAACAAAACCCAGCCAAACAATTGATCAGACACTGTTCCCATTTGTCATGTGTAGCACAGATATTTAGAAATTAAAAAAACAACAACCCTTGTAATTGTTATCTTGACAGGCTGTACTGGTTTTGTTGGAGTTGTTCTGGTCTGCTATAGAAATCTATATTTTAGCACCTTTTTTCCCCATCCTGTCCTCCCTTCCTTCTAAAAAGTGGATTTTGGACCCAACGGACCATAACGGCTCTGAAGCAGCTGTTACACAGCGCTTTGAGTTAATACTTCATAACAGCTCCAAAGGAACCATTACAGGGGATTGCATCAAGTCATGGTCTGGAGCCATTAGGATTTTCAGACATTTTTGCATATTGGGAGGGGAAAAACCTTTATGGGAAGGGAGAAAAAATACACAGTAGCTGATTTCCAAGGACCTGATCCTCAGCTGGTATAAATCATCATAGCTTGATTGACATCAGTGTCAGTTTACACCAACTGAGCATTTGGCTGCAATTGTATAAACTGTTTCAAGAAAAAATAATACCCAAAGATCCTGGAGAGTTCCTGGATCTAAGGGCTTATTCTACATGCAGAATTGTGCCAGTTTGAGGTGTGATTTTACAATCAATTTTAGTTAAACCGGTGCAAATGGCTGTGTGGAAGCTATTTTATTTCCATTAAACCAGGCTAACTTGACTTAAGCTTAAAGTGATTGGGAAAACGTTTATTAAATTGAAATAAGATGCTGTTAAGCTACAATAAGAGCATCCACACAGCAGGTTGCACCTGTTGAACTAAACTAATTTGCATTAGTGTATTGGTGAGGCCTAATGATCACATCTTCAATCCTGTAGTCCTTTCATTAAAACCAATGGAAATTTTGCCTGAGAGAGACTCTGCAGGATCAGGACCAAGCTTTGAAATACATAGACTGCTTAGTACTGCAGGTTCCCAACATCTTTTTTGGTCGATAACTTGAACACATTACAGTTTACTACACAGAGCATCTCTCAAGCAAGACCTTAAAAATCAAGAGCCTATCTGCTCATTGTGTATGTTAAATGGCTGGGTGAGATCCTTGGCTAGTGTGAACTGGCATAGCCCCATTGAAATCTAGCCTAGAGATCAATTTGATGCACCGCATGCAAATTGGATAGTTTGATTTTGAAATTCATAGCATTTTGTCACTTTGCACCAGCTAACCATCTCCCTCTTCTCATAAGCCATATGGGTTTGCACCAATGTCCTTAGCTAAAATATCTTCTTCTGACCCCACCCACCTTGTCTGGAGGGTGCCACTGGATAGCTGCTCTATACCCCTGACTTGCTTGCATTTTAGTGGTGAATTATTTCCTGCTTTTGAGATCTTCCGGGATCAGATATGCTGTATGGCTATATGATACAAATGACAGGTTAAAATATGTGTTGAAAAGAATTTTCTTACAGAAACATACCAAGAAGCGCAACAACTAGTATTCCTGCTTTTGAATCATCATAGCTAGTGAGAGGTGTGTATGCTCAAAGGTGAGAGTGCAAGGATATAAAGTGTTCTCTCATCGGACTTGACTCCAGTTGTATGTATTTCCTTCAGCTTTCAGCCTATTCATGCTGCACAGTGAAGGGGATGATGTGGAGCCATGTTGTTGCTGCTGTTTGTATTACAGTAGGCACCAACCAAGATCAGGGCGTCATTGTGCCAGGCGCTGTACATATCCACAGTACGATAGGGTCCCTTACCTGAAGAGCTTGCAATCTAAATAGATAAGACAGACAAAGGGTGGGAAGAGAAGCCCAAAGAGGTCAAGTGTCTTGCCCCAGGTCATGGGGTAGGTCAGTGGCAGAGTTGGAAATAGAAGACTGGTCTCCTGAGTCTGTCCATGCTACCAGCTGTCCTGGCTTCCCAAATTGCAGCACAACCCAACACAAAATAAGGTTGTACAGCAACTTTGATCTTTCATTTGGGAGCTTCAGAAAATCCTGTCAAAGCTACATCAGTGTAATAAACATGCGTTTAAAAACTAGAAAATAAGCAAATTGTAACTTTGAGATCGCTCTTCTTTTTAATTGTTTCATACTTGGGTGAAAGGACCATAAATGTTTATGATAAAAACACACACACAATGCAACCTCTTCTCATGAGGAGTTCTATCCAATTCCAGTTCAAACCCTGTTCCCCAATCTGTCAGTTGATGTCGTGCGTTCCAACAGGCTACATGTATTCATTCCCGTAACCCACCATGGCATTGAAGGCACTGGCTCCTTAGTCTAATGTCTCATCATACAAGTTCTTCCTAATGACAATGCTACTCCCATTAGCTTCCCTTGATGTCTATTTACTGTAACAGCTTCTAAATTATTTAAAATGCAAACATCTGGCTTCAATAAATGAAGAAAACATCCTGCAAATGTTGCAAGCACTCCAAAACTTTGCTCCAAAACTTTACCTTTAGATTTATGATTGGGGTAGAAATTTGAAGAGGAAAGCATGCCAAATTCATTTTATGCATTGACTATTCAATGCACTAGGCATGTAGGACCTAAGTCAGGAACAGCCAAGAGACCTTTTTTTGCTAGAGAACAAATTGTGATAATGCGCATGGAGCAATAACATATTATTTAAAGCCTTGGAACATGGATATTTTTTAATCAGTAAGCCAACGGAAAGCTTAGAAAGCTGTGCGTGCAGATGCAAGTGTCTACATTTTATATATATAATATACAATATGCCATACATCTCCAAGAGGTAAAGTGGATTGGACTAAGCTGCTACAAAGCCTTTCAAGGCCAACAAAGCATAGATTTTGCTCCAGAAATATATCCAACTCCTACCTTGCCAAACCCTTGAAAAGTCGAATATCTTGGCTTCTGAAACACAGGCTTATATACATTGAGTTGTATCTGGCTCTATGATCTCAAATTGGGGAAGTCTATTAGGGGAGTTTGAGGTGAGTGAGGAATGTAGACCATAGTTGCTGCGCTTGGAAACATCTGGAGACCGCACACAGTCTCATTAGGCCAACCATAAAGTGAAGCATTGCTAAAGCCTCACCTTAATGAGATTTAAAAAAAAAAAAGCCAGAACAACCACTTTAGTTTCTGACTGGGACATAGGAGGCTATTAGCCGTGTAATGCTCCTTACATGATAAAAAGAGCATTAACCACAGGGCTGCCTTGTGGGGCCAATGGAAATAGAGTTTGGCCAAGAAGGATCTGGTCCCAGATTGTTTGCATTCTTCAGCCTTCTGGAATTCTCATCAAACAATATGTTCCAGGATCAGGCCCTTATCCTCCAGATGAGGAGACCCAGGAATCAGATGCTTGGTTTGGGATTTGGTGTGTTTCACGAGATGCATCTGATTCCCACAATAGGCGAGTCAGTTGCTGAAATTAATAAGCGGTAAACTTAGGACCAGCACAAAGAAATGCTTCCTCTCGCAGTGCAGAATTCCCTGGTGGAAGCAGTCATAGACTCCAGTACAGTGGTTGGGTGTAAACAAAGATTGAGTCATTGTGCGACTGATGATAAAATTATGTGCAATGAACTCATGGTCACATACGGATGGACACTGTGATAGTCACAAGGGATCAAACCTGTGGCCTTCCCTAGCAAAAGCACAAGCGACCACTACTCTGTTAAAGGAGTAGATCTGCTTGCTGCCTGTAAGTAGCAGGCTCCTAATTTCACTGGAGGCAGACACTAAAACAAAACGTGATCCCACGCAAAACAGGCCCAATCCTGTACCCATTAAACTCAATGGCAGAGCTTCTGTTGACTAAAGTGGTGTAGGATCAGGCCCTAGGCCAGTGTATTACATATACCTGCTAAAATGAGATTAATCTCCTACCTTAGGGTATAAATCGGTCACTTTAAGGGTCAGAAAGTAGTTTTCTTTCCTCATTAACAGCGCAGCACAATCGGCTAGGTACATGTGTGTGTGTGTGGTGAGGAGAACAATGACTTCTGTAGCACCAGCTATTATCCAGAGGAAGAATACCCGACTTACTGGGGCCATGGTTTTATGGCAAACCTTAAGGCCAAGATGTCAACATTGACTGGTGATTTTTGAATGCTTCAATTTTGGGGTGCCCAAGTGGAGACACCTTACAGGGGCCTGGATTTTCAGGCAGTGCTGAGCCCCTGCCCTCTGAAAATGAGCTCTCATGAAGCTAATGATTCCAAAATCATTAGCCGTTTCTGAACATGTTGGCCTATGTCCTGTGCATCTTTATAACATTTCAGGGCAGGACGTGTGCCCTGAAATCACTGACAGGCCAGAAACAAGCAAAGTAAAATGTTCTTGAGCACCGTCAGCATGTTAACTGAGCCAAACAAAGATGCAAAATTGAAATAAGAGAAGAGAATCTTTTTACTCAAACTGGAAAAGCATCTGAACGTCAGGAAACTTCTCCAAATCAAACTGCTGCATTTTTGACACCCACCCATTGCCAATAGATGCAGTTCATGTTTATATTTTCTCATTTGATGGCAGCAGGACTAGGATCCTGCACGACCTGCTGCCATAATAGCGGGAGTGGGATTAAGAATAGTCCCATGCAGGGCTCTAATGTGTGGTTATTTTCCTGCCTGAAATACTGCATCTTTCCAAGCCTCTGGTATGCATACACTATATCAAAGGGTACTGAAAAGGTTAATTACATTTGCAGGTTAGCAAGAAGAGATGGATGAAATGTTTGCAATGAAAGTTGGAATCACTTTAAATTTGTGATTTTAAAAAAAATCAGTACATACAGTATTAGAAATTATTTCATATTGCCCCAACTATGAAACGTTTATGAATTTCTTCAAAAATCTGCTGTTTTGCTAGTGAAAATTAACTGATTTCTGTGCAAAATGTTAAAGCATAGCTGAATATGGCTTCAGAATATTTTCTTAAGCAAACAGAAAAAGTTAAGGCTGGTCATTTTTTCTGCTTCCACAGAACAGCAGGTTTTGAGGGGGCACCAAAGAGGTCTGAAATGAAATGCTGAAATCTTTCCTGGACCCCATGTTAGTTCAACATCATTAATGACCATTTCCACAGTCAGGAAATTGTGAAATGGTAGGAAACCCTGAAAATCAATAATCCCCCAAGAGGTGTGGATGTTGAAATTTGTTGGTGGCCACATGTTAGAACTGGAAAATGCACCAGGAAATTTTCATTACTTTGCTGCAAGAATTGACTCAAAAGAATATCAAAATCCTGTGGCACCTTATAGACTAACAGACGTTTTGCAGCATGAGCTTTCGTGGGTGAATATCCACTTCTTCTTCTTTGCTGCTTTTACAGATCCAGACTAACACAGCTACCCCTCTGATAAGAATATCAGAATATCAGTTGGCTTGGTCGTGTACACTGGACTGAATTGGTACACTGGAGATCTGAGTTCTGTTCCTGTTTCTGCCTCAGACTCCCTGTAGGACCGAGGGCTAATCTCTCTGGCCCAACTCGGCCCAGTGTAAAAAAACAGGATTGGGTCCATGTTCCATTGGTTTGTTTTGGTTTGAATTCCTTATTCAGCATCTATCTTACCTATTGAGATAGATATGTTAAAGATAGATTAAGAAAGAGATCTCATATAAAAGAAATAAAAAAGCACCTTTCTATTTATTTTTATCTTCTTGGACTTCTGATTGCATCCAATGGGCGCAATACGTGGCTATGGAAAAGTTCTGTATATGCAGGCCGCCTAAAGCTAATACAGCAGAGAATTGTTACAGGAGCTGTTCCTCTAGTGGTATTGTCTAGCTCCAAGGTGACATGGAGCCATGTGTTCGTTTGATGCCATCACTCTGTCAGTCAGATGGTTAGGATTCAGTGTGGGTGGTCGGTGCAGTTTAGAACTTCTGGATAACTTTTCTTCTCCTTAACTAACTTGGCCTTGAGTCTGAGGCTAAATATAATTTAAGCATCTAAGGTTTGTACACATCAGTCTTCTAGGAGGTGACCTAAAATGGATGAGGAGGCCTGATTGACAGAAAATGCTGAGCACCTGCCCTCTGAAAATCAGGCCCCTTTACTATGTCCCCAGTTGGCTAGCCAAAATCACTAGTCATTTTTCAACATCTTGGTGCATCATGCCCCTTTCCAAACCAATGTATCTGTTGGTGTGAGAGTGGTTGATCTCAGTTATTTGTGTGTGTGTGTGTGTGTGTTTTGGGGTGGTACTAACTGAAATCCATCCCCCTTCCCAAACTATCTCTTTGCTGATTCTAAATGGTTCGATAACTTCTCAGAAAGGGAATGCATTTCCCCTGATCTCTTCTGTGTGGGTCAAATCCTGAATTCCTGGCTCAGCGGGGGGTGCTAATTGAGTTAAGGGCTAAGTGAAAACCAAATAAGAACCTTACAAGTTGAACCTGTATTATTTCTAGCTTGCACGATCACTTGCTAAATATGCCACAAAACTCTGTCTGCTCAGTCCACAGATTTCTTTTTTGTGTGTGTGTGGCTCCCCCTTTTCTGCACAATTAAATCACTTGTTGAGATCTCAGTACTTGGTCTCCTTTATGCATTAGGGTAGTCTTGCAAGTCGGGAATAGACACCGAGTTATGTTGCTGCGCTATACAAATGGCACTTTTTTTTTTTTGGAACACTTTGACACACATGTTTGTTTGAGACTAAGCTCTTCTGCATTAAAGCGAGACCCTTCGTTTTAATCATTACTGAATGGATCCAGTACTAATGACACTTAATCGTTTCACTAGAATGATCTCCGTTGGTTTTGGCAGCTGAAATGAAAACAATTCCAAATACCATCAAAGGAGCTTATCCTCACACAGCATGTACAGGGAGAGTGTTTTGATATACAGGGGCGTGTTAATATCATATCTCCTAATGCTACATACGGTTCTGTAATCCTTTCTGTCTCAGTCTATGATCTCAGAAGGTAAAAGCCCAAGGAAGAAAACGCAGAGACAAAGAGCACATTAGTCTCTGCCCCTGCAAATAATGGTCTGAACGTTTGTTTCATCCATATACCTATATTAATCCTGACTTTCTTGTATCTTGTCCGCTAGTTTGAATTTGTATGCGACATCAAACATACCTTTTCACATATGTTCTTTCCAGATTTTTTTTAACAGTTACTTAGCAGTTTATAGAAGGAAGTGAATGATCTCATCAAGCTGCTTAGAAATTAAAAAAAAATCTGTGCTTATTAATTATGCAGGATTAGTCTAATTATAATTCAGCAAATTAATTAGCGACAGAAGGTGTTCTGAAACATTGGAGTACATTTGCATGTTAAATGGAGAGGCTAGTCTGTAATATATGTAAATTTATGCATGGCTTCATAGTTTAATTTAAAAATTTGCAGCTGCATATGGTATGGGAGCAGGTGAAAAGTCAGTTTTAGTTTAATGATGCTAACAAACATTGGATGCTGTCCTGTCTTAGGGAAGGAATGCACCCTTATCTGCCAATCTATAAATCTGTCATAGGAATATAATATTACATCAGTGCTCAGATTCAAGGTCATCAGTGAGTAGACCCATAAGTACAATAGGTGTAAAACTACAAACTCAATAGACCTTGGAGGAGGAAGGGGAAAGATGTATATGGATCCAAGGTGCTTGGATGTCAGTCTGCTTCCTCAGCAAATGAATGCATATTTATTCCATACAACAACAGTTTAGGGGCACGCAATGCTCTTGACTTCATAGATGAGTGAGAGCATTCGTCTGAGTGATATCCACTCTGGCAGGTGTAAAATAGGTGCCTAACCTTGATTCTGTCTCTGAACATTTACGTCTGCCCAACGTTCCGATCTCCTGGAGTCACGGGAAAGTTATTACCAAGTGCTGAATTAATGGCAGGGTAGAGAGTTTTTATGCTCTGGCCTCTACCATCTGGCAGCAATAGTAAAAACCAGTGGACCAATCAGCAGCAAAAAGACTATTGTTGTAATTGGTGTTCACAGTTCAGCCTAGCATGGATTGTTTTTGTAAAGGGAGTGGTGGAAAAATCCAAAGATAAATTCCCTGGATTAGATGGGCGTCAAATAACTTAATGTTGTACTTTTCAAACAATCATCATCGCACTGGAGAAAATGAATGGGGGTCAAATTCTATTCTCGCTTGCACCTCATGCAAATCTCTTTGTAGCCAATGGGGTTTGCAAAATGTAACTCAGAGACAATAGCACTATAGACATCTGTACGGTGTAGCTACAAGGGTAAGGCACTGCTGAAGAAGGTATAGGTGTAACCAAAAATACAGAGCGCTATAGAAGTTGGCAGGGGGTAACTGAGATTGTGTAGCACAAAGCATAGATGTAATGGAGGAGAATGTCATCTGAAATCCCATTCAAAGTTAGTTTTTGAGACACAGAAACGTCACCACTGTTTTTCTATTGAGGAAGTGGTAAAGGCATAGATGGGGATGTGAAAGACATTCATTTAATTCATAGCTTGATCGCAGAGTTGCTCTATGATCTTGGGCAAGTCACTTTAATCTTTCTGTGCCTCAATTCCCCATCTGTAAAATGGGGATAATAATCCCTCCTCCCTCCCTCACTTTGTCTGCTTTGTCTCTTTAGACTATAAATTCTCTTACGATGTGACTACCCATCACCTAGTGCCTGTAAGTACTACTGCACAAATAAGAATAATATTTGAACATTCCTTTCCAACAAGCAGCCAGCCCAATCCCCTGTTTTTATTGACTTCCCGTGTACTGACTTCTGATTATGCTAACACATTTGGTTATGGGCCAAATGGTGTGAATAATCTGGATTTTACTGTATAAATAAGCTCCCAGCCATTGTCTTGTAAGTTACTGGAAAGTTTTGGAGCAGAAGGAAAACCCGAAGGAAAAAGGGAAACTGCTAATATTGCAAAAAGCCCTCAAAAGGCTTTTTTGGAGAACAATTGCAATTACAAACACGCTGTTAGTGTTGTGTTTCATTTTCAATTCGAGCCCATAGAGTTCAATTATTATTTTCATTAATGGTGTCAGATTTTCATCAGAGTGCAAAAAAACAAGGAGGTTTTCCTTGGAGATTCTCTTTCCCAGCGAGTGTTGCCATGCCAAATAACTGCATGCAGCACTGAGAAGTGCCTGTGTATGTCACAGGCAATGCACGCTCGTACAATCCCAGTTCCTTGAAGACGGGATCATTTTGCAAGACCTCATAAGTGAATTGTTTACCAAATGGGTGAGAATTGGAGCCTTGGATGTATAGGTCTGTTGTTGTCCGCTGACAGTGGAACATCATCTATTTCAGAGAAGAAATTAGTGTATAAAGCAAAGAATGTGCAAAATATGTGCCTATAAACATTGCATTTACTGATATGTACGTGGCTGGGTTTGGGTGATGTGCTGTACCTTTACATTTGATTATTGCTAGTTTAGAACTTAAATAAGCTCTTAAAAACACCCCCCGCCACAGGACAACAAGGAATGTTGCATTTTATTCTACAGCAGAAGTGGCCGAATATACTGACCCACATACAATAATCTTCAGAAATTTGAGAGCAACAAGACACACACAGCCTGCCCCACGGGGCGGTGCCTGTTAGGCACGGGGTTTCTGCCCCAATGGCACGGGGTTTCTGCCCCAATGACCCTCCGTTTCTGCTTCTGCCCCTAGCCCCATCACCCCACCGCGGGGCAGAAGCCCTGAGCTCCCCCAGCCCCATCTGGTAGGCGGAGAATGGGAGCACACTCAGGCCGCATTTTAACTGTAAAAGGGCTGCATGCGGCTCACAAGCTCCAGTTTGGCCAGAACATGTTCTAGAGAGAGACAGGATGTGTGAGGAGGGATAGTTTTGTGGGTAAGGCACTGGACTGGGACTCAGCAGAACTGCATTCAGTTCCCAGTGCTCCACAGAACCCTTGGAGGAGATCACATAACCTCTCTGTACAATGGGGGTATCAGCGGAGATCAGTGCTGGAAGGCTAAGAGACAAGGAAGGACATGGAGGAGAGAGAGGTAACTTGGTAGAGATGTAGGTTACTGTGTCCATCATAATTGGTAAGGATGTAGTCATGAAACTCACAAGGAAATAAAGCAGAGGTTTGGGAAGAGGAAGAGCCTGAGAGCTGGGCAGTAGGAGTCTGAGGCCTGAATTGAAACCGCGCTATGTCGCTCAGGGGTGTGAAACGTCGTAAAGCTGACCTGGGATAGACCCTGCGAGGAGGTGGACAGAAAAACCCCTTCCGTCACTGTAGCAAGTGTCTAGGCCCGAGTGCTGTAACCTTTATAATGTGGACATACCCTTTGTCTAAGCTGGGAAAAATACAGGCAGGCAGAACCAGGGATTCAAGAATGTGGAGGATGGTTACGGTACATATTAGAATTGAATGAGGACACTGGATCAGACTCTCTGGCACCCCGGTTGTATCTCTGCGCTCCTCCCTCCTGCAGGTCTGGCTTCCACTGACATCAGCAGGAGCCCTGTGCTCGGCACTTGCTCAGACTGTAACCGATGACTGGTTGGAGAGAAGTGGGGCTGCCGTTCGGTGCCCCTGTAGCTCAGTCCCTGTGGATTGGAGCAGGTGATTTTATCTGACTGGAGTGAAGTGGTCCCTGATTTTTCTAAAGCAATGTTGGAGGGACCCTAGAATGGAGCCACAATGTGCATGCTTAAAAAGCCTCTGTTGTGCAACTGGAATCTCTGCATGGTCTAGTACCCTGAGCACAGATCTGGGTTTGGCTTCTATTCCCGAGGCCAGCAGTGGCTCCCTCTACAAACCTGGGCAAGTTACCCAACCTACATGTGTTGGTTTCCACCTCTGTAAACCAGGGGTAGCGGGTAGCAGCTAGCGCAGAGGAATGTTGTGAAGATAAATTAACTGTTGTGTGTGAAGTATTGTACAAATGCGAAGGGGTATTATTGTAGCATCTGTCAGTACTTACACCAGTACAGTGCACGTATGACCTAGATTGCTGTAGTGAAATGTCCCATGTCTGTAACTCTTGAAAAAGTGGGTGGTCCTCTGATTGACTCCCTAATAATCTCTGAATGACTCCAGCAAATAATGTGCAGATTATACAGAAGATCTTGAGATATTCATCAAGATGATGCTGATGATATCAGATAAATGCAATTAACCAGTTTTAAACACCTACTTAAAATGCGCAAGACCCGAGTTCACACCAAAGCAGGAAATTCAGAATAAACTCTTCCAGTTTGTCCTGTTGTTCCTTTTGTGTTGTAGCATCAGGTAAGGTTACGTGTCACACTGATCTCAGAGCCTGCCATTCCAAGACACACATGGGTGACTTAAGAGACAACTGAGACCCTGAGCTCAGAATTTCCTTGCTTTGATGAAGTTGATGTCAAATCGTTCATGTTATGATACTTCTGATGTGGTTCTTGGGGTGTTTAAAATTAATATAGTTACATTAAAACAAGGATATTCAAAATAGCAGCACACCTTTTTTCTTTTAAATTCATTCTCTGCCATTTTGGTAACCCTTCAGTTTCTGGAGGCAGGATGTTGTCATCTCACTATCTCCAGTTACATGACAGCATCATAGGATTTGCTGGAAAACATAAAGTAGGTACATTCTCATGCGAGAAGGTTACTAGGGCTGTGAGTTCGAGTTCCATGGCAAGCCAAATAAACCCAATTTGTCTCTGGATTTGCTTTTCAAGTGCTTTCTCTTTTTAATGCCCGGGAGAGCCACTTACAAGGATGAAATCACGTATCTGGAGTTCTCCTGATATTTCACCTCTGAAACAGCAGCGCTAATGCGAGCAGACTATCAAATGGTGAGAGGAAGGGTGGTTAAGACAGAGGACTGAGGGAGCTGAGTTCTAAACCCAGCTCTAATCCCAGGTGGTGGGGAGCAATTCCTCCCCCCTATCTGACCCCCACTTTCCTCACCTCTAAAATGGTGACAGTCACCCACATCTGCTGCACCTCAAAAGGGCTTAGTGAGGCTAAATTAACTGAAGTTTATAAAATACGTTAGGAGCCACAGGATGGGGCTGTCAAAACATGAAGTGTCGTTACCTCTTCGTGAAGCTCCAAATGGGAAGACGGACAAGTCGCAAATCTTGTGGGTTATTTTTTTTAATTGATTAAAAAAATGAACACCCTTCTGCTGCATGTTGGATTGCTCTTTAGTGTCCCAATCCAAAACTTGCTGGAGTCATGGAATGACTGCCACTGACTTCAGTGGGCTTTGAACCAGACTCTTCTCAATCACTGGAGAATGGAGATTAAGGAAGGATAGGCACTGCCACAGCCTTCCACAGACATACACCCCACCGCCGTGTTGCATGGAAGCATTCCCATTGAAATGTTAGATCATGTTCCTATGGGATTAGGAGAGTGAGTGATGGAAAAGACCTGTTAGACTGAGTCCCACCCTTGCAAATGTCAGACAGGATGCCCTGTCTGTAGCCGTTCGGTTTTTCAGGGAGTGGCAGAGGCAAGAACTCTCCTTGCATGATGATGTGCCTGCTGGACAGGGTCCTAGATAAAAGGTAATTGCAGGATATTTGGGCCCTGAAACTTAAAAGGGAGTGGGGCAGGGAAACCAACAAAGTGGCCTCTCTCAGCCTGACCAGAATCCTGTCGACGTCATTGAGAGTCTTTGGCAATGAGCTTGGGATCAGGTCCTGACACCAGCATTACCCTCTGCACTTGCATCTGCATTCAGCTCTGGTTTCTGGTCACCTCCAGATCTCGCCACAATTCCGCCCAACCTCCTTCTTTGAGCTCATTTCTCTGCCCCCACTTCTTGCTCTGTCTTCTGGCCCTTCATCTCTTTCTCCCTCTCCCAACGGCATCCTTTCCTCCATGCCTTCCTTTATGGGTCAGAATGGCCTCCCAATTAATCATTGCTAAGTGCCCTCCCTCTGCTTCCACTGGCTGCTAAAATCCTGCCTGGTCTTCAGTGCCACAAGCTGTAACATCTGTACGTTGCACTTCATTATTTCCGCTGCTGTATGTACTTGTGCCATCAAACTGTAGTGCTGTGAGGTGCTGACTGTCCTTAGCTCTGAGATGAATGGTAACTGCGGGATATCAACACCTCAAAGGATCAGGTCTTTAGAATATAAGCATTTGGTAGAGGAGAGCTGATTTCATTGCGTTTTTTTAAATAGTTAGTATTTTATTAGTGCTTAGATATGCCAGCTGAAATCTGTGCTGAGGTCTACGTACACCCACTAAGAGGCAGTCTCTGCCCCCAGTTTACAGCTAGGAAATGGAGGTCTGGGTAGATTAATAGATTCTAAAGCCAGAAGGGACCACTGTGATCACCTAGTCTGACCTTCTCCTATACTGCACGGGCCATTAAGCGACTTGCCCAAAGTCACACAAGAAGTCTGTGGCTGAGTTGACAACTGAATCCAGGTCTTCTGCGTGCCAGTCCACTGCCCTATCCACTAGACCATTCTCTGTTTCCGCATACGGAGCCTTGTAGACGTACAATACTTCACCAATCATTAGTGACAGCGGGATACTAAAACAGATTTTTGGTAGTATGTGCAGGGTCTTCCAACATGACACCTCCAAGGCCCTCTCTGGTTGTGGACAGAGGAACCAAATAGGAGGAGGAAGAAAAAAGAATTAAAAAAGAAAAATGATGGCCCAAAACCTCTTTTAATTATTTTTGATGTACATGCATTAAAATACCTAAGTCTTCTATAGCCCTGCCAGATGTTTAGTGGTAGTCATTCAAAGTTAGCTTACTAGTCCCTCAGTGCCTCCAATGCTGATATACAGTATGAATGAGCCATATCTCTCACTTCTTGGCTGGAAACTCAGCAGTCTGCTAAACCCATAGCTAGCATGGTCCTTATGGAGGAACAAAGGCCAGCTAAGAAACAGGGTCAATTTTTTATTTTCTTGATGCATGTGTGGGTTAAGTTCAAAAAGTTGCTAAAGGTTCTAATTTAAAAAAATTAATAAAGCCCCTCTGTAATTCTCCGATCACCCCTAAATCAACTTCATTCAATGTTAAGCCTTGCCTCCTCTTTGTTTTCCCCCACCAAAAAATTTCATTTTTATTGTAATGCCTTAATAAATATTAATGCCTTTCCCAGATGCAACCATTTAAAATATATATGGATATATATAATGACAGGCCGAATACTTTATACGGGTGCCCAGTTGCAGTTAAAATTGACTGGAAAATATCTGAAGGGAGAGAGTGACCTGATTCAACTGGAGGAAAGATGAAAATTCCTCTGTCCATGTGTTTAAGTCTTAAACCAGGGGGAAAATATTAAGCACATTAGTATATCCACTGGGCTCTAAAGAAAATATAAATGCCATAAGCCACAATGCAAGCAATGGCAGAATGATACTAGAATACTAAAATATTAAATACCCAGGCCAAGATTTTCAACAGTGACTCTAATGATTTTGGGAGCCCAGCTTTTAAGACACTTTAAAGTCTGATTTTCAGAGGGCAGGGGCTCAGCACTTCCTGAAAGTCAGGCCCCTTAAAATGTCTTGGGTGGAGCACTGCAAACCACTAGTTGTTGTTGAGTATCTTGGGGCAGATCCCCGAAGCCTCAGTGTGCTGGGGTGCTGAGCGGTCTCCATTCCAATTAGGTCAATGAGAGATGAGGGCTCTTGGCATCTCATAGGGGGTGATCAGGCCTATAAGGAGCAATGAATGGTTTTCTTTAATTAAAAAAAAAAAGACAGTTATGGCCTAGATCTTTGGTTGGTTGCTCAGACTTCAATGGAGTTTTGCTGATTTACACCATCTGAGGATCCAGCTCCAAATATTTTGGGTTTGGTTCCCTTCCTGGGTTATAGGAGGCTCTACTTGGGTTGAATTTCTGTCTATTTAGACCTAGGTGGAGAGAGAGAGAAAAAAAATGAAGTTGGAAATAATTTTTCTGATTAATTTAGCCCTTATTTCTGTTTGTGTGTTACCCACAAACAGGTCATGATTCTTAAGACTTTGTTTGCAATTACTCTATGAATAGTTAGCTCATGATTTCTTGGCAAATGGTCTCCAGTATTTGTTCGGGATAGCTGTTTGCTTTGGTCACATGGCATTATTTGTTTTCCCTGCTTGGATGACCTAAGCTTCCTAAACAGGAGAGGTCCCGTTGTCTTTTTGCAGATAATCTGCAAGCATTTGTAATTGTTGGAATGCAGCAAAAAGAGTGTTTGCAAGTGAGAGCGTTTCTGGCTTGAACTTGCAAATATTCACATGTGCTAGTATGCACAATGTTTTTTCTTTCTGGAAACATATTTGCAAATAAAATTTTTCTCACCAAAAAATTGAAATAAAAGGGGCCACGAATTCCACACCAAATGGAATCAACAGGACTTATTTGCAAGAATATTAGTGAATATGTTTTTGCTGCATTCACTTAGCTCTGCTCGTAAAACATGAAGTTTTGTATGATTTTTTGGTTCTATGTACAACCAAGTGACTAGGGCTCTGTTCATAGAAGTTGCCCTCTGACAATGGAGCATTGATCCATCTTCCACTGCTAAACTTGAATACCAAAGTGAAAAGAGACTGCAGTATGGACACTGTGCTTTTACCTTTATCTGCATCACACAAAGAACCAAGAAGGTTCTATAATTGTGAGCAAGGGGAAAGCTAGCAGCAAATGATGGGGATAAAATGATTGTTTCACAAAGGAAAACTTATGAGAAAAAGGGTCAGAAAAGGTTCAGATTGGTTTAAAAATAATGGAACCCTTTAGTGCAGCAGAACCCCATAGGAGGGTATTTCTGTTGTGGGCCCATGTTTCTAATCTCTTTGGGGGGGCTTGTGGGGAGGATTGCAGTTGTTTTTTGAGACACACGGAAAGGAATCAGATTCCTAAGTATTTATTTTGTGTGCTGGGGGGAGTGGATGTTTGAGAGGTGTAAATAAAAAGTGAGGTGAGGAAGCAAAGTTGATTTCTGGTTTATTATTATTATTTTGTTGTTGGTAAACCCTGGAAAATATACATCTTTCTCCTTTAAAGTTCTAATTCAAGGCATGAATGTGTGAGTTCTGAAGGGACTTTGGGACTGCGGTAAAAATCGTTGTCATAGTAACAGAAAGGGAAATAGGCCTAGCTCACCTGGGACTTTAACTTACTGCAAAAGCTGAATTTTTTTTTTTTTTTAAGAAAAGCACTCAGCAAGCGAAATAAATAAATAAATTGTTCACTGTATTCCATGCCAATTCTTCAACTATTTAAAATCTCTCTCCTGTACTAATGCCTCCTCCCTCCCTCGCAGAGCCTACACAAATTTGCTTGTCCCACTTAAACCTGTTTTGTTCCCCAAATGTAAATGTGCTACTAGAACAGAAGCACGGAAGTTGTTCACGTTCACGATGGAGGACACTTTAAATATTTCTTGTCCGTCACACTGGGATCGTGATAGCATGGTTGGGGGGTATTTTGTATCCGAAAAGTGCAAATGTTTGCAATGGTTCTGTTAACCCCTTACACTCCTGAAATTCATGAGTCTTATCAGTGCAGCCATCATTAGAAAGATGGATTTGCTTATTCACATGGAAGACTTTTGTACTCAAGGGCCTGTTGAGAATGGCTCTCTAGTGATAGCCTGTCAAGGCTGTGCAAAATCCAAGCACTGTGGTTCATAACGTTTGGCAGTTTCTGCCTAGAGTGCTGGAGATGGAACTTACATAAATGACAAACCACGACCATCCAGAATTGTAAAGCGTGAAGGATCGGTGTATTTGATAGAAAAAAAATCATTGATAACTTTTAATAACACCAGTATGTATAGCTACTCTAAATCATCGCCTATATTCTGCATTGGGTCTGCTATATTCCCTTAACTTCTGTTTTTGTCACCCTCTCTCTTACGATTATGTAAGGTTGTAATTTGGACTGTCAACAGTTCTGTTTATCTTTAATAAAAACTTAGTAACTAACTGTCAACATGAAATCTGGTCAGCTTTTTTTTAATGAGCTTAAAGTAGTTTCAGGTCTTTCACCTGCTCCAGAGTTACCCTGCCAATTTTTCTGGTTTTTACAATAGTATTATCCTCTGATGTTGTTGCACAAAAGACCTACACAGACAACAGAAGAAATAAGAGAACCTGGCTAAACACAAAAGGCAGTCAAATACACAAAGTAAGGACACTGCAAAAAATAGAATGCCAGATTCTTAGCGGATATCTTAGCGGTGTAGCTGTATGGAACTAGGCTGACTTATATCAACTAAGGACCTTGTCCAAAGAGGATATTTAATTTCCTATTTCATTCATAATCACATTAGATGTTACTTATAAGTAACAAATTTCAGAGAGAAATGTGATTTATTTTTAAGTTTTTCAGACAGTCTGTTTATATACCCTCACGTATATCGCTATGATGCACACTTGCATCAATGCAAAGCAGGTAAATAATACTGGATGTTAGTTTCTTGTTAATAGAAGTGACCCAGTCCTTTCTCTTTGCAGATTCTTCTTGAAATTTTTCCTCAAGTGCAATCAGAATTGTTTGAAAACAGCAGGGAACCCCAGAGACATGAGACGTTTCCAGGTAAGTGTTAGGAGACTTGACATTAAGTAAGTTGTCTGCTTTCTTTTCTTTTCCTTTTTTTCGCCTATATTGTTCATAATAAACAAGGTGACAGTAAATGATAAACCGCTTCAGATATTGTTAAAGGTTTTCTTCATTTGCTGCATTTAAACCTTTTTTTCTTCAACCCCCCTCCCCCCTTGAATACCCAAGGGGGGGCAATGTACTGTACCAACCAGCGGTGGATATTTGATTTGACACCCTCGGGCAAAGCACTCACACCCACAGCAGGGATCATGTTTGTGATACTTAGATGCCTCAGAATTTTTCAAAGTAGCTCTGTACATGGTACACAAGCACCCCTCCCTTCTATTCCCCACTCTCCCCTGCTTTTTAACTCTTGCATACCCTCCCTTTCAGCCTCTTTAAAAACAGCAGCCAAAATAGTCGTGGTCACTTTAAGATCTCGCACGGCAAAGCAACAAGACCCATGGGACAATGGCCCAGCTGCTTTGCAGAGAAATCTGCCACTGGTTTCATCATAGCTGTCGCTGATGTATTGAGAATACCAGCTAATAAAAACACAGAGGGAGGTGAAGTGTGTCAAGTTGCAAACACTGGTGAGGAGAAAGGCAGATACAGATACACCCCTAATCTTTTAAGCAACTAGATTTAATAAATAAGTATTGCACCTGTAATTCATCCCTCGCACAAATTATAACCATTTCTAATGCTGCCTGGAAGCACTGCAGAGCACTCTCCATGGTTAGAAAAGTGACATTCTAGAGGTCACTGTAGTAGAGGACCATGTACAGAAAGACAACATGGTCTAGTGTCTAGGTTACTGAATTGCAAGTCAGGAGATCTTGGTTCTGTCCCTGACTCTGCCACTGACACGCTGTGCGACTCTGAGCAGGTCATTCCACGTCTCTGTGCCTCAGATTTTCCACCTGTTATATGGGGATAATTTCTACTCTGCCACAGACTTCCTGTGAAGCCCTTTGAGAAAATCATGCCACTGCTCCGTGCCTCAGTTTCCCCATTTGTAAATGGAGGATCATATTTCATGGGAGTTTTCTGAGGCCTAGTTCATTAACTTTGGTATCTAGATATTGCAGTGATGGGCATAAGAGAAATGCATAGAAAGCCAATACAGCTAGGGAAGAATGAGCAGGATTCTACTCTCTCACGTATCAGCAACAAAATTCTCAGCCAAGCTGTTCTACTGCAGAGACAGCATGGTCTAGTTGGGAAAGGCAACAATGTCTGGAAGAATAAGGATGGGACTGCAAGACCTGCACTCATGCGTTAGACTCCTAGCTCTGTATTTGAGTTGCTGTGTGGCCTCGGCCAGGTCCCAAAAACAGTTTGGTGCCTCAGTTTCCCCATCTATAAAATATAAATTAAACATGTCTACTTACAAGATACATTGTAAGGATCGGTTACTGGGTTCTATCCTGCAGTTCTTACATGAATAATTCTATTGATGTTCGGGGGGAGGGAGACTACTTGTGTGAGGAAGGGCTGTAGGACTGGACACTCAGTGTTTGTAAAGTGCTTTAAAGATGAAGGGGCAGGTTGAAAAGAAGGGGAACCGCTAGTTAGGTGCCCAAAATGAGAGCCACATGAGCACTAAATATTTCCGTATACAACGGCCATCATCATTAAAGGCTCTTCTTGCACTGAAAGTTATTGCTGGGGCTGGTCGAAAATTTTTCATCAAAATGTTTTTTGGACAGAAAATGGCTTTGTTTGACAAAATAGAAATGTTCCCCAAAAGAATCGTTGTCAAAAATTGTCAGATTTCCACTGAAAACTGAACATTCTGATTGCTGAAAACAAACGCAACAAAAGTTTTCAATTTGCAAAGCTCAAAAATGTCAGAGAAAAATGTCAAGACCAAAACACCTGTTCATTTTTGTTGAATTTTTAGTTCAGATACTTCATAGTTATCTCCTACTCTAAGTTTAGGGAATGGCTAATGATATCTTGGATACAACACTGTTAACTGTCAGCGAATAAACCTTGACTTTTTAATGGCAACCCCCATCAGCAAAGGAGCGTAGATTGTTATTTTGATCCCAGATGTTGCCTGCCAAGATTTGAGAAAAAAATCTGAAACAGGAAGAAAAATCATCTTATGACTCATAAATGGGAGCCAGCACGTACGGAGACTGATCAAGAGAGGCTGATTTTGGAATGTAGTGAAATGAAACTGTTAGGGACTGTCTTTTTGTTCAGCGTTTCTACAGTGCTTAGAACAGTGGGATGGTCCTGGTCAGTGACTGGGGCTGCTAGACACAATTGCAATAAAAACAAATCAATAAATAATAGTATTGGTTAGAGGCTGCCCCAGAGCCAAACTCTGGATCCAAGAACACCTGAACTTTAGATCTAGTTTAAATCTAGTTTCAGTTTTTTACCCCATGCCCCGTCTCTACAGTAGGTGAAACCGAACCCCTAGGTTCACACCATGCCCTAAACTATGGAAGAGTTTGGATCTGGATCCAGATTTTCTGGCTGAGGTCAAGCTTTAGCCATCAGTCTTACTCCCAGTTTGACTCTCTTGACTCTGATCCCAAGGTGGTGATGTCATGGAGCCTGAATGAATTTAAATTTCCAGTTGAACATGAAACAAGGAGGCTGAAATCAGTCTTAGTCATTCACGTGGTTACCAATGGAATGCCTTGAGCCCATCCGCCTGGCATGCCTCTCTCACATGCCTCTCCATTGCTTTGAACTTTGTACCAAAATCAGCAGCTTATTGGAGAAGAAAATGAGCTGGGATAAACTCTTTCTCCTTCTGGGTTTTCTACCTTCCTGCACGCCAAGCCTGAAAATTGGAGCCAAATGAAATTCTCTGGTTTTGTTTCACAGAGCTTATTTAAACTCCCTCTGGTCTCTAGCCCATGTGGGTTTATATCCTCGGAGTTTCACTTCGACCTTGAGGGTCAAACCCAAAATCTCATCAAGTCACTCAGTCACTGCCCCTAGGTTTCTCTAGTTCTGTGTCAAAATCATGATGCTAGCCTGACTCTGATCCAAAATAATAAAGCTGCTTCCACTGCAATGGCAAAATCTTATTTTTTTCAGTGAGAGCAGGATCTTAGTCCAGGTGTGCTCAGAACGGTGTATCTAGGTTCACGAGCTTTCAGGTGAGCTTAGGTCTTAGTTCCCAATTTGTAACAGAGCCTGAAATTTAGGAGACTTCAAGGACAAGGGAAATGTTGTGAATAGCCCAGGCCCATTGTGAATAAGTTCTGTGCAGATTTTGGTTAGGTAAAGATAGAAAATGAATATGGGCAATGCTTTTCTTAAGAGCAGTGCAGTGGGTAGGGTTCAAAGAGCAGTTGGATGGGAATTCTCATCTTCTAGCTCTACCTAGTTCTTTTCTCGTTTTAATTTGTGCAAACACCTGTTTTATCTGCCTTGGCGTCAGACAGACGCTGCCGGCACGCCCACGTGGTGTCAAAAGTTTAAACGTGCGAGTCATCCCAAAATATTGGTTGTGCTCTCTCACTCCAAACACACGTTCATTTTAATTCCACTCAGTAAGCTTTACATCAACAAAGGTAATGAATGTGACAGGGTTTTTTTATGAGGTTAGAAGAGACAGCTGTCAATCCTAGAAATGCAAGCCCATCATAACTGGGTAAAGCAGAGTCTGACTTCTAGGCAAAAATAGGAAACACAGGGCTATTTTATTGATTTTCCTGATTTAATTCATTAGGTTTTATTTGTGGACCAGATCTAAAGAATTTCAGTGGGTTTCCTTAACAAATTCTTAGTAGAGCTTTTGAGGATTATTAAAGCGCTAGTCCTGTGAAAACTTACACAGGTGCTTAACTTTACTCACATAAGTAGATTGACTTCAGTGGTGTCACTCATGTAATACACTGTGCATGAATATTTGCTGGATGAGGATCTTATTTATTTACTTCTATTGTGGTAGCACCTACTGGCCCCCACGCAGGGATTGGAACACTGTAAAAACACAGCACAAACAGTCCCCTGCCCTACACTGACATGGTTATGATTTGACCTGGTTTCATCAATTGAAATTGAGTTGGTTTCACCCAAAGAGTCTTCTTATGAATTTTGGGTGCATTAAAAAGCATGAAGCACACTCAAGCTTTGCTGTTAACACACAACATGTATGATGTAGATTGAAGTTGCACTACATGATATGTTTTACTGAATTCTTCAAGCCCAAGAGGCTGGGTTATTCATAACTTGGAAGAGTCTCAAGGTAATGGTTATGATTAGAGATGAGTGTGAACCACAGAGTTCGGGCTTTAACTGGATCACAACCAAAGCTTAAGGGTGCTGGGATCCAGAGCATCGGCTCCAGCTTATTTATAGGAAAGGTCTAAGTCTTAGCTATACTGTACTGCTAGGAGAGACTTTTTAAAAAAAAAAAAAAGTAAAAGTTCATTTCATTTATATCGCACCTGTTTAAAAAAATAGAAAAACAAACCGGTTAAATTAACACTGAATTGTAAATTTAATGCATCTCCAGATGCCTACAGAGTGTAGGGTTGGTTTTTTTTTTGGAGTGGGGGGAGGGTTACTTTTTTGTTTCTTGTTTTTTAAGAGTAGTTCTTCAGTTTTGAAAGCAACACCAGATGGTTTGTGATCTCATCAACTGTTTGAAATGTGCTTTGCTACTGAGCAGGAGCTTCAAAGACACAATGAAAATCACTTAACTTATGGCCTTTTTGACCAATCCTGGAGTCAATTTTCTACTGTGGGGAGAAACCATCTATTTCAAAAGTGAAATGGTTTGCAATTATTTTATTTTAAATTATTTACAACATGCGCACATCTTTCTTACATGCATCCTAATGGCTAAACAGGAGATGGAAACCAGGACTCCTGGGTTCAGTTTCTGACTCTGCCCTTGACTCGTGTTTTGTCCTTGAGCAAGTCAGAACATCTAGTACGCTCTTTTATTCATATGCAAATTGAGAGTAATTATCTTTCATGGGGATGTTGTGAGGTTTAATTAATGTTAGTAAAGTGCTTGGAAATACTTGGCTGAGGCTTTAGAAGTGACATGCACTATTTACAAAACCAGAATTCTGGAGTGGGGAGGAATCTGATTGTGGGAAATGCTTAGATTCTGTGTGTGCGTGTATGTGTGCGAGAGAGAGAGAGAGAGAGGCCTCTTGGCTAACGTTCCAGGGATTAGACTGGGGATTTGGAGAACTAAAAGGATAAATTGCTCCATTTTACACAAAAGAGCCAAGGCTCTGTAAGTGGGGTTGAACAGATTCACATCCTCTGTGGACTGGGCACAGACGTGGAGACCTGTAACCACACGCTCACCAGTGGGTTGTGGCAACAAAGGTTGAAACTCAGTGAATTGTCATAAAATACAACTCAAACTATTTTTATTATGACAACAATGATGCACGCTGTGATGCTCACTTACATCCAATTACCCTCCTCAGATGTTTGAAATCACTTGCCATAGGTGCTGAAACTCATGCAACTTTTGGGATTGGTGAATATTTTCCCAGGTATCTAGTGGCTGTCCATATATTGGTCCCACAAATTCTAGCCAGCTCAACTCATCAGTACATTTATTAAGGAAAATATTTATCATTTGAGGTGAGGCCCTCAATGGAGCTAGGCCAGTTTACACTTGCTGAGGACCTGGCCCCCTTTTTTAATATTGGCAATTGGAGTTCACCTGAACTGGAAATCTAAGCCTTCATAATACCACCATATCCATCATCACTATATTTTCAGAGGGCAATTCCCCCAAGAACAGCATAAAAACACATGATGCACTCCACTCCACTTAATGAGGCCTTCTCCCAGGGAACTTGATTGGAGTCCAATGATACTTAATGGTAATGACCGCTGCGTAATGGGGGACGGTATTTCTGTCGACCTGTGATGAGGCACTTCAGCTAAGATGCTTAGCTGAGATTCAGCGCTAAAGCAGTAGCCTCCTGTAGACTGGGAAGTCTCCTTGATCCGGGATCATCCTGATTGAGCAGATCCTAGAGCACCATTGTGGTTCAGAAAGTGGATGAGAAGGAAAATATTAGCTCTAACCACAGACCTGTCTACCCACTGCATTTAAGAGAAACATGGGATATACCCTTATGGGTTTTCCCCTTCTCAGTGCTCCAGAGGGAGGTAGAAAGGGGAAAAAACCAAGGTATATCCCTGGGGATATTTTTTCCTGACCCCAGATTGGTTACCTCAGTTCATCCCTGAGCATGTGAGAAAAAGGTCACCTTGGCTAAGAATTAATCCACAAATTCTAACATACTAAAATCCATGGGCACTCTAGGGTCCCTGAAATGAGGTCAATGAAGATAGTCCTCTGTGCTTCATTGTAGGATCGGGGTCTAAACGTGGAACTCCAACTGAAATCAATGGAAGTTTGGTGCAGAGAGAGGTTGCTGGCATTTTTCTGTTAAGCCCATCCCTAGTTCAACTATACAGCAAACACAGTATACTAAGCATCTAATCCTGAAGTCATCATTTAAACAAAACTCCCATTGACATCAGTGGGAATCTTACCTGAGTGAAGACAGCAGGATGAGTCTGTGTATGTAGGTGTACATGTGTAGCTTCCACCCAGGTGGAAAATAATAATAATAAAAAAAAATCCACATAGTGGTTATTCTTCTGGAAAAATTAAAATAACACGGTACTGTGACTGCACAATTAAAAGGGAAAGTATATCAGGAATTTAATATTGTTTCCAGATGTCAAGTGTCATAAATAATTTTTTCCTCACTTGGAATGGTATCAGGGATTGGTTTTTTTAGAGATCATTTCCAGTGATGAGATGTGTTGCATGTATGTAAATGCATGTATGCCTGATGTGTATTCATGCATATGTAAATGTGCGTGTTTAGGGATACAAAAGCAATATGTATTGTCCATGTACAACACTGTGTGTATTTATATGCATATATATAATTTGGTGTGGAGCATATTTGTGTGTGTGTGTAGAGACAGATATAGTGTGTATATGATGGAGAGTTTGCTATGCTTCTGCCTTACATTTTCGTCAGAGGATCTTGAAGCATTTACAATTCCTAACACATCTTCAGGATAGGTAAGGAATTCTCCTTCCTCGCCACCCCCGCGGACATTGAAATATGCACCCTGCTGACAAGGAGACTCAATTAGCAAGGATTCTCCATTGCGAATGTCCAGCTGCTAGTGTCCAAAGTTTAAATCTTGAGACTGTTAATCACAGCCTTCTAGACAGATCTTCGCTGTCAGAAGGGGTGTGGAGGATAGGTGGCCTCTCACTCACTTAGCCAGGTAAGGAATTGTAAATTAAAACTAGCACTTTGAATTGTGTTTGGAAGCAAAAGGGAGCCCAGTGCAGCCTACAGAGCCCAGGTTTAATGTGTCAAACACGGATAGCACTTCTTCTGTTCTCTGCGGTAGTTGAAGCCTTAGCTTGGTCTTCAAGCAGAGTGCATTACAGTAATCCAGCTGGGAAATGAGAAGAGCACAGGGATCTAGTAAAAAAAACTGTTACTTGCCTTCTCGTAACCGTTGTTCTTTGAGATGTGTTATTCATGTCCATTCCAATCAGGGGTGTGTGCGCACATGTGCACAGTAGCCGGAAGATTTTTCCCCTAGCAGCGTCCGTTGGGTCGGCCTGGGCACCCCCTTGAGTCACGCCTTCATAGCATCCAATAAAGGGCCCTGCCGACCCACCACCCTCTCAGTGTCTTCTTGCCGGCTACTCAGACTGAGGGGTAGAAGGGTGGGTATTGTTCATGTCCATTCCAACACATCTGGAAGAACAATTACGAGAAGGTGAGTAACCGTTTTTTCTTCAAGTGCTTGTTCATGTCAATTCCAATCAAGTGACTCACAAGCCCAAGTTCAGATGGTGGGGTCGGAGTTGTCCACTGATTGGAGCACTGCTCACCCAAAGGCCGCATCGTCTCTGGCCTGCTGGGTATTGGCAAAGTGCGTGGCAAAAGTATGGATGGAGGACCACATTGCCGCCCTGCAGATTTCCTGAGTGGGAACCTGCGCCAGGAATGCTGTTGGTGAAGCCTACACCCTGGTGGAGTGCACAGTGATTGGAGGTGCAGGGACAGCTGCCAGGTTATAGCAATCATGAATACAGGACGCTATCCATGACAAGATGCCTTGTGATGACACAGGCTGACCTTTCATTCTGTCCACCACTGACACAAATAACTGGACCAATTTTCTGAACAGGTTTGTTCTCTTGATATAAAAGGCAAGCGCCCTGTGGACATCTAGAGAATGGAGTCTCTGCTCCCTGCAGCTGGAATGCAGCTTAGGGTAGAATACCAGGAGAAAGATGTCCTGGTTAATGTGAAACTGCGACACAACCTTCAGTAAGAAAGGAGGGTGAGGTCTGAGCTGAACCTTGTCCTTATAGAACACAATGTAATGGTGCTCTGAGGTTAGGGCCCTGAGTTTAGACACCCTCCTGGCTGAGGTTATTGCTACCAGGAACGTGACCTTGTGAGATAGGTAGGGCAGGGATCACGATGCCAAGGTTTCAAAGGGGGGTCTCATGAGTCAAGAAAGGACCAGGTTGAGGTCCCAGACTGGGACAGGCTGATGAACCTTAGGGTATAGCCTGTCGAGACCTTTTAGAATCCATTGGGTTAGCAAAGACAGAGCAGCCCTCCTCGCCCGGGTGGAAGGCTGAGATGGGGGCCAAGTGAACCCTTATTGACAACGATGAAAGCCCCTGCTGCTTTCGATGGAGGAGGTAGTCCAGAATAAGCGGCACTGAGGCTAGCACTGGGGACGAATGGTACTGCACCGACCAGATTGAAAATCTCTTTCACTTGGCAAGGTAGGTAGCTCTCGTAGACGGTTTCCTGCTGCCAAGGAGGGACCTGTCTAACCTGGTCTGAACAGGAAAGCTCCACTGGGTTCAACCACGGAGCTTCCAGCGAAGTTCAGATGTTGGCGACAACCATGATCTTGTGTCAGAAGGTCTGAGAAGAGCAGCAGGCCTACTGGAGCTTCCAAGGACATGTCTAGGAGAGATGTGTACCAGTGCAGGCTGGAGCTATCAATATGACTTGAGCTCGTTCCCTCCGGATCTTGAGGAGAACCTTGTGAATGGGCGGTATGGGCGGAAAGGCGTACAGGAGACAACCTCCCCATGGGAGGAGGAACACATCCACTCTGGAGCCCAGGCTGTGGTTTTAGAAGGAGCAGAACTGCTGGCACTTCCTGTGGTGAATAGGTTTATCTGGGGAAAGACCTGTCTCTGGACGATCGAAATTGCAACGTCCGGGTGAAGGGACAACTTGTGGCCATGAAAGGACCTGCTGAGGTGGTCCACCAGCTCATTCTGTACCCTGGGAAGGTACAACACTTGCAGGTGTATTGAATGTTCTACACAGAAGTCCCACAGCATGAGGGCTTCCTGGCACAGGGGAGAGGAGCGTGCTGCCTTGTTTGTTGCTATAGAATAGAATATTGCCGTGGTGTTGTCCGTCATGACTGATACACATTGTTCTGTTAAGTATGCCCAGAAGGTCTGGCATGCTAGGAGCACCACTCTCAGCTCTCTGACATTGAGGTGGAGACCCAGGTCCGCCTGAGACCAGAGACCCTGAGTCCTGTGGTCTCCTAGGTGTGCTCCCCAGTCCAAGTCTGATGCATCTGTCACTAGTGAAAGAGATGGCTGTGGACTGGTGAAGGAGACCCCCTGAACATACCTCCGGAGGGTTGAGCCACCACAGGAGGGAGTCGAGGACTGGGCGAGGCAGGGTCACAATCCTGTCCAAGCTGTCCCAGGCTGGTCGATACACAGATGCTAACCATGACTGGAGCAGTTGGAGTGAAGACTGCCATGCACTTGGTGAAGACTCAAGGTGCTGCTGACAGGCCAAACAGAAGGACTGTAAATTGTTAATGGGTATTGTTCATCAAAGACCTGAGGTACTTTCTGTGGGGAGTCCAAGGGGAATTTAGCTATCGCCAAGCAAGTATTGTAGGAGTACCTGCTGCTGATGGCCTGCTGGTTAGATATTTGGAGGAGTTGTCCCCCTGTTGAGTACACCTTTCGCCCACATAAGTCTATTTTTTCAGTATCCTTATTCTTGGGGAAAGGGCCCTGAAAGCCTTGCCTCTCCCACTGGTTAGCAGCATCCACCACCAGAGAGTCAGGCGGGGGGTGGGAAAATATAGGTGTTCATAATCCCTGGAGGACACAAAGTAGCGGTGGGTGGCAGCGAGGCCAGGGTCTGCCACAGGGTCTTAGTCATGTCCGTTAATTGTCTTTATAAATGGTAAGGCGATATGGTAAGCACCAGAGGGGGCCAGGATGTCAACCATACGGTCTGCATCATCCACCACTTCCTCTACCTTAATGCCCAGAGCCTGGGCGACCTGGTGCTGCAACTGCTGCAACACCCTGGAGTCTTCCAGAGCTGGGATTATGGAAGTGCCCTCCAGCACCTCATGTGGTAAAGAGGAGGAGGAGGCCACCAGAGGTGGTGGTTGCTCTCTACCATCCCCACCCGAGGGATCTCGAGACTCCGGGGGGACGGTGGTATTGGTGCTGACATCTGGTCCCACGCCGGTGTTGGTGTAGACACTTGGTGTAGCATCTGCACCGGGGTCTTCATCGATGCCATCGCAGTCAGCGTTGATGACGATGTTGGTGCTGTTGTCAGTGCCGAAAGCGCAGCTGGCACCGTAGCAGCCGTCTGAGCTGCTGATGCCCCCTGTGGCGAAGGCAGCACTGTGCTCAGTGCTGATGTCGGTGACAGTGCCGCAGCCAACGGCGTTGATGCCAGAGGTACTGGCTCAGTCGCTGGTTGTGGCGGAACAAATGTTGCGGACGCCACTGATGCAGCTCCCGAGTGGGATCCTTGGCTCAGACTCTCGCCCTGATGGAAAGCCCACGGAGTCCAAAAGGGCCACTAAGCCAGGTTCTATCATTGTGAGGGCCACTGCATCGGGCGGGACCCTCTATGGTGCCTTGAGCTGGACCTTCTGCTCCTGCTATGGTACGAGTCTGACTCCAACTCTGATGTTTCATAATAGGAGGACCAGGGCGGCGCTGCACTTCTCGACATAGAGCATCGGGAGCCTGGGGACTGACTGCACTCCCTGGATGGAGGTGCTGGCGTCGGGGGGTGCTGAGGTGATGGGGATCGTCGTGACATCATCACCGGCTTTCCCTTTGACTGAATGGCTGCTGGGATGGTGCCTGCAGTGCCGGCACATCCTCCTGCCTCGGGAGCAAGACTGGCGCCATGAGTCTCAGCAGGTCCTGTGCTGCCTCAAAAGCCTCCGTGGTGGATGGGAGTGGCAGGTGCTCTGAGGGTTTTGGCGAGCGTGACGGGCCCAGGCTTGACTGCCTCACTTGGGCAGGCGTCAACGTAGCCCCACTTCGAGCCTCAGAGCCGTGGCCTGACTGAGGTGCCACTGATGGCTGGTCCCTGGATCTTGCCAAGGGGGATTGGTTTCTTTTCCTCGTCATCATCTTCTGCACCAGCGATTGGGACTGGTGCCGAAGGCTGGAGTGCTCCCCAGAGGCTCCACGACGGTGCTGAGCCTCCTTGGCAGTGTCTGTCTTCGACGTCGGATCTCTCAAAGATAGCACTGGAGCTCTCTGCACCGAAGAAGACGTACTGGGAGTGGGATTCCTGGTGCCTGGGTCCAACTGAGGTCGGAGAGCTGCCTCCATGAGGAGGATTTTAAGCTGCTGCTCCCTCTCTTTAAGAGTTCTCGGTTGGAACTCCCGATAGATCTTGTAGCGGTCTTTTTGGTGACCCTTGGCCAGACACCGTAAACAGGAGGTGCAGGGGGTCACTTTTAGGCATGCGTTTCACGCAGTCCTGGCAAGTCTTGAACCCCGGGGGATTGCGGCATGTCCCGGTGACAAATAAGGAGGGGAGAAAAACGGGGGAGAGGGGAGGGAGGAACCCCCCATACCTGAAACTTATAAGTGAACTAACTATGCTATACTAACATACTAAAATGAACCATCTACAGCGAAAACCAAAAGTAGTGCTAAGCTACTTGCTGAAGCAAGAGCAAGGGGAAGTTCTAGCTACCGGTACTGGTGGTAAGAAGGAACTGAGGGGGTGGCGGTTCAGCAGGGTCCTTTAGTGGGCACCATGAAAGTGCCACTCCAGGGGGCACCTAGGCCAACCCCGTGGATGCTGCTAGGGGAAAAATCTGCTGGCTACTGTGCATGTGTGTGCGCCCACACCTGATTGGATTGGAATGAACATGAACAAGCACTCAAACAAGCATGCAGGTTTCTAATGTGGAAGGGGAATAATTAACTAATATCTGAGGCCAGTAAAGAGGAACCATCCAGACTAGCAAATCAAATCTTAAGAACTGCTGGATACCCCACTTACAAGACCACAAACATCTCTCCATTGTGCTTGCTGGAACCCAGATTTGGATCTGTGAATGTGTTGCCTTGTCCTTTTTTATTCTAACTTTTCAGGTCACTACAGTCTTCATTTTCTCTAAAACTACAGTTTGGGGAACTGGATGACTCAAGTAACTGGGATGCAGAATCTTTTGCTTCTACGTAATCGGTTAAAATTGAGCCCCGGCCAGCTGTGACCCAAAAGGGTGTTTGATGCCCTATGTAAATAATTTGGTGTTCTCAGTCTATTTCCCATAGGCAAGAGTCTACCAAAGCCACTACAATGTTTAACACCAATTGGTGATCTTAGTGGAGCAGCCATAAACTGAATGAGCATAGTGGCCAAATCTCACCCGTAAAGGTGGTCTCATCAGATCAGGAATCAGACACATTGGCGTAGTAGTACCAGAGGTAACTTGCCTGTGCTGTGGATAAATTTGAGGACTTAAATCTCCAGGGAAGTTAGGCCAGCACCTTTCACCAGCACTCAATGCACATAAAGAAAACAAAGCTTGCCATGTTTTATGATCTTGGGAGAACAAGTGGTATTGATGGATATGCATTCAGAAGGGCATTGGCAAAAATGCCTATAAATGGTTAACAAGGTAATGGTAAGAAATGTTGACCTTGATTTGTTTAGCTAAGATGTAAAGATTTTTGAAGGTCAAAGGTGTCCTTGTGTAGTGTTTTGGAGTCTAACTGTGTCTGACCCTCTAACATTAAGCTGCTGTGGCCTGTAGTTTTGAAGAGTGAAGCAAACCAGGGGGAAAGAGAGAAGGGGGAGAGAACAGGAAATGGAGTGAGGTGTTTCAGGAAGTTGTCAGGAGTTGACTGATTGATTCCAGATGGAAAGGGTCACCCTCCGTGACCCAGGAAATACTCACTGGGGGAAAGCAGTTGTTGGCTTGTGAAAGGGGAGGGCCTGGGAGCTAGAGACTATGGTGGAATGCACATTCTGCTTCCTTTTATTCTTAAAATGTTGAGTCTCAATCTTCAGTATTAAACAATTTGATTGTCCTTGCCCAGCAAGGGGGAAGTGAGTGGAGCTAAATCTGGCGCTCCAGTAACTTTACCTCCATAATCTAAAACATTCTTACTCTGTAGCATAGATAAAAAAGTGAACCAGAAGAATCATAGTCAAGACGACACGAGCTCTCTTTTGCTGAATTGCAGTAATGCCGAGAGATGGGCCCAAACCAAAACCCAAGCTCCAACAACCTCCAAAACACTGAGAGAGTTCAGAGTTGGGCCCATCTCTGAGGGTGGCTTTATTTATTTACTCCAGGCTTCATCCCATGAGGTGATGTCTTCGCCCACCCAGTGGTGAACTTGGGAGGTGACAAAATGAAACCACACATGAGAGGGGTCTTACGGGGGTTTCAGCAGTCCCCGCTCACCATGAAATTTGAGGGTGCTCAGCACTTAAGAAGAATGCGACTTCTGTCCGGAAGTTATCACTCCTGTTTCAGGGACCAGTAGAACATTGTGAATGAAATGTAGATCATCTGTATTCTCTCACTTTTTGTGTATAATGCAGATACCTATATAGTCACACACCTGTAATGTGTACGGTTTTATTTGTGTGTATTAGTATATTACTATATATTTTGTGTGTGTGTGGATATATAACATTGTCTCTCTGTGGCTGGGTATTTGTATTTTTTTTATATATGTGTGTGTGTGTGTGTGTGTGTGTGTGTGTAATTTTATATATATATATAAAATATGGGATATATTTTTGATTTACATTTGGTTACAATTTAAAATCTTGTCGTAAATATTTCAGACACTGGAATGATTCAGGTCTATTCCCCCGTTGCCATAGCGTGGTCTGTGCTGGCCAGTGAAAGATTAAAATTTATTTCCATTGTTTAAGGGAAAATAATGAGGTGCATCTGACTGGGTTCAGCTATGTCATGCGGGAAATGTTCACTTTGGAACAGAGTCTCACTCCACCCAAATGTGCAATGATGAAATCAGTTGGCACACACAAAAGCAACACATTTTGTGACAGGAATGCATGAGAAGTATTAATGTACAGTATGACAAGAGCCTTTTGGAATGAATTAACCTTGTCGTAAAAAAAGAGAGAGAGAGAGCATTCTTTAAACCAGCAAAATCCTACAGGAGGGCAGGGTTTCCCTGCTGTGTGCTGAATACAGTTTATCAACAATTAAAGCCTGAAATTCTCTTACTTAAAGCATGACAACTGCATCTTTGAAAATTCATGCACACGCTCAGGGTCAGATCCTTAACAGCTCGCTGCAAATGAGGGTAGCTCTGTTGAAGCCAATGGAGCTACACCAATGTGGACCAGCTGAGGATCTGGGCTTCAAAGTTCTAACGAGATGCATGTTCTTCAGACTGTTTCAAATGATGGATTTTTTTTTTAACATATGTGGTTTAAAGACGCACGTATCTCTGGGTTTAATGAATTTATAGCTTAGGACATTTTGTTTTAAAGAGAGATCTCAATGAGACTGAGTAACAAATACAATTATTTCCTCTAAGAGTTTACTTGTGTCCTGTTAGAACTCAGCGAGATTGGACAAAAAGGGCAAGATTTTCAAAATCCGTGATTTTGAGAGCCACAGTTTTTTGGTGCCCAACCTGAGACACCCTTAAAGGGACCTGATTTGCACAAAATACTGAGTGCCCACCTTCTGAAAACCAGGCCCTTCTACCCCTTGCAGCTAATGGCAGTTTCTGTTTATCTCCGTGGATAGAAACCTATGTTTTAGGAGCAGATGGTTGTAAGTTTGATTTCCTGTGATGCACGTGTGTGTAGGATAGCAGATGGCTGTGCTTCTATATATACGTAGCAGAGGGCACATTATTCTGGTGCTCCGCAGTCTGCCCTCATTATCTGTACATATAGACCTCTATGCTACAATGCATCACAGAAAACTAAACTTAGGATAGTCTCGTCACTAGTTCATTATGTCATGTATATTGAGGATAGCATATGGGCCTTCGGATGCCATGTTAAATGGAATGAAGGCACAGGATAGACGCTGAAAATACTTTTTCCCCCAGTGGGAAATAAACTATTCTATTTTTCAAATAGAATAGGATTTTAATTCAATATAATAATAAATACATCAAAAGCTGAAACAAGTCATTAACCTGCCTTTTTCCCTAGGTTGTGTTATCAACAACAGTGAATGTTGATGGACATGTATTGGCAGTGTCTGACAACATGTTTGTTCATAACAACTCTAAACATGGACGGAGAGCAAGAAGACTTGACCCCTCAGAAGGTATGGAACTTTGTCTGGAATACGGTACACCAATGAAAACAAACACATGCACTCTGCACTTGAATTTTTGTTTGTTTTGGTGGGAATGGAGAGAGCTGCAGAACCTCAGGGGCTTTAGAGAAGGAAGATGAACCAAAAAAAAAAGAAGCTCCACAGCATGCAGAATCTGATCCTTCTACATCTAAGAGAGAGACTCCCCCCGTCTATTAATTAGTTAGCTTGTACAGGGTTGTGAAGATGAAAAACTCGGTAAAAGCGTCAACAATTAGCTAAGAATTTCAGACTTAACTGCTCAGCTGGCCTAGACTTGATTTCAGGCAAATTAAGCAACATGACATCTTACTTAAACAGAAACATTACAGTGCAAGATGTGTATGAAAAAGTGTCAGTGGTTCCCTTAAACAAACTGTGTGCAAAGCATAACAATGCGCAGAAGGAAACTGACACTAATTGATTTTAGTTTGTTTGGCTAAGCAGGAATTGCCGTCGTCCATGGGACTGTTCTTGGGGTATATTAAAGCAATTACCAATACCTGTATCTGTTAAGCTTCAAAGTGGGTAAACCCCCCTCTCTCTGTCCCTGCCCCTCTCACAAACTCCACTTCTTTAATCCAGGCACCACTTACAATAACTTAACAATCATATCTATGTCTCTTCCCTCCTCCTCCAATCTCCCTGAAGCCTGTGAAAGTGAGAAGAGTTTGTGATGTTAGTAGAAGAGACAAGCACGGCTATTATTTCATTACACTGTTTTGTTGCCCCCCTTCTTCTTAAATATGCCCTGTATCAACCTAAAGAAGAATTAATGAACTGGAAGAAAATGATTGAATCAGTAAAGAATTCGGAGCAGTGTTAATTCCCCCCCAGCGGGCAGTGAAATGGTAGAAGGAAAATCCCAGGATTCCAAGCCTAGGAAGCCATCCAGTTTTTCCTTGACTGATTGGATGTGATTGACTGGCTGTTCAAAGGAGTCTCATGTTTTTGGAGCCCTGCCAAAGTTCCCCTCCACCTCTGACCCTGTCAACATTGGGAATGGAGTGATGGATTGACTTTGGTTATGGCCTGGAAACCATATTGGGTTCCTGATGGGATGTATAGTCCAGAGGCCTTGAACATATGGAAAAGAGCAGAAAAAAATCTATTCCATAAAGTCACAAAAATTATTAGAAATTGTCTCTTGATAGGAATTGGAGAAAACACAAGATATTTCCATATCTCTCTCTCCCATTGATAAACACAGTAAATCGTAACACATCCCTCCTACAGCCTGCCTTTTTTGCTCTTGTGTGATCGTATGCTAATAAGTGTTTTTAAAACAGCCTCTGCACAATCACTTAAGTGTTTCACTTTTACACCCACTACTACAGTTGGCCTATTAGGCTTTAATGACACAATGTTAAGTGTCGGTAATGAATAGGCGAGTAATGAACACTAGCAAGGCAGAGAACAAAATTATTTTATTTTATTTTTGGTTCCTTGGAATGGTAAGCAGCCTTGGTGGGTGAACGAATTAAAGGCTGTGGTGGCACTGGGGATACAAGCCAGCAATACAGCTGCAGCAGTGCAAACCCTCTAGAGTGGACAGGCAAAAGTGCAATAAGCCGTGATTTGCACCAGTGCAATTTGCGCAAATAACAGCGTTACCTATCCACTCATGAGGTTTAACTGGCCCCAACCTACCCAAAAACCTAACCTCCAAGACCAGTTGCAAGAAAACTAACCTACCACTCTTTTTTAATCCCTTTTTTGTTTAGCCACACCATGCATCAAAGCTATTAGCCCAAGTGAAGGCTGGACTACAGGGGGCGCAATGGTGATCATTATAGGAGACAATTTCTTCGATGGGCTACAAGTGGTATTTGGGACCATGCTTGTATGGAGTGAGGTAGGCAAAAGTAACTTGCTATTGCATAGCTGCAATAGATATTGCTGGTATAGAGAAGGTCGATGGGGAACAACTATTCGCTCATTCTCATGATAATACAAGAACAAGGGGACGGTCCATGACATTGAAAGACGGTTACTTTAAAACTGAGGAAAGGAAATGCTTTTTCGACCAGTGCTTGCTTAGTCCGTGGAATACTTTGCCACATTATATCATTGTGTCCATGAACTTTTAGTGGGATTCTAAAAAGGACTGGATGTTTATATGGATAAGAAGAATATCTAGAGTTACAGGGAGGATTAAAAGAAAAGGCCAGGAGTTTGGGAAAGGAAACAAACCTTCAAGTTTCAGGGCATAAATCAACAATTAATTAATGGGGGACAGGAAGAAACTTTCTCTGTAGGCAACCTATCCTGTAAGTTGCTTTATGCAGGATTTCTTGTAGCTTCTTCTGAGGCAGCTGGTGCTTTGCATGATTGGATACAAGATGCTGGAGTAGATGGACCACTGGTCTGATCCAATCTGGCAATTCCTAGGAAGTAGTAAACAGTTTCATTTGCTTGAGAAACACGACCAGGGGCCAGTGGGGAAAAAGGCAAACAGCCCATACATGACATGCTTCTCTCTTGTTGTTATTTCCCAGCTGATCACACCTCACGCTATTCGAGTCCAGACCCCCCCTCGTCACATTCCTGGTGTAGTCGAAGTCACACTATCGTATAAATCCAAACAGTTCTGCAAAGGAGCCCCGGGCAGGTTTATTTACACCGGTAGGTGAACGTGATTTACTGTGGAGGGCTGGAACATGAATGTCTCTTCCTCTCAGTAATATCGATTACTCTTTTTTAAATACTTGCCACATGCCATTTGAAAACTGTTCTGCTATTTGAGGTGTTTGGAAGTGTAAGGAGATAAAACCTCTATGCAATGAGGAAGCTAAGGGAATATTACGCCACATGTTAATATATTTTGCAGATTAAAGCTCATGCTGATACAGTACGGCGCTCTCTCTAGATATATTAAGTGTACAGTAACTTGATAGCATTGCTCTGCATACTAGAAGATGTTTTATTTATAACAGTATTCATTTTACATTTCTCTCTCACTGGGGGTAACCTCTCGTTTTCAGGATGGCCCCCAGGGACTGGCTGAATGTCTTATGTCTAAAGAAGCCAATGAGCTGAGTGCAAAATAAATCTTGATTGCTTTTTTATTTTTAAATGGATATTGTCAACTTGTTTAGTGCCCCACATTTACCTCTGCCAGCAGGAGAATAATTATATTTATATATATAAACACAGAGAGAGAGAGATTTATAGCTCTAGAAAGAGAAACCAGTGCAACTAAAGAAGAATCTTCATTTGTTGTCAGTATACACAATAAAGTTTTATCTCCTAATACATGTGGATGGAAAATGGGAGCATGTTTTAGAGGATTATATATATGATGACTAATAGCTTCTTAGTAGTCATATTTTATTTAGGTGGCTGAGAATTTAAGCAATGATTTTTGTTTTAAAAAACCTATTATTACTGTTAGCTCTGGTAAATATTGATATTTCTAGAATATCAAATTTTGGACACATTTTGCAGCAAAAAAATTCAATTCTCAACCTGAAAACCTCCAGAAATTTTTCATTCAAAATTTTGCAGTTTTTTGACTACCTGGAGAGCCAATCAAAATGTTTCCAAAAAATGGGAAAATTTTCAATGAAATGTTGATATATTTATAAATTTGTGAAATGTATAATTTTTTAAAAAGCAATAATTCTCATTTTAATTTTAATGTATTTTTACAAGCTTTCATGATTATTACTACTTAGGAATGTGTTTATTCATTTGTATTATAGTAGTAGGTAGGAAATCCAACCTAGGACCAGGGCCCTGTTACGCTAGGTGCTGTGCAGACAAATAACAAAACAATCCTTGACCCAGTGAGTTTACACTGTAGGGCCCTGATCCAAAGCCTGTTGAAGTCAATGGAAAGACTTCTAGTAACGGCAGTGGACTTTGGACGGGGCCCCAGATGATTAGGGCCTGAAACTGATCTTGCCCCAGAATAACCTCACTAAAGCGCAAGGAGCTGCTCTGGATTTATACCTGTGTTTGTGAGGTAAGACTTTAGCCATAATTTTTTATAAGCAAATTCCTTTTAAAGAGACAGCTTTGATTTGTGGCCCTCAATACATTGAGCACAGCTTCTTTAACTAGCAGATAACTAACTGAAATGCAAGTGACTGTGATCTCAAATCTGCATGAAAACATAATTGTATTGTACAGAAACAAGACTGAAAAAACCCATAAGGGACCCAGTCCTAGCAGGCTTATAGAAATGAGCTTTCTCATTGATTTCACTTACTAACAGGCTGCAGGACCAGGGTTGGGTCTGGTATGAAATTTACCAGGGGAGGGTCTGTTAATTCTTGAGCATATCCTGAGTCAGAGACTGAAAATTTAAGTTCTTCTGTGGCACTTCTTACTTATTTAGGCCCTGATCCTGCAAAGATATAAGTGCATGCAATGGACTTGGACTGCTCACATGCTTCTGAGCAGGATCAATGATGATGAAGAACTGCATAAACCAGAGCAATGTATTTCTATTATGGGGAAATTATTCCTCTTTTTGTAGGTCTGTGTTTTACGTGCAGGGCTTATCTGTGCTATCTATAGAGGGTTGAAGTCAAAATGTAGTGCTGCTCTCTGACATGTTAATTAGTGTATTTCCACCAAAGAGGACATGAAGATGTACATGACAAATAGCAGAAGAGAGAGACAGAGAGAGGATAATATAATCTGCCTATTTTGCTCTTGTTATCAGCGTGGAGATACTTGTTTAGATTCACTGAGGAGCGAGTGGGTGCTTACTGCCATATGTTACAAAATAGCATGTTAGCAGAAGATGCAGAGGTACATAAGCTGGTGTAAAATTAGACAACTTTTCAATCTATCTATCCAAGGACTTGTAGTTCTCCCATCATGTTAGGCAAAATGATAAACACAGCTATTAAGTATAGTGTAATCAATTCCCCCAGGTCATTGCTGCTGATAATAGCAGCAAAAACAACTTCCAAGCTATGAAAATAACATGTTTATTTTTCTCTCTCCATGGCTGTGATATCATGAGTCTGTTTTGACCGTGCTGTGAAGAAACACAAAGGTTTTAAAAAAAAAATTCTATAGCTCTTTTTGTGTCCATAGTGCTTTACAAACTTTACCTACTGCACCAGTAAAATGCAGCCACTTCTTGAGTGGAGGATGGCAGCCAATGGGCACATACAACAATAGTGAGGGAAGGGAAATATAGCAAAGCACAGGAAAGCCTCTCTCGTGGAGAGTAAAACAGCTACAAGTGTCTTAAATACTTCCTTGATGAGTTCTTTATAAGCATTGGCTGTAGTTGCTCAAATTTATGTTGAGGGAGGTGGTCTGTGTGGTGGCAGATGGGAGGAAAGGTTGGTCCTTGCTATTAAATTGTGTCCACAGTATGAAAAAGTGGAGAACCCTTTCTTTAAAGAAATACTCTTTACATTCAACCTCCATCAGGCAATATTCCTCAGAGAAACATAGCGCTTAACACCATCTCCAGAAGATCAAAGAGTGAGGGACACCTCATCTTATTAGTATTGTTATTTGTATTATGGTAGAACTTAGAAGGCCCAAATAGAATCCAGAATACCGTGGTGCTAGGTCCTGAGGCCCAGATTTTTAAAGATATGTAGGTACCTGACCCCTTGATTTCAGTAGGAGTTGGGTGTCTAAATGCTTTTAAAAATCTGGGCCTTACTGTTTATAAAGTGCTGCGAGATCCTCAGGTGAAAGGTACTAAGGGTCATGTGGTGTTAGAAGCACTGAATAGTTGGCTAAGGCAGATCATGGGCATAATTAGATATTTAGTCCTGCCACGAGTGCAGGGAATTGGACTAGATGACCTCTCGAGGTCCCTTCCAGTTCTATGATTCTATGACTATTATCTATACTTTCATACTATACGCAAATCTAGAGGACGCCAACTAAGCTCAGGGTTTCATTGTACCAGGCACTGTACATAGACAAAGTAAGTGACAGGCTGTACCCTGAAGAGTTTGCAATTGAAACAGATGAAAGGAAGTATTATTACTCCGATTTTACAGCTGGGGAATTGGGATGGAGAGAGATTAAGCAATTTGCCCGGGGTCACACAGGGAGTCTGTAGCAAGTCTGGGAATTGAACCCAGGTGTCTTGAGTCCCAGCCCAGAGTTTTAACCACAAGATCATCCAGATCTATTATAAAAAGGTGGAGATGGAACAGAAATGATTTTGGTAGTTTGAAGTACATGATTCCCTGTGATTTGAGTAAAACTTTCAATATTTAATATACAATCAAATAGGAATGTTCAGCCTGATGAAGCTTTAGCTTTTTATAAAAGAGCAGCATTGACAAGTTGAAGAAGAGAGTGATATAAACTGTTAAGGATAAGAATCAGAGAGAAATTTCAAGGGTAAGTCTGAATGCCACAGTGGTGCTGTTACAGGAGTGCATATGCTCCCTGTAATGTGTATTCAGAATAGGCTATGAGGAAAGTGCGCTGTGCTAGCAATGCTGCAGTTGAGGTTCTGTCAGCATCCCCACTCTTAAGTGCTATCACTCAGGGTGCTGCAAGTCAGCCATCACATTCCTCTCATCACCGGAATTTGATGTGTGGCCTTTTCCATAAGGATCCCATTATGGAAAACGTGTACAGAATTTAGAGGTCTATGGAAAAGTCTTGAAAAATGGACTGACATTGCTAGCTTGTTTATGGAGTTTGTTGAACAGCCTTGTTGAATTTGATAGTGCGGATATAATTCTATATAAAGTGAGAGAGAGAGAAAAACAAAAAGCGTGTCTCTCTCTTTTTAATCAATGACTATGTAAAATGTCATCCTTAGGACAAAACATTGTCCTCTAATATCTTGCAGTATAAAAAGGTGACACACCCATTTCCGGATTCTTGGTACAGGAAGGCTGTTCTCCACGGCTAATGTAGCAGTTGCCTTATATTCTGCCTCTAATAATATATAAGCCCAAGTTCTTGACTTTAATGGCGCTCAGGTCAGGATCTGGCTCATTGTAATCTTTTGGATCTTATACTTGACCCCAGCTCTGCACGTGGTTTGTTGTAGGGAAACTCATCTCAAACATAGTGTGACAGGAAGATTTTGAACATAGTTTTTCATCCATGTACAGACAGGCTTGATGGGTTAACTAGTCTGATCAATGCAGTATAAGAACAGGTTGGACAAACACCTGTCAGGAATAGTCTGGGTTTATTTGGGCCTGTCTCAGTGCAGGGAGCTGGACTTTGATGACTTCTTGAGGTCCCTTCCAGCCCTACATTTCTCTGATCCATGGGATATACCGCACTCCCAAGGGACTGCCTTGGGTTGGGATATATGCCAGCTGCACATTGTAGGAGGTGCTGTTTTTTTAAGGTTTATAAATTGGAATTGAGAATGCCTTGTTATCCTCCTCTTGGAAGGGAAACAGTACTTACAAGGATGGAGCTAGCACTGGAAACTAACCTTGGGAAGAGCATGTGATTTTCTTGGGGGCAGCTGCTGTCCTGCCGGAGCTTATGAAGGGCACGTTCCAGAAAGGGGCATTGAAATAGCTGTAGGACTGTAGGGAGTTGCTTGTAAAGGCCCAGCAAATACAGCAGAGGACTCAATGACATTGTCATAAATTAAATGGTGCTTTGAGTGCGGGAGACAGGGATCAGACTGGGGAAAAAAGAAAGGTAGTGGTACTTTTTCAAGCTTCACCCACAAAATAAGCCCCATGCACGTAATTCACCATGAACAGTAGATTGTGCAGATGCTCAACATATACTTTATGGGCTCCAGTCACTCAGCTTTCCTGTGGTGGGGTCAGAACACACCCATGGGCTCTGCTTGGTTTCCCTTCAGTCATACCTGGTCCAGTGGGCTTCTTGTGCTTGCTTGCCCTTTGCAGAAGTTTCTCAGCTGCCCTGCTGGGCTCTCCTAAATTCCTTGGATTGGTCCCTTCTTGATAGGAGGGGAGAGAAAGAAGTGGTATCTCCTAAGACCATTCGCTGCTGGCGTCAGAATGAGCTGTCACTCACAGTAGATTGTGCATGTCATCCTCCCTCTCCTGTCTACGTCATTTGATTGGACAGAGAAATAATAATGCTGCCATTTAAAGCATTAGCTTTCATTGAGAAGAATGGGAAATGGCACTACATCAGTTCCCTGAGTGTGAGTTTCTGCTTTTGAGGTGATCTCAACAACCGTTACAGCTAGAGACTTAGGGTGTGGCTGCACATGAAGTTGTTCCTGATTATCACAAATGTGGACACTCTTATTCCAGAATGAGAGTAATCCAAAATTGGTTAAGCAAAACTGGGGAAAAGTCACTCGTATTCTGGAATACAAGTGTGCACATGGGGGGCAGCTGCAGAATGGCTATTCTGATAAATTTTCAAGTGTAGACAAGCCTTTATTTGTGTCATAAATGAAAGCTTAGATTCTGGAGAATAAGAGGCAGCATAAAAGAGGTACTAGGTATGGCATACCAGCTAAATCCATGCCCATGCATAAGAGAAACTAAGGAGGGTCCCAGTGCATTTAGACCTAGCTCTGTTATTGACTGTAAATGTTCTGTTATCAAACCAGTTATGTTAGAGTGATGTGAATAGTTTAGGTGACAATTGGATTTGCTAACTAGCTTTTACTCTTTTTACCCTGTTACTTGATGTCAACACACAATTTTTTTTTCTGTTCTTGAAAATTCAATAGATGTTTAGTGTGTGAAACTTGACCTGCCAAAGTGGCTTGTCACAACTATGGTGATCTGAAACAGGAAGATTTTGTAAGACTTCTAGCCAAAATTTTCAAAAGTGACTAGTGATTCTGGATGTCATACTATTTAGATACCCAATTTGAGACACCAGAAGTGCTCAGCATCCATCCTCTGAAAATCTGCCCCCCTTAAGGAGGTTCCAGCTATGCACCCCAAAATACTAGTCACTTTTCAAAATCTTGGACTATAAGCCTTTGGAATGAGCACATATATGCCTTCTATAACCTGAACATCCCATAGCATTTTTTGTATGGGTTGGGGTGGTAACAATGTCATGGCCACATTTCAACCTGGGAACTGAACCTAAATCCCTGCCACACCCTTCAGCTTCAATTGGAAATGTTTCCCTCTGAAGGGGGTTGCATTTCATTGGTGAACAAAGTGAGCAGCTTGGATATTTTGGGCATGTCCTTTGTGATCAAAGCCGCTATATATATAATGTGTGTAAAATGGTTGAATTGTTCTCAGAACAGTTTTATATGATCTAAGAACCTTCTGCTCTTAAGATGTCAGAGCACACTACAAATATATACATGCCAATCCCTTGGGGAAAAAATAATGTTGGGCAATAGGCAACTTTCCTTGAGTAATAGATTTGGATATTCCTCATTTGATATTTTTAGTTAAACATATACATATACATATTTTTGTGCTTAGTCCAAGATATATAACCTAAACTAGTAGACTCCAAGCAAGAAGAGAAATGGCACATAATGATGTATAGGTCCCCCAGAGAATTGTCATGAATTCTCATGATTGGCAAAAAAAAAAAAAATTCCCCCTTTCTCAAATGGGATTTAGATTCTGTGGCAGTTGAAATGTGTATTATTAAACTCCTTAAGCAAACCTGAATGGTTCCCAGTGGAGAGCGAAGACATTCTAAGTATAGCCAAGACTAAATTCTCTGGTCTGGGTTTTCTCTACTCAATTCCCTCTTTATTAGCTCCTGTAATATTTAAACTTCATGCCATGCTGTAATTATTTAATAAAAAGTAAATATAAAATGTATCTCAGTGGGGAATATGACCTTTTACCTTCATGGTGTTATACCAAAGACAGACACAGATAAACAGAAAATCTGGATGAGAGTAATATTCTGTGTCACTTGATGGTTTCATTCTTCTAGTGCCTGACTCTTTGATTCTGAAAGGTGCTGAGTACTGTTAGGAAAGGAACTAAGTGCTGGATAGGATGGGACACTCTCAGCTATTGGCACCACTTCTTTCAAGTGACCATTTTTACAGGGACAAAGTGGCACAAGAAGATGGAAGATGCTGCTATTGAATGGGGACTCTGCCAAATGAGTTAAGCACATGTTAATCATTGAATAGTACAAAGAATTTTTAGCAAGATTCTCAGCACTTGGTTGAGTTAATGTCTTGTTTAAATCCCATCACCACTTACAAGTAGGGTTTTCAAAAGCTAGATCCTTGATTTTATTAGTAAACATTGTGTCTGAGGACAGCCAAAGACTTTGAGTACTCTGAGATTTGGAAAAGTCAATTTTGGTTTCTAATATAAATTTTGAATTGGGGGGACATAGCTGAATTTTGGATCATCAGGGTTAGGCCAAGGGTAAGTCTACACGGCAAAGAAAAAATGGCAACACCGAGTCTGAGCCTGGGTCAATTGACTCGGGTTTTTGTACTCAGGCTTTGTCTACATAGCAGTGTAGACATTCAGACTTAGGCTGGAGCCTGGGCTCTAAGACTCTCCCTTAATTGGGGCCAATTTTTCATTAAGGTTATTATGTTAAGGACACTGTGGGGTTTGGTGTTCCAATCAATGAGAGTTTTTCCTCTGACATCAGTGGGCTTTGTATCAGGCTTCTGCGGAATACACCTCAAGGCTTCATGTTTTGTTTTGTGGGTTTTTTTAAAAACAGCAATTGCCTAAGGCTCACACTCATGTCTGGCTACTCTTCTTTTCCAGCTTTAAATGAACCCACCATCGATTATGGTTTCCAGAGACTGCAGAAGGTCATCCCGAGGCATCCTGGTGACCCAGAGAGACTAGCCAAGGTAAAAGATTTGCTAGCATTTCACTAAGCCTTTTAAATTGCAACTTTTTCCGCTGATATGTAATAAAGCACAGAGTGGTAAATCGGATCTTACCGTTACAGCCCATGTGTTGCATGCGGAATATCTTTTATTGCCAGTGTGAGAATCTGTTCCATAGCTGGGAACTCACCATTGCAGACACCCTCCCAGCCCATATCTATAGTCTACTGCCCTTATCCGCAGCAGCGGACCTTTGCACTCAAATGGCACCCCATTGAATTCTATAAGGATCCATGGATCTGCCTGCACAGATCCAGTTTTAGGGGGTCTGTCAGCAGAATCACAGCAGGAAAGAGGTGAGCTTTAAGGTTGCCTGCTTTGAAACCACATGGAACAGATACATTTATAATGTATAAAGACTCATGTTTATACAGCACCTAGCACATGGGGTTCTGGTCCATGACTGGGGCTCCTAGGCACTATTGCAATACCAATAATAATAGTAATAGCCATGCTTGAGCCTTCCATTGCAGAATCCAAGCCTAATTTCTGATGATATTTAAAAGTAATAATAATTTTGTATAATTTGTCTGATGAAAGAAGATAATGGTAATTTTAAAAAAAGCCCTATAACCAGAGATCATGAACAGCAGATGACAGAAACACTGAAGATGGCTTTGAGGAATCTTAATTGTTTGTTACAATTACTGAGAAAAAAAAGTGTGTAATTTAAAGAACAAGGGTAGGACTTTTCAGGGCAGGAAAAGTGCCTGAGGATGGAACAAAGGTCCCATTGCAAGTCAATGGGGACTCATGCTCTTAATTCATCTAGGTGTTTTTGAAAACCCCACCGTAAATGTTCTAATCAATGTTCTGAAGAGCAATTTCAGGACTATGGAGAGCTCCTAGACAGGAGGATGGAACACTTATCAGTTAAAGTATAAAACTGTGATTTATTGATGCTCTTACATGTAGGTAAAAACTTCCCAAAGTGACTGGTGATGTTGGGTGCCCAACCTGAAAGGGGGGGCCGGCGGTCAACACTTTTTGAAAACAAGACGCCTTCAAAGTGTACCACGTTGAGCCCCCCAAACACCAATCACACTAGAAAATCTTGGCCCTGCTTTTTATTTCAGATGATAAATCAGGGCAGAAAACAGGTTTTTTGTTTGTTTGTTTTTTTGCGAGGGGAGGGGGGGTGTCTCTGAAGGTTTTCCATTTTCATACATCTCTTCCTCCTCCAGGAGATGCTGTTGAAAAGAGCCGCTGACCTAGTTGAAGCACTGTATGGAACACCACATAATAACCAGGTTAGAGTGGCTGCTTTTGGGGGAGGGGAAAAAAAACCAAAACCCTTTTTCAAGGTTTTGTAAAAACGTCCTGAAGTTAAATTGACCTTAGGCTGTTGCTGTCTTATAGGATATTATTCTGAAGCGAGCTGCGGACATAGCAGAAGCTTTGTACAGTGTCCCAAGGAATCCTGGCCAGATCCCTGCTTTGTCTAGTTCTCCAGCTCATAGCAGCATGATGGGAATCAACTCCTATGGGAGCCAGTTAGGAGTCAGCATCTCAGAGTCGACACAGGGGAACAACCAAGGTAATGTCTGTTATAATGTTTGCACAAAGTGTGAAGCTCTACCCTAAAATGTGATTGCAAAAATAGTGTCAGGGGACATCAGATTCCATGCTGATCTCTCAACTTCAGTATCTACTCAGTTTAAAAGTAGACACAGGGCCTTTTTTATTATTACTGGCAAACTGGACAAGCTAGTTTCTTTCTAGCTCACGTGTCCTCAACAATGAAGTTCTGCAATTGGAATTTAGGTAACAACTTTTTTGGTGACATGAGACAGGATAGTGGCTCTGTGGGGCTGGAGTAAATGGTACAAACTCCTTATTTTTGTCACTAAAGAAAGAGGTGACTCAAAACTAGAGCTGGGCAGGAACCTGGTTTTCCATTTTGCAGGAAATGCCATAATTCTGAATTTTTTCCATTCTGTTCTGGACCAAAAACAAAATTTTGAAATTTCCCGAACAGCAAATTTTAAAATTTCATTTTGGCTAAGTTTGACTTTTTCAGACTTCTTTTAAAACTGCTTTTTCTAGATAAACAATGTTGTTTCAGAAAAGGTGCATCATTTAAATTTCAACAAAATTTCATTCTGAAAAAAATTATCTGCTTTTCTAAATTGATGAAAATGGCACTTTACATTGAAAAACCTTTGACAAATTTCTGGCCCGCTTTCCTCAGAACAAATACAAGGAGTAGATCTGATGAGTAAATGCTTGATCCAAAGTCCTTTTACTTCAGTGAGTTTTGGAGCAGATTCTAAGAAGGGAACATTTTTAACACAGGGTAACATTTTCAAAGCACCTACATGAGTTAGGTTCAAGGGCTTAAGTCACTTTTGAAAATGGGACTTCAGCTTCTAACTTTCATTGAAGTCATTAGGACTTAGGTGTGTTTGAAATTTTTACCCATAGTCTCTTTTCTAGCAATCTTAAGTCTGAATTCCAACTTCCATTTCAATTCACATTTTTCAGTCATATCAATGCCCTCAGAAAACACCCAGACAGTAAATGCATCCACTACCATTGAGAAGTGAGGCTGAGAATTTTTAAAAGTTAATTGTTTCTTCTACAATGTTAACTTTGCCAAATTGCATGTATTTACTAGTGCTGTTTTCCTTGTTGAATGTGAACCTTAATGTACCATTGTTAGTAATGTGTGCCATAAAATACATGCAGCTCAGCAGAACTAACATCAGGGGAGCAATTTAAACTTTTGGAATGTCCTGACTGGAGTGCTTGATTTCTCAGTTTAACACTAGATTTCTGTAATATACAATCTGGGTAGTCTGAATGCACAGTTAGTTGGACACAATGTCCTCCCAGGAGGTGAAAGTCATGTCATATGAACGTATGTCCAGGTATATCCTGCCAAATGTAATTAGAAAGGTAATTTTACAGATTGGCAGTAAAGTCTCAGTACTGACTTAACCTGGATATCATGAAGTATTAACAATCTCCAGAAAAACAATTGTTCATGTTGATTTGCATTTCCTTTATTAATTTACCTGGACTAACTCAACTAGTAGAAACCACTGATTTCCTAAATGGTAACTAACTTACATTAAACTATTGCTGGATGAAATTTTTCTAATGAAGTTTCTTCACTGAAAAATAACTTTGAGCCTAAAATGAAAATTATGAAAAAAAAATTTTTTTTTTTACTTCATTCCTCTTTTTTCCCCCAGTCATTTTTGAAAACTAAAATTATGTTTGATGCAGGGAAAAATGGCCCAAACCCTGCTCCTACCATATTTGCAATCATTGTCCCTACTGGTCAAGTTGGGCTATTTTTTTCTGACTTATGTGTCCAACCTTTTCTCACACCGAGCGAGACAAGAAGAGGAGGGTATATTCAAAGTTGATTCTATAAGTGACTGCATGAATATTACTAATAAATTTTGGTACTTTATTTTTAAGTGGTAATCCATTAATTATTTGGAAAGTATAACCTCAACCCACATGTTGTAGCAAAACCATTAAAAGATGAGCTTACTATTTTTTTCAGATCTTAGACTCCAATTTCAAGTTTTAAACAATCAAATCTGATTACGAAAATACACACACAACTTCAAAAAATGCAAATTCCTGTGAGTGTTTTAGGCCCTGTTTCAGCAAAGCATTTAAAGACAAGCTTCAGTCCCATTAAATCAATGAAACTTGCTGAAGTGTTTTGTTGAATCTGGGTCTAAAAGAGCAATCTCAAAAGATTTTGTTGAGACTGGGAAAATAGAGAAAAGAAAAGTTTCAGGCCATATTCATTGACTCACTGTGAAATGTTTAATTTATTTCAGGTTACATTCGTAATACAAGCAGCATCTCCCCTCGAGGTTACTCTTCCAGTTCAACACCTCAGCAGTCTAATTATAGCACCTCCAGTAATAGCATGAACGGCTACAGCAATGTCCCAATGTCTAACCTGGGAGTTCCCAGCTCACCTGGATTCATTAATGGCTCTCCAACAGGATCTCCCTATGGAAGTAAGTCCATCTCTTTGGTAGCAGACTTTTATTTTGCTTAAGCCATACGTGGATCAAACTTTGCATTTAGGGTGTCTTTCAACTGAGGATCTCAAAGCCTTTTACAGCCTTCATGACAGAGGCATCTGTCAGGCCTGTCAAGACTTAATAATTTGTTATATCGTTACCATCAGAACTGTCCCCCTTGCTGGTGGTATCAGCAGAGGCCAAATGCTCACTTATAAATATGTCTTTTATATTGTAATAGAAAAGGATCACATGTCAATGGTTTTATCCCTGCTCCATAACAAGATGGTTGTAAAACATCTGTTATAATTTTTATTAGATGGGTTAGGTTTTTGGAGTCATTTCTAGACCCTCTAGGTGTTTCACCTGGGACTCTGAAAGAAGCCTATAGGGAGTTATTCACCCAAATCACACTAAGGGTATGTCTTCACTGTGGGGTGTCATTGCAGTTCATGTAGACATATCCAAGCTAGCTGTAACAGGAATGTCCCTAGCTTTTTTACCCTCCAAGGCCTAAAACGTTTTTGGTATCTCCCCCCGGTCAATCAGCAGAGTTTAAAAATCCGAAAGGCAAATGCCACAGCAGTATGGTGCCCATACCTGAAGTATGCCTGAAGTGCTCAGGGCTTGTGCTGAGTAAATATCCAGCATCCCAGGTGGACTTGTATAGTTCTGAAGTGCACAGTTCTGCAGCTTCACTACTCCAATACCCAAGTGAGCTTGGATATGTTTCCTTGAGCTCCACTCACACTCCATGATTGCAGTGTAGACACAGATTGGAGCTAAGCGCCTAACTCCCTTGGGGAACTCTAACAGGGGGGAGGCTTGGATTGTCAAAGTTGAATGGGCTGTGAAAGCTAAACTACCCCTCCTGCCCCTAGAGGTTTCCTCCAAACAGGATTGGGACAGAGTGGCAGGTGGAGCTTATATTACCATTGCCATAGTCTCTGTAATAAACATCCCTCTCTAAAAGGATGACTTCAGGCTCCAGGTATGTTAAGCCAGACATTTAGATTTATTTTTTCCCCCCCAAAAATCATTGCACATGATGGCCCCAAACTGAGACTATTCCAGACAGTCAGCAAAGGCTTTATCACCTAACTATGGGTTCCTATGTGTAAGGGGCTGCACAACTGGGAACTAATAATTGCATTCGTGTATTAGCACATGCAATGAAAGTAGGGTTAACATACTTCATGTACACAGTATGACCTGGTATAAAAAAAAAAAGCACGAGTCTGCACTCGCTAATGGTTTGCAATATCAAATGGAATTTGGCTGTGTTTTAGATGGAAGGGTTCTTGGTTTAATTAAAACTACTTTTGAATTACACCAGTGAACCTCTCCTCCATGCACACACACAAATAAATAAATCTGAAACTTGCCTCTTCTATTGTTTTTGTGCTGGGAGAGTTTCAAAATGGCCAAACAGATGTTTTTCAAATTTTTACATACAGCCTTCACTTCCTGGCTGCACGCTCCGTGCCAAGTTTCAGCTCAGGGAGAGAATTTTACGGCTGAATTATAAACCCCTGACAATAGGCGTTTATAATGAAATGCTGACAGACCCCTTAACTAAAGCAAATGTTCTCTTCTCTAAGAAGAATAGATGCAGAGTAAATTCCAGCTGTGAATTTGTGAGCATGGCCTTGTGTGAAGAGAAGAGGGTGTTTGCTTCATTTTGGTCTCTGCCAAGCTGCAGCTCCACTGATATCATCACATAATCCATGCTGAATTACTTGTAAAAGATACATTTAAAGTCACTTAATCCCCATGAAAACAATAAATGAATAGAATTAGCAGTAACTGGGACCTAAATTGAGACAGTGTTCCTGCAGAGTTTCACTTTAATCTTGAGCTATGAATGAGCGACAAAGGGTTAGAGAGGAGAGGTCTAGGAGTTAGACCCCACTTCTGGCTCTACTACTGACTTTCTCTGTGCTTCAATTTCCGCATCTGTAAAAATGAAGACAATGTGTACTACCTCACACTGATGGACTGAGGCTCAACAGGATCCTGTAAAGTGCTTTAAAAAACATCCTGGCTGAAAGTAGCTCTACGTGCAAATTATTTTTTCTTTTGTTAAAATATAGCACAATGGGTGAAATTCTATGGCCTGTGTCATGCAGGTCAGACGAGGTGATCATAATGATCCATTCAGGCCCTGTAATCTTTGAATCCCTTAGTTTTGGGGCACTTGAAAATAATTGTCATTGGTGTTAGAACAGTGATTTAAGTTTAAAAGTAATATGCACAATGTTCAGGTGGATACAGGGCCTGCTCCCTGTTTAGTTAAGGGGAAGTTTTGCCAGTGACTTCAGTGGAACAGGATTGGGCCCCACACCGTTTCACTGCAATTAGTTTAGACTAGCACTCTGTTCAAGCCTGAGTTCATCCCTGGCCTCCCACTTTGAGATGCAGTTCGGATTAACAGGTTGCCATTAAGAAATAAACAATATGCACAATAAAGCAAACATACAGCTGTTTCACACTTCCAAGGTTAACATAATGTTGCAGGGGGAGAGGGGTTTCTAGACATACCAGCTATTTTTTTAAATGAACCTTTTTCAGATGTATGTATTTTTGCCCTCCTCTTCCACTGGGGAAAACTAAAAACCTAAATATGTTTCATTTCCTTTTGGTTGCTAAAAATTGCATTTAGATTTTAAACTTTCCATTTTGGGGAAGGGATATTGCTACCATTATTTAACCAGCCCTAACCCCTCCCCCACCCCCCCTTCAACTTATCTAGTAGCAGATCCTCTTTTGTTTCATACAACCCCTGAGCAAAAGATAATTATCCTCTGTAGCGCCTTCATATTAACAGTTCTGGGCTATCACTCTACCATTTTTCAGCTCTCAGCCTGAAAATATTATTCCCCAAGCTTATATTTAATTTTACCTTAGAAAAACTGTGTTTAAAGCATTTTGGGATATGATTTGTATGAAAGAAGTAATATTAAATAAAACTGCATCTGCTTGAGACATACCTATCAGCTGAGCATGTTTAGCTATTCTGTGATGGGAACAGCTTCTTATTAATAGTATTTTTATACACACACAACTGAATCAAGGTGGGAGAACAATATTTCAGACAATTTTACCTCGCCTCTTATCAATTCCATTGCTGAAGACGATCACCTTTTTTTTTCATGTTGCAGTAATGTCTTCAAGTCCAACAGTTGGTTCTTCCAGCGCTTCTTCCATCCTTCCATTCTCCTCCTCCGTCTTTCCTGCTGTCAAACAGAAGAGTGCCTTTGCCCCTGTCATCAGACCCCAAGGGTCTCCCTCCCCTGCCTGCTCTAGTGGCAATGGAAATGGGTTTAGAGGTAAGAGATTTACAATTGATTTTCACCCTGCACATATGTAGCAGCCCCTGTACTGATAGGGCTGGAATGATCTTGTGAGCACTGAGTTATGCAGATTTACAGCAGCTCAGGGTCTGACGTGTGTTTATGTCCAAAAAAGATTCTAAACATCTCAAAATGAAAGTGCTGCAGATAAACTCAACATGTGGCACCCAGGGCCTTCTCTGTTGTGAGATTCACTAACCTTTTTTTCCCCCTACATGGGAAGGGAAGGGGGATGTGTAAGCGGTATCTTAAATTGCTGCATTTTTAAACTAGGTGAAGGGCACCTAGAGCTTATGGAGGGGATTTCTCTTCTCTCCCCACCCTTTTTACCATTTTTTCTAAATCTAAATAGAACATGTCGCTAGATCAAATATTGGGCCAAATGCTATAAATCAGCATAGCCCCATAGACTTCAAGAGAATGACCTTGATTTCAAGGGAGCTATGCTTGACTCACACCAGGTGAGGATCTGGCTCACTTAAGTGGTAGCTTAGACCTCGCCTATGTTGGCAAAATTTACACCACTCAAGGGTGTGAATACTCCACCCCCTTGACCACTCCTGTGCACAATGCTATGGCGACAGGAGAAGGTCTCCCATCAGCACAGAATGTCTTCACCGCATGCATTGCAAGTGTAGATATGCCCTAATTTGTATTTAAAAACCAGCTCTTTTGAAAACAAGGGCTTCTCTCTGACCTTCAAGGACATTTAAATCTGCCCACAGTGTTAATCCACAGCTCTATAGGAAGCAGCCAGTTTCTTAAAACTTGCTGCAGGATTTAGGCTCCTAGAGGGAATTGAGTCCTACAGTGCATTTACAGCCTTTTTAAAGGTGATCTGCAAAACAAATGTGAACATTGAGATAAGAATGGAGGGTTGTCCTACATTCCTTTCTCAACAGGCCGTGGGGGAGGCATGAGGCACACACATACGCTCCAACTTGTCATAAAAAAAAAATAATTATAGGTCCTGTGAAGCGATCTGGCTCCTTCAGGGTTCATTAGAGATACCCTAGAAAACACGGCTCTGGGACTTCAGCCATGCCAAGAGTCGGTGGTAATTCCAAAATGAGCCATACAAAACACACCTGGTTGGGTGCATTATTAATCCCTACCTAGGCCACAGGGACTACACATAAATTTTCTTATTTTATTAAAGAATCACACCCCATATGTGCATCGGACAAAAATAATTATATTTTTAAAAGCCAACTTATAAAAGTATGCTGTAGCTGTTCCAAAAAAAAATATTGCCACTTACCTGAGAGATTTCATGCCTTTAATACAGGTCCATATGAAGCAAGTTAGTTTCAGTGAGATTTCCTGAGTGTCTTAAATTACTTCTGTCCCAATCTGCTAAAACGGGGGTGAAAGGATTTGAAGAAAATACTTGAACTGTAGGTAAATAAGGCTTTGTCTACATAGACGTTGTACCCCTTTAAAATCAGTGTGTGGACACTCTTAAATTGATATAGCAATATCTACATAAACCAGTAGAGAAGCCCTAAGCTGCTTAATTTAGGATGTGAATTTAAACGGATCTAGTTAAATTGGTGCAAACCCTTATGTAGAAATTTTTATTTTAGTTTACTTTAAACCTGTTCCCCATAGACTAGCGCTTAACTGAAACAACACACGTTTGCACCAGTTTTAGCAAAATCTGTTTTTAAAAAGCCTTAGGGCTTGTCTACACCATAGTGCAGTGCACACTACAGAGGCGTGAATTATAGATTGTGCTAACATGTTGCACCCAAGCAGCTCCAAGTAGAATTGAAAGGGAACTACACAAGCCCTTTGGTAAACTGCTCCAACTGGTGTAGAGACAAGGCCTCATTTTAGGAAGTCCCCTAACATGTAAGCTACTCAAAACTGTGATTGTCCCACTCACCCTTTGTAGTTACGCTACACTAGCCAAAGGGAAGAAAAGTATATAAAAGAAATCAACCACCTCAAGATAGCCAACCTCACTTGGAAACACCACTCTGCATCTACACTAGAGGTTCTGACATCTTACAGCTGTGTTAAGCTGAGGCAGCCTGGGGTAGACCCCTACTAAAGTAGCTAACTGAATTTTTACAACACATTTTTTCCTAGTCTAGACATACCCGGTTTGTCTTGTCTATTTAGAGTGGATGCTCGGCTACACTTTATATCAAGGTTCCATTTTTAAATAGTTTACAAAGGGTAAATCAATTGTTCAGCCACCAGGTTGCTTATATTCATCCATAACTCATGTTGCTCAGTGTCTATTCCATCTATTAGCCCTTCATCAGTGAAACCTTACTGGAATATGTGACCAGCAGCTCTTTGGGTTGGAACTCACTCACTCTCATGGGTGCTCTCCATGCGCTTTTTGTACAGGTCCCAGTGTGGATGCAGTTATAGCAATAAAAGGCACCTTTAACCTGGCATAGCGTGTTCCCTTTCCATATGGTAATAACTCTAAGGGGAAGAAACAAATCTTTATACCAATCCAACTGGGTCTACAGCAGGGGAGTATAGCTACAGTTAAAGCAGTACAACTTTTACATTTAGACAAGCCCTCACTCTGTGTATGTACAGTGCCTGGCACAAGAGGTTCCTGTAGGCAATACTGTAAATACTAACCTCAAGAAGCATTTTAATTTTCAGAGAAGGGTAGAAAAGCTACCTCCCAGCAATGCGATGTTAGTGGCTCACACCTAGGATCCTTAGGCCTGGTCTAGACACGGTTTTTAGTGTGGATCAGTTTTATAAAGGTGCCTGTCTACCCCTATATATCTTTAGTCTACTTAAATTGATACTATACTGGTTTCACATCACTACAGTGAAACTAGTACTAAAAATTGCTTATAGACCAGCCCTCAGAGGACACTGGGCTATGCTGCAATTCAGATTTCTAATCCCCTGCTTCTGCGCACAGTAATGCCATTTAGGGGCTGTCAACACTGTGAGAATGTTAATTTGGAAATTAGGCCATGGGTCCGGATCCTGTCTGAAACACAAGTTGCCAGGGGTCCTTTGTCAACATTATTTTAGGGCCGGCCTAGCCTAGGCTAAAAGGTATCTTTTTTAAAACACATTCGCTAAAATGTTTAGTGCATTCTAAAACCCTAGTGTTGACAGGGCAAGTTGGACTCTAAGATGGTGGGTTCACATCCACCAGTTAACACATGTTCTAAAAATGTACATTTTATTGGAGCATGGCAATGCTCTTAGTAAAGCCTGATCTAACCCACTTCGTAATCAATGGCATTCTTTCCATGAGCAACTTCAGGGGATTTTGGATCAGGCTCATGGAAATGAAGTATATAGCCTAGCAATGAAGGCACAGGCCAAAGAGTCAGATGTAGGTTCTATTCCCAGCTCTGATCTGATATGGGGCAAATTATTTGACCTTGTATCCATCTCAGTTTCCCCATCTGTAAAATAGGGATAATACTTACATCCCTCACAAGGCTTTTTGTGAGTGTTAATTTAGGGCTTGTCTAGACAGGAGCTATTCCTGATTAACTCTCTGTGTGCATGTTATTCCAGAATTAGAGTGTCCACATCAGAAGTTAGTCAGGAATAGCTACTGCGCTTTAAATTCACACCCTGCTTTAATCGCAATTAACTTCTCTGTGTAGACAAAGCCTTAGTGTTTGTAATGCACCCAGTAGTGCAGATCCACCCTACCTTTCAGCTAAATACCTTTGAGAATCTGGACCTTAGTCTTGCCATTGGTGGAGTTTACAGCAGTGAGAAATTTTTGCCAAAATCCCCTTGCAATCCTCAGATGGAAGCTGCTAGAGAGGACAAAGTATTGTTTTATAAAGCAGATGTAGAAAGCATGCCATACCTTAAAGAGTGAGGTTAGATAGCAATCCCACATGCCTCTTGTACAACACAAAGCTGAGAGCCAACCCACTCAAGCCATGTGGGGATACCCTCAGATAACCTCATCCTGTGCCATGTGTTCCTGCTTACATCTTTCCATCTGCTACACATTCCCATTATATAACAGGACACGATGGGGTGGAACAAGCAGCAGTCCATCGTGAACACCATCCAATTCTATACACACTCCAAATTGATAGCAGGCGAGCCCGCGCCGAACAATTGCATGCTGATTTCATGTCATACGTCAAGCCTGTTTAAAAACGGCATAGGGAAGATATAACATGACGCGACATGAGATGGCATGATGAGTGCACTATGCCTAATCATCTCATCGCAGATGTAAGGCAGCTGATAGGAAAGCAAGCAAATTGGAAACTGCTGGCTGCCTAGATTACTATTGGCCAGCTCAGGACATTTCAGTAGAAAAATTATGCAAGGAACAGGAGGCAACCCTCAGATGGTCAGTGGTTCAGTTACCCCGCATGACCCTAGCTAATCCAAAGGGCATTAAAGTCTTGTCTACACTTTGGAATATCTCCAACTCAGTCATCAGCATAGCTGCAGAGAGTCCCGAAGGCCACAGAAAGGCTTTGGGGGGGGGGGGCACCCATTGGTGTTGACCCCAGCTTGAAGATGAAGTGACTTGTTCAGGGTTGCAGAGCTGGGAACAGAACTCAAGTCCCCTGATTCCCCATCCCGTGCCCTATCGTTTTCCAGGTTTGCCCTGGGGGCTCAGCAGTGATGCAGCTACCCAGATTGTAAGCTCTTTGCACAGTGTCTAACACATGGACGACCTGGCAAAGGCTTCTAGACACCACCACAATATACACATCAATAATAAACCTCTGGGTGACTTATCCCTGAGCATAGACAACGCCTTAAGCATGTTACAGGTTACCTGCAAAGGATTTTTATTTTTTAAATTGGGTTTGTTCTCATTTCAGGCTGTCTAAACATCACAAGGAAAGATTTTTTGTCAAAAATGCTATTTTCTGCATGTTATTTACATTTGAAATATAGAGGGCTGTCAGTATTTTCCCCCAGTTTCTTGGTTGTAGAGAGAAGTATTGGGAAATCACATTTCAGAACAGGGGATCTTAAAGGGGTCTTTTTTCCCAAGGGCTGTTTAGCCATTGAAATGATTAAATAGGCATTAACTAAAAAACTTAAAAGTTTTAAACACTTTTCATAAAAAGATTCCTCCTCCCTTTACTGTTGCTCAGCTTCACTCTCTGAGATGGTCAATTTCACTAGTTCGCCAGGTGCCTTATAATCAGCCAGACCTCCATTTCTAGTGTAAAATACAAACAGGTTTTTATCATATATTTTTAATTGGAAAACATATTTCAGGCCCTATTCACACACCATAAAGAGGGGGAGGGCAGGAAGGGCTCAGTGTCCAACTTATCTTTACAGCTGAGCATCAAAGAAATGTCTACACAACAATCAGGAGGGGTGGTAACAGCACTGAAGCCATAGCCCAAGTACAAGCCCATCTGAAGCCTGGCTGCATACTCAGGGGGCTAGACCATGCTGCTGTGGCTTCACTGCTATTTTTATCAAAGCTAGGTGAAGTGTGCCTATATGTGCTGCTGCCACAACTCCCATTTGCAATGTAGACATACCCTAAAAGACCAGTCAATTTCTTGGTGTACTCTGCAGGAAGGATGGGAGGCTACTTGGGGTTCACGAGCAAAAGCTAGTCTTTACCAACCTTAAATTCCCCTCTCAACGCCTGACCTGGTCAGGAGAATGATAGGTCCCAAGAAGACAAGCTCTAGGGTTGAGGCCTGAGTGGCTGCAGAAGAGGAAAGATAAGGAATAGAGACCTCATCTACACACACCTTTGCACCAGTTTAGTTAAATTGATGCAAATCCTGGTGTGGACACTCTTAAAAGTGATTTATTTTGGTTTAGTAGAAGGTCATTCCTAATTGATTTAGGCTTATTGCAGTTTAGCTTTTCTTCAACTGCAATAAGAGTGTCCACGAAGCTTTTTGCACTAGTTTAACAAACTGGGTTGTTTTTTTTTTAAAAACCCACACCTTTATTAATCTGGTGCAGATTTCCCTATAGACAAGACAAGTTAACCTATTTCTCCTTCTTCCCTTAGGATTCCAGGGGCTTGTCTAATCTGGAAAAACATGGGGTGATTTAAAACACTACTTAGGAGCTAGCGTAGACAAAGACAGAGCTGTTTACAAATGTGTTAGCTGGTCAGGGTGAGATCCTCAGAGTTGACCACACCCTCCTAGCTAGAGCTGGTCAAAACTTTGCCATCAAAACCGCTTTCGTGGAAAATTGGGGTTTTGACATTTTTCCAAAACAGTGTCTGCTTTCCAGGGAAAATTTCAGCTTCATTTTGAAAAACCAAAACACCCTACAATGTAAAGGTTTTGGCCATTTTCCCTTTGGAAATGCCATCATAGTGCCTCACGCCCGCCTATCACTTCTATGGGCCAGACTCCCCAGCTGAACTACATCTCCCAGGCTGCCTCAGCTGGCTGGAAGGCTGTGCACACTGTAATCCATAACGCTTTCCTACCTTAACCTCTGCAGTCTAATGTCTGTTACAGAGCGGCAGCTGGTGTAACTCATTGGTGTTCCGTGTGGTCCCCTTCTTCTAGCCTTATCACTTGATTAGTTACACAAGGCAGCCTGCAGCAATTAAAGGAGGGAGAAAATTTAATTGGCACAATTGTTTTTATAAAAAAGCAAAAACAAATAAACCCACATTTCAGTTTAATACAAACATCTTCATGGTTGTAACACTGAGACTTAAACTTAGCATTCGCCATCCATCATCCCATCTGTATTCCTGGCAGCCATAGCAAGCTCTCTGTTTTTAATTCTGAAACCCATTAGTGAGGCCACAGCTGATCAAGTACAGGCGTTCTGGGCAACATTCAGCCATGGAGGCCCTCTGGAGTAGAGTCTGGACTCTGCCAATATATAGAGAAATGTTATTTCCACCCTCCCCAACCCCCACATTCTGATTTGGAGGGGATAGCAATTTTCTGTCAATGTGACACTACCATAAGCTCACTCACATGTGCAGGAGTGAATGCTGTGTTTTGCTAGAAGGCGGTGCCACATATCTCTGACACAAGCTGGACAAACAGAAGCCAACAGGGCCACATCTTGCATTACCCGCATTCTAGTCAACATCCTTCCCTCAGATCATAGCATATTCTTCACTCAGCCCCCAGCGCTGCCATCAAGTGCTTAAACAATTTGCCCAGTTGGGGCTTAATTCCCACACAACTTTTACCATATGCAAGTAAGAGGCTACGTTGGTCCTTTTGTTACAGCAGAAGATTAGGAGCTGCATCCTAATGCCAGTTACAGAGCAACAGCATTTCATTTTCTTTGGCAAAGTTGCAGGTATTTTGAAAATGTAAAAACCCTAGACAGCTTTCATTCTATGACAAAAGGAGGAAAAACAAAACCCCTCAAAATATTTGGTTGTGATGAAAAACGGAAAAAATCTTACACACAACCCCGAAAATTGCCTTAAAAAAAGTTTTGAATTAAAAATTTCAGCTGAGTCTATTAAGAGCCAATGGGCCTGATTTTCAGAGATGCTGCAGCTCCCATTGACATCAGCTTGAATTGTGGTCTGCCCACAAAAACAAGGCCCAATAGTTTTAGGTAACCCTCTTATCAGCATGTAAGCCAACAATTTTCTTGAATTCCTTGGGGGTTGGAAGTGCTGTAGCTTGCCACTCTGAATAGCCATCCGCTGTTGAAATGGAAGCTACCGTCCTCTCGCTTCCATGAAGCAACACGATGGAAGAGGCAACTGATGATGCATGTCTACTTGTTCCAGACGAAGCAAAGTGTAATTGCAAAAAATCAATTCCATTTTTTCAATGATTAAGCCAGACACATTTTAATTTGACAAACATGTTTGACTTCTTATCCCAAAGCGGTGATTGCATTTTCACCACATTTGTTTAATTCTAATTCAAGAGATCTTTGAAAAATATCAACCCTAATCATATTTAAATTACAGCTTTTTGTTGTTTCATAGCTAGGATGCAAATATCCCCAAACTTGAGGTTTATATTATAAGTGAAAGACAAGGCCTTTGCTAGAGGGAAACAAAACAAAGAGGTGGTTGTGTAGGGAGTTAGTAAAGGGAAAGGAGAGATATCTAAGAACTTGTTAGACCTTGGACTGCTTAGGTCAGGCTGTGGTGAATCTTCTTACATTGGCCAGGCAGCCTTGTCAAAAAATTACCATGGTAACTGGAAAGGAAAAAAAAAAAAAAGCTGGGGCAGGGGTGTAAAAAAGTGTTTCATATTTAAATAAGAGTAAATGTATATATTACATCCCAAAAACTATGTTGGAAGAACACTGAAGTTGCAAAATCAAGCACCCAAAAATTAAGACATGCCAGAATTAAAGTTGCCTGGGCAACCTGTCCTCCACCCACCCCAGGTCTTGTCCCCCTAGTCTCTGATTTTTATATGTGATGAGCACTGATAACTCTCATTGAGGTAACTGAGTGCTTAGCATTTCTGAAATACCATGGCCACCTAAAAATCACCAGTTGTTTTTGAAAATCTGGTTCGCTGCATGTGAGGTTACATTACTATAACACCCTGCCTCTTTAAAATTCTTCCTAGCCAGCTAGGTGAATTCCATGAGTAAAACTGAATTCTTTTCCCTACAAGGCAGGAAGAAATTTAAAGGGTCCATTGCTGTATAGTGTCTATTATTATTATTAATTACACACACCGAAGAAGCCTATCACCATCGCATCTGGGTGTTATTTGTGTTTGATATATAGATATATATAAAAATTCTCCAACCTTGTGACAATTTTAATCAAGTGTTTCAGTTGATAATTGCAAGCTGTCAAGGCTAATACAATAAGGCTCATCTCTAATTCTTTTTCCATTTCTCTCCAAGAAATAAAAAAAACCCTCTGGGATAATGACTGTGCTTTCTATATTCCCAACCCATCAGGGAGTGTCCTGCATTGAACCACCTTTATTGAAAAGTTACATCGATTCAATATATAGTAATACAGGCAAAAATAATTACAGCTTTGCTAGCAGTGTAAGACCTTAATCCAAACCTCACAAACATTCAATAAGAAGTGGTACAGGCTGGGAAATAGGCTTTTGACAGCACAGCCCCAAAGGGAAGTGGGGGGGGGAGAGGGTGGGGCAGAGGAAAGAGCAGCAGATCCAAGCCGTTTACATGAGCTGTGGAAAGAAGTGTGCGCACATGGGGTGTGTGTAGAAAATATTCTTCAATCTACTTGTTGCCACAGGAACAGCTGGAGGTGCGGTATTCAGATGGCAGTGTCAGGGGTGATTAGAGCTCTGCCCAGCACTAGGAGAAATGAGTCTAATTGGTATCGCTGCCTTTTTTAATCTGTAAAAATATTAGCCCAATCCACTGGACTGTACAGCCTCTCTTTTAAAAATTAAAACAGTAATGAATTTAGTCAACATCATCATTCGGACAACTCTCCCACCTTAAAAAGAATCCAGGGCTTGGTTCCCACCCAAAGTTGCATCAGTTTAACTAAAGGTCCGATGCTAAACTGACTTAACTAAACCAGCAAAGCTTTGTCTACAGCCCCTCTTACATTAGTTTAGCCAGTGCCACTTGTGTGTGCAGACATGCCCCAGCTGTGTTTCCTTTCTATATGGGAGGAGGAGCAGGGACTTGTTTATGCACAGGGAAGCACACTGTCTGGAGTCTGTTTCAAGCTGTGGCACTAACCATCCTTTGGCAGCCCATAGAACAAGGATCACACCACCTTTTTTGGGGTGGGAAGTACCTTAACACATCATTGGCATTAACAGAAATGGTCACTTCACCTCTTAGTGGCTTGGTCTCCCTCACTGTAATGTAGGAATAAAAATACCTACCTACATGACTTGCGTTTTTGTACATTGCTTTTAAGATCCTTGCATGAAAAATGCTAAGGAATTCTTAGAGACGCAAGGTGGGGGAGATCATGTCTTTTATTGGACCAACTTGTGGATCCGTAGGCCCTACAGATGCCTATCGCAATATGTGGACCACCACAACTATTGCACTAAATGCCCCAGTCAAAGCTATGTGGGTGAAACCAGACAATCACGACACTCTCAAATGAACTCATGCAGAAAAATGATGAAAACACACCCTATCGCCCATGAGTGAACATTTTTCACAAAATGATCACTCCATATGTGACCTCTCAATCCTTATCCTCAAAGGAAACCTGCACAATACCTACAACAACAACAACAAAAAAAGCCTGAGAGCTTAAATTCATAACTTTATTCAGACGATTTTTAGTGTCTTGCAAAAACACTGGATTTATGACTTCTTATAACAATCTATAACCCACTATCCCCCATTTTTTTTGTCCTATGACTGCAGAGGTGTTAACGGGCCATTTCACCTTGAATGGTCTTTTAGAACGTTTGTTAATTGCTTACGCTAACCATACTGTTCCACCTTGTATTTAGCTGTGACACACTGAGAACTTACAGCAGCATAGCTACCATGATCAAGGGTGTGAGAAATTCACATGCCTGACCAATGTAGTTAAGCCGACCTAACCCCCAGCATAGACAGCGCTAGGTCAGGGAGGTGGATTACCTGCACTGACAGGAGATCCCCTCCCATTGGCCTAAGTAGGGTCTACATTGAAGCACTACAGCTGCAGTGATGGAGCTGTGCTACGTAGACAAGCCCTTAAGTGCCACAGCAGTGCAGGTGTAGCACCGCTGTAGTGGTTTAAGTGTAGACATACCCAGAGTACCTTTCCCAGACCTGAAGAAGAATTCTGTGTAGCTAGAAAGCTTGTCTCTCTCACCAACAGAAGTTGGTCCAGTAAAAGATATTACCTCACCCAGCTTGTCTCATTAATATCCTGGGACCAAGATGGCTACAACAGCACTGCAAACAAGGAATTCTTAGGCATTTTTTTTTTTAAAGAAAGATTTCACTCAGCAGCGACAATTAATCTAGACTAGTCAGTTTCACTCTCTCTTTCTGGTTCTGTGCCCTAAAATTGCAGGGTAGCTTTATTCCTCATCATCATTTCTGAACACAAACACATTTATTTACATATAATGCTAAATGATCCCAATTGTGGGACAGATCTCCAGCTACTTAAAATCAATGTAGCTCCACTAAAAAAAAAAAAAAAAATAATGGCCAGCTGAAGATCTTACTCTATTCCTGCAATTTACTTTAACACAAACATAAGGGTGAAATTCAAGGCTTTGCAAAGACAGGACTTTAAGGACATGAATAATCTGACTGAATTCAATGGGCATCAATCTTTGTAGGATTAGGGCTTTACACTGAAACAAGGCCCCTTTGAAAATATGACCTACTAGCTTTTGTTTTATATATATATAATAAACAAAAACAAACAAAAAAACTTACCCAACAAAGCCTTTGGAAACAGTCCCAATTTCGGGCAGTTTAAAATGCTCCACTTGTCTGTTAGGAAAGATACAGCTGCAATTAAAGCCGGTGAGAGTGATTAGTAAATAATTTACATGTGTCCAGTGTTCTGGGAACATGCCCGGTAAACCACAGCGATTCAGAGAAAGGGGGTAAACCAAGTGAAAGAGAGGCTGGTGTGTAATTTCTACGGAAGCTAAATGAACAAAATCCAATTCTGGTCACTCTCAGATGAATTGGGAAATGTAACCCTTGGCCCAGATCTTGTAAATGCTTCAGATGCACGGCTCCCATTTGATTCCATGTTACCACTGCCACGTCATAGCCTAACCATTTTTGCAAGTGAGAAATTTAAAGCTGGAGAGTGAGGGAAGGAGAATGGAGGACCCAAGCCGAGTTTTGACCTCCCAAAAGGGAGAAGTGCCAGATATTACTGAACTCTACTAAGGACATTGAGCACTTTTGGTGTAAAACCAGTAGCAGATACTACGGTGATGGGCAGCAGTATAAAACTAACATAGATGGATGACCCTCCCTCTCAATAAGCTAATATTCATTCCTAAGCATCATCATCTGACTAGGCACTCTTAAAAGGAAATCTGGCTTTTTTTTTTAAAAAGTAAGCAGTTTATACAGTCAAGGCCTGAGAACTCATTCTCTGCCTCACTAGGGTTTAGGTGGGAGATGGGGAGTTATCTTTAACGTAGTGCAGAGGAAAGGAGCAGGATTGACAGCCCTGGAGACAAAACCTTGTAACTCATGCACAGAAGGAAAACAGGATGGGAAGTGGCAGTGCAAGCTTCCTCCAAGTTTCCCTAATATGAAGTGTGACCCCCATTCTGTTGGGGCCACCTCTAGGGGGCTAGAAGTGGGGTTGTTTTCATGTGTAGTCCATCTTCAGCCACTCTGCTGTGACTGCTCACCCAGGGATCTGGTGGTCGTGGTATGTTTTGACACTTGAGCCTACATTTTGAGAAGTGATTAGTGATTTTGGGGACCCAACTTCAGACACCCGAAAGGGGGCTGATTTTCAGGGAGTGCTGAGCACCTACCCTATGAAAATCAGGCCATTTGAAGGCATCTCAAGCTGGGCACGGTGCTGAAGCCACCAACTCACTTCATTTAGCCAACAAGCAACATCAGAAGGCAAGAAATTTTGGAGGAGTTTATTCTAAATGAGCAATTCGTTCATCACTTGCGGCAAGCTGGTTGGGTCACATGATGCTAGCTCCTTTTTTCAAGCTGCTAACTGGCACTAAAAGAAGCTGAAGGATCAGTGCGGGCCTTGGGCACTGGTGCACCTCAGTCTCTCCTATTTTCTGCCTGTGGCACATAATAGTTTAGTCTCCTGTGGGCTGTAATACTTTGGTCTAATTTCAGTTGTTGGGTTTAGTGTGTGGGTGCTGGGTGGGGTTGGTGGCCTGTGATACACAGGAGGTCAGATGAGATGATCCGGTGGTCCCTCCCGGCCTTAAACTCTATGACTAATAAACTTGTCTAATATTACTTTTCCACAGATAGTTGCCATGGGGATATTTGATCACAGGTGGGAGAGGAAGTGGCTCGTGTGTCAATTTCTCTATTAAGACATGGCTCACTATTTTGCATTCACAAAAGAGCTGCCAAAGTTTCAACCTTGTCAATCTTTATTTTCAGCCATGACTGGTCTTGTCGTTCCCCCGATGTAAAGAAGAGGACATTTTGCTTTTGTTTTGTTTTTCGTTTTTCTTTTACAGCACAAAACTACTTATTGTGACGGACCACTAAAAAGAAAAAAAAAAGCACTACAAGCTCTTTTTGGGGGGAAAGCCACGCCCGGAAAAAATAAAAAAGAACAACTGCTACAAATCGGATAAGATAGGAGTCTGGATCTTTTGTGTGTTCCATGTTTCTTATGTAGCCATGTCAACTCCTAAAACACTGCAAACAAAGAATCAGCCAAGAGCCAGGATGGACAGCGGTTGGCATGATGGGGTCAGAAACACAAGGTCTTTTTTGATGGACATGAAACCTTCCTAATGTTTGTAAAATATGAAAAGGAAAAAAATTGGCAAATGATTCAAGCTTGATATTTTGGATACTATTTGTTTTACTATGTAGGGGAAAAAAGTTGAAGTTTCTATTTTCTATGGAGCCTTTCAGATACCAATTTAGTTTATGCAGAAAAAAACAAACAAACAAAACAGGGTACCAGCATGGAAGAATTTCTAGGACAAATTGACATGAATGATGGAACTTTTGATGTATGTGTGTGTTTACTTATAGTTTAACCTCTTTAAAAATGTAAGATGTTTTACAATTATTTAAATAAACTTGTAACTTATTGTATGTAGAGGTAGCAATTAAGACCTTTTTTGGACTTTTTCCTCCTGTTGTACAATGAAGAAAAAAAGATGCAAAAATGTAGTGACAAGTTTAAGAGACGTACTATTATTGCTGCCATTGCTACTTCTCTCCCTCTGTTGAACTACGTGCAAGGATGTATAGGATTCTTTCCGATTAACTCATCACAAACTTTTATACACATTACAGTATATATATAAACCAGTAGTTAATGTAAGAATTTTATCCACATCTTTTCCCTCCTTCTCCATCTTTTGCTTCACTTAAGATTTTCAGGTACTGGGATAAGGTGGTTAGTTTCAAAGACCCTATTGGTAAATGAATGGCTTCTAAGGGCATGTCTACACTTACCTCCGGAGCGATCGATCCAGCAGGGGTCGATTTATCATGTCTAGTGAAGACACGATAAATCGGCCACCGAGCGCTCTCCCATCGACTCCGGTACTCCACCAGAGCGAGAAGCATAGGTGCAGTTGACGGGGGAGTGTTATTCACGTAGCTGAAGTTGCGTAACTTAGATTAACGCCCCCCCGCCCCCCAGTGTAGACCAGGCCTTTGTGTTTGAACAAATCAGGTTTTCATGTGATGATGAGTTTATTTTTCAAATTCTCACACGGACGAGAGGCGGGATCAGAAAGGTTCTCTAAAAGATTGTTTTTCATGAAGTTATGGCAGACTTACAAAATAGGATTACATTTTATATTAAGGGTGCAGTCATAAAGGGTTATGTAATAACAATAATAATTAATAATACCACCTAATTCTGATATAGCACTTTTCATCAGTAAATCGGAAAATGCTTCATAGTCTTTAATGTATTTAATGATTAATACATTTCAGTAAATGGTCATGCAGTAGTTGTGCTATCCAATAGGTTATTTTTGCCATCTTCCACTTATGTTCTTATAACTAGAGCTAGTCGTAGTCAAACAATACTAAGTATTTTTAATGGAAAAAAAACCCCACCATATTTGTTTGGTTCAAAATTTTCAGCATTTCAACAACGAATCAAAAAAGAAAAATTTTACTTGTTTCGTTTTCCATTTCAAAATGGAAAAAAAGAAGAAAGGAAGCACAAGGGGAGGGGGAAAAGCCACACCAATGAGAGTGTTTTGGTTTCCTGATGAAAAATGAAAAAATGGTCATGAAAATTTCCATTTAGTTAAAGAGCCATTTTTCACAGAAAGGTTTTCAACCAGCTCTTATAATGAGTGTCTCTAACACACACTACATATGGTGGTAACATTCTTATAACATCTATTAAGAAGTAATTTAACTATTTATAAATGCACCCTTAAGATAAAGCAACACCCAAAATTTGATTTGCCCATTCGCCAAGGAGAATCATTGTGTTTGATGGGTCAGTAAATTATTAGTTTATTCTGTGATCATTTAATATGGTAGAAGGGGGGTAGTGAGTCAACATTCATGACACTTTGACAGTGTATACACGAATGTGTATTTCTATTTTGGGAGTGGATTAGTAATAGGGTATAAAGCCTCAAATCTAGCCCAGGTTATTTGTGACTGAAAGCTGCTTGTATCCCCTGACTTCATAGATCTTAGTCTAGTCTCTAGTGGACAGGTGTTTCCATCTCAAGAACCAGCATCATAGGACCATATTCTTAAAGCAGACACCTGGATAACTTTGCTCATGTAAATAATCCCAATGGAGACAATGGGATGGATTAGTTACGGCTCTGATCCTGGATTGCAGTGCACCAGAGTTGAACCTGCGTGAGGCTCCATCTTCATGGGGTGTAGTGCAGGATCAGGGCTTATGTGAGAAATTTTACTGAATGTGCTTAAGTGTTTGCAGGATCTGGCTCTTAATTAGCTCCCAGCTCAGCAGAGAGGCCAAGGAAACGCAAATGATCCCTGTGGGACAGAACTGGGAGGCAGGGGAGGGAGACGCTTGTGTTACTGCTGACCATGCTGTGGCTGTTTGATAGATGATCAATTAGGTAGCATGAAATCCACTTTGAAAAGGGATTTATTTGCTTTTAAAATCAACGCCCCAATTTAAAGAGCAGCGTAAGTGGCAATTAAGTGTACCCTCCAGGAGAGAATTGGTTGGGGATATTTGATGTTCCAGGAGCAAAATCATGAGTATGGAGTTAACCAAAGTCTTGTAGTTAGACTAGATAAAATGTCTGAATTCCAGAGAAGATAAAATAAGATAACGTACCATTAACGGTGGTTGTGAGAATTAATGCCTCTGCAGATCCTTTGTGCGCCCTTAGCAACATCTGGGAGTGAACAGGTGGCTTTTCTTGAAACTAAATGAACTGCAGAAGAAGGTGAAAGGACCTTATGTGGTAAAGAGTCTTGAGTGAAAGTCTGTACTCTTATAAATTCACTGAGATTCACCCTCAGTCTGACTAGCCTGGTGACTGTTATATAGCACAAATAATCTAATAATGTTTATATACTCAGAAATATCAGTATCATAATGAGACTAGAAGGCTACAGATTGATGTTTCAGGCTCCCTTGTATATACAGAAAATTTGCATTACGGGCTATAAGAACTGGAGTCAAGGCTCCCATTGACTTCAGTGAATCAGGCCCTACATTGCCAAGAGACGGATGAAACTCACTGGGGTATTTTTCACCCCTCACTGTCCACCTGTCATTCTGGGCCTCTCCCATAAATGCTGAAGTGTCTCATTTTTTCCATTCTTTGCCACTAAAGCAGTCCATTTGCTCCATAAAGTGCATAAAGATGCGTGTCCCTGTTTTCGCCTCTCCAACAATTCTCATTGGTTACCTTCAAATATTGGCATCTCTGCTATCAAAAGGAGATGGAGCCAGTCTTAAACTTCTGTGCACAAAGAAAATCCTGGATATGGATTTCTAGACCATATTTTTAATTAAATAATTTCATCTGTTGCTCAAAAATTTTTGTTGGAAATATTTCTTGAAAATACTAGCTTGCTGATTGGTCGTCTTAGACATATTGAAAAAAATCCTGCCAATTTTGAAAAGAGAAAAAGAAAATCAGACCATTTAAACAAATGCTTCTAAAATTTTCAAAATTCCTGTGGCATTTTAAAAAAAAAGTTATTTTGATGGTCTCTATTTGCTAGTCACGCACTACTTGGAAAGTCAGGAGTACAATTTAGACCTAAAGAAAACCTCCCTAGAAGACTCTGTCAAGTACCTGGAGAAAGAGAAATATGAATGTAGCTGCTCACAAAGTGAACAAAAAAGAAGTCTTAGCTTGATTTGAGCTGACCAAAAGTAATGAAATTAACATAGCCATGATTTAGAATATAAATTTTGCTCATGCATGGAAAGCATCTTGTTCAACTTGTTGGCAGCTTTATGTGGAAAAACATGTGTAAATAAAAACAACCAGAAATCCTTGATCACAAAACAAGGACTTTGGCAGTGGCAAAAAATAAAAAAAATAACGTGTAAATTGGTGTGTAAGGATTTTTTTTTTAAAAAAAGGAATAAACTAATCAGTCCTTTTTTTTAGTCATTGCTGTTTAAGAATTCTCTACCAAGTTTCCTTTTTGACACTAGAAAGACAAGTGTTGCGATAGGTAGTTACAAATTTTATCATAACTTTGAAAGAGTATGTTTTATTTCATTATTTATCTTGTTATAGCATCTTTAATCTCCCTATTTCTTTGCACATTTTCAATATGCATGGTTTTAAAAGACCGTTCGCTCCCTTTTGTAAAATAATTTCTCCCAATTGTATAGTTCATTTATTTTGTATTTTTTTTTGCTTTGTCAGTTATTATATACGGTATGAAGTTGCTATGCACAGAGCTTTTTGTAAAGATAGCTTTTTTTTGTTTACTGTTTTTAATGGTCCTACTTATTGAAGAATATCTTGTTTGTAAAATGAATATGTCTACTTCAGTTTTAAACTTTAAATTATCCTAACAAAAAAAATAAAATTTTTGTACTGTAAAAAAAGAATGGTCTGAAAGTTTGTGAAGGTCAAATAGCCTTTATTATGTATTTCTTCTTATCTTTGTGGCTCTATCTAGGTACTTCTGGGGCAGAAAGATGCTAATTTTTAAACAGCACATGTAATTGACAATAACAACAACAGGTTACCAAGGGAGGTGGGAAATTTGCCATCATGTGAAGTCTTTAAATCAATACTAGATGTTTTTCTAAAAGAAAGGTTCAACCCCAAGTTTTGGGGCTAGATGCAGAAATCTTTGGCAGACTACATGACCATAATGACCACTTCTAGCCTTCACATTTATCGGTGCTGTCTTAGAAATGGGGTTATATTTCCTTTTATTGAGAGAGAGGGGTCAAACTTCAAAACATTCAAATATTTGACTAGCCCTAGAAATCTACAAACGAAAACTCGGATAGGGTTTTAATGATTATCTACTAAGGGACAGATTTCAATTAGAGGCATAGAGGGTTTTTGTTTGTTTTCGCTTCTTGTCCTTTTGAGCTGGCAAGCAGCAAGTCATTGACTAGAGCTGATCAAATAGGAAAAAAAATCCCATGAACATTTTCCCATTAAAAATAAAAGTGCTGAGTCTGGTTTGATACAACTCCTGAGTCATATTTTTTTTATATGACCCATGGTTATGTGGGCTAGCCTGTGTCTTTAGGTAGACCCCCAAGCAAGGGTTCTACCCTCAGCTGCAGTAGCCCAGGAGACATTATGACTCAGACTTTGAGTCACTATTCCCTCTTGCTTTGTTATGTGCATATTAATTTGCTGCTGCTGGCCTCGATCAATAATAAATGACCAGACTCTCAGTACCAGCTCAGCTGTGATGACCAGCAAGTGGGTTGAAAGGAAGAATCTTGGCTCTAACCATTCCCACCCACCTGCTCCTGGAAGGGAGTAGGGAGGCATGCAGCACTTTCTTACCCTTATGCCTCTAAATCCAAAGTCTGAGTAACCCGTGTAGGTAGCTAGTAAAAAAAAAAAAGTTTGTAGTTTCTTATGAGAAATTTTGAAGAGAGAAATGTGAAAGGAGGAGAGTGTTTTGACACCTCCTGTTCAATTCCCCCTCCCCATCAAAAAGCAAAATCTGAGGACTGCACATCATCTGGTTTTGGCGGAGGGGGGGGGAAGGAATTCAGCTTACAAAAACTGAACATTTTTCAGTGCTTTTGTCAAAACAAAATCAGAAAGTTTCGAATGAATGTTTTCTTTTTTGCAAACATTTTCACTTAGGGGAGGAAAAAGCCATTTCCCCTCAGACGGAGTTTTGGCAGAAGTTTGTTGACAAGCTCTAGTGCTTAGTTCAAGACAGAATCTGGCACTGGTGGGTGTTCAGACATCTAGATATGAAAGTGTCATCCAAAACCTGACAGTGGGAAATGCATTTTTCAGTCATTCGTTCAAGGAGCAGAAACAATAGCCATGCGTCCTTGTTAACAAACCACATGTCCCCAACTGTCAAAGCGAAGAACCCATCAACTTGTCTTGAGTCAAGCTACACCAATTTACACCAGCGGAGGATCCGGCCCAGAATATTTAAGATTAGGCTTGACACTTTCTTTTTTTAAATAGGCTGCTGGAATTTGACGGTAAGCAAAGACTTCTAGGGATATAATTACACATTTAGCTTGAAAGGGATTCCTGGTCTACAGCAATGACCTAGTTTTTATATGCAAACGGGGGAGAGCTCATTGTGATGGTGCAGAAAGCCCAGAGATTCGCTATGCTGTGCTACCAACGTGTAATCTCTTTTGAGAAATTTCGGATGTACAAGCACACTGTGCGCTTGTGATATGTTATCCGACTGCCCTTTAGAAACTCCCCATCTGAGTCAGAGTAAATTCCAAACAAAATGCTGCAGGGAGGGGGAAAAATGCATGGAAATCTCACGGCTAGTCGGTTTTACAAAAATGATTAACTCCTGACTTCAATGTTACACACACACACACACACACACACACACACACACACACACACACACACACTGCATGTTGGGTCAACCACACTCTACCATAGCCACGCAGTGGAAGGTATGTGTGCGTGCTCTGTGTTATAAAGCCCAGTTTGTTTAGGCTCGCCAACAACTATGAGCTCTTGGATTCTTATGGGGACCTGTCTCCTGGCTGGCCTGCCTCTGGTGACAGTTCCATTTCAGAAGGCAGTTTTGCTGAGGGAAATATCATTCCTTATCTTTGGAAGTATTCTTTTTCTTAATTTATGTGAATGGTTCCTCTGGGGATGAGTGGGTTCAGAACAACACAGTTATAACAAGTTTGCCTCATCTCAGGAACAGTATTGACAAGCGTTTTTTGACTCATACTGCAGAAGGCAAAACTGCCTCCGAAAACAGGACCAGCTCAGACAGATCCCTCTGCCTGCCACACAATCTTCCCTGACCACATGACCTTCTGGAGTCCACCATGAGGTGCACCAAGTCAAACAATTCATTCTCACTTTTGCAGCTGTGCATGATCCCTTAAGGATTTCGCTCCTCCCCACCAGGGTCTAAATCTACGTTATGCCAAGTCAATCTGTCTTCCAATGCCCTTTACCTCTGCCCCTCTCACCCAACTCAGTGCTAGATTTAGCAATGATTCCCTATGGCTACAAATGGCTCCCTGATCAAGCTCTTCCAAATCTGTCCTCTAAATGCACTTCCTCCATTATGCATCCTTGCTGGGATTTTCAAAGGTGCCTAATGGAGTTAGGTGCCCAACACCCGGACTCCTAACTCCCTTACCCTCTTGAGAATTCAAGCCTTTCTCCCCCAATTCTATCATGCTTTGCCTCATTACCCTTAAAATTTAGCTCATGTTCAATGTTAAATCAAAGCCTTGGAACACACAGGCAGCCTGGTCAGTCATGTTGCTTTCCCAGTGCCATCTTTCTCCCTCATCCTTCATCTGTGTTTTGTATTAAGCTGTTTACACTGGGGACCTGGGCTTCTTGTATGACTGCAGCACCATGCATAGGGGCTGGTCCTGTCTGTAACCTTTTCCCTCGCATAAATGGGGGACAAGATTAACCATCCTTTGGCTAAACAAACAGAATTCCCTTCTGCCTCTCACTGGTGAACATACTGGTGAACGTCAGAGTCCTTAGCATTTTTGAAAATATTAACCCATCACCACAGTAGGCACTTAAGATAGCTGTTGGGCAATTTTTTTCAAATCACGTAATATCCTGCGGTTCTCTACAGAGCCTCATTAAAGGGATCTCAAAGCACTTTACAAACTCATTAATCAATCCAGAAGACACCTCAAGGAAGCATGATTTAATGGGTAGGCCTCCGGAATCCCAGTCCAGTGCCCCTGAGTTCTATACCCCGTCCTGCTCCTGGCCTGCTGTATGACCTTAGGCAAGTCACTTCCTCACTCTGGGCCTCTCTCTGCCCTTCCACCCTTTGTCTGTCTTATCTATTTAGACTGTAACAACTTCAGGGCAGAGTCTCTCTCAGTACACGCCTGTACAGCATCTAACACAGCAGGGCCCTGTTCTCAGTTGTTGCCTCTGGGGAAAACTGAGGCATACACAGAGATTAAGTGACTGGTCCACATTGGTTAAGAGGGACAGTGGCAGGAAGACAACCAGGAGTCCTCATGAGTTCCAATCACTGGCCAGCTCTCCCAGCTGACTAATATTTTCTCTGTGAAAAATAAGCTGGGGTCCTATTTCACACGTGAGCTCAAGAACAGTGTCATTTTTGCATTTTATACAGCACCAAGCACACTGACGCTTCATTGATGATTGTAATTGTAATGCCAAGGGCTATGCACGAGATATTGTTGAGAACACAATCAGCTGCTACTTGGCCCGTGTCAGACAACCAGGATCCGGCTCTTTTCATTGTAAATCTCTGAATACCTTGCACAGGAAATGCCCTACGGAAAACTAAATTTTATCAACCACTGACCAGCCACAACAATCTCCCTCCCCCACCCTCTGCACCTCCTTATAGGTTGTTTTTAGACATTTGTTTTGTCAGAACTTGAATTCCGCTTTAATACATAGTGAAACAGTAGCCTCTCTTCCAGCCACTTACGCGGGGCGACTAGGGAATTGACAGAGCAGTTAAAATATTTATCTCAATGACAACGCGCAGCTGCTGAGGTATAAAGATCTGAGTCTCTAATCACACCAGGTTACATAAGTAGGAATGTCTCATTAACTCTGCTTGCAGGACTGGATTAAACAGACAGCTGGTGGCCATACAAGAGGGTGCAGACAGAGCAGCCGTGAAACATAGACAATGTCTAGCAAACATCAACATAGACAAGGGGAAGTGGGTAACCCTACACTTCCTCCTCCGAAAGAGAGTGCACCAAAATACTGTCCCACAGAGGCAATCCAAGGATGGTGTCTGTCTTATCAGGTTTCTTGGTTCTCTCTGTGCTTCTGCTAAACGATCAATCCTTCACAATAAAATGCAGCCACATGCATAACACAAAAATCAACCTAACTTATTGCCAGTATTAATCATGATCCATTGTCCATTCCTGATGTCAATACATGAGTTGGCTACTTCATTTATTATTTCCATTTAATGTACTTAGTAATCTGTTGTAATTTTTTATAGCACGGTAAGTAGGTGCACTCATCACTTACTCTTATTTTTATGATTATCATCAATGATCACTGCAACCCCGCCTGGGCACGAACAGCTGGATTATTTTTGGACGCTGTTCCAACCTAACCAATAAATTGTGCATGATCCACAGTTGTGGGACAGAAACATGCGGCTATGTACATTATGTGGCTGGGATGAAAATGTACAGCAACCAGATTAGCTGGAGTAGGCAGAGTTCCAAAAGTTGATTGCTGGCAAAAGGCAAAACCCCACAATAGAGCGAGATGAGGTCAGTGCCATTCTGAAGGCTGTAGGGAGTTGGGAACTTCAGAGAGAATCAAATATCCAATCACCTCACAGTTAAAACTTTAAAACCAAACAATTTTCCTTAATAATTGGGCTACACAATGGCAAAAAGTGACACTAATTAGGCAGGAATAAAATTAACAGACATGCATCTGTAACACACTGGCATTGGCTCTGGTCCTGCTCCATTAAAGTCAATAGGAGCTTTGCCATTGACTTCAGTGAATATATGATCAAACCTTAGTGCATGTAGTCATGTGGAAAGCTGAGAACTGGAATTTCTGTTCTCGGGGAAAGACCAGCATTTTAAAAAGATTAATTCAAATCAGAATGAAAAGCTGGAATGTTAAGATTTCCCACAGAATGAAACTTCCAAACATTTCCAGTTTGGAACCGTTGATCCATTTTGTTTTGATCATGGTGAACTGTTGTTTTGATAAGGTAACACATTTCATTTCAGCTTTATGATTTTGATTCTGTCCATTTTGACTTTTAATGTTACATTTATGTAGATTGTATTTGACTAGAATAGAGTCATAATTAAATTAATCCAAAAGACAAAACAAATAAAATATTTTTACTTTCTAGAATCAAAACAATAGACACATTCCCATGTAACAGGTCTGTTTCTATGAAACTCCTTTTTTCGATGGAAACCTGTCAATTTTTTCATCCAGCTCTAGTCATGTGTTTTTCTAGCGGCTGCCAGCACCTGCTCTTTCATACATTTTTAAGTCCAAAAGGGACTACTGTAAATTAATCTGGTTTGACCTCCTGTACAACACAGGACATAGAATTTCACCCATTCATTTCTACAGTGAAGTGAAGTATCCTTCCTCATTCACTCCCAGCTGAAGACGTGCTACTTCCCTTAACTCAAGTGGTAGGGGCTGGGGCGTTCCGTAGTGAAGAGTCCAAGTTTGATCCTTGCTAAACAACCTTTGTTGCAGTATGCAGAATTTACTACACATCCTTATTTACCTTAAAATCTCTACCAACAGTATTTGAGAGGTGGTGGAACAAAGGGAATGGGGATGAGTAAATAAAAGTGAGAGAGATTGCCTCTGGATAATAATAGTATCCCTGTTTTTGTTTACAAGCTGAAAACTTCTACAAGACATGGGCCAGATCCTTGGTAGGTGTCAATCTAAGTCAGTGGAGCGACACTGATTTACACCAGAGGAAGATCTGACCACATAAATTACTTTCCCCTCTGGCCTGCAAGCTAAAAGTACAGCTATGAAACGGTGTGTGGGGGTGTGGGGGTGTGTAAGAGAGCTTTTGAGATTATTTTAGCTATTTCTTTTATGTCCTGTTCAAGCCAGCACATTGCCCAGGAGCATAGAGCTCACCCTCATTAGTACTTACAATACAATCGTGCCAGCGACCTCAACCAGGATCAAGAACCCATTCTGCTAGGCAATGTACAAACAAGTATTAGAGATGGTACCTGCCCCAAAGAGCTTACAGTCACAGTTACTGATAAGATGACAGGGGGATTTAACAAACAAGTGGATATAGAGGATAGGAAGGGGAAGGCAGCAGTAACAGAAGCATGTTTTCATACATACTAGTTTTGCACACAATGGTCCTGTTTCTCATTTAAACTAAGGCTCTTTTACAACGTTCTGGCAGCATGAAGCATCCTTCATGTTCCAGGGCAATGTAATGTATGTATTTGCAGTGTAGCCAACTCTCTCAGTCTTAAAGCAAGTTTCACCATGATTGATGGATTTTATAAAGCCCCAGCTCCTGGAGGCATGTGATTCTCAGCTTTAGTTTACAAATAAATACATAAATAAGTAGGTTTTTAGCTCACTTGGTTGCAGAGAAAAGCTTGAAAATATTAGTCAAGTGCATTCTAAAGTATTTGCCTTGTGGGTTTTGAAAAAGATCTCATGATTTTAAGCAAATCTAATGATTTTCTGAGGCCTCACTCATGATTTTTTAACTCAATATAAAGAAATATTTCCAATAAGTGAATAAGCTGCCAAGACTGCACCAAGTTAATTAGGGAGAGTTCAGCTCATCTTTAATTAGAGGTTCTAGCTACACCTCATATTTCCCAATACGTTCCGGGGGAGGGGGCAAGTGAATATAGCCATACCACCTATCGCAATCCAGCAGTTCTGCATGATTCAGCTGCAGAGGGATCCTGTCTCAACACTTTATGAAAATATTAGGAACTTGATTGAAATTTACCAGCAGGGTCCCTATGACACTGCAGTTGCGGCAGTCATTTCTTTGTCTTTAAAATACCATATAATTGCTAATGTAATTAGTGATGTATACAGAGGGGGCCCGTGCAATTACCAAGTCCTAAGATCAAGTAATTAATGTTCTGTCAACAAAACAGCAACTGTTTCATTAACAACTGTCTGAATCTGAAAATAGATCAGCCCACAATGTTACCTACTCGGCTGAGTTCTCCCCCCCGCTCTGCATTAGTAGCAAATTCAGACCAAAAGTACCCTGGCCATGATTGCAGGAGTCGGGGGAGAGGATCAGCCTCAACCATAATGCAGAGTTACAGCACCCCCCAGCCAAAGACACACCCTGACTTATTAGGAGAACTAACATTGGTCAATTCTGGCATCTCCTTCAAGCAGCAGGATTGGTTCATGGTGCACCTACAAGGCCCCTTCTCCTCTGCCTCCCACACTGATAACCTGAAGTTTACAGTTGGCATGACAACTGCTAATCCCAAGCATTCAGAAATCATGAGCCAGGCCCCAAAATGTTAAGAGATTGGCTTTAAAAAATGACAAGGTTAAAAAAAAAATGTTGGGTTCTTTTCATTTGCCTTCTGATTTAGGAAACTTTACGGTACACTTGCTTCACATTTTCAAGATTTTCTCCACAACCCTGAGTGCTAGAAACTTATTGAAATAAAAGGAAGCTGATGTTCTCCTGCAATTTCTCGATTCCAAGAGTTGGGGCTTGAAGCAATACACCAAAAATCGTCAGACTCAAGATAAAAATCATAAAAGAGATGGCAACACAGGATAGGAAGGTCTGTTCAGGCCTTGGACAGCTGGGGTAACTGAATACTGAAAGTAAGGGCTGGTCACAGGCCAGCGACATCATCTCTCCCACCTTCATCATCTCTGCCCTACCCCCTGGGTAAAATTATTTTAAATTCAATACAACAAAACTAGTGGCCTCTCTGACGCTGCTTTTAAAAATTTTCTCTCTCTTCCAGCCTCAGCAATTACCACTCTCTGTGTGAGGTTTTAATCAAAAGATCCACCCTGCCTCCTCCCTTCTTGCTAAACGTAGCATCATTCCATCGGTAAAAGTGTTTCCAAAGCACAGCACCGAGGAGAGGAGGCGAGAAGCAGCTGTTGTTGAAGGCTGCCAGAGGAAGCCACAGTGCCGTTTTATTGTTCCTACATAATTCAGGGACTTCACTCGATATTCTTGATTGCCATCTACTGGCACTTTATCTATTAACTGGCTATTTACATATATGCAGAGCACTCCTGGGACAGCTTTGAGACCACCTTCTCCATAACCCATAAGGCCCTGATCCAGCAAGGTACACGTGTAACATTATGTCCCGGAGTCGTCCCTCTGGCTTAAATTTAAGCACGTGCTTAAGTCTCTTGCTGAATTGAAAGTCTAAATCCCCCTGCACAAGTTCTCCCATTTCGTACTCTCCGAGTGCACTGGCAATGCAGTCTTCCCATTGCATTTGAACCTGTCAGAAACCAACTTAGGAGCTGGCTTGCTCTCCCAAAACACTTTTTTGTAGAATCACATCACACACTGGTAATGTAGTTAAATGATAATCAATAGCTGAGGGAGAGTGGAATTAGGCGGTAGAGGCCAGGGGGATCTGAGACACTTTCCGGTGAGATTTGAAACACAAACAAACACAAAACCCCTGAAAAGTATACTAGGTTTCCTCCCCCTCCTCTGTGTGTGTCATTTTATTACAGGGTAATTAAAGAACACTTTAAAATTTTGATTAATAGGCTCTTTAGCTTCAGAGAAACCAAATCTTTGATGTCAGTCACTTAAACATTCAGTTGCTTTGCCATTGAGGAATACCAATAAAGAAAGAGTTGGTGTATTTTTTCCCCATTTTGCTTATTAACAGAAAAGTTTTTGAACTTGAGGTTTTAAAAAGATATAAGTCATATATGGGACCTCAATCCAAGCCCCTTTGAATTTCAGGAGAGGGAGAATTCCCAGAGCCCAACTGGCTGCTTGAGGTTTTGGTTCTACGATAGATCCAAACCCAAAAGGGTTTATTATCCTACCAATAGTTGGATGATCTTCAGGTAAACTTCTACTCAGCTTGTTTGATGGGAAATGTAGAGCTTTGAGCAGGGGGTCGGACTAGATGACCTCCTGAGGTCCCTTCCAACCCTGCTAGTCTATGATTCTATGTAGATACCAACCTCTGTTCACAGAGCATTGTAAGTTTGTAAGGGGTACTTCAATATATTCAGATGAAATGGCACCAGTGAGAACAAAAGACAGAAGATGGTAAAAAAAAAAAAACCAACAACACTGGGGTGGGGTGTGGGCGGGAATCATGATTTTTCTTCCCCCTAACAAAAATATAAATAGGGAGGAAAATATAGAAATGTCAACATTTGTAAAATTTCAACCAACTCTATAGCTAGTCAAAAATTCATAAAAAAATTATGACAATTCCCCCCCTTCTGTTCTTGAATGTTTAAAATTTGAATCTTAAAAAAAAACAAAAACAAAACAAAAAAACCCACCACCACATTATTATGTTTTCAGATATTCCTGGATCAACAGAGAGGAATTGATCATGGGTTAGGGAGTTAGCCTGGGAAACTATACTATCATGATATGGGGCATGTAGGGGCCACAGATATGATGTAGCTATCCTTGGAAAATTATTATTTTATGAATCTCTATGAACAGATATTACCCCCAAAATATATTTTTAAAAATTGCTAGCAACTTACATTTTAAACACGTGGATATTATTCAAAACAAAACTAGACATTGTCATTTATTCAAAATGTAATGGCTGATGAAGTTTGCCCATCTCCTTTTTTGGGGCTTGCCAAAAATGGGGCTTCTTAAAAGGAAACTGATTTTTGAACGTCTGTTCTCTGAAAATAAGGCCTGTTCTTTTTAAGAGGGGTCAGATCGGGCCTGCAAAAACTGAGCACCCCAAAATCACTAGCAATTATTGCGAATTTAGGCTAGAGTTACCAAATGAGAGAAAAGATTTCGAGTCAGGGAAATGTAATCAAAACCGTGAGCAAGTAAGGAATAAACAGGGAACCCAGAAAATAATTTCACTCAAAGGCTTGTAGTCAAGTGGAAGAATCTGCCAATAGAATCTCAAAGCAAGGAGCTTGGCAGAGATATAACTAGATATTTTTTCTGGAGAGAAAAGGTATCTTACATTAACCAAACAGGCAGGTAGGACTGAGATTAACTTGGAAAGACAGCCATGTTTGAGCCAGCCAATCTTTGCATGTCTCAGTTTGTTGCATCCTCCTGATCTTTCAAAGTACTGGGCAAATAAAATAGCAATCTGTAAATAAGTGGGTCAAAAATTGATTTTTTACCTGAGATCATCCATTTTAGGACAAAACTCTCTCTCCAGAGCACAACAAATGTAGGGTATTCAGAGATTACAGCAGGGGTAGGCAACCTATGGCACGCGTGCCAAAAGCAGCACATGAGCTGATTTTCAGTGGCACTCACACAGCCCGGATCCTGGCCACTGGTCCGAGGGGCTCTGCATTTTAATTTAATTTTAAATGAAGCTTCTTAAACATTTTAAAAGCCTTATTTACTTTACATACAACAATAGTTTAGTTATATATTTTAGACTTATAGAAAGAGACCTTCTAAAAACGCTAAAATGTATTACTGGCATGCGAAACCTTAAATTAGAGTGAATAAATGAAGACTCAGCACACCACTTTTGAAAGGTTGCTGACCCCTGGATTACAGATTAAGTCCAGAAGAGACCATTTGATCATCAGGTCTGACCTAAGGAATTCCTGGAAGGATGGAGGCAGAGAGCAAGTAATGTGCAAAACAAACATTATCAGAAAGCTGCCAGGGACAGCTCACAGTACTTGGATAGTAATCAGGTTCAATGGCCACTACCCCTTCAGCCACCACTTACTGCAGTCCTGCTTAAAGAGGAAAATTTTTCTCCAATAGTGGACTTTTCCAGTGCCACTTTGAACAGACCAAAATAACCCACTTTAAGTGCTACACAAATTAGAAAGGGAAGTTGAAAACCTCACTACTTAAGATGCTTCCTTCTTAATTTACATATCCTAGAAAGCAGCAGAACATGGAGACAATAGTCATGGATTTCCCATTCGTACCATGCAACGACGCCCACCAAAAAACACAAACAAACAAAAATAAAATCTTGCCATGCCTGCTAGCTAGTTGGCAGACCAAAAAAAACCAAACCAAAACCACCTGTGCACACAGAAGTACAGTTGTATGTGTGCCATTGCTTTTGTTCACGCTGCAGTTACTTACGTACAACTAGTGTACAAAGTATTGTACAATTTATACCATATGCCAGCTGCTTGATTTATGCCAGCTTGGCAATGGATGCATCTGAGATATTCAACAGTACAATTAAGAAGATTTCTCTGTGTGTGTGTGTGTGTGTGTGTGTGTGCGTGCATGCGCGTGTGTGCTCTCTATGCAGCATCTCACATTTCTGTGATTATTCTGGTTTATGGCAGTGGAGGCAAATGCCAAGGAGACAGTTCATAATCTAAACCCAAGCAGTTTTTCAGTCTGTCAGTTGCGTGTGTGCAACTCCCATTGACTTCAACGTTTTGTATTCTACAGCAGAGATAGGTGAAAACCTCAGATATAAAAAGCCCAATTTGGGGAACTGAGACAGAGAGACTAAGTCTCTTGCTCAAGGTCACAGAGGAAATATGTGGCAGAGGAAGAATTTGAACACAAGTTCCTCAAGTCCTGGGCTAGTGATCTAAGCACTAATCATGAATAAGATTCCATTGCTAAGAGAAAAGTGGCTTTTGGGAAAAAATGTGGGTCTTGCAGTTTGATCTAAACAAATTTATGCATTAGGGTGTAAGGGGACATTCACAAGTAACTGATATTTTTAGCTTTGGTTCACTATTTGTCAGTGTTTTTCCTCATGATTCTCCTCCCCCCCACTCAAATATTTGTAACATGTTGCATCTATATGCAGATTAAAATTGTGGATGCTTTTGGATGAAGGTGGGGGCGGGGGGGAGGAAAAGGAACCAAGTTTAATACTCTACAGCAGTAGCACAAATCTCCTGGGCATAGAACATCGTTCAGGTAGACACAGCTGGTGAAATGCATCACATCAAATTAGTATCAAGGGTATTGAGACTCTAAGACGACCGGCAGACAATTCCCCTTCTAATGTACTGCTTTTTAAATTGCTGAAGAAACTTGAATCCCAAATCTCATGTGAAATGAGTGATACTAACATGCCTGCTCAACTACTGAAAGTGAAGATCAAAGACGCAGTGTCCAAATTGGCTTTGCAAACAAAGCAGCCCCAGAAAGCCCCAAGAGAACGTGGTGCTAATTTTATCAGATCTCCTTGACTTTTTCATCCAAACAGTTTGCCATTTAAGAAAAAATAATAAGGAGAAGGCGTTTCTTGGTATCTGTCAGAAGCCTGTTTGTAAGTCGAGCAAACTCACTTCCTTTTAAGCATATGCTTTGAGAGTCACCTAATAGTCTTAATCTATTTTAAATGAAAAACGAGACAGACTTACACTCTACACCTACACCTCATTGCCTGCTACACACACACAGCCATGAATATTTCAATACGAGTCAGGCTTTCAGATCAATACAGGCAACTCTCAAGCTCTATTGATTTTCAGAGGTTCAGCTCGCAAGGGTGATAAAATATTTCTCAAGTTATGAAACCTGAGTTAAAGAGCTTTTGCTGATACTTCAGCATTTACTAGCCACACAGCTCTCTCTCTCTCTCTCTCTCTCTCTCTCTCTCTCTCCCCTTAGATTTATGACTTAGCAATAAGTCTTGGTAAGGTGGGCAATATCATCCCTTAGGGTCCACTTTGGGTCAGAAAGAGGCAGATATGATAGGTCAGCCTTTAAGGTCCTTAAACGCCAGTTTTGTGAGGCAGTCTTCCCCATAAACCTGAAATTCCTTATTGCAAAAGTCATTCATTAGTCAGGGGATACAACTCCCTTTCAGCATATCCTTTAAGCCATCTAAAAGAAAGGGACACCAAATAAAGGAATTCCCCACTGAGGAGAGGAGGCTAATCCTCTCCATATGGAAAAGAAACTTACTTAATTATATATTTATGCATGTTGGATTTCAGGCTTTTTATGTTATTTCAGTTACCTCCACAACGATCCTAACCTATTTGAATATAATGAGCAAACATTTGTATTATTCAGATACAGTTTTCCAACCCTTTCCCTGCAGATTGCTGCAATTATTGTTATTTATTAGTTGTATTACCATAGCACCAAGAAGCCTCAGTCCATGACCCCATTGTGTTAGATGCTGTACAAACAACAACAAAAAAACATGACCCTCGCCCACAAAGAGTTTGCAATCTAAGTAATTGCCACAACCCTCTAGACTCTGTGGATTTTAGTTCCAATACAGTAAACGTCTCCTATTAAAAAAAACCAAACAGTCTCAGATAGGATTTCCCCCAAAAAAACTGCTTGGGGACAGTAGGTCTCCGACAGTTGTGTGGTCGCATGGACTGACAGTCAGGTGACCTGGCTCTGCCACTGAATTACTGTGGGACTTTGAGCAAGTCACTTAATCTTTCTGTGCCTCAGTTTCCCTTCCCCACCTTCTATCTGTCTTGTCTAGTTAGAGTGAAGGTCTCTGGCACAGGGACCATCTCTGATCATGTTCATATAGTGCCTACCATGATGGGACTATTGGAATACAAATTAAAAACAACCACCACCAAGGCTGTTAAACTTCTTTAGGCTCCTTTGAAAATCTCAGCCAAGACCATATTTTAAAATAATAAATACATTTCAAAAATGACATATTGAAATTTGAAAATACAAAGCATCAGCTTTAATCAGGAGAATTTTGGAAGGGAAAAAATCATTTCAACTTTTTAAAAAGTGTTACTGTGCTGAACGGTTTAGTGGAGGCAAATAAACACGAAAATTCAGTTTTCATATGGGTTTTGAACCTCATTAATAACTCTGCCCTTAACTAACATCTATCACTCAAACATCTTGACACAGTTTATGAAAGGTGAGTGCTTATTATCCCTTGGAAACCCATAGGGATATAAGGGAGAGGGAGGTTAAATGACTTGACCAAGGTAGTTGAGTGAGTCAGTAGCAGGCCTCCTGGCTCCCAGCCACTTATTGTAGCCTCTGAAACATGTCCCTTCCGTTTGGGGCTAGCTCTTGTGTTCATGAGAATTAAGATTCATCTTCCATCAATTGAAACGAAAGACCCTGGGCCTAGAAGAACTTTGTTAGCCCCCGATAAGTCCTACGACTGTAATTACACTTGAATGAGGTCCCCTTCCTGCAGTTTAACAATAAATACTGAATATTGGCTACATACAAATATACCAGACATTTTTTTGGTGTGATATAAAATGTATTCATTTAATTTAATGGGAAATAAATATGAAATTACAGAGCTGGATGTTAAAGGATATTGAAGATACACTAATTGCTGGCTATTAGACCCAGGAGCAATATTCCTTTAAACCCTAATCCCTTTTACAGCAGTTGAACTGGCTCTTAATATACAGAGATGGTAAAATGCTGCTGTGATTTAGAGGACTGAATTCCACTCAGGATGCCTGGATTCTATTTCTAGCTCTGTCAGTGACTTCAGTGGAGCCAGGCCATCTTACCCCAGCTGAGGATCGAACCTTAAGCACCCAATTCTGCCCTCCTCCATCTTCTGCTTTTTCGACCCCTTTAATAATTTTGAATACTTCCATTCAACCCACAGAGGCCTGTTTCCTGAGGGGAATCGTCTCAGTCTCTCAAGACTTTCCTCCATTACAAACAATTAGGAAAAGCCCAAGGATCAGAACTCTGAGTCCTGCTGAAAAGCAAATGCTTTGCTCCCGGTGAGGTGGTATCCAGAGTTCTTGATGTCTGGCTGAAGCAGTTTAACAATAAGAAGATCGCTCCTTTGATCTGTATTCTCTACCTCCTATTAATGCTTTGCACTGAGCTGGTTTGCATTTTTTCCCCCCAACTTCAACGATACACTGGGATGATGGCTTGAAGGATTTTGCTACAATAACCCCTAATTCCCTTTCCTGATCAGTATGCTCCGGGGCTCTTCCATTTAACACGTACTCTCGGTTTTGGTGCATCGCCCCCAGAATTCTTATTTTACATTTGTCTGCATTAAAACTACATTTTCCATTTACTGGCCCCCAAAGAGAGCTAAATCCTTCTAAACACGGTGGCATTTCCTTCTTACCCACCGCACCTTTTACTTTTGTAGGATCCACATACTTCAGATTGTAACATTTAATGTGCACTGTCGGGCCACAATTTTCAAGGACAAGTCTAAAGACAGGCTCCAAAGTTAATGTCTGGTGGTAAAATTTTCAAGATCATCTAAAGTGAGTCAGGAGCCTAAACCTTATAGTCTTTGGGTCTAAAATGTCACTTAGGGTACGTCTACACAGCTCACGGCAGTAAGCCTTCCAGGTCGACAAACTTGGGCAAATGCTGCCGTGCTAAAAATAAACAGTGCTTTTAAGTTGTGACTCAGGATGGGGCTCAGAATCTGAGGCCCACCCCCCACCTTAGGCTTCAGAGCCCAAGCTCCAGAGCTAGCCATTGTCTATACAGGTGCACCCTGGCAGGCCCATCCGCAGGATCTCACCCAAGCGGCTTCTCCGCAGTCACATGGGGTGTCCGTGGCAGAGCTAGGAAGCAAACCCACATCTCCTGAGTCCCAGTCCTGTGCCTTGAACCATGATTGTCATTCTTCCTTTTTCCCTATTAACATACGCACATGAGTACAGGCACAGGCACGTTTTTAAGGAATCTGAGCTAAATTCAGTCAATTACGTGGCACCCATTCAAACCGAGTCTACATTCCATCCCCATGAGTGGTCAAGAAGCCTGATTTTCCACCTCATCTAAAACATTTAAAATTGACTCAGCGGCACAGCGCAATGAAACTAACAGGAGTTGTGTGGTTGCCTCCCAGTTCACCACTTTGAAAGTTTACCCCTAGTGCAAGGCTATCCAATCCAGATGCATTGCCTCCCACAGCAGCAATACCTTTGAAGAACTCCAGGTTAGTTAAAACTTCCCTCAAAAACCCAAGTTGGCCATCTCTAATCAAATTACACTTTCCAAGCTGTTCACTCCCCAAATCCCATCAAATGGTTGCTAATATTTTTCCCACAACTGGTGTTAAACTATAATTGCTTGCTGTATCTTTTGCCCTTTTTGAATAATGGGTGTTAGATTTGCCACTTTATAGTCCTCCAGAATGTGACCTGTCATTATAAAACTTCTTAAAAAGAAAATCAGTTAACACTTCACAATTTTCTCTCCTTTATTCCCTTTAACAGCCATGGACGCACCCTCTCTGGATCAGATACTTAATTGGCCTTTGAGTGCTTAACTTTTGCGCAAGGATTTCTATAGTCACTTGCACGCAAACACCTTTAGCGTGCATGGTAAGAGGCCCGATCCTCAGTTGGTGTAAATTGGCTTTAATAGAACGATGCCAGTTTACACCAGTTAAGGATTTAACCCAGAATGTGTCTGTCTATAAATAGTTCTCCATCTCCATGGGACTGCTTGTGTGTTTAATATTAGGGATGTGCTCCTTCCTGAATTGGCACCTCAGTTTCTACGTTCAGGGCCTGATAATCAGAGGTACTAAGCATCCCCAGCTGCAACCTGAAGTAGGCAGCACTCATGGGTGCTTAATACCTCTGAAAATCAGGCCTTCGGTAAATAGAATCATCAGAATTCTCAAACAGGAGATGCTATTTCAAGGTTCTCCTTCTGAGAACCAGACAGGAACGGTGCCTGCCTATTAGAATGAAGGGACAAGAATAGCTGCTTACACCAGCAGAGAACTTAACCTTATATCTGCAGGCTCTATCCAGAATCTTCTCGTCACCAGATTGCTTATCTTCAGGGAAACTTACCCAGAGGCCCAAGCACTAAGGCACTCTTGGAATGTCCATACCCTGAGCTGCAGGTGCAATTCCCAGCTTGAGGAGACATACTCACACTCTCATCATGTTAACACACTAAAAAGAGTGTAGCTGTGGTAACACGGGAAGTAGGAGGGGCTAGCCGGCCCTAGTGCACTACTGTCAGAGACACTAGTCATGTATTTGGGGCAGCTAGCCCTCACACCCCTATGACGACATTCTGGTTTGATTTCGCTAGCTCAATGAGTGCTAATGTGACTAGGTCTCCGTGAGCTGGAAATCACCCCCAGCTCAAAGTGTAGACATACCATCGGACTCCAGTACCACTTTGGAAAATTTTACTGAGGATTGAAAATTATTATTTATGTCTTTTGTCTTATACTGGAGAACTCTTTGTAACCCTATTTATTGTCATCTCCCTTCTCAAACACTAAACTATAATATTTTTATAGTCTCTTTCCTAATTGGGGATTGTTGCTTTTTTACAAAGTCCAACATGGTATGTCTGAGAAGCCCTACCTTTTGCATACCACACACACCAGAGGGTACCAGCGCAGACTCACGTCCTTTACTAGAATGACTAGAACTGTACTAATGCTCTCATGCAAAGATACCTAGTCTCAAAGAGAGAGACGCGTGTGCTATATTCAGAAGTGTTGCGAAAGCTCCTCTAGTAGGTTGACCCCATGACCTTCTTCAACAATCTTTAATACACAACGTTACATGATTCCTAACGGCACTTGTTTTGGAGCTGGATGGGGCAGAGGTCAAGGTCTGGAATGTCACCAGGGCCGCTGTTTACCTAGCAAAGACAATTAGATGATTGTCTAGACAACCGTGCTGTGTGATAAGCATGTAATTGACTCTGAGATGATACAAACAAGATACCCTAGTCACTAAGTTTTCCTTCTTTGGCTTCCCCCTCCCTTTCATTGGACTCCATTACAGTCTCCCTCTACATGCCCAATAAGCAGTCCCCTTCCTCAATTCCCTTTCTTTGCATTTGAACTTCTCGGAGCAGTGGGATGCTATGAATCATGGTGGTAAGATGATGTCAGAGAGAGAGAGAGAGAGAGAGATTATTCAAAGGCATGAATGGGAGTTAAGACATCTAACACCTATAGACTCTCAACACGAGTTCAGAGCCTAACTGTTCTTTGTGCCTTTGAAAAAACTCTCCCACATCATCAATTATTCTTATTTCTTGGTCACTATGGTAAATTGAGTCTGGCAGCACTTTAGGAGAGGAACAGTCTTTGCTCTGTGTTTGTACAATGTCAGGCACAGTGGGGTTCTGGTCCAAGGCTGGGACACGTAGGTGCTACCACAATACAAATAAATAATAAAGATGGTTCCCCAATTAATATCACAAGAGTTCTTTGCTACTGGATTCTTGGTGCTAAAACTTCCATGTTCCTCAGAATCCATTTCTGTTGTTGGGACAGATAATACCATGGTGCTTAAACTGTTGGAAGCTACTGATTTTCCATTCATCGCGTGCCATGTTCCTGCTTGAGACCCAGAAATGGTGGGAGACAGGTTTTTCAGAAGGAGCCACTGGAAAACATATCACACGCCTTGTCTACACTATGGAATTGTAGCAACAGTGGGCACTCTGGTGTGAATATGTAGACCCTGATGCAGCAAATCACTTGAGTGATTGTGTCCGAAGCATGTGCTTAAGAGGTTTGCTGAAGAGGGACAGTTTCCTGAACTGGGACACTGGTGTTTAAACAATGGGTGACTAACTCACTAATGCAACAGAATTTTGGTCTGGGGAAAACATATTGGGACTAGGTAGAAAAGGCAGATCTGAAGAAGAGCTGTGTATAAGTGCGAAAGCTTGTCTCTTCCACCAACAGAAATTGGTCCAGTGAAAGATATTAGCTCACTCACCTTGTCTACCTAGTCCCAATTACAGTCCTGGCAAATGAGCATAAACACAACCACCCCAAATTATGCCTCTATGCTCACAGCAAGTTTTGACTGAAGAGAAACCAGGCTCATTAGAACACAAGGCTTTTCCAACTTTGAGGCCTGCAAACAAACCCACCTGGACTGATGCAGAAACATTTTAGAGAACCCCCTTCCAACCAGGGAGCTGTTTTCCAGCCCCATGCAATACAGCGCAAGCATGATCAATAAAGCTCACAGTTCTGTGTCTCACTATCAAGTCTCACTGCCTTGATTTAAGGAGTTCCCAGTAACTTGGGACTTAACAGTAAGCTTTGCACAGATTGAACATTAAGTGAGGACAAATTCCCTCTTACATCAGCTGCAGGTTGACTGTACCCCAGTTAAGAGCATACCCAGGACATGTTTTATTTATATTCCTTAAATAAGCCTCAGTGGAAAACTTGGACTTTTAGATTTTAGTTTTAAACCAACTTTTGTCCAATGAGTTTGTCTGAAGATTTCATGTAAAGCACTGAACAAGTTCTGCTGAGCACAACCAGGTCTGTATTTACTATTTTCCAAGCTTTCAAGGCATCTCCTTTCACTCTGATCGCACTGTGATAGGGCAAGGATCTAAAACCCGGAGAAATTACTCAAGGCTGTTAGTATCCAAACTATTAAATACAGAGCTCCTGTTTGTGAGCCTCAGAGGTTTCTTAAAGTGTAAAGAATCATCATCAGTCTAATCACGTTAGGAACTGTGGGCTGTTTAAAGTATGATTTTGTGCTGTTTCTCTTAGGGCCAGTCACCTAGCATAAAGTGCTGCCTTGTATGAATTTAGAGATTTCTATTAAAACGGGGAAAGAAAGGCCCACATCTGTTCAAATATTCTCTTTCGTCAAGACCTGCAATACTCAGCCCCAATACAGAGAAGGCCAGGGAAAACAATTAGATGCTTAGAAAGATTTCTGATAAAGAAAAGTAAAAGATGAAGGGTTAAATTTTCAATGCACTCACATGACTTAGGAACCTTTCCTATGTTCTGAACCGATGGTTCTCTAGTTCTCATGCAGCCCTTGTTTAGGCAGATGTGAAGCACTCAGACCCTGTGGTTATGAGGTCCTATATTTTCCTAGGAACCTAAGTCACTTCAGTATTTTTTAAAATTTTACCCTAGGACTATTTATTGAGGAAGGGCCAGAATTACAAAGGTATTTAGGCACCCTAAGTGCACATAGGCATCTAGTAATGTTTAGAAAAGTTAGGCACCCAGGTCCAATTGACTTCAAATGGGAGTTAGAAATCTAGGCACTTTGGTAAATTCCACTAGGCTCATACTTCAGGACACTATCTGGGGTAAAGAAGGCAGCTCTCCCCTTTGTCACGTTATGGCACAAATGTCAATTTGGGGGTTTCTCATTGCCTCCTCTGTCACATCAGGTAATAGCAAATGTCAAAGACAGGATATCAGTCTCGCTAAACCTTTGATCTGAGCTGGCATTCCTTATGCGCTGAAAACCGTGGTTCTCTAGTTCTGATGCAGCCTCTCTTTAGTCAGATGTGAAGCACTCAGATCCTATGGCGATGGAAGTCCTACATTTCCCTAGACTTGTGACTGTCCACCTTGAATGTAGCATGGAGAGATGTGATGACCTTTTCTGGACTGAAGCAGAAGAAAGAGGAGACCACCAGAAGACCCAGGGAAAGGTGTAACAGGCCGTGCCTGCCCGGAAGACATTAACAGATAAGAAGAGGAACAACTGGTGTCAGCAAGTCACCCAAGGAGACTATTTATCTCATGAGGTAGGAACCTGTCCTTGTTGGAGGAGCAAGTTCCATAAATCAATCTGGGTTTAGAACTGTGGGATTCTGGATGGCATGAGACCAAGACAGGGCCCATCACCGTTTTTTCCTGCATTTGTACAGTGCCTAACACAATGGGGTCTTGGTCCATGACTGAGACTCTCAGACATTACCTTAATACAAATAATAAATAAATAATGAGAGACACATTTGCACAATCTGTAGGTACTTTGCAATAACCAGCTAAGAGAAGTGAAAACTTTATCGGACACTAGCCTGTATTAAACTTGTTCATTAACTCCTATTTATTATAAATCTCTAACACACTTCTGCAGTGTTGACCACGTCTCAGTCCCTTCATACAATCTGACCACCAAGGGTGTGTGAGTGCCCTCCTCCTCCCTCCTTGCCATCCGGGGTCGCTTCCCTGCAGTTCTCTTCCCAACTTTCCAAAACTCAGCTGGAAGCATCTTTCTTCCCTTCTTGCCTGTGCCTCTTAATTTCTCTCTCCCTCTGCTGTTATTTAACTCATTAACTGAATTAATTTAACCTTAAAGCACATCGAGTGAATAGATTTTATGAAAGATCTGATACAACAAAGTCTCAGGCCCTTATGCCACTAAAAGGACCCTTAAGTGCAAATGAGAATCAGGCTCTTATTTTACAAATTCTACATCCCTGTGTGACTCACAGACTCCATTCAGTAACTAAATGACTCTAGCTGATCAAGGTCCCATGCCTCTGATGTAGACTAAATATTCAAGTATCCTGAACAGTGGAGAAATTATTCTTGGACCTCTATGAAACAAGACCATCCATCATTTTTCTCAGACGTGTTTCTTACTAAAATGCCTTTTTCTAAAAAATAGTGTTTTATTAGAAAACATTGGGAACTGAGTAGATTCCATCACGGTGGTTTTACCTTTTGCTGTAAGAGGTGACTGAAGAAAAAAAAAGAAAAAGAAACCAAGCACAGAAATAACAAGGAAGTCGCCCTAAAGAATGTTTATTTTGCTAGGTGCACCGATGGCTTTGAAACCCAGCAAGTTTCTCTTCCAGGTCAATTAAACTTTTGTTCAGTAAAATCGCACTGGAGACGAGAATCTAAGAACATGAGGTATTGATTGCAGCCTCTTTGTACCCAGGGAGGGGCAGTTCCAGCTGGCCACGGGTAAATGGTTTTGGAGTCTATGATTTTCCATGTACATAGTCAAGTGGGACCAGGGAGACAGTTATCACAGAGATTGTAATAGTGTGCTCTGTGCAACCAGTACAATCTGCAGTTAATGGGAACTATGGCCCTGTAGGAGGATCAGATACTTTCCCATAGAATATCACGTCAAATTCAAGTTCTTGATCCTCATTTTCAATGCCCTTAATGATCTGGACCCGGGATACTTAAAGATGAAACTTTAGGCAAAGAGGAGGGCCACAGTCAGCCATTCTGCTCCTTTGGTGTAGTGGAATGGTCTACAACCAGGGTAAAGTGGGTTTGTGCAGGAGACTGAGCTTTTGAGGGGGCCAGTCGAAGACTGTGGAATTTTCTCCTGCAGGATGTAAAATCTACCACAAACCTCACCGCCTTCCATTCCAAGTTCAAGGTGCATTTCTTCAACACCTTCACTAATAAACAGCCACACCAAAAAAATCATATGTTTAAGAAAAGAAAAGAGAACCAATGTGGTCCACTGGATAGGGAAATAGACTTGGAGATGTGAGTTCGATTCCCCCGGTCTGCCACTGACTTGCTTCGTGAGATTGGGAAGTCACTTTCTGCCTCTATTTCTCCTCCTAACCTTTGTCTGTTTGGACTGTCCTCTCTGTGGGGCCGGGATTGTCTCTCACTATATGCCTGTACAGTACCCACAGCAACGAGACCCACATCTTTGTTGGGGCCTTTCAGTTCTACTGTAATACATATTGTTTTAAGTGCACACATATTCTATCTTCTCCTTGATGAGGAGCTAGAAGTAGGAAGAAAAAAAAATGAACCATACATGGTTGATGCTAATAACCCCACTTAAAGAGCTTCCACCCTACAGCTATAGGTGCAGAAAAACGTATTCAGTTCTATTCGGAATAGGTGACCTAGCAGCTCTTTCCTCCTCTGTAATTTTTAAAGTTCCACTGATTTAGAAGACTCTGCTAGTCAACAAAAACGCTATTCACAAATCAGCACCAAAGAGAAGCCCTGGTATCAGAAACACATCTGAGACTTGGAGCAAACGGAGCCAAAACCCAGACCTGTTCTTGTTGGCCGTTTCCCCTCTGAGCAGTAAACAAACAGTAGGGCTGAGAAGCTAAACCAAGCTAATTTAGCCAGTTATTATTTGATTGAAAGGTGATACTGCACGTTTAAATGGTTTATCCCCTTCTTGTTAGTGGCATCATTCAATCAGGACGACTAAGCTTCCAAGTGAATGGATTGCAAGTGCCAAGGGAATTACTCACTCAAACCAGGAAATGTGAGGTTTGTTAGTTCAAACAGCATCTGTAGGAAGCTGGTAAACAACAGCTGAGATGATGAAAGATCAAATCAACTCCTTGCTTTGAAGTAAAAGATATTAAAACCACGAGTGTAACAATTCTTATTATAGCTCATCCTCCCCTGCCTGCTGCTCCCCCAGAACACGGCATGGTTGCTCTAAGCTGCATAACAAGCTATATAATAAAAATCCATAAAAATATCAACAAGGCACTTGAAAGTGACATGGCAAAGCGACTGAGGCCTGTTTCTGGTGATGCTGCCAATAAAAGTAATTTGTTACTTTATGCCTGGAATGAAATCAAACATTCCTCTGGACTGAGTGGGACATTTTTATTCAGTTACATTAATTTGGAAACCAAGACATGTTGTCATCTGGACGGGCATATTACAAATACCCAGAGACAGAATTATTAGCATTATTTGTAGTAATGATGGCATGTCAGGCGATTTACAAAGAAATGCAAGGCTAACATTTGCCAAAGCTCCTAACTAACTTTGTCAAGTATCAGAGGGGTAGCCGTGTTTGCTGCTTTTACAGATCCAGACTAAGAGTCCTGTGGCACCTTATAGACTAACAGACGTATTGGAACATGAGCTTTCATGGGTGCTCCAATACGTCTGTTAGTCTATAAGGTGCCACAGGACTCTTTGCTGCTTTAACTAACTTTGGAGACTGACTAAAAAATAACCACGGCACTAACTTGACATTTGCCACCATTGCATTGTTCATTGTGCTTTTGAGTTATACCCTTTTCTCCTCAACCAGTGTCTTACTTGTCTTTTTGGAGAATATTGACTCATTGTACTCCCCATCGGTCTGTATCTATCTGTTGTCTTGTCTTATACTTAGATTGTAAACACTTTGGGGGCAGGGACCACCTTTTTATTCTGTGTTTGTACAGCTCTTAGCACAACATGGTCCTGATCTATGTCTGCAACTCCTAGGTGCTAATGCAACACAAATATCAAATAAATAAGAAGTAGTCGTCCCATTTGCAAAGGTGACTTAGATCAACCTTTCCTCCACCACTATGTATTGAATGTCATCTTTCTAAAAACGATGCCACACCTTCCCTCCACCCAGAATTGAAAGGTTGGAAATACATATAAAGCGCAAATTATGTTAAACACTGGCCTACATTTTGGAGACTGTTTTAGGGATGAATGGAGACTTAATACTCAGAGCTGTTCTCAGAAGATTCAGGACCTTGTCCTACTTACCTGTGTTGTTTCCAGTTCTTCAGCTCAGACTCCCTTAGTATTTTGCCAGTGCAAGTTCACAAGGCTTTTCCAATGACAGAGAAAGCAAAACAAAAAACAAAGGTACTAGGGCCAACGATAACCATTTAGAGCTATGGGAGATATCCTATGTGAGGTGCCTGATGTCAAGCCAGATGCTCAGATGACATGGGGATGGATATAGTACAAGAACCTGAAGAGAGCGGAATGGAGTAGAATTTTAAGGCCAGCTGTCATTTAGGCACTTGAATGGAGCGGACGATATTTTCAAGAGGCCTCCGTACCCAGCAGCTCCCACTAAGGAGCCTTTGGCTCATTAAGTTCATTCAGAAATCCTGCCCCTTCATTTAGGGACCTAACTGGGATCTGAGCTTTTGAAAAAGCTGGCCCCTATTTATGGGTACTGAGCACTTTTGAAAATCTGGCCTTAAAATCATTTTCCTCCTTTAGAAAACAGCCGGTTCCATTCTAGCCACAGCACACCTGCATAAGGGTACGTCTACACTACGGGACTATTCCGAATTTGCATAAACCGGTTTTGTAAAACAGATTGTATAAAATCGAGTGCACGCGGCCACACTAAACACATTAAATCGGTGGTGTGCGTCCACGGTCCGAGGCTAGCATTGACTTCTGGAGCGTTGCACTGTGGGTAGCTATTCCGTAGCTATCCCATAGTTCCCGCAGTCTCCCCCACCCCTTGGAATTCTGGGTTGAGATCCCAGTGCCTGATGGGGCAAAAATCATTGTCGCGGGTGGTTCTGGGTAAATGTCGTCAGTCACTCCTTCCTCTGGGAAAGCAACGGCAGACAAGCATTTCGCGCCTTTTTTCCCTGGATTGCCCTGGCAGATGCCATAGCATAGCAATCATGGAGCCTGTTTTGCCTTTTGTGACTGTCACCGTATGTGTACTAGATGCCGCTGACAGAGGCGATTCAGCAGCGCTACACAGCAGCATACTTTTGCTTTTGCATGACAGCAGAGATGGTTACCAGCCATACTGCACCATCTACCAATCCATAAATTGGTAAAAAGATGATCATGGCTACCAGTCGTTTTGCACCATTTGCTGCTGTCATAAGTGCCCCTGGCTGCTCTTAGCCAGGGGCGCAAAAGCCAAAATTGGGAATGACTCCCTGAGTCAATCCCTCCTTTTTGGTATCTAAAAATAGAATCAGTCCTGCCTAGAATATGGGCAAGTGTACTAGAGAACCACTGTATCAGAGAGCACAGCTGCTCTGTGTCAGATCCTGCAGAAATTATGAGCTGTATGCTATTCATAGGGGTTGCTCCTGCAACAACCCCACCTGTTGATTCCGTTCTTCCCCCAGCCTTCCTGGGCTACCGTAGCATTGTCCCCCCACTTGTGTGATGAAGTAATAAAGAATGCAGGAATAAGACACACTGACTTGTTAGTGAGAAATGAGTGGAAGGCAGCCTCCAGCTGCTATGATAGTCCAGACAGGACATTAAGCAGTGTGGAGGAGAGGAGCCCAGCATCCCTCTGCTAGTCCAGGGGCAATTGAATCTTTTTTTTACACATGAAGGGTGGGGGCTGACAGAGCTCAGCCCCCTGTTGCTATGATGACGATGGTTATCAGCCATACTGCACCATCTACCAGGAAAAATTAGGGCCAGGCGCCCTTGATCGACCTGACGGATGCTAGTCAGCATGGTTACCAGCCCTTTTGCACTGCCCCATGTGCCAATAGGCTGATGATGAGAACGGGTACCAGTCGTTTTGCACCATCAGCCACCCATGGCGGGGGGGGAGCAAGGATGTTGGTGTTCAGTGCTGCAGCATCGCGTCTATCTGCAGCATTCAGTAAAGATAGGGTGACATGTAAAAGAGTCAAGAGAGGATTGTTTTCCCTTTCACTTCTGGGGGTGGGTGGGGGGGTGCGTAAATTGCCGAGCTATGCCCTGACCCACCGCGGACACTGTGTTTGACCCTAGAAGCATTTGGAGCTCAGCCAAGAATGCAAATGCTTTTCAGAGAGACTGCAGGAACTGTGGGATAGCTTGAGTCCTCCAGTCCATGAGCGTCCATTTGATTCCTTGGCTTTCCGTTACGCTTGTCACGCAGCAGTGCGCTGAGTCCCTGCTATGGCGTCTGTCTGGAGATTTTTTAAAAATGTTTTTTAATTCATCTTCTGTAACGGAGCGCTGATAGAACAGATTTGCCTGCCCTTACAGTGATCACGTCCGCATGGTCCATGCGGGAGCTCTTTCTTTATTTTGATTTTTAACTGCATCGCCACACATGCTGATCGGAGCTCCACGCTGGGCAAACAGGAAATATTCAAAAGTTTGTGGGGCTTTTCCTGTCTACCTGGCCTATGCATCCGAGTTCAGATTGCTGTCCAGAGCGGTCAGTGGTGTACTGTGGGATACCGCCCGGAGGCCAATACCATCGATCTGCGGCCACACTAACCCTAATCCGATATGGTAATACCAATATTAGCGCTACTCCTCTCATTAGGGAGGAGTACAGAAACCGGTTTAAAGAGCCCTTTATACCGATATAAAGGGCCTCTTAGTGTGGACGGGTGTGGCGTTAAATCGGTTTAATGCTCCTAAAACCGGTTTAAACGCGTAGTGTAGACCAGGCCTAAATCACCCTCATCTCCCGCCACTCAACCAAGTCCCCTCCTTTGCTCCCTTTCTCTTACCATATTAGATTCACACTGCGCCAACATCTCAGTCAAGGCCCTGCATGATCTTATCCTCATCTACAGATCTGTTTTCATTTCTTCCTACCACTCCCTATAATCTTCCCGGTCCTCTCGCCTTACCAACCTTTGTACCTTTTCTCAGTGTCCCCCTGCTTGGAACCATCTCCCACTTCCTGTCCAACAAGACTGCTCTTTTCTCCACCTCTTACTTGTCCTAAACCCCTTCTTAAAACCCACTTTTCAGGATTTCTTCCTTCCTTCTCTCTCCTCACCAATAAACTAGCCTTTTTCCTTCGTCCTTTAACGGCCGCCCTGCGTCTTCCCTTTTAATAAAAGGAGGCAGCATTGTCCAGTGCACAGGGCAACTAGAGAAAGCCCTGAGGCTTGGGTTCTGGCTCTGCCTCTGACCTGCTGTATGATCTTAAATAATTGATTCATCTCTCTGAGCCGTTAGTCTGTAAAATGGGGATAATGATACATACCTTCCTTTGTAAAGTGCTCCGAGATCTGCGGATGAAAAGTGCGATCTGAAAACTACACATCATTAAACCGTAAGCTCTCCAGGGGAAGGGATGAGTCTTATTTATGTTTGCAAAGTGCTGAGTAAAATTTGTTTTGCTGTGTAAATAATTTTTCACCCTAAGTTACTATTATTAACAATCCCCTCCTCCCTTTGTTTCTACAGCCTTGAGCTTTTTCAGTTGCTTGGGCCCACCATTAGATAATTGCTAGGTCAGTAGGAATACTACAAACAGCTGTAACTGTCCCTGCCAACATAGCCTCTCTGTTTGGAACTACCATATATCTCCAGGCCAAAGAAAGCTACTATCAGCTAAAAAACCCCTAAACCTCTAGATTATGCTTTTTTGTAGTAATGGAACTATGCACAATCCAGAATATCTAAACACATATTGAAACTAAGCCAGCATCACCAGCATACAGAAGGTAAGGAAAATGAAATAGTAATACAGTATTTCAACACATTTGCCTCACCATAGTATTTTAATGTCTTTTATTGAGACACCATAGAGCTAGAGGGTCTTACTGAAGTGCTTTAGGGTAAAGTACATCTAGCTTCTGGGATAAGTAGAGAGATGTCTTAGGCTTTGATCGTGCAAGGAGCACCATGCAGGCAGACTCCTGTGCACAATGGAAGACTCAGCACTTTACAAGCATAAATAAGGCACATCCTCTGCCCTGAAGATCACAAAGCCAAGGATGAAGCATGTGAGAGCTGGGGACAAGGCATACTCGGTTGAAGGGTTAAAAGCAGCTCCCTCCTGCTCGTCGCCTGGGCTCCTGCCCACCAGGGAGAGCAGCAGAACAAAGCGCCTCCCGTCCCCCCCACAGGTAACGGAGCAGGAAAAGCGCAGTGGTCCTGGGCTGGGCACAGAGGGGGAACAGACATGTGACCTGTCCTTTAGATCATGGTCCCCCATTATGGGAGACACCAGTTGTATATGGGGTGCCCTCGGAGGGAGGGGGAGGAACTGGGGTGGGAAAAGGTGGGACAGGGATGGGGCATTGGGGGAAGGGACATAGGACAGAGCAGGAGGGTCGAACGCTCCCTGGGAAATCTGGAAGTCGGCGCCTATGTTCCTAAGCATGCACGGGATGGTACCGGCAGTGACGAAGACCATCGGGTGGGCATGTGGAAGCTACGTCCGTGCCAGAAGAGTGCACCCAGAAGCTCACTGGGCTCCAGTGGGGCCCATTGATTGTTCTGCCCTGGGGCCCAGAATTTCTGTAGGTGGGCCTGGTGCTCAATATGGCAAGAACCAGTCCCTACTCCAAAGAGCTTACAGTGTAAACACACCAAACAAAGGGTGAGAGAAAAGTAGTATGATTACCCACATTTTACTGATGGGGCACTGAGGCACGGAGAGATGAAGGGACTTGCCCAAACTCACACAGGGACTCTGTGGCAGAGCCAGAAATGGAACACAAATCTCCCAGTCCAGTGTATTAAGCAGCAGGCCAGCCCTTCTTTGCACCATCACTGGACTGCCCCCACCTGAATGAGCACGGATTCAATCAACTCTGAAATTAAGGATGCAGGAACAAATCTGTTTAAATTCTGTCCTGATGGGAAGGGCTTAGCACCTTTGTAAAATGAGCACTGAGATGGAAGGCAAATTCTGAAAATGAATTAATTACACTTCATAAAAGAACAAGTAGGCTCAAAATAGTGATTTATTTGATGTTTCAAAAGACAAGACTGGGAGCTTAAATACATAACTTTGCTAGACACTAAAAATCATGGTTTTAAATAAGGACGCTGGATGTATAGCTTATTTCAACAATCTGTAACGCACTAACCTGCTGTTTTGTACTATGACTACAGGAGTATTAACTGGCCACTTCACCTTGAATTGTCCCTTGGAATATGTGCTAACTACTTATGCTAAACTATCTGTTCAACCTTGTATTTAGCTTTGACACTCACTCTTAGGGCTTGTCTACACTACCGCGCAGGGCCGATCTAAGGTACGCGACTTCAGCTATGTGAATAGCATAGCTGAAGTCAACGTACTTAGATCTACTTACTGCAGTGTCTTCACTGTGGTAAGTCAACAACTGACACTCTCCCGTTGACTCCGCTTGCGCTCCTCATTCTGGTAGAGTACTGGAGTCGACGGGAGACGCGATAAATCAACCCCTGATGGATCGATCACTGCCCGCTGATCCGGCCGGTAGCATAGACAAGCCCCGAGTACCTTTCTCAGACCTGAGGAAGAGCTCTGTGTAGCAGGAAAGCCTGCCTCTCTCTCCAACAGAAGTTGGTCCAATAAATTACCCCACCCACCTCGCCTCTCGTTGTATTAAACAGCTTCCCAAGTAGTAATTGCAACAAAAAAAAATCATTTCATTTTAAAGTTTCATTTCTCAAGGCCTGAATGTGACAGCGTGGGACAGTGGTGATATGGAGAAACACACATACACCGGAACAATCTGCTGATCGCCAGGAAGGCGAATGAATGTAGTGCAGGCTTTTTGAAACCTGCTATTCCTTCACCCACCCCCTCCTGCCATGAAGGTATTTGCCTGAATGAAGGGGCTACAAGTAATGCAATAAAAAAAAATCCAGTTTTCATTTGACTCTTGTCGCACTGTATACCAGAGCTGCATGCTTTACAAGTCTACTTGAGAGAAATAAAAAGTTAGACTTCCTGTATGTCTGCTCCATTTTTCAGGTTATGAGGCAGAGAAAAATCAGTAATTGCTTTACACAGAAATGTGAAAACTATTTTAGAACTCCCTCGCCCTTTATCAACATGCATGCATATGTCTTTTATCGGCTCTGAACTGCATATTATCATAACACATAAGGGTAATGATAAAGGAAGGGTTATACTCCATGGTTCTGCCTTTACCTGCTTATATCCAGCCCTTCACAAAATTACTTTCTTTCCCCAGGGTGTGCGAAGGGGAGTGGAGGGTTCTACAGCTTGTTTTATTTTGCAACGGGAAGCAAAGTAAAATATATGTGACTATTAACACCCCCCACCCCTCAAAAAAAAGGAGAAAAGCTTTAAAAGCCACTCCAGTATTGAAAGAGGAGGGGGAATTTAACAGGTAAATTACAGCAGCCACAAATGCAGACATGATATCATTTTATATGGACTGATGATTGAGCTGTACTGGGTGCTAATATTAATGTAATAACAGGGTGGTGGTAGGAGGGCGGGGAAATGAATACTTGTGTACATCATGTATATTTCATTGAATCCATTGAAAAAGAGGGACGGACAGAAAGTGAAATATACACAGTGTAGGGGAAAAAAAAGAAAAAGACAGATCAATTGTATCTATTTCACTAAATTCAGCAAAAGAAAAAGTAAGGTTCCATGTGGGCTGATCTACACATATCTTGCACCAAAATAAGCGAATTCACACATTTTGTTATTTCGGTGCCAGTCTATGCACATACGCCAGTCCTGTATTCAACTATATCCATCAACAACAGAACATGTGCTCCAGCAAGGGGAGGCGGGGGAGGGGCAGGGAAATCAATAGTATGCAATTAAAAACATTTCTTCTAAGAAGTAATAACATGTCTTTTCTTTTTGCAAAGCAGACAGCTGAATGCTCGTACAGTATGTATAAAAAATTAGCCCAATTGGACTTTCTCCTCCAGCATTCATAAGGAAACACTGGAGCTCTCTGTAATGCTTGAGGGGGGGAAAGAAAGCACTTACATAATATAATGAATTGCCAGAAGCAAATTTTAATTCCCCCCTTTAATTCCAACCCTTCACCATGCCTGTTTGCCCTGCTTGTTGCATATGGCCAGCTCATTCTTTGCACCCTGATTATGTCTGCATGGCAGTAGTCAAAGCTCTCTCAACAGGGACCATGGCAAAACAGCTCTGCTAGTTAAAAGTAACAAGTTGCGAGCATGAATGCTTTATGGAATGTTTTAAACCTTGATCCTGCCAGAAGTTCCTTGCAGCCCCACTGATTTCAATGGGTCTATGTGGGCACAGGTTTGCCCCACATGGAGCTACTTACAGAATTTGGTCCTTTCATAGATTTCATAATCAATGTAATCAAAAGCTGCTATTTCAACTTGACATGCAGTGTTGACTTAAAAACTGAGCTCACTGTGATCAAAACAGGAGTACGTCAGGGGTGTGTCATGTCTGCAATCCTCTTCAACATTGCCATCGACTGTAATGCGGCGTACAACAGAAGACATGGCAAGAGGCATTAAATGGACACTCTTCTCATCCCTTGAAGACCGGAATTTTGCAGATAATGTCACGCTCCTATCACATACCCAACACCATATTCAAGAAAAAATTCTACTCAATGCATTCAGCCAGCAAATTGAACTGAAAAGCAACCGCAATAAGACAGATATCATGACCTTTAATATTGCTTCACCATCACCAGTAAGGATAGAGGATTATGTTCTCACCAATGTAGAAACATTCACATACTTGGGCAGCACCATCTGCCAGGATGGTGGAACAAGCCAGGACATCCGGAACAAACTCAATAAAGCCAGGAACACCTTCAGGAGCTTAAATATAGTCTGGAAATCATCAAAATACAACACCAAAACCAAACTCAAGATTTATCAGAGCTCCGTACTTTCAACACTACTTTATAGTGCAGAATGCTGGGGAATGAGAGAGTATGACATGTTCAAACTGTCTTAATTCCATACAACCTGCCTCAGAAAAATCCTACGTATCTTTTGCCCCAGGACAATCTCAAACCAAGCTCTACTGACACAGTGCAGCCAAGAGGATCTGAGCACCATCACTGCCAGGAGGTGTCAGATATAGATCGGTCATGTGCTTTCGATGGAAACTGATTCCATCCCCAGAGTAGCAATAAGATGGACACCTGAAGGCAAGCGAAAACGAGGCCACCCGAAAACAAGATGGCGAAGAGCTGTGGAAGCTGAGCTGAAAAATCTAGGGCACAGCTGGGGAACCATTGAAAGACTTGCCAGAACGAGACAGGAGTGGAGGAGCTTTGTCACTGCCCTAAATGCCAGAGGCATAATAGGAACATGATGATGATGGTGATGGTGATAGATGAGAGGCCAGAAGGAAACATTACATCATCTGGTCTGCCCTTCTGCATAACACAGGCCAGAAAATTTCACCCACTTTCCCATACATTGAGCCCAATAACTTGTTTTTGGCTAAAGCATATTTTCCAAAAAGCATCCAGTCTTGATGGAGCTAAAGCATTCAGCTGAGAGATGGAGAATCTACTACTTGCCTTGGTAGTTTATTCCAGTGGTTAAATAGCTTTATTAGGGGTATGTATGAGGGGAGTTAAAATTTCAAGTTTAAACTGCAAGCAACTGAAGAGTTGGCAAAAAAACCTATTTTGAGGGGAGGAGGGGTGACAGTGGATGGAATTTTGCTTTGGCTTCTTTTTGTGCTTCTAAAATGTGATATTTTCACACCGGCAAAATTTTGTGACCCTTTTGCTTCTTTGCAAGTTAAAAAAAATGGTAGAACTGAAAGGCGAGATAGGTGGAAATTGTTACACGTAAGACCTACAATACTTGATTGTGTTAGGGCTAGTGTTAATAGGGATAAGCATCAGTAGAATTTGAATTCTGTTTTCCAGTTCAAGTATATTAATAAAGACAAAAATCAAGGGTTTAAAACAACAATGAAAAATCTCATTTTTCTATGAGCAATGAATTATTCATTTTATTTTTCTCACTTTTCACAATGAAAACTTGGAACAGGCCAAACCACTGGTCTATTCAATCCAGTATCCCCTCTCTGACAGTGGCCAGTATTAGCTGCTTCAGGGAGAAACAACAATGGAACCATCAAGATGTGCCTATACCATAACTAAGTTACCATATGGTCTTGTTACAGCAACCCTTTCCCCTTCCCTTGTCCCTTACTCCATTGTTTGTCATCCTTCCTCATTGTCTTGCCTCTAAAACCAGAAAGAGGCAGGGATCGTGCAAGTCAGTGTTCCATCCTTTTCAACCAGATTTGGATCAGGCCCCAACTCATTACATTTGGTCTGTAAAGCGATAAGCTGGTCAAAAACTGTCAACAATATTTTAAATGGCTTTTCATCTCAAAATTCTGATTTTTTTCCCCAATGGAAAAATCAAACATATATTTTGAGTTTCAATTTTGTAAATTGGAAAAGAAAACTTCAACAAAAAGATTTGTTTCCCCCCCCAAAAGTGTCCAGCAAAAAACAATTGGAATTTTCTGACCAGCCTTAACCAGTACATTTTGAGCCTCTTAGTGTACAATAAACCCTGATATGGGACATTATGGAATAACCTGCCCACATGCAAAGTTTCTGCATAGCCTCCATTAGTTTATGTTTGGCTTATACTGAGAAGCATGCAATTTTATAACCTTTCCAAACGTTAGGAGTTTCTTTTCATATTTTTGCCGATTGCAACTCTGGATGTTGTCCTTATACACATAAATGCTCAGTCTTTTTTTTAAATCCTGCAAAGCTCTTGGTCTCAATAATACCGGGTGACAATCAGTTCCACAGACTAATTGCTTTGCTTGAAAATTAGCACATTTCAACACATGCAACAAAATCTCAACTACAGGATCAACTTCAAATTCACACCAGAAGTGCCCTAAATTCAAATATTTTACCACAAACTATTGCACAAGTTGCTCACCAAAAAAGGTAGAAAACAGCTGAATTTCTTCAGTTGACTAATGCAGAGTCTGCAGGGGTAGCAGGAATGCCTTCCATCAAGGTGACAGATTTTGTTGCACAGGTATTGTGCACAGGTCACAAAGCATGTTGATGGCTCAGGGGATGCTATAGTCAGAGATAGGGTAACATTTTCAAAAGGGCCTAAAAGACTTAGGCTCCTAAGTCCTATTTTCACAATAACTAGTCCTACTGACTTTCAAGCAAAACCCTGAATCCTACAAGTTTTCAAACATCATCTGATTCTGAAAAAAAAAAATTTAAGCAAGATAAAATTTCATGGCAGCTCTGGGCAAAATGAACAAGGGAAAAAAAACACGGACAGTCTCTCTCCTACCCATGGGGGAGGGGCGGAAGAGATAGCTAGCTCAGTGGTTTGAGCATTGGCCTGCTAAACCCAGGGTTGTGAGTTCAATCCTTGAGGGGGGTCACTTAGGGAACTGGGGTAAAAATCTGTCTGGGGATTGGTCCTGCTTTGAGCAGGGGGTTGGACTAGATGACCCCCTGAGGTCCCTTCCAACCCTGATATTCTATGGCAGTAAGAAGACAAAGGCAGATATTCTAGTCTGCCCACTGGGCATGCAGTGCCACCATTTATACACTTATTTGGTACCACCTAAAGATTATGGTGCTGCCCAAAAGGCTGCTGAGGCAGCTGAATGATGACTGGCAGGAACTGCAACTCTTTTCCCCAGGTGTAATTTCTGGAAGCAACACATCTAGGCAGTTAAATCACCTTGCATATGCAGAGTTTTGTGATTTTTGGATAATTTATTATCTGTATTACAGTAGGACATAGAGGTCCCAACCAAGATGATGGCTCTAATATGCTAGGAGCTGTATGCACATAGTAAGACACCCCCTGCCTTGAAGAGCTCAATCTAAAAAACAAGAGGAAATGGCCAAGGAAAGGAGATATTTTAGTGTTATTACACATGGACACAGACTGGTTTAGCCCCCGGTCCAATGCCCATTGAAGTCAATGGAATGACTCCCACTGATAGCAACAAGAATGGGATCAGGTCTTAAGTGACTTGCCCATGGTGACACAGGAAGTCAGTGGCCAAGCCAAGAATGGAACCCAGATAACCTATCCAGTGCCTTAACCACTAGACCATCCTTCTTTTTAATTCCCCTTATTCTTTTTAAAAAGCATTTCTCCCCACCCCCATCCCCTGCTCTGCTCTTTGGTGGAAAGAGGAAGATGGCACTTTAACTTTCATAGCTGCGCTCTGTCGATTCTTCCTGCCACTTGGGATATGCTGTCGCTTCCATGGAAACAGAATTGTGAATCTTTTCCCTGGAAACATCTCCAGCCTCCTTTATTTTGTTTTGTTTGTTGTTGTTTTCAGGTGCATTGGGAGAGGGTGCAGGAGTTGTGCTGTTATTTAATGTAAAAAGCCTTTAGAATCTAAATTAGATTCTATGTTATATAAATGTACAACGTCCTCTCCTCTTTCAAAGCCTTTCCTCTGTTCTGCGTGGAGCTCCTTTGATAGTGTTTGTCTCACCGTTCTGAGGGCAGGTGGGTATTAAAATATTCACCACTGTATCTGTATGTACAAGTAAAATAAACTGGTTTGACAACAGGGAAATTCACGCATGTGTACTGTATCCATCACGGTTGAAGAGAGACAGGACTCTGATGTAACGAATAGAGAGGGATATTCTCTGCCGAGGCTGCTGGACCCAGACGCGGCTATGTGGTTCACCCTTGGTCTCAGACTGATTAACATGGCCTGTGCTTCCTGTGGTCACCACATGATGGCTACCATCTTGGTTGACACTGGGGATTGAACTGGAGCTGAACATGAGTCTCTACAGTTTGGACTACAGATCCAGGCTCTCTTGCTGCGGGGTTGGAAACACATACTGGATAAGGTCCACAGGAGGTAGGTGGGTTACAACCACACAGGGTGGTCTTAGATCCTGGACTGGATTAGGTAGTTGTAGAATGTGTCCTGCTCTACTCAGCAATCCATCACTTCAACTCTATATAAATGTTTCTTACTATTAATATAACCATGCAAAGTTAGTGGTTCTGGGATGTGACTTGCTGAGAGAGTCAAACAATGTTCGGTTATTCTCGGTACTGCCACATGTGAAGGGGAAGACTAAAACCTCTTATTTACTACTAAACCACAGGGAAACAAATAGTTTGGAGTGCACTGAATGGCTCAAAGACTTTGGGACTGGGATACGGAGCCTTTTATCTACCTCTAGGTCACTGATTTGAATTCAGACCACATGGGTGATAGGCAAAAGCTCTTACTATATGACAACTGTTCAAGGACCTATGTGAACTCAGCTGATGGGTTTCAGTCCAGCTCCTACAACACACACAAAAGCTACAAAGCACACTTGGTACCTTTGATGGCAATTCCTTCAGAGTCCTTCCTCCCAAGGAATGGATCCCAGAGTCAAAACCTTCCCGTCCCAGGAAGTGGCGCAGTGCGGGGGACTACACTGTTGCTAGCTGTACTTTTTGCTGTTGATCAAACTGAGAGTTTCAGTCTCCAGTGCTGTCAAGCAGGCACCACTGCTGGGCAATATAATGTTGCTTACTGTGATCCTCCCGGAGAGGAAGGATGGTCTTGAGGCTCAGATAGTGGATTAGGTCTCAGGAGACCTGAGTTCAGTTGCTTTGCCACAGCCTCCATGGACAACCTTGGAACAGTCACTTCATCTCTCCATACCTCAGTTCCCCATCTGTAACCTGGGGATAACAACCTTCCCTTTCTCCCACTGTTTGTCTTCCTTGTCTATTTAAATTGTGTGCTCAGTGCGAGTGAAATTTTCAAAGAGCGTAAGTGACTTAGGAGCCCAAGTCTCCTTTTCAAAAGTGACTTAGATGCCTCAGTGTCACTGAAAGTCAATGACATTTGGGCTCCTAAGTTACTTTTCATAATGGGCGTTAGGCCCTTAAGTCACCAAGGATATGTCTACACTGCATGCTAAACCTAGGCTCTTCTTTCATCCACATACAAAATAGTCTTACTCGAGTCAGCAAGCACTCAGGACCTAGGTCTTGGGCCCTGCTAAGAGTCAGAGCTTGAGTCCCACTAGGATTCTGGTCCAAGGCCGGTCATTTGCAGTGTCATGTCGCAGACCGGAGTCAGAAGGTCTGCATAGTGCAGCATGTAGGTGTCAGCACAGCTGCGAGACCCAGGTCCAACAATTGTAAAGCAGTGTGGAAGCTCAAGCATGGGCTTGGAAACCCCCAGTCCACAAGCTTGGTTCCCACAAACCTGGGCTTAGTGTGCTGTGTAGACGTACCCAAGGGGTATGTCTATATTGTAGCTGGGAGCGAGACTCCTAGCCAGATAGGCAGGTAGCGGGGCTCAAGCCATGGGGACATTGTGTGCTCTGGCAGAGACTCATGCTAGCCACCCAAGCTCAAGCCCACCCGGTCCCCTAGGCTTGGGATCAGATGGCTAGCCCAAGTCTCTGCCAGAGGCTGCAACATGCAGAGCTTGAGCCCCGGTGGGAGACTTGCTCCCAGCTGAAATGTAGACATAACCCTTAAGGGCTCCAAATTCTTTTCCCCACGGTCTCGCTTACTGTATGTGCATACAATAGCTAGTACAGCAGAGCTCTGATCTGAGCTGGGGCTTCTAGATATGACCGGAATACAAACAAACAACAGTCACTAAGGCAATGGACACTCCACATTCTTCTTAAGAGCAGCCTATGGAAATCTACCCCGATATGTCAGGGGGTTGTTAACCAACTGGATCCTGAGGCTGTATATTCCTGTGCGCCGCTGAGGCAGAAAAACTTCCCCAGTCATGTTCTTGCACCCAACTTGCAACATACAACAAACAATTCTGGCTGTAAAAGAAAAAACTCTCCTCCTGTTATATCTGCAGTGCTAGTGCAATCCACAGAAGCCGTGTTGGTTTCATGTATCATAACAGCCTGAGGGAAACTTTACTCTTTTTTCCCCGCCCTTTTCATTCTCATCTCTTTCTATATTTCCCCTCCTCCTGCAAACAATTAATTATAAAGCTGCACCTAAATTATAAATTACCAACTTTAAGGGAAGAAAAAATATATTTCTTGATATTCCGAAGGGCTGATATGTCAGGATCGGAGAGAAGCAGCTGTTTTGGAAATGTTGCCTTTTTCTTTGTTCTGAATGCTATTTAAACATTGGCAGGGGGCCTCATTAAAGATGAATCGATGAATTAGTAAGTAGTGTTGTAGCCAGAAGAGACAGCATGTGCTCCTGTGGTGAAAACAGATTTCCACAAAAGAAAGGAAGGGAAGAAAAAAAGATACCCCCAATCCCTACACGTAACAAAGTCAATGTTTTACATTATTCTATCACAGCTGTGTTGCTTTGCACCAATTCCAGACAGGACCCATCAGCATTTCCAATATAAATTCATATTTGGGGATAGAGGTCGGCGCTTGGATGCAAAAATTTGCTCAGGGCTAAAATGTAATAAACAAGTTTTGAACCCTGGAGCAATTTAGTTACCAAGATGTTATTAAGTGTGAAACAATAATAATTAGCAACATAACATGTGAATCACAAAATGCCAAGATATAACACATCTGAGTAAAGCAAAGGTAGCTATCAGATTGGCTGTCACAACAGATAGATGCATATATTAATGTTAGTTCAGCAAATTTACTATTGACCTGAAAAACAGCTCTGTGTGAGCTCAAAAGTTCGTGTCTCTCACCAACAGAGCTTGGTCCAATAAAAGATAGTATCTTACCCACCTTCTCTCTCTAATACCTTGGGAACCACACAGCCAAATCACCACTATATTCAGCAGAAGTGTAAGAAAAGAGGACAAGATTTAGCCAAGGATCTGCAGATGGGTTTCAAAAAGAGTCCAGGATGGTTAGGGAACTTGAAACAAACAAACAGCAAGGAGATGGGTCAAAACCAGAACATTTATCTGACTCCCAAATGCGAAGGACTCACTGAAGACAATGAGTGGTGAGGGATGGTGCAGGATCTAGGCCTCACTTTGGAGAGTCAGATATAAATAATGATGGAACTCGAACCAAACTGCCTCCTTGATCTGATTTTGTAAAACCCAAAGCCAGCCTCCTAGGCCCCTCTCTCAATAACAACAATCAGCATTATCTCCTAGATGTACATCCCACTAAGCAGGCTCTGCATGCCTTTGCCACATAACCATGGCAAATCAAATATAAAGCAACAGAACGTTGCAGGGGACTAAAAAAATTCAATTTCCTCTTTAAACAAACACTAATGTTGCAAAGAACAAGGCACTTGCATTGATCTAAAAATTATATGCAAGAACCTTGGTCTTTGCAAGGATTCGTTTCCCTGACGAGGATGTTTTGCCTTCTGTCTCAAAAGTATAGGCATGAAGATTTGTCTGGTGTCCTTCCAGGACCTTAATGAAAAATGAGATGATCCATCATTATTATTTGTATTACAGCATCATCTAGAAATCACAAGCAAGCTGAGGTGCGCAAGGCATTGCACAATCACATATTAATAAAGAGTTTTGGCCCCCAAAGAGCTTACATTTTAAAAAGACAAGAATAACACAGGATGGGAGAAAGGAGACAAGTTATTATTCAGTTTTGCAAGGAGGGAATTGAAGCACAGAAAGGTTAAATGACCTACTCAAGGTCATTCAGGTAATCTGTGGCAGAGCTGAGTGACAACTGAACCCGGACCTCTTGAGTACAATGTCTTCAACAGAAGGTCATCCTTCCTTTGAGCTATGAACCATACTGCAAACCCTGCCACAAAGGATTGTAGGGATTGATCAGGAGTTCAAGTGATTTCAAAGGACTTTGGATCAAGCCCTTAAATGCCTTTGATCACCATTAAATTCAGTTTTACTTCAGAGGCTCAGATTCATTTTTCATCTATCACCATTAAAAAAATCTTAAGAAGAGAGTCTCATTTTTAAGACATTAAGGGCCTAATGGCAGGGTAAAGGGATGAATTTCTACCCACGCGAAGGTTCCTTTCCACTGCCAGAGCAGTTCAAAGAGGTCTCAGTGTACTCGGTGTAACTGAAAAGAAGGCACTTACGGTCCTGAGCGTCAGAAGATCTGGCTTCCTACCTTGGAGGATTTGCTCAGACACTCAGTAGCTCCAGATACTGGTAGTTTAATTTCTGTAAACGTTGGCAGTAAAATAAAATGTAAAAATCCTTTACCAATGCAGATGTAATTTGAGGCACTTTCTATCCAGCATATTCCCTATCCTCCTCCTGCCTCAACCCTTGGGGAAAAAAAACAACCACCCCGAAGCCTGCAGAAATTACTTGGAGCCTTACACTGGGGAGCCAAGGCACAGAGAAGTTTGATGACCTACACAAGGTCGCACAGGAATTCTGTGGCAGAGCTGGGAACTGAACTCAGACCTCCTGAGTCTCAGTGCCTTAAACCTGAAGAACTTATTGTGATCCTTCCCATCTCCTCACGCTGCCCACCCAGCATCCCCAAGCAACAGCCCGGTTTAGCTGAGATCTGAAATGACTGTGACTACACAGTGTACATTGCTGCCTTAACTCCAGCTTCCTCCCCCCCCCCCCACATATTGCGATGGATGGTTTTGGATAACAAAGGCTTCCTTCCAAAAGGACGAGCGCTCACCGGCATTCGAACAATGTTTGCGGTATTAGCATGCGGCCTGAATGAAAGGAGAAGCGTAAATGATTTTAGATGGGATTAAAGCCAACTTCTGAGAGATCATGGTGTTACTTTAAGGTGAATAGGAGGGATATTAAACACACATTTTTTTAATTAACTTTATGTCCCTTGATTCCTCCTCAGCCCCCCTCAACGCATTATTCACTTTGATTTCCTAAGCACTTTGGAAACATGACCCAGATTCTCTCCAATGCAGTGATCGGCTCAGGCAGGAGAGTTGAGACCATCAGGGAGCAAGTTATGCCTCCTTGACTCTCCTGGTGCATCCACACCAGCCCCAGTTCAACAGCTTCAGTTACAGCAGCCTTTATGCTGCTCTAGCTTATACCTGACTGCAATGGGCCTCATGAGACTGTGTATCACAATAGAGAATAGGAGGAACATTGTCCTACACCCTCCTGCTTCCAGAATGTGCCCTCCCATCCCTTATACCAGCATGAGACACACATCTGGCATAGGAGCTGACTATGCAAACTGAAAAATCCCCTACACTCGAAGAATTCAAAGCTGGACAGTCAATCATAACTTTTCACTTTTCACGTGAAGTGGCTAGAACAGTGGGAGAAAATCAGGCCCCGTTACTTTGATTTTCTCCACGCCTTGGCTAAAAGGTAACTTGAAAAAGTATCCCACATATAGGGGGCAGATTCTGCTGCCTTTACTCTCAGTGAGTGCTACCAGACTCCATGAAATCAATGGAACAATTTGCAGAGCAAGGTACTATAGAATGCAAGGAAGGGTAGCAAAATCTGGCCCATATAAAACACACCAGGGTAAATTATGCATTGGACCAGATTACCAAGGCCTAGGGTAAATTCTCCTTCACTGGGAGTCTTTACATTAAGGTGGCAGTCCTTTTCTAAAAGATATACACTAGCTCAACTGCAAGTGATCAGCCTCACTTCAGCAATCACTGCGTGAAATTCTATGCCCTTTGTTATGCAGGAGGATAATCATAGTGACCTAGGTTTAAAGTCTATGAGACAACAACATTTTAGACAAGGTGCAGATGGAAAGGGCAATAGAAAGGGAAGAAAAACAATCTAGGGATGGAATGCCAAAGAAATTCCAGGATTACAGCCCAGAGATGGTTAATGCCAAACTTGTCTCTCATAAAAATCTAGCTTGCTGCTCTTCTAAACCGACAAGGCTTCCGTTCAAAATGTTTGTTTCGTACCACTGCCATATCTCTGGCTTTGCTGTACTTTCTCTGGGTAGGGTCATAAAAAAAATATTGTACCTTAAAAAAAAAATGTACTTGAAACTATTGATTTCTGCTGTGCTAAAGCCCTTGACATTCTGGCGCGATGAAGATATTGCTCTGGACCCTGTGTGCCTCCTCAGACTTCTTCTCTGCTTATAAGGGTCTCTAAGGATGGTATTAAAGATATTGTAGTTCCCACTTTCCGACTCTGGGATATCAGCGAGATCCTCCTGTGTAAAGAATAATTATCAGCACTGCTGTTACCTCTAGTAAGTGTGTAATTACATGCTCTGTTTTGTGGGCTGTAGGCTGTGCAATTTTAAATTATACAATAATGTCAAATTCTCTCTCCATTTTTTTCCCACTTCCCTTAACAAATAATAATAATACAAAAAGGGAGAGAACCCTCTTCCCCTACTAGGATTGGCAGCTCGGTTTGTATTTTTTCTTGCTGTTGTTTTGAGCAAGATTAAAAGGAGCCCCTGAAAGGTATGATTTCAGTCACAGACATACAGAAAAAACCAAAAACAACCAACCATACAGGAAAGGGAAGATAAAATAAAGGAAAAGGGAACAGAGAAAGAGAGGGAGGGGTAGGAAGGAAAGAAAGATGGAGAGAAAAGGAACGAACAAAGAGAACCAACAGAGAATGAGAGTTGAGAGCGAGCATGGGAGAAAGCTCAAGTCCAATCATCCAACAGAACTTGAATCGTATCTATTGGAGAGTCTGGTCAATAACAGGAGCCCAGTGCATATTGGAATCCTTTCCAAAATAAATAAATAAATAAAAGAAAGTCTCTCCCTGCCAGCCTCAATGTGAGATTTCATCACAAAAAGAAATCAGCGCTCGGCAAAAGAAATTAGCCTGACCGTGATAAACAACATGTAGTGCAAAGCACATGTAATCAGTTCAAGAGATCAGATGTCAAAGTGCTCCCTCGCTGTCCCTTGATCGTCGCACCAATTAGCGATTAAACATTAAAACAAGACTGCTGTGCATGTGCTGAGATGGCTAGCAGCTATTGTACATATGCTCTCTTGCCTACGCAGACAAAGACACCTATGCCGCTGCACACTGAGCCTGTTTAGAAAACAGGCAACAACAACAAGAAGAAAGTGGCAAAACCCATTTGCAGTGACAGAGGCAACATCCCTCTTTTGTCGTAGGAAGATTTTCTTGCTTAAAATGTATTCGTGACCTGTGGACCAGATTCTCAGTGGGTGTAAATCAAACTAGCTTCTTTGGCCTCAGTTAGGGAGATCAGATGTCCCTATTTTATAGGGACAGTCCCGATTTTGGGGTCTTTTTCTTATATAGGCTCCTATTACCCCCCACCCCCGTCCCAATTTTTCACACTTGCTGTCTGGTCATCATAGCCTCAGTGGAGCCACGTCAATTTACAACAGCTAAGGATCTGGCCCACAGTACAGAAGTATATTGAACTCCTACAGTTTTTCTATGGTCAATGCCCGTTTTTGCGGTTGCTGAAAATTATAGGTGTTCATGCACTATGGAACTTATAGAGTTTAACAGAGATGGAATCAATAGGGATCTATAGAAATTACTTTATAATCCTATAGTATTTAAACACAGAATTAGGTTATTTTCATAGGTTGTTATTTTGGGTAGTGATAGGGGTGGAAACTATCCTATAGAAGTGTATACAATTTTCCATTCAATGCGATTGGATGGCCCCCAAAACAAACTATAGACAATTTATCACATACCATTAAATTCTATTGGATTTTTTCCATAGTGTCAGGATACCATTCCTGGCCCCAGTCCCACAATCCTTCCTCACATGAGTAGTCCCTATTCACAAGAATAGTCCCACTTACTTCTTGTGCAAGTAAGAATTGCTCATGCGAATAAGGTTTGTACAACCCAGTTTTAACTACTTGCAGGTAAATTCGGTAGCATGGCCAGTGTTTTATAGTGACTGATTCTATGCGAAGATGGGCAACAGAGTATGAATAACTTGACACTCAGTCCGGAGAGATGATGAATACCATTTGACTATGGAAATTGAAAGTCCTTCGTGCCTCACTTGATTGTATTATGGCAGCACCTAGGGGCTCCAATCAAGATTAGAGGTTCATCGTGCCAGGTGCTGAGCAGACACACAAAAAGAGACAGTCCCTGCCCTGAAGATTTTATAATCTGAACAGACAAATGGCAAGAGGAGAAACAGGCATAGAGAGGTGCAAACTGGTCAGTGGAAAAACAAGTCTCCTGATGCCCAATTCAGATAATACTGCCTCCAAGTTCTAAATGATGTGCCTCAGCATATTAATACATTGTTGATAAGCATGTAACTCACCAGTCATGTAAGCATAGGAAGTATTTCCATTGCGAAATTGTATTTCCAGTGTCCCTGAATCATATTCTTCACATTGTATGGGAAGGGGAGGAATATTTAACTAACAGGAGGTGTGTAACAAGTCACAGTAGATTGGACAAAAGCTAGCATGGATAACTCCAGTCTGACTTGCATCTCTGTCACAAGAAGTTGTGCGTCTGTCATAGCATCACACCCTGCCTCCCCAACAGGTTATCTGCCTGGGTTTTGCCCAGAAAGAAGATACTGCCAAACCAAACAGGCTATTAATGGATTGTGTTTCAAAGATACAGATCAAAGCTCTTGGAGGGATGTTCTTTCTACTCTTCTAAAAAGTTTCTTAAAAAAAAAAAAGCACCCATTGCGTAAAGAGGGGAAAATACTATTATTAAAATATACTTCATAGTAACTTTCCACTTGGAAGTCCATGTTAGCATGTGGCTGTGTTTAGCTTTCCTTCTCATTACAATTCAGTACTGGAAGTGATCATCTGTATAAAGAAGTTATAATGTTATTTTCTTGTAAGTGTAAATATATTTGCACTGCAAATGTCTCGTTATGTATGATTAACGCATAGAAGGCAGGCAGCCTGAGCTGAGACAACCATCCAAAGCTGTCAATATCTTCTTGAAATCTGATGGTCATCCACTAATGGCTCTATCTTGCAACATGCTGAATATTGTGGCCCCAATCCAGAAAAGCACTTATGCATATGCTTATCTTTCAGCACTTAAGTGAACCTGTTGAAGTGTGTGTTTTTTTTTAAATGGGCAAATAAAACAGCTTTTTTAAAAAAAATATATTTTTGTTCAGATAGGAGCCAATAGAAAATAATTTCCTTTCCATAGGATTTGTGTTCCATCCTTGTAGCATTTAATGAGGAATTGTACTTCTGCAGTAGAACTCTACAGGATAATGTAAAAACAAACAAGCAAGCAAAAGATCTAGTTTTCTATGAGGTTCTATAGGTTTTGAGAGTAACTTCTATAGAACCTTATTGATTTAAGGAAAAGATTTTTCAAGGTGCAACAGGCAGTTAGAGAAAGGCAGTGGGAGTTGGGGACCTAACTAGCATTTATGCCTTTGAAAATCTCTCCCTGCTCATTTCAGGTGCCTTCATGCCTTGTTGGATGGGGGCCAGACTGATCAGCATCCTGTAGGATGAAGCCCTAAAAGAACAGGGTGAAGGAAATGCGACTCAGAGACATCCAAAATAGGAGTTAAGACAACCGGGCAAAATTGTCATTCAAATTTACCAAAAGAGGGCTGATATTATCATGACTGTCCTTTACTGAGTCTTATGGGAAAAGTCTTATAAAACCGAATAGGCACTGAATCAATAGGGTTCCATAGGAATACAGTTAGGGTTGGCGGCAGCATGTGTGGGATCTATGACATGGTGAATTGCCCTAAGTGCCACCAGCAGTGAAAGCAAGTACCCTAGAAGGGAAAAGAACCGAAAGATCTCAATCATTTCAGGAAAGTAATAGTGAAGAGAGAGATGGGGGAAATGAATTGGGAATAGCTGAGGAAAGGCCAGCTGGTCAAGCTATGCAGAGTAAGACAGCAGACACTGAGGAGCGGACGAGGGTGCAGCTAGTCAACTTGTTATATTCTGATGACCAGAAGAAAAATGATGGTCCAGGTTCACAGGGAACATCCAGCCCACTGGCAGAGGGTCCAGCAAGTGGGGAAATCTTTGAGCCGACTCCCTGGTGGGAGAGTGGAGAGAACCTGACTAAAGCAGCAACCACGTGCATTTGGATCATGGACTGATCTACAGGTAGATCAAGAGAGGATACAGCTGGAGAGGGACCAACTGCATCTGGAAATCCAACAGCTTGCAGTCTGGCGGCAAGAGAAAGCAGACCAGAAGCCTAAAGTGGGCTCCATTTGCTGGGCCACGGAGAGGGAATACAGGTGCAGTCACCATGAACTGTGACATAGGGTTCTATAGAAACTGCTCTAAAATCTTTAAAAAAGTTCACCTCCCCAGCTCCAGGCACCTGTAATGATGTACAGGATTATGCGGTTGACCAAGTGCATTATGGGTATTTCATTTTCCTCTGGAGCATCTGGTATTGAACATTGCCAGAGGCAATGGACTTGTTGGGTGAGTGGTCTGTCCAATATGGCAAATCCTATTTTTTACCATATCTAATTTTCAGTGGCGAAGAGATTGAAGCAAAGCAAAGAACAGCGAAGATGGAGTTAATACAGTGTGAAACCATGCAGCATGTCTGCAACACACTTGTTTTGCACCATGTAGCAGACAGTGCAACATTTGCCTGAGAAGAGAGTGCAAATTAGAACAGATGTAAATCATAAATATAGCAAGCAATAGGCCTGGATACCGAAAGACACTAACTACCGAGAATTCCTATTCCCTTTTCAATAAAAGAGTTACAGTGTTCACATAAGAGCCATGCAGATACTAACAATAAAATAAAGCTAATGCATTGCAATGAATACCCAGACCATTCTCGACCATAAGTTTATAACCTTTCCTGTAGGTTAAGGAAGCTACTGTGTGCCATACAAATGGAGAGAGCTATTAAAATCTGGAATAGCCTCCCACGGGATGCAGTTGAAGCCCCATCATTTGAGTCATTTAAAAATAGTCTGGACAAAGCACTGGAGAATATTCTGTCGGGACCAATCCTGCATTGGCAGGGGGGTGGACTTGATGAATTAATAGGTACTTTCCATCTCTAGTTCCTATGCCTAGTGGAGAAAACAAAAATATTTTGGAAAATATTAGCAATTTTTTTTAAGCGAGGCTTTTGTGATCTTTACAAACTATGGTCCCGATCCAGCAAACCTTTACGCATGTGCTCTATTCCCATCTCTAGCCCCAGTGGACTGAGAGAGCGGAACTATACTCCTGTCTCTGCCACTGATCACGTCTCTACCCTTCCAGCCCTGTTTACTGTCCAGTCTTTGTCCAGACAGGTGGGGAATTCCTAAAAAAAACCACCTGGCTATCTTCCTTAGGAGAACTGGAAAATTCCAGCCTTAGTCTGAAAGTCATTGGGGGCAGAGAGTGTCTCTTACCATGTGTTTGTACAGTGCTTTGCCCAATGGGGCCTTGATCGCAAAATAATGGTAATACATTTTTTAAAAATATGCTAATTACAAAGTATTTTTAAAAACACTTTTGCCCCCAGGATCTGTGTGTCCCTGGAGTAAGTCACAAAAGGGCCTGCTCCCAATTCAATTCTGGGTGCTCAGCACCAGGACCAGAATCTCAGGACCAGAATCTTAACCCCTCTTAGCCATCTATAGAAGTGAGTGTAAGTAATACCTTCATGACTGGAATATCAGGAGGCTTAACTACCATTCATACGTGCTTCAGGATCCTCTGATGAAAGATGCCCTGTAAGCACTAAACACTATTCATTGGGAAACATTTTAAATAGCCTTGAAGTAATTTTTTACCTCCAAAAAAAAAATGTCGGGTGATTTGTGCCCTCCTCCCTCTCCCTAGTCAGAGAACAGGTGCAGGGATTTTAACCTCAGCGCCTCACCCCAAATTTAATGTCAGTTTCACATCCTCTTCTATCAAGTATCGGGGGTAGCTGGGTTAGTCTGTATCCACAAAAACAACGAGGTGTCCAGTGGCACCTTAAAGACGAACAGATTTATTTGGGCATAAGCTTTTGTGGGTAAAATAGCCACTTCCTCAGATGCACATCCTCTTCTCTGACTCAACATTTGAAATGTGTCAGCAGTTGAACATTTACTTTCCCCAGGATGGATCATAATTTAATTTCTTGGTTACTCTAAAGCTTATGAGCCCCCCCCCCTTTTTTTTTTTTAAAGCAGGCAGGCCTCCTCTGCTCAAGTCAGAGGTACATTTCAGATTTCGACTGGATCTCTTTGCTGGAGTTTAATTGATAGTGAAAGCCTGATTTCTGAAGCCAAGGTAAGGTACTGAAGGTAAGTGATCAGAACACTGCCCTGGTAATAAATCACTGTAGTCCAGGTCACAGTTTGGAGTGTGAATGCAACGTTCAATAAAGAAACACACGCCACCTTTCAGCTTCACGCCGACCCCAGCTAATTGACCTCCTTGTGGTCCCACCATTAATCATTCTGGCACAAGGGGCAAGAGGCAGCTCCACTGCACAGACGTACAGGAGGTGGGGGGTAGAAATAAAAGGTAAAAGGAAATCATAGACAATTCTTCATTAATTAACTCATTGGATTTTCTGCTTTGTTGGAAGCAGCGACTTTGCCAAAAGAATATCAAGACCAACGTACGTGGTCTGGCTGGTCTGTATTTGTTTAGCACTTGGATGCCTAGCACAGCAAATAAAAGCAGATGTGAACTGTTCTGTATAGAACCATGCAAAGATGCAGAAAATTACAATAAAGCAATAAATACAGCCATTCGTGTTCATTGAGCCATCAGACCACAGCCATTCATGAAACTGCACATCAGCTATCTGCAGCCAGATTCCACAGTGTCCCTCACCTCATGTTATCATTTATAAGGGAACAAGGGCAGGGCCAAATATTACTAACTCTGAAACAGGGCATTTTGCACACCTACTTTGGGCTAGCGCAAGTGATACACCATGAGGTGTAGGGAAATGGAGAATCTGATCTTTTGTTTGCCATTTCATCTTCCATAGAAAAGGGCTAGTTTCAGCCCAAACTCAACCCAGGTGTTTTGCAGCTATAATTAATGTCACTTCTACGTTTGTCTATGTACCTGATATGCAGGGACACGTATGGATGCGCTTGTCTGCAGGCAGAACAACATCAGTTTAACTTAAGGTTGGAATTTCAAACAACTGGTGCTGTAGATAAAATTTTCAAAAGCTCCTACATCTTTTAGGACCCGAAATCCCATTGCCAAGGGAGACTTAGGGTAAGTCTACATGACCCAAAAAACACAAAACAAAAACAAAACAACAAAAAACACACAACCCTGCAGCAACAAGTCTAAGTCAACTGACATGGGCTTGCAGGGCTAGTGCTATGGGGCTGAAAATACTAGTGTAAAGGTTTGGGCTCTGGACAGAGGCTGGGCTCTGAAACCTGGTAAAGGTGGTGGGGGGAAGGGGGTGTCTCAAAGCCCATGTCCAAATTTCTACACTGCTATTTTTAGCCCTGCAGCATAAGCCCAAGGCAGTTGACTAAGAATTCATCCATTGACCTAGCTGCCGCCTCTCAGGGAGGTGGACAACCTATGCCAAAGGGAGAACCCCTCCTGTCTGTGTAGGCAGTGTCTACACAGACGTGCAACAGAGGTGCAGCTTTGACTCTGTAGCATTTCAAGTGTAGACAACCCCTTAGACTCCTAAGTCTCTTTTGAAAATGGGACTAGGGCACTTTTGAACATTCTACTCTGTGTCTTATTTTGGGTTCAATCCGAATTATTCTGGTTTCGTTTAAATCCATTAGGAACAGGCCTAACAGAAACCAAACCAAGCCACTCAAGCTGAAATGAAGAAGTGAAATAGTTCAGCCAGGACTAAAACTTAGGTCGACCTAGATACAGCATTCAGGGCTGTGAAAAATTTCAGTTAGGTTGTCCAACCCCCCACTGCAGACACATGTAGGTCAAAAGATTCTTCTGTTGACCTAGCTACTGCCTCTCAAGATGGTAGATTTATTACAGTGATGGAAAAATCTCTTCCATGGCTGTTGCAAGTGTCTATGCTACAGCAGTGCAGCTGCAGAGCTCCTTGTGTAGAAGTATCCTAAACCAGTCCAAATGTGTGTGGAGACAACAGCCCCTAGTCTGAGAGCTTCAAAACTGCCTAAATGATTTTAACACCTAATTCCCATTAAAGCGAATAGGAACAAAGGGTCTAAATTTCCCAGGCAGCTTTGCAAATCTCACCCAAAAGGAACATTAATCGTGCTCACCAGGAACCAAGAATGTAAAAAAAAAGGATTCCAACTTTCAGAAGCACATGTCTGCCGTCCCTTCCTCAAGTGAATAGTCTCAGTGGATTCAATGGGACGAAGCTAAGCAGGGACTCTGCATGAGTTGAGGAATGCAGGATCCGGCCTAGTGCAACTGTATCACAATGCCCAATGAACAATGTTTATTTGTATTATCACAGCACCTAAGAGCCCAGCCCTAAACCAGAACTTCACTGCGTGAGGCACTGTGCAAAACAGAGGACAGAAAGACAGTCCCTGCCCCAAAGAGCTTACACAGTGTTGGGCCGATCTTTCCTTTCCAATACTGCACTGGACTTTGCCATTTTGCTTAAAGCTCTTGCTAAGGTTAGATACAACTCTGCCATGGTAATGGTGGTAATTTTGAGATGGCTGAACTTGAAAGCAATCAGGACCTGATTTTCAGAGCTCCTTAGCATCGCTAGCTCCACTTACTCCAGAGCTCAGCACTTCTGAAAAGTCGACACCCCCAATTTCCATTTCTGAGGGCGTGCTCCAATCTCCCCCCCCTTCCTCCATTTATATCAAGCAAATGCTTGAATGCTTCCCTGCTAGCAATACAAAGAGAGGACAATCCCCTTGGAGCTTGATACACAGAACCTATTAATAAGCAAATGGAAAGAGCTGGCACATATTCCTCATTGTTTAAGTCCTCAGCCACCAGAGTCTGAAGCATTTCCCTTCAGGGTCCCATCTATGCAAAGGCATCTTGGGAGATTACTTATGCTATTGTCTTGAGTGAACTACCACAAACTCACACATACCAATGACTTGCAGGCACTGATTTAAAAACCAAGCTGAGATTTGGTAGGCATGACAACCGGGTCCAGACACCTCAAGGGGAGAACAAAAGGTTCAAACCCCCAAAATAAGCAGTTAAAATCAAGCGATTGTTCACAATGTTATTGTACTACAAAAATATATCCAGTATGGTCTTTTGTGAAAGCTTGTCATGTTGTGAACGTGATGGTCATTATGAGATAAGCTGGCAGATTGTCGTTACTAATTCATGTATGTCAAAAACCATGCTCATAAACTTCAGCCTCACTGCATTTCCCAAACCAGTTGTTACATGAAACCAACTTCAGATATCCATGCATTGTCCAGCCCAGGAAAGGACATTGGTGGACCACTAAAGTTAAGGGAAAGACACAGACAATTGGGATTTCCCCACCCTGAATAACCGTAAGTCACCATACCTGGAGGGAGAAAAAAAAACCAACCATCATCTGACAAACACTTTTAAAATAGAAGGGGTTTGAAGTGAAAGGATCCAGAAATTGAGTGACAGCCTCTAATCAGGCAGCTGTCTAAGAAACACCAGCTCCTCCCTACAGTTAGGAGGTACTCTGGGAAATTGTTTAAAGGAAATAGGTAACTTGTATTAGAAAAGGGATTTATCTAATATACATGTGTGAAGTCTGGGGTTCCATCCTTATGTTTATTTACTGTGTAACTTGTATACGTTTGCTTTTCCTTACTATTTCATCTTTGAATTGGACGTTTTTCCATTAAATAAACCTCTTTTGTTTATTTGTACCCCAAGTAGGTCTGTGCTGTGGAAACCGTGTGAAGTGTGTGTGTCAAAGTGAGGTGATAACTGGGGGGCTGGTTTCACGACTTCAGGGGTGACAAGCTAGCGGGGGAAAATCCAAGCTCTTTGGGGCAGGGACTGGTAGTTAAGAACTTGGGAAGGAAGAATTGAGGGGAGACTTGTGACTGGCAGGGCTGTTGGTGTTACCCTACAAGAAGTTACTAGGCTGGTGGAAGCCAGGGTGAAATATTATGTTTGTGGGCAGGCTACTGGTGTCAGGGATCTGAGCCATAACAGCACGGCATTTAGGCATCCCAAGGTTATCAGGCAGGCGGCAACAGAACCACTTACTGGTTGTGGTGATTCTCAAAATGTCGCAGTAAGGAACAAACCTCTCTCTATATATATACTCACCATACCTCTGGGAGGCTATCAGTGAGTGAAAAGAGTGCAGAGACTTTAAAGGGAATGACACTGCAGGACCAGTGAACTGGGTGAAGATGGCTGAAGAGAAGAGCAAGTCTTTATCTCTAACTGGAAACCTATCACTTAATTTTCTTACTCCCAGCATTGTCTCAACTACACTCTATTGTCTTTTGCATTGAGGACCAGATTCAACATATGGTGGCCTGGATCTGGTTTTAATTAAGCACTCCCCGATGGATCTTCTGGGGAATTTTTCATTCCCCATTTGCTTTAGAGCAGTGGTCACCAACCGGTCAATTGCGATCGACTGGTCGATCCTAGAGGATCTCCCAGTCGATCACGATCTTCAGTGGCACAGTGGGGCTGCCGCTAATGCAGGTTCCTTGCCTGCCCCAGCCCCATGCCACTCCCTGAAGTGGCCAATGCGCCTCACGGCGGGCAGGGTCTCCCTCTGCATGCTGCTCCTGCCTGCAATCACTGCCCCCGCAGCTCCCATTGGCCGGGAACAGAGAGCTGTGGCCAATGGGAGCTGCAGGTGAGGTGCTTGCAGAGAGGGGCAGTGCGCAGAGCCACATGCTGCCAGCCCCCCACCCAGGGGCTGCAGGGGTGCATTGGCCCCTTCTGGAAGCGGCAGGGGGCCAGGGTAGGCAGGGAGCTTGCCTTAGCGACAGCTACACTCCACCGCCAACTGGGAGCCACCGTAGGCAAGTGCTGCCCCGTGGGAGGCTGCACCCCACCCCTGAGCCCCCTCCCAAAGACAGCACCCCATATCTCCTCCTGCATCCCAACCCCCGCCACAGCCCTGACCCTCGTCCCAGAGCCAGCACCCTGTACCCTCTTCTCCACCCCAACACTCTGCCCCAGCCCAGAGCCCCCTCCTGCACCCAAACTCCCTCTCAGAGCTTGCACCCCTCACCCCCTCCTGTACCCCAGTCCCCAGGCTCAGTCCAGAGCCCCCACCCACACTGCAAACCCCTCAGCTCCAGCCCAGAGCCCGCACCCCCTCCCGAACACCAACCCCCTATCCCAGCCTGGTGAAAGTGAGTGAGGGTGGGGGAGAGCGAGTGACAGAGAAAGGGGTGGATGAAGTGAGTGGGGCATGGCTTTGGGGAAGGGGCGGGGTAGATCCTGGGTTGCCCTTAAAATCAAAAAGTGATCTTGGTCAGGAAAAGGTTGGAGACCACTGCTTTAGAGGCTACAGATAGGGCCCAATTCACATAGTCATTTCCATCAGTGCAAAGACAGTGCAGAAAACTACCATTCTGATATAGTAACATTTTACATCCACTTTGCACAGATGTAAATGACTACACGAGGGGCCAGATCCAATGTCCACTGATGACAATAGAAAGACTCCCATTGACTCCAAGCCATTAGATCAGGCCCAAGGGACAGTGCATTGGTGAATTAAATTTCCTCCTGTCCTATAGGTGTTTTCCAGCCCTGCAGGGTGAGTTCCTGTATTTTTAAAAAAAGGACACCCTTCCTACAAGCCAGATGGGATATTAAGTTTCTAGAACACTATATTACAGAATTAAAATAAAACAGCCCTTGTACCTCTGGGGTTAAAGCTTTGGTGCTGTGCTGTACTGACTGTCCCGGGTTCATCTAGTAACAAAACAGTTTGTTCAACAGGTTGCAATCCTCAGAGCTCATACGGTACCCATAAAGACACAAAGGCTGGGAAAGCATGCACTGCATTCCCCTCACAAATGCACTGGATTTTCTTCTGCACATAAAGTAAACCTCTTCTGCTTCAGCTTCTCAGCCAGTGTGGAAAACAAAACCCAAAAAGGACATTTTGCCTACAGAATAGATCCCACAATATTTGCTAGATCCTCTCTCAAAGTTTCTCCCCCGGCTCCTCCTGGAGCAGGCCTACTGAGTGCTTAAATCACAGTCTACATGACAATACTATAGGGCATACCATGCATTATATTCTTAAATCATTTCCTTGTCTTTCATATTGACACATACTCAAATTCAATCCCATCTCATAAGTGTTTCGGTGACATGCTGAATATACATCAGACTCCCTGGTGGACACTGGTCATTTTAATGTTGTGAACAACTTGTCACACCTTTCAGCTTCCTGCCACCTCGTTCCATTTGCTATTTCAACTGTATAAATTGGGGTGACCAGAGGATAACAATAATCTTACATTTATACAACACTTGTCATCCCAAAGGGTCCCTAAGTGCTTTACAAATTTTACGCATTGTTCTTCCCACTACTTCACTGGATGAAACACAGTACTAACTGGCACTGCACATCAGCTGAGAACAGGATGCAAAGAATACTGTATCCATTTGAAGTTATAAGGTGAAATTGTAAGTAAGCGGAATGTAACTAACTAAATTGGGATGCGTCTAGGCCAAAACACTTCTTACTAAAAATGCTTTGGGATTTTTTTTTTTAAATAAATCCCAAGTAGTCAGGACAGTTTATATCTCACAGTCCAGCTTGAGACTGCCCCCTACCACCATACAGGGACCAGGCCCATGGGTCATTACTAGAGATGGGCAGATATTGAAATTTACATGAGTGTGAGTGATCAGTTTGTTCCAAAACCACCTCTATTTACATCTCAGTCTGGAACAGTTCCTCAGATTTGTCACCTAAACAGAATTAATCACTTACTTGGGTTCGTGCCACATTTGCATGAGTGACTATACACAAATGCATACACATTCATCCAAAGAAAGTTAACAACTTCCCCTGATTTATCCAACTATTCTGAAGCAAGCACAATAGCTCAGATTTTAAATACTCGGAACGCACCATTCAAACAGTAATCCAAAAATTACGGCAAAGAGTGAATAAGTTAAGGAAATGGCCATTTGCTCACAGATATTTCACAAGCAAAAGGAGATGCTAAGTTGGTCAATACTCATTCAACTTTTGGCATTAGAGAGAGTAATTAGGTACTCCCTCTGGGTAGCTCAGATGGCTAACCTGAGGTGCTGCCCATGTCACCACAGTCACATTGCTATTTTTAATGCACTAACTCAAGCAAAGCTAGTGCGTGACTGTCTACCTGCACCAGAAAGAACACTCCCAGGTTCTGTGTAGACACTGGGACACATACAGCAATTTCTTGCAATCTCTTTGGGAGAACCTACTGCATTAAGTTTGTGTATCATTGTGGGCCAGGGGACTGTAGGTAATTCCATGGGGAGAAGCGACCACAGACCTACAGGAACTATCAACAGTGGGAGGGAGGGGGGAGGAGGAAAAGAAGGGAGGTGGGGAGATTAGGCAAATTCGGTCAGGCTGTAACACCTCCAAAGATGTACCACCACCAGGAGAGTCTCTCATATACTGGTTCAAACGGGATTCTCTAGAGACCAACTGACTCAGGGCCTTCTTTCTGATATAGCAAACGGATGGAACCTTCTGTCCAAGAGGCAGGGGGGGGCAGGAAGAGGGGAGCCAATCCTTAGGGAAGGGTTGACACCTGCCAGAGCCTGAGGTTGGAGTTGTAAGATCTCTGGTAAGCTTTTTAGCATATGTGTAGGTTATTTTATTGTTTGTAATATGCTCTCTCTGTAATGCTGTCACCATAAGAATAAATGTGCTTGCTTAGAAAGAGTTACGTGGTAACACTATTCCAGATGAGGTCTCACCAGCGCCTTATATAACGGTACTAACACCTCCTTATCTTTGCTGGAAATACCTTGCCTGATGCATCCTAAAACTGCATTAGCTTTTTTAATGGCCATATCACACTGGCGGCTCATAGTCATCCTGTGATCAACCAATACTCCGAGGTCCTTCTCCTCCTCCGTTACTTCCAACTGATGCGTCCCCAATTTATAACTAAAATTCTTGTTATTAATCCCTAAATGCATGACCTTGCACTTTTCACTATTAAATTTCATCCTATTACTATTACTCCAGTTTACAAGGTCATCCAGATCTTCCTGTATGATATCCCGGTCCTTCTCTGTGTTAGCAATACCTCCCAGCTTTGTGTCATCCGCAAACTTTAATAGCACATTCCCGTTTTTTGTGCCAAGGTCAGTAATAAAAAGGTTAAATAAAATTGGTCCCAAAACTGATCACTGAGGAACTCCACTAGTAACCTCCTTCCAGTCTGCCAGTTCACCTTTCAGTACGACCCGTTGTAGTCTCCCCTTTAACCAGTTCCTTATCCACCTTTCGATTTTCATATTGATCCCCATCTTTTCCAATTTAACTAATAATTCCCCATGTGGAACCGTATCAAATGCCTTACTGAAATTGAGGTAAATTACATCCACTGTGTTTCCTTTGTCTAAAAAATCTGTTACCTTCTCAAAGAAGATGATCAGGTTGGTTTGGCACGATCTACCTTTTGTAAAACCATGTTGTATTCTGTCCCAATTACCATTGACCTCAATGTTCTTAACTATTTTCTCCTTCAAAATTTTTTCCAAGACCTTACATACTACAGATGTCAAACTAACAGGCCTATAGTTACTCGGATCACATTTTTTCCCTTTCTTAAAAATAGGAACTATGTTAGCAATTCTCCAGTCGTACGGTACAACCCCTGAGTTTACTGATTCATTAAAAATTCTTGCTAATGGGCTTGCAATTTCATGTGCTAGTTCCTTTAATATTCTTGGATGAAGATTATCTGGGCCCTCCGATTTTGTCCCATTAAACTGTTCGAGTTTGGCTTCTACCTCAGATGGGGTAATATCTACCTCCATATCCTCATTCCCATTTGTCATCATTCCATTATCCCTAAACTCCTCATTAGCCTTATTAAAGACTGAGGCAAAGTATTTATTTAGATATTGGGCCATGCCTAGATTATCTTTAAACTCCATTCCATCCTCAGTGTTTAGCGGTCCCACTTCTTCTTTCTTTGTTTTCTTCTCATTTATATGGCTATAGAACCTTTTACTATTGGTTTTAATTCCCTTTGCAAGGTCCAACTCTACATGGCTTTTGGCCTCTCTCACTTTATCCCATGTTCTGACCTCAATAAGGTAGCTTTCCTTGCTAATCCCGCCCATCTTCCACTCCTTGTAGGCTTTCTGCTTTTTCTTAATCACCTCTCTGAGATGCTTGCTCATCCAGCTTGGTCTACAACTCCTACCTATGATTTTTTCTCCTTTCTTGGGATGCAGGCTTCTGTTCGTTTCTGCAACTTTGACTTGAAGTAATTTCAGGCCTTCTCCGCCTTTAGATCCACAAGTTCTTCTGTCCAATCCACTTCCCTAACTAATTTCCTTAATTCTTTAAAGTTAGCCCTTTTGAAATCAAAAAGCCTAGTCCCAGATCTATTTTTGTTTATCCTTCCATCTAGTTTGAACTGAATTAGCTCATGACCTGGTTAGAATGTCTGGCTTGCCAGGAATTAACACACTGTAGTCAGGGAACTGTGCAGCCTGGAAAAACCCCGCATGTCTCCACCCAAAAGAGTGACAGCTGGGAGTCAGAAACCTAAAAGTGGATGTCCTTGCTGGCAGGGGCGGCTCTACGTTTTTGGCCGCCCCAAGCAGTCATGCGCGGGAGGCGCCCCGGAGCCGCGGGAGCAGCGGACCTCCCGCGGGCATGACTGCGGAGGGTCCGCTGGTCGCGCGGCTCGGCTGGACCTCCCGCAGCTGCGGGCGGTTCGCTGGTCCGGCGGCTCCGGTTGAGCTGCCGCAGGCATGCCTGCGGGAGGTCCAGCCGAGCCGCGGGACCAGCGAACCGTCTGCAGTCATGCCTGCGGGAGGTCCAGCCGAGCCGCGGGACGAGCGCCCCCTCCGCAGTCATGCCTGCGGCAGGTCCGGTCCTCCCGGGGCTCCGGTGGACCTCCCGCAGGCATGACTGCGGCAGGTCCGCCGGCCCAGCCTACCGCCCCCCCCCCCGGCGGCAGAGAACGCCCCCTACATTTTGCCGCCCTAGGCACCAGCTTGTTTTGCTGGTGCCTAGAGCCGCCCCTGCTTGCTGGACCGTGGAGGGGGAATACAGGTGCAGTTGCCCTGAACTGTGACAGACATATCCTAAGAAGCGGCGTCATCTTCTAAATCAACACCACAACCTCCTAACGTATCCTGCGTAAAACTGGTTGAAATTTTTCAAAGTTGAGGGTGAGAGGGATTTTTAAAAACACATTTTTGCATAAATTTCCCTTTTATTTTTTTTCAACTAACTATAGAACCAATCAAAGTTTCCCAAATTACAAGTAATAAATGGGTTTAGTCTGAGTAAAAACAATCATAAGGATAGCTTTTTCTCATGGCATTTCTGTATTTCCTGTTCTGGCGGCAGCCATCCCCAAGGTTCACACAAGTGTGTGAAAGGTGCGTATGAGTAAGGCTAGACAGTCTCAGAATAAATACTTACAAAACAGGTGCACAGATTTAATTAGCATCATGTTTTGGGTCCATTTTTATTTTAGCTGATCCAGTTTATTTATCTTTATGAGAGAAATACACAGATTTTGTCCTAATCATATCATTTTTCTTTTCCTATCTTCTTTTAGAGTTCAGACTCTTGTATCTCACCCAGATACTACTCCTACTCTCTTTTACTTTCTTCCATGCCACAAAAAAACCTATGCAGAAGTTCACCACACTTACCTTTCTGGATGGGAGGAGGTGGCCTCTCCAGCCAACAGAAGAGCCAACTTTCAGGACTTCCTTATCACTTGTCAAAGGATGGATTCTTGCATCAGCAACCTGAAAAGGTACATTGACATATAATGGCATCATTGGACTTAGGAGCACAGTCATAGCTTCAGCAGCCTAAATTGGTGAGCTGTAACTCCAATCGAGCTCTGAGAAACAGGCAAGAAAGTAAAACTTTTCAATTCTATTTCATTGGAAAGAGCACTCCCATCACAACAGCTGAGCAGAAAAATTCTGATCCAGTTATAACCGTCTCCAATGCCCAAATGTCTTAAAATAGAGAAACTTAGGCCAGCCTGCCAAAATATTTAAAATATCAAGATACTAATAATATAATGGGATGGAGTGTGGTCTTGTGGGCAGGACAGTGGACTGGGAATCACTCCGATGGTGACCTAAGGCAAACACTCATCTCTTTGTGCTTGTTTACCTTCCTATCATTTGTCTGACTCATCAATTTAGACTAAGATCTTTGGGGTAGGGGCCGTCTTACAATGTGTTTGTACAGTGCCTAGCACAAAGGGGCTCCAGTCTCGACAGGGACTTCTGGGTGTTATCATAGTCATAATATAAATAATTATTCTTCTTTAGAATATTTGCTTTGAAGAGTAGCCTCTGGCTTAAACCCACTAGCAGAAAGTTCCAAACAAATCTCTGGCCTCAAAATGATTCAGTTCCATTGTCTGACTTCTCAGAGGAGATTCACAGTAGAGCTTGCAACCACCACACAATGTGCTGTGATCCTATCAGGCCTCACAAGCTAAGCAGAGTTGGGATGGGTTAATATTTAGTTAGAGGATCTCCAAGAGACATTTAGGCGGAGTTGGCTATTCAGTATGAGGCATTGCTCCCTCTAAGCCTATCACCAGCCAATGCTCCCCAGGCAGGGTTAGCTTCCGTGGGCGACGGGAGTCTCCCCAGGCGGAGCTAGCTGCCGCAGCGAGGGTCTCCTCAGCTGGGGTTAGCTGCTGCAGGGGGGGAGCTCCCCAGGTGGGGTTAGGTTCCGTGGGGGGAGGGAGGGAGTCTCCCCAGCCGGGGTTAGCTGCTGTGGAGGGGGGGTCTCTCTGGGCAGGGTTAGCTGCAGGGGGGGCACCCTGGGTGAGGGAGGTGGAGGGCTCCCCAGGTGGGGGATGGGTTATCTGCCGCGGGGGGACAGGGTTAACTGGGTGGGGGGGTGTCGCAAGGTGGAAGTTTCGTCTAGGGCGCAAAGCTTCCTTGCACCGGCCCTGGGGGGGATGCCATTTCTGACGAGAAATAAAACCAGATGACCTCAACCTCCTGACCACTCCTGGCCACCAGACTTCCTGGCACTTCACAAGAGCAGGGATGTTAGTTGGCATACTAGTCAGATACCAATGTGGTTAATTAAATGCTGCCAACCTAAAATTCCCTCTGCAGTTTCAACTGAAACAGTAAAGCCATCTTTCTAGCCTCAACTGGAATCCTACAATAAAAAAGGAGCACCTAGCCATATGTGTCTGAGAAATAAAAATAAAACAGCAACTCACCCCTCATTAAAACTGGTCACTCCCCCCTCCCCTTTCAAAGAACAGTTTCTCAGCAGAAAATGCTGTTTCGATGAAATCAAAGTGTGGACAGAATCTTTTTGTAAAATGATTTCAAATTGAAATGGAGTGTTTTGTCTTGACTTTCATTCCAACTATTGGTTTGTTTTTAATTTTATTCTATATTTATATTTTTATGTAGTAACTATTGAAATGAAAGGTTTCAATAAGGCCATATTGATGTTTCTGAATCAAAATATTTTAGAATTTCCATCCTCCATTCAAGATTTTACTTTTGGTACTTATTAGAGATGATTTTTTTAAACGTTGGAATATTTTATGGGATGGAAATGCCCTTTTCTGGGCAGTTCTACCCTCATCCAATGGAACTGAACTTCCCTACAAGACCTAAAACACCAATTTCCCTTCCCCAGCACAGCCCCTCACCGCCATCCATCCCCAGTGTCACTGCAGCCTGGCCTTACTGCTCTATTTAGATTTGTATACCAAAATAAAAAGAGGTTCTTGTCCATCATCCTTGCCATAAATTATTCAAAACAGCCAGCCAGCAGAACACAAAACTCCCCCCACCCTCCCAAGATCAACCCCAGCAAACCCCACCCTGATGCATCTTTTGCACATAGATGTTCTCTGCTGTGCACTTTGAAGGTCAATAGCCTTGGGCCATTACCTGTGAGGCGGGCAGTGTGGGAGCTTGGTTCACAGCTCAGTATGTCTCACAGAGAACACTCTACTGCCAGGTCCCTGTCTTAAATCAAGGACCCACCTCAAGCAAATATCTCCAAAGGCCGAAGATAGGACACTAGATGGAGAGAGTCTGAGTTACTACAGAGAACACTTTCGTGGGTGTCTGGCTGGTGGGTCTATATGGGGCCAGGAAGGAATTTCTGCCCCAGTCAGATTGGCAGAGACCCAAGGGGGGTTCTGCCTTTCTCTGCAGCATGGGGCACGTGAACTAGAGTAAATGGTGGATTCTCTGTATATAAGTCTTTAAATCAAGATTTGAGAACTTCAGTAACACAGCCAGAGGCTATGGGCTTACTACAGGAGCGGGTGAGTGACGTTCTGTGGCTTGAGATGTGCAGATCAGCCTGGAGGATCATGATGGTCCCTTCTGGCCTTAAAGTCTAGGAGTATGTCAGCTAACTGCAGCTGTGGCAACATAGTACGATGAGAGAGGCTATCGGATGTTCGGAATGGCTTTGTCCTATTATGTTCTTGCTGCTGTATCTTACCAACGGTGATGGGGGTGTGACACGTGGATCTTCCAATAAAATGCTCTGTACTATATATTTCTATATACACATGCCAAGACTATGAGAAGTTGTGGCAATTTAGGACATGATTTTCTCGCAGTGTTGCATGTTTTTGCAGAAAACAAACTGAGAACTAGTGCAGAATTAGGACAATAATTTCAAGTCACATCGCAACAGATTTTACATAGTTACCTCACACACACGATTTGTAAATTGCCTTAGGCCACTGCTAGCTGAAAGGCATGATATGCAAATGTCATGGTGGAAATCAACTTCCCTTTAAGCACTCCAGGCTCTCTCTGTATGATTTCAATGTGCTGGCTTCCTAAACACTGGACTACATAGATAGATTTTTTTATTTATTTTTTAAATAGAGTCACTCATTTCAAAATCTATGGTCAGCCAAAACAGGAAGAGTAATGGATGGCGACATAGCCCTTAAGAGGACCAAAGTTATTAGCCTAATGCATTGAGAAGAGTGATGCATTAAGACATTAAGAATCAAAACAATCACATTAATGCTTGACAGCATAAGCAGGAAACAAAAGATGAGAGATGTAATGTAAACCATATGGCTTAATAACTAATACCTCATTTAAGCATCTTTATTAAAACAGCTCTTATAGGTTTGGGTCTTAATAAATATGTAAAACATTGTTGGCAGGATGTTATGTTCTTTTATCCTCCACCCCCACCCCACCCCCAAACAAAACTGTCAAAGATCTGAATGCTACTTTTCCTTTCAAAGTCCAAATTCTATGTCAACCCAATTAAGTCTACGCAGTTATTATAAATGAGGCTTGTCAGTTACTCTCACTTGAGACTCACACTGTAGCTAATATTACTCAATAATGCAGATGTTTTCTGTCTCTTTTCCTTGGGAAAAAAATACATTCAAATGAATTAATGATAAATAGGTATTAATATGTAGAGGACATGCTACAGAGTGACACAGGGCGGCTTATATGTCAAGTGGCAAAGGTGCGTGTGAACAATGAAGTCCTCTAATAGTCTGATGTATTCTGGTAATTTATAAGTTGGTTTGTTTCTGGACCACACAAGCCTTTTTTACACTGCATAAAAATGTTAGAGTTTAACAAAAGCCATGGGCAGTTTCCCAGCTGACATAAATGGTCTTCGGTACATGGCTTCAGTAGAACTATATTGCAATTTACACCAGTTGAGAATTTGCCCCACCAGGAGCGTTAAAGAGACAATGTCAAGATAAGAATCAATTTGCAGAGGTTGAGGGCTCCCTGAAATTGAATCAGAGAGATGCCAGTCACCAGCTAGATTCTCAGCCGGTGGAGTTTCAATAACTTAAATGGAACTATGTCTATCTACATTAGTTGAAGGCTTGGCCCCTTTTTGTTTTTAGAAATGATCTTCTCTAGTGTTACTTTTGGTTATTAAAAGTGAATTAATTTTCAAAAAAATGAAATCTAATGGTTACACGCAGGGCTTTACCCTTTTTTTTTTTTTAAATAAACTTGTTTCCTTCAATTCCTAAAATAATTTCCATATGGATTACTTTTGGAATGGATTTTTGACTTTTATGCTTCCCATCCTGCAGGATTTCCTTCTTTTTATGTAATAGCTTTACAAATTGAAACTAACGCCAGCAAATTTGGAGCCAGATGACAAACATTCCAAAGCTCGGGGAGCATTTGAATCCAGTGTGAGAAAGATCTCTGGCAAATGGATTTATTGTTGCTGGAGCCTGGACTGGAACCCTAGTGTCCACACCCCTGGGGAGTGCCCTAACCACCAAACTATAAAGTCTCTCTCTCTGGCCCCACTGACTAGTCAAGTATTTTATACATAGACGAACTTCTCCAACAGGAGAGACTGAAAGAGACCAACCCCGGAATAGCCAATAGCCTGGCAGAAAAGGGTGCTCACATAAGAGAGGAGAGACCTGGATTCACATCTTTGCTCCAGAACAGGGATTCAAATGCAGTTTCCCACATCCCAGGGGAGTGCCCCACACCACTGGGCTATTGTACATGAGGAGGGCACCACCAGTTTTGTGAATCTAGCGCTTCGTTTGCTTTTATTTAAAAAGAAAGAAGGAAAGAAAGAAAGAAAAAGGTAAGTTTAAGTGCCTGAAATTGAAATGTTTCTTTTTGAGTCAAACAAAACATGTCATTGACCCAAAATGAACATTTTTTGATTCACCAAAATTGTAGAAAAATTTCAGGTTTGGGTCAACCCAAACCCATATTTATTTATAGACACTGCCAAAGAACCAAAAAGCCAGTTATTTGCACCGGTCTAATTAGAAGCCTGGGGGTCAGAGGTAACAGAATAGTATAACCATGCAGACATAGCAGGCCAGATTCTGATCTTAGCCATATTGGCGTAAATCCTGAATAATTCTATTAGGGCTAACGGTGTTACTCCAGACCCAAGAACGACTACGATCCAATCCAGTACTATGCCCAGTGGAGTTTTGCCACTGGATCAAGCACCTGGCTTCTGATGCTTCGGGTATGTCTACAATGCAATCACTGTTATCTAGTTAGCTTGCGTACTGATAGCAGTGGAATTGCAGCATGCAGGCTTCAGCAAGGCTTGCCCATGACCCTGGAGTAATTACGTGGGCAACTAGCCCATACTGTTGTGACCTTACTGCTACTGTAACGGGCTAGCTAGAGCAAAGCTGGCTCAGGTATGCCTACACAGGCTGCAATCAGACCTCCAATCACAGCATAAACATGCCCCACCACGGCACTACAGAGCACTGTCACTGGTGTGGTCTAAAAAAAAAAAATCTCTCTCATCTCACCACCTTTCTCCACATATAAATGAAGAACAGGAAGAGTCAGATAAAGTCCAAAGCAGCAATGAATTCTGATTCCAGGCTTTTAAAAGAAAATGCAGAGTAACCTCCGTTATTTTACTTAAAAAAAAATCCCATTTCCTAATCTCATGTTTGAAGAAAGTTGGGAAAAACTGTCAGTTTCCTGTTTTAACTGGAGTCTCCATCTTTTGAGATCTATAGTAAGTAATAAATAGATTCTCACCTACCTACTTTCTGAAGCAATTCAAAGCCCACCTGGGCTACCAAAGTGCCTGCTTACAATAGAGAATAGGGTAGGAGTTGAAGGATTTGACACTGCCCCAGACAGACACTTAATAAATAGTGTTCTCTTGATATGATTGAAACCAGCTGGGTGAAGTGGAATGGTGTGGAACCTTACCTCAGTAGAATGAAATAAAGATAAAGTCAGAATAAATGTGTGTCCCTCTCCTACCTCTCCTAAGTGAGCAAACCTGTTTTTCATAACTTTAAAGAGCAAATATCCAGGACTTCCTACCAAAAAAAAGAGTCAGCCAATTTTTAAACTATTCCAAAAAAACCATGAAAACCATTTGCATTTCTTCTGCATCTCCAAGAGATCAGCAATTCCAAAGCTTTGACTGGCTTCAAAGGAAAAAAAAAAAACAGAGCAAGAGTTTCAGTCATGACTTTGGGGTAGCCAACTTGAGATGCCTCAGCACTTTTCTGAAAACTTGTGAGCACCTGCCCTCCAAAAATCAGGCCCTTTAAAAGATATCTGAAATTGGGCATCCAAAATCACTAGTCACTTCCGAAAAACTTGGTCTTCAGTTGAAGTGCCTGAAACCATTCGTCACTTTGGAAAAACCTTGGCTCCAAAAAAAATCACATATTGATATAGGACTTCTTATCCCCAAAGGATCACAGAATGATTTATGAACCTGTGCTACATCTACCAGAGGAACCACCACATCTACCCTTGAAGTGCAGCCATCACTGGGGTGAAGCACAGCAGCTGTTTAACTGCGCATGGCCCTGCTATGCAGCTGCCCAAACTAGTTAATGCACTAGAATATAGTATCCAAGGGAGAGTGCAGGGAGAAATCAGGCAAGTAGAATGTCATTAACCCGATCGAATTTTGCTCAGTGCAAACAGCTGTAATACCTGCCTCTAGCAAAAGTTGCTAGCAGATCTTTAATGATAACAAGTGGTCATGCTGTCTGTTTTAGGTTCAGGTGGCAACTTTAACAGCACAGCACCAATCTCAATCACCAAGACCTATTCCTGATCCTGCAAAGACAAACACATGAGTAACTTTACTCAGGTGAGTACTCCCATTGCAGCCAACAGGATCAGTCAGGTGAGTAAAGTTACCTGCATGCTGCAGTCATTTCAGGGTTGGCCCCCCAACATAGATTTCTCTGTTAGGTCTCTCACCCAGTCACTGACTGGGTCTAACTCTGTTTAGTACCAGAGCACCTTGCAGGGTTTGACTATGGTGAGGAGGATGGTATGAGAACCTACATAGAATAGTTATATCTGAGGAAATCAGGTCAGTAAAAGTGCATATGAAACGAGAACAAACTGAACCAAAACATTTTTTTTAAACTGAGCACTTGAGGGACATTAAGTTTCTTAATCAGAAGCTAAATATGCATAAACAGAGAAGGGCAATATGCAAACAAGAGAAGAAGCCAGAGAACACTCCTCAAACCCATTGTACAGTTACAGAAATCCAGCAACCTGCAGGCAGGGCCGGCTTTAGGCCAATTCCACCAATTCCCCCGAATCGGGCCTTGCGCCCAGTGGCCGAGAATCCCTTCCCTGGCTAGAGGCTCCTTTTTAATTTTTACTCACTCGGCGGCGCTCCGGGTCTTCGGCAGCACTTCAGCGGCAGGTCCTTCAGTGCCGTCGAAGACCTGGAGCGAGTGAAGGACCCGCCTCCAAAGACTAGGAGCGCCTCTCGGTGAGTACAAGCCCCACGTGTTTTTTTATGTGTGGGGGTTTTTTTTCTTTCTTTTTTTTTTCAGTCATCCCTGCTGGGACCCCACTGAAACTGTTCGAATCGGGCCCCTCACTTGCTAAAGCCGCCCCTGCTTGCAGGGGCTGGAGGATTTTCTTTATATTAGGTTTATGTCCAAGAGTGAAAGGGATAAAGTAGTCATCCAGAGAGGGATGGGAGCTTAAAAAGAAAATAATATTCAACACTCTGGAAGCTCATTTGTCATGAGACACACGATAACGGACTTGAAGAAATGCAGGTACTGGCTGTAAAAGTCATTAATTTTAGGGCTCTTGTGCAGCGATCATCAGAGGGAAGAGGAGAATATTAGCACATGCAGATGCTGTCAACCACATTATGATTTTAGTTATCTTGGTGTAAATCCAGACTAACTCCATTTGTGTTATTCCTGATTTACAACAGTGCTAATGAGAGCTGAATGTGGCCCTGTATTTTTCTGGATAAACTTTTGATTGATCAATCAATTAATAGTAAGGATTTGGACTGTCCTCCTGTCAGTGAGCAGGTTGTTCTATTGTTGAGATTTTCAGATTACAGGCTTATTTTTTGTTCATTTGATTTCACTGGAGCTGCACCAATTTACACCAGCTGAAGATCTGACCCATCAAGTTTCAAAGCATTTGTCATTCTACAAGCGACTGTTCTGCCTATCTGCCAGGGTTTCTTGCACCTTCCACCTTCTAGTTGCATCTAGAACTGGCTACTGTCAAAGACAAGACAGTGGACTGGATGGTGCATGGATGTGATCCAATGTAGCAATTCCTACATTCACATTAGAACTGGCCGGAAACAGACTTCAGTCTGAAAACACCAGTTTGTTGTACCAGAGATTTCTCATGAAAGGAAGCTGGGTTCAGCTACCTTTCACTGAATCACAGGTAGGTTTTCATCGGAAAGCTACCTACTTCCCTGCTAGCTCGCCTGGTGGGCTGCTGGGGAGTTCTGCCATGAGGACAGCTGACCCCAAGACTCTAGAACCCATGATTCTGGGGTAGTTCTGCCACATGGACTGCCCTGAAGCCAGGGAGTCCAGGGCTCTGGACTCCCGAAATAGACATGTAGTCCCAGGCCAGCTGGCTCCCCCTGCAGCATGAAATGAAAACTTAGTTTTATTAAAAATGTTCACAAAAATACACCAACATTTCAAACAGCTCTAAGAATGACATCATCTTTCCAAATGTGGCTTTCCTTAGAGTTGTCAATGGCTTAACAGCCGAGAGAAAAGGGATCAGATTTTCAAATGTATTTAGGAGACTAAAGATATAGATAAGCACTTAGTGCAATTTTCAAAAGTACTCAGCAGGGTTAAGTGCCTACTATCCATAAAACATATGGGGGGAGCATCATAATTTCAGTGTGAGTTAGGCACCTAACCTGGTTAGCTGCTTTTGAGGGGGGGAAATCACATTTGTTGCCTACCTACATCTTTGGGGTCCTAAATACCTTTGAAAATCTGGCCCTGAGTAGCTATCATACATTCTACATGAGGCTCCTATTGAAAGCTATTTGGAAACTTCAGCTACTGCAGACCCTTAGTGGAATCCTTAATGATCACAGGTGGAATCATAGAATATCAAGGTGAGAAGGGACTTCAGGAGGTATCTAGTCCAACCCACTGCTCAAAGCAGGACCAATTCCCAACTAAATCATCCCAGCCAGGGCTTTGTCAAGCCTGACCTTAAAAACCTCTAAGGAAGGAGATTCCTCCACCTCCCTAGGTAACCCATTCCAGTGCTTCACCACCCTCCAGGTTCTCTCTCACTCAAAAGACATTGGGAGACAACTTTCAGAAAAGCGCAATTGGTAATGAAACACCTAACTCCCATTGACTTTACAATGTAGCTTTCCTTAGAGTTTCCTTAGATTTTCAATGGGAGTTGTGTGCCTAATTGCCTTTTGTGCCTTTGAAAATATCACCCAGCATCTCCTAACACAACATGCCGGGCCATTGGTTCAGCACCTGCTCAATGAGAATGCTTTCTCCTAAATAACCAACACAGCTTCCCTTTAAAACATTTTCCTTAGAGATCTCACTGTATAAGAATAGACCAAAAGGTATTTAAGTCACTTAGGAGCCTAAACACCATTGATTTTAATGGGATTTAGGAGCCTAAGTGAGTTAGGTGCTTTTGAAAATAAGACTTCAGGTATACACTTACTAAGCTTATGAAGTCTGATCAGTAACACTGTCTAGTTTATAAGTTAAGGCCTGGTCTACACTAGGACTTTAATTCGAATTTAGCAGCGTTAATTCGAACTAACCGCTCAACCGTCTACACTAGGAAGCCATTTAATTCGAACTAGAGGGCTCTTTAGTTCGAATTTGGTACTCCACCCCGACAGGTGGAGTAACGCTAAATTCGACATGGCTAGCTCGAATTAGGCTAGGTGTGGATGCAAATCGAACTTAGTAGCTCCGGGAGCTATCCCACACTGCACCACTCTGTTGACGCTCTGGACAGCAGTCCGAGCTTCGATGCTCTGAGCAGCCACACAGGAAACGACCCGGGAAAATTTGAATTCCTTTTCCTGTCTGGACAGTTAGAATCTCATTTCGTGGTTGGACATCGGGGCGAGCTCAGCAGCACCGGCAGCAATGCAGAGCTCTCCAGCAGAGGAGTTCATGTAATCTCTGAATAGAAAGAGGGACCCGGCATAGACTGACCGGGAACTCTTGGATCTGATCGGTGTGTGGGGCGAGGAGTCTGTGCTTTCGGAGCTGCGCTCCAACAAACGGAATGCAAAGACCTACGAGAAGGTCTCCAAAGCCATGATCCAGACAGAGGATACAGCCGTCATGCAACGCATCGCCGCGTGAAAACCAAGGACCCCAGACAAGGCTACCAAAAAATCAAAGCGGCAAACGGACGCTACGGAGCCTGCCACCACTGCCCCACCAGTGACCGTGGACTCTGACGATGGGACAGTGTCGACGGCCAGTTCCTCGGTGATGTTCGCGGACGGGGAAGATGAGGAAGGGTTTGTGGAGGACGAGGCAGGCGAGAGCGCTTACAACGCTGGTTTCCCCGACAGCCAGGATCTATTCATCACCGTCACGGAGATCCCCCAACAACCCTCCCCGGCCATTAACCCGGACCCTGAATCAGGGGAAGGAGCAGTCGGTAAGTGCTTTAACCATGTTAACTTTTATTCTTAATATAACAGGAATCTTAACTGTGTGAAAAGGAGGACTCTCTATATATGGGGATAGAACAGAAATCATCCTTGGAGATCTCCACGAAGCTCTCCTTGCGTTAATCGAAAAGCATCAGCAGGAGGTTCCTGAGGAGAGCTGCCTTATTGGGTGCTCCGTGGTAGCACAGTTTTCCGCGCGAGGCTTTCATGAGGTACTCAGGGAGCACTGCCTCCCCGAGCACGGCTGCATCGGGCCCTGGTTCGTGCTAGCTTTCACGCAGCATGCGCTCTCTATCTCCTTCAGTGACCCTCCTCAGGGTGATTTCGCTCGGAGAATCCTGCATCTAATTAGGGTAATTACTGTAATTTTACGCCTGGTCCAAAGTATTTTTAAAAAATCTCCGGACAGACGGCATAGCACAGACTCAGCACGCTGCTGCGTGACGAGCGTAACGGAAAGCCAAAGAATATAATGGACGCTCATGGAGGGAGGGGGGAATGAGGACGCAAGGTATCCCACAGTTCCTGCTGTCTCTGAAAAGTATTTGCATTCTTGGATGAGCTCCAAATGCTTCTAGGGTCAAACACAGTGTCTGCGGTGGGTCAGGGCATAGTTCAGCAATTTGCGCACACACCCCACCCACCACCAGAAGTGAAAACAATCCTCTGTTGACTCTTTTACATGTCACCCTATCTTTACTGAATGCTGCAGATAGACGCGATGGTGCAGCACTCAACACCAACATCCTTGCTCCCCCCACGCTATGGATGGCTGATGGTACAAAATGATGGAAATCCATCCTCATCATCAGCCTATTGGCACATGGGGCAGTGCAAAAGGGCTGGTAACCATGCCGACTAGCATCAGTAAGGTCGATCAAGGGCGTCTGTCCCTAATTTTTGATGGCAGATGGTGCAATATGGCTGGTAACCGTCCTCATCATTGCAACAGGGGACTGAGCTCCATCAGCCCCCACCCTTCATTGTAAATAAAAGATTCAATTGCCCCTGGACTAGCAGAGGGATGATGGGCTCCTTCATCCACACTCCTTAATGTCCTGCCTGGACTATCATTGCAGCTGGAGGCTTCCTTCCACTCATTTCTCACAAACAAGTCACTGTGTCTTATTCCTGCATTCTTTATTACTTCATCACACAAGTGGGGGGACAATGGTATGGTAGCCCAGGAAGGCTGGGGTAAGAACGGAATGAACAGGTGGTGTTGTTGCAGGAGCACCCCCTGTGAATAGCATACAGATCATAATTTCTGCAGGATCTGACACAGAGCAGCTGTGCTCTCTGGTTCTATGATACAGTGGTTATCTAGTACACTTGCCTATATTCTAGGCAGGACTGATTCTATTTTTAGATACCAAAAAGGAGGGATTGACTCAGGGAGTCATTCCCAATTTTTGCTTTTGCGCCCCTGGCTGCTCGGCCAGGGGCACTTATGACAGCACCAAATGGGGCAGTGCAAAAGGACAGGTAACCATGCCCATCTTATTACCATCTTATTACCAATTTATGGTATGGTAGATGGTACAATATGGCTGGTAACCATCTCTGCTGTCATGCAAAAGCATGCTGCTGTGTAGCGCTGCTGGCCCGCCTCTGTCAGCGGCATCTAGTACACATACGGTGACATACACAAAAGGCAAAACAGTGTCCATGGTTGCCACGCTATGGCGTATGCCAGGGCAATTCTGGGAAAACGGGCTTGAAATGATTGTCTGCCGTTGCTTTCCCGGAGGAAGGAATGACTGGCGACATTTACCCAGAATCCACCGCGAAAATTATTTCTGCCCCAGCAGGCACAGGGGTCTCAACCCAGAATTCACAGAGACAGCCTAGACTCAGTTAATTGTTCGCAAAAATGTATCTTTGCAAGGAATTCACTCCCTGTTTCCCATCTCACAGCTTCCACTGTCTCCAGACCTGCCACAGCATCCCCCTCGCAGAGGCTGGTGAAGATTAGGCGGCGAAAGAAAAAGACAAGGGACAAGATGTTCGAGGAATGTATGGGCTGCTACCTAGCAGAGGCGGACCAGCAGAGCCAGTGGAGGGAGACCGTCTCTCTGTGCCAGCGCTCAGACAGCGAACGGGAGGAGAGGTGGCGTGAGGAAGACAACCAGGCGACTGAAACAATGCTTGGACTAGTGAGGGAGCAAACGGACACGGTCAGGCGCCTTGTGGATGTTCTGCAGGACCGCAGGAGGACAGAGCCCCCCTGCAGTGTATCTGCAACCGCCGTCCCCCGCCACAAAGTCCCATACCCCCCTCACCGAAAATAATCAGGAGGAGGGGCGGCCGGGGACGTGAATACTGTCACTGCACCACAGCACAGTGCTCAAGTACCCAAAAGCTCTCATACCCTACAGTTGCCGAAGTCCTTCACTTCCAGACTCACAGTAGTCCCAATCCCAGTCCCATCCCCTAACTGTCTACTTAATTAATAAAAATGATTTGCTGTTAATTACTGTTTCCGTTATGTTTTTTCAAAGAAGACTGTGTTCGAATGGGGGGCGTGGGGAAGGGGGTGGTTAATTGCATAGGACAGTCACCTTTCCCAGGGTACAGACACGGGGGCAGGATCAGCAGCGGGTCACACACACGGTGCAGTCAGTAGGCAACCTGGTCGGTTTTTGGAGGTGGTTTCCAGGATCTGTGTGGGCGGGGGAGATGTGACTTTGCAGCGGGGGAGGGCGGTTACAGATCTTATACAGCGGTCCTTGTCCTGGACCGCTGAGTCACGCAGCTGAGGAATCTGTATCCGTCCTCCTCCACCACAAGGTCACATATCCGCCCGCACACAGAATTCCATAAAGAGGGATGGCAGGCTCCGTTGAAAGAAGCCTTCCGGCACTGCGGACCGCTCTAGGAGCAGGAGCCTGTCATTCCTTGAGTTTAGAGGCGGTCTTTACATCACCGCACACCCTAGCCAGCACAGCCTGCGTCCCAGTTTCAACCCTTTCACGAAAAGTCATGAATAAAGAAACCTTTGTTAAGTAATAATGGGACATGTATTTTATTTTTACACGTGTGCTGGAAGTGGGGGTAACGGGGTGAACGGGGTATGTAACCGAAGAGGAGAGTCAACAGTAACTGGGTAAAGAAACAGGGGCAGGTTCAGCTTCTCTGTAAAGAAACTGAACAGTCACAGGTCACGCTGCTCGCTGGTATTTGAAGAGTTCCTTGTCGCTGTCCCACGCGCCTGTATAGGGCTTCATGAGCAAGTGCATTAGCGGGCAGGCTGGGTCCCCGAGGATGACTATAGGCATCTGCACATCCACAACAGTTATTTCGTGGTCCGGGAAGAAACTACCTTCCTGCAGGTGTCTGAGCAGCCCACAGTTCCTGAAAACACACGCATCATGAACCTTGCCCGGCCACCCGACGTTGATGTTTGTAAAACGTCCCCTATGGTCCCCCAGTGCTTGCAGCACCATTGAAAAGTAGCCCAATTTCTCAGCAGCTGACTGTGGAAGACGTGGATGATAAAGTGCGAGGAGGAGAAAACGGCGATGATCGCAGCGGGATCCGTGCTTGCAGTGCTGTGGCGTCCGCGCTGTCACTGACCAGAAAAGTGCACGAACAGATTGCCCGCAGGCGCTTTCACGGAGGGAGGGAGGGAGGTTGTGATTGACGGTTCAATGACGACACTTACCCAAAACCACCCTCGACACATTTCTCCCCCCAGCAGGCATTGGGGGCTCTACCCAGCATTCCAATGGGCAGCGGTGAGTGCACCGCTTCAAAAGTCGATGCTGGCCCCGTGAATGTGGACTCAGAAATTCGAATTAGTGTATTTAGTATGGATACACAAATTCGACTTCATAAGGTCGAATCCACAAATTCAAACTAAGTTGATTCGAAATAGTCTTGTAGTGTAGACAAGGCCTAAGGCTTGTCCACATGGGAAAGTTATGCTGGTATAAGCTAAAATGTGAGTTTAAACCACTGTAGATACACTGCTCTAATCCTCCATGTGGATGCTCTTATTCTGGTGTAAGTGCACCTTCCTCAGTTTTAGCTTATGTTACTTGGGAAGGAGTTTAAGCTAAACCAAAAAAATCCCCACTCTTATACCAAAATAAGTGTGTCCACACAGAGAGGTTATGCCAGTTTAATATTCTGGTAAAAACTTTCCCATGTAAATGAGGACTTAGTTCACAAAATCACATCAGATGATATTCATCCTCTGAGCAGAGGGACCAGTACAAAGCCTATGCACTGCTTACAACCCACTTAAAGTCCTCACAATTGCGCTTTAGCATACATAGGACTTGTGCTGGTCCTCTGAACAAGGATGAATTTTATCCAAGGCATTCAACATCTTATTTCAGAGATGTCGCATAAAAACTAAAAAAAAAAAATTACTTTATAGTTCCTAATTTGCATTTATTTTTCAATTGGGATCTAGGCATTTTTTTAGTTGAACATTTTATTGTGTTGTCAGCATTTCTTTGTAGGAATGTTATGTTCTCTTAAATTCCCCTGTCTTGAATTTGGCCAGTTCAGGAGCAAAGTGGGAGATGCAAATTCAATCAATCCACTTTCAGGGAAGAGGCCATAATTCTTTAAGAAAAGAAATAATTTTAAAAAAGTCTGAGTTCTGTGAAGAAATGGGCAGGAGGGTTGAGTCTGCGGGTACATGTGTGCAAAAACTAGACAATTCTCCCATAAGCATGAATTATCAGATGATTTCATAAGCCATGAAGGTATCATTACATTTCTGCCATTACATGTTATAGGACTTCATGTGACATTTCCATTTCTTCCCTTGTTCATACAAACCCAGCTTCTGCCAGGAAACAGTGCTTCTCCAGACTCTCCAACATTCTTCATTGGACTATAAAACTAATAGCATTTAAAAGAGGAAAAGGAGAGACCATACACTGTATTTTCATGGCCATAAATACTTGTCTCATAAACTAAAGAATATAGGAAGCATGGATTTGAATGTGGTTTATTGTACTGTTCAGATAACAAAGTTTGGATTTTTTTTTTCCTTCACAGAGGCAAAAATCCTCTACAGGTCAAGACATTTAATTTTATAGTGCGTAAAATATTTACGTTTGCATTAAAAACATCCAGCTGAAAAGTGCTTCCTTTGTGCCATTCAGTTGCACAAATTATTGTTTTTGTTTTTAATATCCACCATAATCATAATTTAAACCAAACAACTTATTTTTCATACATTGTACTTTCTTGGATAAGGATTCCCAGTTAGCTCCCATGTTTGCTTTCTCCTCATGTCTTGAGCTGGAATAAGTTGGGGGTGTTCTTTCATAATTATATACTGGGAACAATGACGTTATTATAGGCAAGAAAAATGGACACTGGATATATTGCAAATAACAATTAGTGAATTATTATTCAGATCATCCAGATAAACAGCAACCAAACTTACACTAAGTAATCATCACAAGTCTCTGTTTTTAAAAGGCCATTATCAAGACTCTCCAGAATAACCTGTACAATTTTGTTGGACCTTTAAATATCCCATTTGCTGGTCAACTTGTTTTGCCAACAGCTTAAGGGATAGATTCTGCCCCTTTAAGTCCTTCAAGCAGCATCTAAAATTGCAACAGTCCCATGGATTTCAACGGGGCTACTCACTTTGCCAAGTACTATGCGGCATGAGAAACTATGGATGGATCAGGCCCTAAGTCAGGTGCTTGAGCAAGGGATGAAATCCTGACCTCATTGAAGTCAATGGCAAAACTCCTGTTGACTTTCGTGGGGCCAGGATTTTACCTAATTTCCACTGTGGCTGCAGTAACTAACACTACTGATTGAAGGATAGATTGTACCATTCGGCACAGCCCTGAACAAAAGGTGGCATGTAAGATGCAGGTGGATGTGTATCTTTTACTCCTCTCTGTGGACTTATAAATCCAACTCACATTTAGCAGACTAAAAGATGATCAATTGTAAGGTCTTTGGGGCAGGCACCATCTTTTTGTTGTGTGTTGGTACAGCACCTAGCACTGTGTGGTCCTGGTCCATGACTTCAGCTCTTATTTGCTATGGTAAAAATAATAATCAACTTTTTTTTCTTTGGTTCAGCATCAGGCTGCAAAAGAGGACGTTGTGTCTGACTAATTGTATTAAAGAGATATTACATCTACTATTAAACTAAAAATACCCACACAGCTCAAGTTTCAAATATTTGTGATCAACCCACAGAACAAAAACTGAAAAAAAGTCAGTCAAATAAATTCCCTATAAAAAAAACAACCAACAAGAAGTCTGGAGAAATTGCAGTCAGTTCATGGTGAGCAGAGGAAGAGTCTTAAATTTGTCAAATAAATTATTCAGTGTGAATTATTCACTCCGATCTAGTTCTGATGAGATTTAATACTCCCTCTTTTTCTTTGGTCTTTGACTTTCCTTTCCTACCTCCAGGAGGGAATTCAAAACCAAGCAACAAACAATCAGGTGTCATAATGACAGACTCACAAAAAAGGACGGAAAGATCTAAATGTGTTTAGGCTGGGTAGGAGATGACCAGATAGAGGAGCCTGCAAATATTTGAATGAAGTCAACACCAATGAGAGGGGGAAAAAGTTATTTAGAGTGAGACAAGGGGATATAACTAAGAGTCAAGGGATGAAATTAAGAAAGTCGGCCTAAATTTTCCCTATCGGGAAAAACTTCTTGACAGTAAGATCTATTGGGTTGTCTAGTTGTCTCCCAAAGGAAGCAGTGAAAGTCTCATCACCTGGGACATTTGAAGTTAGATCTCCATCCCTAACTCCTATTATTTCCTTTGTTTAGCTGTCAGTGTAGCGCAGGAGGGGGAAAAAATGTGATGTGGTGACTTATGATGCTTTGAGCTTTGGTCCATATTTAGGACAGTGACTTCTTCTCATTTTATATTGGTGTTGTCTCTTTTAATGGTGAATTTCTAAGCAGAAAGGTGTGACTTTTTGTTTCTTTATGATGCATAAAAAACAAAGGGTAAAATTTTCAAAGCACCTAAATCCCACTTGCAAGAGACTTTGACCCCCCTAGTGCTTACAGGCCAAATTGTTAAGGTATTTAGGTGACTAATTCCGGTTGATTTTAATGACAGTTAGGCACCTAAATACCCTTTAAAAATCTGGCCCTTAGTCACTTTTGAAAATGGGGCTTAAGCTTCTAGAGTCATTTAGGTGCTTATGAAATTTTTATGCCAAGTCTCCATTACTTTTATTTTTATTTATTGGCCCTTTGAGTTGAGATGAGAATGGGAAGTTAGCCTGGGAAGAAACCCATTGTTCTAACCAAACTCAGGAATCCATTTCACAAAATAACAGCACACGGCCAGTGCTAATGGGCCCCCTTATTGGCGATTTCAGCAGAGGGGTCAAGAACTTGACTTAGATTGCAAGCTCTTTGGGGCAGGGACCGTCTTTGTGTTCTGTGTTTGTCCAGTGCCTAGCACCATGGGGTGCTGGTCAATGACTGGGGCTCCTAGGCAGTATGGTAATGCATTGAAATAATGCATCAGGCAGACTGAACTCCCGTTTTGCCCCTAAAGGTGATTGCTTAAGGGCAGGGTTGAGACACATTGAATGGGGCAGTATAGAGATAATGTGCAGTACCTGGTCACCAGCATTGTACACAGTGCATGAGTAACACAGGTGTTTTGTTTCCAATTTGCCTCTCTGGCCTGGCCACATTCGTACAATAAAATGCAGCTTTTTAAAAACCAAATTCAAATATTCACGTCCAACTAAACAAATAATCAGAATTCTTGTTAAATTGCTGCTCCCCTAAAAGATCATGCTTCCCTTCCCACTCCTTCACTAGCTCATCTTCATTTCTTGTTACCTTATTTATCCTGTTATTATTTCTATTACTGTAACTCCTAGGGCACCTACTCATAGACCAGGACCCCATTGTGGTAGGCTGCATCCGCTTGACTGTTTACGTGTCGGTGAAGCACCACATCTGCCAATAGGACACAATAATTCTATGAGCAGCCTTTCACTAGCTCAAAAATTCACTTAAAATCTTTCCAGAAGATTAAGGTTGAGTTGGAAGATTTTGTTAGAACAGGTAGATTCATTGCAAGCGGATGCTTCCCCCCGCCCCCCTTAAAGTAACTTCCAGCATACAGAGTAGCACTTGTTATAAAACACTAAGGCTGGGATGTTCAAAGCCACCGGGAAGGCTTTTGACACCAAATTCTCACACATTTTAATAGAAATTGGGTATTCAAATGTCTTAGCCATCTTTGAAAAAATCTCAGCCCCACATTTTAGGCATGGAAGAAAATCTCAGATCCTGAAAGTAACATGCTTGTAAATCATGTGTCATCTCCCCCTATAGGTCACATGGGGATAACAGCCTACTACTTCAGGCAGATAGCATGATTACTCCTTGAGCTCAAGTGGTTTAGTGCTGAAAGTCCTCCACTCAAACCTTTATGACCACCAGGTGTTAGGATCACTCACTACACATACACCCTGAACTCTGGGAATGTCAACCCAGAGCCAAGTTTATGGCTTGGGACCTTCTTTATTATGGACTAATACACTTAATTTTCAAGTCAAAACATTATAGTATTCTGCTAATGCAAAAGATAATCTTAATTCAAAATCAGCCTTAACAGTTTGCTTATTCACTTTACATGTAGAAGCACAATAATAGTTAGCCCTTGTATAATCCTTTTCACCCACAGACTTCAAAATACTTTGGAAAGATAGGGAAGCATCATCATACCCATTTATAGAGATGGGGAATCTGAGAACTGACGTGTCATGTCCAAGGTCACACAATGATTCCATATAAGAGCCAGGAATTAAAAAACCAGGGTCTCTTGCATCCTAATCTAGTGTCCTATTTATAGGCTTGGGAGAATTCAATTTTTTTTTATTTTATAATTTCAATTGATAATATTGATGCTTATTTCTAAGCATTTGTTCCCATTCCTAGAGATCCAAAACTTCTTGCAACTGTGAAAATTTGGAGGGGTTAGACAATTATTTGGAGGGGCTAGATATTAACATATTTTCAAATCAAAGCTTTATTTATAGTCATTAAAAATCAAAATGGTGTCCCTAGCCTCTGTTTGTCAGAGGATGGAGATGGATGGCAGGAGAGAGATCACTTGATCATTGCCAGTAAGGTTCACTCCCTCTGGGGCACCTGGCATTGGCCACTGTCGGTAGACAGATACTGGGCTGGATGGACCTTTGGTCTGACCCGGTACAGCCGTTCTTATGTCACCATCATGTCAAAAAGATACAAAGTAAAAATCCTTCAGTCAAACTCTAAGAAGTTCTCAAGCAGCATTTTACTTACTTTATAAATTTCAATCACCCCCGGTGGAAATATTTTTCCGTCGGTTTGCGTGTGCAGTGAAATTGGCTTTGACTGACTCTGAACGGTGCAAATCTAATCCTTCCAAGCCTACCTATCTACTTGACCATGCTGTTTACAAAAAGAGCACGATGTGCGTGTCTATGGAAAAATTATTATACATTGCAGTAGCGCCCAGATGCCCCAGGTGAGATTGCCGCCCCATTGTGCTAGGTGCTGTACAAACACAGAGGGAGAGAGAGTCCTCGTGCTGAAGAATTTATAGTCTAAACAAACCAAGGCAAACAAGGGGTGAGAGGGGAATCAGGGACACAGAGTGGGGAAGTGATTTGCCCAGGGCCATAAAGCAAGTTGATGGCAAAGCCAGGAATACAACCAGCTCTCGTGACCCCTAGCTCCATTCCCTCTCTGCTCATCCACTTCTTCTTCATAAAATGAAAATAATGCTCACTGAGACCCAAGCTTGGGTTGCTAAGTTCAGCTCCACACTGTATTTTTTTTAAACAAACAACTCTAATAAGAACCTTGACAGCCCCTTCACTGGGGTGGTGCTAACAGCGCAGCTGTGCAAGGGACAGGATAGACCTCCCACACCTGATGCATTGCAGACCTTCCAAATGCTCCACGAGGCTATCAAGAGACTGCAAATCATGATGCTGACAGCACTCTGCCAGACAGGAATAAAAGCCCTGACATGCCATTAATGGTATGAAATTAGAACACAAGCCCGGATTTATGGGGGCTTGGCGATTCCATGTCTGTCACTCACTGTAAATCGATTAGCAGGCAGTGAGGTTCTATTAGAGAGCTATTGTATTCATACAGCATCTATGGCCTGATCTCAAACACACGCGCACATACATCCAAACGGAGCCCTCAAATAGGGGCAAAGCTTCCCAAGAACAAGTAGCCCCAAACACAACAGAACCACCTGGGTTCCTGCAGGAGAGGAGGGGGCCATAGAGAGGATGTTCTCTGTGGTGGTCTTCTCCAAACAGCAAAGGACATGAGAACACACAACCCAATTCAAAGCTCATTGAGAATCAATGGAAAGACTCCCATTGTAGTGTGTCTAATTTTGGGCCCCACACTATAAGAAGGATGTGGAAAAATTGGAGAGAGTCCAGCAGAGGGCAACAAAAACGATTGGGGGCTGGAGCATATGACTTATGAGGAGAGGCTGAGAGAACTGGGATTGTTTAGTCTGCAGAAGAGAAGAATGAGGGGGGATTTGATAGCTGCTTTCAACTACCTGAAAGGGGGTTCCAAAGAGGATGGATCTAGACTGTTCTCAGTGGTACCTGATGACAGAACAAGGAGTAATGGTCTCAAGTTGCAGTGGGGGAGGTTTAGGTTGGATATTAGGAAAAACTTTTTCACTAGGAGGGTGGTGAAGCACTGGAATGGGTTACCTAGGGAGGTGGTGGAATCTCCTTCCTTAGAGGTTTTTAAGGTCAGGCTTGACTAAGCCCTGGCTGGGATGGTTTAGTTGGGGATTAGGTCCTGCTTTGAGTAGGGGGTTGAACTAGATGGCCTCCTGAGGTGCCTTCCAACGCTGATATTCTATGATTGACTTCAATGGGCTTTAGATCAAGCCCAGTGTATAAAAGGCTACATAAAGCCTCTGGCCACACCCCAGGTAGGGATTATAGAGCAAACCACCAGTGCTATTGCATTTCTGAAACTGTGCCCTGGGTTGTGGGGGATGAATCTATTGTCCCCCCACACCACCCCAATCTCCTGATGCATTTTTCCTGTTTACAGCCCATTTATCCAAGCTGTATGCACGGACCAACATAAGAACAGCCACACTGGGTCAGGTCAATGGTCCATCTAGGCCAGGATCCTGTCTTGTGACAGTGGCCAAAGCCAGGTGCCCCAGAGGGAATTAACAGAACAGGTAATCACTGAGTGATCCATCCCCTGTCATCCACTCCCAGCAGAGGCTACAGATATCCAGAGAGTAGGGTTGCATCCCCAACCATCTTGGCTAATAGCCATTGATGGATCTGTCATCCATGAATTTATCTAATTCTTTTCTGAGCCCCAGTATAGGTTTGGCCTTCACAGTGTCCCCTGACAATGAGTTCCACCCATTGACTATGATTGTGTGAAGGACCACCATCTTTTGTTTGTTTTAAACCTGCTGCCTATTAATTTCATTGGGTGACCCTTAGTTCTTGTGTTATGTGAAGGAGCAAATAACACTTCCTTATATACTTTTTCCACACCAGTCACTATTTTCTAAACCTCTATCATATCCCCTCTTAGTCTTCTCTTTTCCAAGCTGAAAAGTCCCAGTTTTATTAATCTCTCCTCATATGGCAGCCATTCCATACCCCTAATCATTTTTGTTGCCCTTTTTTTAACCTTTTCCAGTACACCTTTTTTGAGATGGGGCAACCACATCTTCATGCAATATTCCAGATGTGAGCATACCATGGATTTCTATAGAGGCAATATTATATTTTCTATCTTGTTCTCTCTCTCTTTCTTAATGATTCCCAACATTGTGTTTGCTTTTTTGACTGCCACTGCACATTGATTGGATGTTTTCAGAGAATTATCCACAATGACCAAGAGCTCTTTCTTGAGTGGTAACAGCTAATTTAGACCCCATCATTTTATAGGTAGAGTTGGGATTATGTCTTCCAATGTTACATACCACAGTTCGTAGTTCTGCAATTTCATATGAGTTCCTACAGAACTCTTGGGTGAATGCCATCTGGTCCTGGTGATTTATTACTGTTTAATTTATCAGTTTGCTCCAAAACCTCCTCTGTTGCCACCCTAAATATGGGACAGTTCCTCAGATTTGTCACCTAAAAAGAATGGCTTAGGTGTAAGACTCTCCTTCACATCCTTTGCAGTGAAGACCGATGCAAAGAATTCATTTAGCTTCTCCACAATGACCTATCTTCCTTGAGTGCTCCTTTAGCACTTTGATCATCCAGTGGCCCCACTAGCTGGTTGGCAGGCTTCCTGCTTCTGATGTATTAAAAAAAAATTGCTACTAGTTTTTCAGTCTTTGGCTACTTGCTCTTCAAATTCTTTTTAGGACTGCCTAATTATAGTTTTATTCTTGACTTGACAGAGTTTATGCGCCTTTCTATTTTCCTCAGTAGGATTTAACTTCCAATTTTTAAAAGATGCCTTTTTGCCTCTAACCACTGCTTTTACTTTGTTGTTTAGCCATGGTGGCACTTTTTTGGTGCTCTTACTAAGACAAGTCGCAGAGGGCTTTTCATCTTCAAAGTGCTTCACAAACCTGCGTAGCTCACTGCCGCTTCAGGAAGATAATTACTGTGATGCAGGCAGTGTGGATTTGCATAAGTGAGAGCGGACTTTCGATCTAATTTTAGGGAACTGAACAGAAGGCAACACTAGAGCTAGGAAGAAAATTTCCACTAAAACAAACTTTTGATGAAAAACAGGTGGGATGGGGGGGGGGGGGGAGGAGACACAGACTTTCACAATGTTTTCTGACCCACTCAGGAAAAAAAACCCATACACAGGGTTACCATACATAACACCAGTTATCACCCATTCAGTTCTGATGACCCCAACACAAATTGTGAACAGGATCTGAATCTCAGACTTTCAATGCCAAAGTATAGACCTCTACAACTTAAGCTAAAAGAGTAACTATTAGCTAGGATTAAGTGAGTTTTATCCTCTATGTAGACCATCCACTAGAGGGGGACAGATCACACTTTACCAGCTGGTTACACAAGGTATACCTATTATATTTGGAGCTGGCTGGAAATGTCCCAGCTCACCATTTGGAAAATTTCAGTGAAAATGTGTGTGTGGGGGGGGGAGCATGTGGAACATGGGTCCATTGAAATTTTTGGTAGAGCATTTTTACTTTGTCAAAAAATTCAAAACTGAAAAATGTTTGGTTTTCAGTTTTCCAACAAAAAGTCAAAATAGTCCACGAAAATTTCATTTAGTTCAAAATCCAATTTTCTGTCCAGAAACAAACCCCAAACGTTTCCATAGGAAATATTTGACCAGCTCTAATTATACTCCACCAGCCCCACACAGTGATGGGAAATCTGACCTTCTTGAGGAAAAAGGTAGAAAACTTACTGCAGTGGTCCCCTAGTCAGAGCAAGGCATTTATGTTTACACGGCACCTGTCATTACATTTTATACTCAGGAATTATCACTCTAGAACATTTACAAATTATTTTAAACACATTCACCTTTTTACAGTTGATTTTTTTAACCCCCTAACAAGAAGCAAACATGTATTGGAAGCATTAGACAGAACACACATGCTGTGGTATGTTGAGGACTCCATTGGAACTACAATCTATCAGTTTACGAGTGTGTGTCGAGGGGGCAGGCCTGGTCCTCCGCAGGCCAAAGGGCTCTGCAGGGAAGCATGTGATCAGAATCAATCTGGAACAAAGTGGGGGTGAGTTGTGCCTCGCTGCCTTAGGGAGCAGCCTGCTTTGTCACATTCTGTTTTGGTTACTGCAGGGTATTGTTCTGGATTCTATGAATAAAAGCAGTGGAATGTTGCAGCCCTCCAACCTTTTTAAATACAACTTCTCTCTGTGGCTATGCTATGAGCATTTCTCTCTCTCTCTCACACACACACTTTCTGTTCTCCCTTTCTTTGGGAGATAATGCCCCTTCTGCCCCTCCAGCTATGTTCCAACTCAAACTGTTTTAAAGTTGAACAAAAACAAAACAACCCACCCACCAAATGAGTATTTATAACTTCCAGATAGTCTGGATAATGCAAAGCTTTAGTATGTCTGAGAAATCCCCCCCCCCCCCGCCACACACCTCTCTCTCTCTCCCCACACCCCTTCCCCCAGATGATAAAACTTGGATCTCTTTAGGGACAGACATCTTCCCCCATATCCCAAATCAGTGGCTGGCATCTGAAGGAGCCCCTCTTTTAACACCACCAGATTGTCAGCGTCTGAGTCTGTCAAACCACACTCACTCTCTTCTCTCCCTTCCCCCCCCCCCCCACCTCCTGTGGCTGGCTCAAGGCTCTGAGTCCCATTAGGGAGTGCTGCTAGAGTAGCCTTGATTTAGAAGATAATGGAAGGTACAAGAGGAAATCCTTCCAAGTGGTAGGTTTAAGGAGCAGAACAAGCATGGATCCTGGCAAAAGCTGTGGTGTGGTTGCCAAGAAACTCTATATGATGCAGGTGCAAATAGTTTTTTTAAATTCAGGCTCATTAAAATATGTATTTTGCAAAGGGGATTAAATTAAAACATCTGGAAACTGGGGGAAGAGTGAAGGGGAAGGAGAACATAGTGTATGTGAGGGAGAGAAATGCTCTCTTAGTTTCCAGTTTGAAAGTAGATTTGAAGGCCCCTGACTTCATCAGGATCCATAATTGTGGGAAAGTAACCTGAAGATGCCAAACAACAGGAAATTACCAGAAGAATCTGTCAGCACAATCAGCTGCTATTTTCATTGTTCTTTGGCAAATTTATACACAGTCGGGAACACCTGGGCTGGCACGCAGCCCGGGTTTGACTAATTGCCAGGGGAGAGGAGCAGTCATTTGTCTTCGGTGTGGTTTCCTATGCTCGCTCCTCAAAACATGTGGTTTCACTTTTCCCCTCTCTCTGCAGGAAATGGCAGGACAGTGAAACGCAGAATAAATGAGTTCGATTCCAAGAGGTTGCCTCCTCAGAGGCCACTCCAAAAATAACTGTCTTGTGAGAGGCTGTTAATAACCAAGATTCTATATACTGTCTTCAGCAAACAACATTTCAAAGGCACACTGTTCCTTTTCTCCCCAGACCCTATGTACATTAAAAACATGGTGGGTGGAAGACAACAACGAAGGAAAAAGCAGCTCAATAATAAGAGTCCTCTGTACATTTCAAGCAGGATTCATACGCTCTTCAAACTGCCTTGCAAAATTCTCCTCACTTTGGGCAAACTTAGCTTTTCTTGAATAGCTGCTTTTCCACCATCATTTTAAGATGGGCAAATAAATTTAGTTAATGGGCTGGTAAAATTTTCATGGTTGTCAAGCTGCTTTCTCTCTCTCTCTCTCTCTCTCTTTTAAAAAAAGCATTATTCTGCTTTTTAAAAGAGTTTGAGCCAGATCCTCAATAGAGTTACACTGGGCTATATCAGCTGAGGATCTGTCTCTATTGAATTTAGGGCCCAACGCTTACTATAATAAGTGTTCTTGGATGATTCACAGTAACAAGCTCCACTCGTAGTAATAAGCGTTTGAAAAATAAGGCATTTAGTTTCTACTCATTCTATTTCAGGGATCCACTTCTGACTATCTGAAAGCAATACTTGATGCATGCGTCTCAGATAAAGAAAATGCAACTAAAAAAAACCCTTCCCCAAACTGAGACAACTCTTAAACCCAAGTCTTGAAAAATAGATTTTAAAAATATGCGACAGACAGCAGAAGAGTCCCAGCAATCACCTGCATTATAGCTTTATCTCTGCGGAGACGTTGGTTTTGACATTGTAAGACTGCACTTTAAAAGATCACCTCTTTACAAGAACCACCTGTCTAAAGCGACAGCTTTTTCCTTTAACTTCAGAACATATTTTTAAGGTTAACATACCACTAAAAAAAAAAAAAAAAAAAAAAAAATTGTTCCCCCTATCACCACCAATTCTTAACAATCCAGGCTAAGATATCCCCTACATGTAGCAAAAACATGTTCTAATATATTCCTCTTTCAGACCTATAGTGCCTTCTAATTTAATTGCATCATATTTTAACATTTCAGACTGGGCAGTGTGTTTTATATTGAAGTGTATAACCGCATTTGGTATATTTTCACCTGAATCTTGTCCAAATCTTACAGCGATTTAGTGTACTGGCACCGTGACAACCAAGCATCAACTACTTAAATGGTTTTTTTTTTTTTTGTTTTTTTTTTTAAAAACCATACAGCAGATTATCATTAGGCTGGATGAAGGCGCTGGGGAGGGGGGAACATTTGGGTTTGATTTGGTTTCAGTTGCAGACTCCTTACCAGAGCAGAGCTGAATTGTAATTCTAAAGTGACCCACCTTTTCTTTCCTTTCCCCAACTAAAGGTGAAAGATATGATGGAACATTTTACAATACACAGCATATCAGTTATCAGCACTGATAGAGTTTGGAATTGGCTTAATTTCTCTACAACTGAGATGTTTTGACATGTTTATTTGTTTAATTTGTTTATTTTGACTAGCTCTGATTATAATTGGCAGCAATGCACAGAATTAACATTAGACAGTGTCTTAGACTTGTCGGTTACAATAATGCAAAAGGCATGTGAAGACAAATCCTCAAAATAAGAGACAATACAGTTGGGTCCAGCTGCAGCATGGCTTTATTACCGGTTCAGGGGTGCGGGAAGGAGTGACTGAACAGTGCTGGGGTTACATGGGAATTGTAGGGGCAATTGCAAAGCTCCCATTGACTGCAGTAGTGCAAAATCAGGCCCTTCTAGATACTAAGAATAGAACACTCTTTAAAACAAAATGACTTACTATTTACACTTGTAAGGCCCAACCCAAAGCACACTGAAGCAAATGGGAGACTTTCAAATTATTCCATTGGGTTTGGATCAGACCCTAGATGAATAGGATAAATCAGAGTGCATTTCTTCTTTTACATAGCGTGAGCCTAATCCTGCAATGTACAGAGCACCATTAACTCCCACTGATGGTAAATGAGTGTTCAGGCTGCTCAGCACCTCCCAGGATTTGTCCAGGTATTGACCCTTTGCAGTTCATTCAGCTTGGGGAAGGAAGAAAGCCCAGTTTTACTGTGTTAATATCCCTTTCGAGTCAGTTTCATTTTCTGGCTCTCTTGGACTGGCTGGGTTCACAGCGCTTCAAGAGAAATGTGTTTTGTTTTCTTTTAAATTGTTCTTACTGAAATAAAATTAGGGTGAAAAAATATCTTCAAAAACCAGGCTCGGTAAATCCTTTTTTCTTTAAGACACAAAGATCTAAATGTCGGACTTAAATTCTGTTAACAGCATCCATTCAAAACTGACAAAAAGCAAGAAAATTCAGAGCCATGGCATCCCTCACACAGGCTATTCTGCCGTGATATTGCAGCCCATATGTTCCACAGTATCACACTTCTCAGCGCCACGTAGGTAAACGGCAACACTAACAAATCCCCTTCTGTGCATGTAGACAATACAGCATGTGGGTGATAAATCCAGGGCCCCAACTGGCTGAGTTTAATTTCTACCCTTCCAAGTGCTCTGCTTAGGTATAGAACACCTAATCCCTGTAGTTGTTCATGCTCCTCAGATCCCAAGTCATGGTCCCAGGCTTCACAACCAGAAGAAGTTTGAATGGAAATCCCTATAGAGCAGCTGTATGAACCAAAGGGGTCGCTACTGAGCAATTCCAGGTTCACCAAATCTGCGAGTTCCCCCAGAGGCTACTCAGCCCCTGCCAAGCCCAAGATCAAATCCTGTATCCAGATTGCCCACCTGGCTCTGGGAAGAGACAGGGTCAAACTGCAAAATCCAGATCTGAGTTCAGATTTCCAGTTCTCCAGTGTTTGGGACTCGAAATAAGAGGTTTAGGTGATAAAGGTGCGAAATCCAGAACTAGATTCCCGTTCCTGCTACCACAAACATTCCAATCCAGGATCATCACCAATAAAATGTTGCTCTTATGCATCACATTTCACCATCTTGCGGAGAGGAAAACTGAGGTCAGAAGAAGAGGAGTGTCTCGCCCAAGATCATATGAGTTAGTGTCAGACAAAGGAAGAGAACTCAGGAATCCTGACTCCTAATCTTCTCATTTTGCTAGTATTGAGCATTAAATTTGGGCCAGCCCTGACTAAGCTGGTATAAATTCTAAGTGCAATTATTAGTAGTAGTAGCAGCAGTAAGTATTAAGGTGATACGTTGAGGCCCCACTGTATAAACACATAATGAGAGACAGTCCCTGCCCCAAAGAGCTTACAATCTAATTAGAGACACTAGACAAAGTGGAAGAGGGCAATAAGTTGGTTACGGATTTTGATTAGTATTAACCATATGAACACAGAGGGAGCTGCAGACCTAGCCTTTCTGAGAAACAAGTTCTCTACATATTCTACCACTAATTATCCACGAGGCACAAAGATGCTTTGCTCATATTTGCAACAAAATATTTTCCCAGCGTGCAGCATGTCACATTATTATGTGTGAGCTTCTGCTAAGAGACCATATGTGCTGCAGTGCAGGGGGCCAAGTTAAGGTTGTTGCGTGCGCACCAAGTAGTATCTGGGGCTCACATAGCAGAATGGGTTCGCTTGTGTTACCTTTGCTCACTTGCTTCGTACTTTTAATTATTAAAAGGTGACCTGAAAATGCTTTTCCTCTGCCAAGCCCTTCATTCAGGTTCCAGGGTCTTGCCTGCAGCCATTGATAATATCAATGACACCTACAGCACAGAGGAGACTCAGGCTCCTTTACACAGACTTGCTATAGGTGTCAGTGATGTCAGCAGCTTGAGGAGAAGGAAACAGAAAAAAAAATACAGCAAGAGAGAAAGCCGAAATCAGATCATGGGCCCAATCCTGCAACACACAGAGCAACCTCCCTGGGTTTGGAGTGAAAGATGCCCAGGATCAGGCCCTACTTAAAGAATAAACTGATTTTCAGGTATTTTGTGGTAAACTCTGTTTATTTATACCCAATTCCACACAAATGTATATACCTACTGAAACAATTTTCAAAAACTTTAATTATTCTTATAATAAACTGGTCAGAATGATTCTCCATTGAAACAAAAAAACTTTTACGTTGCAACAGTGCATAGGGCAGGCTATCCGCTAGTTAATAGACAATCATCATTTATCAGATCAGCTATAAAAAAAACTTCATGCACAATTTTGAGACGTAAGTGGAATTCAGCTGGTGCATAGGCCTCATGCTGGCCCCCATCCTGGGGTGAACTGCATCCTTAACAGGACTTTCAAAGCTGATCTTCAACTGCAAAGTACATACTTGGCGCTTTGCACTGCTCTGGTGATTTCAGCTCAATCATCCAATAAAGGAACAAAACCACATCATTAATGTAACTCACCAAACATGGCACAAGCTGCAAATACCTATAATGGACTCATGAAGATGTGAGAACCGAGAGTTATTTTAAAAAATAAGTTCAACTGGCAACTGTATCTGAGAATTCAGGGATCAAAAAAAATAAATGAAATTTAAATGAAATAAGCTAATTGTGGCAAATTATTTTTTTAGCTCTACTTTGTAGCCCCAATGCACTCAGTGCCAATGCTTATTAATAATAATGAAAGCTAACTGGCTCCAAATGAGATAAGAATCTTATTTTGTTGATTTCACAGAGTGTATTTAGGTTACACTTGATAATATAGTGACTAACTGCACCACAAATCCAGTGTAATTACACTGTTGTCATGCTTTTTTGATGAGTGGTAATTACCACTCATTCATTTAACTGGAAGGTTAATTGTATTACTATACTACTTGTTATTACCCCCTTTGCTTTCATTTTTAATACATGTAGAACTTGAACATGGGTTCATTAACTACATTGTATTTACACTTAATTCGCTCTCAGCAACATGGTTAACGTAGCTACGTAGTAATTACATGCATCAAAACTCAGACCAACAGTGTAACTACACTGTAACTACAGTGTGCTTGCAACCATTGTACTGTAAAGAGCAATCATTTATTTAAGGCTAGTGAGTGGTCAACTAAGTGTCTTGGAGGAAGGAAATTTCTGATTGGACACAGAAGAAATACACCGCATGGGTAGCGAAGGTGGAAGGTACCCTCACTACTATACCTGAAACATCTTCTAGAAACACCACATTTAGGGGTGAAAACATGGCCCATTCAGTCCAAGGTCTCCAATAAGCGTTACCTGTAGTGGTCATTTTCTGATGTAGATGTGCATCTACTAGGAACTAGGCTGACCCCCATCAACACATCTCACACTTGCCAATGACCAGCCATCTGCTAGTGGCAACTTTTGCATAATGTGGATGAGATTTTTTTTTTTAAAATAGCTCATGATTCTGGGTGCTCAGGTTGAGACACACTAAAGCAGCCTGATTTTCAGCCAATGGGTGCTCAGCTCCTTCTGGAGAGAAGGCTCTTTGAAGCACCCAAAATTCAATAGTAACTTTTGAAAATCTTGGCCCATGGTCTTGGCTGGATTCAAACAGGTGATGGAAAAAGATTTTATAACACCCTAAACAAAGCCTTTGAACTGCCCAGTGCCTCCACCTTGGTTACCTCCACTGTAGGATTGCAGTGTAGCTCATATTTAAGTAAGTACACAGCTAGTAGATATCTGGTATGGCTACACAGGCCAAATCGTGTTCAGATTCTTCATTGTCTAGGAATCAATGGGTCTTCTCCTTTGAATAAGGTGAGCAGGTTCTGGCTTCATGGTGAAGAACGAGACCACCAGCTGTGCATGTTCTGTTTAAATATTCAGCCATTCTTTCAGTGGAAGATTCATCTGCCATGTCCCTTGGTGCTCTCCAGTCTAATTATTCAAGACCATTTTTTCCCCCTCCGATTGTCTATTGTTTTTAAAGTGACAGCACACAGCTCAGTCTAAATAATGAAAACCACAAGATAGGCTCAGTTGCAAATCATCACTGCATTAGGTGGCATTTGCAACTCCCACCCCATACTTCTGCAGAGCACTGGATGAGAGAGAATGGTCTCAAGCCTACATTACAGAATCGTCTCACAGACAGCTTTTGCTCTCCAGTGGACAGTGCTTTAATCCCCCTGAAGACAAAAATGAAATACCCTGTTGGCTCTTGTGACAGAGCACCTTGGAAGATGTACATGCCTGAGCAAAGGTGTTCTTGTTATGCTCTTGCAGGGGGAAACTATATAGTTCATGTTTTCAATTCCCAAGTCTACACCACTATACGTAGCATCTATATAGCATCTATCATCCAAACACATGTGTGCTTTAAAAAACAAGCTCAAACCATAATAAATAATACCACTTACGTAGTACCTTTCATCCACAGATCTCAAAGCATTTCACAAAGGTGGGTCAGTATCATCCCTATTCTACAGTTGGGAAATTGAGGCACAGGTGTGTTTAGTGACTTGCCCAAGTTCACACAGCCCATCAGTGATAGAGGCAGGAATGCAAACCAAATACCCTGACTCCAGTCATTAGACAACAGTCCCATGCAACAAACAATGCTACATGCATGATGGAAAGTAGGGGGAAATACCCATAAGGAAATGTATTCCAGCTGCAAACTTCCAAAGAGGTTTTCAAGTAAGAGAAGACAACACCTTGACAGTGTCTATTTAAACAAAGGAAGCACTTTGTACATGTATCAGACAGTTCTCCATAGAGTTCAAGGCAGCAAAGGTCGCCAGATCCTGTACCTTTAAATAAAGTAACTAAGACAACGTGAAAGCACCTAAACCAAAGACTGCCGTTGAAATGAGAATGGAAATCTCTGTATGTAGCTGTCTGTTGCCATCTAGTGGATAACAACTAAACGTGCCAAAGTCAGAGCACTACCGGTTCGGAGTCCCCTTCTGGATAAAATTCTGTAAGCTTTTCAAGAGGATTACCTCCCAGCTACTGTCCTGTCACATTATTAACTGCCTGTTGTTTGTTTTAAAGATAAAGAGGATTTTTCTTATTGACTAAAAAAAAACTAGTTAAAGAGGAGCGTGGATCAAAATTAGTGTTTCTTTAATTAATTTAAAAGATAAAATGGGGGGTGCGGGATATATTCTACTGCCAAATGGTAAACAAAGGATTTGCTTTGCAACTGCATGCATCAAACACTGCTGTCAAGGGTGCAACCTCTAACTGAACAGTTTAAAATGGCATTAAATTAACATGGATTAAAAACCCAGCTACAAATCTGTTTTTGTCCTTGTCAGTGGCAATTCAAGTTGCCTTCTGGTTCTTACTCTCCCATTAGAGTTTACTCGGGGATGAAAGCGATTAGGGTAATTTATGCAATGCCAAGTGCTGGGACTCTCAACTAGTTCTGTAAAACAGGACGTGTGCATGTCTGCCAGCCCATTTCAAGTCACCAACATGCAAGAGGGAGTGCTGCCTGATAGCTAAGCAGGGGACAATGACTGACGGCTGCGGAGACTGATCCCTGGGACCATGTATCACTTCGTCTCTCTGGGCCTCATTTTCTCCATCTGTAAAATGGAGATAATAATCCTGACTTTGCTTTGTAAGTCACTTGGAGTGCATCGATGCAGCAGCTGGATGGGTAATAGCCAGCTTGAGTCGATGTACACATGCTAGCTTTGATTGAGCTAGCACACTAAAAAGCAGTGCAGCCGTGGTGGCCTGGACAGCCACGTGAGCTAGCTTTCCAAATACAGCCCTGTCCAAGACCCTAGGTATGTACTCAGGCAGCTGGCCCTTCTTGCTCCCCACACCCCTGTGGCTACATGCTATTTTTAGTGCTCCAGCTCAGTCAAAACTGGCACATGCACATCTACCCTAGCTGGAAATTGCACCTTCAGCTGCACTGTAGACATCTCCCGCTTGCAGATCTCCAGATGAAGAGCACTGTGTGGAAGTTACTCTCATCATCACTCTCTTAAGCAAGTCACTTAGGGGGCAAATTTTCTAGAACAGCTTCTATTTTTGGATGCCTACCCGAAGTCAATGGGAGTTGAAGGTGCTCGGCACCTGCAGAGAGACTAGTGGGGCCCGATTTTTAAGTTCAGCAATCGACAGCTCTAATTTAGGACCCTAAATCAATCCAGCTGGATTTTCACTAGTACCCAGTTCATGGGTGAATAATGGGAGCTGCCAGGTGTTGGCAAAGCTGGACCTAGGCACCTAAGGGTTTGTCTACGCAAAGAGAAGAGTCACAAGAATGATTAACAACGAGGAGTCCTTAGACAACCCACCTTATAGTGATAAACTCTAGGATCTCAAGCTATTTAGCTTAACAAAGAGAAAGTTAAGGGACAGCTTGATGACAGTCTAGAAGTATCTATGTGGGGAACAAATATTTGATAACGGGCTCTTCAATCTAGCAGAGAAAGGTCTAACAATCCAATGGCTGGAAGTTGAAGCTAGATTGGCTGTCTGTGCGCTCCCCACTGATGTGCTCTAACGCACATCAGCAGGGTACACGTGGACAGTTAGACCACAGCAAGACTCATGTCCAAGCTTACTGCAAACTAACCGTTCATGCAGATGAGGCCTACGTCTGGACACCCCAGAGCACAGGTATTAGAAATTGGAGCCATTTTTGAAAGTGTTGGTCTTATCCATGTCCCAGTCTGGAGAAGGTGGCTGGGCTTTTCAAAAGTAGCCCAAGGCAGTTAGGTGTCCAACTCCCCAAATCCTAGCCGATAGCACCAGCTAAAGGGTGTTTGGGAGACCTATCTTGCATTTGTACCCACAGATGTGCAAAATAGCTTGACCATTACTATGTTGCATACTCCCTTTCCTGCTGTGTTATCCAGAGAATTAGCAAGTTGTGAATGCATGGTACAACAACAGTTATAGAAAGGACTCCCGTCAACATGACCAGCCGAGCTTTATTCCACAAGGCACTGAGCATGCACAAATCCTATAGACTTCCTAAGGAGGGTTGGTCTTGGATGCTGTTGATTGTCCTTTAAACCTAATGCTGATTAAGTAAATTAATGTCCAATAGACAATATTTAAGGAGCAGGGAAAACATTTCCCATTACATTATATCCCCAGGCCAGGGAGATAATCATTTTCTACCCTCCTCGGGAGGCCAATTCACCATTAAATTACAACTAACTAGTTTGGGATCATGTGCTTTACTACTCCAACCTGGTAGCTAAAATATCTATATTATTAGACCGCAAAGTGGAACAAGAATGGTTCTGAACAACGTAGGACAGGTTCAAAAAAGGATTACCTTTTGCCCATTTTTGGAGTGAATGAAGCCTAAGAATGGATCAGATTGGAATAGCCTTGCTCACAGAGTTATACCTCATGCCACGAGTAGCCCCATTGACTTCCATGAGACTGCTAACAAAGTAAGACACTGCACAGCAATAAAAAGAAGCTGGCCCTTATTTACCTTTGTTCTTCTGAGTTCTGGCCAGGATCAGTCTTTTTGACTATCAGGAAGTATCTGGAGAAGTACAAACCAACAGCTAGAGCACTGGACTGGGAGTGAGGAGACAGAGTTCTATACTTTGCTCTGCCACTGACCTGCTGTCTGACCTTGTGCATATCCCATCACCTCTCTGTCTCTCCGTTTTCCCTCCTAGCCTTTGGCTCGTCATGCCCAGTTAGATGGTAAGCTCTTTGGCAGAGCTGGCTGGCTGCTCTGTAAACAAATCATAATTTTGGTTTAAACCCAAAATTTAAAAAAATGTCCTGACATTTTCGGTGAACTAAAAAAGTAACCAAAAAAAAACCAAAAAAACCCATTCATTTCAGTTCAAACAAAGCATTTCATTTGAGCTATTTTAACCTTTATTTTTAAAAAAATGAAACTTGAGGTCAATTTCAAAAACAAAAATATGGTTGTGAATTTAAAAAAAAAATAAAAAAGTTGAATTTTAAAAAATTCAGAAAAATTTTGCGGCAGGGTACAACTGAAAAAAATTCAATTCAAATTTGTAAAATGTTTTGGTCAACCCAAATCTGCATTTTTTGCACCCCCGCCCCTCTCCCCCCAAAAGGGTTTGTCTGAAAATGTTTGCCCAGCTCTAATATTTGGCAAAGGGACTCTCTGTTACTAGAAGTCCACACCAGGCCTACCTCAATGATGTCCTAACCTCAGCAGGGACTGTAGGTGGTACTGTAACACAAATAAGTAATCATAACTATCCAGAGTCAAATCCATTCCTCTTTCACCTGATGGCACATGCTTGGTGACTCTCTCTGATGGGAAAGATTGGACCAACGGCTCTTTGCTGATTAGTCGGCTACCCAAGAGTTTGTGGGCACTTGGTTTGTTATGTCTGGAGGGGTTTCTGAGATTCTTTCAGAGACCACGTAGCTCTGCTGCTCTTGTACTCATGAGCTAACTCACAGGTATCTTTAGAGAACGGACAATTCTGTAACAACACATCCTTGGGGGAATTTTCTTCTCACCCCAGATAATGCCTAGTCTGTGCCCTGAACCATGAGTGGAGATATCCCTTGTATGTTTTCATCCTAGCTAATGCAGTTGCAGTTCATATTCTTATAATACAAATAGGGGACAAATCCTCAGCTGGTATAAATTGGAGTACTCCATAAACTTTAGCCCACAAAAGCTTACACCCAAATAAATTTGTTAGGCCTGGTCAACACTGAGGATGGGAGAGGGGGCAGGGAAAAATCGATCTAAGTTACGCAACTTCAGCTACATGAATAATGTAGCTGAAGAAGTCAACGTACTTAGATCGACTTACCGTGGTGTCTTCACTGCGGTGAGTCAACTGTGCTGCTCCCCCGTCGACTCTGCCTGCACCTCTTGCTGAGCTCGAGTATAAAAGTCGACAGGAGAGCGCTCAGGGGTCGATTTATCGTGTCTAGACTGGACGTGATAAATTGACCCCCACTGGATTGATCGCTGCCCGCCGATCCGGCCAGTAGTGTAGACATACCCTTATTCTCTAAGGTGCCACAAGGACTCCTCGTTGTTTCAACTGAGCTATGTCAATTTACATCAGCTGAGGATCAGGCCCATACATCTCTAATCCAGTTCTTAAACCTACTCAGCTCACAGCTTCGCTAACATCTTGTGGCAATGAATTCCATGGGTGAATGACGCACATGCTGGAAAACACCAGAAATTTCATCAGAAAACTACCATGACAAGATTTCCAGCTCAGTTTTGCAGATGTTCTGGTAAGCGTACAAACTTTGGGGTGCTTATCCAAACCTAAGCTGAATTCCAAACCTTTTGAGGACCTGCTCCATTGCTGTTCTTCAAACTTGTATCCAATCTGCAATGCTAGACATTTAAAGATGTGAAGGGGTTGGAGGGGAGAGGGTGATGAATCCAGCCAGCAATATTTTTTCTGTTTTGTATCATTTAAAAAACTAGCATTAAAGGACTGAAAGGAGCTCACCCGACATTTTTTAATGTACTGTAATTTCTCAGGAAAACACTTTGTGAAAAGTGAGCAATATATCGTGGTGCATAAGTATGCGACCATAGCTTCCCCCACCATGCAAAACATCTGTGACCTTGCACAAAGGTCATCCCTGCAGTAGTGTTTCTCTTTACTTTTAAAGAAATGTCAGGCCATTTTTTATACAAGACTTATGACAGGGTGCTGTTTATTGTATCACAAAGCCACTATAACTCCAGCGCAAGGAAACTGCTATTATTTGGAGAGTATATATCTTTCTGACTAGCCGTAAAGATGAAAATTAAGAAGGGTCTTTTTGCCCAGAGTATAAGTCAGAGTCTCCCTTAACAATTCCAACATCATCTCTGTAGTTCAGAGGTTCTCAAACTGGGGGTCGGGACCCCTCAGAGGGTTGTGAGGTTATTACATGGGGGGTCGCAAGCTGTCAGCCTCCACCCCAAACCCCGCGTTGCCTCCGGCATTTATAATGGTGGTAAATATATTAAAAAGTGTTTTTAATTTATAAAGGGGGGGGGGGTGTCACACTCAGAGACTTGCTGTGTGAAAGGGGTCACCAGCACAAAAGTTTGAGAATCCCTGCTGTTGAAAAAACAATCATTACTAGCGCCCTGGTCAAGCTAATTAAGGATACTGGGCTTAACGGAGTTAGTGTGCATCTCCCACTGAAATCAATGTGAACTGACACCTAACCCTTAGAAATCCCTTCCTTAAGTGAATAGAAATGGATCAAAACCAAACTGCCAAACAAAATTGGAGGATTGGGCCAAAAGAAATCAGACGAGGTTCAACAAGGACAAGTGCAGAGTCCTGCACTTAGGACGGAAGAATCCCATTCACTGCTACAGACTAGCGACCGAATGGCTAGGCAGCAGTTCTGCAGAAAAAGACCTAGGGGTTGCAGTGGACGAGAAGCTGGATATGAGTCAGCAGTGTGCCCTTGTTGCCAAGAAGGCTAATGGCATATTGGGCTGCGTTAGTAGGAGCATTGCCAGCAGATCGAGGGAAGTGATTATTCCCCTCTATTCGGCACTGGTGAGGCCACATCTGGAGTATTGTGTCCATTTTTGCGTGCCCCCACCCACTACAGAAAGGATGTGGACAAATTGGAGAGAGTCCAGTGGAAGGCAACAAAAATGATCAGGGGGCTGGGGCACATGACTTACGAGGAGAGGCTAAGGGAACTGGTCTTATTTAGTCTGCAGAAGAGAAGAGTGAGGGGGGATTTGATAGCCACCTTCAACTACCTGAAGGGGGGTTCCAAAGAGGATGGAGCTCAGCTGTTCTCAGTGGTGGCAGATGACCGAACAAGGAGTAATGGTCTCAAGTTGCAGTGGGGGAGGTCTAGGCTGGATATTAGGAAAAACTTTTTCACTAGGAGGGTGGTGAAGCACTGGAATGGGTTACCTAGGGAGGTGGTGGAATCTCCTTCCTTAGAGGTTTTTAAGGTCAGGCTTGACAAAGCCCTGGCTGGGATGATTTAGTTGGAGTTGGTCCTGCTTTGAGCAGGGGGTTGGACTAGACCTCCTGAGGTCTCTTCCAACCCTAATCTTCTATGTTCCATAACCAGTCACACCACTCCTGTGAACTTCCAGAGTCTTGGAGTTTGAATGCAGATCTGAATTTCCTGACTCTCCACTCATGACTATATTGGGCAAAAACCAAACCCCCAGATTCGAAACCCCTGCCCTCCAAGCTCACATGGTGAAATATCAGATCCTGGAATAACATTTTAAAGTTATCTCAGATCCAAACACCCCCAAACTATGGACTTGAGCCATTGACTTTAATGGACTTTTCAGTTGGAAGGTGGGTGTTGAAATGTGGATCTAGATGTGGATTTTGTAGCTAATGACAACACAATATAGTAGAATGTGCCTTTTAGGTGAAGCTGGTCTCATCACTGGTGTTTCATAAGCCCTTGGTTTTGTTTGAATTTTGGGTTCAGACCCCAAAACCACAAGTAAGGACTCAGATCAACCTGTCAAGGGTCAGGTTAAAAAAAAATAAAAATCACATATCCACAAATCCACACTGGTTTTAGCTGCAGAAGGAAGCCCAACACCTCCTAATCTAACACCAAAGAGCCCCAGGACCAAGATTAGGGTTTGTAACAAAACCAGCTGAAAACTCCAGTGTTCCAATCATTTTACCAATGGTTTAACTGAGCCACGCACAAGGGAAGTGACTCAGCCATTTAGGATGGGATCTTCACACAGTGTCACTCTTGGTCTAAGTCAATGGGAGTTTTGTTATGAATTTCAGTGGGAATTGAGTCAGGCTAATGCCACGTGCTTTTGAAAAGCTCACCCTTAATTCCTTGCTGCATCATTTCAGCTTTTCTCTAGGACAGGGATACTCAGACTGCGGCTTGTGAGCTGCAAGTGGCTCTTTAATGGATCTCCTGCGGCTCTTTAAAGCAAATGATATTAAAACACTGTGAGATTTAATTATTAACAATCTAGATTATTAGCCAATCAGGATGTTTCTACTATGTTATTAAACAATTAAGTTACCAACTTGCACTGTGATTAACATATAGATATCTATTATTCTCACAGCAAATAACTAAATATTACCCCCATCATACTGTTTTAATATGGATCACTTGCTGATGACCTGTTCTGTTCATTCCTTCTGGGGCACCTGGCATTGGCCACTGTTGGTAGATAGGACACTGGGCTAGATGGACCTTTGGTCTGACCCAGTGTGGCCGTTCTTACGTTCCTAATAGTACTATAGGAAATGAAACAATGAATTCACACAACTGTGGCTCTTTGGATGATGCTGATTGCTAATTTGGCTCCTGACCCACTGAGGTCAGAGTATCACTGTTCTAGGAGCTGTCTTGGACTGAATACTGGCTCTCAGAGACATCTAAAAAGCACTAAAGCCTCAAGTTGCTACAGCAGGGTATGTCGTTGCTTACTCTGCACAGCAACAGGTCTGTTCAGAGTTGTTAAAACAGCATATAGCACTAATAAGCAACATCACTTTCAATCACTAGCGTCATTCATCCAAAGATCTCAAACACTAGTGAATTAGGATCCAATCCCTACCCGCCTTCATCCCTCAGGAATCACTTCAACAGTGTGTGACATACAGTGTGCTTGCGGGACTGTGGAAACCGTCCTCTGAACGGCTCTTCAGAGCTGCTCGTCACATGCTTTACAAAAGCAGTTAGGATTGTCATTCCCATTTGTAAAATGGGGAAACTTGGGCATATAGAAGTTAAACAACCTGCCTGAGGTCACAGAGCCAGAGGTAGAACCCAGGCACTAAGATAGCCAGGCCCATGCTTTAACCATTAGACAACACTTCCTCTAGCAGAGCACAGATGTACAAACGTGACAGCTGTACCGCTGTCCTCTCCAGTCCACTCCTAAGCTTAGCTGCACTCTCCTGAGGTAGATACACCATTAAACAGGGTCATCATACAGACATCTAGCAATGCTTTAAATAAAAGGCACAGTAATAATAAATAAATAATAAAAAAAACCTGCCAATCACCATAAGAAAAAGTGTCCACTGGGAAATTAACAATTGCCCTCCATGGACTACCTAGCATATGCCAACTGCAACCAAAGGTTCTGGTTTCATTTAAAAACACTGAAAGTTAAATTATAGCTCTTAAAAAAAATGCAAAAAGTGTATATGCAACAATTCAAACCAAAATGGCTTAATAGACCCTGACCATAGGCTCTACCACATGTACCAGAAAGGCCAATGCAAGCTATTTCAATCAGCCACAAAGCCACTAAATAGCAATTGCCCAGCTGTAATAATTCAAACAGGAGAAAACTGTGGTTCAAAAGAAATGGTGACATTTCTCTGATTGCTCAATTTGCTCTCATCTTGCATTTCATTTGCCCAAGCTTCAAAGCAAATGGACCTTGTGGGCTAGATTTCAATAAGCTCAGGACATTGGATCCCTGGCGGGCACTGAGCACTTCTGAAAATCTGGCCACAATGGGAACTGCGTTAAACCTTAAAAATAAAAATCTGGCTTCTTATTTAGGTGCCTAAATGGTTGCTGAGCTCTTTGGAAAAATCTAGCCCCACATTTCTAATGGACACCCTAATGCAAGATATGCGACTACATAATGAGGGAAGACTTCCCCCCAACATTTTTAAGGTTCCCGATTCAGCAAAGCACATATGAACATGCTTAAGTCCATTCCCAGACACCAAAGAACTTAACATAAACATGTGCTTAAATGCTTTGCTGCAGCAGTTCTCAAACTGTAGCAACCTGAGGACCCTCATTTTGAGTTAAAATTTTTCACAGATTCCCAAGCCAGTCCCCCTCTTGGCCCCACCCCAAATCCACCCCTTCCCCCAAAGCCCCACCTGACCTCTTCCCAGCCCCACTCCACCCCACCTCCTCTCTGAGCTTGTCCCATCCCCGCTCCTTCCCCGCCCTCCCAGCACCTCCTGCACGCCGCAGAACAGCTATTCTACAGCATGCATGAGGCACTGGGAGGGAGGGGGTGGAGTTGATCAGCAGGGCCAGCAGCCCTGGACATGACTTGTGGACACCCCCATCCCGAACACCCTCACGGACCCCAGTTTGAGAAACCCTACTTTGCTAAATTGAGGCCTAAAACGCTTTTCATAATCTGAAAATGACACATTTTGTCCAATTCTAAATGTGTTGAGCGATCATAACAACACTTTGCTCTTCTCTTGTTCCCTTCACCCAACGTTCTCTAAGAGCAATGCTCACAAACATCAACTATGAGTATGTCTCCACTGCATGGGGTGTGACTGCAGTGTAAGTAGACATCCTGAACTAGCTTGTATCTAGCTAGCTTGGTACTGAGCTGTGGCAGACAGGGCTTCACTACAGGCTACTGTTCCAAGTGACTACCCAGGGTTCTGGGCAGGCTTGTACAGCCAGCCCATACAAAAGCACATGCTGCCACAGCTTCTCCACTCTGGTACCTGAGCTAGCTAGGGTACGTCTACACCAGTGATTACAGTATCGACACACCCTATACTTCACAAGCCCGGCCCGCATCGAGTGTGGAAGTAATAAATCAGGATAACTTCATCCGCCACCGTTGTGGAACACAGCAGCAGTTTAATAGCACGCAACTACGCTACAAAGCCATCTCAGCCCATTCCACCTTCCCTCCTATTGCTTGGCACACACTCTGGTTGCATATAGTTTCAAATTAGGCCTTCGCTCCTGAAGCTGGTTCCACACAGAGGTCGGTGCAGGATTGGGCCCTTCGATAGGATCCTTTTGGGAGCAGGAACCGCATACACTTAGGTTGCCTGGATGGCACTTAGCAAAGAAGGTCCCCGTCCTGCCAAGAGCCTTTGGGCACTATTCTAATCAGATAGTAGAACAATACCGTATGCATTTGAAACTGCTGGGTGGGGGCATATTTAGATATGTAGATTGTAATTACTTGAGCTGGAATTTAGCCAGGACACAAAGGTTACCCTTGCCAAAAGTGCCATGGGATGTCTATAGAGCACAGCTAGTTAGGATCTCCATTTTATTTTTCAATTTAAAAAGCTGGCTCTCCCTTGCAGCAGAATGCTCCTCAGTACTGGTTCAGTATTGACTAGGGATGGCAGAAAAACATAAAGCATTTTCCGTGACAAGTTTAAAAGGAAATGGGGGTGGGGAATGAAGGATTTTTGTTCCTTCCAAATTTTTCCATGGTATTTTCCCCATTTTTCATCATGAAAAAATATTTCCATTTGATAGGAACCTTTTGGAGGGAGGGTGTGAGGGGGGCTGGTTTCCATCCTCCTCCTTTTCCCTGTCCCCCACGACTTTTGGAAAAGGGAGGAACGCAAAGATGTTTTATTTCGATTACATTCAAAGCAAAGCAACATATCGACTAAACATTCCAATAATTTGAAAAGCCATTTTTTCATCCAAAAAACCTTTTCAATGAAAATGTGACGACCAGCCCTCATATAGATTCTGGAGGAAGAACACCATCTAGTAAATCAGCACCATTCCCCAGAATGGTTAGGTGCTGCTTTGTGGTCTCCAACCCTACCATGGATCCTTCCAGATCTTATGGAGAAGCGTTACTAAGATGCACAGGGGAATGGAGAACCTTTCTTATGTTATGAGAGGACACTAAAGGAACTTGGCTTGTTTAGCATAGCAAGACAAAGGCGGAGGGCGATCTAATAGCTCTCTACGGCTGCTGATGGCCTGTGATATACAGAAGATTAGACTAGATGATCTGGTGGTTCCTTGTAGCCTTAAACTCTATGACTCTAAATACAATAAGGACTAAACACCAGAGAGGAAGAAGAGTTGTTTAAGCTCGAGGACAATATTGGCACAAGAACAAACTAGCCACAGATAAACTTTGGTTGGACATTAGAAGATTTCTAACCATCTTAGGAGTGAGGTTCTCGAAGAGTCTCCCAATGGGAGTAGTAGAAGGAAACAAATAACTAGTTTTAAGCTTGAGTGTGATACGTTTATGAAGGGGATCGCATGATCTGCGTTAGCAGGGACTGGACTCAATGACCCAGGAGGTCCCTTCCAGTCCTATGTTATCTTGTGAGATCCAATTGGATCACAGCTTGAGGTGGCATAGCTACAGGAATCCTGAAAAAAGCCAGTGCTCTGTGCAATACAGTTGAACTCGCAGCCTTAAACGTTACCTACCTTAAACCTCCATCACGGGCAGCAAACTGTGGAACGCATAAGCTCTATGGAGCTCTCTAACGGATGGTGTGGGAGCATCCACGTGGATGGATGGGAGTCGAATATTTACTGGGCACTGGAGTGCCATCGAGTTGGGGTCCCTGCTTAAAAAAGAGAGAAAAAAAAGTGATTTAATGCAGCTTACTTTAAATAAAGTAAGAACAGGGTCGGTGACACTATAACAACAAATTTCAGTGCAACCATTGTTCCCCAAGGTTCTTCCTCACTGGTGGCTTTTCTGCTGCTCTCTCATCAGCAAGTAGCAGATGATGTCTACAGGAATCCTGCGCTTCAAGTATAAGTAAAGCCTCTGTCTTGCAACTGGATCCACATGGGTGGGCCCTTGCATCTGTGTGGAGCCCTATTAACTTCAGGGGAGCAATAAGCCAGGCAAAGATTCCACCCCCACATACCCAATGGCAGAATCAGGCACTTAGAATTACCCAGGATCTGGATTCTTGTGAAGGTCACTAATGCTGGTTGAACAGAACAAAGCAGAGATGAGATCCAAGTTCAAATATAACATGCTAACATGGTGCGGAATAAACAGACAGGGAAATTTCAGGGGCTACCAAGGATGCATTACTATCACAGATGGGTGCAAGTTTGTAACATGTATAAGCCTCGGAACTAGGAAAAAAGTTTTAATTCTTAGAAGCCTTGGACAAATCCTTATTAAAAAATAATCATATCCATTAATTGCATGGGTTCTAAGTGGCCTCGTTGGACTCCAGGCTGGAGTAGTTACTTAAGAAAGATCCAGAGTTAACTTCAGACACTGCACAATAACACAGGACCTTAAAAGAAATTAAAAAAACTTCATCCAATTTTTTTTCCAAATTAAATCAGGAACATTCATAATTAGTTCTTACACCAGAGATATCTAGTGGGAAATGAAAGAACTGAAAGAGCCATAAGCTGCCTTCGCCCTTTCATTAATATTTGCTCCCAAATGCAGGTCAAATAAATCTAACTCACAGTTTGAAATGAGTAGCTTTAAAACTGATGTATTACTTCCTGTTCGGATTTATGCCACCCATTTTGGATAATTACTCCCAGTGCTTTCCCCCTATCGTATTGAAAGCTTCTTCATGAGAACTGAGCAAAGCTGGGTTCCTGGAGATCTCTTCTGCTTTGAATAACTTACCCCCGCCACCTCCCACACAAAGATTATTTCTACCTTTGCAATTTAAATCATTTGGATCTGCACAGGCAGATACCTTGCACTCATTTATATTTGTTATTCTGTGTATTACAGGAGAAGCTCAAGGCCCCAACCATGACAGGGCTGCATTGTGCTAGGCACTGTACAAACACCTGAGAGACAGTCCCTGCCCCATGTCTAAGGCCTTGATCCACAAAGACTTATGCACATGCTTGATGTTATGCTCTGTGAGTAAGCTCACGTGCAAGGCCCTGATCCTGCAAAGATTTATGCATCTGCTTAACTATATGCCCTTAAATATATGCCAGTAGAGTATTTATGCTCACAGCATCCCCGATAGGGGAGTGCTGTTATCTACACTTTACAGATGGGGATCTGAGGCACAGAGAGGCTAAGCCCAGACGCTCAAAGGTATTTAGACATCAATGGGATTTAGGTGCTTAAACACCTTTGAGGGTCTAGGCCTAAGTAACTTGCTCAAGGTCACATAGGAAATATGTGGCAGAGCAGGGCATTGAACCCAAATCTCCCAAGGCTTAGGCTGGTGCCCCAGCCATTGGACAGTCTTTCCTGCCTCTTTCTTCCCAATAGATAGGAAACAGAGAGGGGCCCACAGCAAAACACTGGATCCAAACACCCCCACATTTCAGAACCAAACTCTGGGCTTGGCTATTGCTCTACATTGAGACCATTTCCAAACATTCCCAAAGGCTGGATCTGGAATTTGTATCTGGCCCCCGAGCCACATCATGGACTAAGCTGAACCCACAGATCCAAATTCAGGAGAAGTTTGAATTCAGACTTCATGAGGGACTCAAGTCTTTTTCCTATAGATTCCAAGGGAGAGCAAGAATCTCAGGGATTTAATTGTTGGTATAACAAAGAGGCAAGCCATTAAGGAGAGATTAGAAGAAAGGGGAGCAAACCATCATCCATCTAGAACAGTGTTTTTTCAAAGTTTGGGTCACAACCCAGTACTGGGCACAGCATGTAATGCACTGGGTCGCCTTGCTCAGCATCCAGGTACCCTTGCTCAGCATCCAGGTACCCTAGCGGCTCTGGTCAGCATTGCTGACTGAGACGTTAAGAGTCCCGTCAGCGGTGCTACCCACCTAAGGCAGGCTAGTCCCCACCTGTCCTGACACTGCACTGTGCCTCGGAAGCGGACAGCAGTGGGTCCGGCTTCTAGGCAGTGGGGCCACAGGGCTCCACGCTGCCCTTGCCCTGAGTACCAGCTCTGCACTCCCAGCCAATGGGAGCGGGGGATAGGGGTGGTGCCTGAGGGTGGGGGCCACTTCTGGGGCACAGTGTGGTCCATGGTGCCAGGACAGGCGGGAAGCCAGTGGGAGGTAGGCCTGCATGCCAATCCCCTACCCCAGCCTTGAGCCCCCCACAACCCCTCACCTCCAGCCCCATCCCACAGCCTGCACCCCCAGCCCAGACTCCCTCCTGCACCCCAACCCCTTGCCCCAGCCCTGAGCCCCCCCTGCACCCCAACCTCCTCATCCCTGGCCCCACCCCAGAGCCTGCACCCCCAGCCCAGATCCCTGACCCCTCCCACATCCTGAACCCCTCATTCTCAGCCCCACCCTGCATCCCAACCCTCTGCCCCAGCCCTGAGCCCCTCCCACACCCCAAACCCCTCATCCCCAGCTCTGTTGGGTCACAGGCATCAACAATTTTCTTCAACTGGGTTCCCAGAAAAAAAAAAGTTTGAAAACCACTGATCTAGAGCACCCATGTAGCCAAGGTGGGTCTAGCTAACACTATACCAGTGTCTCCCATAATGGTGAATAAATATTCCCAGAAGAGCATAAATTAAACTGCTTTATAAAAGATATTTGTTTGCACAGAAAATCAAAGGAGGACTTACCCTTGCTACCATCTGGCAGAAAGAAGCAAGTAACTGGCTCCCACCCTAGCATAACCAGCCCATACACTAAACTTGTAAGGGAGTGTTAAGCTAACTCAGCTGTTTTGGATTTGGGCATTAGGAGAGCTGTGTCTGCTTTGGAGGCTAGGTAGTCAGAAGAGATCTTTTTAAGAGTCAAAGGTTATAGCCGTGAGCACTAGAGCAAGTATTTGTGTTAAAGAGCATTCAGAGGAGTTGCGGCATGAATTTCACAAGGAGGAGCTGAGACACAGGAAGGTTAGGTGTGGCAATGCTATCAAGCCTTCTGCTACTTGGGGAACCCAGGGTCATGGAATCCCATCTCACTAAGCACAGGCTGAAATGCTAATGGTACATTTGCTGCCAGTGGTCAGAATGTCACAGTTTGGAGTAGGAATTACTTTGTGCTGCAGGGATAATTTGACCTCCTATCACCTGCTTTACCATAGCCCAGAGTGAAGCATGCTGCAGGTTCCTCCTGCAAAATCTCCATCCATAAGTCCCTTACCTCCTTCCACACTCACAACCATTCTAGGCATCTTCCTTATTTCTTCCACCTTCCTTGCTGTGGAATTAATTGCCTCAGTCTGACACGGGGAGGAGCCTGGGGAGAGAGTCATAAGCTAGCTTTTCTCCCTGAGATCTAAGTACAGAGTCTAGATTTGCTTGAATCAGCCCTGGGGAGGAGACTAGTAATCAGGTAATTTAGAAGCTGAAATCTAAGGCACCTGAGTCTGGACTGCAGCCCTAGAAGATTCAGATGTTTGTTCATAGATTCATAGACTAAGGTCAGAAGAGACCATTATGGTCATCTAGTCTGACCACCTGCATAATGCAGGCCACAGAATCTCACCCACCCACTCCTGTAACAAACCCCTAACCTATGTCTGAGTTACTGAAGTCCTCAAATCATGGTTTAAAGACCTCAAGGTGCAGAGAATCCTCCGGCAAGTGACCCGTGCCCCATGCTGCAGAGCAAGGTGGAAAACCTCCAGGGCCTCATATCTGTTGTTCAGATACGTCTTTATTTTCCTTTTGCTCTGTTCTATTTTTCTCCTGTGCTAGAAGCTGGCATGGGCCTGAGTGCACAGGTTAGATGCAGGCCTGAATGCCTTAAAGCTGTAAGGGAAGAAGTGGGTTTTAGTGGGTGGTGACTGAGCCCTATTCTAAAGGGATTAACCACAAAATTATATTTACACCTGAATTTCCCTAAATTGGGGGATAGAGGCTGGAGATTCTCTTTTGGATCCATCTGTCAGATATTACTACACATAGCTGTAAACATTTACTGCTGTTTGATTCATGCCTACCACTGTCTGGGAGGATTTTGCTAAGTAACTGTTACACCTATTTTTTTTCCCCCTCTGTGTAGTGTGCCATTAACTCTCGAAGAAAGCTGCTGCCTGCAGAGACATGGAGCCATTTTAATATGTGGTGTTCATGCAGCCTCTTGTAAAGGAAACATACAATCCATAGTCTCAAGGAGACTTTACTTCTGTTCTCTTTTTATTTGCTTGCTTCCTTTCATCATTAAGCCCATTCAGACTGAAAGTAACTATAGATTTTTGCAGATGGAGAAAGACAAAATTCTCCTTCCAAATGGTTAAAGGCTGTTTATAAGTTGAAGCATTAAATAAAACTCATGTTTGCTTCTCTGGAGAGATTGACTAAATTTCTGGCAATTTAAAAAAAGAACAAACAAACAGTGAGAAGAGGCTTAAAAAGAAAGAGGAATAAAAACAGTTTAAACTGTGACTCAGCCAGACAGAGTTGTTCCACCTGCCTGAGAGAGGAAATGAACTGGATTCTTCTGTTGGAAGGGGACTTTATACAATAGGGCTAATGTCATGGATTTCCTGTCCCCAGCTGCTGGTAGCATGGCCTGGTACCTATTTTCCAAGTTTGATTCAGAGAAGGAACCATTTCAAAAACAAAGTGTGGATGGGGGGAGTGGGACAGATGAATATTTTGCTCAGGATAGCAAGTGGCAATAAAGGTTTGTCAAAATTAAATTTTCTCTATGGCAGGCAAGATTGGGTGAGTGGGGGCTTAGGCCTAATGGTTTTTTCAAACTGGCTAGTTGCCACAGGCCAGCGTGACTTGCAGCTGCCCCCACAAGCAGTTTCCCTGACTGAAAACAGGAAATTGCATCCTTGCTGTTTATAAACTGTGAAAATGAAATAACATTAATACTTCACACTTCTGCACCTTCCAGCTGAGGCTTTCTAAGTCTCATCAACCTTGGTAGATTGTGCCCCTCAAGCCTCACTTCTCAGCCTCCCTTTATCCATCTGTAAAATGGGCACAATACCATAACTGTGCCATTGCCCTCTGCATTATGACAACAAACAAACAGTTCTATGTTCAAGGCCCTCTGTGGCTGACACATAAAGGGATTCTTTGTAGCTGAAGTGGTATGACCGTGTGTGTTTGCAGTAGAAAGGACCTTCATTCTATCCCCAGTTTTGTCAGACTTTTCAGTGGCTATAATGTACAGGCATGGAATCCTTTGGGGGCAAGGACTCTCTCTTTCCCTGTGTTTGTACCAAGCATCAAGGACTTGGGTCTCAATCCTGATTTGGCTTTGAATCTCTACTGGAGTATAAATACTAGCTGATGTGAAAGTGAATAAGTACAGTCCATTTCAGTCACAAACTGGGGTGGCCCCACCCACTCAAGATTAATTACCAGATACTGCTGAAGTTTCATGCCTAGAACAAACATGTATATTGAAGCAGGCACTAAAGCAGGGTGTATTTGTAGCTTTCATGCATCTGTGAAAGGGACCACTCAGTTTCCAAGCTAGACCCCATGTTCTGTAGCTTCTTCCTCCTTGTGCTATGTTACCACAGCAATGTTGATTTACCAGGTGAGTTGAACTGGTAGATTACTGTTTGCATGATTCCCTAAAATAAAGGAGCACCAAGTAGGGACTCCAGTATTGCTCGCCTGCCTTGCTGGGAAAAGATAGTTCCTAGCAGATGTTGGGAGATTTGCCCTCTGCGAGGAGGGAAGTTCCAAAAGGAATAGGAAATATGTTGGCTTATTAAAGCAGTCAATAAAAGGACACTCCTTTTGCTGACCAAACCATGTTATTCTAATCACACAAGGCAAGGAGTCCCACCCACTAAACAGTACAGTGCATTGAATCCAAGGGTTTCAAACTGCTTTACAAGCATGCTTCCTAACCCAAGAAACTTCTGAGCACTAACCCTACTGCCATTGACTCCATCTGTAATCAACCACATAACCTGCTTATGCCTCAGTTTCCCCAGCCTGTAAAATGGGGATAATTCTCTCCATCTCACAGAAGGGTTGTGAAGACTGATAGATGTCTTCAAAGCAGTGGGAAGAATGACTGAACTGCTAATTTTACAAAATGAGTATTAGCTCACGTGCCCACTGCCTCACAGATCAAATACAGACGGTCTCTGTTTTGAAGAGTATACAGCCTAAAGTCAGGCTTGTCAAACAGAGCAAAACCGGAGAAGGGAAAAGGACCATGGTTAGAATAATAAGATCATGACATGAAAAGGACAAGTGACATCCCCCAGATTATATGGCTAATCAGTGGAAGAGCCAAGAGAAGAGCACAGGAATCCTGGATCCCAGTCCCCTGTTCTGACCACTACATCTCACTTCTCTCCAAGAAATAGTACTAAACCCAATACCCTGATTTCCAGTCCTGTGTTCTACTCATTACCGTCTTACTAATCCCTATCAGAAAGCCCGGGAAGAAGTCCACAGAGCACGTAGGGTCTTTTTTCTGTCAGGAACTTGCTCTTTTCCATCACCTGACAGTGTCCAATTTCCATTCCTTTGCATAAAAGCCACCAAGCCCCAGAACACTTTCACCCAGGGCTCTTCAAACACCGCCTAAGAGAACATGAATGCATGTTGCATGTGAGCGTTCTGGACGCGCTTTCCCCCTCGTTAGATCAAATTAGAATCCAGAAAGAAGCTATTACATCCCTTCTCTTAAATATCCATTCTTCCTTAATAAAGCATCCCAGGCATTAAATTTCAGCCCCAGTGTTTTCATGGATACACGGGTTATTTCCAAACCTTGCTATTACCAGTGAATGCGGTGACATTAGTATGAGTAAATGCAGGAAAAAGGATGAAATAAAACATATCCTATTGAAGGAAATGAGAGCTCCTTAAGAAAGAAAAACACACATAGGAAAGACGTGGGCATATCAGGATACAAATGGGACACTGGGGAGTGCCGGATTCCACAAGCATGATGTTATTGAAGTGTTTGATACCAGAGTAAGCACCTGCAGATATGAATTACATCCTTGTTCAGACCACTAACATTGGAGTACTGACATCTCAGGAAGTGCTTATGTTATATTTCAAATCCCACTGCCAACTGCATAAATATCAAATAAATCAATCATAGATATAAAAGACATTATCTTAAGGACTTTAAAAAGCTGAACAAGCCACCTCTCTCTTCTAAAAGCAGTGCCACCCTTAAATCATTTGGGCTCTTTTTGTCAGTCACACCTCAACAGCTATGCCATTAACCCACTTGAATGGCAGAGATTAACTGCTTCACTTCCATCTTTGTGGCCAGAGACAATATTGCAATAAAAAAAAATCCCCCCACCCTAAAAGTTAAACCCAATAAACATTCATTTGCACTTACAGCCCCTTTCATCCACGGATCTCAAAGTGTTGTGCAAACACCCATATAATATAGAGATTATTAACCCTTTTTTACAGAGGGGGAAGCTGAGGGACACAGAGAAATGAAATGACTTGCCCAAGGTCACAAGTCAGGCTGGAACCAACCCAGCCACCCCAGGACTCTCCGTCCACTGCTTTAATTCTACTATATTCTAGTTATACTACATTGTATTATATTATACCAAATAGCCTTCCTTAGCTTATTTAGAAAATATATTTCCAATATGTGGTAGAAGATAGAAAAGATCAAGATGTAATAAAACTATTACTATTAAATTTTTAACCTTAAATTGGGATATTGCAGATGATGTATTATATGTATTTTTTGACTTTTAAACCAAATGTACTTTTGAATAATTTAAACTTTATACCTAGATGTACAGACACTTTCCTTAACCTGTGTATTAACAGGCTTTAACATTACATTTTAACATTAGCTTTAATGAAAAAATTTAAATCTGTAAAAAAAGGAAATTTTTCTGCAATAGAAAGCAGCTATGGGGTTGGCATACAGAAGACTTGCTATTATAGCACTTGTTAAATATAGTTAATAAAAAAAAGATGCCATCTGTTCTTTATTGGAAGATTCAGATAGTTATACATTTCTTTTGGGGTGGGGCTAGGGGTGTCAGTTTCTTCACTACAAAACAAAGGTATGAAATTGTTGGTGCACAGAACTAAATAGATCCTACATCACTAAGTACTGTGAATGAAATGGAAAGTTCATATATACGGTTTCTCTTTCTAGCTCTGCCACAGATTTTATGTGGCCTTGGCTAAGTCATTTAACTTGTTTCCCCATCTGTCCACGAGCTAGGATTGCCTATGAGGCAGGCGTGTTCTGGCACTCCAGGTCCACAGTAGATATATAAAGATGAAAAGTAATGTAGTCTTCAATAATCTTTCAGGTTTAGTTATCCTGGAGTTAGTAATAACCAAATTAAGGTTTATGTTTTAAAAATGCTTTTCAATTTACGTGTGTCTCCTTAAGCTTTTATTAGATTCATTTGTTATTTTCTTGCTCCCCACCAGAGCCTTAATTATTATTGCTCTAAATACAACTACCATCCATCTTAATCAAATGGGGGACAATTTGGTGTAAGCAGTTTATAGTTGTGAGCAACAATAATTTTAAAAGTTGGCTCAGTAGTGGAGAAATGGATAATAAAGGAGGATTTTTTTCTTGGGCATCTTTTTATCATTCATGAACAGCTATCGATTAAATAACCAGTTTCTGCTAAGTATTCATGGATGTTCTGAATTATTCAGTAGATGTATTTTTTGATACACATGAACTGCAAAACAAGGGAAAGAGGGTTGCTGAAGAGGAGACTTTTTCAGTTAAAATGTATTACTTAAAAATACCATAGCTGAAATTCTAGCTCCACTGATGTCAACAGCAAAAGTTTCTTAGACTTCAGTGCAGCCAGGATTTCACCCAAGATGTACGAACTCTGAAGGACACAGGCTCTCTCAAACTGCAGGCAATTCCCAAGTCTCTGTATTAAAGGAATTCTGTTATCCTGAATGGATTTCTCCTGCACCTTCTGTATATGGAATTCCGATGGATATGTCCAGTGCACATTCCATGCACAGCCCCAACGCAGAATATACAACATGGATGGGCTCAGCTTGGTTCCTTATGGAGAAGTGCCCACATCATAAAAACCCCTAGTGTAATTTGTCAGCTCCACCCGAGACTGAATGAGCCATGTGGATTAAATTCCCTTCTTGCCTCAGAGGTGACCCTGCAGGCTCAAGTGTGAGGAACATTGGAAAAGAGTGGTGGTGATGGTGGGGTGGGCAAAGCTTGTACTGCTCTGGCCTACCCCCCTTTCCTTGTTTTGTGGATGAAAAAGAGTCTCCACGGATGTCCATGAGATACCTTCCACAATCATTCCCTTCATATGCATGTTCAACATCGATTCACACTATGGATGATAGGCCCAGACCCTCAAAGACTCCCAGTGGGAGTCAGGCCCCAAAATACTGTTGAGGCTCTGGGCCAAAGTGCTGATCCTGCAAGAACATTTTGCCCTTATTGTTGATCATTAAATATTAACATAAGGCCTGATGCAAAATAGGAGTCTTTCCATTGACTTGAATGGGCTTCAGATCAGGGCTATAGTCTCTTCCTACGATGTTACTTTGTTACATACTTTTCCTTTTTTGTTCTTGGACAATTCCATAATCTGAAACTAGTTAAAAAAAAAGATAATAGGCACCCTGTAATTAATTTATATTTAATATTATAGATAGGCAGACATTTTCTAAAACTCTGTGCCAATTGCTAATCAATAGTTTTGGTGCCAATTCCTCAACAGCTGGTCCAGGTTAATAGCCCTTCTTGTTATGAACACTAAAAGCTTGCCTGCAATTTTTTTCACCTATTCTTTACATCAACATAGATGCAAAATATTAATACAAGGAGCAGTTAGAAAGCATAGGCTAAGCTATAATTGTGTATCGTATGAAGTTGTCTGAGAAGAATGCATTCACGTTTTAAAGTGAATTTAGGGGCAGTTAAAATGTGCCAGGTATTCACGCTGGAGCTAAAGTTCTATCTTCATCCATGGAACGGATGTGGGTAGTTCCATGAGCTTTCACTAGCATGTCAGTGTCTCTCTGACATGCTCTGGAGGGCTCCTCTCCTAGCATGAGTGTAGTTCCGTCTCTCTGGTCTGTTCGATCTGGTCAGCAATTGCTACTAAACAGTGTCATGTCCTAGAGTTCACTGTTGGGTTGATTTCCTGTAAGCAATTCGGATGATGGATAGCTTTGCTCTTGTATTTCAGTAGCTATGCAGGCTGAAATGAGGAATCATCCTAATCTATTTTACCCCTGTTGTTGAATTAAGTCTCTTAAAGTTGGTTGTTTTTTTAAGGTGCCTTTGGGTTTTTAATTGCCTTTGCTGCAAGCACAATGCCAAGCTTTATGAAACTACAAGACACCCTGATTTATAACAGTTTCACAATCTTTTATACACAAAGTAAAACTTGCATATTACATGGAGTCCATTGTCCCCCTGCCCTCAATTCTAAGTTTTTATTGAAATGCAGTGAGATCATATTTCTTGCTGGCAAAAATGTTCTGTGATTTTTACTGATAAAATGATACGTTATCAAGTATCCCATCTTTCATGTAGAACCATTTCGTAAACATGAGGAAATCCAATACGATTCTAGGGAAGACATTGTTCATATGGCTGCTGTCCCATTAATCCTCCCAAATCCTTCCAACCTCCGGTCTTCTCCAAAGTTCCTCTCATTTAATGCTCAAACAAAAGCCAAATTCAACATTTCCAAGGAAGCTTTCATACTTGCGACCTCATTAACAGTTCTTTCTCTCTTACACACACAAATACACCTTGATTCACTATTGCTGTCAAAAGTACTAGAGTCCATTGCCACAGTTCAGCTCACATGATATTGGGGGGAGGAGGGATGACAAAAAGGGTTCAAATTTCTTTAAAAAAAACCAACCCATTCAGCTGCAATAAGGTGAAAGGCTAAATGTAGACAGAATAGTAATATGTAAGCAGTTTCTAAGTTTTCTAATGGGAATACTTAACAGCATAAGTATGTTTCCCCAGGAGATCTTCTCCACCATTTGGTCCAATTTCTTACTGCAAGAACTGAACTAATTCATGATGTAATGCTCACGGGAAAACATTCCTCTTGAAAGAGAGTATCTTCCTAGGGAGAAGCTTGAAGAAAACATCTTAATATTGTTTAAACAGCTTTTGGCATGGTCATACTAGTGCACTGCATTAGATACTGAAAGCAGAAGGCAGGCATGCTAGTATATACAGAAACAAAACATCTCTAAAGTTAGCAGAATGGAAAAAGGAACTTTCAGAGCCGGGGAGGGGGAAAGGGCTTCCTTGTTAACAAAAATGAAAGAATTTAAGGCTTCAGCTGTTCTCTGCCCCAATATGAAAACACACATTTATTCTGCCTGCAGCCTTATCACTTTTTTCAATCCTTACCCACAGGGCCAGGTTGCAGGCACTGAACACCTTAGCTCTGGTTGTTACTAAGAGGTTCTGTGGCTCTGTTAAGGGGCATTGTGCCAGGCATTAGAAAGGGTTCCTGGCAGTAGAATTTTGACTCTCTTCCAGACTCTCAGTCTTGCCTGTGCCATGCTATGTACTGCCCCATTTTGCTATTTGGATCATCAGTTTGCAACCCAGCAGGGAATGTTGACACAGGCATACATATATGACTGGCAAAAGGTAGAATGAGGGAGGCAGGCCAGTGACAGAGGGGAAGCAGGTAGGAGAGAACATACAGAAGTGGAAAGGGTTGGGTTGCAGTGCTGTGGGATCCTTAATTAGGCATGATGGGCCTCTTTTTGTTGTGAGGAGAAAGCTGTACCTGGTGGTAGTGGGGAGGGCACCTGTTGGGGTGGAGGAGAAACTGAATATGAGCATACAGGGCTTATACATAATGTAGGGGCCTGGGCACCATAGTGGGATCCATGAACCCCTGAGCTTTCATCCCAGCTTTGACAAGTGTTTTTGTAGCCTTGGTCAAGTCATTTAACCACTGCTTGCTATTCTTCTCAAGTTTAAAATGGATTAAGATCCCCTGCAGGGGGCGTGAGGCTTAATGTTTGTACAGAGCATTGAGGTGGAAAGGTAGCAAGTGTGATTTACTGAGGACAAGTACAATTTCCTCTAAGGATTAAAGAAAAATGGAATTCAAGACTCAAATACTATTCAACAATCCCACCCTAATTTTAGACCAACACGAGTTATCCGCTACACTTCTGAAGCCATTCTTCCATTAGCCCTCCCACCAAGACCCAAAAAGCTACAGGGAAAAAAAAATTGGATGGGTGAACTTAGTCCCCACACTCTTACAAGCTTCCTCTTCTCCTGTCCCTCATTTTGGATCTCTTTCCCACATTTAAACCATGCTAGACCAAGGAGCCATGCTCACCTGCTCCACCTCAGGGAGGAGGCAAGTCACCATTCACATCTCTAATGTAACAGCTAAGCATTGGGTCTCTAAAATGAGCTGTGCACACTTCCTAGCATTTATAATCTTGCAAAGACTTCCTTGTATAACGCACCAGGTGCAAGTAAATTTCTTTCTGATGGCAGAGTAAAATTACTTTTTCCATTAGCAGTTAGTAGTTTTTGTACCTGCCTAATTAAGTTTTCACAACAATTTTGCAAGGCTGAGAGCACTTTACATGAAAGAACAGCACAAACATGAATTCCCACACAGCCTTAGTGAGGTAGGCAAGTATTATTTACTACTGGAACCCAGCGGTATTGACCTTCCATATGTGGAACAAGATACATCTTTTAGTCAAGCATTTTTTTGACTGTAAGTGGGTTATTTATGGCAGATTGGGGCAGAATAGGGTACATGAGTTATACTGAAGACAAACGGATTTAGTGTATGTCTGCATTAAATCCATGCCTTGCACTCAGAATCTGTGGTTATTGGTACCTGTCAATTAGGGGGAAACTGAGGCACACAGTAATTAGAGATTTTGCTCAAGACTACCCAGCACATCACCAGCAGAGAATAAAACTCTAGAGTTCCTGGCTCCCAGTTTCATGCTCAGTCCATTATGCTTCTCTTTACATGATCACAATCTGTTTTTACAATTCCCCTTTCACATTTTCTGAGATGCCTCATCTGCATCATTTATTTACAAAATAATAATTAAAGAAGACAGGGCTCATTTATTTGTTTCATTTAGTTAACAAGAACATTTTGATAGAGTTTCATATTTTATTTGTTCAAAGGGATTTTTACTTCGAGGGTGGGATGTCAGGTTTATAAGATTTTGTTTTGGGCAGTCGGGCATGGTGCCTAGTTTGGTAATTTATGGTTAATCCTGCAATGTTACGGCACCCAGAGGCCTTTGGGCATGGGTGCCTATACATTAAAAGTTAATAACTATAGTTTGTTCAGGTTATAAAACATGTTGCACTACATGAATTATGTTGATTACACAGTACAACCTCATCCCTAAATTGATCTGCAATGTCAGAAAAGAGCAGTAAGGCTGTGCTATAAAGAGGGTAGTTAAACCAAAGTTTAGTAGAGTTGGAAGCTAGTCTATGGTAGGCTTCCATCAAGGACATTTACTGCTAGTTTGTTGGATCTGCAGAATATTCAGTTTCGTGGTAGCCCCTGAACTTTAAAATCCTTGAATCTCAGCTATTTATCACCCAAGTGGGAGCTACATAAAACATTTTCATTCAGACTCAGTATTCTGATAAGACAAACTAATTAAAGAAAAATCAAAAAAATCTAAAATATAGGCCGACTAATGGAGTTTCTTAAACTACACACTGTACTGAAAAGATAAATGGCACCTACAAGCTGTAAATATATTAATTTTTTTCCAAGTGTTTTCTTTGGCTGTGTCATTCAGCTGAACAAGGGCTAAAAATTGTCAAACTAAATTCTTGTTGAGAGTCAAGCTCTAACTACTGCCAGTTTGAGTGAAACACACATCCAGGTTTAGGGAATATGTTTTGTTTGTTTTGGCTACGGCACAGGGTAGAACATTTTCCATCCCATCCGAATACAGTCAAAAGGTTTTGAAATATTGCACAATAAAAGCCATTCATTATATCTGTCTCCTCTCCCTTCCAAAAACAAAAATGGCTGACCAGTTCCAAATCCGTGCAGGGGGCAGGAAGATGGGAGTCAAAGGGTCATTGGCAATCACCCAAGACTAACACCAGGTTTTTCAGGTTTGAGTTAAGGAATATGTTCCATGCCTCCATTCCCAATGCACACTGGGTTTTTTCTTCTTCCCCATCCAAAGCTTGGTTAAAGTAGTTAAATGCTCTGTTATGCACAATTTACAAGACTAAATTACAAAACTAATATATTAGCCTTCTTGTCTGAGTGTCAAAGATGAAGTTGTACCTTTCCCACAGGAAGTGTAGCACAATCAGATCCTACCTTACCTCATCCAAAACATGTTGCTTACCTACTTTAAAAACGTGCCAGTTGAAGAGACAACTACACTTTTCCAAGTGTTTTTATGAAACAAAAACATTCTTCCCCCTTGTTTAATAGCCTGCTAGAAGCTCGAAAATTAGATTTCACTACTTTTGTAGTATTCTGTTCAAGATATCATTGAGATGTTTCTAATGATGTGGAAATAATGCCATTTGCTTACCTCTTGCCACATGGATTGGCATCAGCAGAGCTATAACTCAGTTTTGGGTAGACTGTACAGCATCTTCAGTTGCAAGGCCAAGAGGGAGAGCAGCAGATCATGAAACATTGTGGCCTGATGTCAGTTGCTCCATGAATAGGTGCAATTAAATTTTATATATAGCATTTGAGCAGTAAAGCATATTTTTTAAATAATCAGGTATTTAGAAATGAGGGGGATGAGAACACAACAATAAAAGTAATGTAAAGAAAATGTCCATAAAAAGGAGCTTATGATTACAATACAGTTAAAGACCAGTAGATGTTTGTTACTATCATTTATCGGTAAATTAGAGCAAAGTTATTCATTTCACTTAATTTTCTCTTTATTAAAAGATTTAGAATTATTTTTGCAGGTTAAAAAGGAATAGCTGTTGTTCCGCCATGAAAACAACATGCTTCTAGTCTATCATGAGTAAATTAGATAATTTATTCTGATTTGTGTAGTTTCTGGAAAGATAAGCTAATTCACTAACTGCCATTAGCAGAACATTAATAATAAGATTCCAATCCTTCTCTTTGAACTCCAGAAAACATGAATTTGCAGGAATTCATACTTTGTATTTTTCTTCATGTCATTCTGATGGTACGGTACAAAAACTCAGGAAAAAAACCAAATTCCCATTCTTTATTGCATCCCCTACAGGTAGTTTTCAAATATTCTACTATGATTTAACACTTCACAACATAGGGGACAAGTATTATGTAACTACTCTTTGCTTCCTTAGTTGACTAATGACCTGGTAATTATAATTGTGACAAAGTTCCTCCTCTACCTTGGTGGGTCCTGCGCTTATTGGCAGATTTGCTCACCTCACAGATTTACCCTGTGGGTCAAGAAACAGCCCAGAGACCTTCCCCTCTGGTAGAAGCCATAGTCCAGGTCAATTCCTCCTGTGTTTGATCAGGAGTTGGGAGGTTTGGGGGAACCCGGGCCTGCTCTCTACTCCAGGTTCCAGCCCAGGGCCCTGTGGACTGCAGCTGTCTAAAGTGCCTCCCGGTACAGTTGCGCAACAGCTACAACTCCCTGGGCTACTTCCCATGGCCTCCTCCCAACACCTTCTTTGTCCTCACCACTGGACCTTCCTCCTGATGTCTGATAACACTTGTACTTCTCAGTTCTCCAGCAGTGTGCCTACTCACTCTCAGCTTCTTGCACGCTTCTTGCTCCCAGTTCCTCACACGCACGCACTTCCTCTCCTCTGGCTCCCTGTCTCTCTTTGGCCTGACTGGAGTGAGCCCTTTTATAGCATCAGAGGGGCCTTAGAGTCAGGTGCTTAACAGCCTCACCTGACTCTTAGCAGGTTAATTGGAGTGAGGTGTTCTCATTAGCCTGGAGCAGCCCCTGCTCTGCTCACTCAGGGAACAGAAAATTGCTTATCCAGTGGCCAATATATCTCCCTTCTACTACTCTGCTGTTCCCAACTGGCCTAGGTCTATCACATAATATAGTGACAAGATAATGATTACATTTCCAGGAAATATTTATCCTGTAAATCAGTCACTACGTAGCAATTACATAGGAATCTGATAAATGTAATTACTCAGCAATACGTACTTAACTCCAGCTATTACTGTTGTTGAAGTGATCTAATGTCTACGTACTAGGAATTTATATAGAATATCACGCGATCATTAAGTAATCTTCACAACATCCCTATGAGGCCAGGAAGCACTATCCCCATTATACAGCTAGGGAAAGTGTACAGAGAGGTGAAATAGGTTGGCCAAAAACCACAATCATTTTTACTGTGGTAGTGCCTAGGAGTCTCTGGAATAGTCTGTACTACAACGGCTTTGCCAGTATAGACATAGTTTATACCAGCCAAAGAACTCCTTTTGCTGGGATCGTTAAACCATCTCTCCAAAGGACGTAAGAGATATTGGCAAAAGGACTCTGGTATAAGCTGTGGGGGTATAGATCAGGCCTCAGTCAGACCAGCATCCCCATCGTACTAGGTGCTGTACAAGAAAAAAAACAAAAGACCATCACCATCCTCAAGAGCTTACAAGCAAAGTAGGCCTTTGTCAAGACAAGGTTTTAAATTGTGATGGCACAGAGTCCATGAGCTCAATCTAATGAACACCTTTTACAATTCCAGTCAGGACAAAGCACCAGACTTTAGAATGTACTTGACTAATCAAGTTAAACCCAAGACTAGGCTTTAACTCTGCCAGTTTTGCACATTCTAAAGCATGATTGTGTTGTCTTGAATAAAGTGGTAGATGTTAGACTGAGCTTGCTGACTTGACCTAACAGGACAACTTAAAACCTACTCTCAACAGGGCCACAATAAGTGGCAAAGCTAGGATTACAAACCAGAATATCTTGACTCCAAAACCTGGTTTACTTTCCCCTCAACCATGCTACCTAAATGTTATCTTAGCATACCTTATTAAGCCATCGTGCAATAAAGAAGCACTTACAGGAGGCTGCCTCTAAGTTAGAGATGCAAATTTTATATTATCCTTTTAAAACTTAACTTTATTAACACAATTTTAGGAACGTGAAACACAAATCTCCTTCCACGTTACATTTTAGCCCCATCTCATTGTTCATCTTTGTGAAAAATGCAGGTAGTTTGATGGATTCCTGGCTCCAGTACCTACACAGCAGCCTGGTAACCACCCTGTGGCTCTCACATGGCTCCAGGAGTCTAGGTACACACTTTCCCTTGTGAAAGGAGCAGTGTTTTATTTGCATGCATTTCTGAGAGATTTTCAAGTCCTTTTTTTATTATGCTTCTCTCTCTCTCTCACACATACACACACACCGCCACAGGTGAAAAGCCTCCTATCCCAGAATATCTGCTTTCCTCCAAAGTCCAATGACTCTCTAACACCAGAACTGTCTCATTATCCTTATTCCCAGGATGTGGCCTATCTTACCCCTAGTGACTCTTACTACACTTTCTTGCACCTCAACAATTTCTTCCACCTCTTTTCAGGTTCCAACCTCTAGCCTCAGATAACCAGTGCAAATCCCATTTACAATCTCAGTCTTCCTCAATCATCTTCTGGTTCATTATTTTTTGTTACAACAATTTTTGAATAGGCGGTTTAAAATTTTAGTTAATGCTGCATATATGGAGGACAAGTGATCTTTAAGAAAGTTTAAATGCTAAAGCAGCTGGGTAGATGAATCAAAGTAAATGGTACTCAGCAATGGACACGCAAATGATACTGCATATCATCTTTGTTAAAAAAGATTTGCACACAGTGGGCAACAGAGCTGTGTCCAATAGCAGAAGTGATTTTAGATCTTACACAGGATTCAAGGATATGCATAAAACATACTGTGGCCCTGTTTACACATTTGTTTTAACCAGGTCTCTCTCTCTCTCCCCACCAAATCACTGGGGTAATTATTCTGGAAAGAAAATCTATTTATACTTAGATATCCTATTTTTAAGAAAAAGGGATATACATCTTTCACACAAGAAGAGTTTTCTCCAGCCTTACAGACATTAGAATGTTCCCAGCACCTGAACAAACCCTTTAATACTGGACTAAAGAGGTTCACCCTAGTCCTGTAAGATATCTGCAGTGCAACTTATATACCATGTAAAACAAACTGTCTTAAGTACCTGGTGAAAAATATATTCCAGGAAAAAGTACAATTTTAGTCAAGACCAATAGAAACACCCAGTCTTGCAAGACAAGGTGAAGTGTGGGCTCTTCACAGAGCTTACTATCTCATATTGATTACAGTATATGTTATTAATCATAAAATGAATTTAGTTTTATTGTAACCTTTAAATCATTTCTTCCAACCCCACCCCACAAGCTATGAAATAGGCAAGAAAATTAATTAAGTATAAAATATGAGTACCAGAGTTAGCTGCTATTAACAGTTTGTTTTGAACCAACAAGTGATTATGACATTTCAGTATTCTGGTCTGGGAACTGTTTAAAGATTTTTTTTTTTTAAATCTATGACAGTTTTCACAAAGAAGTTTGGTTTGTCTAGGTCTACCCCAGTGCAAAATTCATGCCACACTGCCCTCTGCTGGTAAAACAAAGATATTGCTATTCCAATAAAATTTAACTGAATATGCTCCTATCTTCTAAACCAAAGTCTAAAATTTTCACTGTGGTAGATTTAATTTTGCTAACATTTGAGAGAACATATTCTACTCTCTTCCAGAAATGAGTTCAAGTTCCAAAAATGTGGAGAACAGGAAGAGCAGATAAACATGCAAACATTTAGTTAATGAAGACTTGAAAAAAAAGGGTTGATGAAACAGTAAAAGAAAGTGGATGGGTCCTGATTTCAGTGACAGTTCATCATCAACAGTACAACACAAAAGATATCTTTTGATGAAGTTTCTTGCAAAGTTGCCTGAGTAGTTCTGGTTTCTGAAAGACTGGCAGTTGGTCTCTGCAGATAGGATAAGACAGTGTTTCAATGTGATTTTCTAACTTTAACAAAAGTACTTAAATTTTATTCCAGCTCAAAGTGGTCAAACAGGTTTACAACAGAGATGATTTTTCAATATTAAGAAACTGTTTTAAAGCTGGCATATTTTCACCTCACAGTTGAAGTAGAACAGCATGAAACATGAAAACAATACTGATTGTGTTAAGTAGACCATATTCAAAATTTTACATTCTATAGCTCAAACTAGAAATAAGCAAACAGCAAGATGGCAGGTCAACTACTGAGTACTGTATTGGGTACATATACACTGAATATTTAAAACATTCACAATGCAGTTATGCAGTACTGTACTTCATTTTCTGGACATGTTCATATTCTTTTCTAGCCAGTTTAACCTTAAACATTAATCTTTAAAACAGGAAGTGTTGTATACAGTAAACATGCTTATCAATCAATACTTCTGCAGAAATTGGGATTTCTTAAAGATTAGTGCGAATGTAAAGTACACAAGTCCATAGCACTGGGAGCTCCAGACCTGCTGGTGCCAAGATGGTAAAGCAAAGTCTCTGCAGAACATGGGAAAAGTCTGCACCCCAGCAGGAGCTTTCTTCACTGTTATGTTAGTTGTAGAGGTTCTCTATTTGTTAGCTTGTTTTTGAAATCTGGGGGAAAAAAAGTTACATGGATTTCAAAAGCAATTTTTTATAAAAGCAATTTATAAAGCAGGATTCAGCAGATAGGAAATATCAACACTTCAAACAATTACAGCTGGAAGGGTATTCCTGAAGCCATCATAGCTCAACTAGTAAAGATAAACTCAGTTTTAACAGACTGTGATGATAGGTTTCTAAATACAATGGAATTAGGGTTTGAATCCTGCTCTGTCAAGAAGACCCAACACCATCAAGAATGAATTATTTCCCACTCCGCTAAACAGTTTGTCAATATTGCTTTTTTTGATCCATAAACTTTGGTTCTCTTTTCCCACAACAGGTGAGAGCCATGTGTGTGGTTGCTGGCATTTTTCTGTGCAAGTGGAGGAATAAGAGACTTCACTTACTGATTGTCCCACAGTGAGTTGGGTATGCATATTGAGTCTGCCCATAAACCATATCTTATCCAGTAACCACTCCAAAGTTTCAAGGGCAAACACATACTGCTATGTGCTTTCCACAAGGCTAAGTATAATCAACCATAATTCCTGCCTCAAAAAAAAAAAAATAATCAGGGCAACTGAACATTTGAAACCCTGGACTTCCATAATACAATACGTATTTTAGTTAGAGTAATTTTTTTCCAAGTGGGTCTAAATACGAAAAATTCTAAATATAAAGAACCCTAAAGAATGTGAGCAAGCAACTGGGTCTTGCTCCTTAAAGAAATCTTGCATCTAAGACAAGCAGATTATTCTATAAACACTATTCTCCTTTGACGGTAAATGTCACAGCAATGGAACAAATTGTATCTTGAGATACAATTCACTAGTATCTATGGCTATCCTTTCCACGGGAAGGAGGCGTGCATGTTCTTCCACCTCAACTGACTGAAACACCTTATATTTCCAATAAATAATGGAAATGTGTATTTATTCTCGACAGTTACTTGTTACAGCTTTTACTACTGCTTCAATTAATCGATCCTTGTAGGTCCCAGTATTCTTATAAGAAATATTTCATCACTTCGTGTGACTAGTACCATTTCTGCTAGAAATAATAAGTGCTGATTCCTAGCATCAAGAGATTATAACTTCACCCTTGTTTGCCCATCATTGCTGACTAATACACCTGTACCCGCCAACGCTGAGCTTGCTTTTCCTCAGTTGTTTCGCCAAGCATTTTGAAACTGTCAAGCCAAAGGACAATTTAAGTTACTTGGCAAACGAACAAGTAAAATGAATACTTATACAAATGTCTTTGTGACCAGAGAAATAGAAACAAGGCATTACTTAAGTGACACTTCTACATACAGGTAACTGAATTGAAGCCAAAGAAAATCTACATTCAAATACTGACCTTTTAAAAAAAAAAAAAAAATTGGATGGTCCAATTTGCCTAGGCATTAGGATGGTTCTCAAAGGATGCTTCCACTTCAGACTCCTTTTGATAATGTTTATCATTGTACACAAGGCTTGCCCTTCTCTTTTTCCGTGTTTGAGTTATATTTTTGGTTTCCTGGGAAGTGGATGTACACATGCGCCTCCTGTGTGTTTTGCAAGAACCCCCTGCAACAGGAACACACTCATTGTTCTCTTTCCCCAAAGCTGAAAATTGGATCCAATTTTCTTGTCTTTGATGAATGTTCTCAGATTCTTTAAAGATGGATGCATCCATCGTCCTCCTTGATTTGTAAGCAGAATCTGACAAAGAGTTCTTGTGAATCTCAATAGGTATTTTAATCCACACAAGTCCCTCATTTTCTGCATTTTTCTGCAGCCTCATACTGCGTCTTACCTTTTTTTCACGATCTTCACTCACCTTCAAGAAGGACTGTTCTATAGAGTAATGTAGATCATAAAACATTTCCGAGTCATTTTCTATTCGGGGTTCTTGCTCATTAGAATAGGAATTAGAGAGATTGTTTCCAGATGCTTCAAAATGGAGATTCTCAAGTTCAGAAAGGTACATCGTGCTTCTCCTGCCTTTTATTGAAGACCTTTTGAACCTTTTAAGACTGGCATCACTGTCAGCTGTTCGTTTTCTTGCAAAGTCTGTAATAGAACATCCAGTTTGAGTATTTTCACTTACACTGATGTCCTGCAGGTTTAAGAACTCTAGCTCCTTTAGCATCTCTGAGTTATTTGAAGGATGATCACTTTCCAGTACACATCCATTTTCTATTAAGACATCTCTCGCTTTTTCATGTTCTTTGTCGCCAGATGTATCAAGTGGGGAAGTACTCTTAATTTCTTGCGTAATAGTGTTTAGTAGTGGCAAAAGAGAATTTGATTTTACAATGATAGGTGAACTGGGCTCAGACTGCTGACAGCTGGTCTTAGCATTGCTGTCTTCTTCACTGGTCTGATTATTCACACAAACATCACTCTCTTTCTGTTCTAGTGACATTAAGGGTGATCCCCGCTCATTTTCTGTTTGAATGTTTTCCTGTATATTAAGCACCTCAATATTAATGGTTGAAGTAGGATCAGGGCCACTGTCTGATGACTGACACTCAATGCCACTGGTGCTGCTGGCTTCTACAATGTCAAGTTCTTTAGTGTTTGGACGTTTGTTTGTTATAGGCACTTTCCTTCTGATTCTTCCAACCACTTTTTTCTGTTCAACAACTTCATTCATAGATCCTATGTGTGCATTGCTGGATTTGGAATAATCTAAAAGGATATACAAAGTTTACAATTTAAAAAAGCTAAATTGACACAAATTTGCTTGGTTATACTCAAGAGAACACCTGAAAGTAAATGTAGATTTCAAAAAGAGTTTCAATTTATTACAAAGAAGTAAAACTGTCACAGTATTTTACACCCTCCTCCCAAAGAGCAGCAGTTTCAAGTAGTTAACATTGGCAGTTATTGTCAAAGCTATTCCACACCGGTCATCTACCCAAGCATACAGTCTTTCTAGTCAGACCATTCTACAAATAATCAGAATTTTTTAGGAAAGTTTGAAAGAGACCGACTGGCTTCAGTCAAATCAATAAAAAGAATAGGGAAGCAGCATATTTTCATAGGAGGCCTGACATGTTAATGTGCATCAAGACCAGCTAGGCAATATCATTTCAATCATGGGCAGAATTATGAGCTGCACAGAAACACTAATCCGAAACAGGCTTTGATACTAGCATTTGAGATGCCTCTTCATTTCCCATTAATTTAGGGTTTACTTGAAGTTGATTTGAGAGGTAAAATGTCATAATTCCCAGTGGAAAGATCACTCCACATTGGGTTGACTGAGAAAATTTAAAGGATCCAGGGGTGCAGGTGAAGGAAAGCATTAACCCTTCCCTCTCACGGCTCAAAGACAATTCTATTAACAGATGACATGCTCCAAGCTATCATAACCAATATGGCAGCAGGCCGCCTGCCTGCTACAGTAGTCAAGACACCATGCATGCTTCAGTCTGTCTTTTCTTCCAGCTGCTTAACTTACTATTGCATTATAGTCACAAGGTCCCCCCTGAAAGTTAAATATTACAATTCATATTCTGTATGCCTCACTGTATTAAAATTTAGCACTCTGCACTAAGCTTCCCACTTCTACTATTCCATTTGTTTCCTTCACACTCCTCCTTTGCACTTCCTTTTATGATACACATGCCTGAAACTTTCTTCCTGTCCTGACAGGACAAGTAGTTACACTTCTCTTCTTTCAAATCCTTCAAAATGAATCAGAACACTTCAAGTCTCAACTGTAGTACGAACTAATGAATTTTTAGTTAAAAAAATCCTAACATTTTTGAAGCACTATGAGATACTGCTCTTTTGGTCGTCCTATGCAACATGACTGTATTGTCTGAGAACTTAAGCTCCCGAGAGTAGGAAACCGGTCTTCTCTTTTGTGCAATGTGAAGCATATTGCTGGTGTTCAAATAAAAAGATATAGTATTCATGAGGCGGAAATATCAGTTTAACTAAAATATCTATAAAATAGTTGACCCTCACTACCAGGAGACAAACTGGAAGCTAGTTGTTGCAGTTTTTAGAAAGGAGGAACAGATCTAAATCTATACAGACTAACTTTGAGTCACATGATGTGCGATCACAGGATCCCAAAATCCTGAGAACCCGTTCTTTAGAGAACCATAGTTTCATGTGCATGCAGACTTACACAATATGTAAAATGTTAAAACAGAGGTAGACAGGGAAACATAAGATTTCCAGTTTGTTCATAGATGCTTAAAACTAAATTTTTTTTGTTTTTTTAAATCCCATTATGAGTTTGTCCAAAGCTCAAAAAACGTAGATATAACTTGGCAAGTGAGCTAATCAAACATCCTTTGGGCATATCAGTGATTAACGACATGCAGGTTTCAAGTTCTTTTAAGGTATTCAGAATAACCTGGCCAAAATTTTTCTTTAATGTAATGGATAAAGTGTACCTCTATGGTCCCTCGGGTGTGTCAATCCATTCATTTTAAAATAAAAAATTTACAGTAAACTAAAAATCACACAAGATAGCCTGAGGTTGAGAACCTAACCAACCCTCAAAAAACAAAAAGTTTAGGATTGACCATCTCAAGGATTTTCTGCCTTACCCGATCACCCCATTTATTTGATGGGCTCTTCTTGTAACAATTTCAATTTAAATTGCTACATTGTAAGAGTTCAGTTTTATCCAGCTGGGGCTTTGTAACAGTACCATAGATTTCCTGGATCATATCATTGAAGCACGATTTTTTTCTTCCTCCCCCACTTTCTCCAGGATTCCTCTTCACAAGATGATAAAGGTCAGATTTATTAGACTTTTTATATATGTGTAGAGGCAAGAAAGTTAACAGCTTTTACAGTTTTATCATTGATTGAAACAAAAGTGAAAGTGGCTGAAAGGGAGAAAGTATTACCTGAGAAGAGCAGAAAGTGTGTCTTAGGTGAGTTTGGAGAAGATGGTGCAGAAGACAAGACCTCTGGGATCTCAGGAATTGGGCTCAAAAGAGGTTTCTTGGAAGCTACTTCTCTCTGACCATACAAGGATTTTTCTACCTTTTTCTTTCCTCTTTTTCCTCCATAACCTTTATGTTTTACCTTCTGAAAAGGTTTAGAAAAAAAACAAGACAGTATTATCCCTTTTAAGTTTTTCCAATAAATCTATATCAACTAACAGTTTATTTATAGGGAGAAGCATACATTTAGATAATATTTTAAGAAAATAGGTGTAACTGGACCAAAGTTATTCATTGTTGAATACAATAACTGGTATGGGAGTTGCTTCTTACAGAAAGCTTAAGGGGTCCTTTCTGTGCTATACTGTTGTATGAGGTTTCCCCTGCCTCTCATAAGAGAGGTCTTGAGGAAAAAGGTATAAAAGTTATAGGTATATAAAGGCTATTGGGCCCAGCTTCACCAATGGGACAGGAAGGGATTAGGGAGAGTGAGACACCTATAAAATTTTAAAAAAAGTGTGTTGGCACTGGCATAAAAACAAACTTGCCAAAAAACATTATGAGCAGATCTTGTAATTATCGAAGACATCCATCAGAAACTAGTTTCAGGAGACATCTAGGACAGGAAAAATTAAGTGAGGTATTCACCCAACTGCAGTGTGCGGTTACTTACTGGTATCCTTCTGGGGGCAGATTTGTTTTCCTTTCCTCTTTGAACCTTGCCCTTTCTTAGATTTTTAAGATCTTGAGCATTTTTCACTGTTATATCTGTCGAGATGGTAACACCAGTCTCTTCTGAAATGTTGCTATACTGTTGAGGAATATCAATTCTTTTAAAAAAAGAGTACATAATATAGACCAGAAGCCATAACAAAGTTATAAATCTTATGTTTACTTCACTTGATTAACCGTCGAAGTCACGGTAGCAAAATTATTGCAGTGGGGAAGAAAGATTTACAAAGCCTACCCCCATCCCATGCAGTTAAATATCGTTCTTTTTTAATATTTATTTTAAGGAGGGTGGATTGGTCTTCTGGAGTATCCTATTTCCTCATTGAAGTGCCCCACCCTGTAACTAGAGCTCCTCTATGCAGTGAGTCTAGTAAGGAATAGTATTGGAATGTTAGAATCCTGTGCAAGAAACTCTGTGAGCCACAATTCCTGATAGCAGCATGACACCCAACTATTAGCTATTAGACTATTGGGCCAGCAAGTTAACACATCAATTAATACTTCTTTAATATTGCTAGCTGGGAACACCAATCAATCACTACCTGCAGCATAATGACCTAACTGTAACGTTAACCCTACCACACACACACACACACACACACACACACACCCTCTAAAGATCTTACAGCAATCAAAAAAATTATATCGTGAACAAGAATAAAATTATCAAGAAGAGTTTATAATTGTGCTAGTTTGAGTGTGGAAAAAGTAAACCAACTTTTAAAATAAAATGATGAAAGCATCACTGTTTTGTTAATCTTACCAATATTTATTTTTAAAATTATTTAAGGGAAGCTCTCAATCATTTGTCACCAACATCTAACAATACAAAAAGTTGATAAAATTTGAGTTATTTGGAAGTTCAATAAAAATTACCAAAAGAAAATATTAAAAATACTTACCTTTCTTTTAGTAGAGGACCGGGTTATTCTGGTACAAGAGTTTTTGTTATCAGAGGAATTAATTTCTGTTAAATATATTAGAAAAGAAGAATCTTGGTTAAACTATGTAAGAACAGAAGATATACTTGTCTTGGGAAATTTCAGATATATCTCCTCTCACTATACACCTTGTCTCACCCTTTTTTTTTAATTACGCTTATTTGTTTAGTGTATAAAGTATGCCAAGCCCTTTAACTAACTAACAAACAAAACAAACAAAACAAACAAACCTTTTCCCTGAAAAAAATTTACAGTCGTAGATCAAAATATGACAAGCAGGTAAGAAAAACTGAAGGGCTTGGGGTAAGGAAAGGGAGGACAAAGATTACAGCAGCAAGGTAACATGGTTACTTAAAAAGAGGTATGCAAATACCTTGTTTATTTGTATAGTTTTAATTTGTTTTTGGCTTTTGTTTGTTATAGGGATTTTTACAATGTAAACATCCCTATATTAATACAGACTTCAAAAACAAACAAAAACCCCAAACAAACAAACAGATATATCCAAGTTACTAAACCTAGTTCATGTTGGACCTCACAGTTAAAGAGCCAGATTTCAGCAGGAATTAACATTGTCCGAGAGACTGATCCTGTACCCAATCGGGATCAATGGCAAAGCTCCCAATGATTCACTGTGCATGATCAGGCCATAAATGAGTAGGTCTAACCAAAAGTAGGTTCAGCGATAGAAGAAATACCTTTTAGGCAGAATATGAAATCAAATCCTAAACGCTTGCTGATAATGCCTTTATGCTCCACCACATTATCATGCATTTTTTACATGCTGATCACACTAGGCACTCAGTTGTTAAAAACATGAAAAACAAACAGTAAATTCAACTTCGACCAGGCACACACACACCAAACAAATTCTGAGGCTTCAGTGCGGTGGAGTTGGCCTACAAGCCAGTGAAAAATTAATGTTTCTGATGCTTCAACATTGTGTCTTCTTTATCCCAAAGTTATTTTCAAGTTTTATCAAACAGCAGCATTAAACTTATTTCAATATCAAATGTAAGCATGTGTCCTTGGCATCGTTCCCTAAAATTTTTCATTAACTAAGATACACAAATGCTGAGAGATATCAAATATACAAACTAAGCAGCCATATTATAACCCAACTTTACCTTTCATATTCTCAGGGACTGCTACAGACTCTTGAAGAGGCTTAACATATTCCTGTATTTACAAAAACAAAACAGTTAAATTCACACACATACCTTCTTTCAACGTTTCAGAAACCTGCTTAAAATGGCATATGAATGGCCTAATGGAATTTTCCTTTCTTTACAGGATGAAGGAACTTACTAATTGTCACACACATGTTTCATAATGTCTCTGCAAAAAGTATGAAAGGCCCAAGAAACAAAATGAGGCTAAATGCGACATACTTCCAATATTGTAACAGAATTCACTCCCAATGGCAAATCTGCAGGCAGAACAGCTATGCAGGATGCCTAAGGCAAATGAAGCAAACAATTTAATGTTTAAAGAATAACCATTCCAAGCTGTCAAATTAGTCCAGATTTTAACATTTAAATTTTTTTTAAAAAGGAACAAAATGCAATGATAAAACTGATTGTAGAGACTAAAAAAAAAATTGTAATAAATTAAAGCAAACTCACATCATCACCATCACAGTCATCAAAATTTGGCTGAGATAAAGGTTCTCTCATAGGACTTATTACTGTGGAAGGGCTATCGCTTTGTGATCCTGGGTTACTGATTGGGGACGCTCCTTTACGCAATGGTGTATTTGCAGGCAAGGTTTTATCAAATACTTCTGGGCTTAGATCCTCTCCAAAAGTAACCTTCTTTCTCTTCATTGGCTTTTCAGAGCTGTACACATCAGTTCTGTCTATTGTTTTAGTATTGCTTCTATCTGTAACACAAGATATTAAATTCATAGTGACCTCAAATGTAATTAATGGAAATATTTTACTTCAAATTCTCTGATTTTATTTAGAGACTTGAACAGGCAATTATTTCAAGCACAGAATTCCTAATGAAGTCAACAGGATTTTTCAGTATGGATCTACAGTATTACAGATTTGAAAACTAGGGGAAAAGGAGACAAAAATATAGGAGACCTAGTTTTACAAGAAACTCAAATATAACTGAAGATAAATTGCTTTATGGTTTTTGGTAGGAAGAAATAGAAAACTACTGACTATAAAAAAGGAATCCCAGAGTTACTCTTTTATCGGGATCCCTCTGAAGAAGCTATTCAATAGGTAAGATGGACTGCCAGGTTCTGATGTATCCAAATATTGCTTGAAAGTTAGTGTTAAAATGATGGTTATGGTGAAAATGTTAGAACAATATCAAAAGTTAGTTATCACCTTACATCAGTTCAGTAGCTTGCATCAGTCCAACCTCGGAGGGCAGTTATCCATCCACCACCACTGCAATGAGCATCTTTTAAACTAAACTACTACCTATCAAAGATAGTCACTTCAGAAAAGACGGGAGATGCATTGGTTGGGTGGTATGGAAAACCGCTCATGTTTCTAAATTGTGAAGTGTTTACGTGACTGAACATTATAGTAATCTTGCACATACAGTGCCTTTCATCCACAGTGCTTTACCAACTAATAAATTAGGGGCAAGATTGTGGCCTGGGCTGCATATAACTCAGCTGTGCCGCTGTACAACAACCTGGACCTTGGCTCTGGGTGAAAAGAGATAAATGGATGTTGTGTCACTGCTCCTCCATCCCCACACACCCTAAGCACCTTTTTGGTTCCACCTGTGACGGGTTGGATCACAGAAACCCCCGGGAGCCGCCATCTGATATGCCAAGACTACTTCTGCCCCCTGCTTTCCCTGCCAGCTCGGGACCCCAGCACTCTGTCTTGCTGAGCCAGACACTCCCGTCTGCTCCAACAAAGACCCAGGGTCTGAATTACTTGCCCCAAAGCTGCAGGTTTACTTGAAAGCAGCTAACAGAAGTGTTCCTGTCTTTAAACACTTAGATGCCCAACTCCCAGTGGGGTCTAAACCCAAATAAATCTGTTTTACCCTGTATAAAAGCTTATAAAGGGCAAACTCAAATTGTTCGTCCTCTATAACACTGATAGAGAGAGATGCACAGTTGTTTGCTCCCCACCCCCAGCCCAATATGCCCCCTGTGCAGCTAAATCAATATACAGGGTAGAAGCTTGCTTTTGGTATGGGCCACTAGCAGACAATTACGGGGGAGGGGAAGTGGCAGCGCAGGAAAGGAGTTACACGTATGCGCGACAATTCCTTCCCTGCTGCAACACTGAGGTCTAGCCCTCACACACTCCATCTTCTTCCATTATTCAAGTGCAGTCAGCACTCAGGTAAGACATGGTCATTGTTTAGTAGCCTGCAATCAATCCTACAGAGTAGTTTAAGACAAAGCAAACTGAGTCATATCTAACTGACATTACAAGAGTAGCTTAGATAGGCAGAATCCATAATGAAGTAGGAATTTGGTCAAATTTGTAATTTGGCCAGGAAACAGGGAAAATACCGTAACGTTTAAGAAAAGAATCATGGAATTTTTATAACTTCAGGTGGTCAGAACCTCAGGTTTGACATAGCATAGTGAAAATGGCACCTCCAGAACTATAGTATGCCCTGGAGTATTAAGTACCGAGTCACAGGGTAGGAAGCTTGCTACTAAGCAAACCAATTAATACTTCCTGGTTTTAAAAGTTCTCCATATTAAGAACTGACTCAATGTCCAACAGGATCACAGCTCAAGATGGTATTTTGGCCATAGGCCAAAATGTAACTTCCTTTACCTACCTTAAGCCCCTCTGTCATTTGCAATTTCAGACAGTCACCATATAATCCTACCGTGACCTATTTTTCACAAAAACATTTTAACTTGAAAGTATTTTAAAAAGTTATATCCCAAGGATATTGCTGTATATTAAATATTCAGTTTTCTTACATCTTCTCACAATTAAAAAAAATATTAAATGGGCACTGTCAACTTGAAGTCGTGTTTCCATCTTAAAGTTTTGTACCTGTTGTTGTATAACTGCAAGGATCGCTGACAGAAAGAAAATTAGTGATATTGTCTTCCTTCCCCCGCCCCCATTCACTTTGAGAATTTGATAGTACTTTGCATAGACAGTTTCCTCTTTTTTTTTGTTCGTTGTACTACCTGTCCCATGAAATAGGATGACATTTGTGCACTGCTTATGTACACTCTTTCCTCAAGTTCTGCAACAAAGTGACTAGTAGCAACAGCATCAAGTTCAACTTGACAGTGTCCCTTTTAATTACTGGGAAATAAAGTTTATGACAGTATAGAAACGTATAAAAATTTCTGACCTGTTTGCAGTTCTTCACAACTTCTTGAGAGATCAGAGAATAAAAGAGGTTCATTTCCTTCCATGCCAATAGTATTGCTTACGAGTTCCTATTAAGATCAACAGTGTTACTCCTGTCTAATCAATACAGTAGTGTAATACCTATTATTGTTATAACGCTTGCCTGTTCAAGTTTAATTTATCCAGTGTTCACCTTTGAAAAAGGATAATTAAAGTCATTTTCTTTAAGTACTTCTTAGTAATCAGCATAAACTGAGCATGAGATAATCTTGTTTTGTAGAATGTGTATTGTACATGTTGAAGGCCTCCTGAAACTTTCAAAATAAATTAAGACAAACCTCTGACATGAAAAAGGTCACAGACATACCCCTTTTACAACCTAACAACTGTTTAATACAACTTCCAGTGCATTTTGTTATACCATTAGTCAAAAAAGATGTTTCTTGGAAAACATGGTTCAATTAAAAAAGTTACTGAGTAGTGAACACAGTAATGCTTCAAGTTTATATTTATGGATGAGATCAATACACCAACCTTCACATTTTCCATCAGTAGTTTTACTGGTGTTTTCTTCAGAACAGATCGAAGGCAAGAGGAGCCGTTAAGTGATTGTTCACTGGATGGAAGGTTTCCCTTTTGTGGTGGCGTAACAAGTGGCATGGTTTCATCAAATATCTCCAAGCTCAGTTCTTCTGCAAAGGTAACTTTCTTTCTGCTTAGCTGTGATCCAGTATTACCTCCAACTTCCTCACTGATACACTCAGAAGTAATGTCTTCAAAATGAATATATAAATATCAAGATTTAAGGGCTTTAGATGTAATGTTGAAAATTCAACATTTGTTGCAATACATGCATGCTGCTACTTAGTCTCAAAAGCTGCTTAAATGTGTGAATTCCCCAGAAGTTAGGTTTTTGGTGTTGTGGTCTCCATTAGAGATGCATTATGCATGAGTTACCACCATACAGTATCAGATATGGTAGTTTATTTCCTGTGTTTAAAATATAACTGCTATAATACTGCAATTATTTTCTTTTCTATTAAGATTGTGGCAGCATTTCTGTTATATTTCCCTATTTTCTGGAGGTTTAACATGCAGTTAAGGGACGTGGTCAACGAGAGATGGATTATCACACTTTTATGTGAAATCTATGTTAATCATAAAAAAGTTCCTTAATTATAATCTCACCTTTCTTAGAGTCTAATGATATTTCTATTTCAAGGAATGCTTCAAATAATTACTATTTATGTGACATATGAAACTTTACGAAACACATTCCAAATTGCTGGACTAAATATTTTGAGAGCTGGAAAACTTTTTATATGAGTACTTAACTCCTCATTAAAATAGCTTTTAGAGCTGCAGTACTTAAAGAAAGGAAACATTAAAGTATGAATGAAGAGGCATTGAAAACTTATTAGAACGTAAATATGTAATGTGTTGTAATACTTGTTAGTTATAAAATAAAGCTTTTTAGAAGAGAAAGGCTTTTTAAAGGTAACACCATTAGAGGTTCAGAGAAACAAAGCAAGTTCAGAGTGATTAATAAATATCAAAATTACAGCAAAAGAATCATTTACATGAGACTGTTTCCTATCTTTGGGTTATTTTCTTTTCTGCACTCTTGAGAATCTCCTATTACTCTTGTTGGGGTACAGAATACCTAATTTTCTATTAAATTCTCATTTAAAAGAAGCATTTCCAAATATTGTAGTTTATAGAAAAAAGAGCTGCATAAATCTGGGAACCAGATTAATTTGAGCTTCCTCTGCAGCAGCAATTGAATAGTATTTTATCATTCATGGCACTTTTTTTTGCCAGCATTGGTAATAGAGTACAAAGCTATATTGACTTCTGTTGTATTTGAAACTCCTAATCAGAAAGAGATAGCATCACTGCTTGTGAAATGGAAACATCATTAATAAGGCATATTTAGTTTTTAAACTTCTAACAAAGTATTAACAAAAGTAGTGATGAATCTTCTTACTGCTTGGTGTCTTTGGGATGCCCGTTAGTTGAATAATCTCTAAAGATAAGCTTCCAGATTCAGTAACTGGTGGTGTACAGGGAATTTCCTAGAAAAAGGAAATTATAGCTTTTTACCAGAATATTGATATGCAAGGAAACACAGTAAAACAGTTTTCAAAAAATATAAGAAGTCATGGATATTTTTAAACCAAAAACCTGAACGCAGCTTCATTACTTAAAGTTATTAGAAGTGAACCATAAAGAAAATTTATTTTGTTTGTGCTCATTGAAATTTGTTTCTATGTCTAAATAGTCTTTTTAAAGGAGTGGTTTCAAATGCTTATTTTTCACCTCTGATGTATCAACTCTCATCATCAAGGGAAGGACAAAGAAGAGCTTCTGGAGGACAAGAGTTGGAGCTCTCAATCCTAAACTGAAGGGATGGGGTGCTGAATCTTTTACAAAAAAAATCTTCTCTCTTAGTGTTTGCCAAGTGTTTCAGTTAAACAGCAAATAAATCAAGAACCAAAAAAGTTAAGCTTTCTGACTAAACATCCTCTCTCTCTCTCTCTCTCTCTTCCCCCCCCCCCCCCCAAATGCTCAGTTCCAGTCCTCAACACACACAGGGAAGGCAGGCAAATCAAAACAAAACCAACCTCCAGCCCCTAATTTTAGCAAAAGACAAGCCTGAGGCCCATTTATATATGAAGAAAGAAGAGGATAAAATATTAAAAGGCTTTGCCGTTCATTTGGAAGGCTGTCAGTACAGGACCAAATAGGTAACTTTCTAGTCTATCTGTAGGCAAGGACTGTGAGGTAACTGTTGGCAAATGGTGACTTTAATAGCAACTGCTGCTTATGACTTTCCTTTTTTCTTTGAGCATATAATGCATGTTAAAGAGTCAGGTAATATTCCTTCTGTAGGAATACAGTTTTCATTATCACATTACTAGTCTCGTTAGTTGACTTTGTTGCCACAAAATATCAGCAAGGCCAAAAGCTTATCAGAATTCAAGAGGATTTCAAATGTATGTACATGCGAAAAATCAGAGGTACATTAGTTGGGAAGGAAAATAAGGAAAATAAAGTAGTAATATATTTCAGGGAACAAAGTACCCACTAACTGATGCGGGTTAGGAAGAAAACTTCCCTAAGGGCTGGTTATTGTTGCAGGTTACTTGCACCTTTCTCTGGAGCTTCTGATGGAGGCCACTATCAAACAGGACACCTGACAAGATAGACCAGTGGGCTAGCAATTCTGATGTATGGCATATCTTAAGTAGAACTTGTATTACATCCAGTAGGGTTTCTCTCCCCTTCCCCTATTTGTGCAGAGGCAATAACATGCCTTTTTCCTTGAGGAGGAGAGGCATGGAGAACCTTTGTTTTGCATCTCTTCTGAACAATTACATTAGTTAACCGACATGTTCAAAATTTGTCCACGTGAATCTCATAGTTGTAACAGACAGAACCTAGAGCACACATGGAGGGTGTTTCCAACGAAAAGGTATTGCTCTGTACCATTATCATCAAGCTCTACCCTCACGTAGAACTTTGATTTGATCCATGTACAAGAAATCTACAGATGCCAAATGTAGTAAGTTACAAAATTAAAATAATATTCATTTCTGTAAATGGAAGTTGTGAATTAAACCTGTGTGTGATTACAAGACAAAAGATAACATTGTCTATTAGAACACTTTACAGCACGCAAACACATTTTAAGCCTACACATGTAGAATATTGAAAAAAACAACCAAAAAACAAAACATCCACACCGTGGTATCGGACCCATAATTGCTGGTGACAGAAGAGGAACTAAGGATGACGCAGATGGGGCTAAATTTCAACGTACAGTCAATGCAGTAGTGCCCCCAACAGATTTTTGCTACATCAGCAGTGCTGCTCACAGTGTGAATTTAATTCCTACAAGAGGGATCTGCTGATGCAATTTCATAATTAATTCCCCTCATCCCCTTAAAGATATACACATACCTTTGAAATTGTAGCAGTAGTAGTTTCAATGATGGCCACCTCCTCTGGTGGAGAGAGAATCTTGCATACCTGGATACTGGCTGCAGTTTTATCACCATTAGTTAATTTTTCTTGCAAATTTTCCCTGTAAGCAACACTCTTGCGTTCAGATGCGAACTTTTCGCTCAACTGAGACTGTTCATGCTGTTTTGTAAAAGGTGGTTTGTTCTGAGCTGCATTTGTAAGTTAATAAACAAACCTTAGATTTTCCATGTAGATCATTTACATCCCCTCGCTGCATAAGATAGATAAGCTAGAAGTCTCTCTAGTCAGACAAAATTAAGAATATCTTTTGAATTCTATTTTGCAAATAGTACTGTATTATTTATTTCCATTTTCTTGGGGATTTTAAATAAAGCAAATAACCAAAATTAGATGGTTATTTTGTGGATGGTATGGAAAGCAGTAGTATAAAGGGCTCAGGTAAGTAATAAAACAGAATATAGCAATGTATTTTCTGGCATCTTTTCTATACTTACCATTGAGCTACATTGACTTTTCATGTGCAACGTTTGTTAATTTCCTTTTCCTATCGGATGGCTTAGAGGCCTTAGGGGATAGGGCAACTTATCAATGATTTGGAGTTCTTTCCGCATTTGAGTACATTAATTATATAACAAAGAAATAAAATGTAATTTCCAAATACTACTGCATTTTTGAAGAAGGTACTGGACACCAAATCTTCATATAATTGGAATTGTTACCAGAAATGTAAGGACCAATGCAAAATTTGCAAGAAGTAACTTGATTTCAGTCTATAGATCAATGAATTCATTATGAAAGAGGGGCGAACAATAAAAACAGTGAATAAAAACACATTCAGTGAAAAGTAAAAGACAAGCCTGATTAACTGAAAGGTCCAGTGCGTTCATCTGTTGCCTAAGCGACTTCTCTGATAGTTTTTACTTTCTAAAATTTTATGTAGTACTATTCTGACTATGGTTAGTATACTTTTTGGACAGTTAGTTTACCTTTTTATTCCATGAAACCATGATTCAAGATTCATCTTGAAACTGGGTTATTACAATAGAACAATGATTTATGGTTTCTATTCAGCTCAAAATTAAATTACCATCAACATTATGACATTTTTTGGTTGCAGATATAGATTACTTACAATAGCCTGCTCCCTGGGACACACTCTCCTCCTGCGAGAGCCCAGGAAAGCAAGCCCTCTCTTCGTCCTCTTGCGCTGATTGAAAAGATGATTGGAAGGCAGATATTTTATCCTTTAGCGAGCCAACATTTTGATGTTTAAAAGGGCTGGCCTGCTAGGACATGAAAAAATAATCCATTTATGCTCTTTAAAAGTTGAAACTTACAAATGCTTAAGAGGAGTAAGTATGTTACTACAAAAGAGACAAATAAGTGCATCTTAAAATGGCCTTATGTTTCACTTGGATACTGTCCCCGAGTTCTGTGATGAACAATGTAGAAAAGGGATTAATCTCAAATATACTACTACACAACAATACAGTTTGACTCTCTTTCTCCTACACTTGTCCTTCTGGCTTCCCCATTCACATTCATGTAAACTAAATTGTATGAGTAACAGCATCATTCTATATTTTAGACATAACTACATATAACACTGACATTTTATTTAAAAAAACCAACACATCTAGAACTCCTGAATATTAAATTCCCCATAAGAAATCAACCTCCAGTCATACCTCAGAAGAGGAAAGAAAGGACAGTTAAAATTTTGACTTCAATGACATGTTAGTGATAGGTCCAGTGAAATGAACACTGGACCCCAGGTCTTCAATATGGACAGAACCTTATGATGCACACAGGCACTTTATGATGTAAAAGCATGAACTGAACATATGTAAAAAGCAACTATATCTTAAAGTGATATCTTACAGGATATTAAGAGATGATATCTACATAATTATAGAAATGTTGTTTTGACTCCATAATTAAGGCTGGGGTGGTTTTTCTTGCGCTTAAAAACAGGAATCCAACCTCTTATGTATGAAAAAAAATTAACCTTTCCCAAACTAACAGCACTTTAAGTACAGAATGAATTTAAGATCCATTACTTCATCTAGGAGTTAAAAGTAATTAAAAACTGGGTTCATTAAGAAATTTAATATTTGTGCGTTTTTAAAAATGCGCCTTGAACAGTCTTAATACTCTGTAATTATTGCAAAAACCAAACATTATGAATCCAAGAAATTCAGGAGCTGTATGTACACCTATAGGAAATACAAAAATTTAAAGGTATGACAACACCCACATAAGGCATCTAGCCCTGTAGTGACACCATGAGAAGAAAAAAAATATGAAAAAAGTGAATGATTCTTTCAAGTCCGTCTAATATAATTGGGACCACACCCACTAAACTGCCTTTGTCATAATTATACTGTTATTGCAGGGCAAAGTTGAGATTTTTTGGGCAACTTATATGTGAATCTCCATACCTTAACATGTTCCGATTTATTCTAAACATAACCTTAATTCAGAATACCCTGGGTTTGCAATGTTGGTTTTGAGAGAATTACAACATCACTGTAATATTTTTTTTTATCTTTAGGTTTCTACTATCTACTCTCAACCTTTCCAGTATTTAAACTTGTTTTAATATTCCAATACAGAACAAAGTTTTTCAATCCAATAACTCAAACAGATGTACACACTTTGAGGAAGTTTAACAAATGGGCTGTAAAAACAGCCTGAGTCTGTTCTAAAGCAAAGTTTTTAAGTAGCCCTCATCTAACATGTTTTCCTCTAAGATTTTTTAAAAGGGGGTTCATTAACATTACTTGAGCAACAAATATATAAGGAAATAGCTAGCAAACCCTGGGGTGGGATATGGGAGAAGAGGGAGGAATGAAGAGGGTCTCGACAGTTTTCGAAGTGTAGCTTTACCTTCGCATTCTTAAGTGTTAAGTATCATAAGTAAGTCCATTGTTATTTCTATTTTTGTTTTCTTCCTTCAGACATGCCTTCTCTTTCCTTCAGTCCAGGTTAGGCCTGGTCTTCACTACAGTTAGGTTGACATAAGGCAGTTTACGACAACCTAATTATGTCAGTGTACACACTACAGCCTTGCTCCCACCGATGTAAGTGCCCTACTACACCAACATAACTCCACCTCCATGTTAGGATGATGAAGTGTCTGCATAGACACTGTGTTCCTTACATTGGCTGTTTGCTGTCTTGTCAATTTCACAGCTCTGCTGGAGCCCTGACATTCACAGGAAAGCCCAGCTCCTGGCTCCCAGCTTGAGCTGCCTACCACCCCACCCCCCCAAAGCTGGGAACCCAGCTGTCCCCAGCCCTAAACTCCGGGTGTGGATCTCCCCGCCAGAGGCCTGAAGCCCCAGGAGGCTTCCCTCCCCACCCCGCTACCAGGAAGGAGGCGAGAAGCCCAGTGGGCAGCTGGGCTCCAGTGGGGAGCTGAGAGCTCTGGCTCTCAGCCCCCGTCACTGTCCCTCTTCAGTTGGTGGAAGCGCTCCTGGTGAGGGCACGCGCCACCAACAGGTGGGTACTGTGGACATCAGCCACCACAGTAATTACTGCGGTGACTAAGTCGACCTAACATAGGTCAACTAAGACAATAGTGTAGATATATCCGTAATCTGATTTTCTTCATATTCAAAATCTAAACTAAAAAAAGCTTTTGTCTATAAAAGTGAAATGGTGAACATTATCACATTCATTCAAGATGTGAAATATCTGAAGCTGATTTCCTCCACTAGCCATGTTGCACAACTCTGAAAAAAATTCCCACCTTTGTGAAAGGGTCTTCGGTTCTGTTCCTCCTTTGTTGGGCAAGGTATCGAATAAGGCTATTATTTTCAGGGGAACCCCGTACTCCAATTGTAGATCTGCGCCTAAGTTTTAAAGCCATGGATTTCCCTGAAATGAAAACAATGCAAGAAGAAAAACACAATGAAGCTTAAGGAGAACACTTACAAGACTGTTAAAATAGCAGGAATTCTATTTAAAAAATAAAAAAATTCTGTTGCTTCTATTTAAAAAATGTCGGTGTTATGCAAAGTTTTATATTTGCAATGTTGTCTTCATTAGAAGGAAAAATAAAACAGCAAGCATTTGAAACCTTGGTTGTGTATTACTTAACTCACAGGAAAAATTAAAATACTGTTAGACAAGGAAAACTCCACAACAGTTTTGGGGAAGAAGTAAAAGTGTGTAATATCTCTCTCTCGCTCTCGAAAGTGTGTGTGTCTGTGTGATCTCTCTCTAGAAAGTATAAAACAGTTTCCTTTCTGGATACAAAAGACAATCAGTTAAACAGTACTGTGATGCAGAAAGTTAGGGAAACCAAGAAAAGGTTTTCACAGAAAGTAAAAACAAAAAGGTTTAAAAAGGAAAAACTTCCTCAAATCAATCCTTGGGCAGCCCCTAGGTGTCCCCTTCCTTGGCAGCATGAACGTTCTTATACTCAACACTTCTCCAGAGTACAAGACCCAGGAGATAGAAAGTTAATGCTGCAATGATCAACATAAGCTTTCATGGGAAGTTCTGCTGGAATTTCCACTGGGTTTGGGGCTAACAGTGGGAGAGAATGGTGCCATGAACGACTACCCTCCCTCAGCCCTCTAGCATTGAGAAAAAAAACCCAAAACAAAACCCATACATCCCCAAACTGAGGCCTAACACCGTTTGTTTCCCTGGGGGAACCATACATACAGTTCCTAGATAGGTTACTAAACATGTTTGGCATCCTGCTTTGCACTTTTGTGCCTTTAGACAGGGACAGTGGAAAATTGTAATGTTAATGTAGCTAGAATATATAAAGAAGCTGTGCAATAATCACCATTACTTTACCACGGTGTAAAATGATCATCATTTGGATTTCAAGAAGCCCTACCTACTGATTGTGAAATGGCACACTTAGTTGTACTTATGAGTCTGTGCCACTGACAGAAACATCAACATTTGGCTATAAAGTACATGGGATGAAGAAAGTTCCCTATGTTACTTTTGCAAAATTTCCTCCAGCTGATCCTATTCCCATGATTTCATGTTGGCTGAACACAGCTTTAGGAAGTCAGAGTATTTCCCTTCTACCCAAGAAAACATATGATTAATAGGAAATTACTCTATATGCCAAGTACGGTGAATGTTGGACAAATCCTCACAATTTCTCTCTCCTGCACTATTTCCAACTCGTTGCTTATAAAACCTATATCTATTATTACCAGAAATGCCCATTATGTCTTATTACTCTGTGAATGAAACTGCCATCCACCCAATCAGATAAACCATTCAGAAAATAAATCATTTTTCCATTTTGCATGGTCATATTTAACTCAGCATATCTGCATTATGGGTGTCTTATGCTGTTTATCTATTACGGCAATATAAACAGTCAGACTTAAAAGCACCTTCAACAATTTGGATCTTTTGTGTCTGTGAGAAGCCAATTCTGTTGCCTATTTCAACAGTATTTCCAGCTACATCAGCAATCTTGGGATTTTTATAACAACTTTGTTTTGTTTTCATTTTTTTAAATAGACGGATATCATCATAAATTAAGACACTCAGATTTCCAATAAGTTCTCTTAAATGACAGCTTCCTCCCACCACATTTCAATCCAATTTAAGAGCATTTTCCATTTAAAAGTGGTCTCAAATGCCCTAATCTTCTGGAGATGGATTCATGTCCACCATTAAATATTTAAGGGAATGTAAATTATGCAAGATACCAGATGTGTTCTCACTCACATATGAAGCACAATATTTTGAAATTTTCATTTTTAGAGTCACCTTATCAACCCTTACCTACAGATGGCTTAGCAGTAAAAGACTCTGGAGTAATCCCAAATTCAGCTATAGTTACACTAGCAAAATCAATAGGTTTCTTCATTAGTTTCTCCAAGGTTCCACAATCAGGTTTTACATCTGCTTCACCTTTGTTTGGCGTCAGATAGTGTGCAGCATCCAAAAATGTAGGTCTGCCTTCTGAAAAAGGACTTTGCAGTTTGTCTAATGTCAAAAAGGACAAAGGAGGTTCAAGTAAGTTTCCTTTTTGTTTAACAGAAAGGCTTTCATTAACTGTTAGATTACTATCATCCTTACTATTCTGATATGATTTTCTCCTCACATATTTGTTGCATTTCATTCTGGGTTTCTGCACATTTGTGGGGCTCCTGCCATTTAAATTTTCCATTTCTGAAACCTTTGTGCTTTTTGATTCATCCACTCTGACAATTTTGTCTTTTGAAACAGGCATAGAAGAAATATCTCTATCTTCTTCAATAATTCCATTCATATTTTCTTTGATGTCAGCAACAGTGTTTACAATTTGTCTAGATTGTCTGCGCATAGTCAGTGCTGTATTCTGATCTTTCAAAAAAATACAATCAGTCTTCTTGTTCTCTTGTAATCACGGCTCTGTCAGTAAGAACATGTTTATGGTTTTTTGTAAAAGCAACAGCCACAACATGCAGATGGTGTAAAGTTGTTAGAAGATGCAACTGTCCTTCCTATGGAGGCAAGTATGAAATGTTAGCTATGAAGTTTACTGTAAATATCAGATATTATATGCACAGTATTCTGAAGTATGTGGATGTTTATATTAAACACACACACAAAAACTATGCTAATGCAACATTAGGGTGGATATTTCCAAATCACCGAAGTCAGAAAATTCAAGACCCCTTCAAAAAATCTATTTTAAATCTTGCCCCTTGTGCATATAGTTTTTTGTGTTAATACTTCAGAGTGACAATTTTAATGTGCAGTAGAGTTCTGTTTATATAAATGTCACTACTTAGATTTTTTTTGAAACTCTGAAGTCTTGAGTCACAGATCTTGCATTTAGTTTTGTCACATTGAAATAAACGTTAGATTTAAGTGTGTAGAACTATAGATATGATCGCACTGGAACGCTGAAGCTTAATTTGTGGCACTTATCACACATTGAATATGAGATGCATTTATTTCAATGTATGATTGAGAGTTAAATGTCTTCTCCCACACATACACAATTAAGCATTCAAACATACACTTGGCCAAGATTTTCAAAAAGTGAATGCCTAAAGTTAACTTAAGTCTGTATTTTGGCACCTAACTAAATGGTTTGATTTTACAGAAGTGTGGAGCACCCAAAACTCCCACTGACTTCAAGATCTATTGGGAGTTCAACCAGTCATACATTGTAAAAGGGCTGCACTGCTAAAACTTGCACTTTTATTACAACTTGCAGTCCAGAATCCCAGTTATCTTTTGGCAGATATTGACAACACCACACAAGCAAGAAAGTGAATACCAGCTAGCACAGGGGTCAGCAACCTTTCAGAAGTACTGTGCCGAGTCTTCATTTATTCACTCTAATTTAAGGTTTTGCGTGCCAGTAATACATTTTAACGTTCTTAGAAGGTCTCTTTCTATAAGTCTATAATATATAACTAAACTATTGTTGTATGTAAAGTAAATAAGGTTTTAAAAATGTTTAAGAAGCTTCATTGAAAATTAAATTAAAATGCAGAGCCCCCAGGTCCGGTGGCCAGGACCAGGGCAGTGTGAGTGCCACTGAAAATCGGCACGTGTGCCATAGGTTGCCTACCCCTGAGCTAGCACATTCATTAGGGAAATCTTCAACTTCTGAGATAATGTTCATCTAACCATAACAGAACAAATCAGTTTGTTCATTTAAATAAAAAGAAAACATTTTACCACCCAAAGTAGGGTAATAGGATAGTGTCAAGTTAAACAGAACAAAAAAAAATAAACCACCCAAAATTAAGCCCAGTTTAGCACAAGTCTTGCACTATAGCATCACAACAATGCTTAAGTAAGCTGTGTCACATTGTGACTATTATTACAAGAACACTGCAAAGTAACTAATGCTACAGTTCTTCATTATCAAAGCAGCCCCTCCCACTTTGAAAAGCGGAAGACTGCTTTGGTACATGGCATAAGTAACGTGGGGAAAAGGCCGAGATTGCCAAGTATTAAGAGTAGGTCGTTACTTTAAAAATAACAGATGCTTTTAAAGAAAAAAAGCCTGCTGTACCATGCTGTGCACGTGGCTTGCTTGACAAGCACACAATCTGGTCCTTCCTTCCACATACCTATTTCTAATTGTTTTATTGTCCCCTTTGTTGGGCTAACATCTGAAGTTAGATTGGCAGCTGTTGGGGGTACAGGAGGTGTCTGGCATATGACTGGGCCACATAAAGAAACGGAGGGCGACGGGGATGGGTAGAAAAGAGGAGAGGGGACGGTTGGACGGGCTCGCTGTTGGTGCACGTTCCTCTCCCCCCACCCAAAGGAGGTGCAGTGGGGGCTGCGCGAAGAGAAAGGCAAGTAGACTGCACTGCTTCTCAGTGCTGTCACTGGAGGGTGCAGCAGCAGCAGCAACTGACAAAAAGGTCCTGCGAGGGAAGGTGAGAGGGCCCCGGGAGGGGCAGCGGAGAAGAGCCCCAGTGCCCAAGGGTCTAGTCCCGCCCCCCCCCCATATAGATCCAGTTCTTTCCATGGGCATTATCTCGTTTTCTACAATCCCCCTTCGTATCCCCTCTAACCCCCATCCCCCTCTCATATCCCCCTCCCCTTCTATCCCCCCTCTCATATCCCCCCAGCCCCCCTCCCCCTCTCTCATATCCCCCCCCAGCCCCCCTCTCATATAACCCTTCCCCTCTATCCTCCCTCCATGTCGCATATTCCCCCTCTGCCGCCCCAGCCCCCCACTCTCTCGCATACCCCCCCCCACCTCACCCACAACGGTTCCCGAATCCTGGACGATCCGACCGCGGGGAAAACTACGGCTGAGAGGCTGGACCCGCCTCTTCATTCAAACTCATGCCAAGCCCTGCACATGCGTGTTCCTCCGCAGGGTCAGCCCGCCCGCACTGAGAGCCGCCCTCCCTCCCAGCCGTATCAACCTGCGCACATGCCATCCAAACCAGCGATGGGGGAGAAGGAAGAAGGCCGCCTCCGGCAGGTTTAGGGGCTCAGATAATCTCTGAAAACCTCTGCGAGAGACAGGACTATTTTCCCTGCAGCGAGTCCCGGCAGCGCGCTGGAAAAACAGCTTCGACGCGATTGGCTAGCGTATTAGTTTTGAAATATAGCCCATTAAACGGCCGGTCCAGTCCCACGTGACACACGCCAGCCAATCAGAATTCTAGGGAGTAATTTTTCAAGCTGTTTGGTCATCACGAGTAACGCCCTGCCCTTCTCAAGCCCCCTCGCTCTTAGAGCTCTGATTGGACAAAACCGAGACCCCGCCCCCCCGAGACAGAACGTTCCCCCCGTCAATCCTCCCTGCCTAACCTCCACACCTGCATGAGAGACGCCCCTCCCTTGTCTGCCTCCCATTGGGCAAGAGGAGTGGGAGTGGGTCTCCGATTGGGGCTGGGCTATGTCACTCAGAGGTGCTGGCTTCCGGGTTTGGCGGCGACGCACCGTGGCCTCAGGAGCGCTGGTAGTATGAGGCGGGTCACCCTGTTCGTCAATGGCACCCCCAAAAACGGGAAGGTGAGGGGGGGCCTGGCGAAGGGGGGGAGCGGTTTTGAGGGGGAAGGAGGGCTCTGACCCCGGGGGGGGGGGTGGGAGAGTTAATGGGGGGGGGGCCTTGGAGGCGGGGTGGAGCTCGAGGACAGAGGAGATTTGGGGGACGGGAATTTGTTCGTCTCTAAGGTGCCACAAGTACTCCTGTTCTTTTTGCGGATACAGACTAACACAGCTGCTACTCTGAAACCTGAAGTCTCCAGGAATTAAAGATTAATCCTCAGTTTAAGACAGGGGTCGGCAACCTTTCAGAAGTGGTGTGCCAAGTCTTCATTTATTCACTCGAATTTAAGGTTTCGCGTGCCAGTAATACATTTTAACGTTTTTAGGTCTCTTTCTATAAGTCTATAATATACAACTAAACTCTTGTTGTATGTAAAGTAAATAAGGTTTTTAAAATGTTTAAGAAGCTTCATTTAAAATTAAATTAAAATACAGAGCCCTCAGGATCGGTAGCCAGGACACAGGCAGTGTGAGTGCCACTGAAAATCAGCTCATGTGCTGCCTTTGGCACGTAGCCATAGTTTGTCTACCCCTGGTTTAAGATGATGTCTTGTGATGAAATCTCCAGGAATTCATCCAATGAAAGTTGGCAACCCTACTCACAGTGTAAATCCTTGTGCATGGGTTGTGGGTGCCCGTGCAGGCACCATGTTAATTTGGCTGGGGTAGTGGGTCCAGGTGTTTGTAAATCATACTGGGTGCAACTTAAATACCAGTACATGATGCATCTTTCTCTGGTGCAATGTAAGTAACAGGATGGATACAAATCAGGGTTTTTTTTTATTTAAATTTGATTTTATTTTACTTCAAATTATGTGTTTCTTTTCAAAAAGATATACCTGTTTAAAATGAAATCTGAATTTAATACAAAACATATAAGACCTACATTTATTATAATCTCTTAAAACATTTAAATAATAAGTAAATATATTGAATCCATGAGCCTCTATCAAAAACTTTGAGTTAAAGTCTACATTTCCATATAAAAGAAAGAGTCGAGGGAAAACCATGTGACTTTTGAGGTCAAACTTTATAAGTGTGGCACAGTAGTTAGCCTAAGTAATTTAGGAGACTGTCTGATTTTCAAAATACTTAGGCATGTAGGAACTTAAGCACCACTCTCTTTCACTTACGTATATATGAAAACTTTCCTAGACCTGAAATAATCAGCTTAATTCACTGGCTACAGTTAATCTCTCTCTTTACTTAATCATTTAGTTGTAAATATGAAACATTTTTTGATGAGGTTTATGTATCCAAAATATTTAAGGTTGTTTTGTTTAATAAAAACAAATTGTATATGCTGTTTTATGTGTTTGTTTAAATTCCAGTTACCGTCCTAATACAGCTTGACACAAGTAATGAGCAAAAATTTAACCATCTAGTAAATAAGCAATATATCATTCACCATTTCCTAATATACTAAAAATGTACAATTAGTAAGAATCTGAAAATATGCTATATAATTCCTCAGATAAATGTATATAGTTACAATGTATCCTCTGAGGTAGCAAAAAGATATGCCAGTTTTAGTGTAAAGACTCTCTTTAGATGTAAATAACCATGAAAACATGTTGATCTTAACCAAGGAGAGGACTGTGTTTTTAGAAAATACCTGAAGTACAAATGGAAAAGTTGATTAAAATCGATGATTTAAAACGAGGCTTTCCACTTGGTGATTTAAACAATGATTTAAATAAATCCACCCTGTTTAAGTACCATGAGGTTGCTGATGGTGCAGGCAGGGTTTTCAAATCTGTCTATAAAGGTGGATTTTTTTTTTCAGGCACAGCAATCGGTATGCACAAATTTTGTGTGAACGACTTAAGTCCTGCTAACTTGTTTGTAGCTGTTGAGGTGGGGGAAAAATACTGCAGGGTTGTGTGGGTAGACATGTTGCAATAAATCTACAGGCATATATCTTGGGTACTCATGTTTTGAAAAATTTCCCTCAGTCTCCTAGTGTAGTCTGATTGTAATACCAGTATGTAATAGTCGTAGTAATAGTTTTTACTTCTAAAATCTCTGGCCCTGCAGAGACATTATAACCAAAACAGCAATTAAACCTCTTAAGACAATATATAAACTTAATAGTGTCTGTGTATGAATCATATTTACCTGGAGGGAATTGTTCTATAAATATCCTTCTATTATACACACAAGGGAATTGCCTTTAACCTCTGGTGAAATCTCTAATTGTTATGGGTTCTCTGTGCCTTGCAGGATTAGACCCTTAATTGTCTTCTCCCTGCCTCCAATACACGATCCCTCTTTCCTTCCCTCCCTCAAACAAGGAAGTTCAAGCTTTTTTAAGTTTTAGTCAATATTTTTTATCGTATTAAGAATAAGATGTTACACTATTAAAATTAAGAAATAAATGACTTATAGGGATGCTAGAATTTCGGTGCACTTTGTTAAGGATATATTACCATGTACTTGTTACATATAATAAACTTCAGCCTCATCTGCAGCAATTCCTTTTCATGGCTTGGAGACTGAATTATCCTTTCATTCCCTAGAGTGGGTCCCTCTAGGATAGGTTTGGGAGACACAGGCAGGACAGGATGGGGGAACTTTGCATTGCTGTCCATCCTATACCAGTTCTATGGGTAGAATATAGTAATTCAGTATCAGTAGCCTCTTTCAAGAACATCTGCATTTGCCCGAATTTTTCACTGATCCTCTTTGTTATGGCCTAGTCCTACTTCTGTTGAAGTCCATGGGAATGGGATTGAGCTCATTAAGAGTGAGCATATGTAAAGTATTCACTAACTTTTGGGGGGGGGGGGGGATTTCAAAGAGACTAGAAATTCCTTGCTTGAGTCATGGTTCCATGTGGTTAAAGTCACATTCACATTGTCATTGTTAATGCAGGTCCTGCTCTGTTCCTTCTAGTTTTCAGTGACAGGTCTTAAATTAAAGTCTGCAGGCTGCTTATGGTTCAGTTTTTATAAATAGCCATCTAAGGCTGGATTGGCCTTTAGCCCAAAATTTAATGTAGGGTTGGTTTAATGTGAGATATTTCCTCTATCGGGAGGGAGATATGCATGCACTTTCAATAATAGACTCTGTGATGGCCTGTCTTTTCCATCTCCAACTACCATGATATATCTAAACTTTCAGTTATCTGCTGACAAATGATCTTAAACTTTACTCACTGTCTGAGTCTTCTGAAATAATCTCTGAAGGAGGAGAGTGGCTCAGTTCTCAAGGCTTAGCCGGTGTACAAATCTTAAAAAGAAATGATGACCAACCGTCAGGTATTAAAATATGCTCCACCTTGTATTTAGCTGTGACACTCTAAGTACCTTTCCAAGATCTGAAGAAGAGCTGTGTATAAACTCAAAAGCTTGTCTCTTTCGCCAACAAAAGTTGTTTCAATAAAAGATATTACCTCACCCACCTGGTTAGCTCCTTTTCCCACTTGCCTTAGATCTATATCTCATGAGTTATTTAACTGGAATGACAGAACTGACTTAGGCTATGGCTACACTTGCACTTTAAAGCGCTGCCAGCTCTCCCAGCGCTGTCCGTACTCTACCTCCCTGTGGGGAATAACGTACGGGGCTTTGACCACACTGGCGCTTTGCAGCGCCGCAATTTGCAGCGCCGGAGAGGGTGTGTTTTCACACCCTGCTGCAGCGCTGCAAATTTGCAAGTGTAGCCATGGCCTTAGTCTTCACTGTTGCAATGGAAAGCAATGTTAGAGAGCCCTGGAACAGAACAAATGTTTATTTAGTTGAAAACTAAATATTGCTCAATCAGTATATACAAATACTTGCAATATTGGGGGTCCTTTCACTGCTTATTGCCACTTCACCAAATTCAGTCCTGGAGTAACCAGGTTCAAGTCATTTGATTTCAGTGGAGTTAAGCTCACTTATATTGGGGCTCAGTTTGGCCCATCGTCCCCTCCTTGAAATCCTTAGTTGACTTTCTCTGTGAGCAGCAGGATGCCTGGCAGCCCTGGCCCTGTGGGAAAGGTTATTAAATTGCTGCTTTCTTAGCCAAGGCCAGTAGAACTGTATAAATTGACCAGTACGGAGATATTGCAGCAGGAAGTGCTTCTACAATACTGTGCATCTAATATTCTTTCAGCAGCTATCTTCATATCTTCTCTGTTTATGCACATAAAAGCAGTAGTCTTATAAATGTCAGCATTTGTTTCCTTTTCTGCTTTCTTGAAACTTCATTTATTTTCCGCCCTTCACCCTCCCCTCCTGCAAACGCACCTGCACATTACTTTTGTCCTTCACCATATTTTTAGATTTTATTAGGGTGAGGTTTTTTGGTCTCAGTCCAGTGAGGATCAGTTATATAGTAGATTTCCCCTCACCCTCCTCACTTTTTGACAGCTCTTTCCGTTCCCTTTTTTCTCATCCAAACAAAAATAGGCAGTGTGGTGATTAGGAAGAGGCACTGAAACCATAAATAATGTATTGGGTTGGAACTGGCTAAGCTTGTTCTGACACACAACAAAATTGGTGCTTGTCTTGTACCTTGAGCAGTACTCAGTTCTCCCAGTCTGTATTTTGTGGAGATTTGACTTCAGGGACCTTCTCAAGACCCTGATATCATTAAACACCTGACATTTCAAGTGACTGGGAAAGAGGAGATGGAGAAATAGAATGGAAAAGAAATCCACAGCTATGACAGCATTTTAATGCTTCGGTGTTTTTTTTTTTTTGAGTAAATGCCACTAACAGGTTTGATTCTGTTTCTTCTATTCCAATCTGTTGCTAGGGTTGGTTATGATAGCACCCCTAGTCTTCCCACTTGACAAATGGGAACAATTGGATCACTGTGCTTTCTGCTAGGTTTTATACATATGGTACATCTGCCAAAGTCAGAAGTTTAGTTATGGCTGCAGTAAGTGGCTGGGCTGGTGCTCTCATTGATGAGTGCAATATCAATAATTGGTTATTGTACTACTTGGCTTCAGAATATTTAAACAGTAACTTAGTGAAAACAAATCAAGGTGGGAGGAACTATGTCAGCATTGTGTTTTGTCTAACAATATCTTGCATTTCTAAAATTCTTGGCACTTGTATAGCAATGCATGTGGTCAGAGCACTGCACAAGGAATAACTGGCTATTCCTCCCGCACAGGTAAAGAAGTAATAGACTTCCTACTTTGCACATGGGCAAACTGACATACAAAAGTTGTTATTCACCTGCAGAAATACACAAAGCCAATGGCAGATCTCCTGGTCATCCTCATCACTTTATTATTTATGCCTCTCACCCCCAATAACTGATGTATGGCATAAAGTAGTTGGTCACTTTATGATGGCAGCTTTCCTGAACCTATTTTGCACTGATTACAGGCATGGTTATTTGTCTGCTTGGACAAATAAGGATGGCTGTAATCCGTGCAAAAAAGATGGAGCAAGGCATGGAGTGACCTATGGTCTCCATGGGACATGCTTATTACAGAGGAATGACCACAGGCTACACTGTTCAATTCCATATACTGCCTTTGGATCATGGGTTGATAGTTGGCAATACCTGGTAATTTAAAAAAAAAAAAAGTGTCCGTGGTGTGACACATCAACAAACTAGTTTCTCTTTTGGTACAAAAAATAGAGATCTGTTGAATGATAGAGCATAGTGCCAATTTGCTTAAGAGTTATGCTATTTTTGAGAGCTTAGTAACATTATTACCTGTCCACAGATTCTTATTTTTGTTTTTACACAATGTGTAATTAACCGCTTGAACTTGCTCCTACGGGATACTGTTGAGACCAAGAGTTTAGGATTCAAGAAATGCTTGCACATTTATATGGACAATGAGAACATCTAAAATTAAGTTAATATATTTTTTTATAAGGGATATAAACCCTCAAGATTCAGGCCACAAATCAACCACTATGTGATGGGGGTTAGGAAATGCTCATGAGTAGGCTGTTCCAAATTGCTCACTAGTTTATTGAACTTTCCTCTTGAGCATCTGGTACTGGCTACTTTCAGAATGGACTTCATGTATCACTGGCCTGATCCGGCATGACACTTCTTATGTTCCCAAGTGTAAACACTGTGATACCCTGGAGGCTCACTTCCCACCCCCTTAGCTGTTTATTCTTGGGGACTTGCTGTGTGTTTTGTTTCAAAGAAATTTTGCAGTAATTTCATGAGCAGTAGAATGGAGAGAGAATTAGAGGGATTTAAAATAAGAGGCTTAAGTCCTACTAGATAGAGTAGGATTCTAATCGTCATTGAACATTCAATAAAAAATGTTTTTTAAAAATCCTTTAATGCTCAAGGTATTTCTTAGTTATTCTAAATACACAACCAAAGCAAACTTTAAAACTGTTTCAGCTCATTAGAGAGGACCATTAGATTGTGGCGCGAGGGCTTGTTTTTCCCCCCTTCATATTAAGTATAGATAATGTGTGTTCTTCTTTTTAAAAGAGTAGTTTAAATGTCCAGAAAAATTATCCACATTCGGTATCTGCAGCACTAAATTACCTGTCTTCTGTTTATAGGTGGTGGCTGTTTATGGGACATTATCAGATTTGCTGTCTGTGGCTAGTAATAAGCTTGGAATAAAAGCGACCAGTGTGTACAATGGGAAAGGTGGACTCATTGATGATATCGCATTGATTAGGTAATGTTTGTCCAAACAAAAGCTAACTTAATTGATATGGATACTGATATGCTGTTATATGAAAATATATGAAGAAAGTGCTATAGAAGCCATTCGAAAAGCAGTTTGTGTAGATACTGGTTAGAAAACTTAGGGCTGTCCTCCTGGATCTTCAATAACTAGACTTTAATAACCTGCCTCTAACAGTGGTCAATACCGGGTGCTTTAGAGGAAAGCAAATCCCATCACAAGTGCCCCTGGTCAGTTATGAAATGCTGCATGACTCTGTGGATTCCATCCTGAACCTTGTTTGAAGTCATTTTATGCCCTGAAGCAAGAGAGAGTTAACATTTCCCCCCTTTAGCATTCTCCTATCTGCAGATCATCTTATGTTTTAATTTGCCAAAACAGACATGCTATGATATCATAGCCAAAGTGTTGTTTTGGGTTTCTTTTAATTTTGAGGAGAAATTAAACTGCTTGTATAAGTTGAATGTCATGACATTTAACACCGATCTGAATTGTTATACAGAAATGTGTATTCTAAAGGGATACCAATGCACACACCATGTATGTGGCTTAATCCTTCAGCCCTTCCACCTGTGAGGATTGGACATGTAAGACTGTATTTACTTCAGATGAGAGAACAGATACACCTCTACCCCGATATAACGCGACCCAGTATAACATGAATTCGGCTATAACGTGGTAAAGCAGTGCTCTGGGCGGGTGGGGCTGCACACTCCGGTGGATCAAAGCATGTTCGATATAATGCGGTTTTACCTAGAACGCGGTAAGATTTTTTTGGCTCCTGAGGACAGCGCTATATCGAGATAGAGGTGTACTATACATTTTACAGGAGATACTTAGCAAGTTTAGTTCAGTTCATTAGTTGTAACGGAGGGCTTGATTGTTGCCTGGCTTACGTTGGTGTAAATTGGGAGTATCTCCATTGAAATTAAGTGTTACATTCAAAATCAATAGGAGATCAGAACTGGATGCTAAGGCTCTAAGTAAATGATAATCAATTTCCATTGCCTCCAACTGATTGGGAAAGGGTTAACCCTGGACTAATGACTTGTTATACAAAAGTACTCACTTTTTTTCCTTTTTCCCCCTAGGGATGATGATGTTTTGTTTGTTTGCGAAGGGGAGCCATTCATTGGTAAGTGTGTGTTTGGGGGGGGGGGGTGACTAACGTTTTGCCTTATGAAGAAACAGATTTGAAGTAAATGTAAAATATATATGAAAATTCTTTTCACCAGTGTGCAAACAGTTTTCAGAAAAGGTATCTTATGTGGGGTTATTCAGAAATATACTTGACTAAAGATCACTTTGTACATTTCATCAATGTAGATCCTCAGACAGACGTAAAATTTCATGAAGAACTAACAGGGTCGCACACGGATTGGTTAACACTAAATGTTGGAGGCCGATACTTTACAACTACACGGTGGGAGTATAACTTTAATTTTTGTTTTCAAAGAACTTTAGACTTCCGTGAGTCGATACTGATAATTACATTAACCACTGTATGTTCACTTGGTGAGTCTTCAGAGGGCAAATAAAAATTTTTTGAAAAAAATCACTTATTTGGGAGAAAATCTTTCAATGCAGTTATCTTATTGGACACTATTACTGATTTAAAATAGCTTTCAGATGGTATTAAAAACTTGCCAGAAAATTATACTTGGAATCTTCTCTACTGTACTTTTTAATCAAATAAGCTTTCTCCTTGTAAGATGTCTTATGAGAATAAATTTGACCTAATACACTATACATGTTATGAAAATAGGTCTGGTACAGCATTGTAATTTAGAGGTATGTCTCTTTCATAACTGTAGGTACAGCAAATTCTTGATTTTGTTTCAGTGTACCTCTTGAGCTAGACAAGGTAAAGATAAATTGAGTTTGCTTTATTTTCCAGGAGCACTTTAGTCAATAAAGAACCTGACAGTATGCTGGCCCATATGTTTAAAGATAAAGGTTGGTATTTTGAAATAGACTTATTCCTTAAAGTTAGCAGAAACACTTAATTTTTTTTTTAAAGATACCCCTCCTTATGAGTATGTTAGAGTACCAAAACAGAACTTAGAATGCTTTACTTTTCACCAGTTGTGCTTAACGTTTGCATGACATCTTGAAAATGTAAATTACAACTAGTAATACTTATGAATGCTTTTAGTTGCAACTCATTCTGATTTGACCATTGTTTCAGTTAATGCAATCAGTGTGCTAACACTGTTCAAGAGACACAAATACAGTCCATGCTCCAGTAAAACTAAAACAGTCCAGTTCTGCTCCGATTTATATTGATTCACCTGCTGGTTCTCACGCTCTAACATAAATTGTGTTTTGGATTCAGAATTGCCCCCTCTTTTTTTAGTTTCCATTCTCTTCCAAATTGTGTCCCTTTCAAGTCAATCTTTTATTTAACTCATTACAATCTGTTACTTTGAGGGGTGTGAGGATACTTTGTGGCAGTAGTAATCTGAATATGAAAAGTTCTCACGGTATCAAATTTAATACCATGCATATTTTTTTGTGTGGAAACAGATGTCTGGGGGAATAAGCAGGATCACAGGGGAGCATTCCTAATTGATCGCAGTCCAGAATACTTCGAACCAATTCTGAACTATTTGCGTCATGGGCAGCTCATTGTAAACGATGGCATTAATTTGCTAGGTGTGTATTATCTGTGTGACATCCCTAAAATTTATTCACCCTCAAAGGTTAAACTCTGCCCCTAGGTACATTCATTGGCGTCAATAAGAGTTGTATATGTATATCTGAGGGGTTGTAGATGTTTTAAAAACTTTGGTACATTTGTTATTGATTAAGTTTAATTCTGTGATTTACAGTTGAATGAAAATAAAATATTCATACCTATTCAACTTGAGAGTTGTAAGGATTCTTGGCATGCCCCAACCTATTAGTATAATTCTGGGTATGATTCCTTAACCCGCATGTACTCCAGAACTTCTACACTGCTTGTATTGGAAACACACCGTTACGAAATTGATGAATGATTTTTCCTTTAATCTGTGGTCTCCTTTCCTCCACCCCAGTTACATCTAATTAATGGTTGACAATTATATTATGTATTTCTTGTGGACTGTTTAAATTCACCAAGAGATGGTTTTTTGTCTTCCTGAGAGTTAAAAGGTAAATTGGGTGGGGGAAAAATTGAATTTATGCACTTGCAATCCTGGGGACAGATCTTGTACATCTTAGGAGGTTTTAAACTTCCTCATATCCCAGCGAAGAAGGGAACTTGGCATCATTCAGGAAAGGGCCCTTATTTTCTAAATAGCCAAGTAACTTTTTCTTTTGTTAGGTGTTTTGGAAGAAGCCAGATTTTTTGGTATTGATTCATTGATTGAACATCTGGAAGTAGCTATTAAGGTAACTTTTCATTGCATTTGACTGTACGTCTTGGGGTTTGTTTGTTTGTTTGTTAAAGCAATTTTAGCTCTCACTTCTGTAAATATTAGTTTTAAACTCTTTTTGATGCAACTCTCTTGCAGAATTCTCAGCCAGCTGAGGATCATTCTCCTATATCCCGGAAGGAATTTGTCCGATTTCTGCTGGCAACCCCAACTAAGTCTGAACTGCGCTGTCAGGTATAATACAAACATGGCTTTGAACTATAGTACTAGAGTCCAATAGCAAAATGCCCTACATCTCATGTGACAATTAGTGATGTGAAGTCCAAGCCACGTGTGTGGGGTTTTCCTTTTTTCCCTTTTAATTCCTTTTAAATGTGAGACAGGAGGTTTTGATTCAACGATATGGCTAATCCAGGACCAATCATGCAGGGAAAAAAAGCCCTTCCGTTTTGCTTTTTGTCTTTTATTATATTCGGTTGAAGGTTTCATGTAGCAGCCATTCATCAAACTAATCAGTTCCCTATTTAAATGCAAAATGAACTAACATAACAAGGACAATGTGTATGAGGTTTTGCATTTATATTTCATTAGCTCTCAGATGGAGCAGAAGGTGTTCTTGCGTCTTTTTCTTTGGTTTAAGGGACTGAACACTGGTTAGCCTTGTGTAATATTGTAAGCTCCTTACATAAATTCACCTTTCTGGGAACGTATTTAAGATCTGGATTTAAGTATAATACAAAATGAAGGTAAGCGTCTAATGTTTTATCTTACATATACAAGGAAAAAAAGTGTGTGAGGATGAAATAGAATTATAAAGTCTTTCAAGCAGATTGTAATAGTAAACGTCTAGGGCTTCAGTGTTTTATAAATAAAACAATTTTATTTGTAAAGTTTCTTACATAAACTAATGCTCCACTACCTGTCTGATGAAAATATTTATATCTTAGAAATGGGAAACTGAGTCAGAAAGATTGTGTCAGAAGTCACAGAGTGGGAGGATGTTAGAGCTGGGATTAGAACTCTGAAGCTTCTGACTCAGTTTTGTGCTTAGACCACTGGACTAAACCTCCTCTTCAATTCCTGGTTTTATTTTGTTTGGTTTTTTAGGGTCTAAATTTCAGTGGTGCAGATCTCTCTCGGTTAGATCTTCGATACATAAACTTCAAGATGGCTAACTTAAGCCGCTGCAACCTCGCCCATGCCAACCTTTGCTGTGCAAATCTTGAACGAGCTGACCTTTCTGGATCAGTGCTTGACGTGAGAATTGTCTTTGGGAAGGCTGAGCTGTTCAATGTTACGTAGTCTAGAAGAGCAATATTGGGAACAAATACAAAGTAGCCACATTCGTTTTAAAAACCTTTGCAAGCTCTTGAATGTATAGATCACTTTGACTCTTATTTAAAATGTTTGATTACACACAGACTTGATCTGACCGACTTTGCTTAGTTTTTAGTGCCTGATATTATAAGGCTATGTCTACTCTACCACTTACGTCGGCATAACTTATGCTGCTCAGTGGTGTGAATAAGCCACCCCCTTGAGTGACATAAGTTACACCAATCTAAGCACCAGCATGGACAGCGTCATCTCAGCGGGAGAGCTGCTGCCGCTGCTTGTTGGGGGTGGATTAATTAAGTCGACGGGAGAGCTCTCTCCATCAGCTTAGAGCAGTTACACTAGAGAACTTACCGTGGGCAGCTGCGCTCCTGCAAGCTCTGTAGTGTAGCCATAACCTGAGATAAATGATATGATCTGACAAGCTGTTCTTTGAGCTGTGTGAAGAATTTTACTGATAGCATGTACATGTATAGTGGGAGAGGGATAGCTCAGTGGTTTGAGCATTGGCCTGCTAAACCCAGGGTTGTGAGTTCAATCCTTGAGGAGGCCACTTTGGGATCTGGGGCAAAAATTGGTCCTGCTAGTGAAGGCAGGGGGCTGGACTCAATGACCTTTCAAGGTCCCTTCCAATTCTAGGAGATTGGTATATCTCCAATTATTTTTTTTTTTTTTTCTTTCTTTGCCAGTGCGCAAACCTACAAGGTGTAAAGATGCTCTGTTCCAATGCAGAAGGGGCATCGCTGAAAGGATGTAATTTTGAAGATCCCTCTGGCCTTAAAGCTAACCTGGAAGGTAACAAAAATAGTCTCTGCCTGGTATCCACTTGCTTTGGGAGTCATACAGACTAAAAGTGCAAGCGGTGCTGAGACTAAGTTAAATGGTACATAGCAGTTTCAAACTTAATTTGTGGAATCAATATCTTCGAGAGGAGACTAATTTGTCTAGTGAATTGAGAGCATGTTACTGGAAGGCAAGAGCTCCTGAGTTCTCGTCTTGTTTCTGCCACGACTTGCTTTGAGTTTGGTCAAGTCCCAAAAGCCCATGATTACCCTAGCTTAGTGCAGGGGATTGGCAGTGTGAATTTGACCGAGAGTATTTTTGTTGTTGTTGTTGTTGACCTATTGTTTGTGTGTTTTAGGTGCTAACCTAAAAGGTGTTGACATGGAAGGAAGTCAGATGACAGGAATTAATCTAAGAGTTGCAACTTTGAAAAATGCAAAGCTGAAAAACTGTAACCTCAGAGGAGCAACTCTGGCAGGAACTGACTTAGAAGTGAGTAATGTGTTTTTGTTTCATACACAGTAACTTGTTTAACTAAACTGCCAGTAGAATTATTAGACATCAGCATCGATAGAGGGTCTTAGCAATTAATTCCTTTCAGCTGGGTAATCTATTAAAGGGAATACAAGGATATTTTAAATTGGGAGCAATGAAGAGGCACTGATTTTAAGTATAGCAGCTGTCAGTTTTCTTTTATTTGTCCTTTTATTGCCCCAAATCACCCCTATCTCAGTGTGTCAGTACTTTTGATCTTACTTTACACTTGCCCCAGAGGCTGAGGAATAGACTTCAAACCGTAGTTTTTTCAGCTTGCCAAAAAGATTTTTGGCCTTTTCTTCCAAAGTGACACACACATCTGAATGTGTATGGAGATTTTATTACACTTAACTTTTAGTGCTAGATCATGCACTCATTGAAGACAGTTGGAGCTTTGCTATTGACTTTAGTGGGGAGAATCATGCCACATTCAGCAGGGTCGCATGGGGAAGCCTGCCTTGCTGTCAGAGGTCATGCAATATACTTTAAGTATCTATATTGTAGAAAAATTACTTCTCTTAATTGGTATGTTCACAAGCACTATAAACCTGTTATGATGGAGGAAATTGCTGATATGCCCCTCAATTATGTCTGTTGGCATGGCAACGATTATCTTTCCATCAGCTTTGTTCAATGTGGTTCAAATGCCTTAAAGGATGCTAGTTTGAGATGAGATTTATATTGTATCTTATCAGATTCCTTCACTAAAAATAAATTTGACTGTAGCTGCTTGTGGTAAGCAACCAAAGTCTCACTGTGAAATAGTTTACCAGGAGTAGCTAATTTAGGGTAATATAGTGTCCAACTAATTCTAGCTTGCTCTAACTACCATTCTGCAGAAGCAGGGAGAATACTTTTATATTAGCTAAAACTCTCATAAAAGGATTTCTTTGTACGCTTAACCTGAGAGGCTTTTCTTTTATATCCTTTAGAATTGTGACTTATCAGGTTGTGATCTACAGGAAGCTAACTTGAGAGGCTCTAATGTAAAAGGAGCTATCTTTGAAGAGATGCTGACGCCTTTACACATGTCTCAGAGTGTCAGATAGGACCTGGCACAGTTGACTGGAAGAATACTTGCTGAAGAGGAAGAAATGAAAACACTTATCGTGATTTTTCTTTCTCCACCCACTCCCTTTATAATCTAGACATACCATTTATTGGACAATAATTTATATCTTCAGTAGTGCCTAAGGAAACACCTCTGATCACTTTTTGGGGGAGGGGGCTTTTATTTAATAGGTGTAGGAATAGACATTGTTGCTACCTTTTGAATGGAGATAGGGAAGTGGGCTAGTTTTAGAACCAGAATGTTGTCTATTTTTTTAAATAGACTTGTTTTAGCATCACCTCATTTTGGAATGCATTTTTAGGATTTTAATTTATAAAGCACGATATATGCAATTATATTTATTACATTTGTATCTGCAATATAAATATATGAAATGTTAGTCACATACAGTAGCAGAAATGTTCAGGTTTACAATTAGCATTAGTATATCCACAGTTAGTTTCTTTATTCATGCACAGCGTATTAAATAATGAATGTTGTGGTGATAGAGTTCCCAAAACTTTTTCAGGTACACTTTTTTGGGGGGGGGAAGACAGCATTTAAATAAGTCATCACAGGTAACACGGCCTGGTAGTAGCTTGAATTTAGGTATGCAGTGGCTCAACCAACTTCTGAAATATAAAGTGGAAGCATCTTTGCAACTATATGTTCACTAGAAAATCTTCATGCACAGCAGAGCTTTGTTATAATTAGAACTTAAAGGAGCATGTTCCAAGATGCACACTACTTATTTAGTCCTTTCGATGTCAGTGTGGACTGCTAACAAGTGAAAATCCCTCTAGCTTGTGTGTCCCTTCTAGCACCAAGCCTAAGTACATGTGGTTTTTTCCGTTTGTTTGTTTTTTAAAATAGGAAATTAAGTGTGGATTGGGAAGGGGAAAACGGTTTATTCCTCCAGCAAAGTAGACCCAGGGCCTGATGCCCAGCCTCTCTCTCCATGGTCACTACTGCTGTGTATGGAATGGCAGCTGTTGCCCCTGAACACATGCTATACAAGCATTCTGCACACTGAAACAATGGATAGCACGGACCTTCCCCAGTGCTCTGTGTTGGGCCTATTCAGAGCAACCATGGGAGCCACTTCCCTGGTGCAAAATTTCCTTTCCTTTACCCCTCTTTATCTGTTAGTGCACAGGGAACCATGGAGTTTCTGCAGTGCAGAATGCCTTATGGGATCTCTGTCCAGCAATGAATTTCACTTGGGGTGACCAGATGTTCCGATTTTATAGGGACAGTCCCAATTTTTTAGGCTTTTTCTTATATAGGCTCCTATTACCCCTCCAACCCCGTCCTGTTTTTTCACACTTGCTATCTGGTCACCCTAATTTCACTCAAGAAGCTGTTTCCACTGTAACACCAGTTGAGATCCTCTCATATGTCTCTGATTATTCTGTACACAATCAAAAAGCACAGACTTTTTATACCAAATAGAGCTGGGTGCATCAAGAATACTTACCTCACTAACTTAAAATACCCCAAAGTCAAAATCAAAGGAAATACCAATCTTACTGGAAGATAGGAACAAATGTAGCATGATAAACTTGCAGAGTTAACCATTGTTAACCATGATCTAAATTGTCACAGCTACTTCAGTGGGTCGCCTTTTTAGCTGTAGAAGTACAGATCTACTGTCTTCTGTACAAGGAAGGTGGTGTGGTCTTAAAGGTTACAGCAAAACCATTTATTTTCCTAGGAAAGATCAGCTCCCAAAAAGTACATGACAAGGAGGGAATGGGGCTGTATTGGGTTTGACTCCATCATGTCACGTGACCTTCTTGACCTCAAGGTCACACAGCCAATTAGAGCAGAATTGGGATTCGTCAGGCTCTTAGGCCTTTTGACTTATTGGACAACTCTTAGCTTCATAGCAAAAAGTTGCATTATAAATATAGGGTCATTTTTTAATGTACCACTTTCCTTAATGGGGGTAATGTACATGCATTGAAAGAAGAGTACAGCTGGAGAAACGTACTTAATTAAATGAATTATTTTTCTCATTTTTGTAGCTGGCAGAGGTAGAATATTGTATGGGAGAAATCTATTTTCATAATCAGTGTGTATAAATTATATTTAAACTTTCACAGATAGTCACTTGAATACTCACAGCATAAGGCATTGTTCACTTGCAAACACGTTTTAGGTACATCTTTTGCTGTGACAAGACTGCAGGAATAGCCAAAAATGGCATGTTCTGAAAATGCAGGTTCTAGCCTAATGTAAACTGGCTGCATCAATAAATAGTATAAAATGTTTATACGGAGTCTTGTTTTTTAATTGAGTAAAGTTGTGAAAATGCAGCAAAGCATTTTAAATGTCTTGTAACATATGACTCTTATTTAGGTGGACCAAGGAAAATGTTATCTGGAAAAAGTCAAACTTGCAAGTGAAAGGCAAATTAAGTTTTGTGTACTAAAAGCATTAATGACTAGACCTTGAAAAATGCGGAGCAGACTTTCAAGAGAGCTCAGCTCCCTTTTAGGCATCATAACTGGGGGCCAGGTTTTTCAGCACGTGGCCACTGGATCACAGTGGGAACTGGTAGGTCCTGAACACTTGAAAATCTGGCTCCAATTGTGTTGGCGGGGCACTTGGAAATCTAGCCCTGTGTAACTGCAAAGCCTATCTGTTATTGATTTGAGGAAAGGTTTTGAATTCTAAAATACAAGAAATAAACTGTGCAAGTCTTTTCCTATGTATTATTTTGCTTAATAAACCATTTTAACAGCTTGATTAGTTGTATCAGCAGGAGTTGTGTGTTAACCCTTCCTGCTGAGATGTTACATTAGGACAGAAAATTGCTCTTTTCCTAAAGTAACTAAATCCTCTTTAATACTTTAATCTTTTATCAAATTACTTTTTAATCCATTAATCAGAGGACAGGAGGACTGTGAATGGGCTACTAAACACGATGGAGTGGGTATTTCACCACTTAGATGCAAAATGGAGTGCATGGGAGCAAAGAGCTGGATAAAAGTTCAGATTTCTGCAGCTACGTTTGAGTTTCACCCCTCTATAGGCGTCTATCAGCATATTTATAGTTTGCAATGCCTTTCAGCTCCAAAAGGTGTAAGGTCACTGCTTAAAGGCATCAATGTTGTTATTGCAGAGTAGTACCTAGGAGCCCCAAGTCATGGACTAGCACCCGCATAGAGGTAAGTGTTGTGGAAACACAGAACAAAAAGATGGCCCATGCCTCAATCTAAGTAATATAGTTGTCTACTGAATCAGCTAAATTATACTTTGAACTCTAGAGAACCAAGAATCTCAAAGCACTTAAAACTATTGACCACATTTTGAAAAGGGTCAGATTTTCAAAGTATCTCTGCACCGAGGGGCACTCAATGTACTGAGCACTTCTGCAAATCTGGCTGCTTGTTTTGGTGCCTAAATGGAAGCTGAGCCTTTTGTAAAATGTGGCCCGAGGTCTGATGTACAGAGATGTTTGGTGTTTAACAAACTTGTACATTTAAACTGTCGCACACAGTACTGGTTGCCTCTCAACAACTCCAAACTTACCCAGGATGTACTTTCTATTTAAAATTAAGAGCCATTGAAAAGAAAAGGATTTTTCCCTAGGGAACCTCTGATTTATGGCTTCTTAAAATAAAGACTGCTTATGGCTCTTAGTGACAACACTCAGCTGAATTTAATAGCTACACCTGGGGTGTTTCAATTATGTGCTTCACTTCTGGTACGATATAGCAAATGTAAGAACAAAATTGCAGTCCACATGAGACAATTAAATTGTCACCTGCAGGGAAAGATTCAGTATTAGGAGGGTTGGGAAGATGTGTATATAAAAAGCAAGCTGATAGGTACAACATATAGGATATTTTCCGAAGAAGCAGAACTGGGATTATTCATTCAGCAGCTCCTCTCATCAAGCAGGTAATGTACTTGAACCAGACCATGCATTACATTTTGCACGCTCAGTGTCTAGAGATACTTGACTGTGAAAGACTGCAGAGCATTTTTCAAGGACTGAGGTACTAGAACAGAAACTGATTAAACTGAATGGATCAGTTGCGTGGGCCTGCACCAAAACCTTGGGATCTAGATGCTCCCAAAACTTTGGGGAGGTGTTTGAATTTTGCAGATGGCCCTTCTTTATAATGGGCTAACCCTAAATACTGGAGATAAACACATCCAGACTTTTTAGAATAAGCTTGAACTACAGCTGGATTTCAGGTGCATTGGGCCAGAATTTAAGATGCATTCCAGAAATACACTACAAAATCATGACAGTGTTTGTAAGAACTGAGCATAACCTGAATGTAATAAACTGATTATTGAATAATCAGGTGTGGTGTGCATGGGGGATTTGTGACCAATGGATTCTCAGCAGCTTTTTGCAAGTCTACGTGAAATTTGTCTTTTTATAGAGTACCCACCATCTATCTTCAGTCCCTGTACTATTTTTGCTTTATATTTTGCTTCCTGGTAGAATGGAGAAGACCAGGAAGCTCTTTGTAAGGTTCCTCATGTTTATTTTGTCTGTGGAGATTTGCTTGGCTCAACACTGGTCTTATGGCCTGCAACCGGGAGGAAAGCGGGATGCTGAAAATCTGGTAGAATCATTCCAAGAGGTAGGTTCTTGGTTTTAAAATGACACTTTATTCATTGTACCTTACCCCCCATGCCCTCCAGGGGATGCGAGCAGAATAGCAGCCTGAGCATCTAAAGGTATGACTACACTGCAGTTAATCAACCACTGATATTGCCATTAGCTGAAGGGCCGTGGGCTATAAAACTGCAGTATAGACACCTGAACCCAGCTGTCTACGTTGCAGTTTTATAGCCCTGCAGCCTGAGCCGGAGCTAGCTCACGCTGACCAGCTGTGGGTGGATAATTGCAGTGCAGACATGATATGGGACATTTAATGAATTTTTAAAACTTTTTTTGGAAAATTTAAAAAATTTCATTGTAGTGAAAGAGGCCAGCTTGACAGCCCTGGAAACCCAATTCTAGCCATAGAAGAGAGACAGTGGCAGCTTCCCCTATCTGTCTAAGCACTGCTGTGTGTTTTAAAATCTGAGCATCTCATGTTTGACGGGAGGGAACACCTCTAAGAATGAGAGGGAAATATGGTTTCCAGTTTCAGCCAGTCTATAACTTCTCTGCTATATTGTCGGCTAAGGTTCCAATCAGCTATTTTTGTTATGGCAACACTCACACCACTTGAGCTCAGGGAGGACAAGGAACAGCTGCCCTCTGGTAATTGGTCACTGTAGTGAAGCGAAGACTCACCAGTGCGGCGCCTCCTGCCGGTCGTCCGGGAATTAGCTCTTTTCCAGAGTATGGAGCATCCAATGCAGGCTGGTATCTCACCTGCTGCTGGCCCCATATCCCACCTTGTGCCCTTTTACCTCAGGGTTCTGCCCCCAGTAGTAACCCACAGTCTGGGTCTCCCCTCCCAGGGGAATCCACAACCCTCTAGCCCCACCTTGCCTCAGTGGCTACTGCCAGTCATCCTCTAGCCCCTGCTCACTGGGGCAGACTGCAGTCTGCCATAGCCACTCATCAGTGGCAAGGAGGTTGGATCAACTACCTCTGCCTATCTCTGGGCTGCACCTCCCAGCCCCAGTACCTGCCTAGGCCTTTACCAAGGCCTCAGCCTGGGGAGTTGCCAGACTAAAGTGCCCTAGCTCTGCTCCAGGTACCCTTTTCTCCCCAGCAGCTAGGTCCTTCTCTCTCCACAGCTAGAGAGAGACTGATCCAGCTCCTCCCTGAGCCCTTGTAACAGGGTCAGGCATGGCCCCAGCTGTGGCTACTTCCCAATCAGCCTAGCCTTTTCTTTCAGGAGAGGGTAAACTGCCCCTTACTATCATATGTGCAGGGAGAGGAGGTTGGCCAATGGAGACTCCTGCGACTGTGGGGCTTGTTTCCGATCCTTAGTCCGTTCACGTCTCCGGGCAGAGTTCCTCTGGGCGGCGTCCGCTGGCTCCCTTGACGCCTTCAAGGAGCAGTGGGCGCTGTCCGGGGTTCTCTGCTCGGTGTCCCCGTCAGGCTCCCTTCTTATGACCCTTTGACCGCACTCCTGTCCCTGTTCTTTTATTAGTTGTCCCCCGCAATTAGTGGGTTTCTGAGGCTCTGTGGCACCTCCCCTTAGGCTGGGGGGGGGGGGGGGTTCCGTTAGCATGGGGCGGGCTTCGCCCGCCCCATTTCCTGGAAACCCAATAGATACTATCATACGTGCAGGGAGAGGAGGTTGGCCAATGGAGACTCCTGTGACTAGGGCTTAGTCCGTTCACGTATCCGGGTGGAGTTCCTCTGGGCGGTGTCCACTGGCTCCCTTGACGCCTTCAAGGAACAGTGGGTGCTGTCCGGGGTTCTCTGCTCGGTGTCCCCGGCAGGTTCCCTTCTTATGACCCTTTGACTGCACTCCTGTCCCTGTTCTTTTATTAGTTGTCCCCTGAAATCAGTGGGTTTCTGAGGTCCTGTAGATCCTCCCCTTAGGCTGAGGGGGGATCCCTAGCACTTCCCAGAAACCCAATAGGTACTATCATATGTTGACCATTCACTTGGATTCAAACTAGTAACCAGTGCTGAAAGCCTCTGTCCACCATTTCCATTTGTCGGAGCCTTCTAACCTCTCTGATTCATCTCTACTTTCATGAGCATTTGTGAAATTTACTATAACAAAAGTGGGATAACACTGGATCTGTGCAGGGGGAGGGAGAATGGTGAACTTGTGAAGTAGAAAAGCATGTCCATCTAGCATAGTAGGGTGGTCCTCTAGCAGAAGATTCTCTTTCCATGAGACTTGTATCCTCTTCCAATTCAGATTGCTAGTGAAATGGAAAAAATAGGTGAACTGCAGCATTTTGAATGCAGTGGCCCACATCAGCGCTCCATGCTTGGTGGTCTGAAGGGAGTTCTGGTAAGTAAAGCTTTGATTTATTGTAATGGAAACTCAAAGGACCACTTTTTGGGGGGATGTTGGTGCTTAGCAATGCTGGTTCTGCCTCTGCACCAAATGAGAAAATAAAATTAAAGTCAGATAAATTTTACCTTCATCCCAATTTTTTGCAGCATTCACAGTTTGTTAATTCCACAGAATAACTCTGCCAGCTGAAGGATCAGGCCATATGGATGCTGCTCCCCCTAGTGTGCCCTGACTGTGGAGTGTTTATTCTGGTACAAGCTCCAAAGCAAAAATAGCAGAACCTTAATGAACAGACCACAGAGCAGAGAAGTCTAGTGTCCAACCTAGAATGCTGGGCAAAGGTTTTCAGACATGACAAGGGGTTTTGGGTGCCTTCATTTTCATATGTCCAACCAGCACTTTAAATGGGACAGATGGTCATCACTGTCTGAAAATCAGACCCTTTTGTGATGTCTCAGGGCAGGCACCTAAATACTGAGGCAATCAAAATCACTAGTCCTGTTTGAAAAGCTTGGTTTCCTATTTACCCACTGCTAAGTCTCACCTTCAACCGACTGAACAAAAGCAAACTTCGGCTAGGAGACGGCCCTGGAAAGTTGCAGTACTCAGAGGTCTGCAGAACATATGGGCCAAACTCTGACTATGCAGATGTGTACATAAGTATGCTTTGACTTCAAATGCAAACTGAATGGATTGTGAACTCTTCGGGGCAGGGGTTTTGTACAGCACCTTGCACAATAGGGTCCTGGCCCATGGCTGGGCCTCCTAGTCGCTACTCCAATACGAATAATGAATAATTTCTGAAAGTATTAACACAAGGATCTTTCTCCTGTGAAAACCTTTATTGGGGTAGTGGAAAGAGCAGGCAGTGAGTCATTTGAATGCTTTTCACCCATTTAAGAGGAAGTCCTTTCCTTTCTTTCTCATAGCTGAAGGCTCACTAATTGGATTTTCAGGTTTGCCAACCCCAAATTACTTTTAAAATATATTTGCATTGTTACATGATATGATGAAAGAAGGGTTTAATGCAGAAGCGTAAGAATTTATGCCTTGGGTATTAACTATTATGTATCTGCTTCTCCTGTAGTATGTCATACACGCTGTGGCCCGTGGGCCACCAATTGTCCACAGCCCACTTGCTGCAGTCTGCAGTGAGCTGGCTGGTCATTTGTTGCTGGCTCCTCATTTCCAGCTGCTGAATGACACTGAAAATACATTCAATCTTTTCCCTATATAACTTTTCCATGTTACCAAGTGTTGAAATTGTTACAGGGATGTTATGCAACCAACCCGTGGGAAAACAAGGTGATCCACATAAAAATGAATGTGTCCGGAGGGGGGATGCTTTCAGGGAGGCTAATCTCAATGGTTTCCCAGAGGAAATACATCTATAGGCTAAAGGGCAGAGCAATCTCTTTGCCAGAGGTCCCCCAAGTGTGAGGGGAGGGCACGGATAGGGGTAAGTGGGGGGGGACACAAGATAAAAAGCTTGCGGACCACTGCTCTATGCGATTCAATCGCTGACCTCTGAGGTGGTCAATTAGTTGCATTGATACCAGAATTTATCCTCTAGACCTTGCATTTACAGAACATAGTGAGACGGAAGGATAGGCCAGTGGTTTGTGGGTTAGCATGAGAATCAGAAGGGGATTCAACTCCATGCTTTGCCACAGACTTCCTATGTGAGCTTTGGCGAGCCACTTAGGTGCCTAAATTCCTTTAAAATCTGGTCCTATGGAAGCAGCCAGGCACCTAGTGGGATTTTCAATGGGAATTAGACATGTAGGCTCTTTTGAAAATCCCACTAAGCACTTATCTACCTTTAAAAATCTGGGGCTTAGTGTCTCTGTAAAATGGGGATAACCACATATTTCTACCTCACAGGGGAGTTGAGAATAAATACCTTAGGTTCTGTGGTGCTTGCATACCATAGTAATGGGAGCCCTATAAAGTACTTAACTATTATAGTTTGGGAGAAAGACAGTATATTTCCCTAGACTAGATCAATAGAATCTCAGGCTACAAGAACAATAGATATGGCAAGGTAGGTCAGTACCTGAATGGCAGACTAGATATTGCAGGAAGTGGTGCTGTGACAGTCCTAAGATACGCCATAGCAGAAAGTAAGATTTTAGCTCTGGTATTCTGGTCAAAGGCTACATTTGTATAGGGACACTTAACATATTTATACTTCAAATGACTACATTTCTTCACTACTTGTCCTAAACTGTTGTTGCTATTCATTGTTCAACAGTAACTGTGTTGCACTCCAGAAACGGCTGCATTTCAGAGGCGGGCAAACTGCTAGATTAGTGGTTCTCAAACTTTTGTACCGGTGACCCCTTTCACATAGCGAGCCTCTGAGAGTGCCCCCCCCTTATAAATTAAAAACACTTTTTAATATATTTAACACCATTATAAATGCTGGAGGCAAAGCAGGGTTTGGGGTGGAGGCTGACAGCTCGTGAGCCCAAAGGGTCCTGACCCTCACTTTGAGAACCCCTGTGCTAGATGTAGGAGTGGGATGAAAGGAACTATTATAAATGTAAGTTATGGTGTACTATCACCTACATAAGCAGGTGGCAGAGAGTCACTTAGTTCAGATTTATGCAGGTCTAGCCCTCTTCCTGATGGAGACCCTCCATGCAGAATATTTTAGTATTTCATCTGGCCTTAAAATTCCAAACCAAGTAATTTTTCCTCTTTAAAAAAAAAAAAATCAAGTCATACCATGTGTGTTACAGGCAAGTCTGATTGAAGGAGACGCGGGGCGAAAGAAGATCTGAATTCATGAAGGCAAATGGAACAAAGGACCTGTTACTGTAACATTTCAAAGCAATGATTTAGCTCTAAGGTCTGACCTCTGTTTGGATGACAGTGTCATGTGCATAAATGTTCAAATACACAAACCATATAGAAATGTTGGAAATATTTTTTTTGAGTAGCGTATTAGCTCTTGGATAAGATAAATGTCCGCTTGGGGCAATGCACTGGGATTCAAGAGACTTGGGTTCTACTTGCCACTGATCTATTGTGTGACTTTTCATGTGTACAAACAGTGTCTAGCAAAATGGGCCCATAATGTTTGTTGGGGCCTCTGGACATTAGTGTAATACATGTAAGTTACCTACTATGAAATAACACATAATTTCACTTGCATTTCAATAGTCCATGCATGGAAGACATTTAGGGTGTTTTTTCCTGGTTTGCTCAATCTACATTTATTTAAAAAAATATTTACAAACTTTACAACAGTAAACACGCTGTTTTCAAAACACATACATTTGTACAGCTGGCTTTACAGTCTCAGTAAATAATATGCTATTTAGTCAGAGGTGCAGAATCCCTTTTCCAAAGCTTGGCTCTGGCCCTTTCTTCAGAACCAGTTTAGAAGCTGTATGTATTGGTGAGTCAGCTGCAGGGGGCTATGAGGCTACTTGCAGCCCACAGTGGTTTTAAAAACTTAAATAATCAAGTCAAGTACCTCCAAGGAATCAAACTGGAAGGAAGCTATGCCACAACATAAAAGTAAGTTTTCCCAGCATTCAAGAGGAACATATCCCCTACTCATGGTATTAAATTGTCATAATACCAACATCATCAATTAACACATACAGGAAGATAGATCAAGCCAATATTATCTGTATATGTTAACAGTATGTGGCATTATGAACTTTTGGAATGGGATTTTCCAGAGCCCGCAGTGCTGGCCTAACTAAGTTCTCATTACGATGTTATATTCTGTAATAGGAGAGGAGTTTACATAGACAGTGGAAGCCAGTGAGACTTAATAGAAGCTGAGGGCAAGTCTACACTACAAACAGTGCAGCTACGCCTCTGTAAAATTGTGAAGATGTCCTAAGCCAACAGGAGAGAGAGAGCTCATGCATCAGCTTAGTTACTCCACCTCTGCTAGAGGTGGTAGCTATGTTGGCAGGAGAAACTCTCCTGCTGACATAGTGCTGTCTATACGGCCGGTATAACTTCATTGCTCAGGGATGTGGAGTTCTCACACCCCTGAGCAACGTAGTTACACTGAAGTGTGTAGAGTAGACCTGGCCCGAGTTAGGCCAACACTGGGTGTGCGCTTTTGAAAGGCACTCCCTTTAATGTCAGGAGATCAGTTCTGCCATGTTACTCAGGTGTTTTCAGGTTCCCCTGGAATCTTAGAGGGAGGTTCTTGCTGGGCAATTAAAGAGTTTGGTCTACAGCTGTTGCTGGAAATGAAAACAGTGATATATATGATAGAGCAGCTTTTAACATACAGCTGGGATTGAAAAAGGGAACCAGCAGTATTCAGGAATGTCTTCACTACCAAAAAAAAAATTAGTTAAATTACAGACACATCAGTCTTTTTAATATTTCAATTTACAATTATAAAAATAAATAAGGACAGTAAATCTGGAGCAATGAATCCTACATTATCACTACAAGTCTAACTCACGGTTCATTTGTGGAAGGTATGCTGGCAGGCACAAGTAGGAAAGTTTATTAGATGCAAATTTTCAACAACTCCTTGATAGGCACAGTTGCCTTGTCTGCCACTGCCACTCCCAGAACAGTTTTCACTTGAGTCAACCTCCTTTCCTAATCTAATAATCCACTGAAAGGGAAAACTGCCCATTTCTCCCCCAGGCATGGATAAGAACCTGTAATATTTTAAATCAAATTTATCCTGGCATTACAAATTTTAAATTAAAAGCACCCGAAAAGCAAAGGGTGCGCAAATTTCTCAGTGGAAAAAATGTGAGTAGACTAGCAGATTCCAAGGCCAGAAGGGACCATTGTGATCATCTAGTCGGCCTTCCTGTATAATGCAGGCCAAGAACTTCCCTAAAATAATTCCTGTCTGAACTAAAGCAGATCTTTTAAGAAAACCTCCAATCGTGATTTAAAAGGTTCTGGGAATTGAAACATAACACTCGTTTTGAACAGCATAGCTAGGAAGTGGGATTATGTAAATATTTTTTCAGTGCAGACTGGATTTTTGGTTTCCAGGTTTGGGTTTTTTTGGTTTTTTGTTTTTAAACGGTTATGGTCAGCACAAAAGTAAGCTCTCATTTCTGCCATGGACTGATTACATCATGGTGGAGCTTGTCCTTGGGAGAGACTGGGTAACATTTTCAAAAGCATTCCAAGAATTTAGAAGCCTAATTCCCATTTTCAAAATGGATTTAGGTTCTTAAAACTTTCAATGACTTCGGTTTCTGAGGGCCAGATTTTCAAAGCTATTTAGGAGCCTAGTGATACAGATAGGTATCTAGTAGGATTGTCAGAAGTGCCAAGGTACTTAGCTCCCATAGATTTAATCTTTAGATGCCTAAATACCTTTAAAAATCTGGCAGTAAGGACCTATGGCTCTTCCCAGTAGGGGGACCAGACAGCAAATGTGAAAAATGGGATGGGGGTGGGGGGTAATAGGAGCCTATATAAGAAAAAGACCCCAAAATCGGGACTGTCCCTATAAAATCAGGACATCTGGCCACCCTACTTCTGAAAATGGGAACAAGGCTCCTAAATCACTTTGATACTTGAACATTTTGCCCCTGGTCTTCACGAGACAATCTGATTTATAGCAGCTGAGGATATGACCCCTTGAACACTGCCCTCCGCTCAGCAATACACCTCTAAGGAAACCAACGTCCATTCGTGAGCAGGTTTTGCACCCAAGGAGGAGAAAGGGAGTAGGAGAGGCTAACCCCAGTTACAGACAGACTGAAGACAGCAAATAAAAACTCCCCCAAGTGTAGGCGAGAGTTTAAAGATGAAGGTAATACACAGGACCTCTCAAATTCTCCACGTCCTGCTTAGGCGACAGCTGCCCTATCCCCCTCCTGTAGAAGTGAGGTCTAAACTAGAACAATCTCAAACTGGCCGGACGACAAGCCGGCAAGAAGAAAAGCCTGAGTGGTGCAGCCAGCTCATCGAGGCAAACTGTAAGGAAGTTGTCAGGCAAGCTGGTGCCAGGGAGCAACCTGTTTAAGAGCTCAACTAATGAAGGCCAAGAATCAAAATGTGGCTTGTATCAGACACAGCTCCACCAAAAAGCCTGGGTCTTCTTGAAGTTCAGAGGCAATCGACAGAGCTTCCTACAGCTCTCCTATCTGTTTCAGAGTAGCAGCCGTGTTAGTCTGTATCCGCAAAAAGAACAGCAGTACTTGTGGCACCTTAAGTACTCCTGTTCTTTCTTCTATCTCTGTTAGCCTTAGGTGATTAGTTTAGCCGCTGGGTAACTCAGGTGTTAGTACTGTTGAGTTACTGCTGACAATCCTAACTTCTAGCAGCTATCTCTGGATGGCAGAGAGAGCATTTTAACCCCTTACATACCAGGTACCTTGTCTATCAATCCTCTCTGTAACAAGGCTGAAAAATGGGAAAGAACAAGAATTTAAAACACAGGTGGAAGGAGGAAATGTCAGGATGTTGCTAGAGATCAGATTTGGATCCAAAGTTTGAGGGTGTCAGGATTGAGATTTTGAGTTTGGTTCATTCTAGAGTTAAGGCTGCAACGTTCTTTCCAAATTTCAAGGTTGTTCAAATCTGGGCTTTTTGATCAGGCCCCATTTCTCCTTTTACATACAGTTGGCAAGCACACAAAATATACCAGCGAGTAAAAGGCTAATGGAGTAGATCAAAACAGAGAGAAATAAAACTAGAGATAAGCCAGACTATTGCAATATCCCTTCCTATCTCTTGTACTCATGGTGGGAAAAGCCACTAGCTGTAGTTCTTGCAAACATTCATGCTTTCTGCCTGATATTAAGAGTGAGAGGAAATTTACCATTGCATCCACTTTGTGCTTGGAATATTCCCTCTTTTGCAAGGAAATTAAGTAAGTACGTGGCTGATACTGACTATCAGTGAAGGACTGGAAAAGTGACTGAATTAATACAAGGTGAAATATGCACACACACTATTCACTTGTACCAGACCCTACACTCCTCACTCAGACAAAGTTCTCACGGACTTCAGTGAGAGTTTTGAGTAAGGATTTCAGGATTGTGTGCGTGTGTGTATCAGGGATGGTAGGAAAAGAGTGGGTATAAAAAAAGAAACCCCTGAGGTTTTCAAGTCAAGCAATGTCTATGTCCAGGAATGTAATGTGGAACTGACAATATGATGCTCTGGGGATTGGGGGCGGAGGTGGAATATGGTCAAGATGTTCAGAAAGGTTTTCAAAGCTTTCCCTGGAGAAGGCAGCTGCCCAAAAGACACTTGTGTGCGCACTATAGCGAACACGGCTGCAGGCATATGTGATGTGACGGCAGTGCGACTTCTAAAATGTCTCCAACTTATTTTGTGATGTGAATCTGATAGGAGCCTTTAACGAATGCAATCTGTTTATGGAGGCATACGGGCAGCACAGTGAAAGCAGCTTCTGCAGGTTTCTGTTTTCATCCAAACAGACACCAGAGAAACATATGACACAAGATTGGATTGTTCCAGTCTGAATAAAAATATTTTCAATAAGATTGCAATGCTATTGGACAGTGCTTTACGTAGGCTTAAAAGCCTTTTGTTTTTCAATGAGGTAGTGGAACTAGTTTGTATAGCAATAGCAGGAGAAATTATGTTGGAATAGCCTATGTTAAATGATAAATGTTTTGAATATTGCAGGCCACATCCTCAGCAGTGTTTTCAGTGGCTCTACATGATTTAAAACCACCTGAGGACCTAGCCTTCTAATTAGAAAGGGTCCTGAACCAAAGCTGTGCTCCTCTTGCAAAGTTTGGATCCAGATTTGAACTGCCACCACGTTTGCAGGTGGATCCACTGCTAGGACAGGGCTGAACCAAAATCATCACTAAAGGCATAAGGATTCAGCAATCAGAACTTAGCAGAAAGGTTTCTGATCCATTCACACAGGGTATGGTTTACACTGCAATAAAGACTCAGGTCAGAGCTGCATCAGCTGACTTGGGCTCGCAGGGCTTGGGCCGGGGGGCTATACAATTGCAGTGTAGATGACTGGGCTCGATCTGGAGTCCAGGCTTTGAGGCCCCACAATGGGGAGGACCTCAAAGTCTGGGCTTGGGCTACAGCCCCAGCCCAAACATCTGCACTGATATTTTTAGCCCTGCAGCCCAAGCTCTGGGAGGTCAAGTCAACTGACCTGGTTCTGAGTCTGGGTGCCACGGACTTTTCATTGCAGTGTAGACATACCTTAAGATACTTTGGTGATGATCATAATATACAAACCTAGACAGAGAAAGGGAATGCAGAATATAGGCCACCTAGTTCTTTCATTTGTTTTGCAGGGCTAAAAAGAACAAGTACACATTTTTAAATTGACCTCAGCTATTCAGATCATCATGTGACCAGAAAACTATGGACAGAGTACAGGGTGATGAAAATGAGCAGGGTGCTGGAGGGATTGATTTACGAAACAAGATTACAAGAGTTATGATAATGACCTACCTATTCGGACTAAGGGCCTGATCCAGAGCCCGCTAAATTCAATGGAAAGATGCCCATTGACTCGAGCGGTCTCTGGATCATGCCCTGAGGGAGGGACCGCAAAACTGGTCTACATGCTTTTGAAGGATGTTAACACCAAACAGGGAAAGGAATTATTTAGGGTGGCAAGTGGCAGTATAAATAGGAGTCATGGGATGAAGTTATAGAAGAAAATTTAGATTGACTATCGGGCAGTGAAAACTTATTAAACAGAATGCTGCTGCCACACACTGAAAACAACAGAAGAAAGGAATAAGTAATTAAGAGAGAAGAATTAGAACTGATTCCATGAAATATCCCTAAACAGCATAATTGTCATATTCACCAAACACAGCCCACAAGGAACTGGAGCAACTCAAGAAACCAGAAACTTCAGGGTGTACTGCTCAGTCTTTCATGTCCCTCTCAGACCTAGGTGTGACTCATTTGAGTTTAGTGATCGTTAAAAGTTAGGCCAAGCGTTTTGTGTGCAGAACACAATGGAAGCTCTCAGACAAAAGGCACAGGACAAAAGGCACAAGAAGAGTTGCAACAACAGGGTGCAGTAAGAGGGGGGGTGTTTGTGAGTGCGTGGATTGGAAGGTTGTTGGCCAAGAGTTCAACTGGGATTTGAAAGACTAATGGTTATTGAGGTTGGTTTATGAGATTCAGATGTACATCTATACTGTGATAAAAACCAAGTCTCAGAACCTAGGACAACTAGGGTGACCAAACGTCTTGATATTAGGGACTTTGTCTTATGTACACAACTAACCCCCTGCAATGTGGGAAAAAAAGTGTCCCGATTTTTCACACTGCTAAGGTCAACAGTGTAGATGCTTGGGAGCCCAGGCTCTGAGACCCTCCCCCCCTTGTGGGGTCCCAGAGCCCAGGCTCCAGCCCCAGCCTGAACGTCTGCACTGTAATCTTATAGCCCCGCAGCCCAAGCCCTGTGAGCTTGAGTCAGCTGACCCGGGCCAGCTGTGGCCATGCTGTGGGTCTTTTCTCACAATGCAGACATAACCTCTGTCCTCTTGATGAGCTGCCCATAATGAGAATTGCAACCTGTTAATGCTAAAGCAACGCCTACCCGGGAAGAGAGGACTTTTTTTGCACCATTGTTCAGTTATTTAAAAAAAAAAAAAAAGATGTCGTAGCCTATTGTGTCCCATGAGCACGCAGGCTGAGCAGAGCATCAACTGCTTTGCAGTATTCAAACAAGAATCAAAGCAAAGGTCTGAGGCAGTGTTGGCGAATCCAAACTCTCCACTGAGAGTGAGCTGCCACCATTGTTGGCCCAAGTGTGAGCAACCTGCCCTCATCTTTAATACACAGGGGTGACCAGCAGAGACGTCAGGGCCCTGCAGGTGGTGATCATTTTTGCTCGCAGCAGGTCTCAGGCCACAATCAGAACCTCGTGAGGCTGCTTGAATTGAGGCAGAACATCACAAGTTAGCACCTGTCATCTCCAGGGGCTGCATTTCACAGATGGGAATGGCGGCAATCTGGTCCATTCCATGCAAATCAGGGCTCCCTTACTCCTCCTTGACCCTCCGCCCCACTGGTGCAGCTGCATAGGTATAAACCTGTAATGCAAACATGCTGGGGCAGTATAAGGAGTGTTTTGCATTGACGTGGCTGATCTCGGTTTAAGTGCTGCTGCAAATCCTTTTTACACCAGCGTGGCAACTCTGCACAAGGGGTTCGCGCTGATACAGTTACACTTGTGGAACCACCACCAGTAGAGACAAGCCCTTTTGGGGTATGAGCCTCAGATTTCTGGTAACACTGCCTCCATTTTAAAGCTCACAGGGTTCCCCATCAGGCTTAGTGTCTTAATGTGTGCAAGGAAAATCAGAGGGTTGAGAATGCAAAATATATACAGTTCAAGTGGCTTATTTTGGAATTACCTGGGGGAAACTCCCAGGGAAGGGAATGGAAGATGGGATCACCAGTCTTTAGGGCTGGAAAGACCCAGAGTGACAGTAAAAGAAAAGCAGCCCATTTCACTCAAGGTGTTATTCGGTACGCAGAGGGAATCCTTATTGCAATCCCTGCTCCGAAGAGATGATGCTGGATTTTCTTGCTTTCGGAGGCGGAGGGGGAGGTTTGACTTCACGTCTGCTGGGCAGTGGTGGGGCAACCTGGAAAGATAAAACACATAACCAGGAGGTGAGAAGTTCTTCTCTACCAGCAACAGACATCTAGATGGTGCTGCATTCCCTGCTATTTATTTCAGGATCAAATCCTCCAATTCCACTCCAAATGGAATTTCTCGGCACCAGGTGATAGAACGCAAGTCTAGGAATCAGTACATTTGGGTTCTGCCTCTGACTCTCTGTCTGAGTTTCAGTAAGCCTGTGTGCAACATTTTTCCCATCTGTAAAATGGGGACAATACTCCTTTCCTGCAGTGCTGGAGCCTTGAAATACCACCTGTCCTGATGGGTGAACTCCACTGAGTAACACCAAGGGCCTGATTTTTCCACTGAGCTGCAACTTGTGTGATCATTTACACAGGTGCAGTGAGGGCCAAGTGGGTGTAAAATGCTACCCAGTCAGAATGGTAGCATTCACATCTCTTTGCAATGGTGTAAATGACTGCACATGGTGCAAGGAATCAGTGAATCAAGCCACGAGTTCCAGTACAAAAGTCACACCCTTCCTGCACAAAGTACAGGATTTTAAAGAGCGCCCCTTGGTTTTGCACAAATTTGCACTCTCTTTGGTTCTTTGCATTTTTCCCTTCAGCTACTTTAACCAATGCACATCGGCTATTAAGGGGCACATTTGGAATAAGCAAGACCTGAAAGAAGGCTGGGTGAGCAAGAGGCCATGTGCTCTCCCCTTGCTCAGCCTCAACTGCCTGGATTTCAAAACTAGTTAGGGAAAATAAAGGAAGGGTTAGGTGGGGGCTTTATGACTTAAAAAGCAATGTGCAGAAAAATACGTTTACAGTCTCTCCTGCATCAGTCCCGTCTGGCTCCAGACTAAGGTCAATGACAACATAGCACCCGCATGTTAGTAATCCGTTTTCTTATAAGGCTCAGGGAAAGGGAGCTCTTCATTAATCCTCTTGCGCAATAATTCCCAGCACATCCACGGCACTCGCATGTTTCCTGTAGTCACACCACCTCGTGCAGCAATGCTGCCCCATGTCTCAAGCTGCGTCAAGTCACACTAGGTCAGGATTTGCAGAGGAGACCTCTAAAGCATCCCTAGCAGGACATGTTTTGGGGGATTGTAGGTCAGAACTGAAACAGTCCCATGGTATGACGCTGGGGTATGTCCCAGCCCTGCGAGAGGTGCCATCATTTGGAATCAATGTAAAACTGAGGCCAGAGGCACTGTGGCCTCCAAGGCTACTTCTACACTACGAGCTAGGGGAGCAATTCCCTGCTGGTGGACTCCTATTTCTAGCTCTCATCGAGCTAGCATGAGTATAAACAGCTGTGCTGCCATGGCAGCCTGGGTAGCAGTAGCAGAGACATGGCTGATTCATGCCAAGTACAACTCCCTGAAACCAATGGGTACGTATTCAGCACAGCTCAGTTGTGCCTGCACTATCGCTACAGTGGCTGCATCAAGCGAGTGTGAGTATGTGCACATGGGCACAGGAAGCCCACCCCAGCTCATGGAGTAGACAGAGCCGAAAATGTCCCATTTTCATTATTTTAAAAATAAAGAATGATGATATTAAAAGCTCAGTATTACTGGCCAAATTCCAACTCAGGTTATTACACTATCCCTCTCTAAACTTTCTCTGCAGCTTTGGTTGGATAGGGCGTTCTTCCTGTTCTGTTCCAAAGGGATATTCAAGGTTGCTATGCGTTAAACAGATGCTGTGTTCCACTCCAGAGGAGGTTGCATTTCAGTTCAGGATGAAAGGATCCTTAATATGGATATTAGCATGCTAACCTTGTGAAGCACTTTCAGATGCTTTCCAATAAAAGGCACTACAGTACTATACATTGAAGATAATATGATACCACAATGAGATGGTGACTTGTAAAGACTAGAAAATTATCTTGGTCAATAATTTTAATATCAGGGGCCTTGGTTTTCAGAAAGTGAAAACCACCCACCCTGGGAAAATCAGGCTCCTTCCCGGTGTCTGAAAGTTGGGCACCCATAAATCATTAGTCACTTTTGAAAATCTTGGCCTAGAAGTTCTCCCTGTTTCTTCTTTTTTTCAGTAGTGGAGAGAACTGTGATATTTACACCCTGACTATAATTATTAAACTCCCAGATCAACGTGTTAGTTTGTGTTTTCAATAACAAGTAAACACAAAACATTGGATACAGCAGATTTTGCCAAGGCAAGGAAAACATGTTCTTTTCAGCTGAAGAAGGGGACTGGCTAGACTGCCTTCCCATTGAGCGGAAAACTTCTTGCTCTCTTGTGGTTTCAGGAAGCAAACCAGCAAACTGATCAGACAAGTTTCAAGTAGCACCACCCTAAGAGCAACCGGGAAAGTTCCACTGGTGCGGCTTTCTCAAGAGCCAGCTTCCAAAAAAGTGTCAGTTCCAATTTCCCTACCTCCAAAGAGTTCCTGGAGTTGCTATTCTCATAGGGTTTGCTCTTGGGTGGAGGCGGAGGTGGGGTGCTCTGGAAGTTAACAGTTGCCAATCCATCTGTCTGCAACGAGGGAAAACCTAGAAACAATAAAAATATACTTAAGTCAAAGAAGACTGACTTGAGGGTGGGATGGGGGAGGGAAATGGTATTGACCACATGTAATTTTGAAGGGAAAATTATTACTATGTTTTATTTTGTTTTAATCTACTAACAGGCCTCCAACCATTTTAGCAGATGAACCTGAACAGATGGGTCAAAGTAAAATCCCAGTTGTAATTCCCCTAACTTCAAAAGATCCAAAAGATTTCTATATTCGTAATGTGATTCTAAACCCATGTGAACAAGGCAAGCCTGGGGGAACAGAAAATTGAATCCATTATCACATCTGAAACGTTCAGAGGGGTTTCCTTTCCACTCAGGCTTCAACCTCAGCATTCACTTTGAAGTTAACTCTGACTGATGGAGTAAATAAGTATCCAAACTTCTAAAAAATTTCCTGAGAAATTGTCCAGCTACTAACAACAATTAAAATGATCTGGTTTCTCTACTTAAATCAAGTTTTTGGATTCCTTTCACTGATTTTGTAGAGCTCAACATATTAGTTCTTGCAGTGTATTTCTGAAAACGGTGTTCCAGGTCTCTCATGAATACCATCCTAACTCACAGACCCAAGCTGCTTCTATAATCCAATCTCTCACCATCTAAAATACATAAGGATCTAATTCTCTGTTCACGCCAACTTTACACTAGGGTAACTCCACTGCTTTCAGTGGACTTTCCTGATTTGTATCTGTGTAAGAGAGAGAGGAGAATTAGGCCCCACATGTGAACCTCTATCCTTTAAAACGTGTAGCTGTAGTTGTGTTGGTCTCAGGATATTAGAAAGACAAGGTGGGTGAGGTAATCTCTTTTATTGGACCCACTTCTGTTGGTGAGAGAGACAAGCTTTCAAGAGCTCTCTGTCGGCGAAAGCTCGTCTCTCTCACCAACAGAAGTGGGTCCAATAAAAGAGATTACCTCACCCACAGTGTCCTTTTAAAACATGGCAGAGATCACCAAAATAAGAACAGGGGCATCTTCGTGATGCGACTTTTGCTAAATCTGTATCTTGTGTGTGTGCACACACATGCGCGCACACACCCATACACCAAAGCTTACATCTGCACCAACTAAATCCCATATTTGTCTATGTAAGGGATGCACTCCATAAGTGTCTCACTTTCCTTATCTACTAAGATAAAATCCTTCTTCGACAGGTGAAACATTTTTAATTTGCCAGCTGAGATTTCAGCAGCAATTTATGTCTCATAGAATCATAGAATATCAGGGTTGGAAGGCACCTCAGGAGGTCATCTAGTCCAACTCCCTGCTCAAAGCAGGACCAATTCCCAGCTAAATCATCCCAGCCAGGGCTTTGTCAAGCCTGACCTTAAAAACCTCTAAGGAAGGAGATTCCACCACCTCCCTAGGTAACCCATTCCAGTGCTTCACCACCCTCCTAGTGAAAAAGTTTTTTCTAACATCCAACGTAAACCTCCCCCACTGCAACTTGAGACCATTACTCCTTGTTCTGTCATCAGGTACCACTGAGAACAGTCTAGATCCATCCTCTTTGGAACCCCCTTTCAGGTAGTTGAAAGCAGCTATAAAATCTCCCCTCATTCTTCTCTTCTGCAGACTAAACAATCCCAGTTCCCTCAGCCTCTCCTCATAAGTTATGTGCTTCAGCCCCCTAATCATTTTTGTTGCCCTCCGCTGGACTCTTTCCAATTTCTCCACATCCTTCTTGTAGTGTGGGGCCCAAAACTGGACACAGTACTCCAGATGAGGCCTCACCAATCTCGAATAGAGGGGAAGGATCACATCCCTCGATCTGCTGGCAATGCCCCTACTTATACAGCCCAAAATGCCATTAGCTTTCTTGTCAGCAAGGGCACACTGTTGACTCATATCCAGCTTCTCATCCACTGTAACCCCTAGGTCTTTTTCTGCAGAACTGCTGCCCAGCCATTCGGTCTCTAATCTGTAACAGTGAATGGGATTCTTCCGTCCTAAGTGCAGGACTCTGCACTTGTCCTTGTTGAACCTCATCAGGTTTCTTTTGGCCCAGTCCTCTAATTTGTCTAGATCCCTCTGTATGCTATCCTTACCCTCCAGCATATCTACCACTCTTCCAAGTTTAGTGTCATCTGCAAACTTGCTGAGAGTGCAGTCCACACCATCCTCCAGATCATTAATAAAGATATTGAACAAAACCGGCCCCAGGACCAACCCTTGGGGCACTCCACTTGAAACCGGCTGCCAACTAGACATGGAGCCATTGATCACTACCCGTTGAGCCTGACAATCTCCTTATAAAATGTTTTGCCACAAGATGGAGCTGGGAGATACGGACACCTGGAATTTGTGGTTCACTTATTTACCGCACAAAGTGCAAGTTTTGCCCAAGACTTTAGCCAGAGACCTGTTAAAAAAGTGTCCTGGATTCATTTGGCTCTCGCTAACCCCCCTGACTTCACTGGGGCCACTCCAGATTTATAGTGACAAAAAGCACCAGGCCCTATAAATCGAACATGCTCTATCATGCTAGATACAATGGGCCTGATTTGCAGAGAGAGTTTCTCGTTTCCCGGGTGCCCACAAATAATTGCACTGGCATTTCACTCAGAAATGTAGCTAGTAATATTCGTTCACACCATTCGTTGAAAAGCCTGGATGAAGCCAGGCCCAGTAGGTTAAAAACAACTATTTGTGGAAGAAGTTTAATTTCAATTGAATGGGCTGCATACAATTAAGGAGGGTTATTTCAGCCCCTTTGATAACACAGAGAGAAAGTTCAAAAGGCAAATGGTAAAAGTCAGGGTCTCTTTCAATGCACTTTTTCCTACCAGATTTTCTCCCTGGGTCTGACGCTGTCATTAGCTCTAGGGCTATCGCTACGAAAACATGGTATAGAGGCAGTCCTTGACTTTACGACGAACGGCACTTCTGAACTGACACCTGGATTAGACTTACGACAATTAGTTTAGACTTTTACGATGCTCGGTCCTGCAATGGAGTGGATGTTCGAGTGCCGATATTTCAGGAACCAATTGTGTCGTAAGTCTGAGGACTGCCTGTATTCCAGGGGTTCTCAACCTTCATTGCACCGTGAAAGGCTTCTGACAACAAAAATTACTACACGATCCCAGGAGGGGGGACTGAAGCCTGAGCCCACCCTAGCCCTGCTGTGCTGGGCGTGGGGCCGAAACTGAAGCCCAAAGGCTTCTGCCCCAGGCAGGAGGCCTGTATCCTGAGCCCCACCACCCAAGTCTGAAGCCCACAGGCTTTGGCTTTGACCCTGTGTGGTGGGGCACTTGTACTTTGGGGCCCAGGGTCTGGCTTTGACCCTGGCCCCAGGAAGTCAAATGCCAGCCCTGGCGACCCCATTAAAATGGGGTTGTGACCCACTTTGAGGTCCCGACCCACAGCTTGAGAACCGCTGGTATATTCTATTACCATAGACACTGTCCAGAAGGAAGTAGAAAGCAAGCTACAGTGCAACAGGACTTACTGTGGGTTCTTGGGGTTTTTGGAGTGATCGGGGGTGGACTGAGTGGGGTTGACTGCTGGAGTGAGGAAGCCTGAAGCAGTGTCAGTCTGCTGTCTCCTAACTGAAGACTCTTTGGCCTCTGTGCTTTTTCTGATGTGCTCTGAGGGAAAACACAGAGTAAACAAAACCTTTTGAAGTTGGCGAGGTGGCTGCGCACGCAGGGAATAACCAGACCTGTCAGGAAGGCATAAGCATGTTCCAGAAGAGCCACGTACAGGACAGAAAGGTGCAGTCAGGTGAAACATAAGAGTGCAAGCACAGAACTGGCTAAGCAATGTCAAAAGGCAAATGCTGTAACTCCTATGACACTATGATGCTAGCACTGCTGGTCAAATTTTCAATGGGGACCTTACTGACTGGATGGCATTGCTCACAAAAATTTCATTATATCAGTTAAGGAAGGAACAGGCTTCTGATGTCAGGGAAGGAATTCAGGGTGGAAAATAGTTGCATTTGGCCTAGCCATTCTACGGACACTTTTCCAAGGAGCAGCTCCTGAAAGGAGGCAAAGAAAAATGATTCAGGTAATCAGTACCAGGAACAGAAGAGACCATTTGCGTCATTCAGTCCAAGAGGCTGCATTTTGCAGAACCAATCCCTCTCTTATTCCAACTAAGGAAGGATGGGTCTTGCTCATGGAGTCCTATTGATTTGGAACTTGGGAGAACTACATGCAATTCTCAACCATTCCACAAACTTCCGGTGCGGCCTTGGTCAAGTCGCCTGGCCTCTCTGGCTGAGATTTTCAAAGGCGCCTAAGGAAGTTAGACACCCAGATTGGGAATTGGGTACCTAATTCCCTTAGGTTTATTTGAAAATCTTAGCCTCTTTGCCTCAGTTGCCCAGTCTACGAAATGAGGATAATGATACTGGTATTACCTCACAGCAATGCCACGAGGGAATATTCAATAATGGTCGTAAGGTGCTCAAATACTACAGAGATGGGGGCTGGAGGAGTATCTAGATGGATAGAACTAGCATCTTATTTAATCTGCTCTTGGCTTTCTGCGGTGATGGTGCCTTGGACAGCTCCATTTAGAGAGTCTGTCCCTGACCAGTTCCTCTTATGTTAAACATTGCCCCCTGCAATAGCGAAACAGCTGTCATTTGACACAGATATTGAAAATCCAGCCTATACAATATTTTGGTCCATTTCTAGATGACACTTCATTACTGGTCAGGAGAAATTGGCAGGGTTTACATAGATTCTAGAACACAATGTGTTCTTTGTGGAGAATATTGCATTAGCCCCCCTTCTTTCACCACTGAACACTGGTGTGTTTTTCACTGTGTAGAAGAGACAGGATTTGGGCATAATGAATATAAGAGAGAAATATCGAGGCTGTTGCACACAGGCCAAGCCTGTGGGTCTCTAGCTTTCGGATCAATTTACACAGCCAGTGCTGCCCAGTGTCACACCAGAGTCATCCAAAATCCTGGGCTGGACTAGTCAGTGACGGAACAGACTCCTGACTTCCCTACAAACCCATCTCCAAATCAACATCTGTGTATTTTGCAATGTAGTAAGAAAAATACAACCCCAAAGCCCCATCTGTTTCACTGAGCCAATCATATGCGGAATTTACCCTCAGAGGTACAGATTCTACTAAGAATTCTTCTCTGCCTTTCTTAGCAACTTGTAGTGCAGTGGGGCATTAATCAACAGCCAAGTCACCTGCCAGACTTTTCTCCCTGATCATCTTCTACGTGCTTAAGTGCTCTGCTGAATCAGGGTCTAAAGTGAAGAGCAGCTGACAGCTCAACCTATGGATTAAGCCCTAGATTCTACTCCCATTGAAATCAACAGTAGCACTTCAATGGCATCGGATCAGGCCCTAATTCAGGGGTCGGCAACCTTTCAGCAGTGCTGTGCCGAGTCTTCATTTATTCACTCTCATTTAAGGTTTCGCGTGCCGGTAATACATTTTAACCTTTTTAGAAGGTCTCTTTCTATAAGTCTATAACATATAACTAAACTATTGTTGTATGTAAGGTAAATAAGGTTTTTAAAATGTTTAAGAAGCTTCATTTAAATTTAAATTAAAATGCAGAGCCCCCCCGGACTGGTGGCCAGGACCCAGGCAGTGTGAGTGTCACTGAAAATCAGCTCGCGTGCTGCCTTCAGCACTCGTGCCATAGGTTGCCTACCCCGGTCTAATTCAACACATCTTCAACCCCAGAGCTGCCTGTAGATCAGTTTTGCAGATCTTCCCTCAGGGCATGAGCCAGCCAGGCTTCTAGTTCCTACTGAAATCAATGGGAGGAAGGCACCCAAATACCTTAAAAACAAGGCTCTAAATGACTTGTCCAAGGTCACAGATCTGTGGCAGAGCAGTCTCTCTTTCAAGCTCTAGTGTCCTAACCAATTCCTAAATCGCAGGCCAAATCCTCAGCTATGGTACATTTGACTCCAATGGAGCCATGCTGATTTACTCCTGCTGAGGATCTGGCCATCCAGCTGGATTTTTTTGAGTGGCTAGATAGCAGCTGCCTGTTTGAATACCAAGGGCCCAATCCTGCGCAGCACTGAGCGCTTGAAGCAGTCCTGGGCGTCTGTGAGAGATGAGGGTGCTGAGCACTTCCCCAGTGGAACCTTCAGCGCCTGGGACTGCAAGTTTCTACTTTCAATCAAAGCCGCACTGTGGCTCCTGAAACAAGTTTTCCAAACAGCAGGCAAGTAATTATTTAGCTGACCAGGGCTTTTGGTATTCGAAGCCCTCCCAGTATTGAGTGAAGATCCCAGTGACAAACAAGGCGGAAGGAAAAGGAAGAACTAGAAACCCGCACTGTGGATTTTATTATTATTACTATTATTGTTACCGTTTTGGAAGTCAGTTCAGCTTCTGGCTCCTTCTCCACAATAACCTGAGACTTGCTAATACTCCAATCCTTCCGCTTGAATTTATTAATCCGGTTATCGGCATCTTCCTTGACAGGCAGCTCTTCAGCCTTGGAAGCCGTCGACAGCCTTCTCTCCAAGAGAGGCTCGAGAATGGATCTGCAGTCCACGCCCAAGGACAGAGACAAAGCAAGAAGCATTAGCCCTTTAGTGAGAAGGCCATCTCTTTTTAGTGTGCACAAGGGTAATTGTGCAAAAGTGAGTTAGGAGCACAAGACTTTCAAAGGGACTTGTGCGCTAAGTTATTTGGGCACTTTTGAAATTGCACTGTATTATGCATTGAAGGAAGAGTTGTTCAATGAATAAGGCGCTGGACTGACAGTCAGGAAAACCTGTGGGTCTCTTCCTAGCTTTGCCACTGATCTGCTCTGTGACCGTGGGCAAAGCATCTAGGCCCTGCGATAACACAGCTACAAATGCGTACGCGGAACAGTAACATCAGGGAAGGATTGCAATTCCCTTCCGTACCATTTCCCAGCTGGAAACACAGCAGCTGAGCTTGCCCCAGCTGACCATCTAGCTCTCTGCAGGCCACAATTTGGGAACCACTGGACTACAGACCTCATACAATGTTTATATCTCCATCTTCCAGAGTTCAGTGACTCTCTTAGGAGAACAGAAATGCTGTGGTTTCACTGTAATATTACCCACATCATAGAATCATAGACTATCAGGGTTGGAAGGGACCTCAGGAGGTCATCTAGTCCAACCCCCTGCTCAAAGCAGGACCAATCCCCAGACATCATTTGGCAGAATTACAGACAAGGTACCAGACTGGGACTCAGGAGACCCAGGTTCAATTCCCAGCTCTGCCACTGAGTGACCTTGGATAAATCGCTCCTCCTCTCTGTGCCTCAGTTTTCCCATCTGTAAAGTGGGGATAATGACATTGACCCCCATTCTAAAGCCCTTTGAGATCTACTGATGAAAAGTGGTCTGTAAGACCTAAGTATTATTATTTACTGGTTAGATGAAACCTTGTTTTAAAAGCAAAAGAAAGTTACAAAGCCGCATCCCTTGAGAAGGCGATATTAAAATAACCTCCAAGAGCAAAAGTGAATCCCACTCCCCATAAATGTCTGACATTTTTGAAAGGGCCAGTCACTAACCCGTCAGATCCTGGCCTGGAGGAGGTGCTGTCAGATGAGGTGGAGGACGTAGATACCACAGAGGAAGTCACAGAGGTGACAGACAGCCGTCTCAGCGTGGAAGACATGATGTAGGGCAATACCACGGAGCCTGACCTACTCTGCTTCCTCTCCGTCAGAGAGGAAGGCTGCAGATGACATTAAATAAAAGCTGTGAGGAGCTGGGAAATGCTGCTCACAAAGGCAGGGTAATTCGGGGCTGTTTCTTTAAGACACTGCACTAAACAAACAAATCATGTTTACCAGAGTTATAACACCGTAGAGCTTCTCTACTTTCTTCTTCAGCTCTTTGAAGCAGGTTGTCAGTCTGTCATGCAGGGGCTTCAGCTGCTCAGTCAGTTTCTCACCATGAATCCTAATCCCTTCAGCCAGCAAAGGCATCTAAAAGAAGGAGCAAAAATACTATGAGCTAATGCTATCAGCAAGCAAGCAAGCAAATCAATTCTCATGCTCCAGAGTGCAAGCTGAGTGCTGCAGGGGTCGAGAAGGCGTTTCTCTCTCTTTCCTTCCACCCCCCTATGTTCATACTATCGTGTGTGTGTGTGTAGCATGGGGTATGTAAAGTGTGGGGAGAGCACTCAGTTTCCAAAGCAATACAACTGTAAAGTAGCTTTAACCTGGCTTCATTACATGGAAATACATGGGAACAAGCTGACATCCTACTGCAATGGAATTTTCATTACAACTTCCTTATCTATTTCATTGTTATATACTGAGTGGGGCAGGCTGCATGACTTTTCAGTGGTCAGAATTATGAAAAAAAAAAGTGGGGTAAAGAAGCAAAATAAATAATAATAATAATAAAAAGGAAAAGGGGATGAGCAACTGTTTAGGGTAGTGATAAAAATCTACCCATCATATTCCAGAATAATAGTCCGAAGCACTACAGTACTGTTCGGAGGAAAAAGAAATTCAAGAGCATTTTCTAGGTACAATACTTGATCATTTTTCATCTAGTTTTAAAATTCAGCTCTGACCTACTTCAGTCTATTTTTATATAATATACGTATATTTGTATTCTGCGTTCTGTTAACTGGACTGGAAGCACAGGTGTTTGTAGGCCTAGCCATGTGGTTCTAATCAAGGCTAAATTTCCACTAGGGTCGAGAGGAAGTTAGCCTGTGCCACAGTGCGACTGCAGCGTTTTGGACCACTAAATAAGAATAGCATAGAACTTTTTCAAATAAGGGACAATTGTACAGGCACTGCAACTGTGTTCTTATAACACTTCTCTTCTTTGTGTTGTTCCAAAATATTGTACCAACATCTCTCACACACTCATACAATGTGGCAATTCTCCCTCCCTCTCTCTCCCCCTCCCAATATGGTACCTGTAAGGCAATTAATTGCTTAAGTAGTTCAATCTGATCTTGGTCTTCAGGATGTTCTTGGATATACTTCTCCGTGAAAAAGGCCTGAAAGCAAAGAGGAAAGCAGAAGGCATACAAACAATATGTTTTCTTTATAGCTGCCTTTTACCCTGAAGAATGCCAATAGCAAGTGACAAAGATCTGTTTCAGACCAACAAGTTTTTTTTGTTTGTTTGTTTGTTTTTTAAGACAGGGCCCTTAGTGAAATACTTTCTTTCAATAAGATTCCCAGGTCTCTTAACTAGTGTGATGTTACAGATGATAGAACTTTCTTCTTCTTCTTCCTTCCTTCCTTTTTTTTTTTTTTTTATAAATTAAGAACTAAGATTGTTTCTCTCAAAACCTGTAAGAAAAATGTTTTTTTTCCCCCTCAAGTGTTTTCCCATTTTTTCTCCACTGAAATTTGCTAAAGTACAACCACTTGGTTTAATATTTTTGATTTTCAAAATTTCAGTGGGAAAATAAAAAAGGTAAAACATTAGCACAAAAATGTCATTGGTTTCCCCTTTTTTCCCCTCAGCATTTGACCTGCGCTATGTGCAACATTAATATCCAGAGTAACTTCCGTTCACCCAACCTACCACCCAAAAGGCAGAATACTCCAAAACAATCCTCATCTCAGTAACAAAGTCTCTTTAAATTCCAGCATGCTGTACAAGCAACAAAGTACACCCATGCAATCCCTCAAAGTTGTACCCAAACGCACAATTTTAAATTCCAACCTCAAAAAGGTTAATGAGCCACCCTTGTGCCTGGGGTATCCCTGTGCTGAGGAATCCAAGTGCACATGTGGAACGGATTCCCCAGCAGAGCTACTCCATGGGGTTTTGTTATGGAAGCAACAGTAGCGATTCCACAGTTAAGACTGTATTGAGCCTTCCACTAAGGCCCCTGGTTCAGTAAAACACCTGTAACTCAAGAAAGCACTTGAGTATGTGCTTAGCTTTAACCACATGCTGAAGCCAATGGAATTTAAGTTCATGCTTAAAGATAAGCATGTTATGATGTCATTTCCTGATCTGGATCCTTAAAACAGGACTAAAATCCCACCAATTCACATGGTCTGTGACTGAATGTAGTCTCAATGTTCCCCCCAATCACAGTTCACAGGATAAGAACATTTTCCAGGCAAAATGCTTGTTAGCTTTCCATCCACTTCTAAAACGGCATTCTGTTATCTGGATTTTATGTACAGGGGTTTGTGGGCCAACGGTGTATGGCTCTACAAAGCCTAAACTCCCACTGAGGTCAACAGCTGGGTAGCCTGAGGGAGAACTGCAGGGCTGGGCCCAAAGTACTTTTCTTGGAAGAGTTTCATTATTAGAGGAAGAAAGCACGCCCATGGTACAATGGAGACTTTTGGCTTCCAGCTACAGTGACTCAATTAAAGCTCCGGATTCAGGCCGCCCACAAATGCCAAATTCTCTCTCTGCTGATCCTTAGTTGAAGTAGGAAAATATGAACCGGTTGTGAGCATTTCCAGATGTGGTTACAAATACCTGGAGTTTCCTTGTTTTAAATGCTTTCCCATTTTCATAAATCTAAACTTTATGTCAACTTTAATTCATAAAATGGGAAAATACTTAGCCAAATTCATCCTTGGTGGAGTGTGCAATACCTCTGGAATCAGGGGAATCACACCAGGGTTAAATCTGACACAAGTCCCTTTAATGGATCTGTAAAAGCAGCAAAGAGTCCTGTGGCACCTTATAGACTAACAGACGTATTGGAGCATGAGCTTTCGTGGGTGAATACCCACTTGTCGGAAGTGGGAATTCACTCACGAAAGCTCATGCTCCAAAACGTCTGTTAGTCTATAAGGTGCCACAGGACTCTTTTCTGCTTTTAATGTTTGTGGCTCATTTTGTTTGATCATGACACCTTTTAAAAATCAAACACGTTTCCAGCATCAAACACGTTTCAACACCATTACATTTCATGCCAGAGATGGCATTATTCAGGACTCTGCAACGTGGTTAGAGGCTGGAGTAATAAATGTCTTCAGCTCAGCATAATTAACAAGGGAGATATATGCCATGCCAAAAAAAGGCACAAACTGTAAAGGGACAGATTGTGTTTTCATTCTGATTCGACTGCTCTTTGCTGTCACGCTATCAAGACAAAATATATATTGACGCTAGACAGTGATTATAAAAAAAATCCCTGTCTTCCTATCATCACTTTACATTATTAAAACTGAGACACAATTTACTTTTATCTATGTCTACTCTACTCTATACTGCTGTAGCGTAGGTGCTTTCTGTATTGACAGAAGGAGTTTTTCCGTTGACGTAGTTGATCCACCTCTCCAAAAGGTGGGAGCTAAGTTGATGGAAGAATTCTTCTGTCAGCCTAGCTGTCTCTACACCAGGGGTTAGGTTGACCTAATTACGGCATGAAGATTTTCACAGCCCTGAGCACCATAGCTAAGTCATTCTAATTTTTAAAGATAGACCTACACCACACACACTTATCTGGTCTCCATCACCATAGCACCTCACTATCTTTTATGTATTTATCCTCGCAACAGCCCTGTGATGTAGGGAAGTATCATTGTTCCCATTATACAGATGGAGAACTGAGACACAGAGCAACTATGTGATTTGCCGAAGTTTGTGGCAGAGAAGGGAACTGAACCCATTTCTCTTCATTCCCAGACTAGCACCCTAACCACTAGATCATCCTTCCTCTGCTTACTTTTGTTCTTTCTATTGTTCTTAGAATCTAAACAGATTAGAACAGTGGTGAGAGAAAGAAGGAAAGTAGTAGTATCCTCATTTTACAAATGGGCAATTTAGGCATTGAGAGATTAAGGGCCAGATTTTTAAAAGCTACATAGGCGCCCACTTTTGAAAATCCTGTTAAGTACCTAAATGCCTTTAGCGACTTGCACAAGGCTGTGTAGTAGATAGAAATTAAACCCAGGGCCCCAGGTCAGTGCTTTAGCCGTAAAACCATCCTTCCACTCCGAAGTCAACACCTTAGACAAGAGATGAGCCCTACATGGAGCCAGCTGACCTTTTCATAGTTGGTGTATCCCCCCATGACTGCAGGGTCCACAATGCCATTCAGCAGCATGGAGAGCGGGTGCACAGGCAGGGCCCGGTCCCAGGCGTGCTGTTGGACGCTATTGCTGATCTTCTCATTGGTCAGCTCCATGGTTTCGATGGCATTCTTCAAAGGGCTGATCTCCTCCTGAACAGTAACAAAGAGAAGACTGAAAAATCCCTCACTGACCCTTTCTGGAAACTCCCACCATCCTGCCCGTGAATTTTCGCACATCATAGCACAGAGCAGGGGAAGAGCAGGGCAGAAAAGAGGATTCCGAGTGGCTTCCTGATCCAATTCTTCTGCTAGAATGGGAGATTGGTACAAGTACCACCTCCCTTCCAGTCCTGCAGGAGTGGGAGATTGGGCAGCGGCTTTCCCCCGTTCCTCCCTATGTGTGTCCTGCTGCCAATGGGAAAGCAGAGATCAGTCATTCAGAGTCATTTCCTCTTGATCTGATGCTACTGCCAGTAGGGGCGATGAGGATCAAGCTGCGTGTGTCTCCAACTCAGGCCCTGCAATACCATTGCTGGAGTGGGAGATTAGGCAGCAGCTCTCCCCACCCTGTGGGATTTGCTGCCAGAGTATGTTGGAAAGAGGGGAAGATCAGCTTAACCTGTGTGTTCTCAAGTCAGCCCAGAACCATGGGGCCCCCAAAAGAGCAGGAGCCTCAACAACAGACCTTCCCCTGCTCTATGTAGCTTTCAACCTGCCAGAGAGGGCAGTGATAATGTGCAATGAAGACACGAAGTGATGGACATTAAAAAACAGCCTGGAACTTGACACACAAAGGATTCATTCTTTCTACTTGTGCAGGGGCCCCATTCACCATATCTTTAAGAGAGACGGTTTCTCATGCCAATAACTTACCGAAATCTGGGACCGGACCTAAATTCAGCAAAGCACTTAAGTGTGTGGTTAACTTGAAGAACTTATTTAAATCCCCATGATTTCAACGGGACTGAAGCACGCAAAATGTGTTTTTGGTGAACTGGGCCCTTCCCTACCACCATGCGCCGTGGGTTTGAAATAGAGGTGCATTGGGCCATAGCACTGTACAATTATCCCGGGACTTATTTTGCATTTGGTGGAATTCCCTTTTTCACTGTTCAAATAGCCAGGTGCATTATAGAAGGTAGGGGGTTTCCTTCCTCTGAAATATGAGGTATTGGCCATTGCTGGAGTCAGCACATCAGACACGATGGGCCAAAAGTCTGATCCAGCCTGCAAAAGCCTAGTGTTGACCAGATATTGACATGTAAAGTCCCTTTACTGGAATCCACCTCTTCCAAGGACTCACCATTGTAATCTGTTTGGCTTCAAACCACTTGAGGATGCCTGGGAATGTGTAGGCAGTTGTGTAGGTCGTTCTTTCAATCCACATGGTCTGGTCAGGGAATTAAAAAGGCAAAGTCATAAGGAAAACATTGCAATTCAACTCCCACATGTTTTAGGGCTCAAAGCCAGGCTTCCAGCACCTCTAGACCAGACTGTTGGAACTCACTGGGCTGATTTAATGACTTCCATGTGATCATGACAGGTCAACAACAGGGGTAGAACCCAGGCCGTTCGGCAGCAGAGCACAGCTTCCTACCATTAAAGCTAACAGAGTAAGTCCATTAGCTAGTAGCAATAATAGGTTGTTATCCTCTACGTGGACCAGTCCCTAGAGGGCGATACAACTCATCGAGGCAGTGCGTCACATCGAGCATAGCCACTACATAGCAGCAACGGCTCTTCTCGAAAGCAACAAAAACAGATGCAAACATGCTACACTCACTCCATTGCTGGATTAAATTCAAAGTGCTGTGGTCTTTACTGATGCTTTATTATGGGTTTGGGTTTGACTCCCTCATACATAATCACACCCACCACAAACCCCAGCCACACATTTGCACTCCACAGGGATGCTGCTGGAGACCCATCTTGGGCTATTGGGTAAGAGAATTTTAAGTGGCAGAACCCCCAGCTCCGTGTTCAGATCACGGTATCAGGCCCAGCTCTTGGTTTCTCCCACATTTAATCAATCAAACCCCATTGCTACAGCTGGGGAGATGAGGAACCTGTTCTAGATCTGCTGATTTTCATATCACTGTTTGGTGCTTCGGTAGGTACCAAGGTGACAGGGCCCTTTGAAAGGAAGAGAAAGACAACGCACAAAGAAAAGTTTCCCCACTGCTTAAAGAATCAAGGCATTTTGAACAGAAAGTGAAGGACTTACCGCAAATTCATTCTCCGGATCTTTTTCTCCTTTCCTAAACGGCCGGGAATATGTGAACTGCTGCACCTCATTGGCTCGGTAGTAGCTGAGGAAGAACACAATAAATGGTGGGGTTTCTCCTCCTCCTTTTGTTCTTTTCCAAAAATAGCTATGTTGAAACATGGTTGTGGCCCAGCCACGGTCTACAATTTATTCTCCCCTGTGCACACTGCAAAAAGCCACATTCTGCCTATACCTTAGCCCTGGGGAGATGAGGATCAAGTTGTGAGTACCCTCTATTCTGCAATGCCATTACTGGTTGGGAGATTAGGTAGCAGCTCTCCATAACATAAGAACATAAGAACGGCCGTACCGGGTCAGACCAAAGGTCCATCTAGCCCAGTATCCTGTCTACCGACAGTGGCCAATGCCAGGTGCCCCAGAGGGAGTGAACCTAACAGGCAATGATCAAGTGATCTCTCTCCTGCCATCCATCTCCACCCTCTGACAAACAGAGGCTAGGGACACCATTCTTACCCATCCTGGCTAATAGCCATTTATGGACTTAGCCACCATGAATTTATCCAGTCCCCTTTTAAACATTGTTATAGTCCTAGCCTTCACAACCTCCTCAGGTAAGGAGTTCCACAAGTTGACTATGCGCTGCGTGAAGAAGAACTTCCTTTTATTTGTTTTAAACCTGCTTCCTATTAATTTCATTTGGTGACCCCTAGTTCTTGTATTATGGGAATAAGTAAATAACTTTTCCTTATCCACTTTCTCAACATCACTCATGATTTTATATACCTCTATCATATCTCCCCTTAGTCTTCTCTTTTCCAAGCTGAAGAGTCCTAGCCTCTTTAATCTTTCCTCGTATGGGACCCTCTCTAAACCCCTAATCATTTTAGTTGCCCTTTTCTGAACCTTTTCTAGTGCTAGAATATCTTTTTTGAGGTGAGGCGACCACATCTGTACACAGTATTCGAGATGTGGGCGTACCATGGATTTATATAAGGGCAATAATATATTCTCAGTCTTATTTTCTATCCCCTTTTTAATGATTCCTAACATCCTGTTTGCTTTTTTGACCGCCTCTGCACACTGCACCCATCAGGTGAGTCCTGCTGCCAAGCGGGGGGTGGAAGATCAGGATGTCCTGTGCCTACCAGATTTAAAACACAGCTCTTAAATGCATAGGTGCCAACTTTTCCTGGCGCCGGTGGTTGCTCATGCCCCCCGCCCCCATTCCAACCCCTTCCCCAAAGTCCCCACCCCTACTCCGCCCCCTCACTGCCTCTATTGGACTCCTTCCCCAAATCCCCACCTCCTCCCCTGAGCACGCCACGTTCTCTCTCCTCCCCCCTCCCTCCCACAGCTTGCTATGCCATGGAACAACTGTTTTGTGGCGGCAAGTGTGGGAGGAGAAGCGGGGATGCGGCGTGCTCAGGGGTGGAGGCAGAGGTGAGCTGGGGGGGGGCACTTGGCTGCCGGTGGGTGCAGAGCACCCACCAATTTTTCCCCATGGGTGCTCCAGCCCTGGAGCACCCATGGAGTCAGCGCCTATGGTTACATGTTTGTAAACACAATCTTCTGGCCCATGTGGGCAGGACAACTCCCACTGCCACCCTCCCTCACTGCCCCTCGTTATATCACAACTATATAATAATCAAGGAACTTTGGAATTCCCACTCGTCCTGCAGGATGAATGCCATTAGCTACCACTGGGTTCCTGTAGGAGACCAAGACCCTCCCTTGCTACATTTCAGCCAATAACCAGCTGTGTAACCTTGGGCAAGTCCTTTTACCGCTCTGCCTCAGTTTCCCCTTCCATCCTCTCTCTTCATCTTGTTTATTTTGAATACAAACTTTTTAGGGCAGGGACCATCTCTCATTGTACAGCACGTAGCACAACAGGCACCCAATTCCAACGGAAACCACTAGGGGCTATGGTAATACAATAAATAAAATAATAGGGCAGGGAGGACTTGAAGGCTCTGGGGCTGTACACAAGCGTGTTTAAACATGGTTAGTTTAGAACCAGCAGCGAGTGAATTCATACAGGGAGATCATGCTGGCTGAGCTCAGGGAAACGCAATGAACTCCATTAAAAACTCAACATTCATCTCCTCCCCAGATGCCTATGCTTTGAAATGGAAATATTCTGGCATCATAATCACTGGCCAGTGGCAAATGCGGAGCTTTTACGTTTCCCACGTGTATGTCTAGGAAAACCACAGCTCAGGCAGGCTAAATTGGGGTTGGTGCCCCTGATAACCCCCTCAGCTTTCCCAAGAGAGAACAAGAAAAGGAAAGGAAGTTACTTTAAGATCTGCTCTGGAACAGGCTTGTCTTTATAGTTGGGTGGCAGGTTCATCACAGGCTTCACTATAAAGCACTGCACATCTGAGGTATTCCTGTTAAGGATGGAAAACGCCAGGATCTCTGAGGGGAGAATAAAAGAAGGAAGGGAAAATCCTTCTCATTTTCTTCAGTGTCAGATTTCTGAACAAGCCATGTGTCCCCTGCACTGTTGTCATGACATTTAAAGAATGCACATTGTTCATTAACAAAACCGAGTGTAACAGTGTGTGCGCACATCACCCTCTAAGAACTGGTACACAAAGAGCTGAAGGGATCTGCTGCTACTACCGCCAGCTAATGAGGTTTCCCTTGTGTTTTATAGACACGTGCTTTGGAGACACGGAGTATGTCTACAGTTCGGCTGGGAGTGAGCCTCCTAGCTGGGTAGACAGACTTGTGGCACTGGCATTGGAGCGATGGTGCTAAAATAGCAATGTGGACATTGTGGCTCGGGCTGGAGCTCAGGCTCTCAAGCCCACCCCACCCCTAGGGAGCTCCAGCCCAAACTGCAACAGCCACACTGCTATTTTTGGCAGGATAGCTTGAGCACTCCTAGTAAGAGACTGTGTCCACCTGGGTCAGGAGGCTTGCTCTGAGCTGCAGTGTAGACTTACTCTAAGAGTACAGGCTTCTAGTCCCAACTCCATAGAGGCGTGTGTGTTTTGGAGGAGAGTGGGGTGTTACGTACTTACTTCAAGACCTTCTAAGTACATTGAACAATAAGGAGCCCACTTCAAAGCTATCGGCCATAAAACAGACTTTGATAAAGCTACCTAACAAACATAGGCTGTTTTTTTCTTAAATCAGTGAAGAGGTGTTTCTCACCCCAGCTCTTGCACCGGTGAGCTATGATAGAGATTAAATAAATAATAATACCGTGGTCTACAATAGTGGCCTAAAACACAACACTTTATATTAGTGTTACTGCAGTATTTTGGGCCATTGTTCTGATCTGCTGAAGATGCCCCAAAAGTAAAACCCTGAATGAAAAGGAAGACACATAATCTGGCCCTGTCATCTAATATTGCTGTTGATCAGCTGCTTTGCTCCTCCCCAGAACTGGCTGCATTTCAACGGTGGTTGATGTAATTCCCTATATATTCCTTATCTCACTAAGGTGTTGCAAGGTTTAATGCAGGTCTGTAACACACTTTGAGTTCCTTTTGTGAAACAACCATAAAAGGGCAAGATGTTATTTTAAGAGAGAGAGAGAGGAAGGATACGGCTTCTGTTAAAATTGTAAAGGGCCTGAAAGAAGCAGGATTTCAAACATAAAAATAAAAAAAGCTTGACATTGAACTACCCACAGAATCATCAACCTATCTGTGGTAACAGTGTACTTGGAGCAATAGTACTGCCTGGCCTTTCAAATGGATTTAATAAGAGACAGAAATGGACCTGTACCAGATCCAAACAATGCAGCTGTTCCTTCTTATAATGGACCAAGCCAAAGCCCTGCACCCAAACATCCCCAAACTTTGGGAAGAGTTCACATCTGCATCCACGTTGTGCAGCTCAGGCCTATCCCTGGCCAAAATGTTAGTGCAAACACAAACAGATGCAAAGGAAGCAGCTGAAACAGCAGAAATTAAGGAGGCAATTTTGATACCAAGTTTGGTCTTGAATGAATTTTTTTAAGTGGATAGCTGGCCGGGCTGATGTGTGCAGGGGAAGCTGCCTGAGCTCTGTCTTTGCTGTGGAGAACTTCACAGATTTTTAAGGACAGAAAAAAGCATCAGTCTGACTTCCTGTCTGACAAAGACCAGAGAATTTCACTAACCTATCTCTGCGCTGAGCCCAGTAATTTGTGTTTGACTAAAGCACAACTTCCAGAAAGGCATCTGGGTCTTGAAGACACCAAGAGAATCCACCACTTCCTTTGGGCATTTGTTAATCACCCTTACTGTTAGCAAAGAGAAGTCTTGAGCCTGATTCTCTACTCTGTGGCACCAGTTTTATGCTGCTGTTGTTGACTGAGTTACTCCAGTATAAGGAGAGGTGGAAAATCAGAAATCAATCTCCGGGGCTATGAACCTGGCACCTTTCATCAGCACTTATAATGATTACAAAAATTAAAAGTAAAGTATCAACTTCTGGGAGGAAAGAATCAGATTCCTCATGACTGTCAATAAATTGCACTGTCCAGAAAAGATGAGACATGGCACCTCTTTGTACCCCACTTTCACCCCTTGTATGCTAGAATGGATCAGATCCATGGTCCATCTAGTCCAGTGTCTTGTCTCCAACAGTGGCCGGCGCCACTTGCTAGGAAGGTGCAAGAAACCCCAGAGTGGGTAGCTGGGGGATAATCTGACCCCCACAGAAGTGTCATCTTAACTTCTAACAGACTGGTTTAAATTCTGAAGCATGAGGTTTCATATCCCTATTCATTTTTTAGCATTGTAATTATTCTATTTCTATGTCATCCATATAGAAGTCTGATCCCTCTTTGAATTTTGCTAAGTCCTTGACCTCAAAGACATACTGTGGCAATGAGTTCTGCAGTCTAATTACATGTTGTGCAGAAAAAGTACCAGCATGACAGATTCTGCCACCTCAAGCAGAGGAAGTAGGGCTTGAATATGTCAAACCAAACAATAGCTAAAAGATACACTGTTTAGGGGAAGACTTGATCTCTTCTCCTGGAGGGGTAGTGCTGGTCATCTTCTCAGCATTTGGAAACTGGGTTAGCAATTTCAGGTTGAAGTCTTCCCTCCGTTCATACTCCTTGCCACGGTAGATAAAGATTTTATTCTGCGGGCAGCAAGAAGAAATGAGAATTAGACACGACTAGGGCTGCAATCTGGGTGGTTTAAATTTATGCCAAGATGTGTTTTACTTATGAATTCATTAATAGATTAGACGATTACAGTTGTCATCAAATCTGACCATCTAGTCTGATCACATGCATAATATAGGGCAGAGAACCTCACCCACTAATCCCTCCATCATACATGGTCTAGTGGATAAACTACTCCCCAAAAGCTCAGGTGACCATGGTTCAGGCCAGGGAATTTCAGATTGACACATCTGGAAACTTTCTGATTAACTAGATTTGATAGACATCAGCAGAACAAGCTCCCCCAACAGAGCTTGGCATGCCTCAGCTGGAGGGACCTTTTTAAAGGTAAGAAAGCATGTGCAAGTCCATGATCCATTCCATTTCTAGCCTCTCGCAGAGACGGCTGACCATTTGGCCAACTGCATCAGTGGTTCTGCAATGTGGCCATTAAGTCCTGGACTGACACCAACTCATTACACACCAGCGATGACTTTTGATCAACGAGCTGGATTCAAAGTGGTGACCTAGAAATGAAAGTCTCCCATTGGCAATACCCTATGCCATCCAGTCCCACTCCAGGTAATTGGTATTAATACGCTTGGTTTCCATTTAGGGCAAATAGCTTCAAAGGCATCCCAGGGTGAAATGTAAATGTTTGTGTCAACCCCCCCGCCTTTTAAAAATACATTGGCTAGAACATTTCAGAGCACGTTGCACCCTGCCCTTCTGACTCATGGTGTCTGGCTTTACAAATGATAGCCAATGCGGATCCAGCACTAATGCAACCCTGAACATAGGCACCGACTCTGTGGGTGCTCCGGGGCTGGAGCACCCACGGAGAAAAATTAGCGGGTGCTCTGCATCCACTGGCAGTCAAGCTCCCCCCGCCCCCTCCTCGCCGTCTCCTCCTCCCCCAAGTGTGCCATGTTCCCAGTCCTCCCCTCCCCCCACCACTTAACAGTTGTTTGGCAGCTCTTTGGACTTTCCTGGAGGGAGTGGAAGGAGCGGGCACCTGGCGTGCTCAGGGGAGGAGGTGGAGAAGAGGCAGGGACTTGGGGGAAGGGGTAGAATGGGGGCGGGATGAGGGCAGTGCAGGGGCGAGAAGAGGCGGGGCGGGGGTCGAGCACCCACTGGGCAAAGGGGAAGTAGGCACCTATGACACTGAACAGGAAGCATCGTCGCATTCCTGTGCATCCGGGAGGGACAGAGTCTCACTAACGTTCTGAAGTGAAGTGACCTATGTCCTTGAATTAGACCGATTCAGTCTGGAGGCACATGGGGTCAATTATTTACAAGGAAAAACCCACTCTCACAATGAAGATCACTGGGATAAGCAGTTAAGACACTGTGGAGAACATAAACATATGAAAGATTCCCTCTCTGCCCATATAAGACCACATGGATCACCCAGCAGACTAGGGGCAACAAACTGTCTTGAATTCTCGTTTATACTAGAGTCAAGGGGCCTGAGTGTAATTGAGAATTCAGGCCATTTCCGTTTAGGGTGAGATTTTCATACCACTTAAGTGATTTAGATGGTCAATTCATAGGTATTTGGCATCAAAATCCTCTAGAAAGCTCTGATATCTCATCTCTAGGGTCTCCTATAGAACCCATCACTAGAATGTCTGAGCACATGCAGAATTCTTACCCGGAGGAATGAGGGGAAACCCATCCCATAATACCCAACAGCAAAATACTCTGGCTGAGGTCTCATCGCCTTCATAATATTCTCATAAAACGTGGCTCGTTTTTTCTGGGGAAAAAGGAAAAGAAAACCCTGGATGTGTTCATTTCTGAGCTCACAGAGACATTGTCAGGCATATTTACAAGGTCGTTTTCTCACTCTGTACTGTTAGCAACACATCTATGAAATATTACTTATACTGTTAAATCCAAAAGAATTGTAAAAAACCATCAATATAATGTTTGCTTATCCTGTGTTGGCACTCTTTTGTACTTCACTGACATAGGGACTGGTTTTGGTCATAGTCAATGTCGCTTCCTGGTTCTCATGCATTAGATCAATGCTGCAATTTTTGTGACTGCACTGTCTTCACAGATATTACAAAACAAACATGATATGAGGCATAGGCAGAAGTGGAGCAGGGACACAAACGGACGCTGATTATATCTTTGCAGGTTAAATAAGACAGTAAGCTTCCTGGGACAGGAACCCATCTCTTTGTTCTGTGTAGGCGCAATGGGGTCCTGTCCTTGAGTGCGGCTTGCCAGGTGCTATGGCAAGAATAAGCTAGTGAGATATATAGAAATAGTTTTAAAGTTATGAGCAAAATGTATTATACTTGTATGGAAATGTTAATTTATTAGTGTAAAGGAGAGTAAAACACCTGTATAATTTAAACTATGGTATATTCTGTTCACGTATGTTAATGGCAAAAGTAAGTTTAAAAAACAGTTATGAAAATATTGTTCTTTAATATTAAGCTTTGCAAAAAATCTTTAAACAAATAAAAACCTGAACTACCTAGCAACGTCCATTTAAACATGCAGCAGCCCAACCCAAGCTAGAAAAAGAGACCTTACCAAAAGATTACTAAGCCCTTCGTAATCAAAGACTTTGTTTTCGTACATGTCAGCCAACTCTTTGCTTAGCTGGATTGCTTTCTCCCACATCTCGAGGAAAGAAACAAAACAGTAGTAAAAAGAACATTTATTATAAAAGCATTCATTACCTACCATAGGTAAATAAGAAATTTTGCTGACTACAAGTAGTTTTTTGTTAAAACATCTGACATTCCAGAGAGCGTCACACTATACGGACTATATTTCTGACTATGTTCACGATAATTCTATAGTACTTTTCATCGGTAGATCTCAAAGTGATTTACAATGAAGGGTCAGTATCACTAGCCCTGATGGGGAAACTGAGGCACTGAGAGGGGAAATGACATGCCCAAGGTCAGATAGTAAGACAAAGGAGCCCAGGTCTTCTGACTCACGTCTAGTGGTCCACTGGACCATGCTGCCTCAGGCCTGAGTCTTTTTGCTTCTTACCAATGAGGCATTTTCTTGTAAATATTACTGGTCAAATCCTCTCTTCAGCACATACCCTGAAGAGTAGCCACCCCTACTGAAACCACTCTTCCAAGGCAGTTACGCTCATCGGGGGAAGGAATGGGGGAGCCATCTGTTAAGAATTCAGCTAATGGGAGCTCAGTACAATCGACCACATTTTTCCCCCACCATTCAAAATTTTGATACAAATGTTTGTCAGGGGAAAAAGAAAAACAACTGTAATGACCCCCACCCCAATATTCTGCCAGCTCTAGAGTTGAGGGTGCTCAGCATCATGCAGACCTTTGGCTCACAGGTGGCACTGGATTTTCAAAGGCGTCTAAGAGAGTTAAGCACCCAATTCCCATTGAAATTCAATTGAATCCTTTGAAAAAGTCCTAGCTTTTAGATTTATACACAGGCCTGTTACATTATCATCTTTCCAGATCAATTTGTTTGTAAGAGACACTCAAGATCCACAGGGAGACTCACTTTGCCCTTGTCGAAGAAAGAGATGATTTCTTGGTAGAGTTTTTCCTTGAGTTCCTGTTGTGAATAAACATAGTAGCTGTCCCTCTGCAGCAGATGGGGAGCACATGGCTTATCGGACCACTGGGAAAAGGGAAAAACAGTTGAAAAGAACTAGGATATGTTCAGCCAAATGTGAGCGGGTTCAACTCCTGTGGATGTGTCTGAACCAAATTCAGCAGCAATGCAAGGGGAGGTGTAAGTTACACCGCACCAATAAATGGTCAGAAAACAGGAGTAAGACCTTGTCTACACACAAAAGTTGCACTGGTTTAACTTATATCAGTTTAAAAACCAATCAAGGGCTTGGATACACTTGCAGACGTAGAGCGCTGAGAGTTAAACCAGCCTTCGGAGACCACAGCAGGGAAAACGCTACCGTGTGTTTTACACTGTCAGCTGCAAGCGCACTGGCATGGCCATATTAGCAGCTCTTGCAACGCCACAAAAAGCAGCGCATTGTGGTAGCTATCCCACTGTGCAAGTAGCTGCAATGTGCTTTTCAAATGGGGTGAGGGGGTGGAATGTGACGGAGTGTGTTGTGTGTCTGTGGAGGGAGTGACAGTGTGTTTTGGGGGGGGCTGAGAATGTGTCAGCATGCTGTCTTGTAAGTTCAGACAGCAGCAGACCCCTCTTCCCCCCCCCCCCTCACAACAGCAGCATTCCACACTAATGGTTTGCTTTGTCCCGGAGCAGACGGAGCTTTGAAAGGGGATAGCCGCATGCCTGCAGCGGATTTCAAAATAATGACAAGAGTGGCCACTTGACTTCAGGGGATTATGGAACATTTCCGGAGGCCAATCACAGCGCAGTAATGCAACTTCTCATCCACGCTGACGCTGGGGTGTTTCAGCCAGGGCGCAGCAAGTGTTATGCTTCTTGTGGAGGTGGATTACCAGGAGCACTCCAGCTGCAGAGTCCAGGCGCAATACATGCCTTGCCAGTACGGACACCTCAGGAGTTAGGGCGCTTGGGGCTGCTTTAATGAGCTCTAACTTGCAAGTGTAGCCAAGCCCATAGTTAAACTTGTGCAAACTCCTTTGTGGATGCTCTTATATCAGTTTGAAACTGGTTATACAGGTTAAGCACCTATACATTTACTGATGCAAACTAAACGGACATAAGCGAAGTTTAAATAGATGTAAGAGTGTCCGCACACAAAAGTTGCACCGGTTTAACTAAACTGGTATAAAATCACATCTTTAGTTAGACCAATGCAAGTGTGTGTGTGTGTGAGTGTGAGAGAGAGAGAAATGGGCATAATTGCTTACCTACACGCAGCACCGCACCTTGAATTTTAATGTAAGGTATCATTTTAAACAAATCAAAGCCCAATGGCTGTGTGGAAGCTCTTATTTCAATTCAAGACAGGATTTTTTGGCACAAGTTCAAGCTAAACAGCAAAAAGCCATTCTGAAGCCAAAATAAGAGTATCCACACTGAAATTTGCACCAGTTTAATTAAATCAGGGCACATCTGTGTGTAGATAAGGCCTCATTGATACACAAGTGGGAGGAAGGGGGTGTGGCAGCAAGAGAAATTAACAGGTAGGTTTATGAGTAAGCAGTACCCTGGATGCCCAATACACTTTATTTTACCCCTGGACCATCTCCAACAGTCTTGGAAAGAAACTCAGCACTGGTGTTGATAGGTGCAACCTGGCACTTGTCTATGCCAGGGTTGAATTCCATACCCACAGAATGCCCAATTAATGGTAAGTAACACTCATTTTTCACACCAGTGTGCTGATCCTCAACCCCTTAGTCACATGAACAGTCATACTGAAGCCAATGGGACTACTAAAATAAAAAATCCACTACCCATCAGTGGATCTCAGAGCATTTTGGAAAGGAAGGTCTGTATCATGATGGTGATCAATTGTTCTCCATGTCCTCCAACCATCAGGCAAGAAGTAACTGGCTCAGTTTGCAGCAAGGGAGACTCAGGTCGGATATTAAGGATGGTCTAGATAATAGTTAGTCCTGCCTTGAGTGCAGGGGACTGGACTAGATGACCTCTCAGGGTTCCTTCCAGTCCCACGATTCTAAGAAAACATTCTAACTCTAAGGATAGTTAAAAGCACTGGAACAGGGTACCAAGGAAGGCTGTGGAATCCCCATCATTACTCTGCTGCTTTCATCACCTACCTGTTTTCTACCCAGTTTATACCTGATGTGCAACTTAAAAAACTTTTTGGGTCCTTGGCAGCCTCTTCAGGTTAAAAATCACACAGATTTATTATCCTGCATTGTTTGGTTGTCTTTGTCAACCTGAAAATCCCCAAACCCTGTAAAAATACTAAAATTGCCTCTAATGAATCACCTTAAGGAGTTCTGCGTGGAGAAGCAGAGTGTATGCTGCCTCTGTGAAGTTCTCACAGTCCCTGTGTAGGTCCCGGAGTTTATACAGATACCTAGACAAATGAGAAGCAAACAGGGATTTGATCTGAAGGCTCCTGTACTGACACGCCCAAAAGCAGTGAGAATAAAACATTTCTGTATGCAATTCTGGAGGCAGCCAACTTGCCTGATGTATATGTCCTCCCGTTTCTTCTCCTTATAAAAATTCTGCCAAGAAAATAACACAGTTATGAAGCTGGTTTAAAAACTACTAAATTCACAGTGTATCAGGCAAATTACCTGTTTAGGGCTATCTTAGGTACTTATCTCAGCACCTCACAATCTTCAATGTATTCATCCTCACAACACTCCAGTGAGGTAGGGAAGTGCTATCATCCCTAGATGGGGAACTGAGGCACAGAGAGGCTAAGTGACTTGACCAAGATCATGCAGATAATCTGTGGCAGATGAGTTGAATGTAGATTTCCCAAGTCCTAGGCTAACGGCCTAAGCACCTTCCTCTTGTAAGACATGTGGGATCTCAGGCACACGTCTGTAACCCATGAAGAGACTGGCAGCTGAGAGAGGATCAAGGAACCAAGCTTAATTTCTAACCCCTATCAATTTGAGAGTGATAAGTGCGAGGTGACGAGTCGTCCCTGAACTAAGGCACATGCAGGGATGAGTCATTCTTGCGATAGGCCCCAGCCAATCCACAAGCCAAGAGCTGGTCTGGTGACTCTCAGAGCACATATATAAGCCTCACAGGAGAAACAGCAGCTCAGTCTTCTTAGCGTCGCTTCATGACTTAGAACTCTCCTCTGCCTCATAGTGACAGACTCCACAGGCGCAGCCAGCTCCAGCCTCGCTCCAAGACCTACTCCTGCCTTGTTCCAGCCCTGCTCTTGATTCCTGATTCCAGCCAGGGGCAGCTCCAGGCACCAGCATGCCAAGGGCGTGCCTGGGGTGGCAAGCCACGGGGGGTGCTCTGCCAGTCGCCGCGAGGGTGGCAGGCAGGTTGCCTACGGTGGCATGCCTGCGGAGGGGCCACTGGTCTCGTGGCTTCAGCGGACCTCCCGCAGGCGTGCCGCCGAATCCGCGGGACCGGGGACCTCCCGCAGGCAAGCCATCGAAGGCAGCCTGCCTGCCGTGCTTGGGGCGACAAAATACCTAGAGCCGCCCCTGATTCCAGCTCTGACCCTTGGCTGCACCCACTGGGCCTCACCATCCTCGCCTCGGTTTCTGACAATAAGGAATCCAGGGCTTGCTGTATTATGGAAATGGGGGTTAGCCATGAAATCTGTATCTGAGTTTGGATGACAAACCCCTCTAAAGTGTGCAGCTGCTTGTCACTGACAGTTTGCTTTGCGCCCAACTTTAGCTAGAAACAGAGTAATAAAGTGGCATATGAGAATATTTCAATCCCTGCAAATAATGTTAGTAAGAACAGATGATCCAGTTCAAATGAGGTTAAGAGCCCTACATTTGATCCTGAATCTTTTTTCAGGGGTTCAAAACATTTGGTTATCTTCCCTCAACCTATAATTTTCTATGATCACTGCTGTTTCTGAGTACCCAAGCTCTGGTAGAGGTACCATTGGCATAACATGGCTACTCAGGAGAACTTTTACAGTGGCACAGGTGTATTGGTACAGCTGCACCGCTGTAAGCTTGTAAGTGTAGACATGGCCTAAGGGACCACTATGATCATCTAGTCTGACCTTCTGGATTTGCAGGCTGTAGACTTTCTCCCAAAGGCTTGATTAAAATACGTCTTTTAGAAAGATATTTAATCTGGTCTTAAGGATTCCCACCTTTCATGTTCTCCTGTTTTTTCCTGGAGAGTCAGGAATGACTCAATTTTCAGAGTGAATCTCAGGTGCAAGCTAAGGCCTGGGCTACACTAGCGGGGAGGTTCGAACTAAGATACGCAACTTCAGCTACGGTATTCGCATAGCTGAAGTCGAAGTATCTTAGTTCGACTTACCTGGCCGTCCTCACAGCGGCAAGTCGACTGCCGCACTGCCCCCGTCGACTCCGCTTACTCCTACTGCCGAGGTGGAGTACGGGCGTCGATTAGCGGATTGATGTACCGCATCCAGACGAGACGCAATAAATCAATCCCCGATACATCGAATGCCACCCACCGATCTGGCGGGTAGTATAGACGTACCCTAAGCCTGACACCTGCACTCTGGAAATACCAGGTCTGTCCAAAGATTATAATGTTAAAAGCAAGTCAGTCAATTAGCACCAGAGCCCTCCCACTCTTACCAGCACATTGACAGTGCAGCTCATACGGTTCTCCTTGCTTTCGTCGTGCATGATGGTCCTGTAGTCCAAGAGATTTTCTAGCAGGCTGCTGACCAGCAAAGCAAACACTTCTCCAGAACTCGACAGGTATTTGTGCTTCCGGCAGTGCTCCAGAAGGCTGAATGCATATCGCCCGAGGAAAGAACAGAGAAATACAGAAGAGAAGAGAGAATCTGTTAAAGTTCTGGACGGTGCTTCTACTACTAACAGAACTTTATTACCATAATTCCTAAGTCACTGGGCCAAAAGGCTCTAATGGAGACACATGGATCTTCTTTATAGAGGCTTTTCGCTTCTCTGCTTTGCTCATCAAAAAGCTAGAAGCTGTACAGCACCTAACACAAGGGCTCCCTGATCTAATTTGGAGCCCATAGGTGCTGCTGTAATGCAAACAACAACAAAGGTATAATGTTAAGCCAATCAGTCTGTCTTGGCAGTAGCCAAGTCATATTAAGATCACTGTGGGTTGCACCTTCTCTATGTTACTCACTCATCTGAAGTAGTGAATTAGGGTTTCTTAGTATTCTTCCGAGTGTGTTTCAAACACTTACAGTTTCTCCAGCAAGGCCTTGTATTGCTCGTCCCCTCGGCCCCCTTCCACTTCCTGGTCCAGTTTGGTTATCAACTCGTTTTCAAGCTAAAAAAAAAATGCACATAAAAATCTAAAACGGGAACAAATCCTGAGCACTTGGAATGAAGCCCAGATGTTTTTACAGGAGGAATTTCTGAATTGTCCCATGATGGGGCACTGATCTAATTGGCCAAACTGGAGGATGATTTTGCCCAAGGAAATGACAGAGAAAATGGGGAAGGAGCCAGGAAATGTGAACAGCTCCCCTCCTCAAACCAGAAGTCACAGGAAATTGATCATCTCGGATACATCTCCCTGATCCTAATGGATGATTCCCTATTCTCTCCTAAGAAAGAGGAAAGCCCCTATCAAGGCCCCTGCTAACATGGTGGAGGAGAAACTTTCTTGCCAGCCACAGATTTGATGATCAGGTTGATTTTGTGTATGTGTGAGCAGGAGTGACCCTGATCAAGCATATAATCCCACTCATACCCCAGGCTACCACTGGTGTTCTTGAAACCAGTGTCCCAGTATCACCAGGAGTAAGCATTCAAGCCCCAATATACCAGGGTGTGTCTATAACGAGTATTAAACATTCATGCCCCAACATCCCATAGCATTCAAGCAATTCCCATATACTCCAGCAATCCAGGTACATCTCGGGGCAGACAATGCCAAAGGCTGATGACCCAGAGGAAAAAAGATCCCCTCTGAGTATTTAAAATGAGATCCAAGCAGAGAAGAGTTGATGCCTGTACAGTGCTAAGGGACACATGCATCACATTGTGACAACAGTCTTGTGTGTCTGAAAGGCAGAACGCCAAGGAGGCTGCCTCCTGGATGGATGATTTCAAATGTCTTCAGGGAGAGGAACCACCAGTGTCACTAGAGTGTCCCCTGCCTACTGGCTGCGATGCTAATGACTGGCATTCCCCAAGGAATGTGGAAAGAAAAGTTCTGAGTGGCAGTTGCTGGAGTTGAAGGGATAACTGGGCATGAAGCAAAGAACTTCTTTTTCTTCCTTCCCTACCTGAATTTTCAGGCTAGCAATACATTGAGAAGTCCAGTGGAATTAGCCCAGAGTTGTGTGTCGGAGACCTGTGTTCGAGTCCTGGACATTGGGTAACCTCAAGCAAGTCACTTCCCCTCTCTGTACCACAGCCACAATAAAGTGGGGGATATTGATACTCATGGGGGTGTTGTGAGGGCTAAAGTTTTGTTGAGGGGGTTATTAAGGATGTTAACTGTGCCATATGATCATCACAACTTAATATTTGCAGCCAAGAAGTTATCCTCAGAGAATTATTGTTATGTAGGTTGCAAGATCCTGGGGGCAAGGACCACCTTTTGGTTCTGCTGCTTGAATGGCACCAAGCTCAACAGGGCTCTGGTCTAGGTGTTAATACAAATAAATAACACTGTAAGGATAAACAGGAAATATTGGTTTAATATCTATCTTATAGAATTGGAAGGGATCCTGAAAGGTCATGGAGTTGAGTCGAGTCCAGTCCCCTGCCCTCACTAGCAGGATCAAGTACTGTCCCTGACAGTGCCTCTCCCACCCTCCCCTAAATGGCTCCCTCAAGGATTGAACTCACAACCCTGGATTTAGCAGGCCAATGCTCAAACCACTGAGCTATCCCTTCCCCCTTTTGATAATGCACCTTTTGATCCAAGGATCTCAAAGTTCTTCGCAATTGAGTATTCATCTATTTTTACAGATGGGGAAACTGACGCACAGAGAAGTTAAGTGACTTGCCCAAGGCTTCACAGCAACACAGTCAGTAACGGAACACATGACTCCTTGCAGTCTCCTGCTACCTTCATCACATAAAGCTGCCTTGCAATAGACTTCCCACAGTGCTTTGTGCTGGGTGTGCACCTTTATTTAAAGGAAACTCTTTTCTTTGCTTTTTTCCTACTTGCCCACCACACGGCATGAAACATCAGTGCCGATGATTCCACGGTCCCTCACCATATGGAAGTTTCTGTTCCCACTGAAGTTGAACTCGCACTGCATCATGTCAAAGAAAATGGGAATGGCAGCTTTCCGCAGCTCAGGCTCAGGTATCAGGGTCACCTCCAGGATTGGACCCACCATCGATGGGATGAACTTGATCTTATGGGGGCCTGTAACAGAAAGAAGATGAGACCTAGCCTCTGCTCAGTGGAACGCAGCTGCTTGAAAGCAGGTATCTATATCTGGGAGCACATTCAGTATCATTGAAGTTCTCCAAGTGGGTGACACCCATTAATGGTGCAGTTTTATGTCCCGTTGCCATTTGTGCTCCTAAATCACTGAGTCTCTTTTGAAAATCCCACTCTCAACCTTTGTATGGTGTGACGGTTTGGGAATCAGTTTCTGGGAATTAACACTACTGACTGGATTGTATGATTGTATCTGTACACCAGCCTCTGGTATTAAGGGAAAGGGGACCAGCACCTGGGTGTCTGCCCCTGAGCAGGACAGTCCTTAAGGACCATTGACAATTGAATAATCTTGCCCTAGCAGCACAATGGGTGCTACCAGCCAAAAGTGAATTAATTGCTAATTGCTTTTAACTGGGGCTGGAGGAGGTGGCAGCTCAGAGGAGTGGAGAAGTTAAAAAAACAACAACAAAAGGACAGGGAGAGACAAAGTGATTCAAATCTGCTGTTAAAATGTGAGACTCTCTCCATCAAGAGAAAAGAGATCAGAAGAAGGCAAGGCTGTGCAGGAGGAAGAGGAGGTGAGGAAGAAGGCTCCTGCACTCCCTATAAGACACTGACCAAAACCTAAAGGCCCTCAGAGGGGTGAGGGGTAAGGAAACTGAGGCAGGGATTTGCCTGCAGGTTGTGTTGTTTTTCCATAGACCTGTATCTCTCTTGTGCTTTGTCTGTGAGTAAAGCGTGACTGGTTTAGAAATTCCTTGGCAAAGTCTGTGTGCTACTTGCTTTCACTGTCACATAGTCTCAGAAGGGGAGAGCTAATCCAGAGGGTCCACAGCTTCCATGGAACTCTGGCAGCATGCAAGAGCTACCAGGCACAAGGCGGATGGACTGCAGGGCCCCATCTCATAGAAGAAGTGAAATCCAGTTTTGGAGGTAGAACATACACACTATTGTGAACTGTACAGATAGGAAACTCACCCAGATTATACCACATATCCCTGATTTTGAAGCCAATCTCTTTCCTCATGTCCCCGTATCTAGAAAGGGAAAAAAATATTAAATGAGAGAAGAAGGTTAAAAAACCCCCCCGCATGTATTGAAATTAGCCTTGTTAAGCTGCCAGGGGAATGTAACAGCCCAGCTGCATAATCCACTAGCCTGCCCTTTTTAAAAACGTGGCCCTGAATATCGGGCATCAAGGGTAAGGAGTTCAAGACCTGAAGGCCAAGCTACTCCCTACCATCCATCTGCCAAGAGGTGAATGGACACCAGACATCTTCAGGGGGGTAAACACCAGGAAAGGAGAAAAGCTATTTAAAATGAAGGATTATGTTGGCCCAAGAACAAATGGGGATAAGACGACCATGAATAAGTTTAGGCTGGAAATTAGAAGAAGGTTTCTGACCATCAGAGGAATGAGGTTCTGCAACAGCTGAGCAATGGCAGAAGTAGGGCCAAGAAACCTAACTAGTTTTAAGAAGGCACTTGATAATTTTATAAATGGGATTGCAGTGGATTCCCCTTACTTGTAACCTCTTGGTTCCCAGCAAATAGTTGCTATTCTCTAGGTTGCCAACAAGTGGAAGGCAGGTTTGTGGGGCTGCAGCCAAGGAAAGAATGTCCCCGCACCTCCTTTCCTGGCTGCAGCTCCACAAACCTGCGCGCGACCAGAGCTTTTCTTCCAAAAAAAAAAGTTATCAAATAGGCATGCCGTTTATTGCCAATATCCAAATCCCATTAATATTATAGTCAATGGGACGGGACTGGTTCTGGCAAAACGCTGCTATTAAATAAAAGTTGTTATTATGAGGATTGCAAATAACCAGCATCCACTGGATATAGCAGGGTTCCCTGTGACACGAGGGGACCGAACTCAATGACCCAGCAGGTCCCTTTCCAGTTCTTTGTTTCTATTCTGGCAAGAATTGGGATAAAATGCACCCCCCAAAAGAGTGAATGCACCCTGCTAGGAGGGAAGGGTGGGTTAGCATGTTGACCATAAGCATTCCTGACAGTAGGCTGGAGGGTAAGACTGCAGTTTAGCCAGCTCTCGTAATTTTATCCAGAATCTTGCAACATTTTGTGGTTTTTTTCCCAAGCCCCAGCTTCTGGAATCAAGAGATTGCAGGAGAACTCAGCTTCCATTAAGAAAAAAAGTTTCTAACCCTCATGACTGTAGAGGAAAGCTTGAAAACATAAAATGAGTGCGCCCTAAAGGCAAAGAAATCAAGAGGCAAAGAAAAAAAAATCCTGCCAAAATTATTTTTAAAAAAAATCTCAAGATTTTTAAACCCATGTCATGATTTTTGGAGGCCTGACTCAGGATTTTTGAAGGCTCGGGATTGGCAATAATGAGACTGCAGGGAATGGAGCTGTGAGCAGATGAGGTCTGGATGCTGGAGGAATGTGCTGGTTATTGCTCACTTGTCCTGCATTACAACTGGGAAAGCCAGTAATTTCTTACTTTGAGGACTACGGCTGAGGAAAACCTTCTATCTTGGACCATAAAGAAGCAACAACCTCTGTTCTAAAATGAACCAAACCACTCACATGTTTAAACTCAACCCAAACATGCAGAGCTCATTGTCTGGACCTACCACTAGCTGTTCTGTCACAGAGAGCCCACATTCACAGTATGTCTACACTGCAACCAACAGCTTCAGCATAGGCTGTACAAGCCCACCCAGAGCCCTGTGTAATTACTTGGGTGGCTAGTCTGCACTGAAGCCCATGTTGCCACAGCTTCACTGCTCTAGTACCCGAGCTAACCAGATTAAAAACAGCCCAGGTCGTCGTCACACACCGTGATGCAGTACAGACATATCCATGGATTGTATCAGGTGTGCCTCGCTAGATGAGCACAATATAAACACTGGGCTTATTTTCCAAGAGTAAGACGACCTGATCACATTTCAATGTGAACTTACTTCTTGAAAATTTTGTTGCGTTTGGCCTGTGAGAAGTTCTCCAGCTGGAGGGATTCGTGAGTGAGAAAAGCTACTGCCAAGTGGAAGTAATTGTTCCAGAGCTGTGGGGAAAAAAACCTGATTAGAGAAAGGAAAAACACACAGAACAATAGAGCTACTTAGTCACCAGTGCTGCAGATTCTCTGTCAGCTATTAATGAGGAAACACAATTACAATGAATGGGGAAAAATAAATTCCCACAGGAGGTCAACAGTTGTAAAAGCTGACTAAGAGCTACACCAGGGGTAGGGGCAACCTATGTCATGTGTGCCAAAGGCGGCACGCGAGCTGATTTTCAGTGGCACTCACACTGCCCGGGTCCTGGCCACCAGTCCGGGGGGGTCTGCATTTTAATTTAATTTTAAATGAAGCTTCTTAAACATTTTAAAAACCTTATTTACTTTACATACAACAATAGTTTAGTTACATATTATAAACATAGAAAAACGTTAAAATGTGTTACTGGCATGTGAAACTTTACATTAGAATGAATAAATGAAGACTTGGTACCAGGACTGGCTTTAGGCACCAGCAAACCAAGCACATGCTTGGGGTGGCACAATTCCAGGGGCAGCATTTCGGGTGGTTTTTTTGTTTGTTTGTTTTTTGCACTTCTGCAGTTGTGCTCTCAGATTTTTTTTATTTTATTTTATTTTATTTTATTTTTTGTGCGCTTCGGCCCACCACTTCTGAAAGGTTGCTGACTCCTGAGCTACACAATCTGCACCATCAAACTTTGTTTCTTTTGGTGTGATCTATTTAAAATGCTCACCCAGAAGACTATTTATGAATTTAGATACATCAAATCCCGCCTTAAAACTCTCCTTTGCCCTGATGCCCATGAAAAATGTAATAGTTAGGTTGCTAGTGTGCTGAGACCATGGCCTATCATGCTGACCGATACTGTCTCCTTGTTTCCTTGAGCTCTTGCATCTGTCTATTTCCACCCGTTGTCTCTGATCATATACTTGGATTGTAAGCTCTTTGGAGCAGAGACCATCTTTTTGTTCTGTGTTTATAGAGTGCCTAGCACACTGGGATGCTAGTCTATGTCTTGGGCTCCACAGTGTCTTTGTAAGGATAGGAAAGTATTATCCCTATATCACAGACAGGGAACGGAGGTAGCAGAGAGTTTAAATGACTTTCCCAAGGTCACACTTGGGAATCTGTGGCAGAACTAGGAATTGAATAGATCTCCTGTGTCTCAGTCCAGGGCATTAACCACAAGACCATGCCTCCTCAAAAGAGGGGTTTGCCATCAAATCTCTCCAAAGTGCCAGTAAACTATAGTCAACCTAACACAAAAGTAAAGGGTGGAAAGAGATACTTTCACACTCCCGCTTTAGCACATCACTGCTATATGGCATGCTGAATGAGCATAAAACATGCTCCACACATCATTGGACGAGGACAAGCCCATGTTACAAGTAGCATCTCGGGTTAGAAATTTCCCATTCATGCTACTTTTCTGCCAAGAGGACCGAACACCACCACCCTCATCAATATCAATAACAAAACTGGTGTCAGTGGGACCTGAGGGCACCCATCACCTCTCTGAACTTGCTTAGTTCCAAAGTGGTCAGGACAATCCAGAACTGAATTTATCCTCACCTGGAGTTCGAAGCTTGCTTGATCCAGAAAGAATCGGTTGAGCACAGAGGTAAATTGGTTCACTGCTCGGAGGAAAACCCTGGAAAAGTAAACACAGATAAGGAAGCATCCATAGAAGTAGAAACAGCACATGCCTGAATGTACGGCTGCTTTTCACAAGCTCGGAGGAGGCACGAACCAGTGACCTCAGCTCTTCTACTATAATCCTTCTCTTTCCCCAAAATCCTCCGTACTCAGTGGGAGGTGAAGGTTATTTCTCTGTTTCTCAACAGAAGTATCTCTGATTTAGGGAAGTTACAAATGAAAAGATCTATTAGGTCATCCAGTCCCCATACCAATACTGTGTTGTTCCACACAGGATATTTACTAGTGTTTTGTCTCTCTTAGGTGCTTTCATGACCCCTATGTGGTATCTGAATTACTCATAGTCTTTAATGTATTTACCCTCACAACACCCCTGTTAGGTAGGCAAGTGCTATTAAGCCCATTGTACAGATAGGAAACTGAAGAACGTAGAGGCTAAGTGACTTGTCCAAGATCACACAGGAAGTCTGTGGCACAGGAGGGAAATGCACTGGGTTTGCCAGGTAATGGGCTAGCACCCTACATGCACAATCATCCTCTTTTGTCCAGTTTAGCTTTACGTTTCCCTAGTGACGATGCATCTCCCCACAGATTTGAAATAAAGAGGTTTCTCAGATTGAAGCAGGCATCTCTGGCAGGGAAATCCAATCACTGGGGGGAAAGCTTGCAAACGCTCCTTTTGACAGAGGAAAAAATAGTTTGCAGGTTCATAAGTCATAAAAAAAAGTCCACCCTATAGGGCTTTAGTCAAAGCTAACTTAAACCAATATGAACTTTTAAAGGAAGTACATCTCAATTTACTTGCAGCAATTCTAGTGCAAAATCTCCTCAGTCCCAGAGCCAACAAGTTCTGCAGAAGTTACATGAGCCTTCAACCAGTAGCAGCCTCTGGTAGAGGCTGTTTACCTGCTCTGCATCATGTTCATCACCATCCAGTCGTTTGCATAGACATTCTTTCCGATCAGATCCTTAAACATGATGAAGGTTTCCATCAGGAAGTCCTGTAAAAAATATGCCACATGCAAGGTCTAAGAAAGTTAGTGTGTAATCAGATGGAAACATTGCGGGGGATGCAAACATGTGTGACTGCAGATTTCATTGATCACAGATCAATATGCCGGCCCTTTGAAATGCATCTTTTATTATGGCACATATCACCGTAACTAAATTATGTCTGAAATCTCATCCATCAAATTACAGGAGGAAAAAAATCCCCTCCACAAATCTATTCAATGAATGCAATTAAATCTGTTATTGTTTGAAGTCAATCTCTAGATGCGTAGGGAGCATTAAAAAGCAAAACAAGTGTTTAAAGTCTTTTGACCTAATACTTCCCTTCAAATATATGAATGATGACATTACATAGGGCTGCTGCATTATTCGTTATATACATAGATTATAGAGGGGGTTGTCATTCCCCAGCCATTTAGACCTTTGCTAAATGAGGTTTAATGTTAGCAAATATCTAGCGCAGACAAGACATGCAGTCTTTAACAAGAGCTAAACTGGTCAAGTTAAAGCCATCACACCTTAAATCCTGGTATAGATGAGGCTTTTCTGCCAAATTGCAGGATGAAGAGTGGGATTTGTGCAAGTGATACTGACAAAATCTAACTTTAGACTAAGAAAGAACCTCAGTCTCCAGAGGTTCAAACGTTCATAGGTTCTCTTCTGCTCTAAGAGGTAACATTCACATTCAAGCACCAGACACGCACACACCCAAGAAGTCATCACTTTCCAAAGGTCACTAGCAAAGAAATGTGCTGCTGGGTTGAATAGTGTGCACTAAAGAATTGGAAAGTGACACTAATGCAGAGAGAGAAATGGACACTGGTGCTGCCACAGTAGAAATCCTCTAAGCATTATTAAATCAGAGCTTGATAGAAAGGGTTAGGCTTGATATGGGGCACCATGAAGACTAGAATGAACTCCTAGGCATGTTAACCTGAAGAAGCAACGTTGCAATGTCTGGGCTGAAAATGCCACAAGGAGATGCTTATTTTTTTTTAAAAATTGTAAATAAATCATGATGTCATTGGTATTATTTTAAAAATAATTTAATGGACATATTTCTCTATGTTTTAGGGATCGTAACAGCTGGATTCCAAATTTACATATTGGACCAGTGTCTCCTGAAGTTGTATTCTTGTACCAGCTTTGTTTTTATACAATTCACCTTCCTGGTTTGTCTCACATGCACAAGCTGTACATGCATTGAAAATGTAAGAGGAACATTTAAATGCATGATTCAGAAGGCACTGAACCATGGAGTGAATGAGAAGCACAAACGATAGCTTCAAAGATTGAAGCCTATACCCTGTTTTAGGAAAAGTCATTAAGCACGTGCTTAACTTTAACCATTGACCTCATTCTGCTTAAGCACACTTCCTGAATAGTGAAGCTGTCCTGAAGTAAAGTTCTTCAACGGAAACGTTGTCCCAATTCAATTAGCTTTGTCACCTAGCACTCCTGCTCTTCCACAACATTTCCAGCTGACTCTGATTCACTCCACTGATTCATTTGTAAAAGACTAGTACACATTTTATGAGCCCTTGCAAAACCTTCATGGTGTTTAGGTTTTACCATGCATACTTTTCCAGAAATCTTTCAGGTGAGTTACTAACTCAAAAGAGTTTTATTTGATAGCAGCCTTCAACAACCTGAAGTTGTGCCAAAGAGGATGGAGCTCAGCTGTTCTCAGTGGTGGCAGATGACAGAACAAGGAGTAATGGTCTCAAGTTGCAGTGGGGGAGGGCTAGGTTGGACATTAGGAAACACTATTTCATTAGGAGGGTGGTGAAGCACTGGAATGGGTTACCTAGGGAGATGGTGGAATCTCCATCCTTAGAAGTTTGTAAGGCCCGGCTTGACAAAGCCCTGGCCAGGATGATTTAGTTGGTGCTGGTCCTGCTTTGAGCAGGGAGTTGGACTAGATGACCTCCTGAGGTCTCTTTCAACCCTAATCTTCTATGATTCTATGATTATTCAGTTGAGTGGCTTTTTCAGTCTAGGCAGTGAAGTTGCAGAAATATCTGTATCCTGCAGGTGGCCATGTTGCTTAACAGATCACAGGCAATTATAATCATCCAGGGAAGCAAAGGCAGCATCCTGCCATTCATAGTGGTTTACAGATATTTTACAATAAATTCTGAAATATCTAATACAGAATCACACAACTGCAAAGTCTACCCACTCCTGTATTCCAGTTCACTATGCTTGTCTCTGCTGTAGGTAGCTGTGCAGAACAGCCATCAGGAACTGTGACTACCAATTAGAGCAGTGTCACACCACAGAAGCTTGTGCAATACTGTCTCTGGGTCTGATCTGCATGGGGGGGTGGTGTGTGTGAAACTTAGGCTTTACTTGGAGTTTCTGGTCCTAAGGGGCTCAAAGAACAAAGAGCAAAAGTGTTGTTTCACCTGGGTGTTGGACTCAAACCACATGAAGATCATGAACTGTACATGGTTTAACACAGAGGATGGATATGCAATGCTGGCTAAGGATGCTTGACCCTCACCCTCGATACTCCAGCCCGAGCCTGAAAGCCTATAAAGAACTTTACAGCTCCGCTGCTCTAACTCCACGAGCCTGAGTCAGCTGACCTGGGCCAGCCACAGCTGTGCCATCCGCCTTATTCCAGTATAGGTGTACCCTCCGGGGCTTCAAATCATGGAATGCTCTGCGCTAGGTGCTGTACAAACCCATCACAAAGAGACAATCGCTGCCCCCAAAAGTTTGCAACAACAGTTGAGCTTTTCAGAAACCTGATCGAAATGTGCATGCTTTCAGGTTTTGCAGCCAAGATGCCCTATGGCTCTATTACTAAACACACAAGCGTGTTTTTGGAAATTAGTAGAGATACTGCCCCAAGCTTGTCAGCTTTTTCCATCAGGGCAGACAAACAGAAGGGGAATCCAAGCTCTTAACTGAGCTCTAAATGAAAGAATGAAAAAAGAGAGGGATGAACACATGGATAGAGAAGAGAAAGGAAGGGGAAAATGAACTCCCCTGCTTTTCCTGTCATCCTCATTCAATCTTTCTATCTTCTTCCTCCCAGCTCTTCAATTACACAGGTTTAGAGAGTCACTAAAGATTTGTTTTCACCCCACGACAGTCTAGTCTGATGTTTTGCTGAGTCAGCAAACAGCCAGCAGTGCTGTATCCAGCTGGGGCGAAGTGAATGTTTCACTAACACTTACAATATTAGGTACTCATACTCCTCAGTGATGGGTGCAAGAGCCTGAACTGAATATAAGAGCTGGATATGATAAAATTAGAGAGAAATGCTACATGGACTGGGCTGACTTACGATAATGTCCTGTCTGGTTTTGAAAGTGCTGATGTAGTGGTTATAGTGGAAATCATCCATCTGTCTCAGGATGGCTGTCATGCAGGCTACAAAACTACCCTGCAATGAAAAAGACAAAAAAGGCACTTGGTCAATTATCTTTCTGCACTAAGGCCCCAATTCAGCACAGTTCTGAAGCATGTGCCTAATTTTAGTCACATGAATAGTCTTGACTTCAAAGAGACCACACACGTGCTTTAAGTCAGGCATCCACTTAAATATTTTGCTAACTTGGGGCCTAAGAATGCATGTACTAAGGTCACTTAATGAGATTGTTTCCTTTCCCTTCCCCCACCGTAACATCTGCAGTGGGGTGATACCTACATATTAATCTGGACATCACCTCTCATAGGGTTTAAGTTTTAAGTTTGAGGAAAGGAGATGGGACAGACTTTATCCCTTCAAGGACCGGAATTTGCAAAAATAAACTTTTACTGTGAGAGATTAAAATGAAATCACTGTGTTTCCTATAAATGCAAGTAGCAGCTTAAAAAAAAAAATCTGGGTGGTCACTCTCTGAGCTACTGAGACACTAACAGTTTGGTAAGTAATAATAAAAATACTTACCCAGACAGGACTGTCTTACCTTCATATCTGATCACTAGTGCAAGTACTGCTGAAACTACAAGGAGTTAAGTTTGAAAAGCAGAACTCTCCTACATCCATTTAGAATGGTACCCTCCAAGTCTTCATTATAAACATATTTGATGGAAACCATTTGCCAATGTCAAAGCCTCTTCTTATAAAGTGAATTTAGTGCTGGATTGACAGCCCTGGAGTTCTCTATCCAGCCACAGACCAAGTATATGGCAAGCCACAACAGTGCAAACCTCCTCTTATTTTCCTACCAACCTGCTTCACCCAGACTTGGAGAGGACATCTATAGGGTTGAGGGTACATCAGCATCTGGCTCCATTCAACATCAGAACCAAATTAATTAGTGTTTCTACAATGTGGCTGCCTGACTATTGGGAACTGGACGGAGACCCAAACGTGCTGCACATACAAGCTACAGAAGAGTCACCAAACAATAATGACTTGCAGCCACGACCGCCTCAGACTTGATTAAAAATGGTGCCTTAGCAGAGAGAGTTCTATATCCCATTACCTCTTTCTACAGCCGTCCAGGCCCAATTTTAATAGGGCTGGGGCAGGCCTCCCATCACTCCCCCTAGACCCCACCAGGGCGCAGGAAACAGGACAGAGATTTTGTAATGCACTAGCACAATTTGCAGTCCATAGCAGGACAGACTGATGGAAAGCTCCAATCTGCTGAAGCGTCAGAGCAAGGGGTAGAAAGCAAAGAACAGAAGCAAGCAAAAGGCTCTCACAATGTGCAGAGACTGTCTGCTCATTCCAATCACCGTCCGGTTTATTCTCCTCAGCAGGCGCTCCATGAGCAGCTGGATGTGAACTGCAGTGGGCCCCTGAAGAGATTAAAGAAGCACAGGCTGTTTTAGATTAATCTCAGTGTGGTCTATTCTACAGAGAGATTTGTTGTAGGGAAGGGACAGGCTGACTGTGGCTATTTATTGTCAGGAGACACTAGAAAAGGAGACTCTTTGCTCAACAGAAATTCATTTAAATAGAAAGTAGTTTTAGACTCCGAGAAGGGGGTGGGGGAATAAATCTCTGCACCAGTCCAGGGCCCAGCAAAGGGATTCACAGGAGGCTAATCTTCCCCACATTGGAGCTGGATCGGCCCCCAGAGCAGGCTAGAGCAGCCTGAGGGCAGCTCTAACTTGAGCCCCTTGTTTCTATACCCCCTACAAGGGTTGCATCAGCAGGGGATCACCTCTCTGGGGATGACCTGACCATACCTTCCCTTGTTCTGTCCTAGAATGTCTTAGATTCATTTTTGATACGTCTGATTTATCTTTAATTAGACTCAAACGTCTCATGCCAATACCCAATACGGAAAAACTTCTGTGAACATCTGGTCTCATTAACTCTATAAAGACTGGTTCTGGCAGGTGCACTTAAGAAGGCTTTGTTCCTCCTCCACTAGTGTAACCCCACCAGTGAGGACGACATTAGACTAGAGCCCATACTCACCACATCCTTCCGGTCAAGCACTTCTAGAATGTTACTGAGGAGCTGAGAACATGCCTCATGATCAGGCTTGTTTGAATTGTCATCCAGTTGGCCACTTAGCTGATCTATTAGTAGAGGCAGGAGAGCATCTCTGCATTCTGAGAAATGAAGAAACGGAACAATGCAGTACAATGGCCTAAGTATAAGTGACCACAAAAATAAAACTTTGTGCTCCTCACTCTGACTCAGTCACAAAAATTAAAATCATGTCACAGTGGCTCCAATAGGTAGATAGCAGCACAAATCGCCTCTCTTCTAATTAGACAGATTGCACTAGAGAGATTTCTCTTGATATATATATTAGATGGTCCCATGGCCAACTAACATAGGACTTGGGAGACCCCAGGTTTGATTGCCTGCCTGGCTTGTCTCCCTGCATGACCTTAAGTAAGGGTCTACTGGTAAAATTTTCAAAAGTGACACAGGCATTTTCAAAAGTGATTTAGGGCCAGCTTTTTCAAAGTTATTTAATAATATTATCTAGCTCTTATATAACCAACTAAAGATGCAAATAGGAGCTTAGTGGGATTTTCAAAAGCACCAAAGCAAGTTAGATGCCTGAATATCTTTGAAAATATGGGCTTAAGTCACTTTTGAAAATGGGATTTAGGTGCTTTTGAAAATTTTCCCTGTAGTCTCTCTCTGCCTCAGTTCCCTCATCTATAAAATGGAGATAATAGCACTTCTCTACCTCACATGGATGTTGCGAGGATCAACACATTAAAGATTGTGAGGCGCTCCCCTCTACTCTGGTAATGGGGGCCAGATAAGTACCTAAAATAGATATGATGTCCATAATAAATGGTGGCTGTACACAGCACAGTCACCAGCTAATCTGGAAACTATGTAGCCTGGATAAAACTTGGCATGAACAGAATCCAGTATCGTTAATCACAGATGCACACACTCCTTTGAGATAAAGGAAAACCTCTACTGGCTGCAGTCATACTTGGGATTATAACCTCTCACATCATGGTAACACCTAGCACACACCTAGGGCTTTTCATCTGTAGCTCTCAAAGGGCTTTTCAAAGAAGAGTAAACGTTATTATCCTCATTTTACAGATTCAGAAATTGAAGCAGAGAGAGTTTAAGGCCACAATTTTCAAACCTGGGTATCTAAAATTAGGCACCTAAATCCATGTTTACATTCCTAACAAATGGCTTGCTTTTTATTGCTGCCTGTTATTTAATGGCTGCCTTTCCAGCAATGTGTGGTCATGTTTTTGCCATTCTAGAAACCCTGGTATCCACATCTGTGTTTTAAAGTCTTGGAGAGACACGGTACTGCTTCTACGTATAAGAGCAAAGAGTTATGGTGCATGGTTCTTAGTGATGATCTTAGGGCTTGACTCAATGTGCTCAACATAGAATCATGGAATATCAGGGTTGGAAGGGACCTCAGGAGGACATCTAGTCTAATCCCCTGCTCAAAACAGGACCAATCCCCAACTAAATCATCCCAGCCAGGGCTTTGTCAAGCCTGACCTTAAAAACCTCAAAGGAAGGAGATTCCACCACCTCCCTAGGTAACCCATTCCAGTGCTTCACCACTCTACTAGTGAAAAAAGTTTTTCCTAATATCCAACCTAAACCTCCCCCACTGCAACTTGAGACCATTACTCCTTGTTCTATCATCAGGTACCACTGAGAACAGTCTAGAGCCATCCTCTTTGGAACCCCCTTTCAGGTAGTTGAAAGCAGCTATCAAATCCCCCCTCATTCTTCTCTTCTGCAGACTAAACAATCCTAGTACCCTCAGCCTCTCCTCATAAGTCATGTGCTCCAGCCCCCTAATCATTTTTGTTGCCCTCCGCTGGACTCTTTCCAATTTCTCCACATCCTTCTTGTAGTGTGGGGCCCAAAACTGGACACAGTACTCTGGATGAGGCCTCACCAATGTCAAATAGAGGGGAATGATCACGTCCCTCGATCTGCTGGCAATGCCCCTACTTATACAGCCCAAAATGCCGTTAGCCTTCTTGGCAACAAGGGCACACTGTCGACTCATATCCAGCTTCTCGTCCACTGTAACCCCTAGGTCCTTTTCTGCAGAACTGCTTGCTAGCCATTCGGTCCCTAGTCTGTAACAGTGAATGGGATTCTTCTGTCCTAAGTGCAGGACTCTGCACTTGTCCTTGTTGAACCTCATCAGGTTACTTTTGGCCCAATCCTCTAATTTGTGTAGGTCCCTCTGTATCCTATCCCTACCCTCCAGCGTATCTACCACTCCTCCCAGTTTAGTGTCATCTGCAAACTTGCTGAGGGTGCAGTCCATGTCATCCTCCAGATCATTAATGAAGATATTGAACAAAACCTGCCCCAGGACCAACCCTTGGGGCACTCCGTTTGAAACCGTCTGCCAACTAGACATGGGATCCATTATCTCACCATCTTCTAACTACTGCTCTTTGCTATGCTTAGGGAATAAGAAAACCAAAAACTTACCAATGAACCCAAAAGAAATTATTCTTATCCTGAGACCAACACCAAAACTAAAATTACTGTAATTTTTATTAATTATCGGTATTGCGGTAGTGACTAAGAGCTTCTGCCATGGACCAGCATCCCTGTGTACCAGGTGTAATACAAACAGAACATAAAATTGGTCCCTACCCCGAAAAGAACTTACAATCTAAGTATAAGACAAGAGACAGCAGATTGTGTCTTTGTACCCCCACATCTATGAGACAGCATTGGTCAGCACATAGGCAGTGGCCTAAGCACACCAACAACCTCGCTGTTGCCAAGTTTTTTTTGTAGGCATCACAGTGAAGGAGAATTTTAAGGAGGGATTTGAAGGAGAAATTTAAAAGAGACGTGAACTTTACAGACAAGTATTTGTTTGAGAAGGTGCATTTCCTGCAGTTTCTGGGGATCTCAAGAGGCTACTCACCAGATTGTTTGAACAGATCACTGTCCACTACCTTGGTCATGCAGTTGAGTTTCTGCCGAACTAACTGGTTGTCAGGGATACTTTGGATAAATTTGCTGAAGAGGATGCTAGAATGCAAAGCACAAGGTAGACAGATGGTCAGTATTTTCACCCAGAGAATGCTGTTGCCTTTGTTCCACGTAATATTACATTGCCGTGCCCCTGCTCAAGCAGTTGTGCCATTGTGTTGAGAACGGTCTCAAGGTAAACCGATATGAAGTCTCATATTATATAGTTTCAGGAAGCTCACTAAAGAACTTAAAATAAACTGAACAGTGATCAGAATCAGCAGGTTTATACCGCTCAGATAATTAACCTCATGTTACAATAAGTTTTCATGAAAATTCATCAGCCCAGGCACAGAACCTATTTGCTCTTCCCGACCATTTTTAGAAAATATATATCTAACTTTCCTGCTAGAAATAAAAATAAAATTTAAGTCTCTCTAAGCAAATAGGATTTTGCAAGGCTGCTAGATAACATACACGGTGCAGCAGTGGCTGAGTAGCTAAGGTGCTTGCCTCCAATCCTGAAGGTTGTGGGTTCAAGTCTCATGCTGAAGGGCTACTTCCAGTTCACTCAGCTGCAAAATGGGTACTTGACCCTTCAGGTTAGGACAGTCAAAGGTGGTCAGACACAATGCTGGCCACATTGCCCCCTTGTGTGTCACTGGCTATGAAACTGATGTGTCTTAATCACATCAGCTCAATGAGCCCTTGTTGTGGGAAACTTGACCATTTTGATCACCGCAAGCATAATCACCCAAATATATCCCCTGCTTCAAGGGAGATCACTCATCTTAGTCCCACAGTGAATTACACTGCACATACGTTTGGTGTCCTCTCACTATTATTTGCAAATTACTTACAATGAAATAAGGCTCCTGAACTCAGCCAGGGAAAGCTATTTACACCGAGGAAAAGAAATCCACTTCATTTTAAGTTTCGTGCACGAATAAATTGTTTGTATCCCTCCTGCCTGGCCTTTGTCACCCATTGGGTCTTGGCAACCTGAGATCTAATGATCCAGGGTTCATGGAATCATAGTCACTGGGTTTCATTCATACGGCTTTGTAGCCCTTGAATTTCCAGTTTGAAGAAAGCCTCAGAACTCAGAGGAAAATTCAGCTGAAACACACTACCGGTAATTCCTTTGGGCTGCAGCTCTAAAACCATTATGTGGCTTCCTCTAAACCCTTCCAAGGAACCGTTCACATTAAATCATGCAGCTTGTGCAACGTCACGTAATTAATTATTAGAACTGTATGCTTTAGGACAGTTTCCAACTTCCTCCCCAAAAGATACATATTTAGTAGGTTTAGACAACAAATACGCTTAACACAATCACCTGAGCTCAACCGGATCAAATACTAGTTTGACGTCATTTATGATGCTTGGTAAGTATTTTAAAGCTGCGCCCTGTAGGAGAAAAAAAACACACACACACACAAGGAGGTTGGGTTAGCTTAATCAATTCATTGTAAAAGGGAACAAGCTCGAGGACTTGCTGCTTGACATCACTGGAAGAGGCTCACATCACCAGTGGTAGTATCTGGTTTGGGCAAAAGCAAAATTTAAGCCAAAATGTAACCTCATCAGAGCTGAAAGGATGCTGCATGAAAGACTTCGAGCCAATGCCTTATTTTGACTTTCTGGTTGTGAACACACTGCTGTCCTAGGGACTGGGCTTCTTGAAAAAATCAAAATGCATTGGGCAGGCAAGCAGAGACATGTGAAATGTTTTTTACACTTTTTTTCTTTGGGGGTGGGGGGAGAGTTTAAAAATAAAGCCCTCCTCCTCACAGCATTGGCCTAGCCACAAGCTGAAAAAAGCTTGATAAGAAAGAGACAATGATGTCTGATTTTCGCTCTTATTTAAAACTCTTTGGACTGGACTGTAGCCAGCCCCTATATGGTCAGAAAGTCAGGGGGGGTTGGACTCCACCCTACCTTCCATCATACACAGCCCCCATACGAATTACAGGCCCCGTGCTCAATTGCAGCTCATTTGTCCCCACTCTTTAAAGCAACTTGTTGAGACTGGTGTAAGGAGGAGCATGCACTAGCCAGCCCCATGTGTGGGGGAAAGGGGTTTAAGGTATGCCATACCCCTTAAAAGGGGAGCAGCAAATGACCCCCATCTGGCAGTGTAATCAGGGAGTTCTAGGAAACATTCTCCCTGATGCAGAATACACCCAAGTGCTCCCTTTGCACTGCCCCTTAGAGGCACAGTTTGGTGCTCTCTGTGGTTTAGTATGTCCGTGAACAATGCCAAGAACAAGCTATCTAGGCACCTCTGGTTCATCACAGCAGCATCTGAATGCCTGTGTGTGACGGCTACTGAAGGTTTCCCCGGGGTTTGCTGTAGAGCGGCATTCTCCCTGTCTGCTTTTGGTGGTGGGAACAACAAGTTCCGTGCTGCAGGAAGAATGGACCCTCACCACACAGGCGTTGGAGAGGGTGGTTTTTAAATAGATCAGACACTCAAGTGTGAAGGCTCTTTTAACTAGAATCAATCCTTCCAGCAGAAAGCGATTAACATATTTTGGCCAGAGGTATTATAAAGAAGAAAGCAGCAAGTAAGCCTTATTGCATGGCTTGTCTGTTCCTCAATCACTCAGAGGGCCCCAAGTAAAATTCACGCAAGACAAACAAGAAATCAGAGCAAGTTAAGACCCAGGCAAAAGCTTGTTGGTCTTTCATTACTTTCCTTCTCTACATTTGTTACATTTGTTTCCATATCATTTGCTGTCTGACTCATTCATAAGCCAGGTGTTACTGGCCAAACTGTTGTCCTCCCTACGACACTGTTACAGGCGGGCTGGGGTGTCAGCCTCAACCCCAGAAGTGGCTGCATTTCAATGCCAATATTTTAGCATACATCACAGTTGTACAAAGCTTAAAGAGCTCAGATTAATCCTTGTTACACTTTGGGGGCTTTAATACTGATTACTTGTCCTCAGAATAGATGTGTACCACCATTCAAAACAGGCTTTAGACCAACCTTAATCTTGACAGCCTCCTCTAGTGGTCGGTCCATGAGGACATTGAAGGAGAAAAACAACTTGCGGATTGCATTGTTAAACTCATCCCCATCTTCATCTTTCCCATAAAACCTGAAAAAGAGCAGGAACATCACATTGGCTATACACACCAATTTAGGCCAGAATGAGGAATACTGCCACAATGGCTTAAATACATTTTATCCTTCAGAGCAACCTCTTAAAATGCTCTTTTGCTATGAAAAGTGACAGTAAAAGTAGCTGTGTGGGGTTCTAGATTTATTGTATCAACGATTTCCAGATTAAATCTGTTAAATTTAACAGAAAAAAGATGGGTTTGTTTTTTCTAACCACAAATGACTCAAACTCAGCCTGGAATCCGAGAGTCAAGCTGGGTCCTTTCTGGCTTCAATGATCACCAACTTTGACATTTAAGCATAGTTTACAAATTCTATTGATGATGCCCGAGCCAGAAGAGAATCCAGCTCATTCTATGTTGGCTTTTAAGGACTAAGAGGAGAAAACAGTCCTGAATGGTTGCTGAGAATTGTGTGAATAACGATTTGAAGCTATGAACACATATTGCAATCTGGCACATACTGTGACAGTGATGAGAATTCCCTGCATATCCTTATTTATTAAGTTGAAGTCCATTATATTAAATGCAAAGTTTATGTATTATTGTGGGCTAGGATTATATATAACCTCTCTACGGGGGAGATGTGGTGTGAGGTTGGGAGGACTATATTGAAAAGGTGCCAGACAAAAGTGGACTTTCTGAGGAATACTTCGGGAGAGCTTATTGCAAAAACCCTGCCTTCTGAAGCTACATCCTGAGGAGAGGTGATTGTCTGCTGATTACCTCTTCCCAGAGACTGGCTATCAAAAGCCTACATTGTATAAAGAAACTGTTGAACTGCCCAGCCTGGGTTCTGGTTCCAGATCTGAGACAGTTACGAACTTATAACCACAGGGAAAATGCAGTTGTGAGTTTTTGAAGGATTGACACCTACCAGAGCCCGAAGTTGGAGCTGGCAGAGACCAAAGTTGAGCCTTTTAGGTTCAGGTTCTTTAATTGTTTTTAATACGTTTTCTCATTATTGCTTCTACCTTAAGAATAAATGTGCTTGCGTCGAAAGAGCTGTGTGGTAACATGTAACTGTGGGCCATTACTCTGTTCATAGTAAGCAAAGCGCAGATGCTGGCCTGTTTAGGCAGTCTGGCTTGCTAGGAATATCACAGTGTAAGCAGGGAACTGTGCATCCTGAAAAAAAAACCAGTCGGGAGAGAGAGAGACACACACACCCAAGACAGGGGACGGCTGGCAGCCAGAAACTCTTAAGCCCTTGGTGGACCACAGAGGGAGAATACAGGGGCAGTTGTCCTGAACTGTGACAAATACTATTAATTATTAGTAGTATTATCTTAGTGGCTAGCAGTTCTGGTCCTGGACCAGGACCCCATTTGTGTGAGGCAACATACAAAGTGATCTCAAGTAGCTGACAGTGCATTTCATTGTCTGCTGCAAAGAGCTCAATGGGAGCAGAATCAGGCAGCCTCCATCATGTGCAAACATTTCTGCTGAACGGATTAATATAGAAGGGGATTTCTCTCTCACCACTAAAGATTGTTCAGAGTTCCCCTTCACGTTTTTTTAAATCATTTTGGGTCTTCACAGAACCTAGCAGAAATACCCCCAAAAGTCCCTTAAAATGAGGAAGCTTCTTAAAAAAGGAAGGCATTAAAAAAAAAAGTTTAGGCTCCTTATCTGCATTGGTGAATGCAGCTTATGTAAGATGTGAATGATTAGAAAGAATTTCACCCCCAAGGAGAGTGTTCTAAGTTGTTTTCTCTTGTTCTGATCAATATCTCCACCCGCACACACAGACCTCTCTACAGTCTGTCTTTTCTCAATAACTAGGGGCATTCTCTGCCGGGGGAAATCGGAAGCAGGCCCTTGGCTGGAACAATGCCGGTTTGTACCTGCTGCAGATATTTTGCACAGTCTGGAGGGTCTGCCTCACCTCAGGTACAGTACCCGTGACTGGACAATGAATCGGAACAGATACTTCAAGGCTTTCAGGGCAGCGAACAGCAATTCTGTCTTGCTGGAGTCATCTGCATTTCGTATGTAATAGTTCAGTACTCTGGTGAGTTTCCTTAGGAAAGAAAAAGAAGAGGAGAATAAACGCAGGTGTAGTTACAGGAGAAGCTAAATCAGGCTCTCTTATCCCAGAAAGGGACCATGGCCTAGTGGTCAGAGAGCTAGGGACCGGGAGTAAGAGCTCCTGGATTCTAGTCACAGCTCTGCCATTGAGTCACTCTGGGGCCTTGGGCAAACCACATGGGAGCAGATTTTCAAAAGTGCTCAGCACCCAGCAGCTCCCAGAATCTGGCCCCAAACGTGGGTGCTAAGTCCTTTCGAAAATTCAAACTTTGTGGCCTGTTTTTTCAAAGTGTTGAGCCTGGGCAGCTTTAATGAAGAATTTGGGAAGCCCATTAATTCTGAAAATCAGATGCTTAGCTGCTGTGGACGTCAGTTTACCTACATGAACAAAGGGGTAATGGCCCCTTTAATAGAAGACAGGGGTTCCTGAGACTTAATGTATGAAGTGTTTTGAGATCCTTGGATGGAAGCTGTATCAGTGCATCTTTACTATTTAATCTCTGGTCCCTATCTAGGTAGAAGTTCAAGATCTCATTGCACTTTTCCAAAAGAACAACAGGCGTGTGGGAGGATAACATTCAAGCAAACACCTTTTCCTCCTCATTAACCAGGCTCTGAGCAACCCAGGGTCTATGTGAGGGACTGCTGAGTGCACAGCAGCCCCTTCCTTCGCCTACCCCTCTCGCTGCACTGCCAGGATCTAGCTTGTTGTTTGTCAAACCCTTTGGCGCACAGAGTGTATGGCAAGCACTGTATAATTCTCTAGTCCGCTTGGCATCATGGGGATGTCGCACTGTAGAGCCAAGCTGGAAAGCGAGGCCAGGTAACAACGCAGCTGAGAGGCAGCCCATCCATAAGTCAGACATAAAAAAGGTTTATTTTTAGTAAGGAGCAGCGAGGATGATGAATCCTCTGCAAGCCAGGGAGAAAAAAAAATAACCCTCTGCCGATAGTGATTGTACAGCAAGTGCAGAGAAGGAGAAGGCAACCGTTCAAAGAGTTTCAAGAGTTCCAGGCAATGCAGAGTCCCTTGGCAGCTGGTGAAGCAAAAAAGGGGCTGGCTTTTATAATTCCAAGAGACAGGATTACAGTTGAACCGGACACCGGGGCCAGTCGCTTGACTGGCTGTTTACAAAGGTAGTGCCAATGTTTTTCTACGATTAAAATTAATTATTTCAATCATACATTATTTCTGCAGTAAAAATAATTATAATTTTCTTCTATTCTCAAGATGATCTCAGGGTGGGAACACATGGGTGTATACACCCTCTCTCTCTCACCCACACACCTTAATATCTATGCTACCTTGATCTCCTACACCACATCTAGTCTATGCAGTAGCAAGAGATCGCTGTGATAGCTAGGTTTGTGGTTACTGATACTTACACATATGCAAGGGTGGTGCTGAAGTGCTTGTAAATATAAGTTTCAAGTACAGGGTTAAAATGCTGGAACTTGATGTCTCCGATCAGAGAAATAATAAATACCTGCCAAAAACACAAAAGGGAACAGAAGTACTGAACTGCATGACTTTCAACTAACTGTCCTGCAATTTATTCTAATCATGTGCCATTTTGTTTTGCTGGTTGCTTATGCTTTATCTGCTCAGCTTTAATGTTATAGATGGTGTTCCGTATCTGCTATTAATGGCCAGCTGATAATGGCCATAGGGAGAAGGGATAGCTCAGTGGTTTGAGCATTGGCCTGCTAAACCCAGGGTTGGGAGTTAAATCCTTGAAGGGGCCACTTAGGGATCTGGGGCAACAACAAAAAAATAGTTGGGGATGGGTCCTGCTTTGAGCAGGGGGTTGGACTAGATGACCTCCTGATACTTCCAACCCTGATAACCTATGATTCTATCTCACCTTGGCAGGTGAGCATACCCTCTCACAGAAGTTAGACAATGTTAGGCCTACTCAGTGGACAGATGGGGAACTATAACAATAAAGCCAGGTGCTGCATGAAGTAGCACTGGTGATTTGGTAAGTGACCAGTCCCCATGGCAATATTTCTGTTAGAGAGGCACAATACTGCTAGAGGCACTGTTTTTCAGATGAGGCTCTGAAAATCTGGAGTCATTAAAGATCCCCTTGCACTTTATGTCTATAGTGCTCCTAATCCTGCTACTTTGCTAAAACTGTGGCTTGAGTAATTGCACACTGCCTCCCTAAATCCCCCCGCCCGCCAGTTTCAGCGGGATACAGTGATCTTCAGTTTCTTTTCTAAACTGTCACATTCTGTTGCTGAGCTTTATGAAACAGTTGCTTCCTTGTTCTGTGCAATGTCTTTGTAACGTCTGCTGGATGTTTTACTGGGATCTTTGTAGAAAATGCTCTCTTGTTGAGAGGCACTATTGCCCAGTAGAGAGGAGCTGGACTAGGACTCAAGAAACGTTGGGTCTATTTCCAACTCGGCCACTGACCTGCCGTGCGGCCTTGAGTAATTCACTTCCTCTCTGTACGTCCAGTCTATTGGAGGATATTTTCCTTCTGTGTAAAGTGCTTTGAGATCCACAGATGAAAAGTGTTATATGTAAGGAGCTAGGGATTATGTACCTGTCAATCCCTATTAGGGTGACCAGATAGCAACTGTGAAAAAACAGGACAAGGATGGCGGGGTAATAGGCGCCTATATAAGAAAAAGTCCAAAAAACTAGGACTGTCCCTATAAAAATGGGACATCTGGTCATCCTAATCCCTATTCTCATTATATTCATGGAAATGGCCAGAGTACATCTCATATCCTTGCCTTACATTAGCACCCAATGACTCCTGACTAGTATAAACAGCATTTAAATATAATTTCATATTTCTCAGAGTGAGACACCAATCAATTGTCCAATGGAAACAGTAGGAACCAGAATGAGAAGATAGGCTGAAGAAATGGCTGAAATAAAGGTGCTTTGGGATATGCAGATAACAACCACTCACCAGTGCATCAAACACAAGGAAGTCATAAGTTTCATTGTCTGACATCTCCATCATTATGTTGAAAAGTGCATCAAGTGTGTCTTGTAAAAACTAGAGCAAGAACATAAAGGGGAAGCAGAAACAGAGGTTATTTCTGTTGCAGTGCTACTCAGGAATCCTCTCTCCTCGTCTCCTTCCCCCCCAGGAGCTTAGGGAAAACAGAAAGGGCTTGATCCAGCCCTGCAGAGGTGTGAAAGCTGCATGTATACAGACAGGTAAAAAGGGATTAGCAGGACAGAGGGTGCAGAGGAGCCCAACCACACACTGTGCATGCTGGTACATGTCTGCCAAGCTGTTCCTTCCTAGTAGCAGGAGCAAAGTCAATAAGAAGTACTGGGTGAGCAACTCTCCAGCGTGAAGCTCACACGTAAGCCCATATCTGCCATGCCCTGCCCCCTTTTTATCTGGCACAGTGTGAGAGTACAGGAGTGGCTGGCTCTACAAAGGGGCTTACCCCTAACTTTGCCCACACATTGCCTCTGCTTGCAGCGGAGCATGTCAACCTTGTGCTCTGTGCCAAAGGATCACGGACAAGCCTTCCAAGCACAACATCCCTTTGGCAATCACCAGGAGTCCTGATTTTACAAACACGCCACCTTCACTTGAGTAGCTCAGCAAGTAAGACAATCACAACCCCAGTGAGCCGACATAGTGATTATCCATAGTTTAAAAAAAATCTCTCAAAATCAGAATTTCATTTTCCTGGAAATTCCAATTTTCAGCTAAAGTTCTCAAGCCACTCAGACTCAAGCAATAAGTTCTTTGTGGCACAGACTGTCTTTTTCTTGTGTGTCTGTATAGCACCTAGCGACTGGGGCCACCTAGATGCTACTGAAAAGAAATAAAAAATGATCAGGGTTTTCCTGATTATCATATTTTGCAAGAACTTGTATTGAATTCTCCCTACAGCCCCAATCCTGCAAATAAAGTAGTGTTCTGTTGCAACTTTCCAGAAAGAGTATTTAGGTTTTGTTTCTAGCTATGTGTATTTGCTATGAAAGTAACGCCCCTAAAACTCATTACTGTCCATGCTATCTCTGGACTTTTCAGTAACTGCACACCTGTAAATGAGCCTGCATATTTTAAGCAAGTTAGCACACCCGCTGGAATACCGAGATCACTGCCCTATCATGCTGACCAGTCCTGTCTCATTGTTTCCTTGTGCTCCCCTGTCTATCTGTATCCACATGTTGTCTCTGTCTTACACTTAGATTGGGGCAGGGACTGTCCTTTTGTTCTCTGTTTCTATAGCGTCTAGCACAGTGGGGTTCTAGTACGTGACCGGGGTTCCTAGGCTCTATGGTCATACAAATAATATGGTGAAGAAGACGATGATGAAGAAGTAGTAGTAGTAGTCGTCGTCCAGGTTTAAAAGTTAAGCACATGTCTACGTTTTTGCAAGATCGGGACCTAAATCTCTATGTACACCAACAGAAGATGTGATCTTGTACCTTTACAATTTCTCCTCCTTCCACGTCCATTAGCTTCTTTAGGTTGTGCGCTATGTGCTGAGAGTTAGAACGCCAATTCAACAAACCCAGCAGGTCAACTACCAAAGACAGAACAATGACAATTAGTGACAGATAGCAAAGAACACCAGAGCCGATTTACCCTAATGGCTGCAGACCAATAAAGAAATGGAACCGGTGCTTGTTTTTAGTATCAGCTTATAAGAAACAAGTCATACTACTTTGTAATGGCTGTTTCAACTTTGCCAGGTTGCCCTTGCTCTTAGAGGCACACCTATGATTTTAAATCCTAGCACATGAAACATGCAATTTTGCAGACTTCTCATGTACTTAAGAGAGGACACCCATAAGCTGGAATTCCATCATACTGAATGACTTGACTGACAAATGTTCTTACGTTTACTTCAGTTTGCAGAATGCTTCTTAAAAGCTACACGTTAAGCCTCTTTTAGGAAGCAAGTTAAGCTGTAGGCTTCATCGATCACAGCTCTGGACCATCCAGGGACATCAAATTCAGTGACAGGCTGTGGTTGAGATTTTCAAAACAGTCTTGGGGATTTAGACACATAACCTCCACGACAGCTACCAGTGGATGTGTGTGTAAATCCCCTAGACTACTCTGAAGATCTCAACCACAGTCTGCAAATAAACTTGATCACTACCTTTTAAAGGAAGAGCAGACACATAATATGCAATCAAGACACAGAAGGCCAAATTTAGAGTCTAAAGGAAGTCTGAGTTGGCATAATTTATACTGTCTCCACCCCAGAACCACATAGTATGTTGATTCCCCTTCTAGATTTAGACTGACAGTCTCAGAGTCACTTACTAATATGTGACCTACCCCCCCATATATATTTTACCCATCACCACTGATTTTGGCCCTGTCTCCAGTTGAATACCTATAAAATGTGCAGATAACACCAAGCTGGGAGGGGTTGCAAGCACATTAGAGGACAGGATGAGAATTCAAAATGACCTTGAAAAATTAGAGAACTGGGCTGAATTCAACAAGATGAAATTCAATAGAGACAAGTACAAAATACTTCATTTAGGAAGGACAAATCAAATGCACAGCTACAAAATGGGGAATAACTGGCTAGGTGATAGTACTGCTGAAAAGGATCTGGTATTTATAGTGGATCACAAATTGAAGTCAAGTCAACAATGTGATGCAGCCATGAAAAAGGCAACTATTCTGGAGTGAATTAACTGGAGTGTCACACATACGAGGTAATTGTCCCTGGGGTGAAGCCTGGAGTGCTGTGTCCAGGTCTGGATACCACACTTTAGGAAAGATGTGGAAAAAATGGAGAGATTCCAGAGGAAAGCAACAAAAATGAGCAAAGGTTAGAAACCCTGGCCTATGAGGAATGGTTACAAAAACTGGGCATGTTTAGTTTTGAGAGAAGACAACTGAGGGGGGAAACCTGATAGCCTACAAATACATTAAGTGCTGTAATAAAGAGGACTGATCAATTGTTTGCCATGTAAACTGAAGGTAGGACAAGTAGTAATGGGTTTAATCTGCACTGGGGAGATTTAGGTTAGATATTAGGAAAAACTTTCTAACTTCATGGGCAGTTAAGCTCTGGAATAGGCTTCCAAGGGATGTAGTGGAATCCCCATCATTGGCAGTGTTTAAGTACAGGTTGGACAAACACCTATCTGGGATGGTCTAGGTTTACTTGGTCCGACCTCAGCATACAGGGCTGGACTTGACAACTTCTTGAGACCCCTTCCAGCCCCACATTTCTATGATTCACACTGGAGGACCAAAAGAGAGTCACTCTACTTGCTAACCCCCTAACAGGAAGGTGTAAGAAGGTGCAGGTTAAAGTCGCCTCTAACCTAATAGTGTCTAAGAGAGTCTTCGTGTAAGGGGGGAGGGCCTCGTTCACCTGGCAGACAGTTCTCCCAGCACAGCATAGCGCCCACCCCGCTGCTAGTGCCAGACCTACCGTTCTGGGTCAGTTTGGTGGAACAGATAAGAGTGCCGATCTGGAAGCTGTCCTTCGTGCTGTCTTTAGTGGGCGTGAAGTTGGCCAAGTGGTGCAGGTTTTTGCCTGGCGGGCCGTCCTTCTCCTCCTCTACTTTTGTGCCAGGAAGTGTTAAGTAGAATTTAGCATCTTCCATTTTCTTGTTATCACCCTGTTGACAGAACAAAGTGTGTGTGGGGGTCATTTCAGATACTGATAATACTCCATCTTGCCCCTGTCCACATAGGAGGCAGGCACTCATCAGCTACAAAGGCTCTCCAACACAGCAGCAGACCACATGTTTTTTCGGCAGTTTTCACATCTGCTATGGACTGGAATTCTTTTTAAACTGTGCATGGAAAAATCACATTCTATCCAAGGCACTTATCTGGCCTCCATCCTCAGAGTATCTGAGCACCTTGCAATCTTCTAATGTATTTATCTTCTCAACACCACTGTTGGGTAGGAAAGTGCTGTCAACCCCATTTTACAGATGGGGAACTGAAGCACAGAGATACTAAGTGATTTCCCCCCAAAACAGGAGCTTGTATCCGCATCTCCCAAGTCCCTAACCACCGGACCAGGTTTATTTTCTCCGTGCTATAGTTTATCTATAGATATTCTCAGGAATACAGGAACTGTCATACCTGAACAGACCAGTGACCCATCCAGTCCAGTATCCCATCTCTGACAGTGGCCAGTACCAGATGCTTCAGATGAAGGAACAACAAACCCATAATGGAATAGCCTGCCCACTTGGGAAACCTTCCCAAGGCTTCAGGTGGTTTTGTTTAAACCCTGAAATATGAGTTTCTCTCTCTTTGACACATTTTAGCCGATCTAATGATACCATGGAAGTTAACATGGTAGCAATGCACTTCATAAATGTACTGTAGTATTATCTATGTTATAAAACACTAATGACATCCCAGTACTGGGAGATTTCACTCCACGAGTCGCTATTAAATCTTTGCTGGAGAGTAGGAAGCAACTGCCACTTTGCCAGTGCAGATTATGTGTAGATTAGAGAGGTTTTACTGTCACTTTAATACCCTTGTGGTTCTCTGCAGTGGTTAACTTTCTGTTACTGTGCCTGAAAACACGGTATCTCTCCCCTTGTCAAAGACAGCTCCTCCTAAAGGCAGAAAGGGAAAAGACGTCACGTGACTCCATGCCCATTCTCTACAGGCTGTCTGGGTTACGGGACCAAATATAGCAAACGAGCAAAATGGATTCTCAAGCTACTACAAGAATGTATCAGACCTGTGTCAAAGTGATCAGAGGTCTGCCCAGTGCAACCTTATTTAATGGGGCTTATCATGACCACAAATTAGTGTGTCACTGGTTCTCAGACTCTGGTGGTTAACAGGGAACTTTGCATTGGCGAGTAAAGTAGGGCTTGTGTTACCAGGAGACTACACACATGGCTGGGAAAGACATTTCAACTAGTACAAGAATTGCACAACCACCGTTTCCCCCCCCAAAACTACCTTGTAAATGACTAAATTGTGTTTGCCATCCTGCAGAGTTGTTCCATCCGCATTCATCAGTTTCACAAAGGCCACCCCGAAAGCTCTCTCCGATTTATCCCTGGCTGCAAAGAGAAAGAACATAACCTTCACTACGTGGAGCCTCTAGTCTGTCTCTTGGATATCTCCCAGCTCCCAACCCATGGGAAGGTTCCTTTGTGACTTGCTGCTACTAAGGAACAAAGCAAGAGTAATAACTTCTGTTTAAAAAGCACTATTTCATTGCAACACACCTCGAGGCACATGAGACCATTTTTACAATAAGATGGGAACGCTTCCCTGTTAATGCCTCATCATATCCAAATTTTCAATGGGTAGATGCAAGAAGAAAAGCACTGCAATTTGCATCCCTACAGAGCAATTCTGCATAGAAGTTTAGGCTGACATTTTCCAAGAGGCCTAATTTTAATGATAATTGAGCACTCAAATCACTTAGGTAGTTTTGCGAATCACAGCCTTAAATGTTAATGTATTTGTTATTTGTATTCCAATAGCTAGGAGCTCTGGTCATAGCCCAAAGCCCATGGCCCCATTTTGCTAGGCATTGTACCAATACAGAATAAAGAGATGGTCTCTGCCCCGAGCAGCTTATAATCACTTGCACATGTAATCACAGGAATTGTGAATGCAAATATATGTGTTTACCTACTGCCTCTATCTTTGCAAATCTGGCATCACCTCTTGCATTTAATTCTATGGATTTGTCTGTGACAGAGTGCTAGATAGGAAACCCTGAGTCAGCACTCTGTTCACAGCGGCTCCAATCAGGCATAGCAGAATGGAGCTGATGAGGCAGACCTGTGCCTAATTTGTAAGTGGGGCAGGGCAGAAAGGCTAATGAAGCCATTATCCAGAGGCCACAAACGGGCACAGGAAGGAAGTGAAAAGGGGGGGAAGCAGGCAGTGCGAGGGGGAGAGAGAGAGAGATTGCAATCTCTCTCTCTCCCTGCTTGTAAAGGCGCTAGGTATGTTGTGAAAGTGGTGGGACTCAATTATAAATAAACTGCACAGGGTGTTGAACCAGCACAAGGGTTTCTGCATGATCTGTTGATCGAGACAGAAGCAGAACCAAGGAGGCCCTGTTACAGTGTCTTGCTGCCCTTTTTGGTTCAGTTTCTCAAGCTATTGATCTGATCTCACGAGGCCACCCAGGGCTCTGAAATAGCTTTATCAGATTTCTGGCTATTTAACTTTCTTTTTAACCTCTCATGAACTTGATCTAAAGTCCTCCTGCAACGAGGCCATCAAGACCTGAGTCATACCGCATTCCGGCACTGACATTTGTAAATGACTTAAAAATGAAATGAGTAGTTAAGCTCCTCGGCACAAAAGACAGGCAGTCCTTTTTCCTATTTTTATAGACAAAGCCATTTTAAGGTTCAAAAAACTATCCCCCTTTTGCATGTGTCATTCCTATTTCTTGCTTCCAATCAGGAAGTGGAAATACCGAAGCACACCAAGAAAGGCTGCTGCTGAGGGATTTCCAACAAGAATCAGAAGCAAAAGTGCTGGAAATCCAGTGGGAAAAGCCCGTTTTCTTAGACAAGCAGCCCCGTTTTGCTCACCCATTAAGTTCAGGGGGCTCATCAGAAAGCATTCCCTTGCTTGTCCATGCCAATGCCAAACTCTGAACCACCCCCTTCCCAGCAGACTACAGTTAGGAGGAAGGCCAAATGCTGGTTCCATCTTTGCGGGACACTCAGAAACATACCTAGGCTACAAAATGCACAATATACATGGGGGGAAACCTCCCTGGTTTCCGCTTCAAGTACTTACATTCCTGTGATGATCGGTGACGGAACGTAAACCTCAGATGGCAACGACTGACCTCTTCAATTGCAATAGACACCTGAACATTACATGAGGGGTCAAACAGAACAACAATTAGGGCTTCTCATATGCTTCTTATTAGGAGGAACACAAAATATTCTACAAACACTAACAAAAGTCTTATAACATGCTCCAACCCCTCACCCCGAAGTTTAATAACCATTTTGCAGATGGGAAAAGCATAGCTAGAAATGAGGTACCTTACCCAACGTAACACATCAGTGGAAAAAAGTCAGAGAGAGAATCCAGGAGTTCTTGTCCCTGGCCCTACATTTGAAAATTCATCTCTAGTTCTGTTTAAGATCTTCAAAGGATCACAGGAAATTCAACATGCAAATGCCATTGAAACTGAATGAGATTTGAGTGTTTAACTCCCATAGGCTCTTTTGAAAACTTTACCCCCTAATCCACTTTGCACTATCTTCATGAAAGCATTTGCTAAAGCCTTTCAGCCCTGAATCCATTGGTACCTAGGTATTTAAATTACTCTGCGTGTGTGCACGCATGTGTATATACACACACATGCATAAATATATATGCATTGGTACTTTATGTTATTGGGAAAGCTCTTCTCAGATGCAGCATCTTATAGAAGTATAAGTGGCCAGTTGGCTTGGCCAGAGTTATGCAATCAGAGCTTCAATAATGTCTGGAATCCAGGACCCTCTCTCTCCTCCATCACTAAAAACATTTAGGAAGTAAATGGAAGGGCCTTTCAAAGTTTTATTTTACCAGGATTCCAAGTGCAGAAAAGCAGGCCCGTTCTTTCCATTTCAGAGACCCCCCTCCAATTCAGATTAGCAGTTAAACCCTTCAGTTATCCCAAAGATACTCTGCTTCTCTCTACAGCAAGGGTGCGGATGATTTTTAGAAGCACACAACTGATCCAGTGACGATACCTTTTCTAGCAAATCATTCAGCTGCAGCTGAAAGTGGACCAGTGTCCTGTTTGCTGAAAGACCAGACAACACTGTCTCTCTAGACCACATAGGACAACATGCTACTCTACATGTCCTCAGCTGATTCACGGCTTGTTGATTAGTCCTATTCTTTAGGCTCCAGGAGAAGGTAGCAGGACTGTAAAATGCACACACTCACCTTTACGGTTTCATACCAACAAGGCTGCTTGACTTGATAGTAAACAACGGACTTGTATTCGGAGATCCCTTCATAACCAGCACCTGGATGGATAGCTTTCTTTGGGGAAAAAGATGAGGAGAAGGTGAAGATCAAATAAAGTCAGGAAAAAATACCTAGGGTAAAATTTTCAAAAGCATCTAAGTGACTTAGGAGCCTAAGTCTCATTTTCAAAAGTGACTTGGGCACTTAGGAGCCTAAATCACTTTTGAAAATGGGACTTAGCCATCTAAATCATTTTGGTGATTTTTTAAAATGTTACTCCTAACCTTCAAAGATTTCCTGACATCAATATTAATGTGTAAGTTCTGTAGGACAGAGTCCTAAAATTCATTGTATAAGAGATTGGAATAAACTAGGGTTATACAGAGACCTAAAGCTCAGCATGCAGAGGCCTCTGTGAGACACCTGTTTATTTTGGTAAATTACTGTCAAGTCTCCAGCTGCCAAGGTGTGCAACCTTCAGCTGTACTCCAGCAGTTGAGTTTCCTACGTGACTAACTGAACTTTAAGGCTCAAGTTTGGAGGAAGAAAAATAAAAGTAGCAGAGGTAAGAACAGCACCCAGGAGTCCTGATTCCCAGAACCATGCTCTAACCACTACACTACACCGCACTCACCTTACCTATAGCCTATGCCTCCTATTGATGTTTGAGGTGGAAAAGACCCATTATGTCATCTAATCCATCCTTCAACCAATGCAGGTGTGTCCATTACATTTTCTATTGCTTTTCCCAGCAATGCAACCACAGAGGTCCCCTAGAATTATTTTAACTGAACAGTCACACAATCCTTGCACATAGGATCTCCGTAAGGGCCATCTCAGCAGGAGCCCACTACGTGCATAAAGCAACATCTTTGTCACCCACCACCCAAGCAGGTCCACCCTACCTCCAAGAGGTTGCCATCTTCGTCATGCACAGACATGGTGACTTCTACATTCTTGGGAGTCTTCTTCTTCCCTTTGTCAAACTCCCCTTGTATCAGAGTGATGTAGATGTCATTTCGAACATCACCTGAAACATTAAGAGACTCCCAGTGAGCTGCTTTTCGTGGACAGCCAGCTGAGGGAAGTTACAGGGTTAACATTTCACACCCCAGCATGGGACTTTGACCATGTTATTTCACATCCTGGAATGATACCAAGAGAGCTCTAGATTGAACCACTGGTCTCATTTTCACCTCACTTTTTGGGTCAGATTCTACCATGTGCCAATCTTCTTGTTAATAATCCTTGCATGCATGACTTCCACACAACACCTGTTTATGACCACAAATGGACTCATGAATAAAGGACAAGGGAGCTTCATATTCCATTATGCCATGACCAAGTTCGTATCTTTTGTATTTTTCTTTCCTATTTGCCAGGGTGAATTCCTCCCTATGTGAATTCAATAGAGCAGGTGGGGGAAAATGTCATGATGAAAGATGGCTTTTTGACTAAATGGAAATGTTCTACAAAAAATTCCATTCATTAACATTTTTCAGGTTTCCTTAAATAAAATATAACAACAGAAACAAAACTGAAAATTTTCAGAGTTTTCACTTTTTGGATGAAACGCCGAAATTCTGCTGAAAGTTTTTGACAAAACAGAAAAATTTTAATCTTATTTGAAAATTTTAGTGGAAAACAACACACACTTTTCAACCAACTGTGGAACAGAGCTCTGCACAACATGTAAATCCAGAATCTCTGTGTCTTCTTACGTCCTTCACAAGCACGGTAGCAAGTCAAAGTTTGTGCTTGTGAAGATAAGGTACCTACCAGGCAGAATAATCTCAGGGAATCCCATTTTGCGAGCCACTGCAGTCGATCTGTCGACAAGGTGAGAAAAATCCTTCTGAACCTGGGCTAAGTCTCCAGGTAACAGCTTCAGGGAGACCCAGAGGCCTAAGAAAAAATATGGTACTTAATAAATGTTTACTGGTACAAGTGCAATATCTATAGTATGAACATTAACCCTGGGTTTAAAGACAGAAAACTAATGACTATTTTCTTGTTGGAGATATATATATATATATATATATAATGTAGTATCTCAAACACACAGCTAAAATACGCAACCCCAAGTTTCTACCGGGCCTGATTCTCCAACACCTACTCATGGCTGACTATTACATAATTCTGCAAGTAGATCAAGTGATTTCAGTGGAACTGTCATTGGAGTAAGGTACTATTTAATTTGAGCAAGGGTGGCAGAATCCAAACCATAAGGTTTCAGACACTTCCAAATCATTTAGGAAAAACAGAGGGGCTGTATGTAGTGGGATAAAAGGAGATGTAAGCTATGGAGTGTAGTTTACCAAGGTAATTACAACATTGGTGGCAAACTAGTTTAGTGGGAGAAGTGGACAAGTCTTCTGTTTTGCATAAGGATGGAATAAATACTAAGTAAGTGTAACCCACTGGTGAGTCTGTTACAGTCCCCCTCCTTGCCCAATCCACAGAGGATCTGAGTCTGTTATAGCCCAGCTAGGGCGCTTTTGCAGCTCATGCTTTTAGCTTTGGAGGTTCCTGGTTCAATCTCTGGTGATGAGACAGCAGCATTTCACAGTTCGGCCCAATGGAAGCAAGAGACTCCAGTGGCCTTGATTTCTGAACCTTCACAAGTAATTCAATTCCTTTGCAAGAGAGGGAGCCTTTCCCCTGTGAAGCTGGCTCCTCGTCCAATGTATGTACCTTGCCCTTTATGATTCACTTCCTTTGCAGCGATGACTTTGTTGAAGACCGAAGTGAGAGGCTCATTCTCGCCGATCACATGGGAAGTCATTAGAGGGGACATGATTAGCTGTCGCTGCCTGATGTAGGTTTCCATTGCAATTCTGAGAAGTGGAACAACAGAAGATGGGGTGTAGGCAGACTGAAGGCCAAGCAAGTCTTGGATCCAAACATCTCTGACCTTTGGATCTGGCCCCTATGGTCTTTAACAAGCCAAAGCAAGCCCTCTCTCGCCACCTCACTCCACCCAGATATGAACTCCCAAATTTTGGAAGATCCTAGATTTGGATCCGGACTCTGCATCATGAGCTAATCTCTAATTAAAATGTCCCTGCAGCGAAGACAGACAAAAAACAGTTGTAAATCCACGTTATTGTGGAAAGGAAAAACACTCTTTGGGGCAGTTTTTCTAGTAATATAAACAGGCCATGAAAGGAATAAAAAATCCTCCACTGAGAGTCCCTCATAATGACATGCTGGCTGAACCAAACAAACTGCTATATTTAGGATTGTAATAACACGGTTCAGCTTACCCAAACAAGCTTCATTTTCATTACTGTAACGTTCTGAACAAGTTAACAATGCCATCAAAGGGCCAGTCTAAACAGAGAGGCAGAAAGGCATGGTTCTGGGGCTTGAATCTCCTTTCCAAAACAAAAATTGTAACCATGCAGCCAGGAATCATTTCACCCCTGACTTCTAGCCTCTTTACCCAATTCCTCCTACTCCATCCTTAGATAGATGATGCACAGTGGTGAAGGCAAGGGAAATTCAATTGGATTTATGCTCCCAATCATTTAGTTGCTATTGAAAATCCCACCCCCAATGCCCATGCACAGTAGATGATGCCTCTGATTTTCGAGGTCTTATTTATAGGAACCCACCCACTAATGTGCATTGACTCTGAGGGTATGTCTATACTTACCGGGGATCCACGCTGCGGCGATTGATCCACCAGGGATCAATTTAGCAGGTCTAGTTAAGACCCGATAAATTGACTGCAGATCACTGTTCCATTGACTCCGGTACTCCATCAGAACGAGAAGCGTAAGATAAGTCGATGGGGGAGTTTCTCCCATCAACCCAGTACGGAATAGACACTGCAGTAAGTCAACCTAAGCTACGTCGACTCCAGCTGCATGGGTAGACTTAACCCCGTAGTGTAGACCTGACTTCAGTTCATCCTTCTATGATTTGAACGTATGATTCCAGGGAGTCTGTCTACTTCAAATCTAGTGCTAAGATACCACCCCGCCAGCCATCCCCCTTCCAGTGGTCGTTTTCCCTGTCACACAGCATAAATCATGCTGATGAGGTTTTTACTGATGACACTCGAGTCAATCATTTTGCTGCAAACTTTAGGCTTTACACGACTGGAGATTTTTTTCTTTCAAAAGGGTCAGACTGTACAATTAACCAACGTGTCTGTATAGGTCTTTCTGATACACCCCAAAGCTCCCATACAGACACTGCCATTCTCTAAGACTGTCTGCTTTGATTCATACAGCTCCGTGACTCACTTTGATGTCCAATACTTACTGCTGAAAAGGAATAAAGTGTTGCTTTTCCTCGTCATCCACCTTCCCATGTATGATATCAGTAATGTCCATTACTGCAATGAGACAAGTTTAACAAAGATCATTTTATACCTCTGCTAAGTGACTGTTAAAAAAAACAAAAAGTCTTGCCCAACAGATGCTAATTCTGGTTCAGCTACACTAGTGGTAACAAATTTGGGAGACATAAAGGGGCCACTGTTTTTTCTAAGCACCAAGCAGATCTGGCTGACAAGGCATTGGAACCATAAGCAGCAACCCATCCATACTAGTTTTTCCACCATGTTGTTCTCACTGGTGGAGCAGGATCAACAGTTGCAATGATGGGGAAATTTTGCCAAAATTCCCTGAGTGTAAACAAGGTCTAAATAGAATTTTGCTTTGCACATTGTATTGTTAGTCTATAAGGTACCACAGGACTTTTGTTGCTTTTTACAGATCCAGACTAACATGGTTACCCCTCTGATGCTTTGCACACTGTTTATTGATCCCTTCAAGGAAATCAATCTACTTTCCGAAAGCCAAGTGGAAGCAGAAAATACTTATTCCCCTCCTAGAAGATGAATAATAGTTCTCTCAACTCTCTCTTCAGCCAGTCAATTGTCCTATTTGCATTGTTAATCTGATTGATTGACATAGTTCCACCCTTCAGTGTTCTCATCCTCTTAGCAGGTAAAGCAAATTCCACACACAGCTTTTCTCATAGATCCAGCCTATAGCATGACTATACTTCCCTATAAGAATGGATGGGATTTACAAAGATCTGATCAAAGCAAAGAGTTTACCTTTAGATTTCACATTCTGTTTAGTTCAAGGTTTAATTTTAATTTTCTCTGTGCGTTTTCAGATTGAGATTTTCAAAGCAGGCCAAGGGAGTTAGGTGCCTAACTCAATGGAACCGGGCACCTAGCTCATTAAGGCTCCTTTGAAAATCCAAGCCTTGAAATTATTCTGTGATAAGGATTTGAAAATCGACTGGGACACCTCGGTTTCATGGGACTAGAACTGGGGAGTTTAAGAATGGAGGGCATAATGGCATAAGAACATAAGAACGGCCGTACCGGGTCAGACCAAAGGTCCATCTAGCCCAGTATCCTGTCTACCAACAGTGGCCAATGCCAGGTGCCCCAGAGGGAGTGAATCTAACAGGCAATGATCAAGTGATCTCTCTCCTGCCATCCATCTCCATCCTCTGACAAACAGAGGCTAGGGACACCATTTCTTACCCATCCTGGCTAATAGCCATTTATGGACTTAACCACCATGAATTTATCCAGTCCCCTTTTAAACACTGTTATAGTCCTAGCCTTCACAACCTCCTCAGGTAAGGAGTTCCACAAATTGACTGTGTGCTGCGTGAAGAAGAACTTCCTTTTATTTGTTTTAAACCTGCTGCCTATTAATTTCATTTGGTGACCCCTAGTTCTTGTATTGTGGGAATAAGTAAATAACTTTTCCTTATCCACTTTCTCCACATCACTCATGATTTTATATACCTCTATCATATCCCCCCTTAGTCTCCTCTTTTCCAAGCTGAAGAGTCCTAGCCTCTTTAATTTTTCCTCATATGGGACCCTCTCCAAAACCCTAATCATTTTAGTTGCCCTTTTCTGAACCTTTTCTAGTGCCAGTATATCTTTTATGAGATGAGGAGACCACATCTGCACGCAGTATTCAAGATATGGGCGTACCATGGATTTATATAAGGGCAATAATATATTCTCAGTCTTATTCTCTATCCCCTTTTTAATGATTCCTAACATCCTGTTTGCTTTTTTGACCGCCTCTGCACACTGCGTGGACATCTTCAGAGAACTATCCACGATGACTCTAAGATCTTTTTCCTGACTCGTTGTAGTTAAATTAGCCCCCATCATATTGCATGAATAGTTGGGGTTATTTTTTCCAATGTGCATTACTTTACATTTATCCACATTAAATTTCATTTGCCATTTTGTTGCCCAATCACTTAGTTTTGTGAGATCTTTTTGAAGTTCTTCACAGTCTGCTTTGGTCTTAACTATCTTGAGCAGTTTAGTATCATCTGCAAACTTTGCCACCTCACTGTTTACCCCTTTCTCCAGATCATTTATGAATAAGTTGAATAGGATTGGTCCTAGGACTGACCCTTGGGGAACACCAGTAGTTACCCCTCTCCATTCAGAGAATTTACCATTAATCCCTACCCTTTGTTTCCTGTCTTTTAACCAGTTCTCAATCCATGAAAGGACCTTCCCTTTTATCCCATGACAGCTTAATTTACGTAAGAGCCTTTGGTGAGGGACCTTGTCAAAGGCTTTCTGGAAATCTAAGTACACTACGTCCACTGGATCCCCCTTGTCCACATGTTTGTTGACCCCTTCAAAGAACTCCAATAGATTAGTAAGACACAATTTCCCTTTACAGAAACCATGTTGACTATTGCACAGTTTATATTTTTCTATGTGTCTGACAATTTTATTCTTAACTATTGTTTCAACTAATTTGCCCGGTACCGATGTTAGACTTACCAGTCTGTAATTGCTGGGATCACCTCTAGAGCCCTTTTTAAATATTGGTGTTACATTAGCTAACTTCCAGTCATTGGGTACAGACTTCCAGTCATTGTAAGTAATGAACAGTAATAATATGTAGCTATCACAGAGAACTTTTTCCTCTGTATGTCTCAAAAGGTTTTACAAAGGCAGGTGGTCAGTATTATTACACCCATTTTACAGACTGGGAAACAGGCACAGAGAAGTTATTTGATTTTCCCAAGTTCAGTGACAGGACCAAGAACCCAGGCCTCTCGATTCCCAAGCCAGTGCCCTATCCAGTGGACCACGGTCTCTCTCAATTAATGCATTCTGCAGCTTGGCATCTCCTACCTGCCACCCCAAATGGTCTCCGGAGCCCACCGGTGTGTTTCTTCCCATCTTTTAGCTCCATGTGCCCCACTCTCACAATTTGACACACCAAGCTGATTTTGGGCCTGATCAGGTCCAAGCTGCTCAGATCCTGGAGAAACAGCAGACCGTTTAACATACAGAAAATTAAACCCAGTTGCTTTGTGAATGTAGAAAAAACAAAAAACAAAAATATTTGCCAATGTTCATCACTTCCTGGCCATCTGACAAGGACAAACACATTTAAACTAGGAAATAAATTTCTGAAAAGAAAGAAAACACAATCTCACTTATAAAAGGGTTGCTAAGGCAAATATATGGCATGCGCCTGACAATTTTAACACATAGCAACTTCTTAACACGTTGTCCTTCAATAAGACTTCCCAGCACCAGTCCTGGAAATTAATGTTATTACTAAAGCACTATCTACTGATGACAGGACAGTTAGCTTGTGCCACTCTTGTTTCTAGCCTGAACATGCCACAAATGATTACATTGAAGTGTTATTCTTTCATGAACAGCTGGTTACAAGTGATTTTATATAATCCAGCCAGCTAGCTCACTAATGCCTGTACAAACTCAGAACTAAGAGCAAAATATTGACACAGAAACCCCACCAAAGAGCAGAACCAACAATGCACTCAAACTCAACTCCTCCTAAATAAAATTCAGTTGAAAACAACAAACAAGGCACCTAGGACCCCATTTCTAAATCTATTTTGGTGCCTAAACATACAGCTAGATGTTCAGTAGGATTTCCAAAAGTGCCTACCGGCATCTTTAGGCACCGAAATACCTTTAAAATGTGGCCTTTGGAAAAAATATATACCTTTACAGATATTAAAAAAAAACATGATGGGACACATTTTCAAATGCAGACACCCCAGCTTCTCCGTGCAACCTTAACTGTCCAAGCAAAAAGCATGGAAAACTTTCTGCTGGCAACATAATTGTGGACACAGCTCAATTGTTTGCATGCATACACGATTTCCCTGAGCAAATGTCTAATGAACATAATCGGTATCCATGCATTTTTGGAAGGTGCAACTTCTCATTTTAAAAATTAACTCTAGTGCCACTAATGCTGTTGTGTTTTAAAATGAGGTGCAACATATCAGATGTCATCTCTTCGGTACTTCTTTGCTGATCAAGCTCGCCACTTTGCTACTCTGCTAAGGATTACAAAAGCCTTTGTCTGTATGGCCCTTGCACACCAAGAACACATGCCGTGGCCCCCATGATTTGCAAAGAGGTGGCCAAGTGACTTGTGATTTTCAGTGCCCAACTTAAGACATTGTGAAAGGGTCCTGATTTTCAAAGGGCACTGTATGCAGCACTCTTTCAAAATCAGACCCCTTTAATTACAATGTTTCAGTTGGGCAGCCAAACACGGAGTCACCCAAAATTACTAATCACTTTGAAAATCCTGGCAAACTAGATTTATGTGGTGAGGAATATAAAGCAAGGGCACGTCTTTGATGTGGCACTTACACTGCACATAACTTTCCTGTTTGGTTGGTAACATACTGGTTGACCCAGGTCATCTTGCCAAAGTAAATCAGCATTTGCCAGATACAAAAGCTTCCTCCCATAGAATACAAGAGAAGCGTTGTGTTTATACAGCACTCATTAAAAAAAGGAAAGGGAGGCTAATAGTTTTGTTATTTATACAGGACTGGTTTTGATTGGGGACTCTAGGGGCTTCTCCAAGAGAAGCAGTAAATAATAATAATAAATATTACAGTGGAGGACTAAGCATTGGAGAATTTCCAAGCTCCAAACACAACAGGACTTACTGTAAAGATCGCTTGGAGATTATTAAGTTTCTCAATTTCCTTCGGCATCCCATTACTGCCCCAACGAACCAGGTAATTTTCACTATAAATAAAATAAAATAAACCTCTGCAATTCATGTATACTAGGTAAAATTTTCAAAAGCATCTAAGTCGCTTAGGCACTTTACAAAATTTTAGCCGACATCTTTCATCCGCAAGTGATATACAACTGATACATGAAAGTCACTTCGCCCATCGGTGAAATGCAGCCACCTCTGGGGTGTAGAGAGGCAGCTGTTTAACAGAACACACCAAACCTATAAACACAGTTTAAGGGAGGTAGTGAAGAAAATATATTCAGTCTAAAAGGAAACTGCAGGGGGATATAAGAAAAGTAGAATTTAAAGGGACAAATTGGAATTTGACTAAGGTACTGGTATGAATATGATTACCCCTTTAACAAGTGTTGTAGGATTTTTAAGTATCACATGGGCTCTAGAGGACTCTAATATATCTGTCTTTTATACACTGACGAATTACTGCTCATTTTAGCCTGTCCCTCATTTGAGATAGAATAATTCCTACCCAAATCACTGTTAATGGAGTAACCAAAAGAACGAACAAAAGACTAAAGAAGAAAACAACCCTACCCAACTCCTCCCTTACGGCCCTCTTTGCAGTGCCATCGGATGGGGCACCACAATCACCGCAGAACAAGAGCGAACTTTCCGATTCAGCAGCAACCTACCTGATCAGTTTTGACTGGTCAGGATCATAGAGGCTCATGAACAACTCTGCATCTTCACCAATGTTGCAGACAAAGTTCTTGAAGTTCACGTACAGGCTGTAGGTGTGTGTTGTGTTGAATACTGGCTGCCCTCGGAGGTCTAAATTCTGTTGCAGAGACTGCAGAGAAAGATAAAATGAACATGAAGGGGGTCTCCTTAGAAAGAACAGAGGCTTCATGTGGGATAAAGCTTAGTGCTGGGTCTCCTTAAGGAGTCAACTAATTTCTAGACAGGACTGATGGTTGATTCATTCTGTGGGATAGGAGGACTGATAGGGCAACCCATGTTTCACCACAGGAGTGTCTGTGTCCCGTACCTGTGGGGTAAACAAAGTGGTTCATATTATAGACATGTAACATACATATACATTTACAAGAACAAGAAAATACATCACAACTTGAATGTCTTTAACTAGAGGAGGAAAAAGAAGAATGCGGCTGGCTAAATTTAATATCCAAAAGTGCTCATGTGGCCCTTTGGCGCCTAAGTCTCATTGAAAGCCATTGAACAAGGAAGGGCAATCTTAGAAAGAATATAGGCTGGAAGTCAATGACACAGGCTCCTAATCCATTAAGATGCTGTTGAAAAGATGATTCAGTACAGTTACTACTGAACATGCACCTGATGCCAAAACCTGGAAGGAGCAAGCTACATTATATCTGAGAATTTCAAAGTTGCAAAGGAGCTCCAGATGCCCAGGCCTCACATTAAATGGATTACTAAAACGGATTTTCCCCTTTTTTGTTTTTAATGGAAGCACAGTGGAATTCAGTTTAGCTTTGATGCCAGATAGAACACCACTATGACAGCATAACATCCCTTACCCAAAAATCAGCTGACATACACAAAGGCAGAGAGCACAGGTGACTTCTTGGGGGTAAGGCCACAAACAAGCAGGGACATACCTTCTCCTCTTGGATCCTTTCATCGATCCTTTTGGATGCCATCTCATGGGACTTAAAGAGAGCAATCGTGCTGGTTTCATCTGGGTCCAGGATGTTTCCATTGTCATCTCGCACCACCAGATCCAGCCCTAAGATCCTGGGCAGCATCCGTGTTACAGGTGGAAACAGAGAATAATTGGAAATAAGTTGGAAGCAAATGCGATTTCAAGAATCTTTTTAATGTCGGTATGGAAATGGAACAGAAAATGTTCGTGCAACTTTAAAAAATAACCCAGAGGGATTTGTTTAAAGAACCAATGGAGAGTCCATCTCTGTGACCGCTGGGAAGATGAACAGGTGACAAGTGTCACTACAGCAACCTGCTTCTATAACTGTCACAGCTCTATAACATCACAATATTTTGTCATGCTACCACTGAAGGTCAGCGATGACATGGGCCGTTCATGGGACTCCAGCCTCGAGCCAATATCCTCAGTTGGATTAGAGCTCTTTTGGGGTCAGCTAAAGACAGGGGAGAGGGAACAGTGGCTTGAATCCATCTTTGCTCTCCTTTGAATCCTGGGGAACTGCTCCAGGATAGAACATGGACTAGGAAACTAGCCCTCAGTTCTCCCCAGGGTCTCAAAGCCAGTGATCAGAGGTACAGTATACAAGTATGGAACTACCATGCAAACTCCCTTTAAAGTATTCTCGCTCTGTATCTGCAGAGGCAGTCAGAGGAGGAAGTCAGCAGAGGAAGTGCTAAGATCTCCCACATCCCCCTCTCATGAGCTGCAACCCGCATCCATAATGGTGGAAACAGGAATGAACTGACATGACGGAGCCTTGGTTCTGTGGAAGCCTTTGGGGGAGGGGGGGGGGAGGGGCTGGCTGGGCTTTCACAGCATGACCTACAGTTGATTGAGGGTGTGCACATGTGTTACGGTCGTGCTGGAGGGACCAACCTGTCCAGAACCTCTAGCCCAGACAGGACCCCCCAGAGACTTAGAAAATTGTGCCAACTACTGAGATCAAACTGCGGCCTGGATCAGGTGCTGGGTGAGAAGCGATGACATTTTTAGTTCTTCTACCAATCCTGTGTGTAGCCCTAATGCCCAGAAATACCATCCTTCACCCCTATCTTAAAAAAAGGTACGTAAAGAAAATATCTAGTAAAGGAGTAGAATTAATGAATTAGTTCAGCTAAGATGAGACCCCTTCAGTGGCAATTTACATGTATGTTTAAGGGATATATCTGTGCATGTGTTAAATCTACTCGGTTTCTGCAAGAAGGTTAAACGGGTAATTTTCCAACTCTGCCTTCAAACAGATTAATGAGCCACGGAGACAATCCCAGGTCTATACAAACCCATGAAATGCTGCTTTGGCTGTCTACAGAGCTGTATCGCTTAACGTGCTGATAAAGCAGTTTAGTTCCTGCCTTGCATCTAAATCCTGACCCCGGGCAGCTAAACACAAACCACACTTCATGGGAGATGCCAGCTTTTTGGCAGAATTCAGACAGGTGAGGTTTCTTGCCAAGCATTGGCATATGAAGTCCAAACTGCTACATCCACTCCAGCTGGCTTAGTCACATTTCGAATGGGCGTGAGAACCCCCATTGTCCCCTTTCCAGGGAGAAATCATTTAAAGCCTGATTCTGTGCTACCTTGGAATGTCATTCGTACCAGCGCACAGTGAATACAAAACACTGCCATTCTAATCGGGTCGTATTCTATGCCCGTTTGGTACCAGTGTAACTGACTGCACAAGACGCAAGGTGACAGAGAAGCAGGCCCTTAATCTCTAATTACATTTCAATAGTTCCCTTTTGGGACTGTAGCACAGTTAATTAAATATAGTGAGGTAAGATAGGGATGGGTGGGTGACAATATCAACATCAGAAGACACTAGCAGTGGGTCTGAGCTGCAGAGCTCAGCTCAGGATTCTGAGCTTTGTGCTCCCCAAAGATTAGGGGCATTTTGATTCAGATCTGCACTTGCCCACTGCGTGGGGCTGTTCTGACTCTGGGTTTCGTTTTGGGCCTCTCTCTCTCATACAGAAGGTAAATCACCAGATATCTGAGTGAGGACCTGGGCTGAGGAGGTTGAGTCTGAATTTGCAAACCCTCATCAGTTGGGGTTTGGCTTCACTAACCCCAAAACAGAGGATCCAGACTCCGTTTTATTGTTATTGTTTGTGGTATGGTACTACCTTCAGACCCTAACCAAGATCACAACCTCATTGTGCTAGGCATTGTAAATACACACACAAAGTAAGAGACAGCCCCTGCCCGGAAAAGCTTGCACGCTCAATAGACATGACAGATAAAAGGGGAAACAAACTTTCCAAAGTCACACACAAGAGGTCAGTGGCAGAGCCAGGAATGGAATTCAGGCTTCCCAATTCCCAGGATCCTATCCACTGCCTCTTATCCTAACCAAATACAGGCAGCACTAAAGTAACAGAACCAGTGAAGGGCCCAATCCTTCAGCCTTTACTTACACGAGACATTAATAAGGAGGTTAACAAAACAGCTAGTATAAATAAGAGTTGCTGGATTGGGTGCAAAATCTGAGCTATCTGCTAAATTTAGCAGATAAGAGGATTTTCTTGTAATACTTGGACTGAAACTCCAAGGAGTTAATGAAGTGCCAGTAAGTCTTTGCAATGCAATTATCATCTCAGGTGAGAAACCATGACTTTATTTTTAGAGATGCTGCCTCCATTGATAGCTGCTGTTGCTACCAGGTCAATACTGATTACACAAGCCAAGTGCCTGTCCAGGAATCCTAGTCTCAGACCATCGGCTGGGAGCTTGGTTCTATGTGAAACGCTGAGTGTGATTTACCTGTTGCCATAGTCAATTTTAGCAGTGACCTTCTTCTTGAGTTCTGCCAGCTCATCTTTGGGAAGGGTCCCAGAGAGTATCTGTGATCTCCACTCTATCAGGCAATAGGTCATTTGCTGTAAATGCCGAAATTGTGTCATCCTGTTGTCCTAAAGGGGAAAAAGGGATCACAATTTCAGGCTGGTTGTGTGCAGAAAACCACGAGCTCAAGAAGTCTTCCAAAAGGTGACTCAATAGAAGACTCTCTATAGTCTTCCAAAAGGTGACTCAATAGAAGACACAGCATCGGCAACTACATTTTAAAATCAGAACACTAACTGAATTGAGTCCCTGTGCTTCATTTCCATGGCAGTCTGCTCTTTTGGTCCTGTCTATAACCCCACTCCACTCCTACTCTCAAAAAATCCATCCAAAACGCAACGACAAACCCCTCCCAACAATTCCTGGGACACTGTGTTAGCATGGCACTCATGGCATTGCATTCGGAGACTCGGATTTGATAGCCCACAGACAGACTTTGGGCCCCTTGGAGAGGCTTGCCGAAGTGAAAGCATCACGGTGTGGGTGCAAGATCGGGGCCACAATTGCAAGCACTTTGGGACACCAACTGTCATTTACTGTAGGTCTGCACAGTGCTTAGCACAATGGGGTTTTGACTTCATCTATTCCTCTAGTGCCCCCACAATACAAATAAATATTAATAACTTGGTTATTTCCTATTTGCATTGTGGTAGCAGCTAGGAGTCCCGGTCATGGACCAGGACAAATATCATGCTAGGCACTGTATAAACAGAGCAAAAAGACCTTGCAATCAATGTAAGTTTCCCCCACAAGCTTCCCAAAAGCAGCAATTTGTTCTCTTGAGTTTCCTACAGTAGATACATTTTAATTTTTCATTAAAAACAGCATGTAAAATTCTAAAATACTGACTCAGCATGTTATTAAAACAAATGACTCTGTGAAGCTCTCCCACACCCAAATTAATTAATGAGACTATTTCACATGCCCCTTTTCTGGTTCCACCCCAGATTAAATTGGGCAGGCACTTGTGCTTCATAATATACACAACATGTTGCTCCTACAAGGGAGCCAGAGCCACAGGTGTAGATGTACTTAAAAAGGGGTGGAGAATTTTATGACCAGTTACAACATTTGTAGCAGCACTGAGTAGAATGAATAATTAAGTCTCATGCTTCTCAAACTGATTGCTCACAGGGCTCAGGAAGGAATTCTGCTCCCTCCTCCCCTCCCCAATATTGCACAATCAGCCAGATGCATTATGGCAAGTTCCTGATTTACACTAAGCATCAGGCACAGCTTGCTGTCCAAGGCAACATATCGGAAATTATAGACACTAGATCTAATTTACCAAGACAAAAACAGAAATGTTTCTTTAACAGGCTTACAGTGTTAGTCTGCTACACACCCACCCTGTTACCAGGGGCTGATCCTGCTGAGAAAGCGTTAAGTGGGTTCTTCTGGTTCACTGAATCAGGTGGTTCATTATACACATTGATATATGAGAGGTAGGAGTGGCTCCCTAGAAAAAGGGGATCTAGGGTGTGAGCTGAGCAGTCCTGAGGGAGGAACTCCAGGTGCAGTCATACCTGGTAAAAGGCTTGAGATGAACTTTGTTATGCTATTGTTAATGAGCCCCTGGAAAGGGGTGTGTGGACTTTGTTTTAGAGCAGCTTGGAAAAGGCACCTGTACCCTGTACCCATAAGATTTAAGATTGGTGTCATATCAAAGAGTACAGGAACGCAAACTTTAATGGTTAGTATTAAATACTGAACATAAAGGTATCAGGCCAAATTCAGAGCAGGTGTCAATAGCAGCTACTCTATAGACTGCTTACATCAAGTCTGCATTGTTTGATTTCTTCAGTCTCCAATTATTTCTTTAAAATACCTGTTGCCAGAGTTTAATAAACTCTAAAAGAGAACTAGATAAATTCATGGAGGTTAAGTCCATTAATGGCTATTAGCCAGGATGGGTAAGGAATGGTGTCCCTAGTCTCTGTCAGAGGGTGGAGTTGGATGGCAGGAGAGAGATCACTTGATCGTTACCTGTGAGGTTCACTCCCTCTGGGACACCTGGCATTGTCACTGTCGGTAGAAGGTCAGTATGGCCATTCTTATGTTCTAAACAAGGCCTACAACCCATCAAATGAGTAAGTACTTTCTAAATACACACTCTTTGCTTTCAATTATGTTACAATGTACCTTAGCACTTTTAATTATTCCATGCATAGCCACATGAAGGAAGACTGCAGAGCTCTGGATAACAAGGATTATGGTGGCAGACAGTCATTCCTAACCTTCTGCGCAATGAATTCATATAAACATTAACTCCCCCATGATAGAGAAAGCAACTGCACCATGTGATTTTGGAGAATACTTTTCAACTTTACATTCCTTAAATTATTCTAGACAGACTGCTCCCAAGTCTAACATAGTCAATGACTCCCCCAGGAGATGCACTAAAACATGCGCAAAGAGTTCTTGTCTGATGCCTCTTTGCTGAGCCATTGCCAAGATCAAACCACTCACTAGCAGACAATCAAAGCCCCAGATCCCGACACTTCTGAAATTCAGGTTGTTTGAAATTTAAACCTGGGCTGGAATTTTGCATAGGCCCTACCTTTTATAAAGAGCTAAACCAATACTCCAGATCCAAACACTACAAACTTTGGGGTCTTTGCTAATTAGATCCAAAACATGTGGCTTAAATCCATTGTACTAGGGGCACAATTTCCAAATATGGACAGTTTAAAATTGTGTCCCTATCACCAACCAGGGACATAAAATGGGCAGCTATATCTCTGATTGCCAACCTGATTATGAATGTATAATTAGAGTATCCTACTTAGGTATCAGTGTCTGAAATCTGGCCTTACTATGTGCAAAAAGCTCCAAATTAAAACAGTTTCAAAGACAGACACACATTCTTGTAATTAATACCATTAGTACTTAGCTATGCACAACTGTCCCTACACAGCATGAACTCCCCCCACCCCTTTTTTTAAAATAATTTCTCTACTCTGTCCCTCTCTGAAAGAAGAGGAAGGATATAAACTACTGTATTTGCTTTGTCTAAAACTGTTTTCTGTATTACTAACGTTAGCAGCATTGTTACACACAAATATTAAACCCAACTACAAGACAAAGGTTGTTGGTGGTGACCGGAGACCACATGTGAATACAGCAAGATGTTGCATTTTATTTATTTACAGGATTTACTATGGAGCTGATGAGTGTCTCACGAACATCTCTGAATACCGTCGATCAAGTGTCAGACTCTCACAGCTCCTAGCCCTGACCACACTGCACATAAATCATCTCCTCAGAGCAACCTGCACATGTTCCAGTTCAGGGCTACTGGGGGTGAAGGGGAGGAGTTCACAAAACCCCCATGATGTCAGGAAGCATTATTAATTCTATTACACAGATTGGGGCCCAAGGCAAGGAGAGATTAAGCAATTTGCACAAGGTCACATAGGAAGTCTGCGTCAGAGCCAAAAACGGAACCCATTTCAGTTCCTTATCTGGACAGCTATATTTACCTTGCATTTTTCCAATGTGTGTTTTCAACAAATATCAAAGACAGGGTGGATAATATAGGATTTCTCTATGCGGAAGACCCTCCGGAAGCTAATCTGGATGAACTCAAAAGGTACACATAAAAACACTTCTTCTAGATAAAATCCTGAGTGCCATTTCCCAATGCCCATGCAGAGAATATGTCTATTCGCACTCCAGTGCCAAAAAGAGCCATTTCTATATTGATATGTGCTCCAATATATCAGTACTTTGATGTACTTTGAGTAAACAGGTTGAAGAAAAGCAAGATCTTGCACTGATCTTAGCCCAGTTGACGTGATTGATGAGACGCTCTATGGGCTGTTGGCATGAAATACATCACGTACAAAGGCAACAGTTTAAAAAAACCTAACCCACCTAGAAGCAATGGAAACATATGCTTCTCACAAAAGGAATAAAAAGAGCCTGACCTTGCTCCCATTTAAGTCAATGGCAAACATTTCAATTTCAATGGTGGACAGACAGGAAGCGATACAATGTATGTACACCTACTAATGATCAAAGAATGCTAAAAGCTTGGGATGCAGGAGCTTACCACGCTAAATGCAATACAGGCAGTCCTCGGACTTACGACACAATTGGTTCCTGAAAATTGCATCTTAAGTCAAAAATGTCGTAACTCGAATTTCCCATAGGAACAATGTCGGATCGAGCGTTGTAAAGTCAAAACGTGACGACAATTTATAAACGTCATAAGTGCCGTTCGTCGTAACTCAAATATCGTAAAGTCGAGGACCTGTACAAACTATTTTTAAACCAGAACTTGAATTCTCTTCATGTGTCTCCTTTCCACAGCTTGTGGAATGATTGTGGTCCTTCGTTTTACTTACGAGCTAGGATAGAGCCTGCCAAACATTTTCTGTTACACTTGTTTTTCCACGTGGAAAAGAGGAGTTGATGTTGATGTTGTTGTTGTTGTTGTTGAAAAGAAGTCCATGGGAAATGTCTGTTTTTGACAACATTTCAGGTTTTCACAGAAAAGACAACCCCCTATCTGCAAAATCGGACAATTTCTGACCATCAGAAACTGAAAACAACTTTGTTTTTACCCAAAATGTTTTTAAAAAAATATTTTCTATGAAACCCTTTTGTCAAAATATTTTTGCACAGGAAAAAAAAAATTCCCCGCTAGCTCTAGGAGATGCCTAGATCTGCCCTGTTCTGTGCACCCTCAGTTGCCACTGAATTCAACCGAAGGAGAGGGTCCTCTGTACTTTTCAGGAGTTTTATTAGTTCTGTGTGTGCCCCAGAATTACACTTGCCATTTACAAACCGTGCCCTTGACTGAGGCAAGGATCTACAACGATATGACCGAGCGGAGCTTTGCTGTGCTAAATGCTGCCCAGTGTTTCACTCACCCTGTTACTCTGTTCCACAACCTTAAAAGAAACTAGATTTGCTACACTGACAACCAGTGCTTGCTAAATTTCCATGCGCCATGCAGAGGCTGGATTCATTTTTCAGGCTCAGTAGATGCTCTGCAATGGAGACTATGGTGCAGTTCTTGCTGTAATTTACAGAAATTACAGCAGTGAAATGATATGCTGCCAAAGAGAAAAATCCCCCTTCTTCTCCATTTCCCTTCTCTCTCCATCTTCCTCCTTCCTCCCTTTGAATTTTTTTATTCTGCAGGGAGGGGAAATAAATTTGCATCCATTACAAACCATGATGTTTTCTAAGTCTATTTTAAAAACGACGCTGACATAGTAAAGTCACATAAAAGAGGAAGTATTTCTGCTCTTAGGAAAAAACAGATTCTGAGGCTAGAACCTGAAAGGTTTTAAGGAAACAAGCCAGGAATAAAATGCTCGCTTTACACAGCAATTGCATCACATCTTGCCTCTCATTAAACTAAGAGGGTGGAAAAAATTCTTGTGGTTCTGTGGACCACAAACAAAATGCACTTATGGCTGGGTGAAATTTTTCAATAGGACAAACTTACTCTGGCTAAGAAAAATGTTTGGAGCTAATTTAAAACTATTCTCTCATCTTAATTACAGTCTCAGAGCACATACTGTGCAGCCTGAAGTAACCATTGACTGAAGAAAAATTAAGCTCCAGAATTTATAATCTGCCTTAAGACTCCACTTTGGAAGAAAGGGTAATTCATTCTCAACTCTGAATTGTTTTTCTTCGAGTCAGCATTTCAGCCTAACTCAGCAAAACGACCAACTTCACAAACAGCCTAGGTTTACCAACTTTTCAGAGGCAGCTTTGTGCAAAGGCTAAGGCACTGGACAGAGACTTGGGAGACAAAGAATCTGGTCCCAGCTCTGCCAATGACCTATTTACTGCATGATCTTGGATAAGTCACTTCCCCATTCTGGTACCTCTGGTTCCCCTCCCATCCTTTGCCTGACTTGTCTGGGTAGATTGTAAGCTCTTTAGGGATGGAGCTCTCTCTTACTCTCTGTGTGTACAGCTCATAGCCCAAAGGGGCCCCAATCTCGTCTGGAACTGCTAAATGCTACTGTAAAACAACCCAGATTTATCTATGGTGAAAATTAGAGATGTCATTATGTGGCACCCAATTGATCTATACAAATACTTAACATGTAGCCTTTATATAACATTTTTCATCTGGAGATCTCCAAGTGCTTTAAGGAGGAGGGGCAAGCATCATCATCCCATTTCTTAGGTGGGGAAACTGAGGCAGGAAGAGGGGGAAGTGATCCACATAATAAGTCAGCAGTGGAGCTAGGAAGAAAGTGCAGGTCTTTGGACCCCAGCCAATTGTCTTAGCTACAGTGTTCCAGCGGCTGTCGCCCTGCATTGCTTGGGAGCGCTGTCTTCGGCTGACCTTTCCCTCTCCCCCATTTCATCTACAGTAAGAGGAAGGAGACAGTTTGGAGTTGGGATCTTTTTGCAGAATGGTCTGTGCTCTCTGCCAGTTCTATCCAGGCTTAGGGCAAGGTATTGTGGCTCAGAGCAAGTGCCAGTCAATGGTGCTTAGACTTCAACAAATCTCGTGGAGCTCTGGTTATTTAATCTGTTAGTCAAAACAAGGAATAAATGGCATCCATGCAAGAGGGGCAATTTGAACTGAGAATGCAGGAAGGTCACATGCAATCCGAGGCATGTAGCACTCCAGAAACCATGCAGTGGGAGAATTGTACAAGTGATTTCTCTTGCAAAAAGACTACTCAGGACTCTTTAGCAGCTTACACCTGCTTCATGTTGAAACCCACATTTGAACCTTGTAAGGTGTGCAGGAAGGATCAAGTAGCAGTCTTAGTATTGCAATGGCACAATGCTTCCAGTTTCTCTACCCAACAGCGAGAAAATTCCCTTTCTTGAATGGCTTCAGATGTTGCGGAGAAGAGGATAAAGATGAAAGAGGATATGATTGTAAATAATGGATCGAGTTTATCCCTAGGGAAACACCATCGATTTCAGTGGAATTCCCCCAGGGATAACGCTGAGCCCATATGGTTCACTACCTCCTATTCATCTGCTTCCCCAGCAGACACAGAGCTAATATGCATCAGCACAAGATAACGTGATGGGATTAACTCGAGTTAACATTAGTGGAGATAGTGGCTGGCCCAGCATGAGGAGAAAAGAAACGACATCCCGTGCTAGCGGAGAAGCCTGTGTGTTGCTTCACATGAAAGTCAGGGACGGTTAGGTTGGCCTTGAGCATGGCCCTGTCAGGCAGGAAACAAAGATACAGGGTGCTTCTAAAGCAGCTAATCCTTCCACCAAAGATAAACCACCACCAAAAGTCAGTCTGATGAACAAATAAATATGTACTGGTCATTGCCTGGAAAGACTGTTTGCAGAGCACAGTAAGCACTGGATTGAGACTCAGTGAAAATATTTTATTATCTTGCCTTCAGGATACAGAAGACAGAAAGATCAAGGGGGCTAGGGAAAGTAAACAGAGCTGTCTGAGAAATAGAATATTATTAGTGAGATGGCTCTTCCTTCCACTGCACCTGGGAGTTTCTGAATCTAATTTCACCAACAATCTTGATGGCATATTTCCCCAGGGAGAGAAAGATCAGATCAGAGATTGTGCCCGTTCTGGAAAAGGCAACACCAGAAGTATTTATATTTTATAGGTATATATACTTTGTGCTTTTATATAAATACATACATATACTCCTCTCATGCACAGGGGCACTGGAACAATTTGTATAGTGAGGGTGCTGAGAGCCATTGAACCAAACTGTAAACCAAACTGTAAACCACTTCAAGCCAGGAGGTGCTGCCGCACCCCAAGCACCAGCACATATGCTCATGCACATAACACTTCACCGGCTTTCCAGAGATCTCAAAGCATTCTGCAAAGGTAGCTAAGAAATATTATCCCCATCTCTGAAGCCAAGCAAAGTTAAGCTATTTGCCAAAACATGCATAGAAAGCCAGTGGCAGAGTCAGTATTAGGCTTCAGGTCTTGACTCCTAGGCCTGTGCTCTGGCACTAAATCAGACAGACATTGTAGGCACTACAGGAACCCTTATTCACGTTGTGAAGAGTGACTCACACATGCAGTTCCAACCAGCTGACACAATGTTGATTATGGCTTGTCCTGGTCAACTCTGACCATGGTGCGCGCCTTGTCTTCTAATCAATTACTCAAGAGCAGTACCGTTTTGTAGAGTAGACAGAACCTTAGTCCTACAAGACCTAGCCTTTGCTCATCCACCTTTTAAACAGTAGTAAGTCACTACTACTTCTTCAGCTCCTTATTATAACAATGATACTGAGCGATTTTTAGGTATAAGGCAATCTACAAGTTCCAAATGCTTTGCAAATACCAAGTCTCAATATACCTGACTTAGTTCAATATTATGCTCATTTTACAGACTGAGCAATGGAAGCATAGGGAAATTATAGGCCATGATTCAACGCGTGCTTAACTCACTCATTAACTGAAGTCAATGGGGCTTATGCACATGCTGATGCGCTTTGCTGCATCAGTGACTCACTCAAGATCACACAATGAGTTAGGAGCACAACAGAGCCCAGAAATCCTGAATCACAGCCCCCTGCGTCTGGTCTAGCACTTACACCATTTTGCTTCTAATCACATCACTGTTTGCAGCTCTGGAAATCACACTAGCAAACATCAGATGGGAAGATCTACCAGTCAGTGGAAAATACATGTTAGAATAAAATGGGGCTGATTCCCAGAGCAAACAACCCTACAGGCAGAACTGAGCTCTGGGGCCCTGTTCGTAAAAAGCATATGTGCTAAAAATGAACATCAGCCGCTGGGTGCATGGGCACAAGATGGGGATATGCGAGGTCCTTTCAAAATCTTCTGCATACTTCTGTTTAAAAACTCTGTCCTGGGTGGAGTAGAGATCCTGACCTTTTCTCCCCTCTCCCTGGACCAGACACCAACAAAGGAAGAAAGCAAATACTCACCACATACAGCTTGTGCCAGATAACTGCCCACTCCCTCAGTGTGGAAGTGAGTTCTTGAACAAGGGGCAGTTCACTTGGAATCACTGTTTCATGTTGTCTGGAGAGAGGAAAAAACACAAGGAGACATGTAATGAAATTAAAAGGTGGCAGATTCAAAACGGAAAGGATCTCTCTCTTTTCATACAACATGTAAGATGACTGTGGAACTCACTGCCACAGGAAGTCAATGAGGCCAAGAACTTAAGATTCAAAACTGAATATCCAGAGACATCTTAGGTAATGATGACAAACATTTTGGAACAGATATGAAACCTCAAGTTTCAGGGTTTAAGCCAAGCTCTAGATATGAGAGATCCAGGAGACAGATGCATATAGGGGGCAGAGTAGCCTACACACCCACAAGGTTCTTACACCTGCCTTTGAGGCATTGGTACTGGCCATTGTCAGGGTATGTCTACACTACCTGCGGATCGGCGGGTAGCGATCGATCTATCAGAGATCAATTTATCGTATGTAGTGTAGACGCGATAAATCGATCCCCAATCGCTCTCTCGTCGACTGCTGAACTCCAGCAGTGCGAGAGGCGGCAGCAAAGTCGACGGAGGAGCCGTGGCTGTCGATCCAGCGCCACGAGGACGCGAAATAAGTAATTTTAATTGGATCTAAGATACGTCGAATTCAGCTACGCTATTCTCGTAGCTGAAGTTGCGTATCTTAGATCAATTCCCCTCCCCCAATGTAGACCAGGCCTCAGAGACAAGATGAACACTGACTCTGATCTAGTGTGGTAATTCCAACATTCCTATCTCAGACCAGAATGTCTGGTGACTGATGTGCAAATGTGTGTAAGATACCAAAATACCAAATACCTCCCAATACCCGAAAACAGAGGCCGTGTCTATACAGGAAGGTTTCTCTTGTTCAACGTTAACTGGTTTTTAAATCAGTTTAGTTAAACCAGTGCATACCTCTGTGTACACTCTTATTAGTAGCATCTACATCAGACTTGCACAGAAATAACGAAAGGTGTGATTTAAAAACAATGTTGTTATTTCTCGGCTTGGCAAAATTCAGTTTTAATGAACTGATTCTATTCTATATAGGTTCTTACATCATGCTCATCACCATCATACCTGAGCCCCTAACTTAAACAACCGCTAAGTCAGAACAGAATTGCAGCCAAAAGTGCAAGTGTAACACTGTGGGGAAAGTTTGCAGCAGTTTTTAAAAGTGCATTGGGGGGGGGGGGGTTCACACCACTGCAGAACTGCAGCTTTGAAAGGCATTTAAAATCTTAGAGATACATTTTAAAAGATAGCGGATATGTTTAATGATCACACTAAGAAGCTAAGACTTCTAAGTGGCTCTGGGGTTTTTCTCAATTATGAGTATTCTTTTCCCATTTTTAATGCAAATATGTTTCAAGGGTTTTTTTAAGTCTTAATTTTTTCTCCCCATGCATCTCCTCCAGAAATTTAATGCTGAATGGACGTGTCTACTCTATTCACAGCTTTCCACTTTGAGGGATCATTGCTTGCAGTGATTACTTGGCTATATGGATTAAAAAATTCCTTCTAACGTCACGTCCTATTGCAGCTGCCGCTGGGTCCCCCCATTCATACTGATCAGAGAATCAATTGTAAGAATTAGATTGGGGATCATTACCTAAGATGTTTTCCAGGACAGGAAAGAATTCTCACCCTTCTGATGGCCACTTGGCTGTGAGTTGTGTGTATGTTATGAACACAGCAGTCCCCAGACGAACCAAATGTAAGTTGACTAACCTGCTTTGCCATACACATGTCTAGCAGATTTCACTCTTATCTTTGCAAGTGGGATATTTTGCTTCGGTGCATGTGTCCAATTTGGGATGTACAACATTTGGGCAAAAACAGAAATTATTCTGATCCAAGAGTCTACATGGGGGTTATAGCACTTGCTATGCAAAAACACCGACTGCACGTATGACAAGCTGCACCTCCATTATGTAAGCTCTTTTATGAAATGGCATCCAATCACATCTGCTAACCACGTGACATCTCAAGATTGTCTCCAACCTACCCTCGGTCTTCCACAGTTGCCTCTTTTAAATGAATGTAAGTTTTGGGGAAAATGCCCTAAAAGAGAGAGAAAGGGAAATCATGTTGTAATATTTGATACATCATTCAGCAACAAGGAGGGGAAAAATAGAAGAATGTGATCAGCTGAGCTCCAGGGCACAAGTCAAATAAACTTTTCCAAAATTCAATATAATAAAAAACAACTCTAGTACAATATATGTTGAGATCAGTGCGTCTTCTTTTATGTTGGTATTATATCAGCTCTAATATAAACTTAATAAATCCCAGGAAAAACAAACTGGCAATAATAATAATACAGTACTGTGTACTTATAGACAATTTTATCTGTTGCTTTCAAACGGCTTTACAAAGATGGGTAAAATGGAGGGAGGGAGGGGTTAAGTCACTTGTTCAAGGTCACATAGCAACTCAGTGGCAGAAGCTGCAACAGAATTCCAGATTCTGGTGATGTCTCCCTTAAGGTAAATCCTTTTTGGTGTTATATATAGAAGGGAGAACCCCTTAGCATCAGCTCCCGTGACTGTTTTATATATAGATTAATAATAATGGAGTGTTTTCCCTGGTATAATAAAACAGATTAATAATAATATACACTTTGCACTTCTATAGCACCTTTCATTCCAGGATCTCAAAGTGCTTTACAAGCATTAATTAAGCCTCAGGACACTCTGGCCACGTAGGCATTATCCCCATTTTACAGATTGGAAAAACTGACACACCAAGAAGCTAAGGCCAAAAAGTTCAAGAGTATCAACTGATTTTTACGACCCTCAGTTTTTGGCTGCCCAAACTCAAAAGCTCACAGCTCCTGCTGACTTCCATGAGATCTGAGGGTGCTCAGTACTTCTGTAGAAAAGCCCCTTAGAAGTCTCGAACTGGACACCCAAAAGCAGAAGCTCCCAAAATTAGCAGAGACTTTTAAAAACTCTGCCGAGGTGGGCTGCTCATGGTCATGTAGTGAGCCTGCAGCCAAGCTGGGAACAGAACCTAGGAATCCTGCCTTCCTTTTCTGTGCTCTAGCCCTGCCTTTGCAGGCCTTAAATAAAGAAAATATAGAACCTAGAGGGCTAAATGATGACTGAAGGGTGTTTCCCATTTATGAGATATTAACTGTATGCTAAGCTAAATTGCGTACGTCTAAACTGCACGCAAATGTGTGATTGTAGCCTGAGTAGGCATATCTGTGTTAGCTTTAATCTAGATAGCACGGGTTACAATAGTAGGGTAGACCTGGAGGCATTGATAAACAGTGCCTAAAGTTACCACTGTTCTCATAAGCTAAGAGAAATCAGAAGAGGATCAAATGGCACAGAACAGGATTCCGTAGCCAGAGGCTCCACTAAATTCCACTAAAAACATAATAAATGAATCTACATTCCAGTGATGTTTCACTGTGTGATTAAGGGCTTGTCTACACTAGCACTTTACAGTGCTGAAACTTTCTAGCTCAGGGGTGTGAAAAAACACTCCCCCCAACCCCTGAGTGCAGCAAGTTTTAGCGCTGTAAAGCGCCAGTGTAGACAGTGCACCAGCGCTGGGAGCTACACCCCTCGTGGAGATGGGTTTTTTAGAGCACTGTGCCACAACCACACAAGCAACGTTAAAGCGCTTTAATGTTGCCAGTGTAGACTAGCCCTAAGTCAACACCAAGGAAATGAGAGTCCAGTTAACCACCACCCTAAACGTGGCATCCGGTTACAGAATCAACATATAAAAACCCCACTGTGGACATGATGGGAGTTTGCTAACAAAGCCCATTTAAAGACAATAAAGCCAACTGTAAGAGTCAATTGCACACGCTTTTTCTTACATGGGGATGTTTCAGTGAGAGAAAGTTAACTCCATGTTGCAGAGCCTTGGGTTTTTATCATGAGTCTCACGACATTTGATGATTTCCTTAAAGCCCCAGCTGTAGGAAGAGATTGCCTGAGAATCCTAACTTTTTTTTTTTATTAAGTTTCTAGCCCTTGTGGTTGTGAAGAAAAGCGTGAAAATGTGAAGCAAGTGCACCCTAAAGACTCACAAACCAGAAGGCAAAGAAAAAGAACCACTTTTTTTTTTAATTCACGATTTTTAAGCCGATCCCATGTTTTTCTGTATGCTTGATGCTGGCACTACTGCTAATTTCATCATAATGCAACTGGGGCCAGAGCTCTGAGGTGGCACTGAGCTTTTTCTCTCTGCGATACTTAGCTCGCTGCCTTTTGCTCCCATAATCGGTCTAACTGATCACCAGATGTGGGGTCCAGAAGGAATATTCCCCCAAATTGACAGTGACCGGGGGGGTAGTGGGGAGGAGTTAACGTTCTTCTGCAGCGTGTGAATGCAGGTCACTTGCCAGGATATCTGGGTCTATCTAACTTAATTATTCCCCTGCCATTGCATGGGCCTCCGGCACTGATGCACCTCGGTCCTCCTATTCTCTGCCTGTGGCACATAACAGCCTCGTCTCCTGTAGGTTGTCATCCTTTGGTCTCATTTCAGTTTTACTGGGTTTAGCTTGCAGGTGCCAGATGGTGTGGCTAACCTCTGATAGACCTGCTGGTCCCTTCTGGCCTTAAACTCTATGATTCTACATAATCATGGCATATATTCGGCATAGGCTTCATCCTGCTAGCTGCTGACCATTCCCACCTCCACTGGGCCTCTCTCTCTCTGGACAATAAATACCAAATGTTCCACAGGAACTGGATTTTTTTAAACAAGCTTTCATGAAGCATATAAAATGAAAACTGCAGCTGAATTTTTGATTTTTGATTTTGATTTGCTTCTTCAATTTGCAGCCCAACCAAATTTTATCTTCACGCCAAATAACAAGGCCTGGTAATAAATGACATCTAAATTTCAATTAAAATAGTGCTTTCACATTGTCTTCCCCAGAAAACTCAAGTCGAAAGGAAAAGCAGAGCAGTTTAAAAGCGTTTCAGATATGCTGATGAATGGCTGTCAAAAGATAAATAGAATCCAGAAGCAATTTGCTTTGGCTCCAGTCTTTTTTTCCCTTCCAACTGCAGAGGAGTTTGTTCCTGAAAGGTGTGAGGATTTGCAACACTGGCTGAAGTCAGTGGGAGTGGGGGGGCTGCTCACCACTTTGCAAAATGAAGCCCAGGATGGGCTTTCAGCATCAGAGGCCCTCTCCCACCATGGTAACCAAATACAAAGGTCACCTTGACCTAGGGTGACCAGACAGCAAGTGTGAAAAATCGGGACAAGGGGTGAGGGGTAACAGGAGCGTATATAAGAAAAAGACCCAAAAATCAGGACTGTCCCTATAAAATCAGGACATCTGGTCACCCTACCTTGACCAGATCTCCAGGGAGCTTCCTAATAGGAAAGAGTTCTCTCCCCCCAGACCATGATGCAACTGTGGAACTATGCGCTACGTGGCTGAGGGTGGAGTAGTCTGGTGTCACCACCCTCAGAATTCGGGGATCTGCACTTAGATGTATCCACTAGCCTATCATCCATATATCAAATGACCACAGGAATACAGGGCATTACAATGCTGGATAGGGTCTGGCAAAATGTAACACATAAAAATAACTATTATTGAAAAATATAATGTTGTACCTTTTTCGATTTATTCCTGAGGGTGTATCCTCTGTACCAACCTGCCAAGAAACAACAGAAATACCATGACTCTTCACATACAGGAATTAAACATGCAAAGCTATTAGCAACACATGTTGTTCTTACCACATATAATTCACGAGCCAAATTCTACTGGCTTTGCTCACTTCAGATGTCCCATTGAAGCCAGTGGTACCACCAGTGAGAACAAGGTCAGTGGGAATGGGCCTTAAAATAAGGCTGAACTTGAAAGAAGAGTGGCTTTTCCTACTATGAAATGACACAGTGGGCCTGCTCCTTTAGCTGGAACTGTGCTTCAGCAGTTGCAGTACTTATTATTTCTATTATGGTAGCACGTAGCTCCCCAACTGAGATTGGGGCCCCTTTGTGCTAGGGGCTGTACATAAATGTAGCAAAAAGGATTCCTTGCCCCACAGAGCTGACAATCTAAAGAGACAAGATAGACAAAGGGAAAGAGAACACAAGTATTATTATGCCCATTTTATAGATGGGGAACAGGCACAGAAAGATAAAATGACATCTCCAAGGTCACATAGGAAGTTTGTGGCAGAGCTGGGAATTGAATCTTTTGACGCCACGGCCTTAACCCTAACACCACCCTTCTTCTCACATGGGTGTTAACCCAATTCTCTGTGTAGATGATGCTTGAGTCTTATGTTTACACATTCCTTTCCCTGCTGCCCAGCAACCAATGTGAAATCCTTCTGTGAAGGAAGACTGAAAGAGAAATGAGTAAAGGGTCTTCACTTTTAGGAGAGAAGGGAAAAAAACACCAACAAATTATTTGCCCTAGATAGAGATATTATTCCTATTTACTGCCTTTGTGACAAGCTCCAGGGAAGTATCAGTTACAGAGTAATAGCTGTGGCTCTTGCAGACCAGAAGTCTGTCACTTTTAGAAGAACATTTCTTCCCTCTTTAGAACTTGGAGTTCAGTCAACATTTTAATTTCAAGGTGACTGGAAGGCAAGTGTATGAATGAATGAGTGTATTTTGTCCTGCTGCTCTCAAGTGAGCCTTACTTAGCAAGTGGGAAATTTAAATCACTGCAGAGGAAGGACAGTCTTGTGATTAAGATATTGGCCTGAGACTCAGGAAATCTGCGATCTACTCCCAGCTCTAACACAGATGTCTTGGGCAAACCATTTCACACTGTGTGCCTGTTCCCCAAATGGAAAGACTAGTACTTTCTGTTTCCCACCCTTTGTCTTGTCCATTTATGGCGATTGCCAGAAGCTAATGTAATAAAAATCACAACAACAGTGTCCTTTCAACTACAGAACCGGGTTTATTTTAAACATTGACCTGCAAACATTGTCTCCAGCTTCACATTTCTGCAATATGATGGGCAAATTTGCCTTTTTTCATAATGCTACTTTACCCCTAAAATAACTAGTCCAAAGGTCAAAAGATTCTGCTTCCTCAGCTCTCATCTTTACTAACTTCCTAGCACACAGCTCTTCGGCATTTTGTTTTGTTTTGGTTGTTGCTTGCATTGACATTTAAAAGTTACACACAAATGTTGCTATTGTTTCTTAGGGGAGCTGGAGTGGTATTTATTATCTACAGGGCATGAGTAGTGCTCAGAGACATCAGGGCAGACAAAGTCATTGCCCCATGGAGCTTACACTCCGATATACGTACAGATAACCCAGCCAGCAAAGAGCTCAACAAGAGGGCGGGGGATTAGTAGGTGACAAAACAAAGGGAAGAGGGTCGAAAAGCATTTGTAGAAGTATTTTTATACTTGGCAGAGATAGGTCTCGGCCAAAATCCTGGATATGCTCACCCTGCTCCCACACCCAAACTTTAGAGAAGTCCAGATTTTGCAAATCTAGCCCATTTCTCTAGTAATTGTAAAATCAGTCAAGTTCGGTTACAAAATCCTCTGTATTCCAGAAGCTCTGGGAGTGTGGGGCAAGGTACCAAGCCTTCCACTGGATAAAAATAGGATTAGACATTAAACATGGTCCAATGGATAAAGTACTGGACTGGGAATGAGGAGATTTAGATTCTATTCTTAGCTTCATCAATAATTAACTGAACAGCCTAGTGGGAGCTATTTATGGCCTGAGCCAAAGCCCAGTGAACTCAATGAGACTCTTTCCAGCAACTCCGGTTTGCTCTGGCTCAAATCCTTAACCCCTCCATGTCTCAGTTTCCCCATCTGTACAATGAACTTAGTGATATTAAGCCACCTTCTAAAGCACTTTGAAATCATGGCACGAAAGGGCTGTGTTACATATAATTATTACATAAAGCGATATTCCAGCACTTCTTCATGCTCTCCACTCATCCTTGGAACCAATGCACCCTCTGATCTTTTCAGAATTCTGTTCTAACTTTCAGTAACATTACTCAAAAGACCAGGTGGGTGAGGTAATACCTTATTGGACCAACTTCTGCTGGTGAGAGCGCCAAGCTTTTGAGCCACACAGAGCTCTTCTTCGGGCCTGGGAAAGGAACTCCCAGCATCACAGCAAAATGCCAGGTGTCTGTAGGGCCGGTGCAAGGAAGTTTTGCACCCTAGGCGAAACCTCCACCTTGAGCCACCCCCCACCCAGCTAACCCCACTCCCCCACGGCAGCTAACCCACCCCCCACCTGGGGAGCCCACCCCCACCCCTCCCCGCAGCTGCTACCCCCCCCTCTGCAGCTAACCCCACCCGGAAAGACCCCCCCCTCCGCGGCAGCTAACCCCACCCAGGGAGCCCGCCTCCACGGCAGCTAACCCCGGCTGGGGAGACTCCCCCCCCCCCCCCCGCGGAACCTAACCCCACCTGGGGAGCCCCCCGCCCTGCGGCAGCTAACACCACCCCCTCCGCGGCAGCTAACCCCGCCTGGGGAACCCGCCCCAGCTCACCTCGGCTCCGCCTCCTCCGCTGAGCACGCCAGCGCCACTCTAAGTCTCCTCCCCTCCCAGGCTTGCGGCACCGATTGGAGGAGACTTAGAGCGGGGGCTGTGTGCTCAGTGGAGGAGGCAGAGTGGAGGTGATCTGGGGCCGGGAGCGGTTCCCCTGTGCGCCCCCCCCCCCCGTTACTGCGGGCGGCCCTCCCCCCCGCGCCCCAGCTCACCTCCACTCCACCTCCTCGCCTGAGCGGGCTTTTAGGCACCCTCAACCACTAGGCACCCTAGGCGGCCGCCTAGTTTGCCTAACTGGTTGAACCGGCCCCGGGTGTCTCTAATATCCTGGGATCAACATGGCTACGATGACACTGCATAAAATAACTTTATTCATCATTTGCAGTGAACAAGTGCTCGTGGCAATGGTCATTTTAGCTGTTTGATTCTTTTCTGTTTTTTTCAAATACAAGTCTAGAAGCTTCAGATAAATGGTAGAGTAGTTAAGTGTTTCCCTCAAGTTTATTCCATTTGCAAGGATAACAGTGGATAAATTTTAGGATGAAAAGGAGGATTTTCATGCCAGAACTAAAGGGAAAGGAGAGAACATCAGTCTCTCTTTCTCTCTCACACACACACACTTTCTCTGCCCAGACATTTGTTATTCATTTGGATAGTTGTATTTGACTAAGATAAAAATACTTTCATATAGAAAGAGTGCCTTTTCTCCCGAAAGCTGATAAAGGACCCTATAATAAAATGAGATATATTGGACTCATGTCATCCACCACTGAAATGCAGCCACCCCTGGGGTGCGATAGGGCAGCTGTTACATGGTATTGGTGTGTGCTATTTAACAGTTTATGACAGAAGCTGAAAAGGATACGGGCATCCCTGTTGAAAATACCACAGGAAAATGTAAGGAGGTAGAATGTTGAAATTTGCAGGATACAGGGGTTAACTTACAAAAAGTGCCATGAGATTTTTTTTTTTAACCTCTCATCTAAACGTTTATTTTTGTAAGTTTAGGTTTATTTGTGTAAGAGTAGCACTTAAGAGATCCTAAACAGGACTGGAACTCAGTTGTGCTATACATATATCAACATTGCCCCAAAGAGCTTACAAACTACACAAGCGAAGCAGACAAAGTGCTGGGGGTGGGGAGGGGGGGAAGAGGCAGAAATGTATTACTGTGCCCATTTTGCAGATGGGGAACTGAAGCTCACAGTGTAAGTGGCTCACCCAAGGTTACACAGAGACACTGGGACAGAGTTGGGAATAGAACCCAGACCTCCTCAGTCCCTGTTCACTTCCTTATCCACAAGACCATCCTTTCTTTTCACTACAGTGCACCACACTGTGAGCCACTGCACTGCAGTGAGAAGGGGATTCCTTCATTCATCTGTGCAATCAAAAAGTCTGAGACAGAAGCAGACAGTGCAATATAATTTGCACCTGTATGAGGCTTCCTTGGCCAGCTCTCCAAAGCTGAGCGCTCTTTCCCCTTCCATCCCTGTTTTTGCCGTTTTCTACAGCTGGTAAAAGTTACGGGCTAGAAAAAGAGATTCCAAACAGGACTGGAATTTGCACCCCCTTAGGACAGATTCCCAGAGCTAAAGTGAAATCTCACTCTGAGGAAGTCTGCAAAAGTTCTACAGGCACAGTTCACCCAGGGGGCAGCGTTAGGATGCACATGCAAAGCGGTGTCTTTTTATTGCTATTTGGTGGATTATTCAGTGTAAAGCACATTTCCCCAATTACAAACAGCTACCAGCCAACATTTGGCAAACAACAGGCTGGGTTTCGCCTGGTCTTGTTATCGGGGGAGCAGGTTGTTCAACAAAAAGAGCACGCACACTTGTGCAGCCAGATCACCCAGATGGAACAATGAAGAAAAATCTTATTTCACGATTTACAATGGAGTGCCAAATCCGAGACCCCCAGACTGTCTAAGCAGCACATTTCAAAAATGGCAGCACGTGTGTTTCCTTTAAAAGGGAGGAAAATTCTAAGGAGACTGGCTCTGACCAGATGTTTCATGTTTAATGAATAAACCATCCTGTGCTAAGTCCTGCTTACAGGCAGAGCAAGGCACGACAGAAGGTCTTTAAGATTCATCTCAGCGTAGGCAACGAAACAACCTCTGTCAATGATTTAGACCTCATTCATGCAGAGGATCTGCCCTGACTGCAGCCAATTGTGTAGCTTCACCAGGGCAAACCTCTAGTGTAGATGACCCAAGGTGCTATAAGCCAGAGTTTGCATTATTTCAGTTTCAATAAATAGTGTCCTGCCTACATAAGCGGATTGTGTAACCCACTGGTAACGGTGCATTGCAGGTTACCCTCTGTGCTGATCCAGTCCGCTACAGCTCCTGCCTAGACAGTCTGGGCCACTTATGAGCTGCTACAGCTCGAGCTACCATACATTCAGCTCTCGAGATCCCTGGTTCAAATCCCAGTATATCTGCCAAGATAGCGACCATCACTTTTGCACTGGTGTGCTACCCTGGTGCTTGTGACTGGACAAAACCCCCACCGTGGACAAGGCCACAACCTAGCCCAGCAATCTGAGACGGTATTACTCTGACCTTCCAGCTGGACTCTACCACTGTAGGAAAAGGGAACCCTTCACAATAACCCAGACCTGCTCACTAGGGCCATAATTGGGACTTCTAAATCGTTATTTCATACACCCATTTAGTAAAGGGGAAAAGGACACAAACCACAAAGTTGGACTATAAGGACCTCATCTAAAGGTCAGTGATGTCAACAGGGGACTTTCCATCAACTCCAATGGACTTTGGCTCCTGGATTCAGCGTTTCCAAGGCCAGAAGGGATTGCTGTGATCATCTGCCTGACCTCCTGCGTAGGACAGGCCACAGAACTTCCTCACAACCACTCCTAGACCATTTATTTAGAAAAGCATCCAATCTGGATTTTAAAAATAATGCAGAATCCACCATGACTCTTGGTACATTGTTGCAAAGAAAGACACCCATCCAGAATAGCTGATAGCCTGAGGAAACCACATAGGACTCTGCCTAATTCAGAGCAGGGAGTTAAACCAGGCTTTCCTGCATCCCAGGTAAGTGCCCAAACCACCGAGCTATTCTGGGGTCCTACATGCAGATCCTAAAGGCACGAATGGCACTAAACAAGTGGAGGTAGGCCAGGGATTTTGCTTTACCATCCAGAGAGGGGCTGGGATTAGCTTGGGTTTATGCCAACTTCCAGGGGAGTCCTACCTACAATTTAACACTGCCCTCTCGCACAGGAAAACGCCAAGGGAGGGAAATCACACTATAACTACTCTCTCTACCTTAGACAGGCCTGCGGACAGAAATTCCAGGCCCCAGAGCCAGGGCCATCCCTGGTGAGGGCGAGGCCCAGGGCAGAAGTGATGAATCCGTCACTTCAGGGACAGCCCATGCCGGCCCCGGGACCCCCCAAAGCACGAGGCTCGGAGCAGTCTCACGCTCCTAGGCGCCTTGCGTCCCACCTGGGCGATTTAATAGGGCCTGGGCTCCCAGCTGCTGCCACTACCAAAGCACCCTGGCCCCTGGGCAATTGCCCCCTTCCCCACCCCCGCATCGGTGGGCCTGACCTTAGGTTTTACCTATCACTCTATTACCCTGACCTTCCTTTAGAGTCAATTGTCCCTTGAGGCAATTCCCAGTGCAGGGAATTTTACAGGGAATTGGTATCTCCCAGTTAGAGAATCTGGCCCATTTATAAGTCTCCATCCTCTTTTTTTTTTTAATTACTGGCAATGACTTGTCTTTTATGGGTGAAATTCACCCCAAGGCAGACATCCCTCACAAGGCCTTAAACACCATATAGCCTTCTCGAGCAGAGTTTAATAAGTAGGGCCTTATTGTATAGGCCCTCTGCACAGGGCGAATAGCACCTAGGCCTTCTGGTCTTAGATAATCACCCTCTAGTTCATTTCATAGCTCCCTGTCTTTTCATGGGCCTCCTCCAATCTAGACTCGCTTAGCTCTGTCAGTGTTATGACTTGGGAGCTCTCCCACCAGCTGAGATTAAGATAACATTTGTTGTTATACAAAGAAGCCAAGTGCAGGCTTCAACCTTTCTGTCTTGCAGCTGAGGAACAAACTGTGCATTTCAGCTCTTTCTGACGGAGCGGAGCCTGACGCACAGAGAATACAAAGAGCTCTCAAGCTCCGGTTGCCCAATACACCGAGACTCCTTCACTGCATACGGAGGAGGACAGAATACAGCCCTGCTCCAATCGCCTAAACTAGGAGTGGGGGAACCAACTTTAGGAGTAAATATGAGGCATGTTTCTAGATGTGAGGAGGAGGAGAAAGACATCTGCAGGTAAAATTGCCTTCTGTACGTCCTGGTAACTCAGTATAAGTCCTTAGCAGGGCTGGCTGGAAAACAAGAATTCCATTTCATGAAAAATGCCAGGGTTTCAACATTTGTTTCCATTCCGAAGCAGAGCAAAACGAAGATATTTTTCAAAAAAAAATTGTGCATGCAAAAAAACAAAAACAAAAACCAGGATCCAGGGACTCGAACTTGAGTCTCCCAAATCCCTGGTGAATGCCATAACCAGCAGCCTGCAGAGGCTGTCTCTACCTCTCTCTCAATCTCTTGTTTTGGAGCTGTTCCACTTTGTATAAATAATTAAATATTCATTGGGCCAGAAAAAGAAACTGACTCTAGTCTAGGGGTAGGGCCCTCAACTGGGATGTGGGAAAGCCAGGTTCATGTCACTCCTCTGTATGATTCAGAGCAACCCCTCACATGGAAACTGGAGGTGTAACTAATATGCCCCAGAGAAAAAACTTTACAGATCAGAGCTTCCTTTCTGGGGAAGCCATCAACCTAGTAAAATAGAACTTGAGACTTGTGCACCTATATAGAGTTGGTGATTTTCAGACCAAAAAAAAAAAAGAAAAAGAAAAAAAGCCTTTGTTAAGCTGTAATTCAGCTTGTACAGACGCAGCATTAACACAGGAGGAATAAAGACATTTCTTTCAGGAACACTGTTGTTCTCAAAAGAACAACCCACACACATATCTGGAAACCAGGACACACAAAGCTGAGGTCACGAGAGAAAGGAAACACAGACCTGCAAGAGTGTCCACAGCAAAAGAAAAAAAGAAAATTTGGAGTTTCTATAGTGAAACCTTTTTTTTTGTTGGGGGGGGGGAGCTGAAGGCAGGAGGAGGTACCCACATCTGTAAGAGAATTCCCCAAGGAGCCACCTGCACCCCTCTTTTTGGGGGGGAACCTTTATAATTCACAAATGCCTAGCCTGATTTCCCTCCATCTTTCCAATAAAATTATTACTTGTGTTCCCGTAGCACCTAGCAGCACCAGTCCTGGATCAGGATCCCATTGTGCAAGGCACTGTACAAACGCAGACTAAAAAGGCCTATCGCAAAGAATTTGCAATCCACTCTCAGTTTAAATTCCTAATCGCGCAGTTTCAGGCAGATGGCAAACAACATGAGGACTAATTTACTCTACTGTTAACAGCTGGCTAAGGAGGAAACTGAACAACCATGTAAAAATGCTATTTTTTGTAAGTTCAGGATACACCCAGCTTCACAAAAAAAGACTGTTTTTAGCTTTAAGCCTCTCTCCTCTTTGCAAAATCGGCTCGTATGTTGGCTTTACTGTTTATTAAACTCTTTCTTACAAACACACTCCTCCATTACCACACACATCACTGTAAACATACCCATCAGCAGTATAATCTGCTTTGACATGTACGATCAGGCTGGCTGGCTGGCTCCAGTGTCAAGGTCAAAGAGAAGTGGAAGGAGACCAATTCACTAACAGCAAATTGCTAAGTAAGCAACTTGCTCTGCTCAATGGAGATACCAAAGTGGGGGGAGTTGTACATGTTCCCCCCCTCCAATAGACGCAGTTTGCGGAAGTCTGATGACAATTTATATTCACGAAAGACCTTTTGGCTTTTGGAGAGAACAGAGATATCATGAAATGGAGATATGGGTAGTGTACTCTTCACAGGATATAGCTGGCTCTATTCTGGTCCCAGCAGAGAAATATTAGACAGTCCAGTTTAACAGCTAAGTATTATAAGATCTAAGTATTAATTTTCATTTGCACCGTTTTTTAAAGCAGTTTTAATAGCTAGTGATGTGCTGTACAGAACATCCTTGTACTTAAAAGAGACAAATACCCAGGAAGTATTGCATAACAACACAAGGAGCTCAGATGCTATGGTGACAGGAGTCATAAAATAACTTACAGGAGCGACTCTCAACCGATTTACCATTGTGGGCTGCATCTGCAGCTCTCTGTGTGCAGTGTGAATGCAGCCCACATAATATATATACTACCTGTATGGCCCTGAGGATGTCACATGAGCCGCAGCTGTGTGCTGATTGGGCCGCAAGTGGCTCCATAAAGTGACAAATATATTCTGGGGTCCTGGAACTCTTCTCCCTCAGGATATCTCACTTCAGTTTACAAATCAAAAAATGGTGATTTTTTCTAACTGGCAGATCTGAAAAGAGCACCTTGGGTCTGAAAATCCATGACATCATCCCACTGATAAGAAAGATCCTGCGTCTGGAACTAAGGCTTGTCTACACAGGACATTACTGAGCGGCAAGCCAGGGTGTGAATTTACAGCACACTCGGTTGCCATTCAGTAACGTCCCATGAAGATAAGGCCTTAGTTTGTTGATGTCTGAGGCAGAACAGAATCCAGCTTGCATTCATATTCACTAGCTCTCCGGGAACCGAATATTGAAATTCTTTGTATGTGTCAATATAGCAGGCAGATGCAACTCAGAGAGAGACAGGAAAACATGATTCAGAGTAAGAAAGTGCCATTATTACACAGGTATCAGAGGGGTAGCCGTGTTAGTCTGGATCTGTAAAAGCAACAAAGAATCCTGTGGCACCTCATAGACTAACAGACGTTTTGCAGCATGAGCTTTCGTGGGTGAATACCCACTTCTTCGGATGCAAGTCGAAGAAGTGGGTATTCACCCACGAAAGCTCATGCTGCAAAACGTCTGTTAGTCTATAAGGTGCCACAGGATTCTTTGTTATTATTACACAGGAACTTTCTCAAACATCACCACATATTACACACACAGACATTTAATTTAGAGAAATATGTAGCACATGAAGAATGCTCACATGCCAAAACGAGTAATACGCCTTGTATTTCTTGAGCTGAGAATAACTTCAGCTCCTTCAAAACTAGAAACAAGCCTGAGACAAGCTTCTTCAGATTGAGAAAGTCTGGATGCAAACTTCAAAACTGTCCCATCTTTTTAATGGGCCGAACACCACCAGACTTTAACTGGAAGTTTGGATCTGGATCCAAGTTTTGTATCCTACTAGAGCTGGTCAGAAAGTGGTAAATACTTTCCGCAAACAATTTCAGAAGCAACAAAACAAAACAAAATCATTTTCCCTAAACTTTTCATTGAAATGTTTTAGTTTTGGGGGATATAATTTTAAAACACTTGTTTCAGAGATTTAAACTTTTACCAAATAGAAAGGTGGTGGTCTGGGACTTACCTTCATACATCTCCAAAATGTGAACCGTATCACCAACCTGCAAGGAGAGCTCCACATCTTGGACAGCCTCGTAATTGTAGATTGCTAGAAGTGGGGGAGAGAGATGAAAAAATATAATCACGCGGGAAGTGAAGTGGAGCAAGAGAATATGAAGATAATCAGATATTGCAACCTGATGTCTTGTAACTGGCCAAACCCTTTGGAAGAGCATTGCAAATGATTTTACTGACTAGTAGCTATTCGGAGCGTAACAGACTGGGAATGTGCGTATCACATCTCCCTCTTGCAGCAGGTCCACTCAAGGATAAGAACATTCTAACTTCTTAGCCGCTACCTGGAGTGGCAGAGCTCTGTGCTGTGATGCTAAAGGTCCTGTGTTCAAACCCTGCTAATGACCCAAGCAGGGGAAGGAAAGTCATTACACAAGCATTGGTCCTGGGCCAATTATACGACAAATGCCCTTATTTACTAACCCTTCAGAAAGCGAGTGGGAGAGCAAGCTTGTCAAGCACACGCAAGACAAAGATTTTCCATTTCATTTCTAATGCTCCATATTCGTTGCCTGGGCCTGCTGCCGCAGAGCGTAGCTGCTACTCAGTGATCTGGCACATCTATGGCATGAGTGAGTGTTGCTGGTGTCTGAGTAGGGAACATGTTAACAAGCAAGCTTGTGATTCACCATGAGCTACATCTCTAACTAAAGCAATGCCAATGCAAATACTGTCACTGAGGCTGTGGCTACACTTAGCACTTCAAAGCGCTAAGTGTAGTCAAAGCACCAGCGCTGGGAGAGAGCTCTCCCAGCGCTGTCCGTACTCCACCTCCCTGTGGGGAATAACGTGCAGCGCTGGGAGCCGCGCTCCCAGCGTTGGGGCTTTGACCACACTGGCGCTTTGCAGCGCCGCAATTTGCAGCGCTGGAGAGGGTGTGTTTTCACACCCTGCTGCAGCGCTGCAAATTTGGTAAGTGTAGCCAAGCCCTGAGTTTCAATGGGAACAGGATCAGACCCCAAGCCGGCAGTCCCTACACGAGTCTTGCTCTGCAGCCTTCTAGAGTTAGCACCGTACTTGGGAAAAGCCGTCATGATGGGCACTGAGGCCTTGGCTAGACCAGAAAGTTGCACTTTGTAACTTGAATTGGCTTTTAACTGCACAAATAGCCTTTTACATCATTTTAAACTACACTGGTTTAAATTCACACCTTAAGGTATACCAGTGAAGCTTTCTCATTTGTCTAAGACTTTAAACTCAGAGCAGCGAAGGCATATTTAGATTTCAGTTGTCTCTTAGCTAGCTACTCCCTAAGGAACTGCAGAGGTGAAGTACAGAAGCAGTGGGAGGGAAGTACACTGCATTTTCAAGGAGGGACATTAACCTGGCAAATGTTACCAGCTGACTCTAGCAAAGTGGCTCCTACTTCAGAGGGTTTGCATGTGAAGGGCGTCCTTTGAACATAATTAAAAAACAAATCTTCAATTGCTGCATCAGGAAATTCACAACATCAAATGCCTATCATTTCCGTCAGGGCGAAGTATATTACTTCCTGGCTTGGAGCCAATATAAACAAATGACTGTGGCTTACCACACCGGAAATCATATCACATACTAACTTTCTTTAAAATACCGTAGAGCTACAAATAATGCAGCAATGAGTGGGCAGGTTATGTGAATTTCCTGCAGCCCCTAAAATAGGCATTTGTCCATAAACACTTATTTTCTTATGCTGCTTTGTTAGTGTTGATCGATACTGGGCCAAACTCACACCGGGTGTAACTCCAATGAATGCATTATTGTGGGAGATTTTTAACTGACTACAGTTCTGCCCCCCCCACCCCCGCAAAGAATCATAGATACAAAGGACAGAAGGAACCACTGTGATCATCCAGTCTGACCTCCTGGATAGGGTTGCCAACTTTCTAATCACACAAAACCAAACGCCCTAGCCCTGCCCCGAGGCCCCACCCCCACTCACTACATTCCCCCTCCCTCAGTGGCTTGCTCTCCCCCACCCTCACTCACTTTCACTGGGCTGGAGCAGGGTGTTGGGGTGCAGGAGGGGGTGAGGGCTCTAAATGGGGGTGCAGGTTCCAAGGCAGGGCCAGAAATGAGGGGTTCAGGGTGCGGGAGGGGGGACTGGGCTGATAGACCAAGTACTTCTGAAAGTTTTCATAAAAGTACCATGTACTACCCTGACTAAAGGAACTGCCTGCAGTCATGCTGTCCATTGCAGGAAATCTGCCAGACCACTAAAGCTAGGAAGGCTTGGGCCAGGCCAGGCCATTACTTGGATGGGACAGCTCCAAAGCACCCCAAGGTGCAGCAGGAAGTGGTGCGGATGATTCAGGTGAATAGAATTCTTGCCCATGAGTCACTTCTGGACAGACATCCCAGTAGGCAGTGCTAGGGGGCACAGGGCTACTGGAGGTGCCATTCTTCAGATGTGATGTAAAATCAAACAGTCTGTGCTCATAATAATCCCATAGCACTTTCACAAAATTAGAAGATTAAACCTGGGCATCCTGGCCAAATTCTAACTTGCCTAATTATATTCTACCAGCTGAAATTCCTCCTGTGGTTTAATTGGATGCTACTTCGCTCTCTGTCTTAAAACACTGTTTAATGTTGTGCAATGTTCCACCTCAAAGGTGGCTGCTTTTCAGTGAAGGGGGTGAAGTGACTGCTACATATAGCTTTTAAGTACTCTGGGCTTCTGTGAAACTAAAAAGCACAATATAAACGCAAGTCACTGTTATGTCCTTGGGGCAGCCGGTGTAGGAAGCAATCACTTGAGGCCAGAGAGCAGACAGCTAACCAAAACCTCCATTTTATTTACAGAAACAGAGAGCTCCCTCAGCCGGTTGAAACCGGCTGAGCTATCCCTTAATAGTCTAACTCAGTTGCCATAGTAACAAAACCCATGACAACCAAATACACAACAGTCACCATTTCTCCATAAGAAACTGCTTTAGCTTCCAACAAAAACAGTCAGAGATGTTGAGTATGTAACAGAGGTGGGTGGGCTCTACACAATCCTCCTTTTTAAGATTTGGTTTAAATTAAGTTTCAGCATTAAAGAGCATACCAGGATGTGTGTGCCGGGGAGAGGACAGCAAGACTCCTTCCATACAGGGGAAATGTTTCAGACCCCCACAGGTAATGGCCTTGAGCAGAAGAAACATACTTTCGCCATTATTCATCAAAGATAGGCAAGATATACAGTATCTTGTTTTGCTTGATTGAATTAAACAAGAACACAGAGTTACCGTATATAAAATCTCCTACCCAACTCTTATATGCAAAGTTACGAAAGACAAATTGCTGGCATATTTTCCCTGGGAGCTTTACTGTTTGCTACTGGGGCGTCTTATTCCTTGGAGCCAGCTGCATCCAAGACAGCTTAAATAGCTATAGATGGCCTGTTTGGACTTTTTATTGTGTGTGTTTAAACTGACCTTTTGGGGGCTTAAAAGAAAAAGTAATCTGCACCCACCAAATAAACATGTTCCTGGCATGAAGACATAAAAATCCTTCATGTGCAACTTAAAAGTACATCAGCTTTTGCCCCCCAAACTGCAGTAATATTTGAAGTTAAATTTGCCTTTCTTATGAGTAAGCCTCAGTTGCGTTCTTTCCTCTATGGAACTTGGAAGCTTAGAAGAGCTGTTCTTTTCCTTTGTTTTCTCTAATGAAAATGGTTGTGCAAAACTAACCTTGAAGTCTAGAAAATTTAATCTGAGCTGAGAGAGACAGAAGGAAAAGTATTAGCCATTAGAGAGAGAGAAATTGGGCTTGTTCTAACAATCACATTCTTTGAGCATAATTATTAGCAATGCATCACTTTGTCTCATTTACATGAAAATAAGGAGGTCACCAGATTTGATTAACAGCTGGTAAATTTAAGACAATACTTTTTCAGCAATGTGTAGCCAGCCTGGGGAATTCATTAACAGGGAAGGTCAAAGGGGCAAACACTGCATCTGGATTTAAGAGGACAATGAATAATTTTATGACTAACAGCAGCAACTGTAGTTATAAAGACTAAGATAAAGGGAGCTAAATCTCATGCTTCAGGGCAAAAGCTGATTCCTTGCAGGCATCAGGAAGGCATTCCATTTCCCACAAACACTAGCATTGCACAACTAGCTAGATGCTGTGTGCAGAGATTAGGGGTTGTTTTCTTCTGAAGTGTCATACACTGATCATCCCTGGAGACAGGATACAGGAGTTGTCCATGCAGTCAAAGGAGATGGCCAGTATTTATCCAGGGCTCTCCAGTGGCCCTGGAGGTTTTTCGCCTTCCTGGAGGTTTTTCGCCTTCCTCCGAAGCATGGGGCAGGGGTCGCTTGCTAAAGGAGTGGGTGGATCGGCTTATGTGGCCTGCATCTTGCAGGAGGTCAGACTAGATGATCATAATGGTCCCTTCTGATCTTGAATTCTATGATTCTATGATTCTATATCCAGGCCCTGAATTGTAGCCACAAACGAGCGGGAAGTCAGTGTAGTCTACAGGGAGTGCACACAACTCGGCAATGGCTGGTACATAGTGGTGTTACAACTGGGCAGGGATGGTATATTTGAGGTGAGGAGCAGGTCTGGTTTTACTCATACGCTCCATTGTGTGTGTGTGTCACAAGATGAAACATAGTACTGTACATTCCTGATCTCCGAAGCACCAGACAGTGGGACTTGAAAGATCAGGTATCACCAGCGCCACACATGCAGCAGAAAACTCAAAGAAGAACACAGACACACAAACTCAAAACCCACAAGACCTCACTTTCTACCAGACTCTGTCCAAGAGGTCTGGAGAAGACTTAATTTGCCACACTAACACCACAACCGTTTGCAAATCACTGGGCCTGACCTTGCTTCCACTAAAATCAACTGGAACTTTGTCTTTGCTTACAACAAGAGCAGGATCAGGATCATTGGGTCAGTTCCATATAGGCCATATCAACAATATTCATTTACCGAAAAGGTGACAATCCAGTCAACAGCAAGGCCACATATTAACGGGCTTTGCACCAATGAGTGGTATGTGCCTAGACAAGTAAATACTTCGCATTTCTATAGTGCCTTTCACATGAGAATCTCAACACACTTTACAAAGGTGGGTGTTATTCTCTCTTCTACAGATGGGGAAATTGAGCCAGGGCAGTTGAAGGATATGGACAATTGATCTGTAGCAGAGCTGCAAAAGAAAACCAGGACTCCTAACTCATGGTCCTGTTTTAACCACTAAACCAACAACAATGCCTCTCACTCACAGTGGATAAAATGTTCTGAAAGCAACTAAATTTAGCCAAAGCATCTGGAAATAAGATTTATGGAGGCACAAACTTTCACGTATCCTTCTGTGTATAATCCAAAACAGAACAAAACAACCTCGTTACCCAATAATTTGATTAAGCATGTTTAAACTGTAGATTACATGGCTGCAAAATGCAACCACTGCAGGGTCCATTATCTCTCATTTAGGTCAAAATATCCAGCCCTCCCTCCTGCCCCCTTCAAGAGCACATGATAACAGCTTCCAAACAACACACCCCGCTTCTCAGAAGGCGTTTCTGCCCTAACCACTATCTCATAAGAGAAGGCAGAGCCTTGCTTTCTCTGAACAAAGAATCACATTCAGTGCCTTTGCGCTGAGCAGCCCTAGTCTCATTACATCTTTCAACCGAAGAGTCATGAACTATTGTCTGGAAAGAGAACTATGTGCTTTATGCTGCAGTGACCATGTAGCTAGAGCTGGCATTTGCATTGGGGAGACCCATTTGGAGAGCGCTTGGTATGCTGTCTGTTGCCAAGATGGAGCCAAAAAACAGTGGCTTCATTTAAAAAAACAAGGAACTGCCCAAGGAGCCCATTCTTAATAGGGACAAAGCCTTTTTGATGTTTGGAAGAAAATCTTTTGAAATTGCCCAGACATTTATGGCTGGGGGGAAAAAAATAGATGAAGAGCATAATTAAGAATTGTGTGTCAGATTTTTTAAAAAATTGTGGTTTGGCATCATGGAATAAACACATCAGCTGGGTTTTTATCCTAAAATGATCAGCCATGAAATAGTTAACAATACTGATGTTCAAGGCCTCAATTCAGCAAAGTAGTTCAGCATTTGCTTAACTTTACAAGTGGTTCCATTGACTTGAACTGGACTACTCACATACTTAAACACTTCGCCCAACTGCCACCATTAAGTTTCAGAGTTAACAAACTGCTGAGCTAAAAGGAAACAGTTTACACCAGTCTCAGACTTATTATTTCAAGTTGGCTTTAGACTCAGAAAAAACATTGCATGTGTTACACTTGCATCACATTTGGAAGGTTTTCCTCATAATTTTATGGACCAAAACAACAATAAATTCTAGATTTTGAAGCAAGGGGTGATTCTGTGGCAAATTCTATACCTGCGGAATCAGGGAGTACACCTGACCTTACATAACAGCATCTGTTCAGAAACCAAGAAGAACTCAGGACCTGATCCAGAGCCCACTGATGTTAATGGGAGCCTTTCCATTGATTTCAGTTAACTATAATCAGGCCCTCTGAGGTGGGCAGCTGAGTTGACTCAAAACTAATTATGCAGGAAAAAGTAATATAGTCTCCATCTTTCCATGTCTAAAATATTCACACTCGTCATCTTTCCTCTCAATTATTTATTGCCAAGTGTTTATTTGCATTACCTTATTGCCTAGGAGACCTAGTCATGGACCAGGACCCTATTGTGCCAGGCGCTGTACAAACACAGAACAAAAAGACAGTCCCTGTTAATGCTATGGTTGCTTACTGAAAACAATGGGTCAGATTTTGATCTCACTTACACTGATATTAATCTGGAGTAACGCCACTGACTTTGCTGGAGTCTACATATTTACCTTGATGTCAATGGGAGCAGAGTGTGGGCCATGAGGTGTAATGCTGCTATTACTGGACCAGGGCCAGCTCCAGGGGTTTTGCCACCCCAAGCAGCCAAAAAAAAAAAAAAAAAGCCACGATCGCGATCTGCGGCAATTCAGCGGGAGGTCCTTCGCTCCGAGCGGGAGTGCGGGATCCTCCGCCGAATTGCCGCCAAATACTTGAAAGTGCCGCCCCGCTCCGGAGTGGCCATCCCAAGCACCTGCTTGATAAGCCTGGAGCCGGCCCTGTACTGGACACACCAAAGCCCATGTGGCTTTCACCAGTTTATGTGACATTTATGAATACAGTTACTATGTGTACAGTTAGCACTGCGATCAAATCAGAGAGAATTCTTTAAATCCCTCCTATTCTGCCTCTAAATGCATGTTTTAAGCAGCTCGAGGGCCTGTCCAGACAAAAGACTATTACAATCACAGCCCCTTTCCCTCCCCCACACAACTATGCCACGAGAACAGCGCGCCAAGAGAATCCATTGTAGGGAAACAGCCAAAAAAACAAAACCACAAGTATAGACAGACAGTAATTACTGTAACTGCACTTACACTGGATGAAATCCTGGCCCCACTGAAATTCCCACTGACTTCAATGGAGCCAGAATTTCACCCACTAACTACAGAGTTGAATAATTTCAGAGATCAGAAGGTTTATGATCATTTAGTCTGATCTCCTGCATAACACAAGCCAGAAAAGAAGCATCTGAAGAACTGCCCACGAAAGCTTATGCCCAAATAAATCTGTTAGTCTTTAAGGTGCCACCAGACTCCTCGTTGTTTTTGTGGATACAGACTAACCCGGCTAACCCTCTGATACAAGCCAGAGAGTTTCACCCAGTAATTCCAACTACCCCCCACCGACACAGCTTGCTGTTGGGTTTAAATTTTTGCTGGTATAATGTGCACAGTAATTGCTTATATTATTTTCTTGCATTCTAACTTATGTGTATCATAATGATGCATAAAAGTCATACTACCTAGCTGCAAGTGCGTGTGTTTTATTTGTGTGTTTTATTTTACATATATGTAATATGGAAAAATAATTATAGCTTTATGTACTTCTTTACCAGGTTCTCCATTTCCTTTTGTTATTTGCACTCTAAAAATCCAATAGGGATTTTAAACTTAGTCAAAATAATTTCTCCACATTGGCGCACTCAGCTCATGCCTGGAGTAACAGGGCACGTGCCAGCCAAAAGGGAAATACACTGGGGCCTGATCTACACTTCAAAGTTTTGCTAGCATAGCTATGCTGGCCAGGAGTATGAAAAAAATTACCCCCCTAACCAACACAGCTATGCTGGTAAAAGGCCCAGTGCAAACGTAGTTATACCAGCTGAGAAGTGCTTTTGGTGGGTGTAGGTTATTTTGTTTGGGCAAAAGAATTATTTTGCTGGTAAAATCTTTGTCTCCACAAGCAGGGTTTGCCGGCATTGCTATACTGTCAAATCCTTTCTAATGTAGAGAAGGCTTATGTTAGGCATGCGTGGAAGCCTACACACGTCCCACAGACCCCATGCCGGGCTTGAGCTTCTTCTTCTTTCATATGGCTTGGGTAAGTAGCAATGACTAACAATTTATATCTAGGTCTTATAGTAAGCACATTGCCACAGCAGTGAGTTGGTGAATGTCCTTCAAGCCCAAACGAAGGGGACACTTGGGCATGACGTGCTCCATCGTTTGTGCCTGGTGATGACAGTTGCATGCAGGTGCTTGCCTCGTTTTCCATTTAAAGAAGGTCTGTCCACATCTCCCATGAGATGCTCTGATGCAACTCAATCTGCACCAGTCTTACTGACATGCATCAAAACCCAGTGGTTCCGTGGCAGGGTCAACGACAAGCTGTTTGCTTTGAGCGGTCGAAACGCTCCATGTGACTTTCCATTAAGCCTCAGCGTCGAAGTTGAGGGTAAGGGTCTTGATGTGGTTCCATAGAGGGCTGCAGGATTTTAATCTTGTCTTTGGCAGGTACTGCAGGTCATCGTGCAGCAGGATCCTCGTGTCTGCATTGACATGGTCAAGAAAGCGAGTTGTCTGAGCAGCCCTTCTAATCTGCGGAGGCTGGATGTGAGAAAGGCCCATCATGGGGCTCCAGCCCACAGACCCTACGAACCGCAACAACTGGCTTGGTATATTCCGCAGCTGAATACTGTGCACCTGTGGGGTCTCCCAGCTGTCACACTTAACTCAATAACACTATGCGCATAGAGTCAGGGATGCTCAAATCGACTCTAGTCGACTGGCTCCCAGGCTCGAGCCAGTGCTACTAATAAATAATTCTTCACACTCATGGGAGAGATTTTCAAAGGTACTGACAGCTGTTGGGTACCCAACTCCCATTGAAAGTGAACAAGAGTTGGCGGCCTAATTCCCATTTGAGTCTTTGAAAAGCTCCCCCTACCTAGCTAATGATCTCAAATTTATTTCGAAGGAATAGCAACTATCACCGTAGCCATTCAACACATGGGAAATGGAGACACAGAGAAGGGGAAGTGACATGCCAAAGGCACACAGCAAGTTAGTGGCAGAACCAGGGGCGGCTCCAGGCACCAGCGCCCCAAGCGTGCGCCTGGGGTGGGAAGCCGCAGGGGGCGGCCTGCCGGTTGCCATGAGGGCGGCAGTCAGGCTGCCTTCAGCCGCATGCCGGCGGGAGGTCTGCCGGTCCTGTGGTTTCGGCGGTAATTCAGCGGCGGGTACACCGAAGGCGCAGGACCAGCGGCCCTCCCGCAGGCATGGCGCCGAATCTGCATTACCAGCGGACCTCCCGCAGGCGGGCCGCTGAAAGCCACCTGACTGCCATGCTTGGGGCGGCAAAATACATAGAACCTGCCCCTCGGCAGAACTGGGAATAGAACCCACAGACCAGGACAGCCTAAGCTTGCCAGTTTCCAAGGGGAATAAATCAATTGACAATATTTCTATTTATTTTTAAGGGCAGCTATCTGGAGGGCTTCACAGAATCAACGCTGGAACAAAATCATAAATTGCATCTCTGAAATTTGAAGGTGTTCAAATTCCAAATCAAATTATAACTACTCTGGATATTCTTGATACAAGATCAGTCAGACCCCAGTAAAGAGGCACTGTGGTCCCTCAACCTTTGTTCTTGATACATTACCAGTCCTCCACATATGCCCTGCATTCAACATGAATTGTGCCTGTGTTTTGAACAGAGCGCAAACAAACAAAAAGGGAAGATAGGAATATCCTGGAATATCCGTCTCAGTGAAAAGCAGTTTCTAAGGCCATTGACCGTTTCAGTCCTGGTCAATGCCAATAAATTATTACCACCACCTGATAACCATTCAATGCCTATGAGCTGGTGATCTCAGCCCAGTTGTCAAAGGATGCTGGCATCTGCATCACAACTGATGCCCCTTTGGCAATCTCAGCAGAAAGCAGAAGGTGAGAACGGGTCTATGAGACTGAAGTCTCCTTTTCACTCCTAGAGGTGGCCACTTCAGGGCAGGATTGAGACACATTGGCAGGAGGGTGTACAGCAGCATGCCCTGTCACTGCCCACAGAATGCCTGTTCTGAGGATAAACAAAGGACTTCAGACCCTACGACTATCAAGCTGGCGTCTTTTATTAGCTCCAAATTCACAAAAGAATCTACATGCCACATGTGTTCTTTATTAATTTATCATCAGAGGCATCTGATTCCTCTCTCATCCCTGATATAGTGAACTTCCCTGCAAACAGGACACGAGACCTGACTGTTCCCTCTGGACAGCTTTCACTCTCATCTACAGTCTAGGCATGGCACCTAGATGCCAGCGTGACAGGTGGTTTATAAAACTGATTAGGTAAAAGTGTGCTATTGTGTTTGCAAGGTGCTCCCCCCTCCCCGCCAAATGCCCTGCAGGGCTATTTACTGATCAGATTTCAAAGAGGTGAAAGACCCAACTTGAAAGGTATTAATCTCTCAAAAATATGTTAAATCCTAGTGATTTACTTTAGCTCAGTGATTCTAATCCACAATATGATCTCTCTTCCACCACCACATGATCATGGAAATCAGCGGGAGTTTTGCCAGTGTCTTTAATGGAATCAGACTCTGGCTTCTGGTCAATTTCTCTACCTAGCTTGCTGTTGTCCAACCTCTTATGGACAGTGCCAAAGAGAATGTCAATGCCTACCCAGAATTCCAGTTTTTAAAGTTACCTGAAAGAACCCCACGTGGCCCTATTTTGTCAGAATGATGAAGGGAAGTATCCTGAGATTCCTATGACTTGACTAGCATTAATGCCCCACTGCTTTGCACATCCGTCAGCTTTTTACACCTGTGCAAAGTGGAAGCGTGCCACCACTGAATCGGAATGACAGATTTCATACCCACAATGCACAAATGCACATGACTACATGAAGTGTAAGGCAATGAAGAACGAGGCTTTAGGTACTACAAACCTAGGACCTGATTCTCATTTACACTGAGGCCACTTTATGCAACTCTGGTAAATTACATTTACACTCACTTTGAGACCCCTTTACGTTGCCCGGGTGGTGTAAACCAGGTTTAGTGTAAATAAGAATTAGGTCCCTAATACTTAAACCATCCCAACAGCAGATAAAACCTCTTTCAGAACAAGATAGTTGATATTTATATCTATATGTACTGCCTGGCAGAAGTATTAGAGTTATACAAGACAGGCACCAAGAACTGAGTTTAAAAGTACCAATATATTATCGTTACAGAAAGATTAAAGCTAAGGTTGTCATGAACAGAAAACTTTTATCTGAATTTTATCTGAACCATTTGTTCCAGCTTTTTGCACAAAGTTAGCACTTTCCCTTCCAGACTGGGATCAGTTTTCTTTGCAACAATGCTTCCTAAGATTAGAAAGTGGGAAAGGACATAAATAAAGAATAACGTCTCATGTACTCTGCAGAAGAATTATTACATCTTTAGAAAAGTTTTGAGTGAGTTCTTGGACACCTTTCTAAAACCTTTAACAGATTACTAAAGTAAATTATATTTTTTTAAAAGCACTTAACCTTAAATATGTGCAAATCAGCTTGCTCGATACAGTATGCATCATACCAGAAAGATACTTTTATCATTTAAACTGGAAGAGCGTATTGCATTTGGGATGTATCCAAACCAAAGCTCTGGATTTGAACATCTTCAGTCTTTGGACCAAGAACCAAGAACTGGCCACCTAGAAAGTTGTCTAGCAGTTAATTTTTATTTTTCACTTCTATTAATGCAGGTTTCCCGGCAAAGGCACAGATACCCTTAAAATATTTTAGGCATTTCAGCCATAAATTAAAAGCAGTGGGTCTAAAAATGCAGTCTTTGTTCTGTCAGCAAAAGAATAAATGTGTTTATGGTTTTGGATTAAATCAGTTATAAATTTAACTGGGATTGTAGTTTAATGTGTTTGCTTAAAAAGGATATTTTCCTAGGGAATTTTAACTAAAAGAAATGTCAAATTAAACACTTAGGCAATAAGTGGCCGAGTCTCAAATAACTAATTCTTTGGTAGGACTATGGGTTTCACAGCTCATGTATAGAACTGGTTTATTAAACTTTTCAAATTTTGAAAATGAGATCAAATTTTGAAATTAGAAAAAAAAAATTACTACATTTTCCCAACCTCCCGCTTCTCCCACTTTTGACCCATCGTGGAACCACCTGAAATTTTAATTTAAAAAAAAAAGAGGGACATTTTTGTTTTTATAATAAATGCATGATTTTTTTTCCAGCCAGCACCATTCGTGTGTTTCCTGAAGATCCCAGTATAAGAAATTAACATACACTAGTTTTATCCCCAGCCCTGTCACTTTTGCATGCTTTTCTGAATCAGCAGTGTGGTGATTTTTAGTTATTGAATAGTTATAATTTAAAAACAAAATGCTAGATGAAGGCCTGTGTTGTCCTACAGGCATAATTCATAAAGTGTTAAAAAAAAAAAAGCTTAAAATGGCTGAGAACTTAAAAACTGGATGGCAACCAATCATCAATCCCAATGATGGTTGAATACGGAGATATTCTAAACAAAAAGAGACCTCAGTTGTGCACCTAGCTGTTCCCAGCACTTCACACTGACTAAACAAACAGTCTTGGCTTAGAGTGACAAGATTCCAGGATTGTCACTGTGCATATCACATAGGTAAAAAGTCAAACACCTATTTCAAGGGACTGTTCAAGGTGAACGTATGTTGACTACTTACGCTAAACCATCTGTTCCATCTTGTATTTAGTTGTGACACCCTAAGTTTCCCTGACCTATGTAAGGTCAAAAGCTTGTCTCCCTCACCAACAGAAGTTGGTCCAGTAAATATTACCTCATCCACCTTGTCTCTCTAATATTCTGGGACCGACACAGCTGCAACACATTTAAAAATACAGCCAAGACTTGCCCTGCAGAAGACACGTCCAAAGCCCCCACACACTTCAGGAACAGAAGTTAAGGACCTGCCTTCAGATCATGTTCTATTTGGGCCCCCTGGCCCAGCTGTACTCGTAGCATAGATGGGCCCTATGAAAGCCATCCCTACCCAAGAGAGCACGACCGTGGCTAAAGCACTGGTCTGGGACTCAGGAGACACTGGTTCAATTCCCTGCTCCACTGCAGACTTTCCGTGGGAGCAAGTCTATACTAGATATTTTTGCTGGTATATTATCACTTAAGCTGTGATGTTTCTGTGACATTTGTGTGCAGGCAAAACAGTTATACCAACAAAAAAATGCTTTTGCCAATTTAGATTATTTTGCTCATTGAACTGGCATATGCTATACCTGTAAAAACACTTTTTCCCTCCCAGTATAAACTGCATCTACAGTAGGATACTAGGCAAACCTTTTCTAGCATAGACTGGGCCTAAGTTCCTCTGCCTCTCAGTCTCTCATCCGTAAAATGGGGACAGAAGACTTCTGTACCTGATAGGGGTGCTGTGAGAATAAATATCATAGAATCATAGAATCACAGGACTGGAAGAGACCGCAAGAGGTCATCTAGTCCACTCCCCTGCACTCATGGCAGGACTAAGTATTATCTAGACCACCCCAGACAGGTGTTTGCCTAATCTGCTCTTAAAATTCTCCAATGACAGAGATTCCACAACCTCCCTGGGCAATTTATTCCAGTGCCTAACCACCCTGATCGTTAGAAAGTTTTTCTTAATGTCCAACCTAAACCGTCCATTGCTTCTTGTCCAGTCCTCAGAGGTTAAGAACCACCATTTTTCTCCCTCCTCCTTGTAACAACCTTTTATGTTCCTCAAAACTGTTATATCCCCTCTCAGTCTTCTCTTCTCTAGACAATCTTCCCTCACAGGTCATGTTTTCTAGACCTTTACTCGTTTTTGTTGCTCTTCTTTGGACTTTCTCCAATCTGTTCACATCTTTCCTGAAATGTGTCACCCAGAACTGGACACAATACTCCAGTTGAGGCCTAATCAGCACGGAGTAGAGCCGAAGAATTATTTCTTGTGTCTTGCTTACAACACTCCTGCTAATACGTCTCAGAATGATGCCTCTTTATTTTGCAACAGTGTTACACTACTGACTCATATGTATCTTGTGATCCACTATGACCCCCACATCCCTTTCCGCAGTACTCCTTCCCAGGCAGTCATTTCCCATTTTGTATGTGTGAAGCTGATTGTTCCTTCCTAAGTGGAGTACTTTGCATTTGTCCTTATTGAATTTCATCCCACTTAGTTCACACCATTTTCCAGTTTGTCCAGATCATTTTGAATTTTAATCCTATCCTCCAAAGCACTTGTAACCCCTCGCAGCTTGGTATCGTCTGCAAACTTTATAAGTGTATATTAAAGATTGTGAGGCACTTAAGATAATAAGGACGCTATTAGCCTAAGACAGTGACATACACAGAGATCATGCTTCCTGTTATACGCAGTCAGTGGTTTGTCGTCTATCCCAACAAATCTCAAAAAAGCAGAACTACCTACTTCTTACTGAGTACAGTAAGAATTGTGCTTTTGGTGATTACCAGGTGGAAATTAACTAAATAGGAAGAGAAATTAAGAGTTTGACCCTGTCCACATCCTTAATAAAAACTTCAAAAACACATTATAATAAGAAGAATAAATCATAAATGGGAGAGGGAGGATTTGACCACACATCTCCCCTTAAAAGGTTTACATTTGGGAGACCTGACTATTGTTTTGTTACTTGAGAAACATAATACCTCAGAGTTAAGAACACCAGAGTTACAAACTGACTGGTCAACCCCACACCTTGTTTGGAATCGAAGTAAGCAATGAGGCAGCAGGAGAAACACAGACACACAGACACACACAAAGCAAACACAGTACAGTACTGTGTTAAACATAAACTACTAAAAACAAAGGGAAAATTTTAAAAAAAATTGAATAAGTAAGAAAACTGTTTCTCTGCTTGTTTAATTTAAATTAAGATAATTAAAAGCAGCATTTTTCTTCTGCATAGTAAAGGTTCAAAAGCTGTATTAAGTCAATGTTCAGTTTTAACCTGTTGAAACGACCACCATGTTTTGTTCAAAGTTATTAACACTTCAGAGTTACAAACAACCTCCATTCTCAAGGCATTCGTAACTGAGGTTCTACTGTATTTGAGAAACCAGAACCAAACAGAGGTCTTGGATGCAGTTACTTTGTGGCGCCTCCTACTGGTTGAACAACTGCTTTACTCCTACGCACAAATGCCTAGGCCTTCTCAACCTTCTTCTGATCACAGCCATCTTAGCATTTTATTCTTGGAGTTTCCCCCCTCAACACACACACACACACACTCAAATTTGGCCCAACCATCCAGCCAAGCACGTTGAACTTCACCAAGTGAACTTTAACACAATACTTACTGTAGAAAACCAAATTAAAGAACTCAGAGATAAAATGCTCTGTGTCCAGCAGTGAACAATCAGACCCTTCGTAGTTTTCCCTGTTTAAAAGTTGTTTTGTATTGCTGTCAGCGTGGCAACCAATCAGCGTGACTCGTAATGCAATTGGAGGAAAGAGCATAAGCGGTTGTATTGTTCCACTGATATGTGCAAAGATGGTCACTTCTTCAGTGGCATTTGTTTTTAAGAAGTTTTACCAAACATAAAACCTTTTTTTTAATTTCAGTGAAAACAGTTTTGATCTGGAGTTAAAATATTTCCCTGGGCATTGATTCCAACCCAAACATTGCAACAGCAGGCTGGCGTGAGAGAACCAGGAAGTGAAACTGACTATATTTCTATTTTCAAAGTGAAGTGACGTAAATAAGCAGCACACAGGGTTCACAGGCATCATGAAAAACTAAGGACCTAAATTTTCAAAATTGCTGAGCATGTAACACTCCAATTAAAGTCAAAGGGAGGTGCTCAAAGTCTCTGAAAATCGGGACCTAAGTATTAAAATTCTAGCAGCTATAGTATCAGTTGTTAATAACAGGGAAGGAATTTAAACATTTTTAATTGTAACCTAACTCTGCCTCTCTTACAATGCTAAAGTCTAAACTGCTTAATACTCTTATACACAATGAAAGTCTGTCTCAAACTGAAACAATCAATTAAAAGGGATGACTGTACATGTTTTTTCTTTCCCTTCACTGCCACAATACAGGGCAAGAATGTGGTAAGCCTCCACAATCCAATGTTGCTACTAGCTGCAGAGAAGAAAGTGGGTTCATTTGTTCACTCATCACAAGCTGAAGTCCATCATTGGCTATGCTTTTCCACATTTTGCCACGGACACCCCAAGCAGATCAAGAATTAATTGGTTGTCAGGAAATGAATACAAATTAACTGTGTATCAGACTATGCTTCAGAACTGTGTTTAGTCTTAGCTAATGGATACAAGTATGAGACTAAAACCCCTTGTACACGAAGAACTCTATTGCTATTATTTTTTTCTATTGCAGCAGTGCCGAGTGATCTCAGTGCTAGACCAGGTGACCACTGCGCTAGGTGCTGCACAAACATAACCAAACAAAAAGATAGTCCTTGCCTCAAAGGGCTTACAAACAAAGTAGACTGCAATGCTAGTAAAAGAGTAATGCAATAGGTACTAATACTACTATATATTGCCTATTTTGACCTACTGCCATGGCGTACGTGTAACCCTCCTGGGTGTGGTGCTTTGTCCCATCTAGTGGCACCAAGACCACTTAACGAGAGAGATAAAATGAGTCTGCTCTACAGCCTGAGCTAACAATCAATCTCCAGCAAGTTTCTGTAGAGCAGGGGTGGCCAACCTGAGCCTGAGAAGGAGCTAGAATTTACCAATGTACATTGCCAAAGAGCCACAGTAATATGTCAGCAGCCCCCCAGCAGCTCCCCCAGCCTGCTCCCAGCGCCTCCCACCTACTGGCAGCCCCGCCGATCAGCACCTCCCCCCTCCCTCCCTGTACCTCCCGATCAGCTGTTTTGTGGTGTGCGGGGGTGGGCAGGGCCTGTGGCAGAGCCAGGGGTTGAGCAGTGAGTACCCCCTGGCACATTGGAAAGTTGGCACCTGTAGCTCCAGCCCCAGAGCCGGTGCTTATACAAGGAGCTGCATATTAACTTCTTCTGAAGAGCCACATATGGCTCCGGAGCCACAGGTTGGCCACTCCTGTTGTAGGGGCTCATGCACTAAACTCCAGAGGTCCCAGGTTCAATCCCGCCCGCCGCCAACCAGGATACGTCAGCGTTACATATGCAACACCCATGAAAGGGACATAGGGTGACCAGACAGCAAATGTTAAAAATCGCAATGGGGGTGGGGGATAATAGGAGCCTATATAGGAAAAAGACCCAAAAATCGGGACTGTCCCTATAAAATCAGGACATCTGGTCACCGTAAAGGGACATGATGTCATGCCATCAGGACATGATCAGCCAGTGAGAGTTCTGGTGACATACTGACTGTAATCTGATATGCTGCTGGAGAACTTTGGGGGGACAAGTTTCTGTGAAACCATGCAGTTCTCATTGCTGTCCACTCCTCCAGTTGCAAGTAAGCCCTGCTGAGATAATCTTCCTAATACATAGCTGATAGCTAACAAACTCGGCTATTTGTCCTAGTTTACCCTCAGACCCAAACAATCTGTAACAGAAGTAATAATTTGGCCATGAGGAGGGGATTGAAAGCAATTTAGGAAAAGAAAGGAGAGCACAATAACCCTCTGGAAGGAAAGGAGCTGGGAAAGAAAAGACCCCTCTCCAGCAATGAGGGCTGCTTTGCACTTGAAATTACAGTTTAGGCAGCTAGGAGGAACATCTAAAACAGATTCTACAAGCAAAGGGCACAGGAGAACACAGAGCAAGAGTCGTGGTCCTCTCAGATGTTGGATCAGAGGCTATGGCTGGGATTTGAAAGGATCCGAAAGGGGAGTTAAGGCCTCCAACTCCCACTGGATTGGTGCCTAATCTCCTTTGGCGCCTTTGAAAATCCCAGCCTAAATGCCCAAATCTGCAATTGCTCCATGAGTGAAACCACCCCTGAAAATCAATGGCTCAGTGGCAGTTCTGCAGAACAGAGCTTGGAAAGTTTCCCCAACACTTCCTCCCCCGAGGACACAGCCTACTAACCTGGGTTAAACACACCTACATGCCACACTCCTGTCGCCGGGTAGATTTGATTTCCACTGGCACATCTTCACCCACTCTTGCCTTGCATGCCTTTGCAGTGCCCCTCTGTTGTTGCTGCCCTCTCGCTGTCCTGGACATGCAGGAGGCATTTAGCTTCCTATCCCTTCCTCTCAACCTGATCCCCGGGCTCCTTCTCCCCTCTTCTTAAAAAAGCAATGCCTCAGAAGCCACCCAGATCCTCACATCCTCCCTCCACCCTGTCAAAAAACCAGGATTCAGTGGTCACCTTACTCCCTGCCTCCCACCTCCCTTCCCATGAAAAACACAGCAACTCCTTCCCTGAAAAGCATTAGCCAGGCTTGGGCTGGTCTGCTCCATCCAGTCCTGTTAAACTTAAGTTGCTCCACTCTATTCTTCTTCTGTTTCCTGCTCCAGTCAACTGCCAACCTGAGGTACGCAAGCACATGGTCTTAAAAAAACCCTCGTATAGGAGATGAGAGAAGCATGCACATAGACTCAGTTCTCCAATATCATCCTCCAGGCCCCCTTTTTTTAAATCCCTTTCCCTGGACACATGCACACAAACCTGCCCTTTTAACCATTCAACACAGGTTTCATCCAAACAATGTATCACGCACACAGAATACTTCTGCATCACTCATACTTTAGGTACAGCCATAGATCCTGAAGTATATGGTCAGTTTCACTTTTGTTGTTTTAAGGCCACTGGGAAATTATACCTTTTCATCCAGAAGAGGGAGGGAGGGAGAGAAAATCCTTAAATCAGGGAGCTTGCAAGAAAACAAGGTTCAAATCACATGTTCCAGTAGAACAATTAACACAAAGTGTACATTTCAGAATGATTACTTGGTAAAAACCAGTGCAGGAAGGTTTAAGGTGGTTTTGGAACAGGCTGTCATTATGCAGTTGAGAGTGTTTAAGAAAACCCCTGTGTTAAAAAATTTTTTGCCAACAGACAAAGCAGCAAACACAACAGGGCTTCATTGTGCTCCCAATACAGTCCGAGGTGCGGGGAGGGTCTGCCTTTGACTAAGCTTTTAACTAACCGCAAGAGAAATAGGATCAGACCTAAAAGAAAGAGACAGGCACTTAACGTGATCTGCTTCCCAATTTCATCCACATAAAAATGACTCGGGCCTTGTCTACACACAATCTTGCACTGGTTTAGTTAAACTGGTGAAACCCCCTATACACGTGGACACTTCTCTTCTAGTTCAATAACAACTCAGGCTTGTACACACACAATTCACATTAGTTAAACATAAATCAGTTTAATTGAACTGGTGCTGATTTTCTGTGTGGACTCTCTTATATCAGTTTAAAACTGATTATAGTGGTTTAGCTTGCATCTGTACATTTACAAGCGCAAGCTAAACCGATATAAACCAGGTCTAAACCAATATGAAAGTCCACATACAAAAGCTGCACCAGTTTAGTGAAACTGGTATAAAAGAAATCACACTGTTAGATATATCCATACAACTCTGTGCATAGACCAGGACTTACGTTCAGTGTAGCTTAAACCTTCTACTAACCGATTTCAGCTAAACCGAAACAAGTTTATTATTATTTCAGTTTAACCAATCTCCATGCAGTATTTTCCACCAATTTAACTAAGGCCTGATCTACACTTGTGGGGGATGGGATCAGGGGCGGCTCTAGGAATCCCGCCGCCCCAAGCAGGGCGGCGCGCCACGGGGCACGCTCTGGCGGTCGCCGGTCCCGCGGCTCCAGGGGACCTCTTGCAGGCATGACTGCGGAGGGTTCCACTGGTCCCGCGGCTCCGGTGGACCTCCCGCAGGCATGACTGCGGAAGGTCTGCCGGAGCCGCCTGCCGCCCTGCCGGCAAAATGCCGCCCCAAGCGCGCGCTTGGCGCACTGGGGTCTGGAGCCGGCCCTGGATGGGATCGATTTAAGTTATGCAACTTCAGCTACGTAAATAACGTAGCAGAAGTCGACGTACTTAGATCGACTTACCGTGGTGTCTTCACCGCGGTGAGTCGACTGCTGCCGCTCCCCCGTCGACTCTGCCTGCGCCTCTTGCGGCACTGGAGTACAGGAGTCGAAGGGAGAGCACTCAGGGGTTGATTTATCTTATCTAGACTAGATGCGATAAATTGATCCCTGCTGGATCGATCGCTGCCCACCGATCCGGCCGGTAGTGAAGACATACCCTAAGCTGATTTAAAACTGGTAAGTTAAACCAGTGCAACTGTGTGTACATTAAGCCCTCAGAATTTGATATGCTTACTGGAGTTAGGGGAAGTTTTACCCAGGTCAGGATGGCATGATCAGCCCCTAGAACGCACTCCTGCAGTTGGATCCATGTGGCCTGATCCTTATATCCATTTAAAGCCCCAGCCATGCATCCGGCTGCAGAATTGGGGCCTTCACTTAGCACATTCCAGTATCTATTATAAGCATGCAACAAGTTTAAACAAATCTTAAAAACTAAAGTGAACTTTGTTGTCCAATAATAAAGCCTCAGTGATGGGACACTATTAGTAACATGGAACAGTTTTAACAATAAAGTGGGACACGCTGTGATAGTGCAGGGTTATGCAAAGCACACAAAACACTCACAGACCACTCTGCAGAAACCAGATGCAGTCTGAGCAATAGCCCAATCACCACAACCGTCCATATCAGAAGTAATCACAACTCAAAATGTTGCTTAAAATAAAAATGAATGAAATCTCATTCTGCTGCGCTCTCTTACCCTCTGTCCCTGTGCATTTCTGGTCCCATAAATCATGAATGTAGTTGGCAGGCACGGGTTTACATTTGAAAAATTACTGCCATTCCTATAACATGATGCAGCTGATTGTAACTCAAATGCCTACATGGTAATTCCACAGTATGAATACTGCTCTTCTATAAGAAGAATAGGTCCAAGCCCTGGCTCCTCTAGAAGGTAAGAATATTGCAAGTTTAATAGGTCACCGATAACAATTAAAAGTAATTATTTGTCATTTTACAAAGGTGTATTTATTTTAAAAGACATCAAAATTGAAGATGCTGGATTGACAGCCCAGGAGACTGAGGGCTGCTACCTACCCAAAGGTATATTTAGGCTCCGAAGGATTAGATTTTCATTGGTAAATGTTGATTTCACTGAACACACACAAACCGATGAAAAAATATTTCCATCGATAACTGAAATTTACACATAGGCAAAGTAATAAAAATGCTGCTTGAGAACTTATTAGAGTTTGATTGAGGAATATTTACTTAGTATATTTTGACATGTGATACTGACGTGTGTTCTAATAAAGCTTTACCTTTTTTGAATCTTAGTGTCTATTGTCATTAAAGAATTATTGTCTGACCTCCTCATAATTTCCCATGATTGTGAAAGATTAAAATACATTTTTAAAAAATGCTTCAAACCCACAACTGTGAAAATTTAAATAGATTAAAATCTTTAAAAATGCTTAAAAATGAACAATGATATTTTGTGACAAAATTATCAAAAATTAAAACTCAAGTTCCATAAAGGTTTAATAGACCATGGCCCTTCTGTTGTGATAACATGGTAAAGAAGCCTTAATGCAGGTGGTCTCTTCTGAGACCCACCACCTCATTTCACACAGACCACAGAAGCCCCGATCCTGCACAGACTCATGCATGCGCTTAACTTTAAGCATGCGAGTAGTTTCAATACAACTTCTCACATGTGTAAAGTTAAGGACATGCCTGACTGGGGCCTAAGCCATCAGATAATACAGTTACTAGTATGATCTGGATTCAAACTGGTGACCTTAAAGTGAAAAGCTACATGTAATATATGGAGATATACCTATCTCATGGAACTGGAAGGGACCCTGAAAGGTCATTGAGTCCGGCCCCCTGTCTTCACTACCAGGACCAAGTACTGATTTTGCCCCAGATCCCTAAGTGGCCTCCTCAAGAACTGAACTCACAACCCTGGGTTTAGCAGGCTAATGCTCAAACCACTGAGCTATTGCTCCTCCCCTCCCTATCCATTATGATGAGCCATATGCATATCAGCTGTATACCTTTCGAGTAGTTAGACAAGAAGAAATGATAAAACATGACATGTATGTGGGACAGCGTTCTCACTGGTAAAGTTACTCATGCGTCATGGCTGCAAAAATAACTGCAAAGGCAAAATATGTCATGCTTTTTGGCATATGACAAAAACAATCCGTTTACTGCAGATAAGTAAGAGCTCATTTACAACCTCAGAGTTCTTTTCATCATCGATTTTTTCTGATACTCCAGATTTGCGAGAGCGGAGTTAAACCATTACGGTAATGCACCCTTACTGCAATGGCAGCTTGGTCCCAAGAGAACAGTGCCAGGAAGGGGGTTATTAGTGCCTAATGTGCTGGTGATTTGTGATATGGAGACCTGTCCACTCAAATCTCACCTGAGGACACCAGCTCATTCGCTGAGATAATCAAATAGTTGTGGGGAATGGGAAAGGGGAAGCTTTGGCCCAGGGTACTAGCACAGATGCTAATTTTTACACTCATAATCTTTAGTGACAAAGAAGTCTCTGCAGAACAGACAGAGGCCTCCTCACCCCGTCAGTTAGTACAATCTCACCTGCAAGACATTAACTGTAAATGGGTTTAACACACACACACACAGTAAGATGCATAATTCTAAATTTACAGATCTCAGCCCTTCATCCCTCTAAATATGACCCTGGTGGGATCTGACCGTACTTTGGACCAGGGAGTCTAGATAACGTACTTCAGACCTGATGCCGAAATCACTAAGCAATCACCTCAGGGTCACTGCAAGAAGTAAAAGATGATTAATGAAAGAAAATAGTGCGACGATTTAAAGAAAAACCTTTCTGCAACCCAAATGAAATACTGACGTTGAAGGCCAAATGCAGACCCATGTACTGTCTCTTTAAACCCTTAAAGTAATTAGTATAGTTCAATCACTACAACGAACAGTTCGTTTCTATGCAGGTAATGAGAGTCCATAACAATACTATTGACTTACCTACTGCAATATGGGAAGGATGCACGCAAGCATGGCCCTTTAATTAGATTCCTGAGACAGCACTGAGGATATTAAAATGAGGGCTGTTGATTCATCGCAGTTATTTCACACGATTAATTCAGAAAAATTAATTGTGATTAAAAAAATTAATCGCGATTAATCGCAGTTTTAATCACATTGTTAAACAGAATACCACTTGAAATTTATTAACTATTTTGGGATGTTTTTCTACATTTTCAAATATATTGATTTCAATTACCACACAGAATACAAAGTGTACATTGCTCACTTTATATTATTATTTTTATTACAAATATTTGCACTGTAAAAATAATAAAAGAAATAATATTGTTCAATTCACCTCATACAAGTACTGTAGTGCAATCTTTTTATCCTGAAAGTGCAACTTAGAAATGTAGATTGTTTTGGTTTTGAGTGCAGTTATGTAACAAAATAATGTAAAACTTTAGCACCTACAAGTCCACTCAGTCCTACTTCTTGTTCAGCCAATCGCTAAGACAAACAAGTTTGTTTACATTTACGGGAGATAATGCTGTCGGCTTCTTATTTACAATGTCACCTGAAAGTGAGAACAGGCATTCGCATGACACTTCTGTAGCCAGCATTGCAAGGTATTTACGTGCCACATATACAAAACATTCGTATGCCCCTTCATGGTTCGGCTACCATTCCAGAGGACATGCTTCCATGCTGATGACACTCGTTAAAACAATAATGCGTTAATTAAATTTTGACAGAACTCCTTGGGGGGGAGAATAGTATGTCTCCTGCTCTGTTTTACCCATATTCTGCCATGTTTTTCATATTATAGCAGTCTTGGATGATGACCCAGCACATGTTGTTCATTTTAAGAACACTTTCACTGCAGATTTGACATAACACAAAGAAGGTACCAATGTGAGATTTCTAAAGATAGCTACAGCACTCAACCCAAGGTTTAAGCATCTGAAGTTGCCTTCCAAAATCTGAGTGGGACAAGGTGTGAAGCATGCTTTCAGAAGTCTTAAAAGAGCAACACTCCGATGAAGAAACTCAGAACCCAAACCATCAAAAAAGAAGATCAACCTTCTGCTGGTGGCGATCTGACTCAGATGATGAAAATGAACATGCCTTGGTCTGCACTACTTTGTCATTATCAAGTAGAACCCATGATCATGGACACATGTCCTCCGGAATGGTGGTTGAAGCACGAAGGGACATATGAATCTTTAGCCCATCTGGCACGTAAATAACTTGCAATGCCAGCTACAACATCTGTTCTCACTTTCAGGTGACATTGTAAACAAGAAGCAGGCAGCATTATCTCCTGCAAATGTAAACAAACTTGTTTGTCTGAGTGACTGGCTGAACAAGAAGTAGGACTGAGCGGACTTGTAGGCTCTAAAGTTTTACATTGTTTTATTTTTGAATGCAGTTATTTTTTGTACATAATTCTACATTTGTAAGTTCAACTTTCATGTTAAAGAGATTGCACTACAGTACTTGTATGAGGCGAATTGAAAAATACTATTTCTTTTGTTTTTTACAGCGCAAATATGTGTCAATAAAAATAAATATAAAGTGAGCAGTGTACACTTTGTATTCTGTGTTGTAATTGAAATCAATATGTTTGAAAATGTAGAAAACATCCAAAAATATTTAAATAAATAGTATTCTATTATTGTTTAACAGTGCGATTAATCGCGATTTTTTTAATCGCTTGACAGCCCTAATTAAAACCTCTATTCAGCAAAGAGCTTGATGTACCAGAGAAAATGACATGAGTTAAGGAACCTCAGTCTGGTAACACTCTAGGTAAATGTAGGCAAAATCTAGTGGAACTAATAGATCAAAGATTAATAAAAGGAGCCAGCAGAGAAAGGAATACTGCTATGGGCTTTCTTTGTCACAAATTAATCATTTTAAATCAATGAGACGATGAACGCATTATGTTAAGAACCCCAGGGAGTCAATTGCAACTCCTTTCCATACAACTTCAAACAAACTAATCTCATTGCATATTTGCATAATACAGATACACTCATTAAAACACACTTTGCAAATGACGCTCTCTTCAGAGCCCGAGTCCAAAGAGAAGAGGTTATTCTGCCAAACCACTAGAGGAGACGGGTCACAACAGTCCAGGAAACAAATCTTTGTGTACTGAAATTTGCACAAATCAAAGGATGGCACTGGATCACAACGGTTACTTTTTGGGGAACTCTTCACAATGCTGTTAAAACATGCAGAGCCCCGTTTGACATACACTCAAATGTCATTATGGTAATTTCAAAAACACAGATTATTTTCTACCAGCCTTAATGTTTCTATTCTATCCTCCAAAATAAATAAAATAAATAAATAAATAAAAACAACTACACACAACTTTGATCCTTTCGCTTAGCCACCAGCTGGAACACGGCCCAGGCAAGTAGTGAATGAAAATTGTTACTGTCTAATAGCCTAAATGATATGAACTGGTGGTCTCAGCTCAGTTCCTCATCACAAACACCAGCATAATTAGCACTACTAGGCACCCTTGTTGGCAGTCTTGCCAAGGGTATGAAAGTATCCTCTCAATAAGAGTGGACTCCTCAAGGTTGGGATCCTCAGGGAGAGCATATTGGTGGGAGAACAAGTTAAATGCCCCTTCTCCCAGCTCTTCCATCTTGTGCCATCACAAGCATTAAAGAAAATCTCTTAAGCATTTCTTATGAAAGGCCCAGATATTGCAAACCTGCTTATTTTTACTACCACAACACACATAGGCGCCAGCTTCTTCATTTCCCTGGAGGTGCTCAACCCCCTCTCAGCCCCACGTCCCACCACACTCCAACCTTCCCCCAAGGCCCTACCCCTTCCTACCTCTGCTCTGCCCCTCCCCTGAGCGTGCCCTGTCCCCCACTCCTCCCCCTCCCCCCAGCTCCTCCTGCACACCACGGAACAGCTGATCATGGCGGGCAGGAGGTGCTGGCAGGGAGGGGAGGAGTTGATCAGTGGGGCCACTGGCAGGTGGGAGGCACTGGGGTGGAGAAGGGGGGAGCTAGCTAGCTGCCGATGGGTGCTAAGCACCCACTAATTTTTTTCTGTGGGTCCTCCAGCTCTCAAGCACCCACGAAGTCAGCACCTATGACGACACATCCCATTAGTAAAATTAAACTTGTTCTGCGAGCGCAGGACTGGGGCCTAGGAGGAAAGCACTTGACATGTGCCTCTATAATCCATTAGCCAGCCAGATCTGAAAGTGAGAACTAGAAATACTTCATGCCAAGTATAAACATCAGCTCATTAAAGAAAGGATGAATTAACCCTATTAAATGTGCTAGTGAAATAGACAAAAAAGCCAGAACTCTATGGACTCCATGCCCAAGTAAAGGGGAAATAAGAATCCTCCCCCGCCCCTTTCTATACCTGTCTGGGCACAGGAATAAGTGCACTGTGCACCTGCTTACTCTTCCTATGTCAGGAGATCAGGGAATGGGCAAAACCTAGGCTCCACTCCACCTACTCACAGGCCAGTGCAGCTCAGCCTTCTGGGGAAATATAGACCAGCAGCAAATTACTAACCCGTGAAACATGAAAGAATTGTGTCTGAGTCACGCTACCTCCCAAGGCTGTTTCTGAAGTGCAGCTCTCCTGCCACACCTTTGCTCAGGAGTGTGCCTAAACTAACCTCTAGTCCCAACTGTTTGGGTGAGGATTATTTTGTTAACCTGGCATCATTATACCGATTATCGTACATTCTGCCGGATGGCAACACTCAGAGCAACCCTGGTAATCCACAGACACGATCCCCCGCACCACCCATGTAATATACCGACATACGAGACAGCCCGAGTCATTGCCAGCACACAAAGAAACAAAGTTCAGGGTGCGCAAAAGTTACACGCCCTAAAAGTTACCACGGGAGACGCTAGATAAGACGGTGCTGCGTTTAATAATTTTGTTAAGCCATAAAACGACGCTGCGGCCCTGATCGTGCAGTGGGCCAACCCCAGCACTCATGTGGAGCCCTTTCGAAGTCAATGGGGACTTTTTCGTGAGTGCACATGCCCTATCCTGTGCAAATCAGCGCAGGATCGGGGCCTGGATCACTTGGAACTAGTGGACGGAACTATGCCAAACAGCATCACAACAGCAGCTGTGCTTAGCACTTTTCAAACATCCCATTTAAAACCTTCCCCCACTTCAACAAGTTTCCCAGGGGAAAAGAAGCGTCCTCTTGCTCAAACAAACTCTGAAAGGTGGTTTGTGTCATTAGTGGTTTCCTGCCTGCCGCTCTTTTGTTTTCTAAAGGGTATTTTCTACACCGGCTCAAAAGTTGTGGCTTTCAATTTATCACGTTCTCCACAAAGAGGGGGAACTCACAAACCATTGCAGCAGGTGCTAAGCTTGTCCTAAGAGGTAGTAAATCAGCATTTCATGATTATTTTTAAATGCCAGCTATCAGGCAGGGCAGACGGTAACAGATACAACTTCAGCTTTTGCAGCTCATCTCTTCACTCCCACTTCCGCAGTATCCACTTCCCTATAACACACTTCAAAGCTTCCTCTCCCCAGAACATGGCACAGCCATACTCTGTCCGCAGTAACTCGTTCCCTTCCCTATAACCCATGGGGGCAGGGAGCAGGACACTGCAACACAGTCACTGCAGCTGTCTCTCCCCTCCTTCCCCATCCTGATAGCCTTTGGAGACAGCCCTAGAGGCAGATTCAAGTCAACAATTACCCCCAAAACAGGGTCAGTCCTAAGGCAGCAGACACACTTGCATTATTGCAAACACCAGAGTAGTACAGAACCGAACTGGAACCGGATCACCCCTGCCAACTCCAAGGGCTTGAAGTTAAATAAAGTCCCAGGGAATATCAGCAGCTGAAACCTCCAGGCAAAGACAAAGTGGGGTAGGAATCAAAGAGTACTGAGAAGGGAATCCAAATGCAGTCAGAAGAATTCAAAGGGGGAATTTAGAGGGGGTAGATGAGATGAAATCAAAAGGCCCTGAACTGGGTGAGAGAAGGAATTTGGGCTGGAGGTTGCCATGGGGTGGTTGGGGAGTGTTAGGTTTGGAAGCAGACAGCAGAGGAGTTGCAGTGGGGCAGAGGGGGAATGTTGGGTAGGAAGAGGATTGCAATGGGGCAGAGTCATTGCAGTGAGGTAGAGGGGGAGTGTTTGGGTGGAGGGGAATGCTGGGTTGGTGGGGTGCAGTGAGGCAGGGGCAATACAGCAAGGACAGAGCACTGGGGGTGGGGGAGCCCCAGGGGCAGTGCAGGGGAGTGCAGTGGGGCAGAAGGGTTGCAGTGGGGCAAGAGGACAGAGCACTGGGGATGGGGGAGTCCCAGGGGGTTGTAAAGGGGGATGTAGTGGGGTTGCAGTAGGGCGTGAGGACAGAGCACTGGGGGTGGGGGAGCCCCAGGGGGCAGTGCAGGGGGGCAGAGGGGGAATGTTTGTGTGGGGGGGTTCAGTGAGGCAGAGGGGGAGTGTTTGGCTGGGAGGTGCAGGGGGGCAAGGGCAGGGGGGAATGTTTGGGTGGGGGGGCAGTGGGGTGTTTCGGTGGGGTGTGCAGTGGGGCAGGGGGATGGAGGGGGAGTGTTTGGGTGGAGGTGCAGTGGGTGCACAGGGGAAGGGTGGAGTGTTTGGGTGGGCAGGCAGGGGGTGCAGTGGGATGGAGGGGAAATGTTTGAGTGGGGGTGCAGTGGGGCGGAGAGGGAGTGTTTGGGGGTGCAGTGGGGCAAGGGGCACACAGGGGCAGGAGGAGTGTTTAAGTGGGGGGTGTAGTGGGGCAGGGGGTGCAGTGGGGGAGTGTTTCAGTGGGGGGTGCAGTGGGGCGGGGGGGTGTTTGGGTGGGGGTGCAGTGGGGCAGGGGGTGCAGTGGAGCAGTGAGGGAGTGTTTTGATGGGGGTGCAGTGGGGCAGGGGGTGCAGTGGGGGAGTGTTTGGGTGGGGAGTGCAGTGGGGGGTGCAGTGGGGCAGGGGGTGCAGTGGAGCATGGGGGAGTGTTTGGGTGGGGGTGCAGTGGGGCAGGTGGTGCAGTGGAGCATGGGGGAGTGTTTGGGCAGGGTTGTGCAGTGGGGCAAGGGGGAAGTGTTTGGGCAGGGGGGTGCAGTGGGGTGTGTTTGGGCAGGGGGTGCAGTGGAGCAGGGGGGAGTGTTTGGGCGGGGGGTGCAGTGGGGTGTGTTTGGGCGGGGGGGCGAAGTGGGGGAGGGGTGTGTTTGGGCAGGGGGGTGCAGTGGAGTGTGTTTGGGCGGGGGGTGCAGTGGAGCAGGGGGGAGTGTTTGGGTGGGGGTGCAGTGGGGTGTGTTTGGGCGGGGGGGTGCAGTGGAGCAGGGGTGTGTGTTTGGGCGGGGGTGTGCAGTAGAGTGTGTTTGGGCGGGGGTGCAGTGGAGCAGGGGGAGTGTTTGGGCGGGGGGTGCAGTGGGGTGTGTTTGGGCAGGGGTGCAGTGGGGTGTGTTTGGGCAGGGGGGGTGCAATGGGGCAGAGAGGAGTGTTTGGGTGGGGGGTGCAGTGAAGCAGGGGGGGGGTTTGGGCGGGGGGGTGCAGTGGGGCAGAGAGGAGTGTTTGGGCGGGGGTGTAGTGGGGTGTGTTTGGGCGGGGGGTGCAGTGGAGCAGGGGGGTGTTTGGGCGGGGGGGGTGCAGTGAGGCAGAGAGGAGTGTTTGGGCAGGGGGTGCAGTGGAGCAGGGGGGGGGTTTGGGCAGGGGGGGTGCAGTGGGGCAGAGAGTGTTTGGGCAGGGGGGTGCAGTGGAGTGTGTTTGGGAGGGGTGCAGAGGAGCAGGGGGGAGTGTTTGGGCAGGGAGTGCAGTGGGGTGTGATTGGGCGGGGGGTGAAGTGGGGGGTGCAATGGGGCAGGGGGTGCAGTTCAGCATGGGGGAGTGTTTGGGTGGGGGTGCAGTGGGGCAGGGGGAGTGTTTGGGCGGGGGGGTGCAGTGGGGTGTGTTTGGGCAGGGGGTGGAGTGGAGCAGGGGGGGTGTTTGGGCAGGGGGTGCAGTGGGGTGTGTTTGGGCGCGGGGTGCAGTGGAGCGGGGGGGTGTTTGGGCGGGGGGGTGCAGTGGGGCAGAGAGGAGTGTTTGGGCGGGGGGTGCAGTGGGGCAGAGAGGAGTGTTTGGGCGGGGGGTGCAGTGGGGTGTGTTTGGGCGGGGGGTGCAATGGGGGAGGGGGGTGTTTGGGCGGGGGGTGCAGTGGAGCGGGGGGGGGTGTAGTGGGGCAGAGAGGAGTGTTTGGGCGGGTAGTGCAATAGAGTGGGGGCCGCGTTCAGGGGAGCAGAGAGGGGTGTTTGGGCGGGGAGTGCAGTGGAGCGGGGGGGGGGTGTAGTGGGGCAGAGAGGAGGGTTTGGGCGGGGGGTGCAGTGGAGTGGGGGGGGTGCAGTGGAGCAGGGGGGGTGTTTGGGCGGGGGGGTGCAGTGGGGCAGAGAGGAGTGTTTGGGCGGGGTGCAGTGGGGCAGAGGAGTGTTTGGGCGGGGGGTGCAGGGGGGCAGAGAGGAGTGTTTGGGGGGGTGCAGTGGAGCAGAGAGGAGTGTTTGGGCGGGGGGTGCAGTGGAGCGGGGGGGGTGTTTGGGCGGGGGGGTGCAGTGGGGCAGAGAGGAGTGTTTGGGCGGGGGGTGCAGTGGAGCGGGGGGGGGGTTTGGGCGGGGGGTGCAGTGGAGCGGGGGGGTGTTTGGGCGGGGCGGTGCAGTGGGGCAGAGAGGAGTGTTTGGGCGGGGGGTGCAGTGGGGTGTGTTTGGGCGGGGGGTGCAATGGGGGAGGGGGGTGTTTGGGCGGGGGGTGCAGTGGAGCAGAGAGGAGTGTTTGGGCGGGGGGTGCAGTGGAGCGGGGGGGGGTGTAGTGGGGCAGAGAGGAGTGTTTGGGCGGGGGGTGCAGTGGAGCGGGGGGGGGTGTAGTGGGGCAGAGAGGAGTGTTTGGGCGGGGGGTGCAGTGGAGTGGGGGGGGGTGCAGTGGAGCAGAGAGGGGTGTTTGGGCGGGGAGTGCAGGGGGCGCACAGGGGGTCTCCCCAGCGCGCCCCGCCGCCGGGCGGCTCCGCGCACTCACCGACCCCGTACTTCTCCCGCTTGGTGGGGATCCAGCGGGCCATGCTGGCGGCGGGCGCTCCCCCGGCGGCTGCTCAACGCGGCAGCGGCAGCGGCAGCGGCCGCTCCCCTGCCCCCGGCCCCCGGCGCTGCTGTCTCGGGCTGGGCGCCCCGGGCTGCTCCGCCATGTTAGGGGCTCCGCTCCCGCCGCTGTGCAGCGAACTTCCCTGCAGCCCGGCAACTCCCCGCCTCGCCCGGCCCCAGCGGCTCTCCCCGCCCCGGGAGCGATCACCTGCTCCTCGCCCTCCCCTCCGCCCTGAGCGCCGGGCTCGTGTCCCCCTGGTGCCGCCCCGGGCTCGGATCTAGCACCCGCTTCCCCTGGGCTCGGATCTTACACCCCTACCTAGCTTTGGCTCGGATCTGGCATCCCCTTTCCCTGGGCACTACCCACCCAGCCAGCCCAAGCTCGGATCTAGCACCCTCTGACCCTGGGCTCGGATCTAGCACCCCTCACCCAGTCCGGGCTCGGATCTACACCCCCTTTCCTTAGGCTCGGAGCTACACCGCTCTCCCACTCTCCTCCGGGCACCTAATCAGATCTACACACATACCCCCTCCCCACCAGACTTGGGCAACTTTCCAGCAAGGCACAGATTTGTTTCTGACAAGCTCTGTTAACCCTGTGATGACCGCAGCCTGGATCTATTCCAGCAGCGGCTGTTGCTACTGAAGCGTTTTCCCCTCCTTATTCGTTTGCAAGATGTTGACCTGCAGTTGGGAAACGCGAGCCAAGCCACAGATCGGAGAATACGATTTTGAAAAAAGCAGAGGCCACTGGGGAAAGAGCCCCTTACCAGTCCCTCCTTTTACCCTACTCGGAGAAACAAAAGTCCATAGGGGGGAACGTTTCCAAGCATTAGCAGCGTTATTTAGTTGGTATTTTCATTAAATTAAAAGTCTCTTCAGTTGAACAGATATAAATAAAGCATTGCAATAAAACTATTACCAACAGTAGAAAAACAATTGCAAGAGCACATTTTTGCAGGAACAATAAAACTAGAATTATAGGCTCCCCTTGAAGTGAATGGCAAAACTCCTATTGACTTCAGCTAGGACAGGCTTGGGCCCTCCTATGAGCCAATTTCAAAGGCTCGACACATAGTTTATTTTTTACATTGCGTGTGGGCCCTGCTCCTGCACATGGATCTGTGCTGGTTTGAAACTTATGCCCCAAACCTGGATATCTGCTTCTGCTGAAAAAGGTCCACCATTTATTTGTAGTGTGGGAGAGGGAGTGGAGGGTTTCAAACAGACCCAAGAAACTCAGTCTCTTAAATAACATAAATGTGGACAATGGGAGACTATGGCACAACCACGCACATGGGCAATGGCTAGTGCGGATGTACCTTTATGGTGCATTTACGCTTGGAGCTGGGGGCGTGATTCCCAGCTCAAGGAGACATCCTGGCAATAACTCCCATCCAGCTAGCACTCAGCAGCGGGATAGGCTAGCTTCTCTGAATATGTGCCTATGGTCTTGCATGGGTATGTATGCCCAGCGGCTAGCCACTCCCACCACTACTCAGGTTATGCCTTGCATAATGGAGTCCTGGCCTTGAATGGGACCTGTACGTCCTACTGTAATAAATAATATATTGCCTCTTCTCCCAAGACATGGCTTATTCGCTGCTTGACAGAAGCTCAATTTCAAGCATAAAGAACCATTTTTATTATTACAGTCCTTGCTAACACTCTATGCTGTACTGTATCTTTAAATAAACCTGGTCCACTGTGTCAAAAATATGTAGCTCAAGGGTTTCTTACATGCACAGTAAGTTAGTCATCCTGTGGTGATGTGTTGCAAGGTTACACCCAGTTTCTTTTAGAAAAACCCAAGCCCTTCACTAAAAAGATGTCTTGCATTTGTTTCCAAGAGCTGCTCACAGTATTTTTATGATGGCCATACCTTTATTCGGACAAACACATCTAAAGCAATGAATGTCAGAGGCAGTGTGGTTTGACGCTTAGAGTTGGAACTGGTTGTGGTAACTCTTACCAGCAGCTCGGAGATGGAGTGTGTTTAATGACTGGCGCAAGAGACAAAGGTTTACATTACAGGAAAAAAAGATATGCAAGTCAGAACTAGTTAAATAGTTTATTCTTTATATAAACACCAACTCAGCTATGTGCTAGGTGGTTGACGTGTGGCATATGTAAGAAGACAATATCCTTGCCCCTAAAATCATATAGTTCCAGGCCCTAAAAGATTCATCAGACCAGATCCTCACAGAAGTGCAAAGCACCTTACAAGATAATGTCCATTACCATGGGATGTGAGCATCGTACGAAATTATGAGAATGGATGAAGATCAAGTGTGTAGAACACCTTTCCTTCTCCTACTGTACATAACTAATCTGAGCACGTAGAAGGGTTTTGCAAATCCTTGAACTCCATAAGATTCACCCATCCCACCTTAGGAAGCTTCATTTTGTAAAATACTTTGAGATTCTTTGCCAATGCGATCAGATGCTCAACCATGCTAGGTTTGGACTTGAAGCAGCTGACAAGAATGGGATAAGGGATCATAATAATAATGGTAACTCCAGATCTTTCTGCTGTCTGGTATTCAAAATGTCCCCTGATGTAATTTAGAGCAGCCTTCCCCACCCCCTGACATTCTCCCTTCTGAGAAAGAGCAATTGTCAATTGCTCCTGGAGGCCAGTCTTACTCTTGCTTTCCTGTGCTGGACCAAGAATCTGGCCAAAAGTGCTTGTAGCAGTGGACAATCTTGATCAATGCTTCAAGCTAACCATTCTTCTTGCTGATGCAGTGTGTTACATTTGAGTGAACATTCAACTCAGTTTCAATGCTCCTCCCTAGGATATCCTTAGATAGTGGATAATGTCTGTTTCTTTCTGAGTAAGGCGGCCCTGTTTCTTATCACACGGACTACACTTTTATCTTTGAAGTGACTTTCTGTACTGTCAGAGAACAGAAGAGGGAGGGAGAAATATTTTGTAGACAACAAGGGCTCCATTTTGAAAAGTGCTCGGTTCCCACAGTTGGGCTCAGCTTATCAAAAAAGGCACCAAACCAAGTGTCCAGATTTTCAGTATAGCTCAGCATTCTGGCTATATGCCTGGGTGCTGAGCTCTTTTGAAAGTCTGGCCCTTACTTAGGTGCTTAAGTGGGAGCTGATTTTTTTTTTAAATGACTCACGAAGTGTAGTATGTTCAACCCTCTACTGCTACCTAGCGTCATCGGTGTCAGGTAACTTTGGCTGTGTGCTGGTGTCAAACATTATAATGATGACAACTTTTTTCAAGGTGTTTAAGATTCTGCCCCTGTGTTCCAATGGGGGCAAGGAAAATGTTTGGCAGCAAGTGGAAAACCAAAAGCAAAACACAACTGGTGAATAAACAGTAACTAGCGTTGGTGTTTCTATTAGTGAAATAGGAAAAGTTGGTGAATTTTTCATTAAATGTAAGGATTCATCAGCATCCGTGCTGTACATAGTGAACAGTCTCAGATGGATCTCCTTCCTCTCAGTAAAGAGTCCTGTGGCACCTTATAGACTAACAGACATATTGGAACATAAGCTTTCGTGGGTGAATACCCACTTCGTCGGGTGCATGTAGTGGGTATTCATCCACGAAAGCTCATGCTCCAATACATCTGTTAGTCTATAAGGTGCCACAGGACTCTTTGCTGCTTTTACAGATCCAGACTAACACGGCTACCGCTCTGATACTTGACTTCCTCTAAGTGTGTGTTTTTGGCTTAGAAAAATGACTCTGTTCAAGTAACATCTTCACGCATTTGCTCCCTGTGGGTCTTTAGTCATATCTGCTCAATTTTTTTAAAGTTATATCACTGCTTAACCAAGATAGCTATGGAAGAGTGAGCTGGAGTCTATTCTCTCAACAGAACTGTAGGCTAAGTTCTGATTGAAGTTACACCAGACATGCATTTGGCCCACCTACACTAATTTAGCAATGTAGAAGGATGGTCTGGTGGTTGAGATACTGGATTGGGACTAAGGAGCTTTACATTCAGCTCCTGGTTCCCAGTGTGATCATAGCCCAAGGCACTTTAGAGTTTGATTTTAAGAGGTGTTGATCCTTTGTAACTCCCCTTAACCTCAACTAGCCCCTAATCTCTCTGTGTCTCAGTTCCCCACCTGTAAAACTGGGGATTAATAGTCTCTCTCTGTCTCCACAGGGGTGTTGTGAACATATATTCATTAATGGTTCTGAGCTACTCAGGCTCAGATCCTCAAAGGAATTTAGGTTCCTAACTTGCATTGATTTCAATCAAAGGTAGACCCAGATCCTCGAAGATATTGACACTCCTCAGTTACTATTGTGATGGGACCACATAAGTATCTAGATAATAGAATTTATATCACCTCTGAATATGGCCCAATGGTCCCCAAGAAAGACACTTACCTAGCTTAATACGAAGCACCCTTTCCAGGCAGATTTTCAAAGTTTCTGTGCAACTTTAATTTTTCTTGCTTTCTTTTTTTTTTTTGCTGAGGGGAAATTTTATAATCATTGTCTTCCAGGAACAAGAAGATACTCTCTGCAGGAGCAAAACTGTTCTTTTCCTGTGAATCACTGAGCTAAAGGGCAGATAGTAAATGTTGTGGGCAGTATGTCAGATCTCCATTACCTGGATGTTTGATTGCAGGGCTGGAACTCATTGCCTGCAAGATAACCCGGCTACGAAGGAGACAGGGAGACATGGGTTTTACTCCCAGCTCAGTCATTGACTTGCTTTGCAACTATGGACAATTCACTGCCCCTCATGGGCCTGGGGACAATGATACCTACTTGTATTGTACAGATACCAAGGTATTGTACAGAGAGTTCATTCCAAGGATTGGGATATTGTAAAACTGTGGGTTTAGACAAGGGCAGTGGTTGGCTTCAACGGTTCAAAATGTTTAGAAATGTGCTGCTCTTTCCAATAGAAATTAAAAGCTAAAAAAGCACATACATTTCCAGCGTGTATGAAAAGGCAATTTTTTTATTACTTATATTTAAAAAAAAATCAGACTAACAACTATTATGATGTTAGTCTGATTTTTTTTAAATATAAATCATAAAAAGTAAAGGTTGAATTTTGTGTGGATTTACTTCCCAGGCAATTACATTGTAGTCAATCCTAGTCAGTGAAGAATGTGGCCAACTATTTCTGTTGCCTTTTCATACGCGCTGGAAATTTACGTGCTTTTTTAGCTTTTAATTTCTATTCGAAAGAGCAGCACATTTCTAAACATTTTGAACCGTTGAAGCCAACCGCTGCCCTCGTTTAAACCCATAATTTTACAATATCCCAATCCTTGGAAAGAACTCCCTGTACAATACCTTGGAATGCCTCTATAACACGATCTCCCTTGAGCTAATCCACTGTTGTAGTTTAACCAAAAGGCGGAAGGAGTGTGATTCTAGTGCCCCACTCTGTTAGAATTAAGAACTACAAATGCTAAAGAATAAATACCTTCCATTGTTTGCAGTGTTGTTGCAACCCTGTTGGTCTCCCAGGGTATTAGAGAGGTGAAGTAGAGCTCTGTGTAGCTCAGAAGCTTGTCTCTTTCACTAAGGGTACGTCCATACTACCCGCCCGGGTCGGCGGGTAGCGATCGACTTCTCGGAGTTCGATATATCGCGTCTCATCTAGACGCGATATATCGAACTCCGAACGCGCTCCCGTCGACTCCGGAACTCCACCACTGCAAACGGTGGTGGCGGAGTCGACAGGGGAGCCGCGGACTTCGATCCCGCGCCGTGAGGACGGGTAAGTACTTCGAACTAAGGTACTTCGAGTTCAGTTACGCTATTTGCGTAGCTGAACTTGCGTACCTTAGTTCGAACCCCCCCCCAGTGTAGACCAGGCCTAACAGAAGTTGGTCCAATAAAAGATGTTGTCTCGCTAAAGACCCAGCTTGTCTCGCTAAAGAATAAACACAACTGCCGTCTTTCCTTCCTGTCTAACCTGACAGCAAGATACTAATACTGTGTACAGAATATTCCTTATATTTCACTATTTACCTATCTCCTCCTAGGGTGACCAGATAACAAGTGTGAAAAATCCAGACTTTTGGGGGGGTGGGTGGGTATAGTTGCCCATATAACACGAAGCCCCTTGCAGTCTGTACTTTAAGAGGACAATTGGCAGTGTCGTGGCTTCTTTAAGGAGCACTGGCTGGTAGCAGCTCTCCTCCCAAAAGGCTGTCATGATGGTAAGGATTGTTTGTACTTAGTAGTTCCCTCTGGCCCCATAATCCCTGTATCCTCGTAACCCCATGCTATGGCAAGGGGTGTTATAGGAGTTGCTACACTAGCCCTAAGCATCCTGGGGATTCCTCCATGCCAAGGAAATACTCAGGCAGCTGGTGAAGATGGTTTTTAGCCTGATTTTTATTGCCAAAGTGGTACAAAGCAGACAGAAAAGCGACCAGGATCTAGCCCACGAGATCTTTCCTCTGAGGATTTCAAAGTTCTTCCCAAACATTAAAGACAAGTTCATATTATTATACCCATTATACAGACAGGTAAACTGGGCCATAGAAAGGTTAATTGTGATCAGGAGGCTAGCAGAACAGAGCTGGACATTGTCAATCTAAATGGATTCTCCTGTCTCTCCTCTTTTCCATCTGCATCCTTGGTTTTTGGAGATTTGGTCAGAGGTTTATGGAAGCCTTATCAGCAGCTCCAACAATAACCACAAGTTTGACATCATTGTGCAAGACCTAGTAGTTATAATGGTAAAGGATCCAAAACAAGAGAGAATAAGGATGGTTTTATGGCTAAGGCATGGGACTGGGACTCTAGAGACCTGGGTTTAGTTCCTCAATCTACCACAAGCTTCTTATGTGACCTTGGGAGAGACATTTGACCACTCAGTTCCTCATCTGTAAAATGGGTATAAATAATGCTTCCTTTGTCTGCCTTGTGGATTTAGGGTCAGGGGTTGTCTCTTATTCTGTGCTAGTAGAGCACCTAGCACAGTAAGGTCAGATCAAACTCCAGTTTACAGGCTGGGAGCACTGTATGTCTCACTGTAAATGTAGAGCATAATAAGCATTCTGTGTGGCAGAGCTTGGCTATCCTTTCATTGGAGGGGGTAACGGCACTATGAAATGGCCATGGTCAAAAGAATAACATGGACATCAGATGCTAGGAATTAATATGATATCAGCTATGTCTCAGTGTTCTACAATTAGAGTCTGAAAAGGAATCTTACCAGGAAAGCGATGAAGCTCTAATACTTGAGTCATTTAATGTTGGCACAGCTCTAAGGAATATACCGCAAACTGCAAACTGCACTGGCAGGGCAAGGAATGGTCTAGATGATCTAACAGCTCTTTTAAATCTCTGGTTGCGTTGATTCTAGCGTATGGAATCCACTTATTAAAGCTACCAGCTGAACCTGCCTTAATTTTAATACACGGGCTGCCATTTTGAAGGTTCACAGGTCTTTGACGGTGAAGGCCAGGAGCTGACTTAGGCCAGACAATGTGGCGATAGAGATAATAATAAAAAGCTAACACAGTGCAATATACAAACACACCTGTGCAAAATGAATGTTAGAAACCAGTGTTTCAACATGTTCTACCTGTACATATTTGCTTTATATAATAATACTTAGCTCATATCTGTGGATCTCCAAGCACTTTACAAAGGTGGATAGGTATTGTTACATCCATTTCACGGGTCATTTTACTACCCCGTGACAGAAATCTACAATTATATAATAATGCTACTTTATACTGAACCTCACTGGAAACACAAGTGCTAATTTCTCTCTCCAGTAAGCTGCTAAAACATAGGCACCATGCATTATCAAAGTGCTACAGAGATGTTTCTCTAGTGCGATTTAGCTCCCACTTACATTATGTTTCAGGCAATATTGTCTTTTGGTATCATCCATTTAAAGAAACACATGATTTCACAGTTAATTTAGAACCATCCCAGATGCTGTTAAATCATTTAGTGGCCTGTTGCCTCTACTGAAATGTTAAATTAGCACTAAAGATTACGGTCAAACATATCCAATGGAAACCTAGTCGGCCAGATCCTGAGCTGGTGTACATCAGCGTAGCTCTATTGGAGTCAATGGCGCCCCCCTGTTTTATACCAGCTGAGGATGTATTTACCTTTCATTCGGTCTTTTTCCACAATTTCCACAGCTATTAATCTTTCATTCTACCAGGGCCTGACTCCTTCAAAGCCCAGCTTCTCCCCATATCTGATCCCAGTCTTTTGGACCACAAGTTATCTGAAGCAGGGATTGCTGTGTGTTTCCTTAGTGCCCAACACAGTGCTACCATCATATAATACTAAATAATAATCCCGAGCACCGAGTGGTAAGGTTGAACTCAAAACATAGAAGGGTTGGAGCAGCAGATACAAGGCTTGTCTTTACCTCGTTGTTAGCTGGAGTTACCTCCAAAACAATAAAAACATCTATGATTCTATCATAGAGGATGATTTAGTTGGTGTTGGTCCTGCTTTGAGCAGAGGGTTGGACTAGATACCTCCTGAGGTCCCTTCCAACCCTGATATTCTATGATTCTAATACTGAACCACCACAGAGCCATTGTATTAGCAGCACAGAGTAGCTGCAACCCCACTGGATTACTAGCTTGAGCACTGGCAGCACTTGAGTTTTGCCCCACACTCCCACCTGGGTCAGCCAGCTCAAGTTTAAAGTACAGCCTAAGGCAAACTAGAGATTTGCGTGTGTGGACAGGAGCTGGGTTAGGGGCAACACTTGAGTTATATCTCGAGTTAAAACTTCAGTGAATACAAACCCACAGCCCGTATCATCTAGCTCCCAATGGATCCATGGAATGAAGAGACCCATTGATTGTGTCCCAGTTCTGCATGTGGGGCCTGATCTAAAGCTCACTGAAGTCTACGGGAAGAATCCCATTGACTTCAACAGGCTTTGAATCAGACCCTTAATGCTCCCTTATGCATGGAGGTAGGGGAATATACTTCTGGGATCTTTTCCAAGGCAGGCAGTGGTATTACATCCTACAGGTTAAAGCCCCTTTGTTCATAGGGATATCCAGGGTTTGGCCTAGTCTGAATCCCCTCTTGCTTTTCTTAGTTGCCATAGTATGAAAATCTCATTGGATTGGGATGGCTAGGTTCTCATAGAAATGGATTTCCCATCTCTCCCTTTAGTAACTCGGTACTGGAGATTGTGTGTTCACAGAAGATTTGCAAGGATGCCAGCATCCAAAGCATATTTTGCAAGGTTTTCCTGGCATATCTGCTCCCATAGATGTTGTTTTCTTGGACAGAGGAAACCGACATATCTATTTCCTCAGTAATAATTTAGTGGGTTTGCGGTCTTCTGATTTCATAAGTATGCTTTCTTTGATCACAAAAAAGCCCTGGTGTCTTATTTTTTATGAAGAAATTATTTTTGTTCATAGAAATATTTGACACTTTGGGATGGAAAAATCAGAAAGCTCATAGAGATAAATATTGTCTTTGCAGTTAGCTGTTTAAAGCTCTCAATCATTTACCCTCCAAATGGTTATCTGATCCCATTTTTTAAACGACAACATTTTGCCTAGCTGCTCTCCTTATTGCCTGTGGGGAGTGCATCTATGCTTAACTTATCTATCCATGTATCTAGCTCTCATCTGTGTATATAGCATATGGATCTATCTAGATCTCACTGGTATATATAGCTCTAGCTAGCTCTTACCTCTCTGCCCAGCTCTAACCTGTGCCTATAGATCTAGCTAGAACTGGAAAGGAACCTGACAGGTGTTTGGGGATTTTTAAGAGCAAGTTGGATAATGATGGAGATTCCACAACCTCCCTAGACAATTTATTCCAGTGCTTAACCACCCTAACAGTTAGGAAGTTTTTTGTAATGTCCAACCTAAACTTCCCTTGCTGCAAATTTGATCTCACCTGCATAGATAGATCGAGGGATCTATGTAAACCTAATAGTATTTGTATAGTGCCAAGATGTCTGGGTGTATGGGGTGCCCAGGGAGGGGTAGTACCTCTGATGGGGGGACTTGTCGTACCCCTTCGGGGGTAGTCCGTCCACTTTGGTCCCCACCTGTCACTCAGCTCTCACCTGTGGCTCCAAGTAGCTGCAGCATGCGCAGTGGCCACACCCTGGGCAATGGCTTTGACAGGCTGGCCAAACCAGGTGAGTGTAACTGATGGGACTCAAACCCTCAGTGAATTAGGGATATGCCTACCCGCATGCGACGTCAGCTCCGGCGGACTGGGCAAAAGAGATCACTATGATCCAACGGCCAAGAAGGTGGTTCTGCAACACTTTGTGAAAGCGAAGGGCTTGACGAGGCACAAAAGACGTCAAGGCCATCCACTGCAACCAAAGAAGTTACCAGTTGTGACGATTTTTCGTACCATTGGTGTTTGGCTTCTAAGGTCGAGAGAGTGGGATTGCTCCCGTGCAACGGCTCTACCACTTAAAAAGCTTTCACGCACAGGTCCTGTGCAAATCATCAAACATCATCATACCACCCAAGTCCCGTGGCGATGGAGGAGAGGCAAAGCGACAGGTGGAGGTTACCACTGGGAGTCGTAGTCCCAATCCTGCACGCAGGCGGCCTGTGGATAGGTGGTCATCCAGCTCTGTACTTGGGGCAGCAGAGATGCCCGCAGGGGCGGCTCCAGGCCCCAGCACGCCAAGCGCGTGCTTGGGGCGGCATGCCGCAGGGGGCGCTCTGCCGGTCGCCGGGAGGGCGGCAGGCAGCCAGGCAGCCAGCCTTCGGCGGCACGCCTGCGGGAGGTCCACTGGAGCCGCGGGACCGGTGACCGGCAGAACGCCCCCCGCGGCATGCCGCCGTGCTTGGGGCAGCGAAATGTCTAGAGCTGCCCCTGGTTGCCCGGCAGCATTCCAGGCGTCTGAGCAGCCCTCTTTAGGACAGCACTGCTCACCCTAGTAAGGGAGGGGCCTAGAAAAGGTGGCCTAAAAATTATCTTCCCTTCAACAGCTGGCCAGCAAGCCGCGGCTGGCAGTTTAACCCAATCTGCAGCTGAAACCAAAAGAAAAATTTGAGAAAATTTACCATTGGAGTATGGAATGTTCGTACCCTCATGGATCGAGAAGCTGTTGCAAGACCTGAGAGAAGGACAGCTCTCATTGCTCGAGAACTAGCCCACTACAACATCAATATAGCCGCATTAAGCGAAACAAGATTGCCTGGGGAAGGTCTCTTGAGTGAACCAGGAAGTGGTTACACCTTCTTCTGGAAGGGTAAGACTGAGACAGAGGACAGAATACATGGAGTTGGTCTGGCAATAAAAACCTCATTGATGCATCAACTCCCAGACTTTCCAGTGGGTATCAATGAAAGATTGCTGAAACTACGCTTCCCACTAAATGCCAAACGTCATGCCACCATCATTAGTGCATATGCACCCACTCTATCATGCTCTGACAACTCAAAGGAACAATTCTATGAAGATCTCGACAGACTGATCAAGGCCACACCTGTAATAGACAAACTACTCCTACTTGGAGATTTCAACGCCCGAGTCGGGGCTGACAACGAGAACTGGAAAGGAGTAACCGGGCCACATGGTGTAGGCAAAATGAACAGCAATGGACTACTCCTTTTGAGCCTTTGTTCTGAAAATGACCTGACCATTACCAACACTCTGTTTCGACAAGCGGATAAATACAAAACAACGTGGATGCACCCTAGGTCCAAACAGTGGCATCTGATAGATTATGCCATTGTCAGAAGGTGAGACATCCGAGACGTAATGATCACCAGAGTAATGCGAGGCACAGAGTGCTGGACAGACCACAGATTAGTCAGGATGTTTCTCCAACTTTACATCGCTCCCTCTCGGCACAAACGCCCTAAGCATGTGCGACCTACTTTCAACATAGCCAAACTGAAGGATGCTCAATGTTTCAACAACTTTCAGAAGAGTCTTGATGACAAACTGACATCCCACGGACAACTGATCGGTACTGCAACTGAAAAGTGGGACCAGTTCAAGCAGATGGTGACTGACACAGCAATAACATCTCTTGGACCAAAGAAAAGAACACATCAGGATTGGTTTGATGAGAACCAAGAAGAAATATGCTCAGCTCTGGAAGTAAAGAGAAAAGCCTTTAATCGAATGGCAGAATGATCCCTCCTCAGTCTCCAAACGGGGCCATTTCAAGTACTTTCAGAGCAAAACACAGAAAGACCTCCGTCAGATACAAGACAACTGGTGGGAGAGCAAAGCCAAAGAAATCGAGCACTATGCTGAGACCCACAACTCAAAGATATTCTTCAGTGCTATTAAGACTGTCTATGGACCTTCTAAACTAAGGACCACCCCACTGCTCTCATCAGACAACACAACGCTGATTAAAGATAAAGAAGGCATCAACAAAAGATGGCAAGAACACTTTAGCAACCTTCTCAATAGACCATCAACCGTGAATAATAACGTCCTCAATGAAATTCCACAACAACCTGCTCTGAAAGATCTTGACTCTTTGCCCACTATAGATGAAATTAAGAAAGCTGTTAGCCAGATGAGTTCAGGAAAAGCTCCTGGAAAAGATGGGATACCAGCAGAGATATACAAAGCAGCAGGTCCAGCAGCACTAGCAGCGTTACACAGCGTGATCATCAGCATCTGGGAGGATGAAAACATACCACAGGACCTCCATGACGCTACTATTGTCTCTCTTTTCAAGAACAAAGGCAGCAAAGCAGAATGTGGAAATTATAGAGGCATATCCCTTCTCTCCGTTGGAGGGAAAATCATCGCCCGCATCATCTTGAACTGCCTAATAGCCAGTATTTCCAAGGCAAATCTACCTGAAAGTCAATGTGGTTTTCGACCTGGCCGGAGCACAGTCGACATGGTGTTTGCTGTCAGACAAATACAAGAGAAGTGCATTGAACAGAACATGCACCTGTATGCTGTCTTCATAGATCTGACAAAGGCGTTTGATATCGTCAACAGGGAAGCCCTTTGGACTATTCTAACATGACTTGGCTGCCCAAGAAAATTTGTCTAGATTATACGCCTTTTTCATGACAGCATGACAGGCAAAGTATTGTTGGATGGAGCCACATCTGCCCCCTTCAGCATCACCAACGGCGTGAAACAAGGATGTGTTCTCGCTCCTGTCTTATTTAACCTGTTCTTCGCATGCGTCCTCAACCATGCAATGAAGGATCTGGATCGAGGTATATATTTGAAATACCGGCACGATGGTTCACTTTTTGACCTCCGTCGCCTGAATGCAAAGACTAAGACAGTGCAGAAACTCCTTCTTGAGGCACTCTTTGCCGACGACTGTGCCCTCATGCTCACACTGAAAATGATCTTCAGCACATTGTCAACAATTTTGCTGAGGCCTCGCAACTCTTCGGACTAACTATCAGCCTCGGAAAGACAGAAGTTCTCCATCAACCTGTACCTGGATCAAATGCTTCTGTCCCAAGTATCTCCATTGATGGCACTCAGTTTAAAGTAGTGGAGAACTTTAAATACCTGGGTAGTGTCATATCCAGTGATGGATCCCTGGATAATGAGATCAACGCACAAATATCCAAAGCAAGCCAGGCACTTGGCTATCTGTGTGTCAAAGTTTTAAACCACCACAACATCCGGATGTCAACAAAACTGCTTGTGTACAGAGCTGCTGTTCTTTCATCTCTTTTGTACGGGTGTGAAACATGGACACTATATAGGCATCACATCAAACAGCTCGAAACATTTCACATGCATTGCCTCCGCAACATCATGAAGATCCGCTGGCAAGACAAAGTGCCCAATCTTGAGGTCCTTGAGAGAGCCCAGATGACAAGCATCGAAATGATGATCATGAAGTCACAGCTACATTGGATCGGTCATGTCAGCCGCATAGATGCCAACAGAATCCCCCGCCAGCTTCTCTATGGTGAGCTCTTCCAGGGCATCCGGCATATAGGTCGTCCACGAAAATGTTACAAGGACACCATTGTTGCAATCCTATACATAGTTATGGCTCTGTATGGCCAATTGTCGGTCCACAGCCATCTTGTTCTGCTAAAAGGACAAGGCAGCCTCCATCTTGGACCAGGTTCTTGTTCCACAGGAGAGGGCAGAGACCTAATTCTGCCCAGCAACACCGTGGTGTCGTGTGCAACCCTGAGGTGTGGTGTGCAACATTCTAGTGTTGTGTGCATTTTCTAGTGTTGTGTGCTCTTTTCTGCCTGGTCATCTAGGGGTCAGGCTAGTGCCTTGTGCAGAGATGCCAGTGTGTCGTGTGCAGATCCTGTTGGCGTGGGGGGCAACAGTTCAGAGCCTGAAGGGTGTAGGAGCCAGGGACCAATCAGATGCTGACACGAGTGAGTGAGACCCTTCGAATAAAACTAGGTTTCCCCCCAAAATTTTTGTGGAGTGTTCGCGTGTCAGCTGAAGGGCCTGATCAACCTTTCAGCCAGGGTCTCCTCCCAGTATAGCTAGCTCGTGTCGTGTCGTTTTGGATTCGTTATCGCTTTGGATTTATCGTTTTGGATCTATTTCCATCAGCTCGTCATGCTTCTGGTGTCTGCTCTGCTGGTCAGCTGCGCCTGGAGTGCGGTATTTGCTTTCTAATTTCTGACAGTTTGCTTACCTAGCTTCCCCTTTTTTCCCCCTTCCTAACTCGGTACCAAGTGTGTATACAGTATATGAGAGTTGAATTATTGAGCTCATAATTGCACAGTTGTTTAGTTTGTATAGTTGTTCTGAGTTTTAGTAGATAGTTAACTATAGACTGTTTTAAGTTGTGTGAGTTACTGCTCTGTCTTTGTCTGGAGTGCTTGGTGCTAGGTGCTGTCTCCACCTGAGGATTAGCTGACCAAGGGGTTTCTGTCCCCGCAGTCTGTGTGAGTGGAACCTGCACAATCGCAGCCGCACCACACTCTGGGTAAATCCCTTAGTGTGAAAGCAAGGGCAGTTGAGGCAGTGGCCTGTGGGTCTCTTTTCTGTGTTGCACCGGGCACCGCTCTGACGAACCCGATTTCCATCTTGTGTAATTGGTGTGTCTGCCTACTCAGTGTGAAGCAGTAAGCAGTATAGATTTGTATTGTTAATGATTTTTGGGTGTGTCTGTATTGTTTAATAACATCCCAGCTAAGAATTGCCCCCTCCTCGGCTAACATTGTAACTATCCCCCCAATAAACGCAGCCAGTTGGCTTTAAACTTGATTCTGGTCCAGCCTGGTTTTTCCTCTCCCAATACCAAAGCTGATCGAACTGCAATCGGTTTCGGACAACCATCAAAGCCAATCTGCAGTATAGCAGTATCAAATCCAGGGACCTTGAGGATGCCGCCAGCAACAGAACACAGTGGCATGCAACAGTCAGAAATACCTGCATTGCCTTTGAGGAAGACCGCTGCCGGCGTCTACAAGAGGCATGCGAACAACATCACAGAGCATCAGCAGCGCACAACCCACTGACTGCGAACTTCCCATGCACCATCTGCAGCCAAATGTGCACCTCTAGAATTGGCTTGTATAGCCATCAGAGGGCACACCATGAGACCAACAATAGATGATTTGCTCAGATTTGTCATCATCGGATCGATGGACTACCAAGAAGAAGTGCCAAGATAGTTACACATTCATTTGCATTGGGATTTTATAGCAGGAAGAGAAAACAGGCATTTAATGACAACACTCATTTTCCCCTAGGTCATATCATTTAAACAGCAATCCCCAAAAAATCACAGATGTCTTCCCACCAATTATACTAGGAGATCACCCCACTGACCATTTGGACACAGGTTCTTTCTGGATAGGTGATCTTTTCTTTAAGGGAATCTATTTTTAGAAGTTTGTTGATGCCAAAGGCAGTTTATATCAACCAAACCTCCCATAAAACAGCATTCTGCCAATAAAAGAATAGCAAAACAATGGCTGGACATTTGTGCACCCTATTATTCTAAGAGTTTCTCTTTACGTGATAAAAGAAGTTGCCAGTGTCTGATTCTTAAGTCCCCAAGATTGTCTATTGTGGATCACAAGAAGGAAGGGTCCTTCCTCTAAGTCCATTGATGGCAGAGTACGTGCTTAAGTTTTGGTGTCCTAAGCAGACCTACACAACAAAGAGCTGTTACAGTGAAGGGAAACTTTAACAATAGCTAGGTGAAATTCACTGCAACACTACAGTTGGCTGACAAATAGTGGTCACGAGACACAAAGGAAGAAGTCTAAAAGAGGCATCTGGTTTGCAATTTCTAGCCCTTTAATATCTTGATTCCAAGGCATTCTTCATACCATAAAGGCCCTGATCCTGTGAGTTCCTGATCACCTCCTGGGGGGACTGAGAACACTCAACATTCATTAAGTGGAGTCTCCAAACTGTCTTGATTTCACACATATTTTCTTTTATTTTTCTAAATATAATGATACAGGCTTTCTTAGTTACTACATTCCATGCAAAATACATTATACATACGAGTTTAGCTGTTGCCATTTTGATTTTTCACATGAAAAAAATCAACTTTAACTATTTATTATTTTTTTATTAGTGGATTCTAGATCTTAAATTATTAGTCATTTGACAATAGTACCTGGAGATCCTGACTGGGATCATAGCCCATTTTGCATAATAATCAACCAGAAGGATGTATTATAGAGAGCCTAAGTGACTTGTTGCCCTAGGAGGACACACAAAGTCTGTAGCACATCTAGGAACTGAAGTCAGTGTTCCTAAGTCCCAGGCTAGTGCCTTAACCACAAGACCATCCTTTCTCTCTCTGTGCTTTTTTCTTTTTTTTTTTTAAAGTGTAACCATCAAATCTTGTTTCATACCATTGAGTTCCTAGCTAAAGTTTCCACAACAGTTCTCTCTCAGATAGTGTTTTCTTCAAAAACAACAATCTGTTTTTCGAAAACATAGATATATCTTGAATTCAGATTTAGACTTTTACGGCTTACAGTTTGCATTTTCTTAACTTCTGTTCTCTCTTTTCTTCTCCTCTCCCTCCCGGTGGTATTTTGAGTCATTTTCTTTGATGGTATTATTTAATGGGGGTTGGTAATTTAAACCCAGATTTATCCTGTGGCTGGTGCTAATCTTTTCACCATAAAATACAGCTTTAGTTCGCTACAGTAAACTTGAAACATAACTCTTACAGGCAGTGATGTATCTAGAATAAAGAAGGAAATATGAGCAGAGGTATACAATTTTGCTATGGAATTCAACTCGATAAGATATGGTGTGTTAGTCTTGCAGCATTGTACAGTATCACACATAAAAAACAATTTGCGCTCTTGCTCATAGAAAATTCAGCATCTGCCCAGCTCTGGGAAAGGACAGACATCTGTTTTAGGTAAACCAAGGACCTACACCACCAAATGTGAAATGTACTGCAATCCAGTCTTTTGATTTACACACAATAGCAAGTGTAGATATGGCAAGTTCACAGAGCAATAGTTTAGTAGCTGAAGTATAACTAATGACCCGTGTAACCTACAATGCATCACATTATGCCTTATAAAGGTGCCGGCCTCTTGGGATTATATTTCAGAGTTTCCTGTGTGTCCCTGCTTTGATAGAAGGAAACAATGCAGTGGAAGAAACCAGCAGTACCTTTGTGCAAACCTGCAGCCCTATTGCACAGCTCACTGACACAAGGATTAAGAGGAATGGATGTTCATTGGTTTCTTGTTTTATTTATATATGGGAGAGATTGCTTCTTAAGGACATAAAATACCTCTTTGAACAGGACTGGAGAGAAAGCTCTCACTAATGTGCATTGCGTGGGGAAACTGAGGAACTCATTCTAAAGATGGAATTGTGGTCAAATAAAGACAATAAAGTGAGCAGGGGGGAAGGTGTTTTTAAAAAAAGTTTAAAATTTAGTTATTTTGGGGAAAATTTTAAAAAGCATCCAAGTAACTGAAGAGCCAAAATCCTATTTTCAAAAGTGACTTAGGCACCCAAGGCAAGGTTTTAAAAAGGTGTTTAGGTACCTAAAGATGCTGATAGTCACAATGCGATTTTCAAAAGTGAGTAGGCACCTAACTCCCATTGAAATCATGTATCTTTAGGCATCTAAATACTTACAGATAATCTGTCCCTTATGAGCCTAAGTCTCCCTGCAAGTCAATGGGACGTAAACGCTTAAGCCACTTAGATACTTTTGAAAATGTTACCCTTTGTCTAACTAAATCAATGACACTGAAGAACAATTGCAGAGTACTGTGTTATTTTCACATATTATTACTACATTAATATAGTTTCATGTTTATATAAACAAAATGCAAGGCTGTGTGTCATGCAACAGACCCATTCGTCCCCTGAGCTGTTGCCATCTTGACTGAAGTGGCAAAAAAGAAAGATTTTCAAAGGGATTTGGATGATCAGTTCACCATATGAATGGGTATTAGGCTTCCACATCCCCAAGTGGCTTTGAAAATCTCAGGCTTCAAAGTATATCAGAAATAAATGCCTGATCTGTAGCTTTTGCTCAGGAAACTAGAATCCGATCATCAAAGGTATTTAGGCTCCTAACTTCCAATGAGTTCAATGGAAGGACTGGGCCTTAGTCATGACTTAACTGAGTAGTCACATCAAGTTTAATGGGATTACTCATATGAGTAAGGGCTTCAAGGATCAGGCGGCAAAATCTACCCAATATGTTTAAAAAAAAAAAGAGCTTTCAAGGTTTCTAAAGAATAACAAGGCTGATTCACCATTGAATTAATCTATTTTATGTGGGTATAACTGTCATCTTCAATGACAATATAGATATAACATGGTGGTGAATAGGACACATTGGTTTTGGTAGAGTTTTGTCCCTCTTCCTCAACAGACATCCTAGAAATGAATGGTAGTCATCATTACTTACTTTAGGGAGGTAGGTAGGGGTTTCCAGCTCTGACTAGAGGAGTTGGAATCCAATTCTCTTTTATTTGATTGGAATTGGGAGTCCAGACTCTTAAGACAACTTTGAACAACTCAGCTTTGGGGTATTTTACCTCAGATGAACAGGTTCTGAATGATTAATTTGTTGGCACTAGCCTTTTGAACAGCTTTATATTTCCATTCATGAGTTGATTACAATTTAAAGCTTCACATTTTTTTCCCTCTCCACATCAGGGAAAGAGCTCAGAAACTTCATCTCTGACCTGTGCTGTACCCAGATGACAAGCTCTCTCCTTATTCAAGCACAACTTCCATCAATGCAAACTAAAGCTCCAATCCTGCAATTAGATCTGTATGCAGGGCACAAGCATCAGTGTTAGTTTTGCCTGAGGAAGGAATGCAGGATGCAACCCAGTATTGTTAACTCTTACAAGAGACTTCCATATCTTTTCTGCTGCAAATCCCAGCAGAATACACCCCATTACTCATTTGCACTAATTCGGTGTCATAAAGCTGATGCCTTACTCCCATAAGCCCCAAACGCCAATATTACTGAAATGAGACAAAGTGAGAAATCAACCTCCCAAGTGCTAGACAGCTCAAAGAGCTCACTTCTAAAATCCCTTTTAAAATTCACTCAAGTCCATTTACTGCTGCCACATACAATGACAAAGGTTCCCCTGGGCCAACAGCAAATCTAGCATTTCATCTTATGAAACAGGTACTGCTGAAAGCCTGACTTACTATTATTAATATTAGTATCCTACTGAAGGGGCCAGATCCTCCACTTGTATAAAATTGGCATAACTCCACTGAATCTCCTTCTTCGCTATTTACATTTAATGGATCAAATCCTGGTCTTACCATCCTCTGATTCTTAAAGGTAAACCCACATTTGGAGAGGAAGAATGGTCTAGGGTTAGCATGGCCTTGCAAAATGTTATTTTATGAGCAATTTCTTTGAGCTGGGATTAAAATATAGTTAATCATCCTTAATAATCAGGGTAAAGGATATTGTAGGGCCTGGAACAGGACTCAAGAATTGTGATATCCCATTCCATGCTCTAAAAACCAGATTTCATTTCCCCACTAGATGTGTAAAGGTAAAAGTCTGCTTTGATTGAAACTTGGTGCAATCTTAAGAAAGATCACATATACAGTCTAAAGAAAGACAATTGTAATGGTTTCCAGGTTTATTCAGGCTCTGTTTCCAGTTACTATTGTTCTAAGTGGCCGTAGCAACTGCTAGTTGGGATAGGGTCTTTTCCCCTGATTATTAGTCTATGGCGAGCTGGTTGGTCACATGGCTCTGCTTCCTAGTTTCCAATTGCTAAGGTGTATCAAAACCACATTAACTCATTTTCTAATATTACTTTTCCATGTAAGCAACTGTTGTAGCAGCCCGAGGGATTTGTACAACCGTGAATGGAAGGACTGGTGTTCTGCATGATTCTGAATGGGAGAGGTGGTGTCTAAAACACAGGGTCCATATTAAATTACAGTTCACACTGTGAAAATGCTTGGGAACCCCTGTCCTATCTTACTGAATAACTAGAGTGCAGATAAATGTCTGGTAGCAATTTATCATGGATAAAATAATATTGAGTAGCAACTTATTAGGGGACTTATTATTTTATATCATCCTCCATTAGTTCATTCACTATGGGAAATTAAACTGGTTTTATAATGAGTGAGGTATAATAGAGCTTGGTTAACAAGGGTTATTCTTCCATCAGGAAATTAATGCTGCTGTTGTGTCATACTTCACCCAGCTCTAGAGACATTTGATTGCAAAGGAATAGAAAGTATAATGATTATTAATTACAGAAGTATTCTGTATGCACAAAATGTGAAATAGCAAAGAGGCCAGTGATGGAAGTTAGCTTTAATATCTACAAATAAACGAAGAAAATTATTCTGCAAGCACCCGATAAAAGAATATGGATAAAATCCTGCTCCTATTGAAGTTAACAGGAGTTTTGCCATTGACTTTATAGGGCCAGAATGTCACCTTAGGCCTGCTACATTCAAAGGCCCCAATTCATCTTTGGTGTGACCCTAGGTTAACTTGGTCCTGGACTTGACGACTTCTCAAGGTTCCTTCCAGCTCTACATTTCTAGGATTCTGTGACTGACTCCATTTCAGTGGCATTCCACTAGTGATAAATTTGGCTCCAAAGCTGTAGTTTGGCAGCTTAGACCCACAATCTACTCGTTTACCCTAGTACACATGTGTAGTCACTCTACTAAACGGAGTTATTCCAGATTCACACCCACGTAACAGAGCAGAATTTAGCCCTTAGTTGGCTGGATGGAAGTCAATGTTCAACACAGTTTACTTAGGGTCAGATTCTTTACTGAAGAATGGGGCTGCATGGGCATGTGAGCCGGTGCTGTTTCCAACCTGCTCTAAACCAGAGTTGATAAACTGTATAGGGTCAAAAATTCACCCCTTTCTGTCTTTAATAACAATAACATAATGTAACAATCAGATCAGTCCAGTGTTAGCCGCTCCTCAGGCTCCTCTCTCTGCGTTGTTCTGCCCACATTCTAGATCCTCTCTTTCATGAGAGAGCCACTCCCAGCTCCCTTATATCTGGCTGATGTAAGGAGGCATCTGCCTCCGTGAGACAGCAAAATTCATCTAATGTTCTCTGGCAGAATAAACACTGCTAACAGCACAGTGCATTTTAGGCAAATGCTGCCAGTCTGTAAAAGAGCTCACCTTGGAAAAGCCATTTAGTCTACCCAGATATAGCCCCTCAAATTTGCACCTAAATTCAAACTGTCCTGTCTTCCGATTGTAACACTACCACCCTGTAACATGGATTGAGACTCAGGAGAACTGGGTTCTATTCTTGACCATGTCACTTCATCTCATTATGCCTCAGTCTTTAATAAGGCGCTTAGGGATAATGGACGGATGACAAATGGGAATGAGGATATGGAGGTAGATATTACCACATCTGAGGTAGAAGCCAAACTCGAACAGCTTAATGGGACAAAATCGGAGGGCCCATATAATCTTCATCCAAGAATATTAAAGGAACTGGCACATGAAATTGCAAGCCCATTAGCAAGAATTTTTAATTAATTGGTAAACTCAGGGGTTGTACCATACGACTGGAGAATTGCTAACATAGTTCCTATTTTTAAGAAAGGGAAAAAAAGTGATCTGAGTAACTATAGGCCTGTTAGTTTGACATCTGTAGTATGTAAGGTCTTGGAAAAATTTTTGAAGGAGAAAGTAGTTAAGGACATTGAGGTCAATGATAATTGGGACAAATTACAACATGGTTTTACAAAAGGTAGATCGTGCCAAACCAACCTGATCTTCTTATTTGAGAAGGTAACAGATTTTTTAGACAAAGGAAACACAGTGGATGTAATTTACCTCAATTTCAGTAAGACATTTGACACGGTTCCACATGGGGAATTATTAGTTAAATTGGAAAAGATGGGGATCAATATGAAAATTGAAAGGTGGATAAGGAACTGGTTAAAGGGGAGACTACAACGGGTCATACTGAAGGGTGAACTGTCAGGCTGGAAGGAGGTTATTAGTGGAGTTCCTCAGAGATCAGTTTTGGGACCAATCTTATTTAACCTTTTTATTACTGACCTTGGCACAAAAGCGGGAATGTGCTAATAAAGTTTGCGGATGACACAAAGCTGGGAGGTATTGCTAACACAGAGAAGGACCAGGATATCATACAGGAAGATCTGGATGACCTTGTAAACTGGAGTAATAGTAATAGGATGAAATTCAATAGTGAAAAGTGCAAGGTCATGCATTTAGGGATTAATAATAAGAATTTTAGTTATAAATTGGGGACACATCAGTTGGAAGTAACAGAGGAGGAGAAGGACCTCAGAGTATTGGTTGATCACAGGATGACTATGAGCTGCCAATGTGATATGGCCGTTAAAAAAGCTAATGCAGTTTTAGAATGCATCAGGCAAGGTATTTCCAGCAAAGATAAGGAGGTGTTAGTACCGTTATATAAGGCACTGGTGAGACCTCATCTGGAATAGTGTGTGCAGTTCTGGTCTCCCATGTTTAAGAAGGTTGAATTCAAACTGGAACAGGTTCAGAGACGGGCTACTAGGATGATCCGAGGAATGGAAAACCTGTCTTATGAAAGGAGACTCAAAGAGCTTGGCTTGTTTAGCCTAACCAAAAGAAGGTTGAGGGGGCATATGCTTGCTCTTTATAAATATATCAGAGGGATTAATATTAGGTAGGGAGAGGAATTATTTAAGCTTAGTACCAATGTGGACACAAGAACAAATGGGTATAAACTGGACACTAGGAAGTTTAGACTTGAAATTAGACGAAGGTTTCTAACCAATAGAGGAGTGAAGTTCTGGAACAGCCTTCCAAGGGGAGTAGTGGGGGCAAAAGACATATCTGGCTTTAAGACTAAGCTTGATATGTTTATGGAAGGGATGGTATGATGGGATAGCCTAATTCTGGCAATTAATTTTGGCAACTGATCTTTGATTATCAGCAGGTCAGACTAGATGATCATAATGGTCCCTTCTGACCTTAAAGTCTATGAGTCTATGAGTTTCCCTTCCATCCTTTGTGCATCTTGACTATTTAGACTGTAGCTCTTTGAGTCATGGACTATCCTTTATTATACAGCACCTAGCACAATGGGGCTCCTGTACCTCTGTAATAAAAATCACCAAAAGGCAGCTTGTAGGATCCATAGTCACACTTTTTGTTCAAATGATACCAGCTTTCTCTGCTCTCATTATATCTTATGAAAGAATTAAAAATAGGAAGCAGTGGCAGATGTCTTCATTAAGAATCACTGGATACTGGCAGAGTGCATATTAGTGGGACCCCCTCTTGCAATGCCTGTGGTGCCCGTCCATCAAAGCTGAGTCTGGAATATTGACTTTTATATTTAACGTACCTTTTACATGTTGAATGCTAGAAGAGCCTGTTCCGAAAGCATCCTCACTAGGGGAGTAACGTGGTCAGATTTAATCAATATTTCTAAGGCTGGAAATGAACCTCTACTCATTCTTAGCAACCATTTGTAGATGTCACAGTTGCATTGAGTGGATTGCAATCAATAATTCCTTTTTTTTTAAGCCACTCCCTTTCTCCCCTCCCCTGGGAAATCTCCATTACAGATTTCCATCGTCAAATATCCGATCCTGGCAGTTATGACATTTGAGAGCAGATTACACCTGTTAAGTCAGAAGTCCCCAAACTGTGAGACATGCCCCCCCTAGGGGGGCAGAGAGGACTGTTGGGGGGTGGTGAAGCAGGCCCAGACAAGCCCCCATGGGGGTGGGGAGGGAGTGCCACCCAGTCCCATCCCATCCCCAGCTATGCTCTGGCCCACCCCCAGCCACAGCCTCAGGTCCTGGCTCCGCATCTGGCTGCCGGCACCCACCGTGGCCTGGCTGCAGCTCCACTCCCACCCCCAGCTAGGGTGACAAGATGTCCCAATTTTATAGGGACAGTCACAATTTTGGGGTCTTTTTCTTATATAGGCTCCTATTACCTCCCACCACCTGTCCCGATTTTTCACATTTGCTGTCTGGTCACCCTACCCCCAGTCTCAGTTCCTGGCCACAGCTCTCTTGAGCGCGGAAAAATCCTATTGTGTAAAAATGGAGGTTTGTATTGGAGAGAGGAAATATGATTCAAGGGAAGTAATGACTAATACATGAAAAGTCTAAGATGAGACTTGCTAAAACACAGGAGTCCAGGGAAGGCATTGGGTAGGAATTTGATCTTAAAGTTAGACAGTCCAAGCCTGCAATCCTCATGCAGGAATGGGAATTTTGCCTAGATAAGAGTCTGTGGATGGTTGGTCCCAGTGGCTTAAATATACTTTATTCAAAGCACTTCCACGAGGCTGTTTCATCAGCCAAAGTTTAGCAGAGCTAGCTATTGCACGTTGTACACCCTAGGTGTCACTCTAAGATCAACAAGGAAAACAAAAGACTTTCCATGCTCACTGAGAACATTCTCATCTTAGGAGGACCAAAATCCTCTACACTGCAGAGAGCAAACTCCTCCCTGGACCATTTTATGGCAAGTATCAGAGGGGTAGCCGTGTTAGTCTGGTTCTGCCATTTTATGGCAGAGGCACTGTGCCACTGATGGTCCTTAAAACCAAAAGGCCAGATCCTCAGCTGGTGTACATCAACAGAGCTCCATTTTAAAATCAATGGGGCTGTGCCAAATTGCAGGAGCTGAGGATGTGGCCCACAGAATAGCGAGTTGCTGCAAAGAGATGCTTCACAGAGGGCCAGGGCTTCCTCTAAACCTTCTGCAGCAAAGATGAACAAAAACATTTCACTCGCTTTTAATGAAGTTATTTGGTCTTTCTGTTATACACGATTTACTGCCTCCTCAGTCGGAGATAGAGACAGACCATGCTGTGTCATTTTCTGCAGCCTTTTACTATTCAAGCTGTGTGAAAACAATCAGTGTAATTTCACACGGTTGGAAGAGCTTTTAATACAGAGAGCATCACCTACTAAACCATGATCTATACGGGCCTGGTTCTCTGCTGCTTTACACTTTGGGTCATTTAGAGTTGTGCAAACTGGGCTGTGAAACACAACTAAATGAGACTATTTTTTAAATCTATAATTAGTGGACCAAACTCTGCAAAATAGAAGGCCAGATTCTCAGAGGGCAAGCAACAGAGCTCCACTGACTTCAGATCCTCAGCTGATGTAAATCAGCCTAGCACTGGACTAACACTCTCCCGTCTTGAATCTTTTTTAGGGTGGCACATTTAAATCTAGACACACCAATTAATGGCCTGATTACTGTTTAATTTGGTGGCTAAATTCCTCCTGATTTCAACTAGAGCAGGATGGGGCCCCCTGGATCAAATCCCCTAGCTCAGCATAGTGCTGCAGTGTAACGCAGGCGGTTCTATGTTTCCCTTAGCTTCATCCAGCCCTGAGTAGTCTCCAAGTACCATGTCCATACAATATTTATTTCAGCATTGCAGGGAAGGGGCAAACTGCTGAGGAGGCACATGATCAGCCTGCCTGGGTGGGGGAGCTTTTAGCTCTTTCCTTTAAGGTTGAAGAGGAAAATTCACAGGACCTGATTCACCACTCAGTTGTTCCAGCTTTTTTGCCTGTGTGCCCCCATTGGGGTTAAAGCCACAATGAATCACATCTACAGCCAAGGAAACACTGATAAGTTACAATCAGGCAGTAGAGAGGGACATAATCTATTAGGAAATGGAAAGTGATGGAAGCCCCCATCATTTGAGACAATCAGCACCGTGGCTAGAGTATGTGCAGTAAGGAATAATTCTGCATTGGGTGAGGCACCCAGTCCTGAGAGGGGCTGAGCAATTCTTGCAACTACTCCCATTGCAATCAACAAGTTTGATCTGCCCCACTCACTTATTCTCATGTTATAAGGAGGAACATCATGGAGAACTATACAGTTGCTAGTGTAAGGGAAAGGAGAATCAACTGCAAAAAGGAGTTGAGGATGCTCAGCATGTTCAAAGTTTGGGCACTTGATGTAGGACCAGATCCTCAGCTGATGCAAACTCTTCAAGTCACCGGAGCTATGCTGATTTACACCATTTGAGGCTCTGAGCCCCATTGCCCATATTACAGTCCTTTCTCCCATCACTGAGTAATGAGTATGAGCCTTAAATTGCTATAATTCTCTGAACCTCCTGTCATAAACAGATAGTTAAGGGTTAATGTCTCTTTTACCTGTAAAGGGTTAAGAAGCTCAGTAAACCTGGCTGACACCTGACCAGAGGACCAACAGGGGGACAAGATACTTTCAAATCTTGGTGGAGGGAATTCTTTGTTTTGTGCCCTTTGTTTTGGGGGTCGTTCATTCTCGGGACTGAGAGGGACCAGACATCAATCCAGGCTCTCCAAATCTTTCTGAATCAGTCTTATGTTTCAAACTTGTAAGTAGCACAGGCAAGGCGGGTTAGTCTTATGTTTGTTTTCTCAACCTGTAAATGTTCCTTTTTGCTGGAAGGATTTTTACCTCTGTTTGCTGTAACTTTGAACCTGAGGCTAGAGGGGGTTTTCTCTGGGCTATATAAATCTAAGTACCCTGTAAAGTATTTTCCATCCTGATTTTACAGAGATGATTTTTACCTTTCTTTTTCTTTAATTAAAAGCTTTCTTTTTTAAGAACCTGATTGATTTTTCTTTGTTTTAAGATCCAGGGAATTGGGTCTGGACTCACCAGGAGTTGGTGGGGAAAAGGAGGGGGGGATGGTTAATTTCTCCTTGTGTTAAGATCCAAGGGGTTTGGATCTGTGTTCCCCAGGGAAGGTTTTGGGGGGACAGAAAGTGTGCCAGACACTGATTTCTGGCTGGTGGCAGCGTTACCAGATCTAAGCTAGTAATTAAGCTTAGAAGGGTCCATGCAGGTCCCCACATCTGTACCCTAAAGTTCAGAGTGGGGGAGGAAACCTTGACACCTCCTCTCCCTGTGAGGAGAGACAAAAACAACCAAATAAGGAAATGCAGGAGACCCGGCAGACAGGGTCCATTTCAGAGTCTGCTTCTGAAAGGCTGCTTCCGCTCTAATTACTGCTGCTTTGGCACGATCGCTTTTCTGAGATGAAAAGTGCATTGTCTCAGTCATCATAACCTTCAAGCAGTCACACTTCCATCCCACAAGAGCATCCTCTGTCCTTTACTTTCCTTCATCCCTCACCTGCAGAACTAGCATTTCGGGGATCAAGAGAATGAGTTCTAAACTAATTCAAAGTCTCTAGGCCAGAGCCTCAGCTGGTGTAAATTTGGCCTGGAAGCAGTTAGACTTTTTCTGAATTGATTTTTAGGGAGTGGTGGAGGAGGAGTGATGCTTTTGTTCCTTGATTTTTTTTTAAGTGCAGGGTCCATGATTTCTCTTTTGAAGAAGCATGAGGTATTTGTAGCTGTGGTGTTTTTTGTTATTGTTGTTTTAAATCTAGTATTTGCTTTTAGGTCACATCTCAAAATTCTGCTGAAGAATCTATTACTGAATCTTGTGGTTACGAGATAAAGAAGGTGCTCAGGATACAGAGCCAGATCCTCATCTGGTGTAAATCAGTGTGGCTACAAAGTTTAATGTTAGCGAACAATTTTATCCACTGCAGTCAGTAGAGTTGTGCTGACTCACAGACAAGGGTGTGGCCAGATATGTTTTTTAACTATTCAGTTAGGGAGAGGTTTAAGATTCTTGCAGGATCTATGTGGAAAATCACGACTACAAGGCTTCTGATTTTCATGTTCCAGGGTAGAGTAAATTAGTTTTGCTCTTAGAAGTCCCCAATGTGGCTGCTCCCGGTTGCCCTTGCAACAAGGGTGTCATTTAAAGTTGTATCTGTTTGTGGATGCTGCCAGGAATTGCACTCTTGCTATGGACTGACACTTGATGGCAGTAGAGCTCATACAGCTGGCTACAAACATAACAGATGAATCAGCACCAGTATGAATATTCACTCAAGATGACAAACAATGTCACCTAGGTCTGTTTGCCTTATACTAGAGTTAACATCACTCAGTAAGTTTTGAAGCCTGGCTCTGCGAGTATATAGTGTGACAGACCGAGACCAGTGGGATATAGGAGTCTGGCAGAGGGCAAATATACTGGTCACTGGATGACTAGTTTTCTGTTCCCTGAGTGACCAGAGCAGGGGCTGCACTAGAGTAATCAGGAACCTGCTAGAACCAGTTAAGGCAGACAGGCTGATTAGATCACCTGCAGCCAATCAAGGCAGGCTAATCAGGCCACCTGGGTTTAAAAAGGAGCTCACTGCAGTTTGTGGTGTGGGTGTGAGGAGCTGGGAGCAAGAGGTGCAAGGAGCTGAGAGGCAGAGGGTGTGCTGCTGGAGGACTAAGGAGTACAAGCATTATCAGACACCAGGAGGAAGGTCCTGTGGTGAGGATAAAGAAGGTGTTTGGAGGAGGCCATGAGGAAGTAGCTCAGGGAGTTGTAGCTGTCATGCAGCTGTTACAGGAGGCACTATAGACAGCTGCAATACACAGGGCCCTGGGATGGAACCTGGAGTAGAGGGCAGGCCCAGGTTCCCCCCAAACCTCCCAACTCCTGATCAGACACAGGAGGAGTTGACCCACTCTGGTGGAACCCATAGTCTGGAAGATCAATGAGGTGAGCAAATCTGCCAATAAGTGCAGGACTTACCAAGGTAGAGGAGGAACTTTGTCACAACTGGTTGTAAAATCCTGTATGAAATCGTATCTGTTCCTTTTGCTTTCCCTTACAAGTCTAACATTTTATTTGAAGTCTAAATGGGGCTTGGAATTCTAGTGACATAGGACATAGTTCTTGCTGTTTTATTTATATATAGGTCCAAAAGTACAGTGGGCACACGGCCTCTGCCCTGCTATGATCATTGACCCAATCTTGCAAACAGCCCTGTAGAGGTGGACCCTCATGCCAATATGGAGCCCTATTGATTTCAGTGGGGTGCCTCATGCTGGGCAGAGTCAGGGCCATAATCATGTAAATGGTGCTACTAAATCTACAATAGAGGCCCAGTCCTACAACCAGTGAGGTTAATGTGAGATTTGCCATCAGCTTCAGTTCAAACCCAAGCCCTTGGTTGTATATTATGAACAAAACAACAGTTAACAAAAACTCCCCCAAAGAAAGATTACGTGCATTTTGGTGCATTAGAGCATTTCTTTTAATAAGGCCACATCTTAGTGAAGTAATAAACAATGAGCTGCTTTGAGAAAACTTTAGGTTCTTGCTACTTGAAACAAACAGAGCTGGGTGATTTTTGGATAGCTCCGGAGTGCAGAGTGAACGCACAGTTTTACAAGATTTATAACTGGTGCTGTAGTTCCCAATATATGTTTGTACATTTAAAAAAAAATCAAAACACCACACTCCTGGAACCAGTGAAGACCTTGCAGAACCACACCAACAAGTAATCAATAGGGACGCATCTGGTATTGACTATCACCTGCCTAGTAAAGCAACACTAGCACTGCCAGTTAGCAGAGAAAAGAGATCCAAACACCCTCTCTGGTTTTTAACACTTCAGCAACTACTGCACTAAATGTAAAAAGCTGCTGTCTTCCATGACCAGCAGCTTAGAGAGAGTATTAACAATGGCAAGGAACTTCAACAGCTCACACAAGCTCAATGGTATTTTTGCAAAATGGATTCAGCAGTGCCATAGCACAGTGTGTCTGATGACTATACAAAATGACTAAAAATCATAGTTGTTCTATATAGTACTGAAAACTCTGGCTAACCCTCTTTGTATACAGCTGAACAAAGGATCCTTTTTGCTCAGTGACACAGCATCAGTACCCCTGCAAAAGTTTGACTAAGTGGAGCAATCACTAACTAAACTGGGGGTTAATCAGATGGATTGGTGATACGCCTTATAAAGAGCATCCCTTAGTTGGATAGACCAATGACCATTCCAGCATTTATGTCACAGTTTGGGGAAGCATGAATTTCTGGGTAAAGTTCTCTCCAGCAATCTGTATATGGGGAGACTGAACAGAGCAGCTATAGCTACTGCACTGTGCAAGTCCTACGTAAAACCTCACTGCAGTAGAGACTGCAGCAAATGGGCTGGACGTGGCCTGTTAAAGATGCAGTACATCATTTCTGCCCTTCAGACATACCTCATCCCCTTTGCTGCAGTGCTGTCGACAAACAGCAAGCTTAACCCTTCGGAGCAAACTTCAACACTGAGTTGGAAAAGAAAACAGACATCATCTGACGCAATGTCTAAGCTGAAACCACTGGGACATGTGGGGGCTGGGTAGATTCAGGATTCTTTTATGTTTCAAAGCAAAATAGTTTCCATAGATAAGGCCAGGAGATATTTCATTCGGCAGCTTCTCAGCTAGGAAGTGCTTGCTGCAGAGAGAAGTTTTTGTCAGCTTGCCAGCATGGCAGTCTAGACTCCTGGATCCTCCTGCTTCAAAGAGCTGGTACAATGCAGACATGACAGTGCGAGCTTCACCCAACCCACCAGTGTTTAGACTGTAAGCTTTTTGGGACCCAGGCTGTCTTCATTACTATACATGTGTTCCTTTTCCACCACACTGGGGCCCTGATTGGGATCTCTCATTGCCAGAATTCTCTCCCACTGACTGAGGACTTCTGAACATTTACTGGCCCTACACCTCCCTCCAATCACAGCCCCACAGTTAGGACATGAGGGAGCATGGACAATGTTTGGCAGCTCAGCTACTCTTGGCTGCCTGGTGGCTCCACAGGGAGCTGTTGCAGGCAGTGCAAGTTAGAGCAGCCCCAGGAGCCAGTCCAGAATTTGGTAGGAGCTAAGCAGGGCCAGCTCCAGGCACCAGCGCAGGAAGCAGGTGCTTGGGGTGGCCAATGGAAAGAGGCAGCACGTCTGGGTCTTCGGCAGCGGGTCCCTCAGTCCCTCTCGGAGGGAGGGACCAGCTGACGAATTGCCACCAAAGAATGAAACGGCGCAGTAGAACTGCCGCCTATCGCGGCTTTATCTTTTTTTTCCCCCCCTTCGCCGCTTGGGGTGGCAAAAAAGCTGTAGCCGGCCCTGGAGCTAAGCCACCTTTGTCTCCTCCCCTTCCTGAGAGGTGCAGCACAGGATCTGGCCTTCAGCCTTTACCTGGGTGCATTCTGGGAGAGGCCTATGGTGTTTATTAGCTGCTGAATGGGTAGCTGTGCCATGCAGACAGAATTGCTACTGCCTTGATTGCAGTAACATATCAAATAACATATCAAATTATTTCCTGAAGCAATTAAAATATATAAAAGAGAGAGGGGTCAAAACAGGGTTGCAGACACAAGCAAGAGGGACCCTTTAGGCATAAGCAGACACAAGAACATAATGGGGTGCAGACATTATTTTGTATTCACACTGGAATCTGAACCTGTGGGTAAGGAAAAATGAATGCAAGCCCTCTATTCAGTTTCTCCATCTGTGCCTTTGCTAGATGACCCAAGGATCTCATTGCAGGCAAATCCTTGTCTGTCTACTAGTTTGAGCAGGGAACTGGGATTAGGCCTTTAGGGATTTATGACTGGGGAGGGAAAAATGAAAAGGAAGCACATCTGACACCTTAGAGCATGGAAATGGAGCATAAACAAGGAGGCGAGCACTTTGCATTCATAGACTCTTATTTTAAAAGGTAGAGGTGGAGGCCAAGCAGCAAAGTCCACATCTAGGTCGAGCTCCAAAAATCTCTCAAAGACAGAGGATGTTTGCATGACGGTTTTTGTTCCAGCCCACTGTGGACTTAGTGATCAGAATGGATATTTTGGGCCAGATTAGATTTTGACGGAACTTTGCTGATTTTCAGCAGCTCAGGCCCCTGTCTTGATTTAGAGGGGGAAGCAGGGGATTCCTCCAGGATCCCTGAGTTTTCATCTTCCTTTATCCCTTTCTCAAAGGCTCAACATCTCGGGGGCTTTCCCTCTGATGAAGAGGGTTGGACAAGCCTAGACCACAGAAGGCTTTCTTCCCACCATCCATTCTGTTTCCACAATACTCCCAACCTATGCTAGCTATGGGTACTCCGTTTGAGACCCCTTAATTTGGGGGGTCATAAATCCCAGAGGCTAAGGCCACTATTTTCAAAGGTGGCTTCTAATTTGGGGTAATTCCATTCCTAAGCAGCCAACTGGAGACACCCTGAGCCTGATCTTTAGAAGCACCCATCATTCAGCACTGGCTGAGTAGAACAGGATGTAGCCCCTCCTAAAAATCACATATAGTGGTCAGAGCAAGGGACCTGTGAGTCTGAACTCATGGGTTCCATTCTTAGCTCTTGGAATGTAGATTAGTAGTTATGAAAGCCCCCCCCCCCCCGCCTGCTCATCTCAAGTTGGGCAATCACAATCAGAGTCTATTGTTGGAAATTTTGACCTTTAGTCATTTCCAAGTCTTTAGCCACAAACCTAGAATATACTGTGCAGTCATCTTTTCAAGCTGCAAAATGTGATTGGCTTTCCAAGCTTGTTTCTCAGGAACTCTTACTTACATTTACAATCCTTAACTAAAGTTCAGGTGCCATGATTTGTGGTGGCACATCAACTGGAAAGTCTGTTAATCCCCCGTATGAGATTAGGTGCCATGTCAAAGAAGGATGATGCACAGATGTTCTGACCAAGACCAGTGAATCTAAGGCATAGTTAATTTAAAGTGTTTTAAATCAGGCTAGCAAGAAACCCCAAAGACAGTGGCATTATAGAAAGGTTCCAGCTATCTTCACTACTTGGTCACAGACAAAATTATTTGCCTGCCATAACTTTTGCTGGTAATTTATTGTAGATTCTGTACACCACCCCCTTAGCTTCTGATATGCGAGGGGCATTTTCTCACTTATGGTCATCAAAAATGCAGACAAATTGCATGATATTACATTATTGGATTCAAAGTGTTCAGGAATAGATTAACTAACGATAAAGAGTGGAGATGGGTCTACGGTGCACAGAATCCATGGAATATATTGGAGGACTGGTAACAGAAGGGGAGAATCTCAAGTAGGGGGCAAAACACTGCCCCCTTTCTTGAGTGGAGAGGGTCCTATGGAATGGGAGCTATTGGGATTCTGCTGCACAAGGGGAGGAGCAGGATTTATGGAGGCCATGCGGGGGTAAGCACACATGGTACAGAGCCCAGCTCCATGGGGGAGGTGTAGGAGCAGGAGCATTCCTTGCTTCATGGATCTTCCTGTCTTTCCCTCCGTCCACTTAGTGGCTTCTGTATGTTTTCCCTGGAAAGTGAAGATGCAAATGTAGCACAGGTATACCTACCCATGCCATCTTTAATCTAGCTAGTATGAGTAACTATAGAGCAAAGACTGGGCGATGTGAGCTTGTACAAGTCCATCGGGGATCCTGGTACATACTCTGGCCCCTGCTACTGCACCCTACCTGTGCTACCTAGATGAAAGCCAGCATGGGTATGCCTACTTATGCTAGGATCACATCTTCCCCTTGCAATGTAGGCATGTCCTTAGAAGTGCCATTAGGCTAGAGTATAATATGCCTCCTAGGAGAGAGGATTCTTTTCTCTCATGAAGAACCCAAGTCAAGTTACTTGGTACAGATGGGGAAAACTGACAAACCTCGGGGCTAAGTGACTTGCCCAAGGCTCCAGAGGAAGTCTGTGTCGGAGCTTGGCATACAACTCAGGAGTACATGGTTGCTAGTCATCCACTCAAACACTCCAATCCCTGATATCGCTCCAGCCTGGTACATGAGCAACACCCTGATTGGCTGAGCCATTGACATCATAAGTTGGAGAGAAGAGGAGGTTATTTTTAGTAGATTAAAGGGTTTTTTGGCTTGCCGATATAGCTTTGATACTTAAGGACAATCAACTTGCCGTTATCTACCCCTGCACAAGTATGTCATGTTTTGCTGTCATTGTTCATTGCTATAAGCCTCACAGACACTGACTGTTCTGCTACCGATATTCAAAAACAGGTTAGATAAGATGACCTTGGGAAAGATACCTCAGTAAATCTTGTTAGCATTTATCCATACAAAACATCTATTGACTCACCGAGCAATAAGCAAGCAGGTAAGTTTTGATCATAGTAACTGATTCTTCAAAATTTGATTCTAGAGAAGGATACTAGGATCAAATAAAGTTTCCTAGCCTCATTCCTGCTGCCATTTGACATTTCATCAGAGGTATAAAAAATGTTTATCAATATATAGGATCAAATACTGTAAGTATTAGCTGTGGAGAAGTACATGTGAACCCCCCCCACACACACACGCACCAATCCATGAAGAGCATCAAGTATTGGAACAATATACTGAATAGAAAACATTTCAAACAGAATTACCAGTTATTTAAATATCCATGGGGCTACCCATGCCTAACAACATAGCTTGGTTTATAAGCCTTCACACCGTTGGCCTGATTTTCCAGTCACTCAGGGCCAGATCTTGTGCTGATGGAATCAATGGTAAAGCTCCCATTGACTTCAGTGAAGCAGGTTATTGTGATGACCTGATTCAAAGCCCACTGAAAGTCAATGAAAAGACTCCCAGTCTCTTCAGATGAAGACTTGTACCAAGAGAAACTCCACCGAAGTCCATGGAGTTAAACCAATGTGAGTGAGACCAGAATTGGAAACCAAATCTGTCCGATTTGGATACATTCCTTTTTGGTTTGGGTGAATTGCAATGAGGGAGGCAGTGCGGTCTAGTGGATAGGACACAAATGGGCCACAAGACACCTGGCTTCTTATTCTGACTCTACCATCAAATTGCTGTGTGATCTTGGGAAAATCTACTTCCCTGCATCTCATCACTTTAGACGGTAAGCTCTCTGGGGCATGGACTGATTATATGTCTATTCAGTACGTACCACAATAGGACCTCAATATCAGCTGGGACTTCTAGGCAGTATTATAATGCCCACATTATAAAGATATTCCATCTAGAGTAACAAGTACCCCTGTGTAAATGCAGCAAGAGGAAATAGCTAGTTTATGAAACGTCAAGAGAACCACTATTCACTAAATTGCCCATTTCCGTGAAATTTGTATTGAATCAATATCGCCTGCAGCTTGCTTCTTCAGGAGAGGAACTAGGAGGAAGAATGTGTTAATTGCTTTGCTAGCGTATGCAAACTGGGCCCAGTGAAATTAATCGAGAAGGAGTAGCAGAGGTTTCAGATGCCTAGTTCCTTTCACTTACACAGGGAACGGAACAGTGAGGAGATATCTTAGGCCATGCTTACTCTTACAAGCTTACAACGGCACGGATACAACTCTGCCGCTGTCAGAGCGCTCGTGTAGCTGGGTTATGTCATCTCCCATCGACATCATAAAACCAGCTTAATGGCGCTCTCCCGCCAACATAGTGCCGTGCACACGAGCACTTATGCCAGCAAAACTTATGTCACTCAGAGAGTGTTTTCACACCTCTGAGCGACAAAAGTTTTGCCAACATAAGTGCTAGTGTAGACTACGGCCCAGTCTCCCGCTATAGAAATAAGCAGTTAAACAATTGCATCCTAGTGAGAGACTGAATGGGCACACTGTTTTAATCCAGGACATGTGTATGCCAGAGGGCTAGTCCTTTATTTTTAAATCACATTTGGGCTCAAGAGTACAGTTTGCAGCCACATCTGATGAACCCCAAGCAACAGTTGCCCTTACAATATGACCTGCCGACATTTGGAAGCCAGACCGTTGATTAGTTGCAAGACATCTAAATTTTCTGTGGTAATTTTTCATTCATTTGTTTGCTCTCAGCAGGACTGCTAATCAATGAGCACACTCTGAGGCAGGCAGAAATAATGTAATAGAAGAAAAAAGCTTTCTGGGCAAACACACTGCTAATCAAATTGGGCTCAGTGACTAATCAGCATGGATTTCCATATTAAATGCAATCGCAAGTTTAGAAAGATTGTAGATAATGAATTATTAGAGAGCCTCTCTCTTTACTGCTATTGTTTATTATTTATTGTAGGGTAGCTCCCAACATTGTGCTAGGCACTGAATGTTTCTTTCAAATAAATATGCAGAGCAGGGTCGTCCAAATAAAATTCTATATTGGGATGGTGGTGTACATCTGTGTCACAGTAAACAAAGCTTCCTTTTTCTTCAGAGAAACACGATACTCAAGTAATTACAGCAGGAGCCTAGTAATCAGGACCCCTATGTTCTCTTCTTGAGGCTGGGTGGAGAGTGGTGCCCAGTAGTTAGAGCAGATGGGACAGGGAATCAGGGCCTCTAAATTCTATAGCCACCTCTGGGAGGGAATAGCAGCTAGTAGTTGGAGCAAGGAACTGAAAGTCAACATGTCTGGGTTCTATTCCTTAGTATCATTGTGATGTGCCTCGGTTTACCTATCTGTACAATAGGGATAGTAGTATGTACAGACCCAAAGTTTAGTGTGACGTTATATTGTTACTGCTGGCTTTGCATATCCTGAAGGAACAGCAGCAGCGATAGCTAGATACTACAGCAGTGGCTGCTTTCAAAATACCACCGATAAGGTGTTACTGGGCCTGATGCTGCTTTTAATGAAATGAATAGCAAAGATACCACTGGCTTCAGTGGGATCAGGATTAGGCTCACCACATGTGGTCTAACTTCATAGCAGGATACTTTGTAACATGAACAGCTAAAGAATCATGCAGTCAGACATCTATGGCACAATAACCCTGTATCATCTCTCTCCCTCTTCCCCCTCCCCATCCCAATGCTAGTCTGCTGGTCTGTGTGAACAAAGGATAACAGTGCCTGACTACTCCTTTGTTTGCAATTTACATTGTACTGAGGACATGACTGAGGGTAGCATATGGCATTAGGTAATGGCCACAGATATCCATCATCTCCTTAAAAGGAGAAGATTTAATAGAGATGGTGTCTATGCCCTTGCCTCGATTGAATTTAAAAAGTGTGGCCACAGCTGTGCATATCAGAGAAGCTACAAGATTTACTTTTATGCCATAAACTGGTAACTGACCTAGCAAGTATACCAGCATAGAGATACAGATGTTGGAGTCAGTTAAAAACTCAGCACTATGCACAACTAGCACCATCTATCCAGGCATTAAAAGACAGATACGTAACAAAATATGTCATACAGGCAGTGTAACTATTAGGCCAGTGCTAGTCTGGTTCCTTTTGTGACCAGGAAGCCTGCACCTCAGAAGGTAGGATAGTCTAGTAGTTAAGCTGTGAGGCTAAGACTGGGGAGACAGTAGGGAACTGACCACTCCCACACACACCTTGGGGTAGTCACTTAGGGCTAGATCCACAAAGGTATTTAGGTGCATAGAGATGCAGGTAACCTGAGAGATTTACAAAAGCACCTAAGCAGACTACGTGCCTAGCTCTCTTTGAAAGCCAAAGGGAGGGAGGGGCTTCATTCACTACTCACCTGGCACTGATGGGTACCTCAGCACCTTTGTAAATCTGACCTAAGCCTCTCTGTGACCCAGTTCCCCCAGCTATACAATGGGGATAGCAGCACTTCCCTACTCACAGGGCTGTTGTGAGGATAAATATATTACTTGTGCAGTGCTCAGATACTACAGCAGTGGTGGCCGTAGGAGAAGCTGAGGCAAATTTTCTTGTTAATGTACAGTCCCATCATTATCACCAGAACACTTGTTATGCTTCTTCAGACACAAATGGATATTTGTGGTTAGAACAGTCTTCATCTTAGAGTTAGAGAACAAAGACAAGAACAAACAAAAGGAAAGTTGCCATGAGCACATGTAACCCACACACCTTCTGTCCCATCTCGTGGCACCGAGACCACTTAGAGAGAGATTAATGAGTCTGCTCTACAGCCTTAGCTAATGGCCATATGGCTTTTAGTTCATGCATTTAGCTCCAGAGATCCCATGTTCGATCCCACCCGCCAATGACCGGGGTCTGTCAGTGTTACAAGCACAGAGTGCCTGTGATAGCCTTGAATGACCTGGACACAAAATGGCCAGGTCTTTGCAGGGCTGCCCAGAGGGGGGCAAATGGGGCAATTTGCCCCGGGCCCTGCAGGGGCCCCCATAAGAATATAGTATTCTCTAGTATTGCAACTTTTTTTAATGGAAGGGGCCCCCAAAATTGCCTTGCCCCAGGCCCCCTGAATTCTCTGGGCAGCCCTGGGTCTTTGCAGACACCAATGTTTGTAAAGATTAAAAGCTAAAGTACACAGGAAAAGGCAGAAAAGGTAGCTAGCAAGATACACTATACAGCAGACAGAGAAGAGACGTTATTCTAAATATATGGGTAGACATTCCTGTGGGGACTTCCACTGCTGTCCTGCTTTGGGGGGCTGCTCGAAGTGGCATAGTAGTCCCCCATAGGAACCTGGCTAGTGGAAGATGCAGCAGGGATATGCGGAAGCTATTTCAGCAAGATACTTAAATATACACCTAACTGCAAATATGTGAGCAGTGCCACTGAAAACAGGATTGCAGTGTGGCCTAGTGGATAGAGCACTGGACCAGGGGAGCAGAGTTCTATTTCTGGGCTACTGGGTAAGCTTCCAAAAGGTCACTTGGCTTCTCTGCACCTCAGTTTCCCCATTTGTAAAATGAAGGGAATGATACTGACCTCCTTCGTCAAGTGCCAAGTATTATTGTTTAGTTAGGCACATGCCTAAGTACCTTATTGAATCAAGGTCTGAATCAATGCATTGCCCAGCTATTCAGTCAGTTACACCAGGTTTACACAAGTATAATCAGGAGAATAGGGTGCTTTTCAGCCAATAACTAATCACTCTGATCTACTACAGCCATTTTCCTCTCACTACAATCTGGTCTGAATTTTAATATACAAGGTATCTCCTGAGGTGGGCAGCCTATCCTCATAATGACTGTGGTAACTAACTCCGCTCCCTGCTGATGCATCTTTTTCACACTCCATGCTACCAAGGCCTATAAGTGAAACTGCAGACTCATGCCTTTCCCTTAATGAAAGCCTTCAGGACGACAAGGAGACGGCATAAATAATTCACAGCAGGTTACCATGAAAAGCAGTAAATCTGCAACACAATTCCCGTTTCTCTGTAGTTTGCTTAGATGTAGGATTAGCAAACAAAGAAGTAAATAAATAAAACCCCACCAACCAACTACAAACAACAACAACAACAACGCAGCAGCTTCCATGCATCAGATCCTGGAGAAGATGAGCTAATTGCTGGAAAGGTCTCATTGTGAAAGATTTAGGAGGGAACATTTCTCAAAGCCCCCTCAGCTCCTGCTGCTTTAAAGTGTTCAAAGCACAGCAATGGAGGATGAATTGGGTGAAATAACCACACAAACGTCAGCTTCTGTATGTGTGTGTTAATGTGTTGCTATGACAGGCACATTTTCTAGCTGACTTATGAGTTGTAGCATAAGGTACCATTTTTAGCTGTTTAAACCAATGGTAACCGGTACCCACCCTAACAACTCACCTCACAGCTCTTACCCCATCCAGTTCCATAGGCTCACCTGGTAACGCCTCCTTCCCTCCCAAGCAATACTGCTCCAGAGATCTCTCTCTACCAGCCATCTGCTCCTTCTCATTATCCCCAGCCTTCCTTACTCTGATCTAGCAGAGAGGTGTGACAGCAGCTAGTCTAACATGGCCAGTATTGGTACCACTTGACCTTCCCTCAGTCCACACCCCCAGGAGGAGAGAGTGATTTATGATCCAGAGCACCCTCTCTTGGCTGGGCACAGCACTTAAGGACCTTCCTCTCAGCTGCCTCCCTTCTGACAGTCAGTCAGGCTCTGTGGTGGTCTGGTTCTTCTGGTGACTCAGCCCTCCAGCCAGGTCACATACCATCTCACCCATTGCATGGTACCAAAGTCCCAAGTAAAGGGCATTCAGCACCACCCTGGACATCAGTAGGATATCTTCCACCTCTCCTCGGCTCCTCTTCAATCCCTCTCTTCTGTCAGAGTAAGGAGGTTCCTGGCTTCTCCCCAGCAGAACTCAAAACCCCCCAAAGGAAGCTAAAGGTAACTTAAGCTACTTCTGCCTGCCCCAGGTAGGAACTTTTAGTTCCTCTGGGCTCTCCTCATATCTATGTTCTTCTTCTTTAACACTAATGCATAGAGCTACCTCTCTGCAGCCTCACCCCTACTTCAGGACCCACCAGAAGGCTAGCTCCAGTCCTATAGTTTCTTCATAGTTCCTTTCCCAGAGAAGGGGAGAGCCCTAGACCCCTTCCCTCCTGGTCTCTCCCCTCTGTGCCCCAAGTTCGTCCCCAGCTGTGTCTGATAATGAATTGTACCCAACTCACCCTCCTGGAGAAGAGCTGGCCCTAAGGATGAAACTGTGTAACCCCTGTTCAGGGGTGCCTGATCTACAGAGGCTATGAGTCTGCTATTATGCCCAACAGGGGATTAAATCTGTTAGCTCAAGCTGTGTGCTCTTAGCTCCATGGGTTCAATCCTAAATGGTGGCCATTATACTTTTCCTAAGAAACTGCACATTGAAAACCCATTAAAGGTCTGGCTGTGGATGTTGCTAAGGAGTCAGTGGTGTTTAGCATCCTACAGAACAGGGCACCAATCTCTTCTACTGCAGCATGTGCACTTTGCCAAGGCTTTGATACACAACTTCCTTTTCTATAAGGCAGCTGCATTCTGTCCCTAGGATCCACTGAAATTCACCACAAACTCCCACATTTACAACCTGCAAAATGCTTTAGCACACATAACACCTGGGATCCATTCTCAATCCAAAAACCCCACTGACATGAGGGAAAGCAGGAATTTTCAAACATAATCATGGTTGAGTGGGGCTCTGGTGTATGGGTTGCAATGACAGAGCGTGAGTAGTTGAGTGTTTTGCAAGCTCAAGTAACCCGGCATAAATCTAAACACAGGTTAAATTTCATTTAACTCTGGGTCTCTCTGCTGAACATCTTATTATGGCAAGCCAGACAGCAGATTATTTTATGATTCTGCCTGAGAACAGGAAGCAGGGTGAATTGCACCTCAGGTGGGTTTTATCTCCTCTTTCCTGTCCAAGTATGAAAATGGATGTCTGGGGGACTGGAAATGTAAATAAAGCTCTTTTTTATTTTTGAAAGGAAAGATAAAGACAGAACTCTGGAAATAACCCCAGATTTTGGAAAAAGTCATCAATTACTGCTCTGATTCTCCTCCCACAGCTGCGGAAGGGCCTGATCCAAAGCCAAAGAAGTCAGTGGAGTCCTTTCCATTGACTTCTATCTTTCTTAGGTGGTTATCTGGCCTTCATTTCATCACCCAGCTGCCCCCTCCGGGTGCCATTATCCCCATTTTACTGATGGCAAGGCACAGACGTTATGCCTACATGGTAGTTAGACACTTGGTTTAATTGCTGGGTAGACGTTCAGACAAGCCCCCATTGCAATGGGAATTAATTCACACCGCCATCTTTTCTAGATAGATCCAATGAGTTTTATGCTCTTTGAGGAGTGGAAAGCTACCAGAGAAGGTAAGAGCCACTAAAAATCTCATGGGGGTAGGAACACATTAGAAATATACAGTTTTCGTATCTATACACATAAGTGAAAGTGACAGACAGACACCACGTGAGAAGGAATTTGATAGATCTGTGTCATCTCTGTAACATGATTTGAGCGGGTCAAAAAATATAAGGGGGAGATTTTAATATGTTTCCTCCTTTTCCTCCCAAAAATGTCATTAAAACTTTGAAAAGTTTCAACCAGCATGAGTCATAAGGACCTTAGTCCATGTTGTCAGAAAGTGGCTACGTGCTTGGGCTACAAAGTCACATGATTTATCTTAATTGATATTGTATTGAAACATTATGGGCCAGATCCTCAGCTGACGTAAACAGCACTACTTCCATTTATGTCAAGGCAGCTGCAATCCACCTACGCCAGATGAGGATCTGTCCCAAGATCTTTAAAGGAAATTACCTTGAGGGGCTTTCCTGGCTGTAGCTCATTGCTTCTGGGCTCTTGAATGAAGGGGGCTAGCATAACAATACCGAGGCAGCAGAATCCAAAGTAAGTGAGATATTTCAGTCCATTAAATGTAATCATGTGAGGTTCCATCCTCTGAAATCCCTATGACCCACCTCAGCCAAGGTGCAAGGAGCACACATGAGAGATAAAAGAATCAGTTGCTCAAGATTTCATGAAAGCATCATGCTTCATTATGGACACTCCTACAGCTCTTACATTCAATATCCTTATCTCCTTCATGTGAGATTCTTGCATTTCTCTCCAAACAGGGACATAAGGCCAGATCTGCAAATCTGTGTAGATCTGAAGTCATTTACACCATCTGAGGATCTGGCCCATAAATAATCATCACCAAACCTGCAAAGAAACCATAGCATTAAGGACCGGACTCTGCCCTCCCCTACCTGGGACATTTTGCAAACCTTACAAAAGCTGCTGCTGCATTTAGACCCCAAGGGGCTGCAGCCGATTATACAAGCTACAGTTGTTTATTTTCCTTTATCTTACATTTCTTCCAATGGGACTTTTCCTTCTCATTATTTTTGAGTGTGAGGAAAACAGGATGGCCTGGGTTAAGCAATTTTTTTTAACATGCCTTTGATCCAGCATTTAGGAATAGAAAAACTCACTGTGCCAAGTCTTAGAACAGACTGTTCTGCATGTGCACCTTCCGCTGGGAAATAAAAATGTTACTTACAAACCTTGGCGTTTCAGAGCATTTGATGGATGGCAGAACATCATTAGCAAACACAGATTCCTCAACTCATAGCCTAAAAAAGATAAGTTTTACGCAGTGTCATTGTAGCGGTGTTGGTCCCAGGATATTAGAGAGACAAGGTGGGTGAGGTACTACCTTTTATTGGACCAACTTCTTTTGAGAGAGACAAGTTTCTGAGCTCAAAAGCTTGTCTGTCTCACCCACCAGTAATAAGTTCTGACATCTCATGGGCTTTGCTAAATGAATACATAAAAAGGGAAAACATAAATAAATGAAACTGCTAAAGGAAGGGAGAGCTGTTCTGTGAAAATTAAGGCAAGCAATCGCTGTAACATGCAAATCCTCTGAAGACTCCCTTCGTTCATTAAGTACAAACACTTGAGCTATGCCGGCTCTGCTTTTGCTGTGTATGGGTTTTGTGGGGGAGAGAAGAGCATACTGCATGAGCAATGCAGAAGAAAAGCTAGAGACTCTTGCAGGTATTTTCTGGTCCTATCTTCCAGTCTCCTGCTCTTTAGTGGATCTCACATCAGACTCCCTCCCAAATCTGGAAGTTCAACCCAGGAGTCCTGTCTTCCACTCACTTCTTCTATCCCCTAGGCACAGCCTAAAGGCTGTTTTAACTTATGCTGAGATGGTGTGGCCAAAAATGGACCAGCATAGCTTGTGGGCATTCTAGCCATACCCTCTTCCTTCTAGCCATGCTCCTTTTCCTCCAGCAGGCCTACATGGGCTTTACATCAGTGGAGATTCCCCCTTATACTGAGCTAATCCTCCCACAGTTGGTTGAACCTCATTTAGGGGCAGAATATACCAGTGAGGTACAGTGGTCGTGGAGGATCTGGCTCAGGATCTATATGAACTGATATATTTCTTCCCAATGCAGAGCATATATGCTCTATTCATAGAACATGCGCTGCTTTGACAAGAACATGCATTGAATCATAGTGATCATATGTTATACACATGATGCAAATCCCCTACTCACTAGAGAGGATGGGGCGCCCATAGGGAAAATAAATCAGACCACAACAGGGCACTACTAGTTATTACAGGGATCACATGATATATGCTCATTCCTATTATGCATGGACAGCAAGTCCAATTGTGTCCCTCATTGGAAAAATTGTTCCTTTGATGGGGATGGTTTACATACCCAGTGCAGTGGCTGACTGAGATAAAAGTTACGTTTTGCTCGATAATTTTTGCAGATGACAACAAGCAAGTTATTGCTATGTCTGCTTTTGGTCAAGAGTGTATTGTTGATTGGCCCTTGCAATAAAGATGCAGTTTGTTAAAAAAGCTTGAGCAACCACCAAATTCCTAAGGGCAAGGTTAATTAATCAAATTTGCATAAGAGACTACACAAGGAAGTCCTCATCCCAGTCTCATGTCTCCCATTGACATTGATGACAAAACCCCCTGTGGTGGTCCTGGCACCTTACTGCTCCTTTGGGGCGGGGGTGGGGGGTGGGGAGGGAAGGCGGCGGAATAGCTGTCAGAACCTCACCATTCCCAAGTTTGTATGCTCACCTCTCTGTGGGCAGCCCAATGCAGCCTAATAGCCTCCCTCCACATAATCACCCCTTAGTCAGAGTAGTGTGTCCTAATGGCCAGAGTCCATATAAATCCCTCCCAGTGTCAGACTGGTATAGCCCAGTGGCCAGAGCACATATAATCCCCTTCACAAGCCGGGTAGTGTGGCCTAGCAGCCAGAGTCCATGTGGCTCACCTCAATCATCAGGGCAGTATGGCCTAATGACCAGAGTCCATGGAAGTTGCCCCAGCACCAGGGCAGTGTGGCCCAACAGCCATATAATCACCCCTCACTGGCAGGGTAATGCGGCCTAGCAACCGGAGTCCGTATGATTCCTGTGCTGGGCCACTCCCCCAGCCTGGATTGGGGGAGGTGGCTGGGGGAGAGGAGGAGGACCCAGGCCCACCCTCTCATCCGGGTCCCAACCCACGGCCCTGGTAGTGGCAAGTTCCCCTTGCCACTGGCTCTGCGGGGATCCACCCAAAACACACCAAGCCTTTGTGCGGCTCTCATGCCATTTTCCTCTAGAGTTCCCCTGGGTCACTTCCTACTATAATCTCCGGGTCCTCCATGTCTAGGGATCCTCCGGTTTGTTCTCCTGCTGTGATGTGCTCTGTCAAGGCACGTCCCGCTTGGCTGGCTTCCGGATCCTGGAGTGCAAGCTGTTCCTCCTAGGGACCCTCCTTCCCCTCCATCAGGCCACCCAGACTGAGCAGCTCTGCAGGCTTTTATACCTGTTCTCCAGTTGGAGCATGTCCAGCAGAGCCTCAGGGGCGTGGCTTCCTCTGCTAAAAAGGAAGGGTTAACCCCTGCAGTACCAGTGCGGGGCCGCTCTGCCCCATCACACCCCCATTGACTTCCATGGGAGCACTATGCGCCTATTTTTGGAAGGCCTGAAAAATGATGGGTTTCACTCTAAAGCATGGGGTATAGAACTCACAAGACCCAGTTTCAGTTCTTGGTTCCCCCATAGACTTTTGGTGTCACCTTGCACCATTCAGGCCAGATTTTTCTAAGTGCTCAGCAAACACAATTGGGGCCTGATTTTCCAAAGAACTCAGCTCCCATTTAGGCACCTAAATAAGAGCCAAATTTTGAAACAGAGCCCAGCATTTTGGGTGCACATTGATGCTGATTCTTTTGAAAATCTGTCCATAAGTGTCCCAATCGGGGCTTGCTGGGAAGCACTGGGCTCTTTTGACACTCTGCCCTTACTTAGGAGCTTAAATGGGAATTGAGCTCTTGAAAATCTGGCCCTGATTGTGGATGCTGAGCACTTGAGCATCTGGCCTGTAATCGCTCTGTGCCTCAGTTTCCCATCTGTGAAATGGGAACAATGCTCCTCTACAGCACAGGGGTGTTGAGAGGATAACTTCATTAATACTGGTGAGGTGGCCAGATACTGTGATGATGAGGGTAATATAAACAGATAGAACAGCTTTTAGAAAACATTGGTTGTGCCGGTTAAAAGCTACCCAACTGCAGTTTAGGTAGGCCAATACTAGAGGACTATAATTGTAACAGTAATATTTGTTATGTGCTTTGAGATCTTCTGATGAAAGGCTCCAGACAAGGACAATGTTTTATTACTGTTTTATTCAAGCGAAGGAGCCACATGCTAAAATGGACTACCAGGACAGAGTCCTTGCAGTCTTTTCTTTCAGTTTTGATTCTATTTCTTTGATAAATTACTATACTTAAAAAGAGCCAAGGCCTTAATGCTCCATTTGCAGCAAGACAAAGTGCATTGGAAATGATCTGCCCATTAGCTAATAGAAAACATTCATAGACATTCGCTCCAAATGTTCTAGTGCAGTTTACTGATAGCTTAATGATAAAGTGGGAGGGACAGATAGATAAACGGATAGGGCGAAATCCTGCAAAGTCTTATTCATCCCTGGAAGGACTATTCCTTGAGTAATCCCTGGAAGAACTATTCCCACAAAGACATGATCGATAGCTACTATACACAGGAAGACTGATAGATACTTATGAACACTGCAGAACTTGGCCAAAATGAATCCCCCATTCTGAGTACTGATAAAAACTGTCTTCCCAAAAGGAAAATGATGCATTCATTATTTAACACCTGCATAATCACAAAGGAATCAAACTAAACATGGTTTGAGCTAAAAAGAAATCTACAAAAGGAGGCATGAAAGGCCCAGTGTGTAGGCAAGGAGTTTCTTTAAAATATGCTGAGGAAATGGGAGCTTTTACCCACTGGGACATGTCTTACCAATGTTTCATCTGAGGCCAGATTTTCAAACGGGGTCAGAGCCAAATTTTTCAAGCACCCAGAACCAATTTTCAAAAAAGCTCATCACCCAGAAAATTCTCATTGTGACACTTATGGGCAGATTCTCAAAAAATCCCAGCAGCCAATGTGCTGAGTACTTTAAAAAATCTGGCCAATTAGTTAGATGGCTAAAGGAGAGCTGAACTCTGCTGAAAAGCTGGCCCTGATTATAGGGGTTGAGCAGTTTTGAAAATTGAAAATTTGGCTCATAGTCTGGTAACCTGTCTCCAAGGGTGACACTATTATTATTAGTAGTAACAATAGTAGATTATAGTAATAATGCCCAGAGGTCAAAATCAGAAATCAGGGCACTATTGGACTACAAGTCCCTGCCCCAAGAAGCTCCCAAAACCGGCATAGTATTTTCTTGAAGCATCTGAATAGTTTACTTTAGTGAAACAAGATTATCACTTGTCTAAACCAATTTTGGTCCTTTGAGTTGTTGAAAATCTCTGAAATAAGGAGATCGTGAGATTGGATTTGACCAGTTCACGCTACAATTAAAAAAACACTCAAAGCATTTAATTCTTTCTCTGGAATTTCATAGTTAATTATGGTGATGGCAAAAGGCACCTCCCTGACACAAATGCGATCACCCTGATGCATTTCAATTCTCAGTTCCAAAGAATCGGGGTGCTAGAGATTTTCAAAGAAAAGGGAGCCCGATTTTTTTTTAATAGCAAAACAATGTGTTTTTCCCCAGCATCATTCTCAGAAATGCAAGAACTATTTTGAAATTTTCCAAAATAAATACACAAATAAATTCAAACCTTAGACAAACAACTGGCATGTAAAATTTCAGCCTGAGTGGTTAAAAATTTGTCAAAGTTATCAACAATTGAAAACCAGGTTTCATAAGGGGAAGGGTTGGGCAACATTAAAAATAGGGGATGCTACCAGTCCTGTCTGTAATAAAATATGGAAGGTATAGCTATACGATAGTAAATAATGGAGATGTAAGATATATATATAAGGCAATGAATGATCCACTCACAGTAAAAAATGCTCTAATCGTGCTTGGATTTGGGGGAGAATAGGGACTAGTGTGTCATATAAATAACTTTCTTCCTTTCAGATCTGTTATCAAAGACATAAACATGCCATTAACATTCTGAAAGGACAAACAAGAACAAGAAGAGGGTGGAACTTTTTCCCCCTGCTGGAACTCCCCCCTCCATTTATTCGGCAACTGTTTCACCCCAAACCCAGCCCCTCATGAAACTGACACAATCCTGCATTTAGATTCTTGTATCACTTTCTCTTCTCACCAGGAACATCTCTCCAAAGCTGTGTTGCGTGCAATGCATAACTTTATTGAGATGTCTCTGCAGCAATCCCTAAGGAGGGAGAGGTTGTGTGGCAGCCTTTAGTACAGAACAGAGGGTTTTAATGCTGCCTATTCCTGCACAAACAAGAAATCAGGTTTCTCCCCCCTCCCAACCTTTCTTCCAAGAACTGCCTGCCTGAAGCTGCATGATCACTGCTGATTAAGTGCCCAGGAGGTCTTCTTTAACGGAGAAAATTGCTGCAGCACATACTGAATTCATCTGCTATTACTGCTGCTCCCTAGAGGAGCAGGAAGATCTGTTACCAAAGGGGGAACAGATTCAACATCTCTTTATGGCGGCTACTGCAATAATTTCTTTCAAGCCAAGGCTGCTTCAGCTGGCACCCAGCAGAGGAGAGCGAGAAAGCTGGGGGCGGGGAGAGAGGGAACTGAGCTGTTTCCATCAGCGTCAGTGTTGGAGGGGAGGAAGGGCTGGGGAGCTCAAAGGGAGGAGCTGATGCTGCAGAAGTGACTCAGCATCATTCTGCGGCAAAGAGGGAGCATCCTAGGACACCACCGACTTTCCCTGACTGAGTCTGCACAAGCCACTGCCCCATCTCCACCTACTGAGAGCTGAAGGAGACACACCGATGCCTACCTCCCACCCCCGCCATGCCCCAGTACTTACTGGGAGCCCCAGAGGGCTGGACACACTCTGTCCCAGCCACAGCACAAGAGAGGCTGCCACATTCCCCTTCCCCGGCCATTACTCACTGAAGCCACCAAAGGAGTCACCACATCCCACCAGGGCCAGATTAATGCAGGGGCTCTAGGGGCTGTAGCCTGGGCCTTCATATTTTGAGGGCCCCCCAAACATATATCCCATACTCAGGCACTGAGGTAATTAGCGTCACTATGTGCATGACTTCCAGGTATGTGCCAAAATTAAAATGCTTTTGTGTGTTATAACTGCCATCCAGCTTTAGGATGGGTCTCTCACCTCTAAAACTGGGAATGGGTATAACTAAGGTAATTTATGGCATCGGCCCTGGGCGGCAGTAAAAGAGCCAGGGGAAGGAATTGAATGTGCACAGAGGGGCCTCCAGAACTGTAACAGCTGCAGACCCCCCTCAAACTTAATCCAGCCCTGGCCCCCTGAGAGCAGCAGCAAAGCTGCCACATGCCCCCTTACCAGGTTACTACCCAGGGATACCACTACACTCCCCCAGCTACTAACAACTGAGCACTGCAGAAAAGCTAGTCCTACCCTCACGTACCCAGCTCCTACTCACTGAGAGAAGCAGAGAAGACTCCAGGGCTCTCATTCCCAAGAAGTGAGGACCACAGTGGGAAGGCCAGGGCAGCAGCCTGCTCCCCTGACACACACTGGTGAGATGCCAGCGGGACCACTCTTACACGAAGCGTGGTATAAGAACATTTACAGACTAGAACGTAAGCGCTCACCAATTAAGGGATGCCCAGTGGCGGCCTCGTCAATGGATAGATTCAAACCAGTCCCTCCAGAAGTAAGGTGCATTTTAGGGGGCTTGTGTGGGGAAAGGGATCGTCATCTATTTAGAGAACAGCCCAGTGTGGGCCAGGAGGAACTTTGCAGACAACTCCATGTCTCACAGTGCTTTACAATGTGACTAGGCCAGTTACCGACGGTGTGCTTGATCCTGCATGGTGCTGAGGGCTCCCACTGCAGGAGTGGACCCAGTTTCTTCAACCCTTACTCACGGGACTAACACTTACTTGATTTCAACAGGGCTGCTCATACCAGCTAGCATTGCTCAGCATAAGAGTTGCAGAACTGGGCCAAAAGGAAGCTAAGGAGAAGGGGTACAAGATTTGTATAAGGTCCCCCTGTTTGTTCCTTACCCCTTCACCCTATTTCCTTCACTGTCTGGTTTGACCCCCCTGCCTGTTACATTTTTCCATCCTCTCTCTATTTCTCTTGCTCTTTTGTGGTTTTTAACCCTTCCCTCTCCTCTCTTTTTAAAATGATTTTATTTGCACGGTCCCCATCCTCAGGGTATCTCAAGGAATCAGATGACCCGGTGTCACTGGGCACAAGAGATGGGGAGGCTGGCAATCCTGGGGCAGAGACACTGTTTGGGCCAAAAGCCCTTAAAGTGGAAGCCAAATCCCTCATCTCTTGAATAAAACCCGTTCTAAGGGGGAAATGTTTCTGGATGAGCTTTGGTACCACAAGGGGAATTTTGGTCCTTGAGGCAGGTGAGAAAGGCATCAAGATCCCAAGTTCACAAGCCCCGTGCAAAGGGACAGGATTGGCATTGAATGGTAACAGGGCAGGCTTGCTTTCTTCCACTCCCTTCTCCCTTGCAGCAGCTGGGCTCCTGGCCAGGGGAAGCCTGGGACACAGTCGCTCCTCCTCTATGCGGACCTCTCGTCCTCCCTCCCCCCCCCACCCTTTTCCTTTGGAAGTTGGTGCAGTGTTGAACTTTTGCCAGCAACTGGTCTCGTTGCAGCAGCAAGCAGCAGCAGCTTCAGACAGGGAGGAGGGCACAGGAGGGCTGAGTGATGCTTCCCCACAGCTGCTCAATCCTCACCTCCTGACCACCCCCACCCCAGTCACATAACCCATGATGATTGGGCAGGAGGTACTGTTCAGGATGGCACCCTCAGCTCTCTCACAAGCAGAGGATGCTGCCCACTGGGCTGTAGCCCACTCTAACTGCTCTCCCCATCCATGCCCAGGGCTAGAGCTCTCTCCATCTCCTTACACTTCCTGTGATGCAAGGGAGGTGTAGCTCCCTCCAGGTCCACCCCTTAATGCACAGGGATTGCCCCGCATTATGCACAGGCATGTGGGGGGGGGAGGGCTGTAACCCTAACCCCACCCCCAATCTCAGGGGTTGTCTCTCTTCATCTACACCTCCCTCCCCTATTATGCACAGGCAAGCGGTGCTGCCCAGGGCTGCAGCTTTTACCATCTCCTTCTATTCCACATGCAGCCATCTCCATATCCCCGGGGGGCTGCCCTGCCTCTCCCACGCCCCCTACCTCACCCCAAGCCCGGGGACTGCAGCTCTCCTCCCTCCCCTGTATAAGGGAAGGCAGATGCACTGGGGCTTCAGCTCTCCTAACCCACCCAGCCACCCCTCCTGACCCCCAAGCTGCAGCTCCAATCACGGTGATTCACAGGCAGGAGGCGCTGCAGGAACATGGCCCATGACTGCAGCCTTCCAGGCAGCTGTGACTCAGGATGAGCTGCTGGGCACCCAGCCTTTCCCTCTCCCCCTGTGCCAGGGCATTTAGTGCAGGCTGCCGCGAGGCGTGAATAGCGCTCTGGTGGCCAGGTAGCCAGGAAATCTACGTTCCTCCCCAGAAGCAGCCCAGCCAGGTGCAGGGTCATCTGCAATGCACTTTTCTCAGTGCACAGTGGCTGATGGCTGGGAGGAGAACAGGGCATGTACTTCATTCTGCTCCCTTCAGCTCCACTCATCGTGTCACTGAGAGAAACAACTCACTCTCCCCTCCTCTCACCCTCACTTGGAGAACAGACCCCAAATTCTCTGCTGCAGCTGGTTAGATTGGGCCGCATGTGGCATTTCCTTGCTATTGACAGTGCAATGCTACTGCAGCAGCTCTGTGCCGGGGCTGCAAACTGGCCAACCAGCTTCACTTTTGCACACTCATTGCTTCTTATCTGCATTGCAAGCATCGCCTCTGTGAAAGGCTTATTACTGTTTGTCCATCGGCCCTTGGATGTTAATCAGAACTAAAGACCACATTAGCTACAGGGAGCAATCCGTTTACCCCCTCCTCCATTGTTATAAACAAATAAATAACAAAGAACAACAAGAACGACATTATTATTGTTACAGCTGGTTGCACATTGGCAGAGGAAAGGAGGAAAAAAAAACACCAAAAAATGTCCTGAGAAATTCTGGGGAGAAAAGAAGAAAATATATCAAAATTTCCCATGACAATATTTTCTGACCACTAATAATAACAATAATATAATGAAACATGTATTATCTTATCTTATACTTCAGTTATACTCGTAATGTGACTAGAGAAAACAATTAGCTATTTCCCCCTTCTTCCCTTATATTAACAAGTGATGCTCTATTGATAATTTTGATAATAACCTAGTATGCATAGAAATATTTCCATGATTTTTACAAAATGTAGGGAAAACAGAAGTGCACACCTTGTTTTCAAGCAGCTTTACCAAATAAGTGGGAACCAGTGCCCACATCCAGATTTACACGTGTTTAACTTTACACACAGTGCTCAGTCCCATTGAAATCAGTGCTAAATTTTCCTAGTTTCTGTACACACACACACAAAACAAAAAAATCACAGACAGCAACTAAGCGTACTGAATAAACAATTGAATTAAAGTAGCTGATTTCTGTTTTAAGCTTCCAACAGGGGCTATAAACAACAGAGAATCTTTTCTTTTTTTAAAATAGTGAAAAGTAGTTTGATAAATCACTTCCCCCTCCAAAAAAAAGGGGGGGGGATTTTACTACTCATAAAATGTGCTTTACTGACAGCCTTGGAAAATGAAGTCTTCCTTTATAGCAATAACAGATGCAGCAGTGTGATTTTCCTTATGCTGTCATTGTGTCTTATCTGATCTGGAAGGATCACCTCTACAAGTTTATTATTATTTATACTGCATTAATACCTAGAGGCCCTAACCGCCATCAGGGCTTCATTGTACTACATGCAGCAAACAGACAGAATAAGAGACAGCACCTGCTTTTAAGAACCTACAATTTAAATAGACCAGACATAGAATGGAGGAAAAGATGGTTTATTGTTAGTATCTTGCAGATAAGGAACTGAGGCAGGGAAGGGCTGATCCTTCATTGATGGTGACTATCATGGAGCTAGCCAATTTACATCAGCTGAGACTCTGCCCTAGAAGGGGAAGTGACTTGTCCAACATCATACAATAAGGGTACGTCTACACTACAAGACTATTTCGAATCTACTTAATTCGAATTTGTGGAATCGACCTTATGAAGTCGAAGTTGTGTATCCACACTAAATACACTAATTCGACTGTCTGAGTCCACAATAACGGGGCCAGCGTCGACTTTGGAAGCGTTGCACTGTGGGAAGCTATCCCACAGTTCCCGCAGTCCCCACTGCCCATTGGAATGCTGGGTAGAGCCCCCAATGCCTGCTGGGTGAAAAAATGTGTCGAGGGTGGTTTTGGGTAACTCTCATCATTGAACCGTCACTCCCGCCCTCTCTCCTTGAAAGCGCCGGCGGGAAATCTGTTCGCGCCCTTCTCTGGTCGTTTACAGCTCGGACGCCACAGCACTGCGAGCATGGAGCCCGCTGCGATCATCGCTGCACTTATGGCCGTTGTCAACTCCTTGCACCTTATCGTCCACCTCTTCCACAGTCAGCTGCTGAGAAATCGGGCGAGGAGGCTCCGGCAGCGCGGTGAGGACAGGAAGTCACAGAGTGGCGCAGACCTGTCACAAAGCAGGGTACGCCGCGCAGTGGAGATCATGGTGGCAATGGGTCAAGTTCATGGTGTGGAACGGCGATTCTGGGCACGGGAAACAAGCACGGACTGGTGGGACCGCATAGTGCTGCAGGTCTGGGATGAATCACAGTGGCTGCGGAACTTCAGGATGCGTAAGGGCACTTTCCTTGAACTCTGTGACTTGCTGTCCCCTGCCCTGAAGCGCCAGGACACCCGGATGCGAGCAGCCCTGACTGTGCAGAAGCGAGTGGCCATAGCCCTCTGGAAACTTGCAACGCCAGACAGCTACCGGTCAGTAGCGAACCACTTTGGCGTGGGCAAATCTACCGTGGGGGTTGCTGTGATTCAAGTAGCCCACGCAATCGTTGAGCAACTGTTCTCAAAGGTAGTGACCCTGGGAAACGTCCAGGTCGTCATAGATGGCTTCGGCGCAATGGGATTCCCAAACTGCGGTGGGGCTATAGATGGCACTCACATCCCTATCCTGGGACCGGCCCACCAGGCCAGCGAGTACATTAACCGAAAGGGCTACTTTTCTATGGTGCTGCAAGCACTGGTGGACCATAGGGGACGTTTTACCAACATCTACGTCGGGTGGCCGGGCAAGGTTCATGACGCGCGTGTGTTCAGGAACTCTGGTCTGTTTAAACGCCTCCAGGCAGGAACTTTCTTCCTGGACCACAAAGTAACGGTTGGGGATGTGCAGATGCCTACAGTGATCCTCGGGGACCCAGCCTACCCGCTAATGCCCTGGCTCATGAAGCCCTATACAGGCGCCTTGGACAGTGAGAAGGAGCTCTTCAACTACCGGCTGAGCAAGTGCAGAATGGTGGTGGAGTGTGCTTTCGGACGTCTCAAGGGGAGATGGCGGAGCTTACTGACTCGCTCGGACCTCAGCGAAAAAAATATCCCCGTTGTTATTGCTGCTTGCTGTGTGCTCCACAATCTCTGTGAGAGCAAGGGGGAGACCTTTATGGCTGGATGGGAGGTTGAGGCCAATCGCCTGGCTGCTGATTACGCTCAGCCAGACAGCCGTGCCGATAGAAGATCCCAGCGGGAAGCGCTGTGCATCCGGGAGGCTTTGAAAGATAGGTTCCTCGGAGAGCAGGGTAACCTATGACTCTCCAGTTGATTTACAGAGAAGCTGAACCTGAGCCTGTTTCAGTGACTGTTGACTTCGATCTGCGGTTACATACCCCGTTCTCCAGGTTTCCCCCTTCCAACACACGTTTTAAAATAACTTTAATGGAACACTGATTATTAATAAAGTTTTCTTTAATTATGAATTCCTGTTCAAGGGTTGAAACATGGACGCGGACTGTGGTGGGTACGGTGTGCACTGATGTCCAGACCGCTTCTACACTAGAGGAATGACAGGCTCCTGCTCCTACAGCGGTCTCTGGGGGGAGGACGGTTGCAGGTGGGTGTGCAGGAAGGGGTGGGTTTGCAGGAAGGGGTGAGGGGTGCCGTCTTTGGGACGGAGTTTGGATGCAGGCTCTGGGCTGGGGGTTGGGGCGTAGGAAGGGGTGAGGGGTGTGTGGGAAGGGTGAGTATGTGTCCGTGGATGAGGGCTCTTGCTGGGGCTCAGGGCATCGGAGAGGCTCGTGGCTAGGGGGGAAGGGCATGGTAAGGGCAGCCTGCCTTGCCATTTGTGGATGGCAGGCGCTAGGACCCTGGGGCAGCATACACCTCACAGACTGACCCGGGGCAGCATTCACCTCCCAGAATGACCCTAGTGCCTAGTGACTGCAGTCTGTGTGTGTCCTGCTGTTGATCCTGCCCCCAAGTCTGTACCCTGGTAATGGAGGCTGTCCTATGCAATTAAAAAACCCCTCCCCCCCTTCACACAAAGTCTTCTGACAAGGAAAACGTGACGGAAACAGTGAATAACAACAAACGACTTTTAATACTCAACTACACAGTGGGGGGATGAAACTTGGATTTGGGACTGGGTGATCCAGGAAGGGAAGCACTTCTCATACTTTAGGGAATGAGAGCTGTTTGGTACATGAGCGCTCTGCTGGGGTGGAGTGACAGTTTTCACGGCCCCTAGCGCCCCTCCTTCTTGTGATTTTTGGTGAGGGGGGGACAGGACTTTGTGGCGGGGGAAGGTGGTTGCAGATACAGTTCAGGGGGGCTCTCTGCTCCTGCCTGCGGTCCTGCAGAACATCTACAAGGCGCCGGAGCGTGTCCGTTTGCTCCCTCATTAGCCCAAGCAGCGTTTGAGTTGCCTGCTGGTCTTCCTGCCGCCACCTGTCCTCCCGTTCGCTGTGTGAGCGCTGGTGCTGACATAGGGTCTCCCTCCACTGTCTCTGCTCGGCCGCCTCGGCTCTGGAGCAAGCCATCAGTTCAGAGAACATGTCGTCCCTAGTCTTTTTCTTTCGCCGCCTAATCTGCGCCAGCCTCTGTGAGGGGGATGCCGGGGCAGTTCGTGAAAGAGCCGCAGCTGTGTGATGGGAAAAAGGAAGTGATTTCCTTGAAAAGATACATGTTTGCGAACACTGAACACAGTCTAGTCAGTTTCTGTGAACAAGACCATACAGGGCACCTAGTCTCACGAGCTCTCAGGACAAGTTCGAGATTTCGGAATACGCTTTCATTGGCTGCGGTCTTGCACAGGAGATCGGACAAGCGGGGCGGTACAGCTGAATCCGTGTAGCAGCCAGGCCTGGTAAGCACTACACTATAGGCTGCTTAACAGTTAATGGATAGCTGTGCCCTCCCGCTGCAGGCAATCTGTAAAGCATAAAGTCTGACCCTGTTCCAGCCCCTCGCGGCTGTGCACGGGAAAGATCACTGTATGCTTTTCCTCTGTGGCCTCCAACACGTGGCTGTTAAACGAAGGTCATTGCTATGCAAAGTAAAAGTCAAGCATTCACAATAGTAACAGTACACTAATTGCCCTAATTAGATGCAGCAGTCGCCGAACGAGATTACCCTGAGGCGGGTCACTTGGAGAGAGAGAGAGAGAGGATGCTGCTCGAATCCCTGCACAGACCAGGACCGTACGCTGCAATGCTGGTGGAGGCAATGATTCCGCTGTACATTAGGATGGCCTGGCGCGGAAGAGTGTGCTTCCACGGAGCACCAAATAAGGCACCTCTCCCCAGGAACCTCCTGCGGAGACTTTTCGAGCTGCTCTGTGAGAGCTTCGTGGAAGTGTCCCAGGAGGATTTCTGTTCCATCCCTATATGTGTGGACCTTCTCTTTATATAGTTTGTTAAGGAAAAGTTTTTATATAGTTTTTACATATTTTTTATTCCTGTTTTTTAAAAAATAAATGTTTCCATGTTTATAGCACTTACTGACTGATCCTTCCCCTGATTCTGAGTCCGGGTTAACGGCCGGGGAGGGTTGTTAGGGGATCTCTGTGAGGGTGATGAAGAGATCCTGGCTGTCGGGGAAAGCGGTATTGTAAGCGCTGTTGCCTGCGTCGTCCTCCACAAACCCTTCCTCATCTTCCCCATCGGCGAACATCGCCGAGGAACTGCCCCTCGACACTATCCCATACTCAGAGTCCACGGTCACTGGTGGGGCAGTGGTGGCAGACCCACCTAGAATGGCATGCAGTGCCTCGTAGAAGCGGCATGTCTGGGGCTGTGCTCCGGAGCGTCCGTTTGCCACTCTGACTTTTTGGTAGCCTTGTCTCAGGTCCTTGATTTTCACGCGGCACTGCGTTGTATCCCGGCTGTATCCTCTGTCTCTCATGGCTTTGGAGACCTTCTCGTAGGTCTTTGCATTCCGTTTGTTGGAGCGCAGCTCCGAAAGCACAGACTCATCGCCCCACACAGCGATCAGATCCAGGACTTCCCGGTCTGTCCATGCTGGGGACCTCTTTCTATTCTGGGATTGCATGGACTCCTCTGCTGGAGAGCTCTGCATCGTTGCAGGTGCTGCTGAGCTCGCCCCGATGTCCAACCAGGACATGAGATTCAAAGTGCCCAGACAGGAAAAGGAATTCAAATTTTCCCGGGTCGTTTCCTGTGTGGCTGGTCAGAGAATCCAAGCTTGGACTGCTGTCCAGAGCGTCAACAGAGTGGTGCACTGTGGGATAGCTCCCGGAGCTAGTAAGTTCGATTTGCATCCACACCTAGCCTAATTCGAGATAGCCATGTCGAATTTAACGCTACTCCCCTCGTCGGGGTGGAGTACCGAATTCGAACTAAAGAGCCCTCTAGGTCGAATTAAACGGCTTCCTAGTGTGGACGGTTGAGCGGTTAATTTGAATTAACGCTGCTAAATTCGATTTAAAGTCCTAGTGTAGACCAGGCCTAAGTCTGTGGCAGAGGCAGGAACAAAGCCTTTTCTCCTGCATTACCCACAAGGCCATACCTTCTTTAGTGAGAAAGGGGCTTGTCTCTGTGGCACAGTTAGTCCTTAGTCTCTCTGCTGATACTTCAGACAAGCCTGTCAAACTGTATTGATAGCTTTTGTGATACAGACAGTTGTCCACTTGGAACTGAACAGTGATCCACTAGAAGTTTTTCATAGAGTTCAAAGCCAGAAGGGATTGTCTAGTCTGACCTCCTGTATAACACAGGCCATTAAATCTCACCCAGTTACCCCTGAATTAAACCAAATAACCTGGATTAGAATAAAATAATACAGCCCTCTGGAGACTAAGCCCTCTGGAGACTATTGTGTGCCATGGGCAGACAGCAGGAATATTTCATGAATGCTACCAAAAAGTCGAGATGGGAATGAATTCCTGTCATTACTGGCTGGGACTAGGTTTGCGCCAGTCCCTAGGAGTGAAAGACTGTTTAGTACCAGAGTGTCACTTCTATATTCTTTCTAGGTGTGCAGTTATGGAAGGCTCTAAACAACACTTTAAAGAACTAGCCAGGGTTTGTGCAGCTCCTAACAGCTTTAGTAAATAGTAGAAATAATAGAATAATAATCAATATATAAAAATAGTAAAAGTCACTGACCCCATATAGGGAAGTGGCAAGAAAGAAGAGTATATAAAATAATAATAAATATAATTTACATTCTGGAAAACAGGGGCTTGATTAGATCCAGTGGCAATAAGTTTTGGTCCTATTTCTGAAGACTGTGTTTAAATTCCAGGTGTTTGCAGTGGGGTTGGCCAAGAAACCAAATGAAATACTTTCCCGTAATACAGTATACCGCTAATTCAAGTGTGCTGGATTATTCTTTTGAACACTATGACAGGCAATAAGCCACTAATGCCATTTCATAGGTACCATAGAGAGTATAATACCCTGTCATTAATGTCATTATGTGGGACGGTAATGCTTATGGGGAATAGCACGTGGTTAACAGTGGTAACATTTTATCCTATAAGATGTTAAACATAGGAGACGTAGTTTACTCCTGCTGATACAAAATAGGGTCAATTACACCCCTTGGGGAGGAGATATGGTGTTTCCACCTCCTCCCTATGTGGAGGCATTCCACTGAGGGAGGGTAGATTTAACCTGGGTGCCTACAGCCCCAGCAGCTCAGTTGCTGGAGGGCGCCTGGAGAATTTGCTAAATAAGCCCATGCTCCAGATTCCTGGCCATGCTTGTTTCTTAGCTAGCCAGTCTGTGAATCGGTGCCAGCTGGCTCTAGGCTCCCTAATGGAACAGGGTTAGGAACTCTGCGCTTTCTTTTGGGAGCTCTGTTCTGGGGTTTCTGCTAGTGGAAGTCAGAGAACTTGAGGATGAGCAAATCCCAGGGTCTACAGCCTTGTAGATCCCTGGGAGGTGAGAATCCATTTTACTCTGATCCTGGGATTGCCTATAATGCCGATAACATTCCTTTATAAGAAGAAGCTAAATAATTCTCCTCTTGACACCCCTTCTTGTTTCAAGGCATTAAGGCTCAGAACCTCAAAGGTATTTAGGCACTTAGCTCCCATTAATTTCAATGAGAGTTTAGTACCTAACTCTCGTTAAAGATCTGGGCCATAGAGCTTGATCCTAAGCACACACACTTCACATTGAAATGGAAACCCGGGGACTGAATGCTGCAATCCTAGGATTTGAAAATACCTCATAGCCCAGTTTTCCCAAAGGTGGAACGGCCTTCTCCAGTCCAAACTTTAAAGCACTCAAAGTCAAAGTACACAACTGAATGGTAGGTCATGACTGGATTTACAATTCATAAAGTGATGGAGCAGCAGCCTCTTACTTTGACAGTGAAGTGAAATGCATACTTGAGATCACTCTGCAGCAGCCAGACGTCCTGTGCACATTTCCTGTTCACATTTACTCTGTCACTTTGGTGGCATTAGGTACATGGACCCAGTATGTTGACAAGAACTGCAGATTAAGACAAACTCTCTCTGGACGTGCTGTAAAACCTTGTTGGTGTTTTAAATCAACAGCACAGCTCTCACTTTGGAATGATAATCTCTCCATGGCTTTATCTGTAAATTAACTGTCTCAGCATGAGTGCTAGATGGGGAGATGTCTGATGACATCCAGCTAATGAAATGCAACAGTCTGGGCTGATTTTCACTAGTGGAGCTGTCACTGTAGTAGAGAGGTAGAGCAAGTAAGAAGAAAAGATATGTCAATCGAGCTGCCATTTTACACCAGCTGAGGCTTGAGGCCTAACTGTTAATATTGATCATTCTACTTGCAGGTTTGTCTCCGGTTTACATGCACATTGCATGCACATTTCCTAGGAAGTTAAAATGGCTTCTCTCTATATATCTCTACCTCTCTATATCTCTTTCTCTATATCGATATATCTGCATTCACATATCATTTGCTTCTCTGCCAACACATATGTTTCGCAACAATGTTGACCTGAAATAAAATACACCAGCGATCACCCATGTGTATATCTTCACACCTGAGCATGGCTGCCATTCCAAGCAGCTGTGACAGGGTTTAAATTGCTTTGTAGCAAGTGAGAAATAAATCAGCCCAAATCTGCCACGGCCTTGTAGCTCACCCAACACCAATAACTATTCTATACCCCAGTTTTCTCTGGCTGGAGAAATCCATTGAGAAGTGGCCTGAATATAATTATGCTGCATCAAAGTCTGTGGAATCCCGTGAAACCCCCAGATGGGGGTAAGAATCCAGCCCTACAAATCTAATTACAAACTCCATTTCATTCTTTCCGGCGATAGCAAAAAAAAACAAAAAACCTTTTATATCACTGCTTCATGCTGTCATTCTTCAGTGCAAAATGCAGCTGTTGAAAGGTGAAGCATTACCTCTCATGTTTGGCTTATTTAAGTGTTTGACATGCACCTTATCATAGCATCACAAAATCCACCCATGAATTCAAGCAACAGATGCATGGAAATGAGAATTAAAAGCGGTTATTATCCTGTCCATTCCACCTGCCAGTGCAGATTTATTCCCTACATTGTAGCCTCAAGAGCTATTTCCAGTTTCATAATAAATAGACAAGTAGTTCTCCTGGAAAACAAAGTTAGTGCTATTTCTGGTGAACTTTGATGGCTGTATTTGTGAATCATCAGGCGTCTTCGAAGAAGATTTATCTCCTTTCTTTAACCCAATAAATGCATTACTGCATCTTGCTAATGTAGTTCCATCCCAGCTGGGGCAGAGCAATCTAGATGAGATGAACAATCCCAGCAACTCACATGGATTAATTATTGGTTCCACAGAGAGTCTGTGTTTCACAATTTCTGCTGTTAGACAGGAAGCGGACTGTCACTTAGAAGAGAATGCTCATTACCATCTGCTCAACTGCCACAACATCCCATTGAGATTTTGGAGTAATTAAAACAAATGAGTGAGTGCCTTTTGGCAATACCACATATACACAGACTTAGTCTGGTCAGCTACCTAGGTTAAATGTGTCTGAAATTGATGTTACAATGAGAATATATTTACTTATTTATTTAATACTAAAGTTCACTGGTTGCCGTAAGTTATTACTGAGGTAATGACAGTATGGGAGTGTGGCAGATGCTTAGGCCCAGAGCTGCAAAGGTATTTAAGCACCTAACTTCCATTGAAATTGATGGGGGTTGGGCACCTAAATGCCTGTGAGAATCTGGACCATTGTGAGGGTGGAGGCCCTAGAAATACCATTGCTAGATAGAAGGGTATGTATGGCAAGAGACAGACAGCAGAACTAATAAAGGATTTTATGAATGCATATTTTACAAATGGAAACAAAATATGACTAAAGTGATTAAGCCAAAGATCTAGCTACAAATCAGTAGGAATTCATTCATATAAATATTTGGGAAATATTTAGAGGATACAAGAAAATATCCAGCCCAATGAATGGCCAACTCTTGCTCACAGGAAAGTCTACGTTTTTGCCTTTGACTTCAGGGGAAGGTCTAGAGACATATAAAGGGCAATGTACACAAAAGATAATGTATGGATACCCACCCACATCCCATCTCAACGGCTAATTAGCAACAGCTTTCTGCTGGGAACGGCCCAAGCAATCTTTGATAATTGCGTTGATCCGCTTTCTTTCAGTCATGTAATTATCACTCTCATCATTATTATTTGCATTACGGTGCTGCACAGTGGCCTCAACTGAGATCAGGGTCCCGTTTTAGTAGGCACTGCACATAACCGCAGTAGAAGACTGTCCCTTCACTGACGAGCTCACAGTCTGATATTTGCAGTGCATGCTGCAGCTTGAAAAAAGAGTTGGCTGCTCAGCCTTTAGGCGGAGCCGTGCTAGTGTGTTTTATGGTCTGGCACACCTTGGTTAGCACAGTCCTTAGTTTCTGAGTGCCTTGAAGCCCACATGGCGATATCTCTTTCTGGATGCATAGCTGTGAAGAGCTTTGATGCTCTCCTATTCCTCTGTAAAGTTCCACTGACAAAGTTTTCATCTTGCGCTGTGACTATGTATTTGGACAAACTGTAGTTCACTAAACCACTGCTCAGTAAGACCCAAATCCTCTCCCTGTAACTCAGCCTCAGTAGCTAAATTGGGTGATGGCAAAGTCTGCAGCAGCAAAGGAGGGAATCCTTGCCCCCCATGCTGCTGGATTTGGGTCTAAAGGCTGTGTTGTAATTCAGCTGAGAGAATTAGGTTGGGAGAACCTCTTTTAATCCAGCCTGACTTCCTATCACGAGAGGCACTGGAGCTCCAAAGGCAGGGAATATTATTTATTCCTCTTGTGGGACTCATTCAAATAAGTGTGTTGTACTCTTGGGCTCCCCCTCTGGTGACAGAACAAAGTACATTCCTTGCTCTCACCCTAAGCTCTTCTCATTCAAGGGGAGGGTGTTGAAAGGAGATCTTTGCTAGGCCCGTAACAAAGTGACAGGATAGCCCATCACAAGTTATGTCAGTATGTCACTCAATTCAGAGGATACTAACTGCAATGTCATACAGGGTATCATTACAATATGCAGCATAAGCAATAGAATACACATAGGCTTAGCTTCGTTTCTGTTACGCAGCATGGGTTTGTCTTGCCTTATCAGACTCTGACTATGAGCTCCATTGGGAAGGGCCAGATTTATTTTGTATCTTGCACAGCACTGACAGCTCATTTTTGGTGCTTAACATAAAAACGATTCAGATAAGTAGTGTTCAGTGGTGGAGCCAGGTTTTGCAACCAGTGGGGTGATGGGTCATTGGTATTGCCTCCCTATCCTCCTCCTCCTGCTCTGCTGCCGCTTCCTTCTCACCTCCCCGAGTGGACACTGACCACCCACAGCAGCCTGTGCTGCCTCTGCACTGCAACCCTAATCCTGGCCCGGAGCAGAGGCGAGGGCCTGGGCTGGGTGCTGGAGGGCGAGCCTGCCCTGCACTCACCTGGCAGTGGTGGCTCCTGGCCCTTGGGGCTGGGCCAGCTTCTCACTCTGGGTATTGTGACCTGGCGCATGGGGCCGCAGCGCCATTCAGGTTTGGCCCGGCCACTCCTGAGGGGCAGACAGGCAAGATTTCAGTGGGTGGCATTGTGACATGGTACCATACATACACCTAAAGGCTGTCCCCCACTGGTTTTGCCACTGGTGGTATGAGTATTATTAGGACAATGGGTCAAACATTTTCTTTTGAATTTTTTTTTGTTGGAAAACAGCTTTTGGATTACATGAAAATTTGCATGAAAACATGTTCCTTTTTGGTCAAAATGTATAGGTGTGGGTGTGTCAAAGACCCCAAATCTTGAGAAATGAAACCTTTTTGGAGTTCAGCCATGGTTTTCAAATAAAAAAAAATCATGTTTTGGATTTTCAATACTCTCCCTTCCAAAAAAAATTAAAGAAAAACGTGGACAACAATGATTTTTTTTTCATTTTCATCAATTTGTTTAAAGGAAAAAAATTATTTCCTGACCAGCTCTAATTATTAGCAATGATAAAACACGTTCATTCTTACATGTAATGCTTGATGTGAGAGCCTTGTGGATAATGTCATCCAAACTGTGTAAATTACAATAGCCTCACAATGAAGTGATGCAAAGCTATTTTGCTCCGGGAAAAGCACTGAGAGGGATTATTCCTTAGCAGATATATTGGTTTCAATAGAGTTATACTGTTGTAATATTGGAGCAGTGGCATGAATTTCGCATTCCCTCTGGTATGCACAAGTCCTTGTCAATCATTTCTTTGACCCAAGGGTGGTGTCTGCAGCCTGATTTGCACAAAAAGATCTGGTGGGGGAAATTAGGTGCATTGCCTGCCTAAATGTTTTGCTTAGAGACAGCAGAGCTGAACAACTGCAGCTGTTCTCTGCTACCGCACTCCACCAGCAAACTGCAGTACAACACAGAGAATTTTACTGGCATCCCACTGCCAGCAGCACATGCCAGACTGCTCCATGTCTGGATACTTGTGTCTTGCTAAGCAATATTTTATACATATATTAGAGGGCCTGGAGGGGTTTGTGTGTAACTCACATTAGTTGTACTGGACTTCTGTCTATACAGAGAGATGAGGAGACTCTCAAAATTCTACAGAAGAACTAGTCATTTCAGTAAAAAGGGATGAACTCCCCCATGGTTTAGTTAGACTCCACACTCTGGGGAATGATGGTCTTATTAAGCCTCTGAAGGAGGGATCTGGGTTCAGTTCCCAGCTCTGCCACAAATTTCTTATGTGACCTTGGGCAAGTCACATAACCTCGACTCCCCATCAATAACAAAGATAATTATACTTCCTTTGCCTGTCATACATCCCTTTGCCTATCTTGTCTATCTAGACTGCAAGTTCCTCAGGGCAGGGACTGTCTTTCACTATGTGATGGTACAGCAACTAGTACAATGAGGCCTCAATCTCCCTTGGGGCCTCTAAGTCCTACTGTAATATAGATACATAAAAAATACTTTTGTGATGATTCAGCTGTTCCTGAAATCCAGAACCCTTATACTCTCTGAATTGCGTGGTGGACTCTGCTTAATCCTTCACGGACCTTTACACTTTGTGCCACCAGCAGTTCCCGCTCAAGGAAGGCCTAAGGCTAGCATAGCCGTTATGTGGCTAGCCAGGATGGGGATGCATTAGTAGAACTGGACAGGGAAATATGCCTGTGGATTTGTGTCTGGTATGGTCACATGGTCTTAAGACAGTAGCTGAAGTTTAATTTTCTTAAATGTTTGCTGATTTCATTATAAAAGCTCAATGAATGTATTAGTGGGAGCATCAACACTTAATAAAATATGGATATGCATCCTTGTTGCAGGTCACCGTGGTCCTTATCCTGCAGGCTAATGATGCAGTTTATATAGTGTCTGCCAAGGTCTCTTAAACAAGCTATACCCAGCAATATTCAATAGGGCTAAGCAACAGAGAGGCAGACAACATTCATTTGTGTAAACTGCAACTGGTGATTATAAGCTCTCCATTACTTCTCTGTCGGAGCATGGAATAGCTGTAGAACGGGAGTGGGAGTTAGAATTCTGGGGTTCAAAGTTGGACTCTGCCACTGATTTCCTGTCTAACCTTAGACCAACTCACTTAACCACTCTATGACCCTAGTGTAAAGTAGGTATAATACTTAGAGATGTTGTCAGGCTTAAATAATATTTGCAACCCATTTTGAGATTGGCTGAAATACAGATTTTATTGTCTTTATCACTGTTACTGTTCCTATCTGCCCAAGTATGTTTTTTTACAGCAGATATCTTTCATACACAACAGTTTAGGCATTAGGTTATTTTTTACAAAATTTATATTTTGGGTCTGGCTTTTAAAATGTTGCACACCCTCACATATGCAAAAATGCATGCAAAACCACGTGCCTAATTTGCACGTACATTGGCTGTGATTGCAAGCAGAAATCAGGCAATTGCTCAGAAAAATGGCCATTTCTATTCATGTGTGTCCATTTGCTTGCACAGCTAATCAAGGATGTGTGTGCACAAGCATGGTAACTGCTCATCCATTTTTGCAAGCACAGCTGTGCAAGCATACTATTAGGCTGAGATTTTCAAAGGAGTTTTAAGGAATTTGGTGTCCAAATGTTACAGAATTCCAATGGGAATTGGGAGCTTAAGCTCTTTTGAAAAATCTCAGCCTTAATCACTGTTAAACATGTTATTGTGTGGGCAGAACACTACCAACTCTCTGTAAACTGGTTGATACAACAGCTGCACAGGATTTAATCTTTTTGAGAGTGAGAAAGCATCAGGTCAACACAATGGTGCAAGAATTTTGAAGATAAGAAAGCACTGCATATTTGGAGAGTCCAAGGGAAACTTCTTTGTGCAGAAGGTACTTCATGTGGAGAGAAAGGTTTCCAAAGATAATGATGGAAGTTACATGAACAGGTTCAAAGAATGACTTAGAAAGCAGTTGAAGGGGGGAAAATATGTCTCTGGTTACAAATGCTAGTAAGATAAGTATGATACGTGGATGCCTCTAAAGGGGGCTTTGTCGTCTCCTTCCACTCCTGATGTGTTCCTCCTGTGGTTACCTGGATGTTATGTTGCACGGATTAGCTGGGTGATATATCACACGACATAATGGGCCTGATTCTGACCTCACTTACTCTAGTATAAGTCAGGAGTAACTCCTTGAAAGCAATGGAGTTATACTGTGATACAACTGATCAGAACCTGGCCCATAGTTCACCATGCAGTGAGAGGAAAAAGGAAGGGAGGAACTCATGATCACCCCAAAGCCACGGTTATTCTTACTTTTTATGGCAGCATAAAATATTGTTTTTCAAGTGACAAAACAACCTGGAGATGGGGATCATCCACAGGGAAATGAGATGCTTCATATCCAAAAGCCAGATCCTTAGCTGGTGTAAACTGGCATAGCTTGTCTATAGCACAGTGACAATTCATACCGGCTGAGGATATGGCCTTCCGAATCTTAAACTTGCACCTGTATTTCTTACTTAGACAAAAGATTCATTGACTGCCTGAAGAAGGAAAGAGTGAGCTCTTCAAAAGTGGTCTCAGGCTAGGCTTGTTTTATGGTACTCTCACCACCGAGAGTGCCTCACTCCTGGCAAGCCAGGGTAATTTGAGCTCATTTGTACAAACATCTGAAATCGGTTGTTCTTTGTGTTTAGGTTTAATTGCTCGAAGCAGAGAAACCCAGGTCATCCATTGAATTGATTTCCGGGGCTCAGACCTAACCCCTTGAAGCTGCAAGGAGGGATTTGCCATCTGATTGTGTAGCCTGGTTTTGAATCCTGATCCAAAACGTAAACAGAACTAATGACATCTAATTAAGCACTCACTGATGGAGTTTAGATGAAAGAAGCTGCTGGATGTTTCCACTTGCTCTTGTAATCAAGTGGCAGAACAAACTCAGAATGGAGAAATTAATGTTATTGTGTTGAACAATATGGAATTGGCTGAAATAATAAAATAATGACAGCTGCTCAGCCACTCTGCAGGCAAAAGCAAACAAGAACTCAAGGGAAACAAACAAATACCTATCAGAGGGGTAGCCGTGTTAGTCTGGATCTGTAAAAGCAGCAAAGAATCCTGTGGCACCTTATAGACTAACAGACGTTTTGCAGCATGAGCTTTCGTGGGTGAATACCCACTTCTTCGGATGCAAATTTGCTAACAAATACCTGTTAGCAAATTTTTCTTCATCTTCTATATACTATACAATATGTGCGCAAATCCTTTACTCCACGCAGGCAAAACTCCCATTGGCACCAATGACTTGTGTCAGTATTGCCTCAGATTAAAGGGTTATTTAGGATACAGGAAGCTGAAACTTTTCGTAAAAGATATGATACATCCCTAGTTCACAAAGAACAAAATGCATTAGAATTAAACATAGAAAAATCTGAGACCTAGAGATGGTTTCTGCCGTTCAGCTCAGAGCTGCGGCACATGGCGGACATCAGCTGCCCTTGCTGTAACTGGTGCTCTGCAGGTGAAGAGTGGCTCTCAATGTCCAAAGTTTCCTATGGTGCATTTTAAACCAGCAATACATCTATGAATGAGAAAAAGGCCTAGGGAAGGGGAATCCCCAAGCTGCAAAGTAAAATGCATAATAGCATCTCTCTATCACCAATCGTGCATGTGGCTGATGTGCAGTGAAAGATGGCATCACACCACAGTACATGTTCCAGTGTATACAGTAGCATGTGAATGACGTGACATTACATGGTGGTAACATATTAAACACAGAGGTTTGAGTCTCTGTTCTGTCTTAGCTGTGCTTGTTTGGAGTGGAGAAGGGCAGCTGCAGAGAGGTGGCTGGGCAACATAGCTCCAGTGGAAATTAGGACTGCATGGGGCAGCCTAATGTACATCGCTGGTGTAAGATCTGAATCAGATGTAGCCAGCCTCTGCTCCCCCACACCCTTTCCCCTCTCTGTCTCCCACCCTAACACCTCCAAGATGTTCCCTCTCTTTCATTATGCTGGGAGCCAGGAGGAAGCAGAGCCATCTCCACCGGCAGAGAGTTCACCAGCACAGGGGGTATTCTCCACTGGCTATATCAAGACCACTCCATCCTGCTTAAAGTGGCCTTAGCAGACCAGAGAATCTGTCCCTGGGACTGTAATCCCAATGATGGATTAGGTACATAGAATATAACTGCATTATATAGAGGAGAGGGAGGTTTGCTAACTGTTTATTACAGGTGTTTATTTCCATGGACCTCTTACTTGCTTTTGCCTACGCAATACTAGTAAATGGCTGAGCAGCTGTAAGTCCTTTGCCGCTAGAGTTATTTCCATAGAATTCAGCACAAGCCAGGACTTTGGATTCTTTCCCTGGAAGTTTAATTCGGACGGAACTGGGAGACCCATAACTAATTCATACAGCAAGGGTGCAGCCTCAGGTTTTTGCTTCAGCAGATGTAAATGACAATTGCTAAACTGCTGTCTGACTCAGCACATTTCTATTGACCACATTCATGTTTTTTTCATGTGAGTACTAAAAATGCAGACAGCTTTTCAGGAGAGGCAGCAGGAGCACTTACATGCTAATTGATAGACAATCCTCTGTTCACCGCCACTTTCAGGTTTCAGAGTAGCAGCCATGTTAATCTGTATCCGCAAAAAGCCCACTTCACTGGATGCATAGAATGGAACATATAGTAAGGAGATATATATACATACAGAGAACATGAAAAGGTGGGAGTTGCCCAACCAACTCTAAGAGGCTAATTAATTAAGAGAAAAAACATTTGTAGTGATAATCAAGATAGCCCATTACAGACAGTTTGACAAGAAGGTGTGAGGATATTTAACATGGGGAAATAGATTCAATGTGTGTGTAATGGCTCAGCCATTCCCAGTCTCTATTCAAGCCTAAATTGATGGTATCTAGTTTGCATATTAATTCAAGTTCAGCAGTTTCTCCTTGGAGTCTGTTTTTGAAGCTCTTCTGTTGCAAAATTGCCACCTTTAAGTCTGTGTGACCAGAGAGGCTGAAGTGTTCTCCTACTGGTTTTTTTAATGTTATGATTCCTGATGTCAGATTTGTGTCCATTTATTCTTTTGCATAGAGACTGTCAGGTTTGGCCAATGTACATGGCAGAGGGGCATCTCCTTACTATATGTTCCATTCTATGCATCCAATGAAGTGGGCTGTAGCCCATGAAAGCTTATGCTCAAATAAATATGTTCATCTCTAAGGTGCCACAAGGACTCCTGTTCTTTTCATTTTTAGGTTGTTTTTTATTTATAGTGAAACAGCAGGGCCTAGACTATGCTCTTCACACTGGAAAAAAAAGCAGTAGGACAAAGGGAGGTAGAAAAATCTGAGCCAGCATTACCCTATATACTTATAAACTTCCAAGGGATGATGGCTTAAACAATGACTTATTTGCTCTATTCTCTTCCTAGCTAACAAGGTCCCCACTGAGCCACACAGTAGCCCAACACCGCAGCTGGTATGCAGAGGTTTCTATAGGGTCCAGAGCTGGTCTTACAGGTGGGTGATGCAGGTGGCTGCCCAGGGTGCTGTGGGCAAGAGGCTAGGAGCAGGGTGGGCTTAGGGTGCAAAGCCCCAGAAGGGATCTTGGGACAATGGGGGGCGGGGGGGAAGAAGAAGCAGCAGGGCCCTGGGGAGCCAGCAGGGGGCAGAGTTAATGGGGAGGCAATGGGGGCCAGTGGCGATGGGGGGGGGGGGGAAGGGTGTGGAGCACAGGGAGGTAGTGGGGGCCAAAATGCAAATTCACCCAGGATGCCATTTCGCCTATGGCTGGCCCTGACAGGGTCTGAGAGCTGGAGGACACTAGCCCTCTTTCTTCCTGGCACCAGTTGTTGACCCAAAAGAATGGGTTGTGCACACTTTTCATCCCCACCCTGGAACTACTTGAGTGTTAGAGCTCCAGATTTTTAATACTATATAAGGACCAGTTATTACTAATCCTATTTTCCTCAGGTTTGAAACTCAGATATTCAAATATTAAATAAAACAATACTACAAAACTAGAGGATCAGCTCTCCAGTGAGTAAATCAGTGTAGAACCATTGAAATCACTGGAGTTCTGCCAATCTACACCAGCTGAGGATCTGGCACATAATAACTTGATCCAAAGCCCACTGAAGTCAGTGAGAGTCTTTCCACTGGCTGGGATTTAGATCAGATCCATGTAGCACACAAGAACATAAGAATGGCCCTACTGGGTCATACCAATTGTCCATCTGGCCCAGTATCCTGCCTTCCAGCAGGTGCTGGTGTCAGATGCTTCAGAGGAAAGGAACAGAACACTTATCAGGTGATCCAACCACCATCATCCCATCCTAGCTTCTATCAACCAGAAGCCTAGGGACACCCAGAGCATATGGTAAACTAAGTACTCACTTGAAATAAACATGGATGTGGTCAATAATGATGTGCCAAGTCAGCCAGGTTAACAATTGTTCCATTTGCATTCCCCCCCCCACACACACAAAGGTCTTTGCAAACTACACAAGCCACACAGGCAGGAATCACATCCCTATTCAGTGATTTGCAGCCATCTCCACTACATAGATTTGAGATTTAGCAAAAATCCTGAATTATTTGTAGTTACTTTGGCTGCCCACTGCATATTAGTTCTAGAGTTCACAAAGTGAAAGTAGATAATGGGGAGATTCCAGGAGATGATGGGGTGGATTCAGGTGAAAGGACGTAATGGAAATACCAGGTGCTGATGGGATGATGGCTGACACAATTTAATTGTGGGAAGAGGGTTGGACTGGAATGAGATTGGGTGAAACAACTGATGGGATGAGAAGAGGGTGGGGACAAGATGATGGGCTGTAGGAGAAAGGAGTGGATAGAAAAGGGGTTGGATTGAAAGGAGTTAATGGAGATGGGTTTAAGGAGCAGCTGGGGCCAGGCTGGGGAATGAAATAAACCAATGGGGTGTGACAGGCTGATGGGACAAAGGTGGCAAGAAGCTGCTGGATGTGCAGGGGCTGATGGTCAATAGGAGCTCCTGGGGGTGGGGTGGGGGGAATGGGGACAAAGGGGGACAATGGGAGCTTGTAACAGATCAAGGACTCACCACTGCAGCACCTCCTGTTGGTCATCCAGAAATTAGCTCAATTCAAGCTTCAGAGCACCCTCTGCTGGCTGGTGTCTCTCCTGCCTCAGCCCCCCCCCCATGTCCTTCCCAGACTCTGGTGCCCTTTACCTTGGAGTGCTGCCTACAGCAATACCCCCACACTCTGGGTCTCCCCTCCCAGGGGAACCCCCAACCCCTATGTCCACCTTGCCTCAGTGGTTACTGCCAGTTGTCATCTAGCCCCATTTGCTGGGGCAGACTGCAGTCTGTAATGGCTACTCATCACTGGCAAGGGGGTTGGACCAGCTACCTCTGCAGCCCCAGTACCTCCCTAGGCTTTAACAAGGCCTCAGCTTGGGGAGTGGCCAGACTAGACCTCCCCAGTTCCTCTTGCCCTTCCCCAGCACTGCTCTGCTTCAAGTACCCCGTGCTCCCAGGGAGCTTGGTCCTTCCCACTCCAAGACAGGAGTAAGACTGACCCAGCTTCTCCCTTAGCCCTTATATCAGAGCCAGCTGTGGCCTGACTGGGTGTGGTCACATTTGTGGCTGCCTTCCCACTCAGCCTACCTTTCCCCCTAGGAGTGGGGTAACTGCCCTGCTACAGAGCTGCTGTGTCCCGGAACCCAATAGGTACAGAGCTGCTGCGGGAGGATGGGGGCGAAGGGGGCGATGGGAGGGGAGCTGGGAGGATGGGGGCGAAGGGGGCGATGGGAGGGGAGCTGGGAGGATGGGGGCGAAGGGGGCGATGGGAGGGGAGCTGGGAGGATGGGCTGAAGCGGGCTGAGAGGAACTACTGACGCGGAGCGGCCGATCAGACCAGCTCCGTCTCCGAGGCGGAGCCCGGCCCCTTCCCTCGGCGCAGCGCGCTCCCTGCTCTTGGCACCGGCGCCCGCGGCCTCTCCCCGCGACGGGGCGGCTGCGTCAGAGCCCCTTTGTGCGGGTATAAGTAGGGGCGGGCGGGCGGCGGCCGGGCGCAGAGCAGCTTCTCCTCCAGCGCGGGCGGCGCCATGAGCTCCTTCGGCTACGAGCCCTTCTTCCCCGCCTACAAGCGGCGCTACGCCGAGAGCCCCCGGCTGCACATCGCCACGGTGCGCAGCAGCGGCGGCGGCGGCGGCTATGGCTTGTCCCGCTCCACCTACTCCAGCCTCTCGGCGCCGGTCTCCTCGGTGTCCGTGCGCCGGAGCTACGCCGCCTCGTCGGCCTCGGGCTGCCTGCTGCCCTCGGTGGAGAGCTTCGACCTGAGCCAGGTGGCGGCCATGAGCAGCGACCTCAAGTCCATCCGCAGCCAGGAGAAGGCGCAGCTGCAGGACCTCAACGACCGCTTCGCCAGCTTCATCGAGCGGGTGCACGAGCTGGAGCAGCAGAACAAGGTGCTGGAGGCCGAGCTGCTGGTGCTGCGGCAGAAGCACGCCGAGCCCTCCCGCTTCCGCGCCCTCTACGAGCAGGAGATCCGCGAGCTGCGCCTGGCGGCCGAGGAGGCCAGCGGCGAGAAGCAGGCGCTGCAGGGCGAGCGGGAGAGCCTGGAGGAGACGCTGCGCGGGCTGCAGGCGCGCTACGAGGAGGAGATCCTGAGCCGGGAGGACGCCGAGGGCCGGCTGCTGGAGGTGCGCAAAGGGGCGGACGAGGCGGCGCTGGCGCGGGCCGAGCTGGAGAAGCGCATCGACAGCCTGCTGGACGAGCTGGCCTTCCTCAAGAAGGTGCACGAGGAGGAGCTGGCCGAGCTGCAGGCGCAGATCCAGTACGCGCACCTCTCGGTGGAGATGGACGTGTCGGCCAAGCCGGACCTCTCGGCCGCGCTGCGCGACATCCGGGCGCAGTACGAGAAGCTGGCGGCGCGCAACATGCAGAACGCCGAGGAGTGGTTCCGCAGCCGCTTCACCGTGCTCACCGAGAGCGCCGCCAAGAACACCGACGCCGTGCGCGCCGCCAAGGACGAGATCTCCGAGAGCCGCCGGCTGCTCAAGGCCAAGACGCTGGAGATCGAGGCCACCCGCGGCATGAACGAGGCGATGGAGAGGCAGCTGCAGGAGCTGGAGGAGAAGCAGAACGCCGACATCGCCGCCATGCAGGTGAGCCTCCCCCGGGACATGGGCAGGCGGGTACCCGGGACCCCTGGAGCGTCTGGGCAGGTCACTCGGGCGGGCAACGGTGCAATGCACCGGGCAGCATCCCCAGCAGGAGCTGTCCAGCATCCCGAGCTCCCGGGCGGGTAGCTACAGGCATCATCCCCAGCGCCCAGGCAGGAAGTATCATATCACTAGCGCTAACCCAGGGAGCTGTCCAGCACCATGGGGTGTCTTATCACTAGTGCTAGCCCAGGGAGTTATCCAGCACTGGGGGGTATCACTGGCTCCTAGCCTGGGAGCTGTCCAGCACCTAAATAAGTAATGAAGGCGGCAACCCCAGCATCTGTACAGGCACGGTGCAGAATTCCCCACCACCTAAACCCGGATTCAAAGCCCATTGAAGTCAGTGGGAATACACTAACGCAAGCTTTGGATCAGGCCCTACTCAGGGAATTGACCCCTGCAGTCTTCTGGGCAGGTAAGAGATCTCCCCTCGGCATGGACCCCCCAGAACATAGACAGTGCTTCTTTGCAACTAAATGCAAAATGTCCATGGTGCTTGTATCCTCAGGTATAAGAGAAAGTAACACAAAGGTTTGCATTACGCAGGATGTATATTCATTACAGGAATCGTTTTTAAAGGGTTAAGTTAAAACCCAATTCCGGTGAAATAAGCGGAACTCAGCAATAAGAGTAGCAACTAAAAAGGTGCCATTAGTTATGATGAATGTTTTGCAATGCTTATAACAGAATGCAGTTAAATGTGCTGCATTACTTACAATGGTGTTCAACACAGTGCTAATTACATGACTACAATTAAAAACATTGTTAGTTATGATCATTTTTGATAAACGTTGGAGAACAGCTCTATTAACAGGATTAAAATTCCTTGGGTTGTGTGATTTATGAATTGTATATTGTAGTTAATGACTAAAATCTGAATGGGTGGTATTAGTTCTAATGCATGTTAGGTGATATTAATTACATGGATACATTTTAAAGGATTTAATTGATCCTTTAATGAAAAAAATGTAATTAATTAAGAAGATAATGCTAGAAAATGCAAAAGAAGTAAAGAATAAAAGATTAAGAAAAAATGAAGGGAGTTTGTGTTTAAAAAAATACAAAAATTTCAGGAATAATTTAGTCCTTGAATCACTTGTTACTGTATGTAAAATCTTGTCGCCCTTACTCAGGTAAAACTCTTCATCACCATCTGTCAGGAATAGCCTAGTTATTAGGTAGTCCTGTCTTGAGTGCACAGGACTGGATTAGATGACCTTTTGAGGTCCCTTCCAATCCTATGCTTCTATGACTCTGTGATTAAAGTCAATTGGAAGTTTTGCCATAGTAAGAAGTACTGGATTATATCATTAAAATAAGATATGATTCAAGAAGGTCATTCTCTCTTTTAGTAACCACCATATTAGGAACTAACTAGTTTGAAGTAGCAAAGAATCCATCACTTCTTTAATGAAAAGGGATGGAAATGGACTAGATAAACATATCTGCAAATGCAGGTAGTGGGCACAGAATCTAATGGGCCAGATCTTTGGCTGGTGCAAATCGATGTAGCTCCACTGAGGAACTATGCCAGTAGATACCATCTAAGGATCTGGCCCAGTGTGTTTATTGGCATAAAGTTCCATGAATTAATGAAAAATGACATTAGGCTAAAATGTAAAATACTATCCGTTGAACGATTGTAGCTTCACAACATAACTTGCTTTCTGCCCTCAAATAAGCATCTCTTCTTTAAAACATAGTGGGGACTAAAATAAATTCTGGCAATTGTTTGTGGGAAATAGGGAAAATCAAAACCACTTTGGATCTTAAAAACATTAAATGAAATGGAATCATATATGTTAGGCATGGAAAAACCTTATCAGATGATGTGGCACTTAATGAGAGTTTCAACCTTATATTTGAGGCCAGACGTGGGGCCATCAAATACGTTCCCTTGCTGCAGCAGGATTACATTTAATAGGATTGTAGGGGAACTAAAGTTTTTATGTCTTTGAATATTCTTATTCCCAACAGGACACAATTAATAAATTAGAAAATGAACTGAGAACCACAAAGAGTGAGATGGCCCGTTATTTGAAAGAATATCAAGATCTTCTCAATGTGAAAATGGCTCTGGATATTGAAATTGCAGCCTACAGGTATGATGGAGAAAGTGTTAAGTGAATCAGAAATTTTCTCTTGCAGCTGGAGAAATTCCATTTTATTTTTCATACCTCTCACTAGCTTTAAGCCCTTTACATAATTAGCTCTAATATTTGGCAAGAATTATAGCTGCTGACTATGTTAGCCTTTCATAGACTAATAGGTATCTGAAATAGATAAGAACTATGAGGTCATTTTCTGCACTCTCTCATCACTATAGAAAACATTGCTGCAGGTTTCCTATAGAATTCTATTTTATTCTTCAGTGTTTTAATTAACTAGCCCCTAAACCCACTCACAGAAAAAAAGCCAACCAAAAATGATTTGAAGGTGAAATGTTTGCTTCACAACAAAATCTTCACTATATAATAAAACTTCCATGCTTATATTTGTTGAATACAAAAAGTTTGTTAGAACCAGCAAAGCCTAATTAAAATAATAAATACAAAGGTTGGGATTATCAAAAGTGCCTAAGTGATTTAGGAGCACAAATCCCACTACAATTTACTTAAGTGCTTTTAAAATCTCAGCTGAAGGCTGATGTTTGGGAGCAAACTTACTGCTACATCATTGTTTTATGCTTGACCCTAGGTATTAATGGAAACTGCAAATACCAAGTTAAAATTATTTTTACTACCTGCATCTGAGTGTAGAAGCAGGGGAGTATTTTTTCAGTATAAAACTGCTTGGTATATTTATTAAATATGCACCCCCTGGAACAAAAGGATGAGGTCAAATTGTTGGGTGTCCCTACTCTGTGCAGTCCTACAGGATAACAGAATACAACTATCTTCCATTGTTGGTGTAGTGATGTTATTTTCATGCTGTTTTTCATTAGTTCCCTTTCAAAGGGTTCTTTACATCCAGTGATGCACATTGATGTCTAATTTCTACCTCCTGTAACTCATTTAGATTAAAGTGCCATCCCTTTTTGGATCAATGTATAATTGCCAGACAGTTGGTTATTGTAGAATAATGGTCTTTATTACTAAACGTGTATAAGATGGTAATATTTTGGGGGGGCAGGGACCATCTTTTTTGTTCTCTGTTTGTACAGCCTCTAGCACAGTGTGGCCCTGGCCCATGAATGGGGCTTCTAGGCCAAACTGCAGGACAAACAATACATAATTGTTTCTTTTTTCTCCTCTAGAAAATTGCTGGAAGGTGAGGAGACACGGCTTAGTTTCACTGGTGTTGGAAGCATAACCAGTGGCTACACTCAGAGTGCCCCAGTCTTTGGCAGGTCTGCCTACAGCGGTTTACAGAGCAGCTCCTATTTGATGTCAGCCCGTTCCTTCCCTGCTTACTACTCCAGTCACGTTCAGGAAGAACAGATAGAAGTAGAGGAGACTATTGAGGCAGCAAAAATGGAAGTGGCCAAAGCAGCGCCCCCTTCAGAAGGAGAAGGTGAGGAGGAGGAGAAGGAGGAGGCTGAGGAAGAGGAGGGAGGAGAAGAAGCTGAAGAAGAGGAAGAAGGTACATTTGGTTACTTTCAAAGCATGCTATTCCAGAATTCACCTATGCTCATATATGAGGCCTCAATCTGCAAATCTTTATTAATATAAACACTCCTAACTCAAGTGAATAGACCCATTGGCTTAAATGGGGCTATTCACATAGGTAAGGAATTGCTGGATTGATCCCATGATGCATGTGTGGGAAAACCTAAGTACAATATGAAGGATGAAATCAGACAAATATTGAATGTTCAATACATTATGGGGCCAATCCTGCTCTCCTGGCAGTCAATGGGAGCTTTGCAATTGACTTTCAAAGAAAGAGCATTGGGCTATGTTAATAGAAAGTGGTATTGGCAAATTCTCAAGCCAATAAACAATACTTAATTTACCATTTGCAGACATTCCTGAAAAGAACAGGAACATCTTGAACTAAATATTAATTCCCAGAGAACATCTTGAACCAGATCCTCGGCTGGCATAAATCAATGCTATTGAGTTCAGTGAAGCTGTGCTGATTTACATCAGCTGGAGATCTTGCCAGTTATTTCCATCGTCCTTCCACCAAAGTACTTTTTTCCATTACATTCTTTACTAAACTTGGAAGTTTTTAAAGAAACATTTAAAAATAATAATTCTCCGGAGCATCCTTTCCCAGTTCCTGTTGCAATTTGTTTTGTTATCCTGCGTCTTTGAACTAGAGCTCCACAGAGAATCTTCATTCTCTTTTTGGTGCTATAATCATTCTCAGGGCACATAGTCTGCTGGACTAAACAATAGGTTGTAAAATCTTAAATGCCTAAACAGCAGGAAAAAAAATTAAACAGGCAGATATTAATGATCTGTGATGATTAATCCTTGAGGGAGGCTTTCAACTACACACATCTGAAAGCAAATTTATTTTTATTTAAACAGTTATCTAAGATCCACTTAGTATGAAAGCTCATCTGTAACTAGATAGTGCATTTTCTATGGATCACCAATGTGCTCATCCAGAGTTCACTGAAGTCAGTGGAAAGACTCGTTTTGACTTCAGTGGGTTTTGGATCAAGGCTTAAAATGAGTTGCCAATCATTTATGATTTTTTTTTTTAATACCAGGATTTTCAAAGGAGCCTAGAGAAGTTAAACACCCAAATCCCTTTGAAATTCAATATGATTTAGTACCAAACTCCCTTAGTCTCTTGAAAGCCCTAGCCCAAATAAACACACCCTAAACTTAATATAAATTTTTTTGAAGCCCCCAAACTAAGGCCATGTCTACACTACCATGGTAAATCAACCTATGCTATGCAACTCTAGCTACGTGAATAGGTCGACGTACCTTAGGTCAAGTTACCAAGGGGTCTACACCACGGGTGGTCTATGGGAGAAACTCTCCCGTTGACTTACCTTACTCTTGTCATCAGGGGTAAAGTACAGGGGTCGACTAGAGAGTGATCTGCTGTCCATTTGGCAGGTCTTCACTAGACCTGCTAAATCAACTGCTGGTGGCTTGATCTCAGAGTGTGGATCCTGGCTGTAGTGTAGATGTAACCTAAGTTCACTTATGCTCCCATTGAGGTCAGTAGGGGTTTTATCATTGACTTCAATTAAAGCAGAATCAAGACCCTGGTTCAGCAGCTGCTACATGCAAGATGTGGAATGCTTTATTGCTGCTCAATTTTTAAAGGTACCAAGGAGGAATCTGAGGAAGCCAAAGAGGGTGAGGAGGAGGAAGGAGGAGAAGAGGAAGAAGCAGAAGAAGGAGAGGAATCCCAAGAGGCTGCTGAGGAAGCTGAAGATGGGGAGAAGAAGGAAGAGGCAGCGGGAGAGGACGAGAAAAAAGGGAAGAAGAAGGATTGATTTAGACTGTGTGTCGATTTCCCAATCAGGTCACAAAACAATCCATAAATTTACTGAGCTAAAAATGTCGCACCATGTATTTAATTCAGAGACAATTTAGGTTTAAAGTTAAAGTTCTATGGTGTTTTTTCTCTATGCACAGTATCAGTATGCTTGCAGAGTGCCCATTGGCTTGCTTCCAGAATATGCATGGTGTTTACTTATCAGTTCAGGAGCTATGTTCAATTTGGATGATTCAAAACCTTAAAATTAAAATAAAATTGTCACTTGGGAGACAAAATATGTTTAAACTAAATTCAAAATAGCTATGGAAACCTTGAGTAGTAAAGTAATGAAGGCTTCAATAAAGTATGTGCAATAAAGCTAGACAATAAAGATAAAGAACTGCATACACAGTTTTCTCAGAGTGTGTGTCATATGTTACCAAACAGATCTGGACATGACTGATGAAATTATACACACGATTAGAACAAAGTACTAATGTTCCAGTCCTATACAGATGGACATGTAATACTGGTAAATATTCCTCTTCAGCTGGTGCTTTTGGGGATGTAAACACTGAGTTATCATTCACAAATTCTTCATGTGTCTGGAATATAATCTGTATTGAACAGTCTAAGTAGTGAAGGAAATAATGGGAGGGAGGTATTTATAAGCCCCCCCCCCGCAGCTGCAAAGTGTAGCACATGGACACACTGCCAGGTTCATGCAGAACCCCACTGAAGAAATAGTGATTCCATACGGGCACAGCAGTCTGAGTGTATGCTCTCAGTTGCATGATTTAAAGCCATAGTCACTACACTTCTGGAAAGGCTTTACATTGCAACTTGGAAGTTGCATTGCACACATACTGGCATAAGGGACAGGTTTAGTTCAACTTCAATATGAGAGAATCCAATGTGGATAGAAAGGGGAAAATATATATATATTAGCATATTCTTGCACAAACACAGTTCTCAGAGGGCATCTGTTGGAATCACTCAGGTCCTTTATGCTTTACAACCTGATCCAAAGCCCACTGAAGTCAACGGAAATTCACTTCAGTGTGCTTTGGATCAGTTCCTTAGTAAAAATGATCAAAGCTGTGTTGCATTATGAGAAACTCAAGGGGAATGACAGCAAACATTTATATCTTTCTACTTGAATGTGACCTGCTTTCCCATAGAGTTTTCACTAAGTTATCTCCGTACTTTCCCCCCAGGAGTCTTCCTTTCTACTGCAAATCACCCAATTACTTTCAACTTCCAAAGATCAGCCTAAAATTGCATGAAATAGGATCACAGAGTAGACAAAAAATGAAAGCAACTAGAAAGGGAAGAGAGATGCAAAACAAGACAGCAACTCTCAAAACAAGATAAGCATCTCATATCTTGTTCTGAGCATATTTATTTTCAGTGCATATAAATGAAGCAGCACCGAAGCTAGTGTATAGGGACACAGGATGAAATTCTGCTCCTATGCAGAGGGCCAGCACAAGACTTACGCAACACTTAAGTCCCACTTAGGTAAATTACCAAGTGAAGCTAAACCAATTTAAGCAAAGATTACACTGGGGCTGGAGCACATGATTTACGAGGAGAGGCTGAGGGAAATGGGATTGTTTAGTCTGCAGAAGAGAAGAATGAGGGGGGATTTGATAGCTGCTTTCAACTACCTGAAAGGGGGTTCTAAAGAGGATGGATCTAGACTATTCTCAGTGGTAGCAAATGACAGAACAAGGAGTAATGCTCTTAAGTTGCAGTGGGGGAGGTCTAGGTTGAACATTGGGAAAAACTGTTTCACTAGGAGGGTGGTGAAGCACTGGAATGGGTTACCTAGGGAGGTGGTGGAATCTCCTTCCTTAGAGGTTTTTAAGGCCCGGCTTGGCAAAGCCCCATCTGGGATGATTTAGTTGGGGATTGGTCCTGCTTTGAGCAGGGGGTTGGACTAGATGACCCCCTGAGGTCCCTTCCAACCCTGATATTATATGATTCTATGATTCTACAGCAGTTTAAATGTGTCTACACGAAGGGTTTGCACAGGTTTAGCTAAATCGATTTAAAACTGAATTAGGAGTTAAACCAAAGCAAGTTTTCTAATGTACAGCACTCCTAAGAAACAGAATGAAATAAGCATCAGAGGGGTAGCCGTGTTAGTCTGGATCAGTAAAAGCAGCAAAGAGTCCTGTGGCACCTTATAGACTAACAGACATATTGGACCATGAGCTTTCGTGGGTGAATACATGCATCCGACAAAGTGGGTATTAACCCACGAAAGCTCATGCTCCAATATGTCTGTTAGTCTATAAGGTGCCACAGGACTCTTTGCTGCTTTTACGGAATGAAATAAATCATAGATAGCACTTTTTAAATAGTAGGTTATTATTTCCCCCCCACTCTGCCTACTAAACCATTCAAGAGATAGAGGGTGTATTTCATTCTTTGAAGAGTTTTCAAATGTTTTTTCCAAAGGCATTTGTGTGATAGTGAGAAAAGAGCTGTGAAGAGGAGATTGTGTGGTGTCAGCCTTTAAAAAGATTTCTCTCCCTCCAAACTCCCAGGAAACAGTGGAAAAGAGACTAAGGCGGGTCTATAGTAGGAAATTAGGTTGATATAACTATGTTGCTCAGGGCTGTGAAAATCCACATCCCTGAGCAACACAGTTAAATCAACCCAGTGTAGATAGCCCATGGTCAATGGGAGAATTCTCCTGTCAGCCTAGCTACTGCCTCTTGTGGAAGTGGATTACCTATGGAGAGATGGGAGAACCCCTCCTGTTGGTGTAGATAGTGTCTTCACAGAAGTGCTGCAGCGGTGCCACTGTAGCGGTTTATGTGTAGACAAGCCATAAGGGAGTTTAGCAAGAAGGTATTCATGAAGTGCAACCTTGTCCTCACACAGAGATAACAAAAATAAGGTGTCATCTTTTAAGGGTGAGAGCAATTAAACAGTGGAACCATTTATCAAGAGTCGGGGGGATTCTCTATCATGGTCCATTTTTAAATCAAGAGTGGATGTTTTTCTAAAAGATCTGCTGTAGGAATTATTCTGGGCATTCTCTATGGCCTGTGCTGTACAGGAGGTCAGAGTAAATGATCACAATGATCCCTTCTGGCTTTGGAATCTGTGATAACTGGAGTGACTGCTCATTCTGGCCAAGGAATCCTAATGGCACTGTCAAAGCTAGTTTTTTTTCTAATTATCCTTACATCTGGTAATGCTCATACGCTAGACAACTCAGAATGCCTTTTCTTTTCAACATCTTTCTTGGTGGGAGAGTTTCTTTCCAAAGTTGGCCAATTCTGCTAACTACGATCAAAAATTTACACTGTTAGATTCTTGCTATTTTAAACACATTTTCTCTCCCTTTCCAGTGAAACAAAAACAACCATGCATAACAATTATGGTAAAAAGGATGAGGAAATCACAAGCAATGCTATTTGCCATTTGATCAGAAGGCAGGAGACGTTCAGACTGCCTGATACTTCCTGTGCCTTTTGCTAAGTGGTTTCCCTGGCCACCAAAGCAGCATTTAAGTACAGCAGTGTCTTATCAGTGTGAAATAGAATATTTGGAATTTCATTTATGTGCCTTTCTTAGACAAGCCTATAATTGCCATATTCGTAGGGCATCACAGTCTGATCTTACAGGCAGAACTCCCATAGACCTCAGGATCAGGTCCCAGGACATTAAAGCAAAACTGTACAAAATTAACAGGCTTGCCTCCCACCTGGGGGCTTGATCTAGTGGAATGCTGAGCACCTACCACTTGCACTGACTTCAGGGGAAACTTTAGCTCCTCAACACCGCACAAGGTCAAACCCTCTAGGAGCATCAGCTGTTGATCCAGGTCTCGCATGTCATCTGAACTGACCTCTCTATAGCTCGGTGCAAGCTCAAAAGTTTGCTTTGCTCACCAACAGCAGTTGCTCCAATAAAAGATATTACCTCACCTGCCTTGTCCCTCTATTCATGTTTTTTCTGGGATCAGCCCCCTGCCCTGTTCAGTCCTGTGTATTTCTTTTGCCTCCAGGAGTTGCTTTGTTTAAAACAGTTATTCCGCCACTTCAACTCTACCTGAAATTTACAAATAAACAAAGATGAAAGAAGCCTAGCGAGACTCCTGTCATCAAAGATTTCCTCTGACTGCACTTTTCTTGTAGAAGATCCCATTTATCTTCATCCTTTTGAACATGCTACAGGCTAGTTGGAAGAAAGGGCTAAAGGTTTAAGCCAGCTCTTTAGGAAATGTGCAAGAAACAGACAGGGAAAAATGTACTGCAGATATTTACAGGTTGCAGGGACTGCTCAGCCTTGTTTGGTTCCTGGAGTTCTGCTGTGCTGGTAAAAAGGAACAGGACAATCTGTATTTGCTATGCGTGGGAGTTCGAACAGACCCCAGGGCGCCTAGTTATTCTGCTAGAAACACTTGTTTTATGTTTATAAACCTGGGAGCTCTTTTTGACGCAATGCAGTAAACCAGACGGGCAGAGGGGGAAACATGAGGAAACTTTTCCTCCTCTCACTTTAATCTGGGCAGCAGTTTAGGGTAGTCAGTGAAGTTGCCTTCCCTAGGCTCTGTCGTCATTACAAGATCTATTGTGTCCCCCACCCCTGCCAATGCTGGGACTGAATCTTAGGAGAGCAAAACATCCATAGGTCACAACTGATCGGAACTGTATTCAAACCAATGATTTTTCTTATTAATCAGGTTGGTTTTGTTTTGTTTTCCTCTTAGGTAGAACAAAATGCTTGACAGCTTCAGGATATTGTATTTGCTCAATATTTCACCATTAATTATTTGCTGCTTTCATTTATTATTTAATATTATTTTTAGCATTGTTGGGGGGGGGGGGAAGCCACAAACAAATGAAAAACAAGCCAACCCCAGGTGTTGAGTGTAATGTGTGACATACACTGGGAATGGGGACTCGTTCATATATCCTGTGAAGTACAGCTGCTAGCTTCCCAGAAAAGAAGCATTTCTTCTTCTAAATTGGGTTATGGTTCTGGAAAATTTAGGACTGATGGCAATGGCCAGAATAAGGTTCCTTCCAAACAGCCCTCCCCATGAATCTCTGTCCTGACCTATATTTGCTTTGCTCACTTTTTCTTATCCCTTATTGAGCAGTGGTGGTGCTTTTATGACTCTCATTCATCATCCATTAGTAATTTATGGCCTGACCCAAAGCCCATTGAGATCACTGGTAGTCTAGTGGTAGTCTCTGCATGTATTTGTCTGTCCTTTTAAATTTACACACACATATCTGCCACACAACTTCAGATTTTTAAAATTCCTTTCACGGGGGCTTTTGGATCAATTAATGAACTTCTCTGGGGTTCCAGATTAATTAATCCCTCCAGCGATTATGCGGATTTTAAGAAGTAACTGGTACAAATCAGACAAATGAAATAACCATTTTGCCTCCGTGAGCTGAATTTACTCTCTCTCTTCAAACTGTGTTTGATATGAGATGTCAGCAGACAAACCCCCCTGGCAAAATTAAATATTAATTTAATCTAAAACATGCAACATTATAAATATTTAGAAATATATGTTATTCTGTTACTTATTCCACCTTGCGCTGCGTTTCCTGTGGGTTATTCAAACAGATCAGATGGAAACATTTACTTTGGGAAATATCCTGAATTCACTAACATGTTTTATACATCAGAGTTTACAGATAGAAAATCTACAGCTAGAAAATAATTAAAGGCTGAAATATTACTTTTTTTCTTTTGTTCAAAAGAGTGATAATACAAAACAAACTTCAACAATTGATAGGCAGCAGGTAGTTGTGACCTTTGCTTTTCATACTCACTAGTATATTATTGTTTCTTTGTGCTTCCCTCATTTTTTTTATATCTACTTATTGCCTATAGTCTACATGCTGGTTTTGTACCAATTTAACTACAATATTTTAGAAACCAATATAGTTAGCTTGGTGTAACCCCTTAGTGTGGATACCATTATACAGATATAAAAGTGTTTTTGTTAGTATATATTATTTATAACCTGATTGTAATGGGATTTACAAACAGGAGAGAAAGGAAAGCCTTCCCTCCTTATGGGTAACCAGGCTGGCCATCCCCCAGCACAGCTGCCAGAACTGCCAGTCATGGAGGCATGCACCCACAGATGGGACCAATAAGGAAGATGATCCCAGCTACAAAGCAAGGAGACAGAGTGAGATGAGGAGGTAGAAAGGCTTGGGATAGTGAAGAGGTAGCAGCTACTGCCCCAAACTAGCCTGTCTTTAAGCTATTGATATGAAGATGAAGGAAGACTGCAAGATCTGAAGTTTAGTGATTGACTCAGTTTAGGGTAGATTGATGGACTGGGCTAATTGGAGATGACCAGAGGGAGATCAGTTAGGAAACAGCTGGGGCCTCTCTAGAGAGGCTGCCCCAAGAGCAGTTGACACTGGCACTAAGGGTGCAAAGACTGTGGCTAGGAAAGACTGTCTACTTTGATTGTAAGTTCTTTGGGGCAGGGACTGACTGCTGTATGTGTGTACAATGCCTACCACAATAGTGTTATCACAATACAAATTAACATGAGGGAATGCTGGTGTAAGTCACTTGTGTAATAAAATTCTATTTAATCTCATGTGTCTCTCTGTCCCCTAGGGTGAGAGTGGACTGTTCTGCCTTCCTGATTTTACAAAGTCTGTGGTTTTTCAGAGACCTTTATAACAATGGTATTGAGGGTAAGGTGCAGGACAAAGGTATCTAATGAGTATTAGACTGCTTTCCAGTGGCGTCTTGGCTGCAGACTTTCTGTGGTCCCTTGGGCAAGTCATCTAATGTCTCATTTCTTCTCCTACAAAATGGGGTTAATAATGCTTCCTTTGTCTGTCATGTCTATTTAGGTTGTAAACCCAGTAGGGTAGGGGTTGTCTCTTACTTTATCTATATAGGGCCCCTAGCACAATGATGTCCTAATCTCAATTGGAGCCTCTAGGGTGCTATCCTAATATAAACAACTACAATACTAGTAATCAGAATTTGCCCATATACTTATGGTATCATAACTGTGGAAGAGGGCATGACACAAAAAATATCAGGCTAACTGGTGACTCCAGGTACACCTGTGAAAGTCCACTAGGTCTGAGATCAAAATGTAAGTCACTTAAATTAACATGGTGAGCATCATTAGGCCTTGATCCTGCAGAGTCTTATACAGATCCTTAACTTGTTGCACCCTGAATGGGCCCACTGACTGCAATGAAACTACTTGCTTATTTTTTATGCATATAGCACCTACAGATAATTCTGTCTGAACTACTGGTCATTGTTTTCTTGCTTCCTTTTTAGCTTGGATTAAGACTGAAGTACCACAGAGGGAAGCCAAATGTTCTTACAGAAGCCAAAGAATGAATGGGGAAAATCTAAAATGCATAATGCCCACTGAATGGTGCAAATCTCACTCAAAAATTAATCTCTTGTAACTAATTATAATGTCCAGTATTTCGACCCAGGTAGTGGTCCATTGAGCTGAACATTTCTTCATGCTTTGGAACCTACATAAGAGTTAATGAGTGCTATAATGAAGTAGCACATTCTGTTTGCTTTATTGACTGCTGCTCCACAGTGAGTGGATGTTTTCAGAGAACTATCCACAATGACCTCAAGATCTCTTCCTTAAGAGTTAACAGTTAATTTAGGCTCCATCATTTTGTATGTATGGTTGGGATTATTTTCCAGTGTGCATTACTTTGCATGTATCAACACTGAATTTCACCTGCCATTTTGTTGCCCTGTCAACCAGGTTTGTGAGATCCCTTTGTAACGCTTTGCTGTCTGCTTTGGACTTAACTGTCTTGAGTAATTTTGTAACATCTGCAAATTTCACCACCTCACTGTTTACCCCTTTTTCCAGATCATTTGTGAATATGTTGAATAGTACTGGTTCCAGTGCAGACCCCAGGGGGACACCATTTACCTCTCTCCATTCTGAAAACTGACCATTTATTCCTACCCTTTGTTTCCTCTATTTTACCAGTTACTGATCCACAAAAGGACCTTCCCTCTTATCCCATGACTGCTTACTTTCTTAAAAGAGACCTTTGGTGAGGGACCTTGTCAAGGCTTTTTAAAAGTCTAAATACACTATATCACCCTTGGGAGTTAAATATGGCTGCATACCACTCCTCATTAATTCTGATTGACTTAAAGAACAGATCTGTGTGGCTCTGCTAGTTGGTATCTTATGCATAAAAGTGAAGTTTTATATATATGAACTGCAAAAGTCTATTCTTTAAGCCACTAAATATAGATAGATAAATCTTTTATGAATAAACTGGCTATTGAGATGTTGCCATTTAATTTGCTATTTTTTTTTTGCTTTAATTAAACATCAGTCATCCAGCAATCTGTTGAGAAGAGATTTCATTAATGAAAACAGCAGGAGAAAGATTCATTATTTTGCTACACAAAGGGGTTTAGATTTATTTGAAAATTTTTCTCCACTGTGGACATTTTACATTTCCTTCAGCTATGAACATACACATCTCCTCCCCTCAATTATTGATAGAGTAAAGAATTAAATCCCCCAGAAGACCTATGCAAATCACTGATTTTTTTGATCAGTGCTACATTTAGCCAATGAAATTCAGGATGCTTCTCATTCTGAATACAGATAAAAAATGATTGGCAACTCTTTTCACTGGTGATATTGTAAATATTCTATTTAACTGATATGCAAAGGTAATAGGAAGCAAGTAGTATTCCTTATCTGAATTCCCATAAAAGCATTAATTAGACTGAATATATGATTTATCTTGTAACAGGACATATTCAGTCAGCTCCTCAGCTGGAGTAAATTCGAGGTGCTCCACTGACTTCAATGGAGCTATGATGATTTACACCAGCTGAGCATTTTTTTTATTTGTGGGTTTTTTTTAGATCTCTTTTGATTAAGCTTTTAATAAATCATGGACCCAATTCCCCACTGTCTTGTGCCTTGTGCAGGCAATTAGGTGCTACAGTTATACAAATAACAATTTACATGTCTGAAAAATAGGTGTAAAATCAGAGTGGACGTGTTTCCCATTCATTTTACACAAGTCTCATTGGTCACACAAGATGGAAGGCAATGGAGAATCAAGACCCATTTATATTGTTCTTTTGCTTTTATCTTCTTCTTGTTTTATTGTGTATTAAAACTTTTATTTTCTATATAGGTTGGAATTCAGCGGGCCATTGCTTCTAATTTTTCTCCTATGGAGGTTAACGCTTGGCTTTAATGGAAGCAGAATTAGGCCAGTGCTGAGGGCTTTTGAAAATCCCATCCTTTGTTCTCATTTCAGTGGGATGAAATTGATGCTTTCATTTCAGTTTTCTGTATGTTCAGATTACAGCATCTATGCGTCAATCACTAATTGGAGTTGTGTCTGGAATAATCTCATTAATATATTTTTTTAAATGAATAGCTATTTAAAATAATTATATTTAATGTCAACATTGCCTTTAAGGCAGAGTATAATTACTGTTAACTTTTGAACTGTGTAATGGTGTTTTGCATTGACAAGGAAGAGTCTCAAATATGAGTCAAGGAGCAGATGATTTTAGGGATCTGGTCAAGGAGGTATCCACCTCTAAGTTGCTGGGCTGAATCATGGCTAGAGCCATAGCCATCAGCAGTCACTGCCTTTTGAAGGGTATTTGGAGACCTTTGTGAAATATATTGATGGTTCTCAGCCCACTTACTAATGGACAAACACCTGTATCCAAACCCCATCACAACCCCTACTGGCTCACTTGGCGGCAGTCTCAACAAAGAGGCCAAGGACTGTATGGGCCCTAGAGACTCTCTTCCACCCCTTAGGTGGCCCCTACAGATTGGGGTAGAGTGTGTACAGAGGAAGCTTAAATGACTCCTATCCATGCTTTAAAACATCATATACTGTCCACCCTACTCACCCAAATAGTTCTGTGAGGGTGACCGGGACGACTCACACAAGAAAGGCTTGCAGGATGTGAACCAAACGGAGACCTTCACTTTGTAGGGCTGTGAATCTGGACTTTTTTTTTTTCCAAACATGTGAGTTCCAATCCAACACCCATTGAATTCGATGGTAATACTCCCATTGGCTCCAATGGACATTGGATCAGATTGTTAAATATTTGTTTAACGAAGCTCTCAGTGGTTGGGAAATGCAAAGAAGTTTGCAAAAAGCCCAAGCAGTTTGTAAACTGAAGCTAATTTACTATTAATGCTGAATCATGTATATTAAAAAAAAAAGCCTGGTGAGAAATTCTACTCTTGAGAGAAGCACCACAGAGCAAGACATGTTTCCAATATGACCTTTATTGAGCAAGTACTGCTGTGACGGTTCTACATTGAACAACAAAAGGTTGCATACTGTGAATGTCAACTAGGTTCTCCCATGAACAAAAGTCCATCTTAATTGCACCAGTGAGGTAAACATAATTATTCATAAGTAGCTTTTTTTAAGGCTAGGAGAATTCTGGTTTGTTTTTTTTCATGATTGTTTTGTTTTGTGTATGTTCTTGGCTCAGTTAGTTCTTTGCATAATACCTCTTAAGACGTTCCTCAGATGTGTTCCTCCAACAGTTTAGGGAATTCAAAAGCTTCCTTTCCTCATGCATTTATTTATTTATTTAATTCCCCAATTTCTGTGGAGAGAGAACATCTTGAGCTTGCATGCATTTTCCCCCAGTATTGCGCACACACACAAAAAAGTAAAATACAGTGTGTCTGGAGACTCCATGAGAGAACCTGTTTTGCTTTAAGCTGTCACCCACATGCATTTTGCAGCTGTCATATGGCTTCACCTTTTTCACCAACCCAAGCTCTTTTTTTATTTTTTTAATTACTATTTATTAGTCACTGTCTTTTACTTGTTTTATTACAGCATGAGAAGTGACTTTCTCAACCTTCTTGGTGGACATCATTTTCTCTTCAAAACTTTCCTCGTGCTCCTCTACCTTTTGGGTGACTGTCACAGACTTGGTGATGTATTTGGTTGTACTGTCCCCACTGTCGCTAGTGGTTTTCTCCACCTTTTTGGTTACCACAACTTTCTCTTCGCTCTTCCCTTTCTTCTCTTCAGATGGGCTCACATCCAGGCCATTGGTGACCACACCCTTGTCTTCCTCCTCAATTTCTTTTTCTTTGGATTTCTCCTCCTCTTTCTCATCCACCTCCCCGTTCACTGCAATGTCTTCTTTCATGGACCCCTTGGAGGCCTGCTCACTTTCCTCTCCTTCACTGCTCCCTTCCTTTGCTTTGGACTCTTTCTCTACACTGACTTTTGTTACCTTTGTGACTGAGATGGTCTCTTCCACCACAGCCTTTCCTTCTTTCACTGGGGATCCTGGCTTCTCTGGGGATCCTGGCTTCTCCTCCTTTTTTTCCTCCTCTTTACCCTCCTTCTCCACTTTCTGTTCTTCACTTTCTCCTTCTTCAGCTTCTTCTCCTGATTCCTTCTGTTCTTCCTCAGCCTCTTCTGCTGCAGGAGATTTAGGTGGAGATTTTGGTAAAGATGCTTTTGCTTTTTTCACCTTCTCTTCCACTGCAGCCTCTTCAGCCTCTTTCTTGCTCTTCCCTTCAGGTTCCTTTTCTTTCTTAGTCTCAGCCTCAGCTTCTTCTCCCTCAGCTTCAGCCTCGACTCCTTCTTCTTCTTCCTGCTCAGCCTCCTCACCCTCTTCCTTTTCACTCTTTTCCTCTGCTTCTTCTTTTTCAGAACCTCCTTCTTCTGCTTCATCAGATTTTGCAGCCTCCTCCTCCTCCTCTTCTTCTCCCTTCTCCTCTTCTTCCTCTTCTTCTTCTTCAGCTTTGGGTGCAACTGCTTTCACTGGAGCTTTCTTTTCAGCTACAATTTCCTCTTCCACTGCTGCTGCTTCTTCCCCTTCTTCCTTCTTCTGTTCTTCCTGCCTGGCACCGGTTGCCAATTCCTCTGCAATAGCTATCAGGGCATCATCCATTTCAGATTTTTCATCCTCCACCTTTGTCTCTTCAATGATTTCTTCTACAAATTTGTGCTGGACCTTTAGCTTTGGCGGCTCAGCTTTTGATTTCTGTATTTTACTAGTTGATATTGTGACCGTGGGTTGCCTGTGTGTAAATGTGGGACCAGTAATGCTTCCCGAGAAGGCACTGAATCTTGTCTCTTCACCCTCCAGTAGTTTCCTAGGGAAATAAAGAGGAGGAGGGGAAGTTAGCATGTAAAATGTCTGACTTGTGTCTGCAGTGTCTCAGAGAAATAGAAAGGTGTTTCAAGCATGTGGAATATGCTCAGGATGATGAAAATATCGGTTGTTCATGTTCACTGGGACTTCAATAGGCTGGGACCAAGCACCTTATGCTCACTACGGTAATATCTCAGACCTGCGTACAGCACACAGTTTTTCTTAGCTTGGTTTAAATCTTGTGATTGTCATACTCCATCACAAAGTTTTTTGTCTTGTAAAACTATAACAAAAATGCATCGGCCACATTCTCAGTCTGGTGTAAATCAGCACAGTTCTGAGCATAGCCTTTCACTTCAATAAAGCCATGCTGATCTAGCCTTTCTGAGGATTGGGCCCTATATGTTTAAAACAGAAATATTCTAGCTTAGATTGTTAAAGACAATTAAGGCATTTGAATCCCTATTTCTCATTAATTTGGGCATCCAAATCCCTTATGAAACTCTCAGCCATAATATGTTGACCAGAATAAACCATGTTAACCTTGGCAATAAAATAAAACAAGATGTCCATTCTCTGTATATTTGATAACCCCAGCACACGGCAGGTTTCTAAAAATGTTTGCTCTCCACTAGTCTGTTTTGATGTTATTTATATTCAGAAATGCATTTTCCCCATCTAATCCTCTGACCCAGAAAATCAGCACTTTCATGTTTTTATTTTAAAGCTGTGATTGCAGTCTATTAATTTATTTAGTAAGCTACCTGGTTTCAAAAATAAAAGTGGCAAATAAACAGTTACAAAAGCAATGCAAAAGAAGCTAAAAAAAATCCTGCCAGATGATGGCAATAGCAGCTACATTCCTGTTCCAGGATTACTTCACGGAGGATTCTGAAGAAAAGTTAAGAAAGAAAAAGTTAAAGTGTTTTGCAATGTGCAGATTAACAGAGCTCATCTGATACCCAAGTACAGCCATGTTCTAAAATAACAAGAGCACATTAAAACTACCCACTCTGCTTGCTCGACATGTGCAAAGTGAAGTGAAAGAAAATAATTACAGATTAAAAACTGTCATCTGCTTCGTACTTTTGTAAACATAATAAGAACAGAATGCTGCATTATGGAACCATTGTATTGCAGTTTAATGGTCCTATTCCATTCCCGGTGAAGTCTATGGGAGTTTTGCCATTGACTTTCACAAAGCCGGGTCAGTTATTAACTCAAAAAAGATTTCTTAATGTGAAAAGGTCTTGAATTTGCACAGATTTGAAAGAGTGCTAATAATTTGGCCGAGTGTCTATTCTTGCATTTGTTTGATGCTTATAGGGGAAAATGCTTGCCAATGATACAAGCTGTTTGGGCAGAGGTTGGTTGGAACCAGCAGCATCTGCAGTGCAATTAGTATTCCAGACACATCCACAGCATTCCTATGGTACCTGTATGCAGCAATTTCAATATCCAGCGCCATCTTGACATTGAGGAGATCCTGGTATTCCCTCAAATGACGTGCCATTTCCCATTTTGTACCCCTCAGCTCGTTTTCCAACTGATGAATCGTGTCCTGCAACAGATATATAAAATCCCCATAACATCATTGGACTTGCATCCAAAAAGCATCCCTGCTCAGATAATAGTCTTAACCTCTATATTCTAGCTTAATAGCAGCACTGAAAAACTTCTGTAAGGAAGCCTTTTAAAAGCCCATCTTAAAATCCAGGGCTAAAATAAGAAAGGGATAAGAGCACAAAAGGAGTCTGATCCTGGTCTCACTGCCTTCACTGGGCATCTGAATCAGGCCTGTTGTTTTGCAAATAATTGTGCATTACAATAAAGCTTTTGGGTCCTGAGTCTGCAGTCCTTAATCAGGCAAAACTTTTTACGATGGAGCATTACCGCAGCGAGGACTGTGGGTTTGACCTTTTAACTTTCCCCATATATTTTAAGATATTTATTAGCTATCCGTAAACTACTGTCAAGAGTTAAAAGCTGTGTTAAAACATTTCGAAACATCGTTTTAAAATCTCCAGCTTGAGACAGTAACTCGCGTCTGTCCCGGCTCAGCGTCGCGTCTGTGCAATGCCTCTGGCGGGCGGCTAGTGCACTTATTTCTGTTGCCTTAAGTTTCTGTCTCTGTCTATTTTATGACTAAGCAACAGCAAAATGTAGAATATATATTTGCAAAGTGTTAAACATCTCTGATAGAAGGTCATTTACTATATCCTTACCGTTAAAAGTTTGCATAGTACATGGAGGTGGGGAATGGAGAGTGTTTTCTAAAAGAATAGTTAAAAATCTAAGAAGGAATATTAAAAATGCTCTTTGTAAAGAGGCACTGTGGACTAAATGTTTTACTATCAGAGGGAAGAGCAGACTGCAAAGGGCGTGAACGTCCGGAGACAAGCATTGAACACCGCTATTAGACGTCCGGACTGCATTGCACAGCTGGTCTTTTTGCACTACGCAAGCCAATTTTGCATAGCGTGTTTTTTTTCTTTACTTATTTTTTGCACCTTTTCATGTACTTTTGGTTTGTTTTGCACAAGCCACGTTTGCATGTCAGCGATAACTCATTCAGTCTGCGCTCCTGCTCTGCACACGGTTGCTCTGCAGCGCACGAGTTAATTTTACATTGGCAGAGGCAACTCGTCTTTTTGATTTTCTGGTTGCATTTTGCATCGCGCGGGCCAGCCCGCATGACGCCCCGCTGTGCTTTTCACCTGCTCGGTGTGGGGCGCTTACCTGGTAGGTCGTGAGATCGTTGTTGTGGCGCTCCTCGATGTCGTTCAGCTGCCTCTCCAACGACTCCTTGGTGCCCCTCACCGACTCCAGCTCCACGCTCTTGGACTGCAGCTGCCTCCTGTACTCGGCGATCTCCTCCTTGGCCGTGCGGATGGCCTCTTTGTTGTGCTCCGCCGCCTCGGTGAGCTTGGCGTAGCGACACTTGAACCACTCCTCGGCTTGGTGCATGTTCTGGTCGGAGTGGCACTCCAGCTGGCTGCGGATCTCCTTAAGGGCGGAGGTGATGTCGGTCTTCATGTAGTCCTTCCTCTCCACCGTGATCTGGGACGCCTGGATCTGGGCTAGGAGCTCGGCCACCTCTTCCTCGTGGTTGCCCCGCAGGAAAGCCACCTCGTCCTGCAGCGACTGCACCTTCTTGTCCAGCTCCACCTTGACCATGGAGGCCTCCTCCATGTCCTTGCGCAGGGCGCGGATGGTGGCTTCGGTCTCATCGCGCAGCCGGGCCTCCTCCTCGAAGCGCTCCTTGATGCGCTGGATGTCCTCCTCCACGTGCTCCGAGTCCAGCTGGAGCTGCGCCTTCTCGTGGTTCACCTGCTCCAGGGCGCAGCGCAGCTCGCGCAGCTCCTGCTCGTAGGCGTCGCCCAGCTGCGAGCGCCCGGCTTGCTTCTGGCGCAGGGCGGCGATCTCCGCCTCGATCTCCCTGTTCTGCTGCTCCAGGCAGTGCACCTTCTCGATGTAGCCGGCGAAGCGGTCGTTCAGCCCCTGCAGCTGCTCCTTCTCGCTGGAGCGGCTCAGCTTGAAGTCCCCGGCCCCGTTGAGCAGGGAGGACTGGCTGAGGTCCAGGCTCTCGGAGGAGCTCAGCACGGTGGAGCCATAGGACACCCGCTGCGCGCCCAGGGCGCTGCGTTTGTACGGGGAGGAGACGGTGCTGGGCGAGCCCCGGGACCAGGACTGCGACCTGAAGCCGCTGGAAGGGGAGGCGCTGGCCCGGCTGTAGATGGCCCGGCTCTCGGTCACCCTCCGGTAGGAGGGGTTGCCGAGCGTGTCCAGGGTGTAGCTCATCTTGGAAGACTTTGGGATGTGTGCGGCTTTCACAGCGCGGCTCCTGCCGCTGCCCGCCCCTTATATACCGGAGCCGGGCCGGCCGCGCGGCTCCAGCCACATGCTCCGATGGGGCGGGGCGGGGAGGCAACACGTGGCAGCTAAAGGCACCGCAGCGAGCCCCAGGGCCCTCCCCCCCGGCAGCTGGCTCCTCCCACCTTCCCAGCCAGTTCTCCCCCCTTTTCCAGGCGCCCTCCTTTTTTCTTTCCTCTTTCCCCTCTCTTTATCTCCTCCCGTCTGCTTCTTTCTTTCTTTCCCTCCTCTCCTTTCCTCTCCCCTAGCTTTCCCCTTCTTCTCTCCTTCCTCATCTCCTCCATCCCTACCACTCTTCCCTTTTCTCTTTCCCATCCTCCCCCTCCCATCCTTCCCCTCTCCTTCCTTCCCCTCCCTGCTCGCTTCCACCCACTGCAGGGAGCAAAGCACAATGGAGCAGGGTCAGTTCACTCGCAGCAAAAGAACAGCGACAAGCCGAAGGAGGTGGGTGGGGGTGCTGAGTTTCTCCAAGGGGGGGGGGGTGCGGCAGACATTCCGCATTAGATTTGAGGGAGACCCCACTGAATACACTGGGGAGGCAGGTAAGGTGTGTGTGTCTGTGTAGGCGGGACAGCCATGGCGGTTTCAGCACCACGGCCAGCGGCACAGGCAACTAGAAAAGCGATGGAAGGGTAAATCTATGCAGAATGAAAACACGTCTCAGGGTGTGCTGTGATCCCCCCCCCCCCCCCACGCAACTATAACAAAGCCTGGCTAGTATGCTATTTGTTCTAAATGAGCAGCGTGAGAGTGTCAAGGCTGGGCTCCCTCTGCAATGCAGAGTAGCAGGAAGGATCAGAGAGTGAATGGACGTTCCCCCCTGAAGTCATTTCCTTTCCCATACAGCTGTAAAATTCTTAGACCGAGACATTCCTATTAAGATGAATCACGGGGAGCAGGAAGGCAGGGAGAAGATGGGATAAAAGAAACAATCCCTTCCCCCCAACAAAGGTCTGACATTTGAAGGTCAACAATGCCTTGGAAAAAAGAAGAGAGGTTGGGTGGATTAATAGGAAAATGGGATTGCTGCTTTGTGATCAGTGAAAGCCCCAGAAGTGGCTTTCGAGTTTTAGGGATAAATAATAAAATCAGAAACGTGAAATTCTGCAGAAGGAAGTTGATTGCATTCTAGCGTGTAACCACTGCAGCGATAGAGCACCCACATTGTAATTGGTACAGGTAAACAGGATTTTTCAAAATCCCCTTGGATCTAAAGTCTTTTATTACTCATTTTATGGCTCTTGGCTTTGTTTTTTTCCCAAAGATCAATCTATCTCTAGCTATTTAAAAAAATAATGCCTGGTGCATTTTCTCTTTGAAGACTTGTTAAAACTTCTCTTTTGGTGGTACAGTGTAATTTGTTATGAGTACGTTGTGGTGACTAGCTAGCGTCCAGTGGACTTTGCATTCTTGGATGTATCACAGGTACTCAGGCAATTAAATAGTTAATTACAGGGATAAATCATTGCTGATGCTAGAATAAAAACGATCCATGGTTCCTGCATTCCTTCCTTATTGTAGGCACTTAAAATGTATGCCTGTTTCTACTCCAAAATCTGTAACATTTGAAAAACAAAACTATGTTTACTAATTACCTTCTTATTTTTAGCCCTGTGTATGAAATGACATTTAAAATGCTGCAGCATTTCTTCACTGTGTACAGCTAGAAAAGTCTGAGGGACAGGGTTAAACTTTCAAACCACATGGAACACTGTACCACAGTTCGCTCATTAATATGATGTTGTCATAGGACTGCAGCACTGCAGTCAGTGGAGAATGGAAATCAGAATTATCCAAGGTATCTGCTGAATTGCTTTTGCAAACAGATCCACAGTTTAACCTATTTGGAGTTGTATAGGACTGGTATAGGGAGAAGGTTTTAGTGTAATAGAAGCAATCAAGGATTCTAAATGTATTCTATTAATTTTGCTAATAGTTTTTCTGGGGTAGGGGTGGGGGGAAGAACTCTCTAGACTCAGCAGGAAGTCAAGACAAAAATGCTATTAAGAAAGATATTGCATTTTATTAATTTTCAGGATAAAAGATGTGTTATGATCTGGTTTATTGTTATTTTCCCCTTTGATTAAAGAACTGTAGAAAAAACAGAATATGTTCATGTTGTATTACTCACAGGGAGAACTTACTGTAAAAGAAAACATATGGTTAACACAGGTGCCTGGGACTTTTATTATTCTTTTAATGCTCTGAAAACAAGATGATTGTGCTGAAAGACAATTAAAAGAAGAGCCATATTTACTCTTGCAATAAAATCAATTTGCATTAAATATGTTTATGCACAGATTATTCAAAATAGTATGCAAAACACATTGTTACTGTATAATCAAGTGCTAATACAATTTGACTTATTTATTGAATACTTAAATTCAAGCAATGTAAAGTTGTATAAAATACAATAATTATCATAGTATATATTGATTACCTTTTAAAAAAATCAGAGTATTTATGACAAAAAGAGATGCACACACACACTTTCGGACAAATCTTTATGTAATCACTTTACAGAAAGATAGTTTTTTTCATTTTCAAAAATCACTGTTCTGGTAACATTCGCTTCAGGTCCATAATAAAGTATGTGTAGATAAAACCAATGCTACATTTTTATGAAGGTGATATGGAGGTTAGAATGAGCCAGCAAAAACAATCTTTAAAATATTTCACTTTTTTAGCAACTAATTCTTTTCCACTTTATGTCAATATCTGGTTGAGGATTTTTTGAGATGAAGACTACTGTTTCTAAATATGGAGAGCTTCTTGTCTCAGAGTTTAACACACAAGTATCATTACTTTTGAGCAAAGAGCATCGTAGTGTCTCACTCTTTGCAGAGAAGACCTGGAGATAATGCTGGAAAATGCTGCCAGTTACACAGAGTAGAAAAGAAAATACATTACTTTTAATCTTGATTGTGCATTATTGGGAAAACCAGTGTTAAGAGGAGAGATACCATAGAAAGACATGACTGATTTTTCCAACCTTCTTGTTTGAAAGAAACAAAAATCAGGATATTGAATGCTGAATGCTGCCATAAAAATATTCCAGCAAATATATATCATTATTATGAAAAACTTGAGACTCTTTTAAGAAAATCCATGCTGGGATCTGACAGAGAGAAGGATTTGATTATATTATAGAGAGAGATTGCAGTGAATTGGACAGGCTAGCTAATGCAATACTTTGGGCGGGGGGAGAGAAATCTATAAATAAACTAATACACCAGATTAGAGCCTTTTCCTCAGGAACTAGCAGTTTTTAATATAATCACATTTTACATTCATTAGGAGAGCATTGATAATATTCATGTAAGATGGAATAAATGTGCTTTAATTGTTGTTTGTCTGAGTAAAACCTGAGTAAAGACTTCAGGATTTGGCTGAACATTTGTCCTTTAATGGTAGTCTTAAAACAAGGGGCCAGATCCCCAAGTAGTATAAATTGGTGTCGCTCCATGGAAGTAAAAAAAGCTACCCCAGTTTATATTGGATGAGGATTTGGCTTCCTTGGAATCTTAACTATGGTGTCAAGTATCAGAGGGGTAGCCGTGTTAGTCTGGATCTGTAAAAGCAGCAAAGAGTCCTGTGGCACCTTATAGACTAACAGACGTATTGGAGCATTAAATATGGTGGTGAATATGGTATCCAGCAGATATTTTTACCTTTCTCCTTTTACTTCTAATTTATGATGGACCAGGTCATCCCCAGCATAAATTGTCCTCATGCCAATGAAGGCAATGGAATGATGCCAATTTACTCCAGCTGAGGATATGGCAGTGGCTAAGGAAGAAAACACTCAGGTCTATGCAGCAGAAGCCTGATCTTGCCAGGGCCTCGGTGCTTCCTGAAAGATGCTTAGGCCCCTCAGCTCCTATTGAAGTCAAGGGGTACTCATCACTTCAAAGGAATTGCTCAGTACCTTACAGCATCTGGCCACCAAATGAATAAGAAATCCAATTATTCAGCCTCACATGAAGCTGCTATGAGAAACTGCCTGTCAGTGAACAGCCTTTTTTACCCTATCATCATCTGCTTGGGATCTCACAACCAAAACTGTCGGGCTGTGCTTGTGGATTAATGATAGATTATCATTTACAAGTTTATAGATCATATTCAGCACTGCTGTGAGAACCATCCAGTGCAGTGAAGGGAAGAGAAGCAAAAGCAAAGAGAGGATGAAAAACATGTTTTTTTTAACACTCTATTTCAAATTTCATAAGAGTGATGGATCAGGCGGCATAGTCTAAGCAATTTAACTTTTTAAAGCTTTTTGATAAGGTGTCAAAGAATAAAATATTAATCTTTTGATGGGGGAAAACATTTGCTTGCCTGAGAAATTCCCACACACAATTTCCTTTCTGTTCTAATTATAGTTGCTCAAGGCAGGGCTAAAACACAGTCTCACTTCTATGGCACTATACCGCTTTTCAACATTCACATTCAACTAGTGTGTGTGCTTTATTACTTGAAATTGAATATTTCCATACGTATGCATTATTTTCTGTATGCAGAAGTGTTTCATGTTGCTGTTGATGATAATAAACTGCACTAAGAAAGGAGTACAATCCTGAAAACCCAATCCTAAACAGAACTTGCATTCAGTATTGGGATGAATGAATGTTTCTTGCAGAATTCTGGTTTCCACTCACACTTATGCTGGAATGCAACAGGCCTGTGCTTCTTGCAAAGCTCAATATGAGGCCTTGCAGGATCAATGCCTTATTTTGCATGCAAAGTTGCTGAGGAAGACAGCAAGATAATGTGGGTTTTGATCGCATCAGCATCAGCATGCAGATGATCCAAAGCTTGGTGTCCTCAGCCACAGATGATTTAACATTAAGAGGCAAATGCCATATCATTTTAAACTCTGAGCATTCATCATTTCCCGTGCGGACCTCTCACCCCCTCACACACACATAACTTGGTGTCTTTGTCCCACAACTTGGAGCTTGAGAGGTATAATTTGATACATGGCTCAACTGGGTAATTATTGTCCTCTGAACAATACAATGGCAATCGTACTTTTTTGGCAGGTGCGAGATGGAATGGTTCTGTAAACAAATTGCTGTCATTGTTAGTTGCTGGGACTATTTTGAAATTTGCAAATACATTTGAAGTGCAAAACCCTGGGGGGTGAAATCAATTTTTATATTATAGTACATCTCATCCCATAAGAATCTGACAGATTGCTTATCCCCCACTCTCCAGCTGCAAATTGCCAAGACCCTGAAATGAAATCAATATTTACTCTTTAAAGTATATTTCATTAAAGCAATATGCCTGTGAACATTAAGGAGCCTCATCTGCATGGTAAAAGAAATTCTTTTATTGTCTCATCACAGAAAGTGCACATGGTGCAGATTGCTCATGTTATCTACAAGGGCACTATAGTAGGTTCTTCAGTTGCACTTGAGGAAATCTCCCCCTCGCCATGCTCATATCCTGGAAATAGTTGCTGAACTGAGCCCCACTGAGCACTTAAAGTGTATTCTTTGACAACTGAACTCCAATCTGCAATGAAATTGCAATCTGAAAAGCCGTCACAGCACATGCGTGCACAGTAACCACGTTTAATACCAATCCTTTTCATCCAGCTATAGAAATAAAAGGCCTGATTTGACACCCGCTGCAGTCAACGGGAGTCTTTTAATTGCCTTTATGGGCTTTGGAAATTAGTCTAACGAGCTATTTTTTAATAAGCAAAAAAGAAAAAATGCCTAAAATGATTATATCAGTAATGAGCCAAATCCCACATACCCATACTCATGAGAATAGTCTCATTTCACATACATAGTCAATGGGACCACTCACCTGGGGAAAAACTGGGCTGTATATTGGTTTGCAGACTTAAAACACATCTATTAACCAAGCATTGTCTTGGTTAGTGCAGGGGATTGTCAGACAGAACTTCAGGATTCAAGTCCTGATAAGTCTCTTTAATCTCTCTGTGCCTCAATTTACCAGTTGATTAAATGAATTTTATCTCTAACAATTGTGATGGGTATATACCCTACACTGGCTCCAAAAGGACTAACTGGGGCTAGAGAGCTCAATTAGGGCACCTGGAAGGTGGGCCAGGCCCAATTGAAGATGAAGCCCTGCAGGAGGGCAAGCTTATAAAGGGAGGAAGCCCAGAGGAGACAGGGAAGAATTCTGTAATGTCTGTCTTCTTGTTAGAGAATGAAGGAAGGGCCTAGAGAGAAGATGTATAGTAAACCCAGGGATGGGCTGTGGGAAAGGGCAGAAGGAAAGCCAAGTAAAGAGGAGTCAAGGGAAGCAGCAGGAAGGGGGTTTGATGGAACAGACCCTGGCTGCTTGTTCCAGGGGTGAGAGGGTTGTAATAAGGGTTCCCCTAATGATCCACCAGATAAGGTAGTGCAGAAACACCCTTAGTTCAGGCAAGAGAAGGATTATTGAGTATGGAGCTGGGCAGAAAGGGGAAAAGGCCTGGGAGGCATTGAGAGACAGAGAGAGAGAGAACACCCCTGCAGAGTCCCAGAACAGTCTGTGGGACCTGGGTAGGGGGTGAAAAGCTGTGGGCTTGAGTCTAATATATTGGACCCTTTGGTTATCCTGGAAGGGAAGAGATTTTAAAGTGAGCTTGAGCATTGGCCTGCTAAACCCAGGGTTGTGAATTCAATCCTTGAGGGGGCCATTTAGGGATTTGGGGATTGGTCCTGCTTTGAGCAGGGGCTTGGACTAGCTGATCTCCTGAGGTCCCTTCTAACCCTAATAATCTATGATTCTAAGGCTGAACTATGAGAAATGGTGGACTCCGGTGGGACTGGAGTGACAATCAGCAGGGTGCTAGAGAGGACAAGAGCCCCATGTCATACCTTGCATGAGGTGGTGTGCCCGGGGTGAGTCAACTCTTCAACACCATCTTCAGGTTTTCTATAGTACAAATCAGTGTAGTATTTAAGAGCCTGACCAAAGACTACTGAAATCAGTGGAAGACTGAATGGGCTTTGTATCAGGCAGGTCCTAAGTGCTTAGAAGAGATAGAATATAGTAATAACAGTGCATAGCTACATTAAAGAGAGATTGTGAAACATCATTCATGTTGCCAAAGCACATTGAAATCCCTGGATCAAACATGCTATAAAAGAACAAAATATTAAATAATCTCTGCATTAAAACAGAAAGGGAGCAAACTTTCATTCCTTGAGTTAAAAAAATGTCCCTAGGCTGAGAATTTGAGCCTGATTCTCATTTATGCAAAGGTCAATTTACACCACTCTGACAATGTAAAGAGGCCTTAGTGCAACTGGGAGTCAGGCTCAAAAGCCCCTTTTCATTGTCAGTGGTATAAATTGACCTTTGTGTAAATGAGAATCAGGTCATTAGGATGTAAATAAGAAACTCCTGAAAATATGTGGTTGCAATGAAATGGCCACAAGATCTTCAACTGGAGCTACTCTTGTGAGTGCCTTCATGATAAAAATACTCTATTTAATCCATATCATTACTGAACTCCACAGTAATAGTGTCCTCTTAAACACCATCTTGTGTCACTCACATTTTTGATAGCTCTAACGCTCTAGTTTTTTTCCAGTTTGGAAAGCTGGGTTCAAATACTGACTAAGTCACTAAGGTGAGTGAGAATGGAAGATGTTATGCTCCTAGTGGAAATTTGTGCATATGAAAAACCCATCACACTATTTGGCAGAACTGAAAGCATCTGCTCATGCAAAACTTAGGGCTGGAAAAGCAAGGGGTGCTTTGTGTTAAAGCAAAGATGTGGAGGCAGAGCTTGTGGGTCTAGGATTGGTCTGATGTGTGGATAAAGCTGGAGCAGTATGGTCAGAGAGGTGTGTGTTTGGCCCAGAACTAGAAACGTGTGTGTGTGTGTGGCCGGGAGTAGACGATAGAGTTGCTGAAAGGAGGAGGATGTCTGGGACAAGAGAACACTAAGTGAAGGAAATCAAGATTGAGGTACAATGGCAGAAACTTGCATATTACCTGGCCTTTCTAGACATAATTCAAATCAGTGCTGCTTGTCTTTTGCTGTACTGGTCACTGAATATACCTGCAACATACGCTTAAAGTAATAATGCTGTTAGAAATGGCAAACTGGAAAGAAAATGCAGCATAGTATGCAATAACCTGTCATCTGCATTTATAACAATGAATGATAGGAGTAGTGGGATGGAAGGGGAAGCACAGAAGGGTCATGGGATTGCAGATCAATAGTTAGGAAATGGTTGAATTAGAATTGTTTGGTCCCTAGTGGAGAATTCTGCTGCTTTAGAGCTATTCAATTACCCACACTGCATTCAGAGGGGCTGGTCAATTGTCCTTGTGAGTCATACAGCAAGATAAACAATGCAAGGGGTCAGGTCTCCACAGCTGAGCCACATCCTAAAGGGAAAAGGATCATGCCTGCCCTATATCCAAATGGTATAGCTGGGAAGTGAAGAAAAATCACCTCTTTGTTACCTTGGTGCTTCCAAATTATAGCATCATGTTTAAGGGTCAGTGGTCATATTTCCTGGCTGTGCCATCTGTTTTCAGTTGAACCGGGCTGAAAGTTGGCCCGTGGAAAGTAGCACAAGCTGGGGAAAATAATCTTTTTTTAGTGCCAAAGCAGTTCAGAATAGCTTGTCTTTCCTTCTAGCTTTGATAGTGACTTTGATGGCTTTTGAACCTCCTTGAACTAAAAACAGTTTTGAAAAGTGGCTACAATACACGCTCAGTGTGGCTGCTTCTCTTGCCAGTTCTGCGTACTCCACATGCTGCCGCGCTGTGAAGTTATTCCTGGAAGGGCTGCTTCTCAGACAAAATGGAGACCAATGATTTCAAGGCTGGAGACATCAAAGACAGTTTGCCATTGACTTAAATTATTATTAGTTATACTGTGTGCTAGCCTGTAGAAGTGCCAGTGGAGATCGGGACCCCATTGTGGAAGACAATGACCATATGTCGTGAAAAGTCCTGATCTAAAAACATTTCAGTCAAAATAGACAGAGGATATATTGCTATCACCATTTTTTTTCAGATACAGCATTGAGAGCGATTAAGTGACTTTTCTAAAGTCACAAATCTTTAGTAAACCCAGGAACTGAATGTAGATCCATGGAGTGGGGCTCAGGACCATTAGACTATATTTTTAAGTGCTCAGCATGGGACTAAATTTTCCAAAGATCTCTGCTCCCATTTAGGCACCTAAATAAGGGGTAGAATTTCAAAAGTGCTTGGCTCCCATTTTGACCCTAATGGCCAATGCTCTGAGCCTGTTTAACAAAACTGACCACTTACCTTGGTGCCTTAAATTGGATCTGAGCTGTTTGGAAAATATGGTCTCAATTCTGGATGCTGAACTCTTTGGTAAATCCACAATAACGCTGATTTACACCAGCCCTCTTTACTTCAGGAGAGATACTTTGATTTACTCCTGCTAAGGATATAGCTCAGAATCTTGGCCCAATTCTGCAAACACATGAGTAGGTCACACTTGAAAACTGGTATTACGTTTTGGGATCTGGTCCTTTATTTGCACTTGTCTTTAACTCATCTGCTCACTGGCACCAAACTTTTGCACTCAGCTTTACATAAGTGCCTATTAAAAAAGTAACATGCCTTTTCTTTGCAGTGTTTTCCTTTTTTTATTGACTTGCCTTTGTCAGAGGAAGGGGAGAAAAGTGTACACTTACATATGGATGATTCCATTTCTTAAACAAGAGACTGATGCAAAGAAACATTTCCCCCCACTAGTCTAATTTGGATCTAGGTTAATTGCACTTCTAGCTGATGTCTTTGATTTGCAGTGGGAAAGCCAATGGAAGTCTGAAGCTCAGCAATGATTCTGCATTAACTGTCATGACTCCTTTTTTTATAACTGGAGCTAAAGGCAGTACCTACCTTGCAGAAGTCTATTGAGAACTCTATGTGGCTGAGCTATCGCTGATGCATGCATATTCTCCTTCAAAGGCAGACTCTATTGTTAGTGTTGACATACACAGCAGCATAGTTGAAGATGCTTTCAGGTGGGAACCCTTGATTGTAACCAAAATAATCTAGTAAGCATTAAAACATGGTGATGGCCTCTTCAAGAGGCTTATCTTGCATAAAATTTTTGTTGTCTCTTCTTAATAGAAAGCAACTGAGACCCCCTTAATATCATCTTGTCACCTAGGTTGAGGCTTCCAAAGTAGCCTAAGAGAGTTAGCTGCCTGACTGTCATTGAATTTCCCAATGGGATTAGGGCACTTTACTTCATGAGACTCCTTTGAAAATCCCAGGATTAGTTTTTGGCCACTTTACTTCTTACAGATGGGTTGTGACTTACTGCTCAAGGACTTTGGTCCGGCAAGTGTTCCTGGGCTTGGACCACCTGATAAACAATCCAGTGCAAAATGGCATAAGGGCCTTAATCCAATGAAGAGATGGAGAGGGTGGAGGTTGAGGAGCAGCATATCATTGACGAATGTGACCAACTTATCCCTGGCGTAACTGCAACCTAGTTGCATCGGGGATTAAATTGTCCCAATATTTCCCAAATAATCTGTCTGAAGGAAGATAAACCGCTGCTCATTGCATGGATTGAATAGTGTTGAGGTTCCCCTGAGACCTATTCCAGCTGGTTCCCAAGAACTCAGTTGGACTCTAGTCTTGTCACTCATGTTCCAGATTCAGCAAGATACTTAAAGGTGTTCCTCACCTTAAGCATGTAAACAGCATTGACTTCACTGGGACTACTCACATGCTTACAGAAAGGCGCACGGATCCTGATCCTCAAAGGTATCCAAGTGCTTAACTCCCATTGGTTTCAATGGATGTTGGGTGTCTTTAGGGTGTGGGCCATGCTCATTAAGTCCCTTGCTGCATTTTTGACCACTTCTATTCAAAACTCTGGCCATCATGCAAACAAAACTTTCTCAATTTTTCCAACAAAATTTGACATATCTGCTAACATGCTCATGGTCTGATTGAACAGTGATGTGAACTGTGAGTATCAAAATATGACTTGTTTCAATAAGAGAAGTAATTACAGGACTGTGTGTGCTTTGTACAATACCCCAAATCTTCCTAAAACTGAATTATTTACTGCAGGGGTCGGTAACCTTTCAGTTGTGGTGTGCCGAGTCTTCATTTATTCACTCTAATTTAAGGTTTTGCATGCCAGTAATACATTTTAATGTTTTTTAGAAGGTCTCTCTCTATAAGTCTATAATATATAACTAAACTATTGTTGTATGTAAAGTAAATACGTTTTTAAAATGTTTAAGAAACTTCATTTAAAATTAAATTAAAATGCAGAGCCCCTCAGACTGGTGGCTAGGACCCGGGCAGCATGAGTGCCACTGAAAATCAGCTCGTGTGCCATCTTCGGCATGCGTGCCATAGGTTGCCTACCCCTGATTTACTGTATTCAGAATTCTGAATTACATGTTGCAAGTACCCACTGGCTCAGAGCCAGTGCTATAACACCAGTTGTGAATCTTCAGTAGAAATAACTCCAAGTTAATAGCAGGAGACCAATAAATAAAGAAATTGAGTAATACAAGCATTCAGAGGAGGAAAATCAATACTTCTGGTAATACATTTTGCCAGCTAATTTTATTGTCAAAATATCTCTTAAATGATTTTGTTAAAGAAGAGCTAAAAGTCACCCCAGCTAAGGAGCTAGAATGTGCAGAATGTATACAGAGACTAGTGTAACACATTCTAAAGAAATACATGTGGAATATAGTGAGCTGCCTTTGGAAATTTGAAATAATTACATTAGATAATTTAGAAATGGAAAAATCAAAGGAAATCTTTTCTTTTTTCTTTAAGCAGTGACTTTCATGGGTCGCTCTTGATCTGACATAACAATGACTAATGTGTCTGAGATAAGACAGGAGCTCAGTTTTTCATCTGAAATGGAAAGAGGTTGTCAGAGAGTTTTTCTAAATACGCCAATATAAAATGGTATTGTGTATTCTTCAGAACAATTATATTCATTAGGGTCCTATAGATTGTTGTCATGTTCAGGCTCTGGTGCTTGTGCTTTGTAAGTCTTTGGGTCCCTGATTATCAGCATGTTTTTGCCTCAGATTTTCTTCTCTCATCCCCTTTGAAAGGCGAGAGTGAGAATGATCTGAAGAGCAAAAGCAGATGTAAAAGATACAGGGATGCATATTATCTTCTGCAATGCTGCATTAATTGCAAGACTGATACTGCATATGTTGTGATGCTGCAATGCTGCATTTTTTGTAACCGGCATGTTCTCAGCCTAACATTTACATAGTCCCTTGTAAATTAATAGTCAAATTCATGCAGCCTCAGGAAATCCAAATTACACTGTCTGTAAACTTTAATAATAATACTCTACACTATTATTTCAAATGCTGCCTGTGATAGCTCACAGGAGATGATGTCTTAAACTATCCAGATTGGGGAGAACTTGTTTATTTCATTAGCGTTCACACTGTTTGCTGTAAGCTGACCCTGTGGTTTATTATTACTTAGCCACTCTATAGCAGATATCACAAAACACTTTACAAGGAAAGTGTCATTGTTTACAGATGGAGAAATGGAGTTGCAGGGAAGGGGAAGTGACTTGCCCATTAGGTCAGTGGCCAAGGTGGCAATGGAGCTCAGTCCAATGCCCTATACATTGGACCCAGGAAGTTTCCACTCATGGAAAGCCATTGGATACTATGATGTGTGACAGCCAAAAACCCTAAGACAGAGAGAGAGAGAGCAAGCAAGGCTGATATTTGGGAGGCATGCACAGTTTTGTGCAACTTCTGGATTTGATCTTCTTAGATCTTCCAAGCTAAGCAGAGCTAGGTTTGGTTAATACTTGAATAGGAGACATCTTAGGAAAGAAACATTTTTTAGTGTAATGCAGATGCAGTGTTTGGGTAACATTCTGACTCCCATGATAGATGTGAAGCTCTTTGCTAACTGGAGCTATTTCAGTGCTATGTCCTCTCCACTCAACAGCAGGCAAAGATGACTATTCTGTAGCTGTACTTGTCCCCTCTTTGTGCCTCATAAAATATAATCATGTCGTCCCTGACTTCAGCTCATTCTCTAATTGGCCAAACTTGTGAGACCTTACACTCAAGTTGAATAAGAGTTCTCTGTTGCTTAAAAGTTTCTCTTTCACCAACAGAAGTTGGTCCAATACAATTTTGCTTCACCCACCTTGTCACTCAAGTTCATGGCATTTCTGTTGGTCTGTTCACCCTCCCAGGCTGATGCCTGGAATAACTTTGCTTCCAGACAGAAAGAAAAGAAATAAGACTGGAATGAGGGTGCATACAGAGCCATTGGCATGGGGTGTGTGGTGAGAATGGGAAACCCTGGTATGGGGTCCCAGGGAGGAGGGGAATGGAGTGACATAGGAGGAAGGGACCAGTAGAATGAGGGGGCAGTACACAGCTCTGGACATGGGAGGAAGGGATGAGAATTATTCAGTGTCTGGGTGACAAGACTGAGACACCTACATATGTTATCATTCCTGCAAAATGTTACCGTACTCTACTAGGTGTCTGAAGTTGAGGACTCCAAAACTGAGGCACCTAATATTAGGGGTCACTGAAACTTTTGTCTGATGTTGTGAAATGAGTCGGTGAATTCACAATCTAACTCCACATAAGAAGATATCACAATCTAATGCTGTACAAGCTCTAGGTGTCTGCCTATAACATGACATCTGCCATGTGGTAATCTCAGCAGAGAGGCTAAGGGATGGGTTGACTGGAGCTATCTTCATGTAACAGATATTCTCTTTGGAACTAGTTTGAGGCACAATGGAATGGAAGTTTCCCCTCCCCCCACCCCAGCGGCCTGTTCTGTGGTTAAATAAGGGACTTCAGTCTCTGGTTATAACCAGCTGAAACTTTTCACTTAAAAAAAATAAAGCTGAGGTTGTATTTTTAGTTATATTGTTTTAAGTCTTTTAAAATCATGTATTGCAAAGTGGTTTGGGTTCATTTAATTGAAGGCGTTGTGCAGATAGGTGAAATGACTGAGCATGTTTATGAAGTAATGTGCAAAAATATTTTCTCTAGCTAAAAATATCATATGTATTAATAAAGCCAAACCTGAACTTCTACATTATTCAGAGTTTGAATAGCAGGGGGATTGTAATGGACCTTGATGTTGTTTGACCTTCCCTGCACAACCCTCCTTGAAATCATTGACTTGTTTTCCTTTTTGTCTACAGAGAATGGTATTGATCATATAAGTTGTCAGGGGATTGGCCAAAAACTGAGCTCCTCACGCAGTTTTTACATAGCAGTGGAAGTCAGTGGGCATTTGCCTTGAGGTATAATTACTCCACCTCCGCGAGAGGTGCGGACAGCACGTCTATCACTGTAACTTGCATCGCTCATGGGGGTGTCTTTTTCACACCCCTGAATGACATAAGTGAGATTGACTTAAGTGGTAGTGTAAATCAGAGCCTCGGGATTTGGCAAGAGATTAGAAAAAGGACCATTAAAATCCCAAGGAACGAGGAACCAATTCACAAAACACAACTCAGGTCTGATTCTGATCTCTCACCAACATAAATGAGGAGTAACTCAAGTAAGTCCACAGAGTTACGCCAGCATTAACAATATGAAATCAAATTTGGGAATACTATATATTTTCCCTTTATCTAAAAGAAAGAAAAGTGAAAATTTGCTATTTTGGCGGTAAACTCAGAGAAAAATTCTCTCACTGAAACACCTAAGGCTGTTGTTAGAGTGGAATTGCTATAACACTTCAGAACAGACGAACCCTATCTCTAACAGTGGATAATGACTGACTTCAGAAGGAGATGTAATACCCCCACAATGCATCTGATTGTTCAACACTGGGCCTGATCCTCTTCTCAGTTCTTCTTCCTGGTGTTAATCTCATCAAATAGCGTCTGCTCTGTGTCCGCTCCCTCCAGCATGCTCTGTTCAATGTCATATGCTCTCACCACATGCTAGCATGTCTTCCTTTATTACATCTCAATACTTCCTCTTGGGTCGGCCTTTTTCTTTTTTTTTTATTCAGTTTTGATCACTAGTTTTTCCTCATATGCACTTTTTTCCCTGTGTAGCGTTACAACTGCAATGTATCGCAGCCATTTGCTGTACACTCCTACTCGTTGCTAATTTGGCTCTGATATGATTGACTGCTCCTGTCCTACAGCCACTAAAAGGCCTGACTCACTAACTGCAGAACATAATTATGTCTCATAGGAAGAGATGTGGGCAAGTGAGGAATCTGCCTGAATCTTGTCAATATCCAGTAGTGCGAGCTGTAGAGTTGCTAACATCCGTTAAACTCTGTTGGAGAAAAACACAGTTTTTATTTTTTGGTTGGGTGCAGCAAAGTTAGATACTTTATTTTTAAGCAATTGCATAGAGGAAGAGAGTGCACTAGGACACAGGGTTGTTTTTTTTTTAGGCAGGTTTTTTTTACAGGTAAATAATTATAGCAAGCATTTATATTTGTGTTATATACAATAATAAGCAACAGCTGCATTTTGTTTATATATAGGTTATTTTGATATTTTATTTTTTTTACTTTTATTTAGACTAAAGTTTATATTTTATATTTAACACAAGGTTGCAACAACTTTTTACACAGTTTTTTTATTTGCCTTACACAATTTTTGCTTTTATAAATTTTGCATTATTAGAATAACAGGTAGCCTAACTTTTGCTTACAAAAGAGACTATTTTCATTGAAATTTTTTTAAAATTTCTGCTAGTTTTTGCTTTACTTTTACAATTCAGCCAAAGGGCACAGTACTGTAACAGATCTGTGGACAGTTTTATGATGGGAAGCTTGCTTCACTTGGTGACTATTTACAACTTCATGAAAATAATTCAGATGCTGTACTTCAAAAGCCTAGGTACTGACTACCTCAGTCAATGGAGAATCGCTGGTAACTGTTTGTAATATAGGGCTAATGACAGAGCTGAGCGATTCTGAGCCTATTCTGTAGGGGGAAGTGGTGAACATACGAGATAGTTAACTCCTGGGGGCAGATTTAGCCTACTGTTGAAAACACATTGGGCCGGTTTTTGTCTTTTAACAGCTGTTGGTAGTTCTTGGAGGCATTGTGGCTTGGCCAGTCAAGTGTAACAAGGGTGTGGCTGCAGCCGCCAGACACCTTTTGGTAGGATGTGGTATGTAATCTTTCATCCTCTACGTGAGCCCACAGTACACTTCAGGAGGCTGGAATCACTGAGTACTAGTGTAGCTCATTCCTTACACTCCATGAGAATGAACAAGGATTGTGACTGTCCCTTGTGCCCTCTGCACTCAGTCAGCAGAGGCCTGGGTACAATATGGCTTATTCTTATTCTTTCATTTCCTTCATACTTCCATATAAACATTGAAATCTGTCAAGCAGTTCCAAAGCCTATTTCCTACAACCCTTCAGTCATGAGAGATAGACACATCCAATGGTTAGAGCGATGGAGACCTGGGTTGAATTCCTGACACTTGACTTGGTGTGGGACCTTGGTTAAATCACTTCACTTCTTTGTTTCTGATTCCCTATTGTAAAATGGGGACCGTGATACTTTCCCCTCAGGATAAAGTTATTTGAGATCTATGCATGAAAGAAAGTGATACACATGCACAATATTATTACTCTAAAAGCATGTTGAAGAAATGGATGAGTCTCTGATCTGCCCAGAGGTATGGACATCCTCATCATGATTTATCAACTTTCTCAGCCAAGGACTGAGTGGTCCATGGAGATAGAATACTCTTCAGCATGTTAGAGGTGGCTGATCCAGAGAAGAGGCTGTTGTAGCAGAAATTTGCCCTGCTGCTGTATCTATTACAATGATTCAGTGACTTCATTCTCCAGGGATGTCATCCCAACATTTTCCACAGACACTAAGGCCCAGATCCTGAAAGGCAGGGCTTGTGAATTATTTTTTGTCAAGGTCCAAATTTCTTGGTCAAGGTATAGTCAAGGTCAAGACTCCAGAGAAAACAATAACAATGATAATAAGTAAATAAAAAGATTTCGGGGTCTGTTCAAAAGCGTCTGGCAGTCCAGATTTGGCCTGCGTTCCACCTATTGACTACTACTGCTGAAAGGTATTTAGCTATGTAATTTCCATTGATTTCAATAGACGTTAAGCACCTAAATATCTTTGAGGGACTGGGACTAAATTAATTTCAATATTCAATAAACAAAAAAAGCACCAAAAGTGAAGGCACTTGCTTTTTTTATTTCCAGGAGAAAATTAAAGTGGATTTATTAGAAGAGAAGGGCTCCAAGTCATGGATTTGATAGTGGAAGCCACAACTATGATAAAAAAGCACCTTTCATGATGAACCTAACTCACAACTGAACTTGATTGTCTTGTCTTTAGCCACCGGCTTGATCTTAAGAACATAAGAACATAAGAAAGGCCGTACCGGGTCAGACCAAAGGTCCATCTAGCCCAGTATCTGTCTACCGACAGTGGCCAATGCCAGGTGCCCCTGAGGGAGTGAACCTAACAGGCAATGATCAAGTGATCTCTCTCCTGCCATCCATCTCCATCCTCTGATGAACAGAGGCTAGGGACACCATTCTTACCCATCCTGGCTAATAGCCATTTATGGACTTAGCTACCATGAATTTATCCAGTCCCCTTTTAAACATTGTTATAGTCCTAGCCTTCACAACCTCCTCAGGTAAGGAGTTCCACAAGTTGACTGTGCGCTGCGTGAAGAAGAACTTCCTTTTATTTGTTTTAAACCTGCTGCCTATTAATTTCATTTGGTGACCCCTAGTTCTTGTATTATGGGAATAAGTAAATAACTTTTCCTTATCCACTTTCTCAACATCACTCATGATTTTATATACCTCTATCATGTCCCCCCTTAGTCTTCTCTTTTCCAAACTGAAGAGTCCTAGCCTCTTTAATCTTTCCTCATATGGGACCCTCTCTAAACCCCTAATCATTTTAGTTGCTCTTTTCTGAACCTTTTCTAGTGCTAGAATATCTTTTTTGAGGTGAGGAGACCACATCTGTACACAGTATTCGAGATGTGGGCGTACCATGGATTTATATAAGGGCAATAATATATCCTCAGTCTTATTCTCTATCCCCTTTTTAATGATTCCTAACATCCTGTTTGCTTTTTTGACTGCCTCTGCACACTGCGTGGACATCTTCAGAGAACTATCCACGATAACTCCAAGATCTTTTTCCTGACTCGTTGTAGCTAAATTAGCCCCCATCATGTTGTATGTATAGTTGGGGTTATTTTTTCCAATGTGCATTACTTTACATTTATCCACATTAAATTTCATTTGTCATTTTGTTGCCCAATCACTTAGTTTTGTGAGATCTTTTTGAAGTTCTTCACAATCTGCTTTGGTCTTAACTATCTTGAGAAGTTTAGTATCATCTGCAAACTTGGCCACCTCACTGTTTACCCCTTTCTCCAGATCATTTATGAATAAATTGAATAGGATTGGTCCGAGGACTGACCCTTGGGGAACACCACTAGTTACACCTCTCCATTCTGAGAATTTACCATTAATTCCTACCCTTTGTTCCCTGTCCTTTAACCAGTTCTCAATCCATGAAAGGACCTTTCCTTTTATCCCATGACAGCTTAATTTACGTAAGAGCCTTTGGTGAGGGACCTTGTCAAAGGCTTTCTGGAAATCTAAGTACACTATGTCCACCGGATCCCCCTTGTCCACATGTTTGTTGACCCCTTCAAAGAACTGTAATAGATTAGTAAGACACGATTTCCCTTTACAGAAATCCCTCTTCAAATCTTTAGTCATATAAGCAGTTCTTATTTCAACAGAACTACTCTATTATTATAATCTTATTAGTAGGCAGTGTAAGCTAGTGGATAGCACATTGAATGGGACTCAGAAGAGGTAGGGTTCATTCCTGACTCTGCCATTGGCCTGCTGGGTGACCTTGGGCAACTCATTTAGTTTATCAGTGCCTCCATTTCCCCATATGTAAAACACGGAGATAATACCTACCCTCTTTGTAAAGTGCTTTGAAGTCCACTGATAAAAAGTGCTATATCAGAGCAATGTCTTCTTGTTACACTCAGGAATGAGAACTGCTCACAAGTAAAATTCATCACTTACAAATGGCGCGTTGGTGCTATGAATTTCACCTCATGTGAAGGGGGGTTTGAAGGATCCATTCCCCAGTGATTGTCCATTCTGGCGATTACGTGACATTCAATAAATGAAGAGAATGTTGGTGCTGTGTTGTTCCAATAGAATTTTATGAGCCATATCCTGCCATCATTTCTTATGCAGAACTTGTGCTGGCCTCATTAAGACTTCCTGCACACAACGATGGACTAGTGCACATGGCCTTGTGTTTTTACTTTGATCGCTTCTGTTTGCTTCTGGACCTTTAATTAGAAATTGAATTGTTTATAGGAAGACCAAAACTACCTGAGTGATACAAAATCTGACAATGGCTATATCTACTAGAAAGACATATACAATAATCATTTAATTAAGAAATGTGTATGCTCTAGGAGGAAGACAATATTAAAATATGATTATTGGATTTATAGCACACATCACAATCTGTATGAATTTCCCAGGAAAATGCCCTATCTTTATCTCTTCCCTGTAGTTGGCTAATAAAAATTATTCAACTGAGATAATGCAACATTTTTTTCCTATTAATCCTAGCTTAGGACTGGAACTTTCCTGATTCTGCTATAGCAGATCTAGAATGGATCATACAGAGATATGGGATAACACAGCTTAAATTGAAGACATTGATGCATTTTAGAGCAGCTATGTAGTTCAACAAGATGAGCACATTAGTGAACATTATATTTAATGTTTTCAATGTGTCTCAACATCAAATTTGTTTTGGTTTATTTTATTGCTGAGGATTTGTTGGCTACGAGCTTCCTCAAAAAATGCCTTTCCCTCTGCTGCATATTTTGATAACATAATTATGCCATCATCTCTGTTCTCTTCAGGCATAGGAATGAAGAAGCATCTCATTATTCTTATTAAAGTATAGATTTTCTAGCAGCAAGCCAGCCCTGAGAAATTGCTGTTTTTGTTATTCTGCATTCCGGGTAATACATCATTGCCATAAAGGTTCCTGAGCTGATAATTCCCCTGCATGATAGTCAAACAAATAATTTGTTTACTCTTGTGCAATATGTTTATTGGATTCTAATATTCTCTGCCTCATTGTTAGCTTTAATTAGAGCCATATATAAAAATGTTCCTGACATTTTACTGACTTTTTAAAAACTTGTGAGGAAAATTAACAAGTTTATTTGTTTGAGTTTTAGTTTATTTCTCATTACAAGCAACAAAAAAATCCAATTATAATTGCTTCAATAGATCAGTGAATCTGAAGATGGAATATGAAATACTCCAACCTGATGGAGATAATAGGAAGCTGGTGATACTCATTGTTCATGCTGCTCCTTTGTCATTTGGTGGTGATATAGACTAGAGATGAGGAAAATCAAGAACGTCTGTGTGAGTCAAACATTTACAAATTTCTATACTAGAACCCTTGTTAAAGTTCTTAAATGATATGATCAAATAGCTTTATCACTGAGAGAGGATGGACTTTTGGCTAAGGTAGTGGATGAGCATTCAAGACATGGGGGTTCAGGTCCTGGTTCTGCTACAGACGGGGCACAGATCAGCCACAGTGGGGAACTCAAGCATAGAGAGAATAAATGACTTGCCCACCATTATGTGAATAGTCTGTGGCAGATTCAGGAACTGTCTTGAGTTCCTAGCCAGAAGTCCATCCTCTCATGATGCTGAAGCTAACCTAGAGATACTGGAAACTTCCCTAAAGAGAGAGGAAATTTCTAGTTCCGTTTTGCAGACTCAGGAGGATCAGCTAGCTTGCACAGCCAGAAAGGGTGAAATCCTGACCCCATTGAAAGAAATGGAAAAACTTCCATTGCTTTCAATGGGGCTAAGCGCTCACCTCCTGGCTATTCAGTTATTCTTCTGAATCCAAACAAAGTCACCCATGACTACTTCCCAATTCTTGTTGGGTAGGAAGGGATCCACATCCTCTTTGCTGATAGAGCTGCAGAGTTCTCAGGAGCCTTTAGTTTGAACACTTATCCCAACTCCATGCTTTTCAGTTCCAACAGTCAAACACAGGAAGAGGGCTGGCATCACTTAGGACCCTGAGGTAGTGTAACCTTTTGTAACCAGGATGTTGAAATGTTCCCAATGAATGTTAAGTTGTTAAGGGTAAGGGTGCTATAAAACCCAACTTAGTTTTCAGGTTTGAGCCTCTAGGCTAGTTACAGAAAATGCAATGCTTAATTTGTGCCAGGGCTTGCCAGGGCTGAGCCCTGGCACCTCTAGGCTTGGCAGTTCATAGCCCAGCACCTCTGGGCTTGCTGCCTCAGTTATGAATGTATAAAAACTGCTTGAGCCCCGGCACCTCTTTCATTACAAATTATGCCCTGAGAAAATGTATTTAGCAGACAACCCATTGGTGACACTTTGGATGATACAACCAAACTTTATTAAAAAGAAAAAAAGATTAGTTAAGCAAACAGACATGCAATTACTGCTTACATAATACCACAATTATACTCTCACTCAAAGATGAAATGGTGTGTCAATGGGTGATCAGTCCACTGACAACAGAGAAGTCCTGCCTTATAATCTTCTAACCGAATGGTACCCTGGGAATGTTAATTGGAGCGCTCCTGCAATGTAGCAAAATTACTCCTTTTATAAGCCTTATAATACTAATTAATATTAACCTGCTCCTTATCATAACTAGATTTCCACCCCCTTCTTATTGGCTCTTTACGCATTATTTAAATAAACATCTGCACCAATGTCCTTCTCAGACTGTCAATAGATAGCATTTTAATAGAACATGCACAATTCTCAAAAATACTCATTTATAAACTTTGTTCTTAAACCAGTTATAACTAAAAAACATAATGATGATACAAGCCTGGGTTATGTCCTTCCTAGCTCTGACTTGCCGATAATCTGTCTTCAACTTATCTTCGACTTTTCTCATACTAGCAACTTCAATTTCCCATACTCCTCTACACTTAGGTGAAGGGCCTAAATTAGCCTAACTTTTATTTATTTCTTAATCCAAACCATCCTATAGGCTACAGAAGGCCTGCAGGCAGACCCTTCAACAGACCTCAGTGTGGGTCCAGGGGTCTATTCATATGGATCAACTTGCAGGTTTGGGAGCCTAAGCCCAGATTCTCCAAGGTATTTAGGTGCCTAACTCTCACTCAAATCAACTACCTTGGAAGTTCTGGGTCTTAGTCCTCAAACCAAGGTTTAAATGGCACACTGGTCTCTGTAGAGGATGTATTTCACTCAGTAGTAAGCTCTAGGCTTGGTAACAAGTTCTTGCAGGCTCAGGTCCTACATATATCACCATTCAGTTTTAGGGATTTGGACATCAAGAGGCATTTTGTTTTTCCTACAGAGAAACAATGGGCTCTTTTTCAGACTCTTGTTTTCCTCACATCAGGACTACAAAACCTGGTGGCCTTTTTTTTTTTTTTTTTTTAAAGGCAGCATTTTCAATTTGGTTTAAGATCTTACTGTTTACTATAAAATATTTGAATAGGATATGTGCTTCTTAGGAGATTTTGAAAATTCCACCTGTGAAATGGGTCAGTATTATCCTCTGCACTTTACTAATAGAGAAATGGAGGCTCTTGAGCAAAAGCCTACTGAAGTCTATAGAGGATAAATGACTTGACTGGGCCAGTATTCCTGGATCCTTGTCCAAAGCTCAGACCTGTAGCCCAACTTGCATCTCTTCTGTCCATGCTCCAGCCAGTGCTATTGCCATTTAGTCCATCAAAGCAAAGTCTTATTTCTGTTCATTTCAGCCTCATTAGACTGTCTTGATATTGTTCTGTTTTCACAGCAATCTTCCCTTGCAGAGTTGTTCCCATTTCCAGGGATTGTTCCAGCTAAAGCCAGAACCTCAGATGATTACTTGAAACAGAAATGTGTCTCTTGTGGAAAGGCTGGCATGTAACAATGGACCAGCAAGACAACATACGTTATAAGTAAGTTTAAGAGTTTGTCATGGGTATTTTTAGTAAAAGTTACGGACAGGTAGTGGGCAATAAACAAAAATTCATGGAAGCCCTTGACCTGTCTGTGACTTTTACTAAAAATGATGCGGGGGAAGGCAGACGGGGGGACGACTGAAGCCTGAGTGTGGGGGGAAGGGGATGAGCGCCCAAGCCCTGCTGCAGGAATGGGGTGGGGTCCAGCGCCTGATGCCATTGTGGCTGACAGCTCCACATGCCCCGCCCCAGCGGCTCGGAGCTGCAGGTCCCCTGCTGCAGCCGAGGTGGCTGAAAGTTCTTGGGTCCTGCTGCTCCTTGGCTGAAGCAGAAAATGTCACAGAGGTCTTGAAAATCATGGAATCCGTGACTTGTATGACCTCCGTGACATAATCTTATTCTGAATTATAACCCTGCCCATAGGCTTTGGCCAGTGGCTAAAGATTTTGGATAGCCAACATGCGACATCTTAAAGGGGCTTGATTTTTCTCAAAGCACTGAGCCACTTGCCCTCTGAAAAGCAGGCCCATTGAAAGTGTCTGATGTTGGGCACTCACAATTACTAGTCACTTTTGAAAATATCGGCCCTTGTCTACTCTGGCAAGAATGAGAGCTGTGATTCACTATGGGTGCAGTTCATGGGTCTAGGCTGTCCTGTAGACAATGCAGAGGATTTTTACCTTGGCTCAGAGCAGGGGAAAATGCAGGGGCTAAACAGCAGCAAAGACCCCTGACCCCTGTCTACATTACAGCTTTCACTGCTGCGAATCCCGGTGGAACTGCATCAGAGCCTAACTGTGAATTTTATATCCCATTTTTGCCTTCATAGCAATAGCCCTAAAATGCTCTTAAGTCAGGCTGCAGAGAGTCAGCAGGACTGACGACTGCAGCATCTTCATCAAAAAGGTGCAGATGCTCCTTTATGAATTAAACAAAAACTGCTTTTAAAAGATTTAAACAATGTACCATCCAGACGGAATTTACAGCTTTCTAGGCTTTTTTTGTGTGGCTGTCCATACTGCGTGCAGTTCTGTCCTTTAAAATCCATACAAAGTGATAAACCCTTAATCTAAAGGTAGGGAGTACAGGTGGTGTATGCACACAGTGCATTGATCTAAAGCACACACGTGTATTTTATGCTCAGCTGAATGTGGACTAGTGCTGGTAAGCTGCTGTAGTTACAACAAATGAGCTCTTAACACTGTCAAGATAAAGGGCATTTCACAAACATGTATTTTTTAATACAAATATTTTTCTTCTAGGGAAGAAAAAGATGGGCATAAAAACAATTAAAATAAAGGCAAAAGATCCCACAATATGTGCTTCTATTATTTTTAAATACATTCTCAGTTTCACTATGGTTCTTATTCCATGCTGCCAGTGTAAAGAGGCCTTAAAGTACATTTATAACCTTCTGTAGAGAAATGGAAAGGCTGTGAGAAAAGAAAGCAGGGAGCAGGTAGAGAGGCTGTTCTGGGTGATAATGGATGTGTCTAAGTGATAATGGGATAGAAGCATTATTATCATTAATGGATATCATTTATGTCTCATACAAAAAAAGCATGTGCTTAAAGGCACAAGGCAAAAATAGAAAAAACAATAATTAGTATCTGAAGAGGAGCCTGTAGTTCCAACACAGTTATTTTGATCCATTTTATTCTCTATGGGAAAACCCCACTCTATAGAAGCTTATAGGGGGTTGGAAAAGCCAAGCCATCATTTTTTCACATGGTACCTCCCATTTCTAATCTATCTGCCCAGGTATGTCATTGTTCCAGTCATGCTAGGTAACAAACCAATATTGTGATACATAGGTCCACATAACAAGAATATTCAGAGTTATAATAGTAAATATTAAAAAGAAAACATGAGTTTGGGGAAGGGCTATAATTACTCATGCTTCATGGCTTAAGTCAACCTCTGATTAATGTGGATCAGGAAGAAACTTTCCCTGGGGAAAGGTTATCCCAAAACTGCCTTCTGCGGGGTTTCTTGCACCTTCCTGGGAAGTAGCTGGTGCTGGCCACAGTTGGAAACAAATCTCTGGGCTAGATGGACCCACTGATCTGAACTAGTGTGGTAATTCCTATGTACAAATTCTGAAGTTCCTTCTTGGGCAAGTCCCCCCTGACAGCTTTTAGCACTCTCTTACTCCTCAGTATGTAGTCTGAATCCTAGTGCTACTATCATTAACTTCGGTGTATATTATACAACCACATCTCATGCTAGTCCACAGAGCATATGAGAGTTCTACATAGGGTGACCAGATGTCCCGATTTTATAGGCTCCTATTACCCCCCACCCCCATCCTGATTTTTCACATTTGCTGTCTGGTCACCCTATTTCTACAAGATTCAGAGGGAGGAGCTTGTCCTTTAGCTGAAGTGATTGTACTTTTAGTGCTGGAGATCCCGGTTCAATGCCCAATGATGACCCATGATGTAATTGTTACATTATGAGCATAATTTGCAGGAGAACAGTAATGTTACAGTTCTTTAGAGTTATTCATTTGCAATATCTTTGCAATATTACCATTCTTTCTGGTCTGGTAACTGCAGAATATATATAGATATAGCATAATATTTCTGCAGTAGCAATACCTTGGTAGAAAGATCTGCACGCCCACAACATGAAATACCTCCAGCTAGAATGCACAAATACGTCTTACTTGGCTTGCTTTGCATTCCTTGGATGTGCACTTATCTGTATATTTTCCTCCACAAATTTCATGGCTGGCAACTTTCCATGAACGTTTACCAGTTATATTGCAGATGATTGTCCTTGGATGGTAATGCACTTTTTAAAGGGAATATTTCAATCTGCAAAATTTTCAGTCACACATCCATAAGTATTTAAAAAAGGCTTGTATTTAAAAAAAATTGGTGTGAAGCTTTATGATACTATTGTAGGCAAAAGGCATTCTCCTACATTTTATTGTATATCAGGATTTTTGAACATGGGGTCTCATCCTGCAAACTCATACTCATGGAAGTAGTCCTTAGTCACGCAAGAAGGCCTAGGTGACTGAGGTAAGGACTGCTCATGTGGCAGAAGGATTAGACCCTTAAACTTTGGATTAGTTTTCCTAAATGGCTAGAAATTAATTTAGATTAGGGATAAATCACTGCAGTTATTTTAATGATGGGTGAAAATGAGAGATCTTGGCTTCAGGAGGTGAAATACATTCCTGTGTATGGGACCAGCATAAGGTCTATGCAACATTTAAGCAGGAGTGTGCTGGAGATAGATGGGCATTCTGCTGTGGCTATTGTCAGGTGGTGGATGGTCCCTCTGGTACTGCTGGCAGCTGGTGTTGGTTAGAGCTGCTCTCGGGCTGCTCTAACCTATGCCAAGACAAAGAGAGGAGTAGGAAGCTGTCATCAGTTCCCTGACACTCCTTGTCCCCCTGCTATGCTGAGCAGTTCTCAGTCATAGTAAAAAATCTAGCCCACAATTTCTCATTTGTTTCTTTTTCTTTTTTGGGCGGTGGGTGACAGGACTTGGGTTACAATGAGTGTGAAAAGGATTCTTTATTCCAGCTGCTGAACACAGTCTATGTTGTTCTCCATGACTCTCAAGCTAATAGATCAATTAACGGAGCTTGTCACCTCGTACAAATGCACAGGGTCTTCATAAATGCTGGTCTGGTCTTAGCAATGATGGCATATTGCTGACTACACTAATGCTGCAAAGCGAAACTCCAGACATGAACACCTCACCCACCCCTAGACTTTGGGCCCTTCAGATACAGATTTGACTCTTACAGCTAGGGCACACCTGGACTAGACATATCTTTATCATGGTATATTGCATTTCGGGTTGTGATGCAAACCAGCGCCTGAAAAGCCAGATCTGAATGAAAATGAAAAAACCAATGAACAAAGGAAGGTAGCCAAATAGCTGAGCATTTTTCAAAAATATTCCTGGTTTCTTGTATTTTCCCATCAGCCCTAAGCTGTTGGGGGCACATTTAAAAAGGTATTTAGATATTTAAATATGCAGATAGGTACCTCACAGGATTTTCAACAGCACCTAAGCAGGTTAGAAGCCCAACTCCCATTGACTTTACTGAGAGGGAGGGTGAAACTTTCAAAAGTGCTTAAGTGACTTAGGTTCCTAAGTCCCATTTTCAGAAATGTCCTGTGCAGTTGGGGCCAGGTGTTAAAGGTATTTAGGTGCTTAAAGATGGAGATAGGTGCCTAGTGGGATCTTCAAAAGCATCTATGTGCTTAATTCCATTGAAATCTATCTATCTGCATATTTAGGTGCCTAAATACTTTTGAAAATCTGGCTTTATCCTTTAGGGATGAGATCCCTCCACTTTCACCCTTCATAAAATACATTCATAGTTTCTTTGCACGAATTATAAAGCTGGTACTGAACACTGGTCACCTCACTCAAGCGTACATACATACACCCCAAAAAAGGTTTTTATTTATATTCTGCTGCATTGCAAAACACAGGATCCCGATTCTTTTTTCCTCCCATACATAACCCCATGTGGCATGAAGCATGTATTTAATATGACCCGCTGACTCTTCAAAATTAACAGGAAGGCCAGACCGGATCAGTGAGCTGGTATTAATATGCATGGCGAATAATGTACGAGGCAGATAATTAATGGCTCAAGTAGCTCAGGAAAGCAATGAATAATAATCAAGCACTTTGCTTCCGGTGGCTGACTCATGCTCCCCAGTGTCTCTTGCATTTCTATTGATGGCTGCAGTTAGGTCTCTGCCCATTACCATTTCGTGATCCTCTCCTGAGATGACCCCAAAGAACAAACATTGTGTAATTATTAATAATTAATAGTTAGCACCTAGAGCACTGTACAACTTCAAAGTGCAATGCAAACATTAACTAATACAGTCCTCAGACCTGCCCCCATTAATGGCTATGCTCCCATTGACATCAAGGGGAGCAGGATTGGACACTTAGACACCAGCATGAAATTTTATACCTTAACCATTAAAGGGCAGATCACGAGAGGCCCTTGGTGTGTCTGCAGAGGGGCATGCAAGAAGCCACCCCACTGTTGCAGGACCTGCATTCTAGGATTGCTTGGCCACACCCTGGGAGCAAGAGGCTGAAAAGGGGGTGGCGAGGAAGAGGAAGCAGGGCCACTGCTGTGCCTTCCTCCACATCTGCTTATGGAGCTCGTCTGGCACGCTGAGGGGGCAGTCTGCCTCAGAGAGACTAGCTGGGCCTGAGGCACTGAGTCTCTTATGCTCTTTAGGGCAACTTAGCTCCACAGCTACCCCTACACAAGCCCGGGGCATGAACAGAAAAAGCATTGTCCAACCCTTACATATTTAAACACACTTATAGCACAAATTTACTCCACGAGAAGGCTCTTCATCTGTCTGTGTGTCTGTCTGTCAGCTGGAGGCATATACAAAAGAGGACTGGAAGAACCCCACTGTTCAGAGAAGGCATAGTTATGGGAATTCACATAGCAGATATGCAAGGAGAGACCTAGCTAGACAGAGCCTTGTTCATGCCCTAAGCACAGTCTCATGGCATGGGAGGGATCCAGATTTCTGTCTTACAGGTACACAAGCACCCTCTGTCTTTCCTTTTCTCACATTGCACCTCATCCTCTCTTGAGCACCTCTGTGCAATGAAAGCTTGCCAAACGTAGGAAGGTTTTTTTTTTCCGTATGTCTCAAGCTGTATTTACATAACAGCCTGGCATTTCTATCGTCTTCTGTTCAAGGGAGAGCCCCTAGCAACAAGCGATACAGAAAACAAATGAAGAGGAGCTTTAAATCAATGATGCTTCAAATGGATCTGCAGACTAAAATGTACCACTGAGTAATTCATGTGCCCACGTGCTTTCCAACAGAGCAAGCAACTGCCTGCCGATTAAACAAGCATACACGGTAGATGTCTCTCTCCACTGCAGAACTGAGACAACCAGAGCTAATAGCTGCACAATGGTGAGTGGCAGGGGAAGGAGAAAGGGGGACATGGCCTGGCACCAAGCCTCGCCCCCACGTGTCAGTTACAGCTGCTCTGCTTTCTTCTTTCTCTCTGCGATGTAAATAGTTTTAGTGGAGGGTGGATCCTCAGAATTTCTGCCTCTATTCCCCTTGGAAAACATATTCTGTTTTCGGGACAGGACCTCTGTGTTAATTCGCTCCATCTTTTAAATCAGTCTGCACTACCACTTATATTGGTATAACTTATGTCGCTTAGGGGTGTGACTTAAGTTACACCAATATAAGCACCAATGTGGACAGAGCTATGTCGGTGGGAGAGCTCTCTCCTGTCGGCATAGAACAGTTACACTAGAGATCTTACTGAGGTGCAGCTGCATCTCTAGTGTAGACATAGAGCTTGTCTACACTACCCGCCAGATCAGCGGGCAGCAATCGATCCAGCGGGGGTCGATTTATCGTGTCTAGTCTAGACGCGATAAATCAACTGCTGAGCACTCTCCCATCGATTCCGGTACTCATGTAGCTGAAATTGCGTATCTTAGATCGACCCCGTGCGGTAGTGTAGACAAGCCCTTAGCCTCAGTCTGTGATGTGTCTGGCTGTGGGTGCTATATTTGGGTGCTACTGCTCATGCCCCTATAATATGACATCCTTGATGCATTACTTCCACAGTTTTTCTTTCTCCCCCCGCCACCTGATTCTTCCTCTTCAGCATCGCCATTGTGTTTTGCAGGCACTACCCAGTGTGCTAATTTTCTCTCATTAATTCTCGCAATGCTGAAAGTTTGACCAAACTTTGCACTGTTCTGTTGAAAATGCTAGCCTTGCTAAAAAACAAACAAACAAACCCCAAACATATTAATGAAGGAATAGCTGGCTGTTTTGCTCGTACGTGGCACTAAATCAGTTTAACGGAATAACACAATTAACTGAAAAACCATTAATACCAAAACTGAGCTGCTGAAAGCAGAGACTTCCAGCCCTGAGGTCCCAGTTGTATTGACAATGGCACATTGAATACATTAGCCTTTGGAAGAAGTAAACTCAAGCTGCCCTGTTGTAGGGCTCTACACCAGTGTTAAGCACACACAAAATCAAAGAATGAAATCTTGGGCTGTGATCTAATTGCTGTTCTAATCAGCCAGGATCTACAATTTGAAAGCAGAGGACTGAAAATGGAAAGGGAAGAGCAATACTAAACAAGTTAACCTCACTCCTCTCTCCTCTCTCAAAGGGGTACACAATAGTTTAACATCCACTTAATCCTGAGAGTACACAAACTAAAGGGCATGACAAATCCAGTTCACACATCGCAAAGCATCAGGAAAACAACTGCCCCTTCTAATGTGCAGGGCCGCCCAGAGGATTCAGGGGGCCCGGGGCAAAGCAATTTCGAGAGCCCTTTCCATAAAAAAAGTTGCAATACTATAGAATACTATAGATTCTTTGCTGCTTTTATAGAATACTATACTCTTGTGGGGGCCCCTGCGGGGCCCGGGACCTGGGGCAAATTGCCCCACTTGCCGCCCCGCCCCCAGGCAGCCCTGCCGAGAACAGTGCTGGGGGGACTGACTTGCTCATAGAAGCAGTAATAGAATATAGAGCCTTCAAATTCTAGGCCAGGGCCAAAGTGACTAGTGATTTGGGGGTGTACCCATTTGCGGGTGCCCAGTCTGAGATACCTTAAAGAGGCCCAATTTTCAAATAGTGCTGAGCAGCCTCCTTCACAGATCAGGCCCCTTTCAGTTGCCGACCTTGAGACAACCAACAATGTAGGCACCTGAAATCACTAATCATTTTTGGAACTCTTGGGTCTGTAGCAACCAAACTGCGCTGCCTGGATAGATGGATGGTGGCTCCTTGGTGAGAGAAGTCTGTAATCGAGTGACCAGGGAGACTGAAGAACAGGAGTACTTGTGGCACCTTAGAGACTAACAAATTTATTTGAGCATAATCACCTAATCACATCAGCCACACTATCAGAGGCTCGTTCACCTGCACATCTACCAATGAGATATATGCCATCATGTGTCAGCAATACCCCTCTGCCCCTCTGTACATTGGCCAAACTGGACAGTCTCTACGCAAAAGAATAAATGGACACAAATCAGACGTCAAGAATTATAACATTCAAAAACCAGTCAGAGAACACTTCAACCTCCCTGGTCACTCAATTACAGACCTAAAAGTTGCAATATTACAACAAAAAAACTTCAAAAACAGACTCCAACGAGAGACTGCTGAATTGGAATTAATTTGCAAAATGGACACCATTAAATTAGGCTTGAATAAAGACTGGGAGTGGATGGGTCATTACACAAAGTAAAACTATTTCCCCATATTTATTCCCCTCACACACACACACACACACACACACACACACACTGTTCCTCACACCTTCTTGTCAACTGCTGCAAATGGACCATTCTGATTACCACTACAAAAAGTTTTTTCTCTCTCCTGCTGACAATAGCTCACCTTAACTGATCGCTCTCATTAGAGTGTGTATGGTAACACCCATTGTTTCATGTTCTCTGTGTATATATATATCTTCCTACTCTATTTTCCACTGTATGCATCCAGTGAAGTGGGCTGTAGCCCACAAAAGCTTATGCTCAAATAAATTTGTTAGTCTCTAAGGTGCCACAAGTACTACAGTTCTTCATGTGAACCTTGTCTACAGTAGGCAAATGGCTCATTTATGACATTGTAAATATCCCAGGTAGAAAGAGGGAGGAAGGGGGGAAGATGGCAGTGAGAGAGACACAAAATAAGAGCATACAGTGGCTGTCCAAAATATTTCATAGAGAGACAGATGGGTTTTCCAGGAGTTCTTTCATAACATTAAATCCTGCTTCAGGGAGATTGCTGCACACAGCATTCTTTGATATGTTATTCTGAACATCGTTTTACAGAGAGGACACGATTGCCCTTCACTGCAGCAGATGGGTAGTCCCCAGTAATTGCTGTACTTTTTTATGCTGCTCATATACTAACACAACACGGCAAAACAGCCTGGGATATCCCAGCCCCACAATATAAACTATTATGAATGTCTAATCTGTTCAGTCCTGCAAAAACCACCCTGGATTGCAGCTGTACTGATGTGCTGATAAAAAAGTTTTATTGATGACTGGGCATGTTACCCAAGGTCCCACCTGACTGGTTCACAGAGACACCTTATTGACAGAGTCTCCCATATGTCCTAACAAAACCGTTGTGGCCAGCTATGCTGAGCAGAACAGTGCAGCTGCTTCTCCTGCCCCTCCGCCTGCAGTGAAATCGATAGAGAATAGCAATAAGGTTCAGAGCATCCCCCATGACAAATCTATTGCTAAAACCAATGTTTCATTAATGGCAAACAAGGTGCTCTCCAAGAACTTCAAGGTTGATTTGACCTCAAGGCTTTAAGCTGGAGAATATTCATTTTATGCGGGGGGAAAACAGTGTAAAATTAACACTTTACACTCATATCACACCCACTATCCGAGGATATTAGGGCCAGATCCTCAGCCACTGGAAGTATTTATTTATATTTAAATAGTAAAAGAGATGCCTATACAAGAGCTCCAGGCAACCTGACACTTCTGTCACAACAACAAAATACTCCCAGCAGCATTAAAGAACACAGGAACACAGAAATCTACTTGAAAAGCCAGCCAGCTGCCAAAAAACTCCTTTCCATTTGCTAGTATTCTGGGCATATACTTTTAACCATCTGGAAAAAAACCCAATCAACAGAGAAGGCTAGGAAATGATTTTTGACCCTATGATTGGCAGCAAAATCCCTGAAATTTATTAGTGTAAGTAGAATTTTTAGAAAAAAAAATCTGTTTAATTGTAAAACCATTTTCCATTGGGAAAAAAATTTGGAGTGAAATTTTTTGAGCAGTTCTACTATCAAATAGGTGGCTTTAAGTAGAACTGTGCTGATTGATGTCATTTGTGGCTTTGACCCACAGAGGTTAAGTGACTTGAAACAGATCACATAACAAGTCACTGGAAGAAATGATAATGGAACAAAGAAGTCCTCACTTCCAATCTGTGGCATGCGAGATGATGCCTTTAAGGGCTGAATTTCCCAGTCAGAGAGTCTAGGCAGGGCACTGGGAAGCTCTTGCTATGCACAGCCAGTTGGAGCTCTCTTGCAAGCACCTTAAGCACTGAGTGATCATTTAACACCACATAACTCATTGTTCTAATGACTAGATCAGTGGTTCTCCATACTCTGACATTGCGTTGCAGCTGAAAACATTTTGAGGACCCCCCCATAAAGAGGGTGGTCGCCAACACTCCCAACTTGTTTGAGACACCTTTGATCCCCAAGTTGAGAACTCGGGTACTAGAGTAACAGAAAGAAAACATCTAGAAGCATATTCTACTCGATTATAATTGGGGTAAATCTGGAGTGAGTCCAAGATGTCAAACTCATTCCATTAAGAGGGTTATAATACAGTTTTAATTACGGTTACAAAGTTGGCATCACATATTACTCTCAAGCCACGTGCCGATCTCCCACTGATGTCAGTGAGAGGTTTGCAGAAAGACAGATGTCAGGATATGCCTCTTGCGCAGTAACAAAACTCAAGCTCCCATTGCATTCAACATGATGCTGAAGGGAAAAGGTTAGGCAAGGTGACTTTGGGACTAGCACTATTTCTGACCTTTGTTTATTAGCAGATGGAATTGCCCAATCTGCACACACAAGTAAAGTAGACGCAGCCACCAGTTCGGTGGATAGCGACACCCCTTCATTGTTTTAAAATCTGGCCCTTTCCTGGTGCTGTTGTGAGGCTTAAGAATTAGCCTCCACCGAGATGAACTGAGTGCAGTTCACAGGTCTCAGAGGGCTAGATTGTGACTGGTTCTACAGCCTAGAAAGGAGCGTAAGGAGGAGTAAAAATCCCCTCTACACCTTCTCACAGACTACCTGGGTCTTGGGGCCTGGTACAGGGAGAAGGAGGTGCTGAGTGCCAAGTATGTCTGAAACATGCCTACTAATGTCACCCAATAGGTCTCATATTGTGTCCTTGGTCCTAATTCTCGTTTGCACTACAGATATGTCTGCACTTAAAATGCTACAGCACTGTAGCGCTTCCGTGTAGACACTCACTACAGCGATGAGAGGGGTTCTCCCATCGCGGTAGTTAATCCACCTCCCGGAGAGGCGGTAGCTGGGTTGACAGTAGCTATGCAGATAGAAGTTTTTCGTGTAGACCAGCCCTAAGGGTACTTCTACACTGCAATCGAAGGCATGATTGCAGCTCCCATAGGCATACCCTCGCCAGCTTTAATCATGGCTAAAAGTAGGAGGGTGGCACAGATGTCACTATATAAGACTGCCTAAGATCCTGGGTACATACTTGCATCGCTAATCCGTACTGGGGTCAGTGCTGCTACAACTCCACTGCTATTGTTACCCAAGCTAGTTAGATGAAAGGTAGCAGGGTTATGCCAACCTGAGCTGCAATCACACCTCACAGCGCAGCATGGACCTATTCTAAGGCTATTATACACTTGTGATGAAGTGGGACTGTTCTTAATGTTTCCTCTGAATACTGTGTGGGTGCCACAGTTTCTGGCCGACACTCTGTCTCCTGGCAATTAATGGCCCGGGCCCTCCCCCCCTGCAAGGGGATGCTAAAGGTGTGGGAGAACAAAGAGGTCAGGTGACCTCCTGGCCCAGGAAAGAGACAAAGCCCAGAGGAGGAGGAGCTGGAGGGGGAGTCAGGAGCTGGCTGGGGACGGGAAGTGAGGGCAGACGGGGTTGTCTGGCTTGCTGGGCTCCAACATGGACCCAGCTAAGGGGTCCCGTTCTCTGTACCTACAAGCTCTGTTTTAGACCATGTTCCTGTCATCTAATAAACCTCTGTTTTACTGGCTGGCTGAGAGTCACGTGTGACTGCGAAGTGGGGGTGCGGGACCCTCCGGCTTCCCCAGGACCCCGCCTGGGCAGACGCGCTGTGGGAAGCGCATGGAGGGGCATATGCTGAATGCTCCAAGGTCAGACCCAGGAGATGAAGCCAACTGAGCTTCTTGCCCTGAAGACAGTCTGCTCCAAGGGAGAGGATGCTCCCCAAAGTCCTGACTGGCTTTGTGGGGAGCAGTTGCAGAGCATCGCCCAGGGATTCCGTGACAACACTGCTCCTCATTACACTGTCAGAAGTGATGTAAAGCAACCGTAGTGTAACTGAGACTTAGACCCCTTGTTGGATCCAATAGATGATATCTAGTGGGATTCTCATGTACACTCAGGCCCCTTTGCCCCACTCTGGCAGTGTAAATGAGACTAAAATGCAATTTGTGCCCATTTTTACGCCAGAGCAATGTAATGTGGCTTTAGTGTAAACAAGGATTAGGCCCTTTAGACCTTGCTCTGCCACCACTGCTTGACTCCAGTTTTACCTTGGTGCAGCTCCATTGAAATCAATGAAATCAGTTATACCAGGGTAAAACTGGTAATGCGGTAATGACAGGCCCCTGATGAGCCAATCCTGCAAGCCTTGTTCCTGTCAGAAGTCTTGATGCGGGTAGCCCCATTCACTTCAGTGGAACTACTCACAGGAGTAAGGGTTTGCAAGACTGGACCTTTGCTTTGTGGGGTCAATTCCAACCGGTGTCCCACCACACTGACAATGATGCTTCTTGTGAAAGGTCAAAGGAGACGGGGGAAACTACTCCAAGGCAGCTCACAATCTACTTACCTTCCTCTGCTTGCTTACTCTCTTTGCAAGTTCCTGTGCGAAGATGGAAGATCCCTGTGGCTAGAGCGCTAGCCTGAGACAGGGGTCGATTTTCCTGTTCTGCTACAGCCTTCCTGAGAGGCCTTGAGCAAGCCGCTCTCTGTGCTTTAGTACCCCATGTGTAAGACAGGGCCAATGGCCCTTCCCTATGTCATAAGGATGTTGTAAGAAAGGATACACTGAAGATTGTGAAGACCTCTCATCACAAAGTAATGGGGGATAGAAAAGTGCCATAGAAAGTTGTGGATCGGATAAGGGCCTGATGATTCCTAACTGCTTTTATATGTTCCCACAATGCTTAACGTATTCTTCCTCACTTTTCAGTGGATTCTCGCTGATCAGATGCAAAGGCTCATTTCAGGTCAAAGCAAACTTTCCTTGATCAAGTAGTTTGTCGCTTTTTTCAAGCAGATGTTACCATCCCTAATTGATGAAATAAGCTTTAGCTGTCTAAAAGCGTCATGGCCAAACCATAAAACCAGGCGGTGGGAGCAGTGTGAAGTTGGCACTAACTTAAATGATTTCATCTGCCTATAACTACGTGTGGGATGTTGTTGATTCCATTTTGTTGCCAAGATCAAGGCTCTGTAATAAAGGAAAATGATCAAACAGGCTCAAGAATAAATTCAATGCATTGGCATGATTGTTTTTCTGAGAATAGACTTGCCAAGTTTTCATAGTGCCTTTTGAATCCTCTTTTCTAGGCAGCGTCCAACCACATATTAATTTTGTATTGCTTCAAACTTTACGGCTCTCATCTTGAAACATGCGGATTTTGAATTGCTGATCGGACTCCACTGCTGAGCCTGCATCTTTTGTTCAATAATTAACACGAAAGGCTCTCGGAAGCCAGTTTTCTTCCCTACTGACTCATGGACATGTACTGCTCAGAGCATCACCATGGTAGTTGCTTTGTGTGATATCCATTTCTACTCACAGGGGACTCAAGTAAGACCACTCTGATTTTAACAGACACACACACAAGTGAAAGGTCAGTGCTTTTAGCCATTAATAAATCCCTCTGGCCTCTTGTGAACAGAGAGAGGGAATAGGAAAAAAAATCCTACTAACTTTTGTATTGTCTGTATAATTTTATGCACTAATCCAAGTGCTAGTTGCTCAGAACATTGGCTTTGATGACCGGAGCATTTAAGCACAGCAGTTAATATTTTGAGACGAACACTGCAGGTAGATTGATGCCTGGATACCAGCGTCAATGCCCAAATATCTGGGGCTTTAGAAATGCCCAAATATCTGGGGCCAGTTCCTCAGCTGGTATAAATTGGCACAAGTCCCTTGAAGTCAGATACAACACTTGGAACAGATACTCCATCAGTGTCTATCAGCATTGTCCCAATAGAACTACACCGATTTACACCAGCGGAGAATCTAAGCCATATGATGGTATCTGAATTTTTGTTATAGAAATCAAAGGATCATTATAGAATTGGAGACAGGAGGGTCAAACTGCAAGGCGATGTGTAAGTTAGAGACCCTTAGAAATACTTACACCCCTTACTGATGGGTAAGGAAGCCCAAGTTGCCCTAAAAGGTGCAGGCTAAAGTCGGGTGGGGACTGCTTTGATTTACCCCTTCATATACCCTCTGCTCACTGATTTATTGTGAGCTCTTCTCTTCTGACTCCTGGGCATCCAAGCTGCACCATCTTAGACTCACTTGGGGCAAATTCAGAGGTGATATTTAAAATGGGAGCATAAGTTACACTTTGGTAAGTGATTCCTACAGGAATCTTAGCGCCTAATCCAACGCTCATGGAAGTAACATCACTGAGCAAACCAGGAGCCAGAGCCAAAGCTCACTGAAGTCAAAAGGAATCTCTCCGCTGCTTTCTGTGAGCTTTGGCTCAGGCCCCATGGGCCATCAGCAGCCTCCCTAAAGAGTGCAGTATCCTCTCTGCACAGCACCAGTGCAACTTCTTCCTTGCTGCAGCCTGTCCGTCACTAAGGTGCCTGCAGATCCCTGGACTGGGCTTCTGACTTGCAGCCAGTCTGCACTGTGTTCCCACCATCCCTTTCCCTTCCTAGCCTTCTCTCTTATGTTGGCCGTCACTGCAGAAATGCCCCTGCATTGTCCTTTATTAAAGAGCTAGTCTGCACTTCAGATGCTCTGCCCTTTCCTACTGCTGCTGCTGAGTTGATGTATTATTTCCTGTTCCCCTCCTGCACTGAAATTGTCACTGGCTGGGAGTTTTCTTTATTGTGCATCACTCAGTGGGGAGATAGAGTTGGATGCGGTTCAGCTATCATCAATCAAAATAATTCAATGGCCTCTGCATAGTGTGGGACTCAGGAGCTAATCATGCTTTGGTTGTTCCTCCGCCCCCCTCCCCCGAACCACCCGGTGGCCCAAGCTACATCTCTTTGGAGCTGTGTTTGGTTCTGAGCAGCTCGTGTTCTGAATGGGATATAGAGCAGAACTGTGTGAGGTGATGTCTGCAGAAGGCTGAGTCAGCTTTCTCTGCAACGGTAAATCTATCGGTAACTCCACCAAGGACACTACAGAAAGGGCAAAGGCATATGCTGAGGAACATAAAACAAGAGGCTCGGAAGCAGAAGGGTGTTTCCTTTTCAATTCACTAGACTTCAGGCCTGAGGTAATTTTTCCCCCCTTACAGGGACAAAAAAACCCCTCCCCCTTTCTATAAGATTAAATGCATCTCATATAATTGTGCATTAACCTTTGCTCCTGCATTAGGCTGCTGTGGGTTTGCACCCTGATGCTTATAGCTCAGGATTCCAATTAGCCAAAGTGGCTCTTTGACAGACTCCTTTGTTCTGAGCCACCCAATAATGGAGGAAACCAGTTAATGCGAGGGGAGATGGATCGCTGCTCTTCTTACAGCTCACCAGAGGTTTGGTGCCCCGAGGACGGGAATAAAGGCTTATTTTCTTAATGCATGAGCTAAAGGGGCCTTTTTGTTCACCAAAGGGCATTTCAAGGCAGCTTTCAGAGTGGGGAATCTTTAGTTCACCCCTGTTCAAATGTGTTTGCCTCATAGACTAAATTGGGGGGGAGTAGGGCACTCCCTCATCTGATGACATACAGCAGGGATATTTATAGGAAAAGCTTTTTGATGGCCTGAGCTGGAAATCTCATTTATAGCAAACCTCTTCCCAGGTAATTAAATAGCATACTCCAGGGTAAGAATATTGATCTGGCTCTGCTGCTTCCGACCACTCCTTCTCTGCAGGGAGAGCAAGGGCCTGATTCTCAACAGAGCTTCAACTGACTTTAGGGGGAGCAAGATTGGGGCCATTGCTGCCATGTGGAATAAATACCATGCCCCTCAGCTTGACATACATGAAGAAGAGCTGGCCAGATGCCATGCAACTATATGAATTGTGTCCCAAGAAAAGTTAAAAGAGCCAGTTGAAAAAAAAGTTTCAACAGAAATGGCTTTTTGACTAAATTGAACATTTTCATTCCAAAGTTTCATTTCCGGCAATATTTTCTGGTGGTCTTTTTTTATGACAGAAGAAACCAACCCCCCAAGAAAGTCAGGAAACATTTCCATTTACTAGGACAAGTGGTTTTTGTTTTTTGGGTTTTTTTTGGAACCCCAAAATAAATTGATTTTTTTAAACTAAAACCTAAACATTTTTACTGACAGTGGTCTTTGCAAACCAAAAGCTTTCAGTATTCAGTTTTGGTTTTTCATTAAAAAAATTCAAAATTTTATGTGAAATACTGAAGAAAAGAACATTTTATTCCTGAAATTTCCTAAAAAAAAAAATAACTGGTACTTTTGACCTGCTTTACTGACTTTACATCTTCAAACCCACTTTGAGTGTTAACTAGTTACCCGAATCAACACCATATTTTCAATATTTAAGGAGTTTAGAATGTATCTTATTTCACTACAGACAGTTATGTTCAATGATTGCCACTGTGGATGGGATCAAGGAGTTAGGATGGGAGGTATGATTGAATTGGGAGTTGTGGTTTCAATACTGCTGTAATTTGAAGAGTGCCCCAACTCAAAATCCATCTAACTACACTCAGGAGCAAAGTTACCCTCATGCTTAAGCAGGATCAGGTCCTAAATGAGTAGAGTCTTTCTTTGTAGCAGTTTCATTGAAATCTTTTCTTACTTACCACATGTATTTTAATCTTTTTACCATGGTAAATCATCTGACCTGCCAGACTTTAGTATTCTTCCTCTGCTCATGTAAACTTTAATCTGGTAATAAGAATTAACTATTCTCTTTTATATGTACAATTTAATAATCCCATTCATTTTTTTAAGGATCACGTGTGCATGATTGCCAAGAGACATGCTACATTACTGTCGGGATGTTGTATGAATTGCCATGTTACAGAGTATAAGCCACATAAATGGTGAAGGCAATACAAATAGGCTGCAAGGTTGTGTCATCTTGAGTCTGGTGCAACTCCTTTTGAAATTAGAGGTAGACTTTCCACTGACTTGATTGGAAGTTGGATCATACCCACAGTACATGTGATGTACGTGGTATTAGCATACGGATACATTATGAGGGGCACTACCAGCCTCCAGGGTTTCCAATTGTTATCCTATTGAGAGTAAAGAGCTTATACTCAAAGAAACGGAATAAAGCAGTGTACAGAAAAGTGCAAATACACTTCCACTAACATGAATAATTTGATCCACACTTTAGAGTCAGTGTCCATCTCCCTGCTCTCCACCCAGTGGACAGAAAATTCACAAGACCTTTTAATTTGTGTCTGTATTTTGCAGGCTTCACAGCTGAGAGGAACATCTTGGTAGTCACATTTATATAGAAAATGGATTTGATGTTTTGTGATTATAAAGAGTTCAGAGTGAGCTTGTGCTAGGGCTCACAATAAAACAACCTTGATTCTCTGAGTATGAAGGCTGGGTCAGGGACACCCTGAACGGTGTAGAAAATAATTGTTTAGTCTGCATGTAAATTGCTTGTGCAATCTGATGGGAAAGGCTGCTGCTCCGTCTAAGTGGCTGTTCACCTTCCTGTGAGCAGTGGTAAGATCATGAGGTCAAACTGCAACTGTGCACCATGTTTTTCTTGTAAAGACAGAAGACATGCAAGACCGAGTTTGAGTCAGGCCTTTGACCTCCCTGCTATTGCAGGGAAAGGATGAATGGTGTGGGATCTTAGCACACGCAATGCAAGCTTCCCTCTTGTGCCCTGTGATGGGGTCTGCTTACCCTGCACTAGTCCAGACAGGGTTAAACCCATATTGTTGACAGAGGAAGTCCCGCCTCCCAGGCAGGACTGGGCATGCTCTAAATGCTCTAGCAGTATAAAAGGAGGAAGCCCAGCTCATTCTGGGCTGGAGGCTGTAGGGGAAGGACCTCTCTGGGAAATGCCCATGGAGGACCAGCCTCCTGACTATTCTGGGAACCAGAGCCTCACTGGGCGTGCTTGAACTCCTGCGACTGGAGGAGCCAAAGGGGGCAACTGGTACAACAGACCATGGAGAATTCAAAGCCTCATAGATTTCTAGATTCTAGGACTGGAAGGGACCTCGAGAGGTCATCAAGTCCAGTCCCCTGCCCTCATGGCAGGACCAACTACTATCTAGACCATCCCGGATAGACATTTATCTAACCTACTCTTAAATATCTCCAGAGATGGAGATTCCACAACCTCCCTAGGCATGGGAGACCCCAACACAGATACTGGTAGGAAGTGACCCAGGGAGGGTGACGGAGTGGTACCTCCCATCTGGGAAACTTCAGTGTGTTTTGGTAGGACCCCCCCTGCTGAGTCAGTGGCAAATTGTTCTGCCACTGTTAGGCCCTGGGTTGGGGCCTGGTAGAGCTGGGTGGGCCTGGGCCCCCCTACTGGGGTTGCCACACCCCTTGGTGGGAGCCCCCCCCACCAAGGCTGCTAGGCCATGCTGCCCTGCATCCCAAGGGTGGCTCTATTGAACTCTGGCAGCTAGGCCACACTGCCCCGATCCTAGGGGCCATTGCCTGTGTTTTGGACCCTAGACCCTGACCCGGTCATCTAGAAAGCCTCAGAGAAGACTCATAGGCGATGCTCTTCTGCCCTTGACACCCTGTTTGTGTGATTGGGACGGGGGAATAGACTGCCACATGCCCCTACACCATCCCAGCAGATGACAGTGAAGTTCATCTTCTATGCCAATCCAATAGCAATGCTTCATGAACTACAGTAGAAACCCTCTTTTACTAACTAATTGGGGGTTAAAGAGTTCATAAAATCATAAAATGGAACATCTCAAAATGACAGTAGGGATGGTGCTTAAGTTGCAGTACGGTGCACTGTGTCATTTTCTTCTTGTACTTCAAACCACTGCGAAGAGATTTCCAAGGCCCTGAACGCATCAGAATGTGAAGGGATGTCAACTTGTTCTTCATCAAGATCACTTTTATGTGATTTTTGTTGTTGTTCTTGCTGCTGTTGGGAATGATAGTTTGTTCATAAGATTAGTATTCCTAAAACCAAGGTGCTACTGTATACACATTCAGTGCCACTGGAATGCAGCCATCTCTGGGGTGGAGAGGCATACGCAGCCCAAACCATGCTGCACAAAAGCTGGAGGTGGGAAATGTTGGTCATGGCTGAATGGATGGAGGTCCGATATGGTGGAGATGGGACCTCATTTTTCAAAGGTCTAATCCACTAAACCCAACAGGCCTAAAGCTTTGAAGAGCTACCGTAGAATGTGTCTGTGTTGGAAGGACTGAGCTGACCTTGGTGGTGATTGAAGCTGGGGTCAGATCCTCAGCTGGTATAAATTGGCATAGCTCCATTGAAATCAATGGCCCTGTGTTTCCAGGATCTATCTGTTCTACAGAGCTGGGGGCTGATTCCCCACATTTCTCTGGCTCATTGCTGAGCAGGACTAGAGGGTGTTCAGCACCCTCAGACTGAGCAATGTTTGCTTAGATATATAAGCCCTCCTACCCTCCAGCAGCTCCTACTTATTAGTTAGGAAGGGAAATTGAGTTCAGTGGGAGCTGAGGACCCGTAGCACTTTGTAGGATCAAGTCCCATAACAGTGAATCCTTTTTAAAAGTGTGTACAGTAAAAAGGATTATTATTTCTGGTCTGACTAGGGGTTAAGTTCTGCACCAAGGAAGTCAGTGGAATCAGCTTCTCTCCCTAGGGACCACTGAATCCAATGAGATACCCAATGACGCAGACCTAGGTTTCCAAAACCTTTGCTGCATCATTATCCTGCATGGGGGTGGGGGGGATGTGTCTTAAAATGTAGCTGTCAAAACAAAAGTAAAAAGAGGTTACAGCCAAGGCTGTTACTAGTTCTCTGGTAATTACATGTCTTTTGACAGCTCTGCAAGAGCAAAAGTAAATGTTATATTTAATAAAAGTTCTAAAATCAATTGATCATCTTAGACACACTGAAAAGGTAGAGCATGGCCTGGCCTCTATTTCTGGTCCTTGTATTAACCTGCATTTTCAAACACAGATATATTTAAGTTAGGCACCTAAAGCCATATTTGGACACCTGCCAAAAATTGGTGTATGGTCATTACTGACTCAGAAGTAGAAGTTTAGGCCAGTAGTATAGCACAAGAAGATGGAAGATCTAGGGTCTAATTCACAACCCTGCCACTGAATTGCTGTGTGACCTTGGGCAAGTCTCTTTAACCCAGTGGTTCTCAAACTGGGGTTGCTGCTTGTGTAGGGAAAGCTGCTGGCAGGCCGGGCTGGTTTGTTTACCTGCCGGGTTCGCAGGTTTGGCTGATCGCGGCTCCCACTGGCAGCGATTCGCCTGGCCTGGAGCAGCGAACCACGGCCAGTGGGAGCTGCGATCGGATGAACCTGAGGACCTGGCAGGTAAACAAACCGGCCCGGCCCACCAGGGGCTTTCCCTACACAAGCGGCAGCCCCAGTTTGAGAACCACTGCTTTAACCTCAAAGTGCCTCAGTTTCCCTACCTCCAAAATGAAGATAGCAATGTTTAACTACATTTGTAAAGCACAGGAGGTGAACAACCAGTATCAACTATAAATGCTAAGTTTTATGATTTGATCCAGTGGTCAGGGGACAAAAGGCTGGGGTAAGGATTTGGTGAGAAGCTACACAATCAGTCCCCAACTGTGTTTTTGTTTTTTTTCTAGCACTGGTGGAATTCAACTTCAGAAACTGGCTTTGCAAATGAGGTGACCTTGGGTGGAATTAGAGTTTTAATCGACAGATTGATTTTTTTAAGCAAGCCATTTGTTTTGTTTTCTGTGCTGTTAGGCGAACCTCAGAAATTAGACATTTCTTCCTTGACATTTTAGTAGTTATAAGGTGGAGAGAAATATTAGCTTTTGAGAAGACTGGCCCTCTGAAGCCATTACACTGATGACTAATAGAGCATCGGCTTCGCTTTTCTACAGATGCTTGATGGGGCCATGCAGCAATTTATTGTCTTTGTGAAATTAAGGTGAAGGTAAAAATGTTACAGCTTTCCAGTAACAAGAATGTTTCAGCAGTTTTCCCCCTGGGGCTGATTCCCATTTGACATGTTGGCTTCAGAATAATGGAGACAAATAAAAACAGTTTAAAGTTTCCAGGTGCCTTGCAATAGGTTTTGGAGACTGAGTCATAAATAGAGCTCTCATGGGCAATACACTGAGGTCTCAATCCAGACCAGGAGAGGAAAGACCTCCTTAAAACTCTCCTCTGCTGAGAAGCTTACAAAAAACTTGATAATGATAGGACGGCTGCTGTGCTGAGACTGCTGCCTGTAATGCTGACCAGTACGGCCTCATTATTTCTTTTTACTTTCCCTGTCAGTGTATAACGCCCCCCCCACCCCCTTGTCTCTTGTCTTGTACTAGATAATAAGCTCTTTTGGGCAGGGTGGACTAGACCCAGAGGCCCCCTGCTGGAGGCCTTAGGGTCCTGCCACACTTGTCCCAGGTAAGGAGTAGTGGAGAGGTCCTCCAAGCAGGCTAGAGTGGCATCAGGGATGCAGCCAATCAGGGCCCAGGAGGACCCTATAAAAAGGAGGTGCAGGTCCTGAAATAAGCATTGCCTTGTTGGAGCTAGAGTGTAGAGGGGCTCCTGGTTGGCAGAGGAAACTGCAGAACAACAGACAGCTCAGTGCTAGTAGGGGCTGGGCGAGCAATGGGAAGAGTTCTTGACTGGCTACTGGGCCTGAGCTTAGAAAAGCCCTGACCTAAAGGTAAGGAATTGGTGAGGGCTGGGGGGAAGTGGCCTATGGAACTGAAAACAGTTTCACTAAAGGGACATGGTGGTGTGTGGCTGCTATTCTTAGGGTTCCTGGGCTGGGAGCTGGAGTAGTGGGTGGACCTGGGTTGGGCCCCCCCCCCCCCCAATAGGCCACTGGGAAAGGGCCTACAATTGGACATAAGTAAACCCCCAGAAAGGGACTGAACTGTCAGGAGGCCCAACTGAAAACTGGGGCAAAACCATTGCTTCCAGGGAGGAAGCCCTGGGGGTATAGGCTGAAGGCAGAGCTGAGACTGCTTTAAAGACTGGACATCCATAACCATGGAGGGTGCTCATGAGAGGTGGGTGCTGACCCTGTTACAGGCAGGACCTATAATTTTGTTCTGTTTGTATAGAGCCTAGCATAATGGGGTCCTGTGTCCATGACTGGGGCTGATAGGCACTATGGTAATACAAATAAATACTAATAATAATCTCAGCTGACTTTGGTGTCAGGCAAGCTGATTTCAGGTGGCTTGGGAAGTAAGGTCTCTTTCTGACCTGCATCAGGCCTGGGAAGTATTGGAGTGTATATGAGAGCAGAGGTACCCTTTATCCAGTAAGATTTTTTTTCCAAGGCATAAAGGGCAGTGAGGCACCCAATTTGCCTTGACTTCCCATGGGAATTGGATGCCTCAATGCTCTTTATGCCTTTTGAAAGTCCCCCTAAAAGCTTCAGCTTTTGCAAAAGGGGAGAGATGTAGGGTGTAATCCTAACAGGTGCTGAAACTGCTTCCACCGGTGTATTGGCTCTGCGGTGCTTAGAGGAGTAAAACACTTGCATTTGTTCGTGTAGTGAGTAGATACGGCTCAAAGGAAATTAGGGCCCATGATGATGACAAACAGTGCTGATAACCCACAGCGCATGAAGAAATCAATGGGAGTCAAAAGGCTGTTCAGCAATGTGTTGGAGGTACTCAGCACCTGGAAGGATTAAGCCTATGGTACAATAACTTTGTCAAGTTCTTAGTCACATGATCTAGACCAGAGTCACAAATGTCTCATGTAATGATAGGTGTCAGTAGCCACTGGAGTCAGTGGATACTTGTTTAAGAGTGAAATTCATCCCTGTCCAGCATACTGCTTACGCACCATGTAATTCCCAAATTGTTTAGTCTGCAGGCGTTTGAGTAGCATACGTGGGCCTTGATTCTCATCTGACTCTCACCTGCTTTATGTGGATTTGACGCCATTGTGTTCAGTGGAGTTTACAGTGGCCGGAGAGGAAAATTGGGGCCCTGTGGGATGTACATTCTCCTCCCACTTTCCTTTCATTTCATGTTTGCCTTGTGGGTTTCCCTGTAGTAGGCTGGGCCAGCCTGACAATTTTCAGCACCCCTTATTGCGGTGAAGTGGGGAGATGAAAGCTTAATAGAGGAGGAGACTTTTTTTTCAAACCACAAAGGGCAGTTATACACTCAACTCCCATTGACTTGGGCATCTTCCTGCTCTTTGTGCCTCTGAAAAATCTAACCATGGTTGTGCCTCATGGACAGACCTGTGCAAGGGGCAGGCTCACAGCTGTCCTGTCCACAGCCAACCCCTCAGAAAGAGTCTAAAGAGAGCTGTCACAATTCTTTCCTTCCTTCCCCCACTGGAATGTTCTGCTATTAGCCTCCAGTGTCTGGCACACAGGGGCCCATTCCCTGTCCTTCTCTGCCTACTCTGTCCAGCTGCTGCTCCTCCACACCTACTGCTGAGAAGTGGGGAGGTGTTGGAGAGCAGTGTGCCCCTGTGGAGCTACTGGTTCTTAGCCTGTTTGTGGCCCACTGCTGGAGGATCAGTAATCTGCTCCTAGCCCATTTGGCAGCTTGTCTGAATCAGCCCTGGTGCTCAACGTCATTTTACTCCTGAAGTTCACTTTAGTTATATCCTACTGCTGTAAAACTTCCAAATCTTGGCAATTTTAATTTGGCATAGAATATATTCCAAGACCAGTTAGCTCTGTTACCTCTGCATTCAGCTGGAAAATCTAACTTAAAGCCGTTTGGTTTGGGTGTTATGAAAATGCAGATCTGTCCTCCCTCATCCACATTGTCCCCTTGTCCAACTGACAGTGGGCCAAAGCCTTTCATTTTAATGTTGGCCTGATCTTGAATGCCTGCCAAGATTCACTTCTGAGTGAACTTGTTTGTTTCAGCCAAGATATAAATCCATCAGAAAGAGGGATTATAATGGTAGAACTGACAAACTCAAACTATATAGCCCTGATAGTGAGTGCTGATATGAACAGAAAGTTGCATGCTTTGGATTTTAGTTTTTCTAATGTAGTCTGGGTTAAATACAACTCAAAATAGACAGCCACCTGATATGTTGTCAGCTTATAAATCAGTGTGAATTTCACATCCATGATGTATATTTTTCCTTTCCTGTTTGTTCTGCCTTTAAACACACTATCTCAGGGGTTGGCAACCTTTCAGAAGTGGTGTGCCGAATCTTCATTTATTCACTCTAATTTAAGGTTTCATGTGCCAGTCATACATTTTAACGTTTTTAGAAGGTCTCTTTCTATATAAGTCTATAATATATAATTAAGGTTTTTAAAATATTTAAGAAGCTTCATTTAAAATTAAATTAAAATAGAGAGCCTCCCAGACCCGGGCAGTGTGAGTGCCACTGAAAATCAGCTCATGTGCCGCCTTTGGCACGTGTGCCATAGGTTGCCTACCCCTGCACTATCTTAACAGGACAATCAACCCTGAAAGCAAGTTTGATTAGAGATGAGGCCTAGAACAATACTACATTTTGAGGATGTTTAGATTAATAAATGAAATTGTGTCCTGGAACCAAAATAATTTGAGCTATTTGAGAACTAGGATTTAAACTTCCACACCAAATAACCAATAATCAAGGATATATATATATATATATATATATATTTTTTTTTTCAAAGTAGTTTAAAGTCATGCTAACATACTGTCCTTGATATTCTTAGTGTCCATTTTCTTAATCTTTTTAGTATGAAAATATAAATCTTGCCTCTAACTGAGCCCCACCTACATACACCAGGTGGAGGATCTAGCCCTAACCTAGTAATTGGGGTCAAGGTTTTCCAGAGTGATTTGTGACTTTGTATCAATTTTCTGTGGTCAGCTTGTAAGGGGACTGAATTTCAGACAGTGCTGGGCATCCCACTCTGAAAATCAGGCCTTCCCTAGGCACCCAAACTTTGGAAAAATTCAGTTTGAAAAAACTTTGGCCTATAACTTTAAGAAATTAAAAGGAAGGCTAAATTTGAGTCCTAAAACTTGTAAACTTTTTTTAAAAAAAAACTTTTAGTCTTAAATTAAGTTGCATTGGCCTCAGTAAATACACTGACAATATTTCAGTTTGTTTACAAGAGTGACCTGGATGGTGGTGTTAGTGGACACCAATACCAATTTCAGATGTAGTAATCAATGTGATACCCCTTGCAGGAGAAAACAAACTCAACCAAGTATTAGGCCTGAGAGGTATTTCCAGGTCAGCAATTAAAACTTCTTCTAAGAATATAAGCACGGCCATACTGGGCCAGACCAATGGTCCATCTAGCCCATTGTCTCTGACAGTGGCCCTTGCCAAATGCATCTGAGGGAATGAACAGAACAGGGCAATTTTGAGTGAACCAGTCCCCGCTTCTTGCAGTTGGCAATTTTGGGACACTCAGGACATGGTATTGCATCCCTGACCATCTTGGCTAATAGCCACTAATGGACCTATCATCCATGAACTCATCTAATTTTTTAACCCAATTATACTTTTGGTCTTCCACATCCCTGGCGACAAGTTCCACAGTTTGACTATGTTGTGTGAAGAAGTACTTCCTTCTGTTTGTTTTTAAAGCTGCTGCCTTTAATTTCATTGGGTGACCTCTAGTTCTTGTTGTTTACCCTTTCACGTAACACAATTCTTTATTCAATTTCTCTCCACCGTTCATGATTTTATAGACCTCCATCATATCCCCTTATTCATCTCTTTTCCAAGATGAACAGTCCCAGTCTTTATCTCCTCATATGGAAGCTGTTCCATAACTTTAATTTTTTTGTTCCCCTTCTCTGCACATTTTCCAGTTCTAATATCTTTTTTGAGATTCGGTGGGGTGTGTGTGTGACCAGAACTGCATGCATTATTCAAGGTGTGGGCATACGATGGATTTATATAGTGACATTATATTTTGTTTTATCTAACCCTTTCCTAATGGTTCTAAAATTTCTGTTGGCTTTTCTAACTGCCACTGCACATCGAGTGGATATTTTCTAACAATGATCAAAAATGACTCAGATCTTTCTTGAGCAGTAACAGCTATTTTAGATCCCATTTTGTATGTATGGTTAGGATTATTTTTCAGTGTGCATTACTTTGCCTTTATCAACATTGTGCAACAAAATGGCAGATGAAATTCGATCACCTAGTTCTGTCACAGGTCAGTAAGAAACATTTACCCTGGTAGTGAAGACAAGCCCTAAGTCAACCTAAACTATGTAGCTGGAGCAGTGTAACTTAGGTCAACTTACCCCGGGGTCTTCATTGCATTGAGTCAACAGGAACTGCTCTACGGTCGACTTGCAGGGGTGGTGTACTGGGGTCAACTGGAGAGTGTTTTGTCATCGATTTAGTGGCTCTTCACTAGACCTGGTAAATTGACACCTGCTGCATCTATTGCAGCAACATTGATCTCCCCTGTAGTGAAAACAGATCCATGCTAAGGGCTTGTCGTAACCCAGTCTTCTGTCTTTATTAAAACATTGGTCGAGCACTAAGCTATTAAGAGATGTTCTTGCCAAAGTATGGTAGTCAATCAAATCTATTCAGGTTCCTAAATTAATGGCTTTACAGGACACATTGAGAAAACAGACCTGATTTCAACTCCAGATGCCTTTAATCTAAATTTTGCATAAATACTAAAAGCCTCTTGCCATTCATTTGTAGAACAAATGAAGCTTTTCTTTTTTTCCTAAGTCTCTTCAGTCCCTATCACCTTCACAAGATCAGAATTCCTGCCCTCTTCTAGTCTCCCTATTTCAAACAGAGATCCACAACAAGCACTACTACCCCTAATCTCACCCCAGACTGAGAAGCAGGAGGCTCCCATTGAAATCAATGGGAGTTGGTACTTAAAGATCTTTGAGGATCTGATCCTTAGACTTATTGACAATAAGCTTACGAGGCAGCTACAGCAGTGCAAAACCCTAAGGTAGATTTGGTGCAAATCTGGATACGCTGGAATGCAGTTCATGGCTTATACCAGTGCAGGGCAACTCCACTAGGGTTTGGGATTGGTACAGTTACATTGATATAGATACAGTGGGAGCTAAAATCCCCAATGTAGACAGGGCTTAGCTTTAAGCAGTAATGAGTGAATATCAGAAGATATAAATAAGCATCCAAAGAGAAGCCTGACCCTACAAAGTTTGGATTTGAAACTAGGTCCAATTGTTCTTTATCTAATATGTAAGTGGGAAAGAGTCTATTTCAAATTGGTTTTTTTTCTTTGGTTCCTTACAAACCAAAAAGGGGGACCAGCTCTGAAATTCAGATCTAAAGCTTTGGAAGACCTCAGAACTAGGGGGCTTTGGATCTGGGGTTTTGTTTCAGGCCAGTTTGTATATCCAAAAGTCTAAGGGCCTGAGTCTTTTCCCACTTGCACCAGTGTAATTGCATAACACTGCAATGGGAGCTCCACATTGCAGGGAAGGCTTCTGGGATTGGGCCCCTAAACTTGGAAGATGTTCAGATCCAAAGCAAAACCTTTTAGACCTGCCTATTTTTATGTGAGATGATCTTCTTGTTTTACCTTACAAGAGAGCTTAACCCCAATCCGATTAGAAAACATGAGCTGTCATCACTGACAGCTGATACAGCACCCAAATAAGTCTCATGCAAACATAATTTTGTCTTCTACTGAACAGAAACAGACCCTTGTTTCCTAGATACTGGAAGATATTTTATACTCTTGGCTCCTGGTGCTCATGTTAGCTGAGACACTTTGAAGGTCAGATCAAATTCCTTTAATTTATCAGAAAACATTTTTTTACCTGTTCTGATCGCTTTAGAATAATGTATTGCTAAAGTGAGTGCCAAAGCTTTCTGTTTAATGTCCTGGTGAGATATTAACAGTAACCAGGGGAGATAAAGGAAGGTTATCAAAGACAGACTAAGATGTATCCTACACAAGATTGGCACAGTTATTTAAAAATAAATGATTCCTAAACTGATAGGTAGCACACACAAGCAATAGGTCCACAGATTCATTTCATAGGAGCACAGTTGAAGATGCAAAGCTGTGAAGGGGTGTGAAGGGAGTGGTTTTTTAACTCCTAATCATGAGACAGTTTTAGCTGAATTGCTTTCAACCTCTTCTCATCCAAATAGGAAGTCAGGAGCCCAAGAAAAATGGCATTGGTCAGTCCTTTCATTGCCCATAGAAGTTGCACTGTTTTTTTTTCTGGACTTCAACTTTGTGGGACAGATCCTCAGCAGGTGTAAAATCAATGGCAATGCACTGATTTACAACATCTAAGATGCTGATAGTTAATGTAATTCTTCTACTTGTGGCCCTGATTTCTCCTCCTATTTACACATTTTACTTTGATAACTCTGACTCCAGTTATTCCTGATTTACAAGTATCAGTGAGGTGAAAAGGCCTAAGTATTTTGGGGGCTGTTCTGTCAAAGGCACTTATATGGCTCCCATCCCTGTTGTATTTGAGGCTATATCTACACTGCAGCTGGGAGAGAGCAGCCCAGCCCAATAGACTTGCACTAACAGGGCTCAAGTTAGCTTGCTAAAAATAGCAGCATGGCTCAGGACCTCAGGTCAAGGGAGTCAGGTGGTCTTGCAAACCAAACTGCAATGTCAACACTGTCTTTTAGCATGCTAGCTTGTACCCTTATTAGTGCATGTCTGTCTACCTGGGTTGGGAGGCTTGCTCCCAGCTGCATTGTAGATATACCCTGAGTGCCTCACAGTATTTAATGCATTTATCCTTAAAATAACCTTTGAGATCAGCAAAATTCTATTCTCTACCCAGTACAGATGGGGAACTAAGGCACAGGGAGGCTAAGTTCACATGGGAGGCCTATAGAGGAGCAGGGAATTTAACATAAGTCTCCTAACGTAGTGCCCAAACCACAGGACCATCCTTCCCCTCTAACGCTCCACTGTGAATATTTTAATTTTTCTTTACATTTCCTCCTTTAATTACAAGATCCATGAAAATGGAGTCCTCAGCCATTACTCTAGGTGCAACTTGATAATTCCTTAAATTTACAATGATAAAGGTGGGGATTTTCAAAGCAGTCTGAGGGTTAGGTGCCATACTCACTGGAACTGTGGAAGTTTGGCACCTAATTCCCTTTCACAACTTTGAAAATCTCAGACAAAATACACCTGAAGAACAATTATCAAACAGCAAAAACATGTTCCTCCCACCCACCAAAACTTTCCATTGAAATCAGTAGAATTACCTTCTAAAGTACCATAGTGGGCACCCCAAGAATAGTATTGGTCCTAAATACATATTGTCCTTTAGGCTCAGATCATCAAGAGTAATTAGCCACTTAACTCATGAAAATCACTTTGAGGTGGGTGCCTAAATACCTTTGAGAATCTGGGCTTCTGTCTTCAAGTTGTTAGTAGTGGGGGATCTCAAAGCACTCATGTGCATTCCCAACACAAAGGAAGAATAGGGATCAAGGCCAAAATTTTCAAACATAAGTGGCTAAAGTTACACTCCTAAATCCATAGTTGGGTCCCAGCCCAATTTTCAGAGCTTCTGAGGACCCAAAAACTTCATACCAATACCCTTTGACTATCCTACACAAGTGTTTTCAATGGGAACCACTGCTTGGTGCCTTTGAAAATCAGGTAGGTGCCCCAATATGGATTTAGGAGCCTTCCTTTAAGGTCCCCTGTGTGGAAAATCAAAACAGCAATCTAACTCAAAGCTCACTGACTCATGTGCACTCATATAAGTGCTGGTTGGAGCATTATTTGCAACAGTTATTGGCTTTGGTCTGTTTCCAGGCCCTCTTGGCCTGTTATGACCAGAATAACCCAATGATTCCAGAGTTTAGCCCATGTGCAAACATAATTAACCCTTCAGTTACTATGACAACAGTGAAAGAACACACCGCTAACACACCAATGAATTCCTGTGCAAGGCAAGTTAGTGAGCTTTTTAAAATTGGGGCTTCCTGATATCTGCACCCAGATTGAATTTCATACCAGTGTGCCTGGAAAGGTCAGCCCTCTTAGGGCTAGTCTACACTTACCTGCCGGGTCGACGCGGTGAGTTCGACTTCTCGGAGTTCGAACGATTGCGTCTAATCTGGATGCGATAGTTCGAACTCCCCGCGCGCTCCGGTCGACTCCGGTACTCCTCCACTGCAAACGGCAGTGGCGGAGTCGACCTTGGAGCCGCGGACTTCGATTCCGCGGCGTCTGGACGGGTGAGTAGTTCGAACTAGGGTACTTCGAATTCAGCTACGCTATTCACGTAGCTGAATTTGTGTACCCTAGTTCGCCCCCCCCTTCTTAGTGTCAACCTACCCTTAGAATTTCAACAACTCTCTTGCAGTTCCTGTAGATCCTGTTGTCTAAGCAATTTGATGAAAAGCTTCTGTCAAGTAGGATTGGTTGCTAGAGAAGAGGCTGAAAAGCTTGGGCTCAAGCAGGGGCAAGCAGATAGTGATATTTTTGTTTCATTCCTGAATCATCTGTCACTTGGTTCTCCTGATTGCATGGATGCTGTAGATGGATGAGTTTGCATCTACGCAGTTTAAATTGTATCAGATATCACAAAATGAATTTTGTTTTCAGGTGTTTGTAGCTCAGGAATTAAACAGGGCCCCTATCTGTCCAGGCAGAAAAGGGGATCTTACAGTTCAAAGTAAATTATCACCCATTTCAAATAGCAACTCCATCTGGCCAAATATTTCAGGGTGCTTTTTTCCTATGCTTTGCTAACTCACAAAGACCTATGTGCTTGTTATATAACTACCCACAGATATTAGCATTAACGTAAGAGGGGCCCTACTGGGTCAGACCAAAGGTCCATCTAGCCCAGTAGCCTGTCTTTCAACAGTGGCCAATCCCAGGTGCCCCAGAGGGTATGAACAGAACAGGTCATCATCAAGTGATCCATCCCCCTGTTGCCCATTCCCAGCTTCTGGCAAACAGAGGCTAGGGTCACCATCCCTGCCCATCCTGTCTAATAGCCATTGAGGTTTAATAGCCATTACACAAAGACAGTAGTGCAAGGGACTAGAGCCTTAGTTAAGCAAGATGCTTAAGCATTGGTTTCAGCTGGACTGCTCATATGCTTAATGAGACAATGTGGGTGAGGTAATATCCTTTAATGGTCCAATGCTTCTTAAGCTTTCAAGCTACAGAGTTGAAGAGCTCTGTAGCTCAAAAGCTTGTATCTTCCACCAACATAAGCTGGACCATTAAACGATATTAGCTCACCCTCCTTGACTCTGTCAGATCCTGGGACCAACATCGCTAAGTACATGCTGTTTGCAGTGTTGTGGTAAAGTTAGGCACTTGCTTAAATATCCTGTTGAATAGGGCATATGAGTTGCAGCTCTATTCCTAACTTTCTCATTGGATGTGTGAAGATGGCAGTCATTTAGGACCTCTTTTGTTCAAGATCAGGTTAATATTCAAAGAACTTGGTTAAATTCTGGTTTGCCAGCTGGGGAGCCATCCTCTGAGTACACTAGAAAGGGAGAGCACATTTTTAAATACCTATCCTTCTTTTGGTGCTTCTCTTGTGTATGTACTTTGTGTAAAAGCTTTTTCATTTTAAGGATCAGATCCTCAGCTGGTGTAAATTGGTTGAGCAGCTTTTACTTCAATGCCAATGTACCCCATTTGAGGATCTGACCCTAAACTTGGGTACATAAAATGCCCTGATCAATAGTTAGACACCTAAATAACAGACCTAAATTGCCAGAGGTGTTTGATGGGACTCAGTTGATGTTACAGGTGCTCTGCACCTCTGAATATCAAGCTGCTTTTATTTAAGTTCCTAAGTATGGGTATAGCAGCCTGACTTTAGGCACCCTGATTTGAAAATCACTGACTTCAATGGGAGTTTCACACACTGAGGGCTTGTGGGATCAGTCCTCTGTTTAGTTTATTAACCTGTAATTGATTTCCTTACACAAAATAAACCTCCCCAGCAAATCCTCCAAACCCAATAACTGAATGGTGCAATCTCACTGGTGGTTTCCTGTGGAAACAAGTGCAGGGGTTAGCTACTGTAGCATATACTCACTTTGAACAATGACAGTAATGCTCTCTGCCCTGCATATGTTTAATTCAGAACCTGTGGCAGCTGACTCTCAGTTGATGTCTTTATTTGACATGACCTGAAGGAAGGATTTCTTTAATTCACTCAGACCTTGACGTGTAAGATTGATCTTCTCAGGCTGCTTTTATTATTTCTCTGCAACCAAAAATAAATCCGTCACTTGCTCCAAAGGAGGTTTTTATATGGAGTTTTTTAAGGTTAATGTTACCTAAAATAATGAAAGCCTTTCAATCAGACATTTTAAAGCCTAGGACTTGGATCTCAAGTCTGCTCTGTGATTTGTTATTAAATCAGGAACCTGTATCTACTAAATTACCCTCAGGCAACCATGATCTTCATCTCTTGAGTAAAGTCGTTTATCAGAACACTGTTAGGTCATCTGGATAGCCATGCTTCTGTCTTCTTGGGCAAACCAAGAGGTTGTATACAGTTTATGGGGACAAAAATGATGCAATTAATTCTTTTGGTGCACTGACATAAGAGACCCAGCCCCAAAGGATACTTAACACCTCTTGAACCTTCTCAGAATCAGGCTCTTGCTGCCCAGTTGGACCCAAATCATGTGGGGCCTAATCCAACTCTGACTAATCAGCAGGAGTCTTTCCACTGATGTCCATGGGAATGGAATCTAGCTCTTGTAGTCCCAGCCGCAAAGCTTTGTGTGCCATTGCCTTGCCCTGGCATTTTGAAATCTGAAACCGCTACATAGTGGGATATGTTTCATAATACAGGTACATCAATTAGTGTGGTGTACTGCATTTACACTGTCATTATAACACTGTTCTAATTCTGAAGTGCATCTAAAGAATATAATCCTCAAATCATCGCAAGATACAAATGAAGAGCTCAGTCCCAGAATTTAATAACCATTTCCTGCTCCCATTACCTTTGCAGGCATGGTTTGAATCTGCAGTGCAATGTACAGTCCTGTTCATCAAACTTCAGATCTGATCTGCCTGTCCTATAGGACTTAGGAAAAGCTTGCAGTAGGGTCTCAGGTGGGTTTGAATGTTGAATCTAGATCATTTCACAGAACAAATCCACTGTCAGAAAGCATCCTCTCCCCTTGCTAAGGACTGCGTGTGAGTGGCATATATCAGCAAAGTAGAATTCTATTGGGGGGCGGGGAAAGGAGTCAAGGGTAGGCTGACCTTTTTTAATGTATTTTAATAGCAATTCCAAAAGGTGCTTCACAGCAGTAAGGTGGGAAAAGGGGTGAGTAATGACATCACAGCTAGTTTCCTTCTGTTTATAATTTCACCCTTACTGATTAACAGAAATTGGTCTAGAAAATATCAAAATAGACATCTGCATGGGCATTTATGCTGCAGTCATCCAGAAAGGTTTCACCAAGGAAAACAAAATAGAATCAGAAACAGGCACTGTAGATGAGAGAATTCAGTTCAGTCCTATTGTATGAGGTAGTTTTGTATGTTTATCATAGCACTTGGAGCTCTGAGTCTAAAAACTAGAGAGAGGCCCAAGCTGCAGTGTTTGGATACAGGTTCAAATCTGGTTCTGAGCTTCCACTTGCTTTCAGTTGTAGCCATTGACAGAACTAAGGGCTAGCTATAAAAAGCTAGATTGTGATTTTTTTTTTTAGACTGCACAAAAGAATAACCCACTTATGCTCTTCTATAAGCTACCTGGACATTGGGTCTGGAGTCCTGGACACTTCTAAAAGTAAACAAGGCTACTTGCCTGTTTACTCTCTCCATGGGAGTAGGTGGAACCTTGGCTCTCCATTCCCCCTCAGCCCATTGGCTGGATACCTGAGCTAGTGTTGATTGTACCAGTGGTAAATTTCTGCCTCCCCCTGAAAGTGATAAGTGGGGAGAAACCACTCAGAAGGATGTCTCTGCAACACAGTGTATCCTTGAGGTACAGCACCTGGGTGGTACAGCTTATACCTAGCTCCTTGCCCTAAAGTCATAAACAAGTCCAGGGTTTGGATGTGCATCAGGATCAAAACTTCCCTAATGTCCACAGATGGAGGCAAGCCAAACTCCAGACCCCAACATCTCTGGAATGAACCTGAGCTAATGTAAGATTGTTCAATTAAGTGGGGAAGTTGGCACCCAAAATTCATTAAAGCCTCTTTATGAGCAAAAACTTAGAATATCTTCATGAAAGAAAAATGCACAAGCAATATTGGCCTCTGAAATTACTCAAGTGGAAAATAAGGCAGAATGTCACTGCCTTTGGAAATGTTGTGTATAATTGTGCAAAGTTGCTCTTGAAAATTCTTTACAATGTCTGAAATTCAGTATGGTACTTAAAGTCCTTCAGAATATCTGCTTTCAATACTGGATTGAAGCCTGTCATGTGTCTATTCCAAGGGGCCAAATATTCAAAAGAGCTCCTCATCTGACATGGTGGGAACTCTGAATCTAGACCCACTTAGTGTGTGAGTGGTGAATATTGAACATTTTTCAACAATACCTATCTGATAAATATTTGCCACCCCACCCTGTAATGTAAAAAGTCCATAGGGGTTAAATGACTTGACAAGGCTGCACACCAAGTCAATAACCTCATGAAAAATGAGGAAGTGGTGATTCCCAGTCCCCTTTATTTATTGTCGCACTTAAGAGCCCCCCTCATGGACCAGAACCTCACTGCTAGATGTTAACATTCCTGTGTTTGTACAACAGGACTCACTTGGACTGTCTCAAATACACCCTTTCACCCCCAGCCCTTCTCTCCAGGTACTTGCCTAGCCTCCATCATAGCAGTGTCTGGGCCTCCCCTCTCCTGCCAACTGTTTCCACTGTGGCCTGGCCTCTCTGGACCCAGAAGATGAGCCATAGCCAGGCATAGAGCCAGGCTCACTCTGGTCCTTCAGAACAGTTCTTTCCCTCATTACCTTCCCCTCCACCCTCACTGAGGGGCTTGTTCCAGACAGGCCGCTTGGCTGGGCTTCCAGCAAGTGGTTCCTCTGGTTACATCGTCCTCAGACCTTTTTCTCAACCCCACTGTTTCTCTGCCAGAGGCCTCCTATGCAGCCCCTGTGGTGCCTGCACTATGCATTCTAGGAGAAACATTGGTTGGTTGGGCCTATTAGTCGTGTCTAAGGACCAGCCAAGCATTGGGGGGGGGGACATTGTGCTCAGTGTGGTACAAAACACAGATCAGATGGTCCCTGCCCCAAAAAGCCTGCAATCTAACACCTGGGTTACTTTCCATCACTCATAGTCTTAAGTTGCAGAAGTTTACCCCATTACCTGTTGGTAGGTGGTTTGGGGAGGCATCCTCCAACAGTATTTCCACAGCCATTTGTTCACCCTTTGGGTTTCAGCTTTCATTGAGGAGAATCACTTATATGAAGTGATTCCTGACAGTATCTCTTAAGAATGCAGAATTAGTATTGACTCTTTTCCCCTTGGCCATCTCAGATGGTTGGGGCAGGGCAATTCCAATTGCACTTAAATTCCAGCATATGCCCTCTGTCATGATGTATTTACTTAGCCAGTTGTAGCATTTGAATAGGCTATCTCAGATGTCTGTCAAGCATATAACACATACAGTTCTGTATCTGCTTAGCTATTGGCAAGATGTTGACCTTTGACAAACCAGTTGAAATTTTTTAAAAAATGTCTGAAGTGGATCTTGAACTGGTCTTACTTGGATTAACAGCAGAGATGTGCTGCCTAGTCAGAGGATGATCTGTTTTTAAGCAGAACTCCTTGGAAAATCATAATGAAGAATTTTGCTTCAGAATGAATGGGCTGATGTGGACCAATGAATTTACAGCTATAAAAGTATACAGTCAGATTCTCACTGAAGGAAAATCAGTGGTGCACTAGTGAAGTCCACAGAACTATGTAGATTTACACCATCTGAGGAGCTGGGATAAAATTTTAAGGATGCCCATGACTTAGGAGCCTAACTCACATTTTCAAAAAATGGCTTTTTTTAAAAGATCTTTAGGTGACTAAAGATCCACACCTCATGGACAAATGTGCAACTCCCATTGCAATCATTGTGAATAAGCATAAACAAATATGGTTGTACCCATTTTATTTTTTTTGAACAAATAAAATGTAGCCTAGATTTTTTTTTTTTTTCCAAAGTGACTAGTGATTTTTGGGTGGGGACCATGGGAGACTAATTTTCAGAGGGCAGGTGTTCAGCACTTTCTGAAAAACCATGCCTATTAAGGCATCTCAAGTTGAGGAACCAGACTCTCTAGTGACTTAAGAATCTTGGCCAACATGTGCATGTAAATTAGACATGGTCCTTGGGTCTCTGGGAAGTTGCTAATACAGTTCATAACTTCAACAGGTGCCCAAGTTTTATAGCAATGAGTCTGCTCAGTTGAGTAAAGATAAGTATGTGCACAACTGTGTGGGATTTGGTTAATTTACAACAAATCCTAACTGAGCGCACAAGGGAAGCACAAACACAATTCTGATTGTAGATCATGAACTCCAGCTCATGGAAATGTAGAGCAGGGAAGGACCTTGAGAGGTCATCTAGTCTAGCCCCCTGCGCTGAGGCTTGTGTAAATTGGGAAACTTCAAGAGACAAATGTAATTGTAGATTGCAGCAAAAAACCCTGCTCTACCAATAAGGCAGAGAAAGGGACACTACTAAAAATAGCATATGCTTTGCCTTCTATAACCACTGTAGAAATGTTCAGACTGTGGAACCATAAAACAAAATTCATTTCATGTACCCTGCAAAGAAATATGATTAGATGTCAAGCTTATGATCGACAGATTGAGGGGATAATGAAGAAATTGGCATAGTCTGTGGGGTGTATTTTGTTAAATCTCAATCAAAGAAGCAACAGTGAGTATAAATGATAAATCTAGTCAGACCAAAATGTCCATTCCTTTTTAAAAGGAGGCATTTCTGAAAGTCAAAAGACTGAGCTCTGGAGATTAGTAGAACAAGCTTCAAGGAGATGGAAAGCATATATAGCAAAATCCTGTTTAGGGGAGGGTAACCTGTAGTTAAGATTAGCCTGCCCTTGGGTCCAATGCTTTGAGGGGCTGATGCTGAATACCCTCAACTTCCAGCACCACCTTGCAGATTTGAGACCTTTGGGCCAGATTGAAGGCTTGTGTGCACACAAGTTGTACTGCTGTAGTTAGCAATACAGCTCCCCACCAGGGCTGGCTTTAGGCCAATTTAACCATGTGGGCGTCCGGTGTGGGGGCTCGGCCGTCTCAGGTGCGGCCGGGAGCCAGGCCGCGTCACTACACGGCCTAAATCCGCAAGTCAGTCTCCGAAGGTCCACGAGCTCAGACCCTCAGGCAGGGGCTGCGCAAAACAAACAGTCAATGAAGCCCAACCCCTCAGTCAGGGCGGGCACCAAACAGCAGTTCTAGGCTCAGACCCTCAGGCAGGAGCTGAGCGACAGCAATAGTTCAGGGCTCAGACCCTCAGGCAGGAGCTGAGTGACCAGCTGGTAAGTCCAGACTTCTCTGTCTGAGCGCTGGGGTGAGAGGGAGACTGCCACCCGTGAGTGGGGTGGCAGGGGGGACACAGGCCCACCCATAGGCGGCAGGTTCGTATAATTTTTGGTGGGGCCCTGTAGTGAGTCGGTGTGGCTCCCCTCCTGCCAGCCGAGGGAGCTGCCCTGCCAACACCTCAGTGGGCAGAACTTCCGCCCCCAGTCCCCGCCCCCCGGAAGTCAAGGGGCGGGGCAGGAAGTAGAAAAGGCGCATGCCCAAGCTCAGTCAACACCCAGCCGTCGCCGGGAGCAGACGTGCCTGCGGGAGCTCCCGGCTGGGAGCCCTCCTCGGCCCAAGGTAACTGCCCTGCCTGGCCGGAGCTTCCCCTCGCCCACTACCCAGAGGAGCCCGCGGAGCCTACCCGGAGCCCGTACTGGGAGGAGCCCCCAGGATTGCCGAGCGCCCGCTATGAGGAGGAGCCCCCTAGGCCCTGCTGTTACCCAGAGGAGCCGCCCGAGCCATCCTGGCCCAACTTCCCAGAAGAGCTACCGGACCTGCCGCCAAGCCCTCCACCAGAGCCGATGCAGACCGACTGGCCTGAACCGGGTGCGACGGACGAGGTAGGCCTTGAGGGGGAGATGGACTGTAGCCCGGGGGTAGCCGACCCTTGTCCGGCTGAGGGCACTGATGTGCCCATGTCAGTGTGTTGCGGCCAGGATCCCCACTGACTGCAGCGGGTCCACGCCGCTGCTAGGGCCCCGGGCTGGGACACAGTGGAGTGGGTGGGCCTGTGTCCCCCCTGCCACCCCACTCACGGGTGGCAGTCTCCCCCTCAACCCAGCGCTCTGGCATAGCAGCTTGCACTTGGCTGTTGCTGCTCAGCCCTGCCTGAGGGTCTAAGCTAGAGCTGCTGTTTTGCTGCCCCGCCCTGACTGAGGGCTTGGGCTTTGTAGACTTGAACTGCTGCTCAGCCCCTGCCTGGGGGTCTGAGCTCTGCTTCTTGTTACTGCCCGCCCTGAGCTAGGGCTTGGGCTTACAGACTGAACTGCTGCTCAGCCCTGCCTGAGGGCCTGAGCTCTGCCTCTTGCTGTTGCCCCGCCCTGCTCCAAAGGGCCAGGGCCTATTGAACTGCTGTCGCTCTGCCCTGCTCCAGAGGGCCAGGGCTTATTGAACTGCTGTCGCTCTGCCCTGCTCCAGAGGGCCAGGGCTTATTGAACTGCTGTTGCCCTGCCCTGCTCCAGAGGGCCAGGGCTTATTGAACTGCTGTTGCCCTGCCCTGCTCCAGAGGGTCAGGGCTTATTGAACTGCTGTTGCCCTGCCCCGCTCCAGAGGGCCAGGGCTTTTTGAACTGTTGCCCGCCCTGCTCCAGAGGGCCAGGGCTTATTGAACCGCTGTTGCCCTGCCCTGCTCCAGAGGGCCAGGGCCTACCTGAACTATTGTTGCCCTACCCTGCTCCAAAGGGCCAGGGCTTATTGAACTGCTGTTGCCCTGCCCTGCACCAGAGGGCCCGGCGATCTAACGTTGTTCCCCGTGACTCGTAATAGCTAGCAGGCGAACAGAAGTGAGTCGGTGTGGCTCCCCTCCTGCCCGCTGGAGGGTCGAGCCCCGACCGACCGATTACATTGGCACCTGACCAGGGACCGTGAACCTAAGCCCTGTGAGAAAGGGCTAGAAGAGGGGCCAACGACTGCCAAGTCGGCCCCAATACCCAAATGGAGATGGAGCGCATAGTCCAGCTGATCGTGGAAAGTCAGGAGCGGCAGCTGGCCGCCCAGCTGCAGCATCAGCAGCAGCAGCAGGCGACCCAGCGGGAGGACCAGCAACAGAGGGACGCAGCCCACCTCCAGCTGCAACAAGGCCTGCACACAGCCCAGCTGGAACAGCAGCAGCAGTTGCTGCAACAGCTGGGGGCCCAGCTGCAACAGCTGCTAGTCGCTCACCCTCGTCCCGCGGAGGGACCCGCCGGCGAGGGGTCAGGACCACCCCGGATGGCGGCCCCCCTCCGCTTAACCAAGATGGGCCCAGACGATGACCCCGAGGCCTTTCTAGTAACCTTCGAGCGGGTGGCCCTGGTCGCCGGCTGGGCCCGGGACCAGTGGGCCACGCTACTCGCCCCCTATTTAACCGGGGCGGTGCAGACGGCGTACCGAGGACTCCCTACGGAGGACGCCCGACATTATGATCGAGTAAAGGCCGCCATGCTAGACGTCAGCCCGGAGACGTACCGGCAGAGGTTCCGAAGCCAGGTGTACCCCACCGGAGCTCGGCCCCGCGTGGTCGCCCAGACGCTAAAAGAGAACTGCTGGCGGTGGCTCCAACCGGGCGAGCGGACGGCGGAGGAAGTTACGGAACAGGTCGTCCTCGAACAATTCGTTCACACCCTGCCGTCCCGGGGCAGGGCATGGGTCCTTCGTCACTGGCCCACGACTCTGGCCGAGGCCGTAAGCAGGATGGAGGATTTCCTAGCTGCTGAAACGGCGGTAGGACCCCCCTGCCACCCTCCTGGGGTCAGGACAGACACCCCACGGGGGGAAAGGAAGGGGGAATCCCCCAGTGAAACCCGGCGGGTAGGACACGGACCGGACGGCCACCCGGAACCCCGGGCCCGAGGCCGGGAGACAACCCCTCGGACCGGGCCCACGCCCATCCGCCCCGGAACCCCGGGGCCCCGTCGGAGCCCGCCTCGCGGGCCGACCCAAATGGCCCCTCGGACCCGGCGACCTGAGCTCGGCCCCTGTTTTGGCTGTGGGAAGCGGGGGCACCTGCAGCGGGATTGTCCAGGGATGGACTGTAGCTTCGGCCAGGTCTGGGCAGGACACAACCGAGCGCGACTGCCCCAGAACCCCAAGCTAACCGTCCCGGTGGTTGTCGGCCACCAGTCCGCTCGGGCCCTAATTGACTCCGGCTGTGGCCAGACCCTAGTGCGCCAGGACTTGGGACCCCCGGCCGACTCCCGCCTAGGAACAATCCAGCTACAATGCATACATGGGGATGTCAAGCCCTATCCTAGTGCCAGAGTCTCGTTGACGGTTGAAGGGGTCACTCGGGATCTGGTAGTCGGCCTGGCGCAGGGCCTGGCCTACCCTGTCATCCTGGGGCGGGACTGGCCCGCCTTCGAGGAACTCTTGCGGGTCAAGCCGGTCTTCGAAGCAGACACCCCGGAACACTTGTCTGAAGACCCGGCGGACACCATAGGGGAAGGGCCGGGACCCACCCGAGAGGAGGAACCACACCGGGAACCCCCGGAGGGGCCCCGGTTTGACAGTGACTTCTGCCAGGACCAGAGGACGGACCCTACCCTCCGCGCCTATTACGAGCAACTTGCGGCCATAGACGGGTCCGTGATTGAACCCCAGCGAGCTACTCAGTGGCCCCACTTTGAGTTGCGTCGGGACCGCCTGTACCGGATGGACCGGGACCCGCGGACCCGGGAGCCCCGGACTCAGCTACTGGTTCCCCAGTGCCATCGACGGGCCGTGCTGAAGCTGGCTCACGACGTCCCGGCCGCCGGACACCTGGGGCAAGAGAAGACCCTAGCCCGGGTTCTGGGGCGGTTTTTCTGGCCGGGGATCCACCAGGATATAAAGCAGTACTGCCGGTCCTGCCCAGAATGCCAGCTAGCGGCACCTCCAGGAGTACCCCGGGCACCCTTGGTTCCCATGCCCCTCATGGAGATACCCTTTGAGAGGGTCGCCATGGATCTCGTGGGTCCGCTCCCCAAAACAACAACCGGGTTTCAGCATGTTCTCGTCCTTGTGGACTACGCCACCCGGTTTCCAGAAGCCATCCCCTTGAGGAGTATTACGGCCCGGACCATAGCCGGGGAATTGATGAAGATTTTCGCCCGGGTGGGACTTCCCCGGGAGATACTGGCGGACCAAGGGACCAGCTTCACCTCTCGGCTGCTCCAACAGGTGTGTGGCATCTTAGGGGTCAAGCAACTCCGCACGACCGTCTATCACCCTCAAATGGACGGACTAGTGGAGCGCTTCAATAGAACCCTTAAAAGCATGTTGCGCAAGTTCCCTCCCGAGGAGCTCCGGCATTGGGATCAGTTCCTGCCTGCCCTGCTGTTAGCGATCCAGGAGGTTCCCCAGGCATCGACACAGTTCTCACCCTTTGAGCTTCTCTACGGTCGCCGCCCCCGGGGACTCCTAGACCTGCTGCGGGAAGCCTGGGAACAGACGACCTCCCCGACCCAAGGTCTTTTAGACTATGTCATCCAGTTACAGGGATACCTTACCCAGGCAGGAACCCTAGCCAGAGAAAATCTGAGGGCGGCCCAGCACCGACAGGAGCGGACCTACAACCAAGGAGCCCAGGTCCGCGAATTTTCGCCGGGGGACCGCGTCTTGCTGCTCCTGCCGTCCAGTGAGTCTAAACTACTGGCCCGCTGGCAGGGGCCGTATGAGGTGGTTAAGAAGACCGGACCCGTAACCTATGAGGTTCGTCAGCCGGGCAAGCGCAAGGCGACCCAACGATATCATGTCAACCTGTTAAAGCCCTGGCGGGAACAGGAGGGCCTCCTAATTAACCCGTGTCCCCCCGAACCGGAGCTAGGGCCTAGCGTACCCCGGCCCGAGGAACACCTCACACCAGCGCTGGGCGAATCATTGACGGACGAGCAGCGGAAGCAGGCTAATTGTCTCCTGAGAGCATTTCAGAAGACCTTCACCGCTGTCCCAGGGCAGACCAATCTGGTGTGCCATTCGATCCAGACGGAGCCCGGGAAGGTGATCCGTGAAACGAACCGGCCCCTACCCTATCGAATGCGAAACGACGTCGAAGAAGAGGTCCAGGCGATGCTAGCTTTGGGGGTCGTGGAACCATCCCAGAGCGAGTGGCGCAGCCCCGTGGTGCTCGTACCCAAGCCAGATGGCTCCAGACGGTTTTGTATTGACTTTCGGAGAGTTAACGCCATCTCACGCTTCGACGCGTACCCGATGCCCCGGGTAGACGAGTTACTAAATCGGCTCGGCGAAGCTCGATACATTACAACCCTCGACCTCAGTAAGGGGTATTGGCAGATCCCCCTCGACCAGGCCTCGAAGGAAAAGACCGCCTTTGCCACCCCCTCGGGGCTCTATCAATTTACCCGGATGCCCTTCGGTCTTCATGGGGCACCGGCGACCTTCCAGAGGCTGATGGACCGCCTGTTACAGACCCATCACGAATACGCCGCCGCCTACCTGGACGACGTGGTCGTCTATAGTCGTCGGTGGGAGGAGCACTTGCCCCGGGTCGCGGCAGTCCTAAGGTCACTCAGGCAAGCGGGGTTGACCGCTAACCCCAAGAAGTGTCGCATCGCTTGGCAGGAGACGAATTATCTGGGCTACACGGTCGGAGGGGGCCAAGTGCGGCCTCTCGTGGGGAAGGTACAGGCCCTACTGGACTGCCCAACACCAACGACGAAGCGCCACGTTCGTCAGTTTCTGGGCATCGTCGGATATTATCGACGCTTCATTCCCCAGTTTGCTTCCATAGCCGCGCCCTTAACGGGGCTCTTGACCAAGGATAGCCCCAGACAGGTGCGCTGGGACGCGAACTGCGAGGCAGCGTTCCGACGGCTGAAGCACTGCCTCTGCCAAGAACCCATTCTATACAGCCCGGACTTCAACCGAGGCTTCATTCTACAGACGGACGCCTCCCAGGTGGGGTTGGGCGCAGTTCTGTCTCAAGATGTGGAGGGTCAAGATCACCCCGTACTCTACCTTAGTAGGAAATTGTTCCCACGCGAAAGGAACTACTCCGTGGTGGAAAAGGAGGCGCTGGCCGTTAAATGGGCCTGCGAGGCCCTCCGTTTCTATCTGCTGGGGGCCCCCTTCACACTGGTGACAGATCACGCCCCCCTTCGATGGCTACTCCACATGAAGGACAATAACGCCCGCATCATGCGGTGGTACTTGGCCTTGCAGCCTTACGCATTCACTGTTCTACACAGGGCTGGCAAGGACCATGCCAACGCGGACTTCCTGTCGCGTATTGGAGAGATGGAGGAGCCTGGCCCCGATGAACGGGAGCCAGACTTAAGGGGGGGTGTGTGTAGTGAGTCGGTGTGGCTCCCCTCCTGCCCGGCAGAGGGAGCTGCCCTGCCAACACCTCAGTGGGCGGAACTTCCGCCCCCAGTCCCCGCCCCCCGGAAGTCAAGGGGCGGGGCAGGAAGTAGAAAAGGCGCATGCCCAAGCTCAGTCAACACCCAGCCGTCGCCGGGAGCAGACGTGCCTGCGGGAGCTCCCGGCTGGGAGCCCTCCTCGGCCCAAGGTAACTGCCCTGCCTGGCCGGAGCTTCCCCTCGCCCACTACCCAGAGGAGCCCGCGGAGCCTACCCGGAGCCCGTACTGGGAGGAGCCCCCAGGATTGCCGAGCGCCCGCTATGAGGAGGAGCCCCCTAGGCCCTGCTGTTACCCAGAGGAGCCGCCCGAGCCGTCCTGGCCCAACTTCCCAGAAGAGCTACCGGACCTGCCGCCAAGCCCTCCACCAGAGCCGATGCAGACCGACTGGCCTGAACCGGGTGCGACGGACGAGGTAGGCCTTGAGGGGGAGATGGACTGTAGCCCGGGGGTAGCCGACCCTTGTCCGGCTGAGGGCACTGATGTGCCCATGTCAGTGTGTTGCGGCCAGGATCCCCACTGACTGCAGCGGGTCCACGCCGCTGCTAGGGCCCCGGGCTGGGACACAGTGGAGTGGGTGGGCCTGTGTCCCCCCTGCCACCCCACTCACGGGTGGCAGTCTCCCCCTCAACCCAGCGCTCTGGCATAGCAGCTTGCACTTGGCTGTTGCTGCTCAGCCCTGCCTGAGGGTTTGAGCTAGAGCTGCTGTTTTGCTGCCCCGCCCTGACTGAGGGCTTGGGCTTTATGGACTTGAACTGCTGCTCAGCCCTGCCTGGGGGTCTGAGCTCTGCTTCTTGTTACTGCCCGCCCTGAGCTAGGGCTTGGGCTTACAGACTGAACTGCTGCTCAGCCCTGCCTGAGGGCCTGAGCTCTGCCTCTTGCTGTTGCCCCGCCCTGCTCCAGAGGGCCAGGGCTTATTGAACTGCTGTTGCCCCGCCCTGCTCCAGAGGGCCAGGGCTTATTGAACTGCTGTCGCTCTGCCCTGCTCCAGAGGGACAGGGCCTATTAAACTGCTATTGCCCGCCCTGCTCCAGAGGGCCAGGGCTTATTGAACTGCTATTGCCCGCCCTGCTCCAGAGGGCCAGGGCTTATTGAACTGCTGTTGCCCTGCCCTGCTCCAGAGGGCCAGGGCTTATTGAACTGCTGTTGCCCTGCCCTGCTCCAGAGGGCCAGGGCTTATTGAACTGCTGTTGCCCTGCCCCGCTCCAGAGGGCCAGGGCTTATTGAACTGCTATTGCCCGCCCTGCTCCAGAGGGCCAGGGCTTATTGAACCGCTGTTGCCCTGCCCTGCTCCAGAGGGCCAGGGCCTACCTGAACTATTGTTGCCCTACCCTGCTCCAAAGGGCCAGGGCTTATTGAACTGCTGTTGCCCTGCCCTGCACCAGAGGGCCCGGCGATCTAACGTTGTTCCCCGTGACTCCTAATAGCTAGCAGGCGAACAGAAGTGAGTCGGTGTGGCTCCCCTCCTGCCCGCTGGAGGGTCGAGCCCCGACCGACCGATTACAGGCCCAAAATGGTGGTGGTCCCCCGCCCCCGCTCTCACCCTGTAAGCTGATATAAAATGAAGCTACAATGCGTCAGCACTACAAGATTACAAGGGTCAATTAAAAGTGGAAAGTCAGAAGCAGCACTTGCCTGCTTTAATATACAGTATTAAATTTTGTTGCACCTGTTGTGACAAAGTGGGAATGTTCTTAATGTTTTCTCTGAATACTGTGTGGGTGCCTCAGTTTCCCCTGCAAAGTGCCAACTGACGGTGTTGGGGACAAAGATCAGGTGGCCTCCTTGTCCGGAAGAGACACAAAGGCCAGATGAGGGAGTGTCAGTTTGGAGCTGGCTGGGGAAATCGGGAGAGGCCCAGAACTTGGGTCTGGGCTCCCCACCCCCCAAGATGGACCTGACTGAGGGGTCCTGTTTTCTGTACCTACAAGCTCTGTTTTAGACTGTGTTCCTGTCATCTAATAAACCTTCTGTTTTACTGTCTGGCTGAGAGTTACGTCTGACTGCGGAGTTGGGGTGCAGGGACCTCTGGTTGCCCCAGGACCTGCCTGGGCACACTCGCTGCGGAAAGTGCATGGTGTGGAAGGGCATGCTGAATGCTCCGAGGTCAGACCCAGGAAGGTGTAAGCTTCTTGCCCTGGAGACAGTATGCTCAGAGGAGGCTCCCCCAGAGTCCTGACTGGCTTTGTATGGAGTTGTTCCAAAGCATCCCAGCATCCCCTTCCACACCATGCGCTTCCCGGAAGTCCGCACAGGCACTGACACTCCCTCCTCTGGCCTTTGTCTCTTTTCCAGGCATTAGGAGGCCACCTGATCTTTGTTCTCCAACACCTTCAATTGGCACCTTGCAGGGGGGTGGCCCAGGCCATCAGTTGCCTGGAGACAGGGTGTCGGCCATTCTCTGTGCAGACGGCATCACACTGGCCCTCTAGGGCTTTACAACAATCACACCCCCTTATCCCACCATCTAGAGCCTTAAGAAATGCATTGGGGAAACTGAGGCACACAGACAGTACTCAGAGAAAACACCTGTATATGACCAGTTACATACTTTGAAGGGTGTAAAATAATCAAATATTGTGCTAAATACAATGATACTCCAAACTGACCACCAAATTTAAGTTGCACGTTTTTCCCCTCAGGTGAGGGTTCTGGGGTGGGGCTGGGGATGAGGGGTTCACAGTGCAGGAGCGTGCTCGGTGCTGGGGGTGCAGGCTTTGGGGTGAGCCAGGGCTGAGGATGAGGAACTTGGGGTGCAGACAGGCTGCCCCAGGGCTAGGGCCAGAGAGGACTCCCCATCACCACCACTGGCAGCAGCAAGCTCCAGGGGAGGGACCCCTCCTCTGCCCCTCTACCCCCCACAGCACACTCACTCTGCACCACAGTCACTGCACATGCTCCTAGGCCCCCTCTCAGGTCCAGAAAGCTCACTCACCTCCTCTATGATGGGTACTAGGGGGTGGGGGTTGCCATCACAGGTGGCCTTCCATGTTACTGCCCCTCACCATAACTTCACTGTGGATGGGGCTGCCCCTTGCCCAGCATGGGGCAGAAGTGGGGTCTGCACGGTGATGGCTATGGGGTAGGGGAGCAGGGTGTCATAAAATTCACCCAAGCCCCAGCTGCTCAGGTAGGTCTATGAATCCCCTCCCCCATCTGCCCTGTGGTGGGTGGGTGCTGGAGGGGAGGGGCACTGCCTTCACATATGGCTTCCTGCCTCCCTGACCCCTGCTGCAGGCTGCAGCCTGCTGCCCCTCACCGTAGCTTCACTGGGGGACGGTGGGAGGGGATGGCATGGGGCTGCCCCTTCCCCAGCGTTGGGCAGGAGTGGGGGCTGGGGCTAGGGGGCGGAATCATAGGGTCAAACACTAACGGAAGCCCCAGCAGCTGCTCAGGTGAGTGAGGTCAGTCTCCGAGTCCTGGCCGGAAGTCCCCTTTGCCTCTCCTCCAGGTAGGGGGAGGGGAGGGCTGCCAAACATGGCACAGCCCCCTCCACTCCGCTCCCCTCCCCCGGCCAGTGCTCCAGCAAGCAACAGCAGCTTGCATTGCCTTAGGCAGCAGCCGGCAGCAGCAGAGGCAAGGGAGAGAGACACGCTATCTGGTCTGTGTTCAGGCAGGGAAGCTCTGGGGCCGGGCGGCAGGGCCGGCTCTAGGTTTTTTGCCGCCCCAAGCAAAACATTTTTTGGCTGCCCTCCCCCGCCCCCAGACATGAGCCCCCCCCGCACACCCCCTGTTGCCCCAGCACTGGGCTCCACCCCAAATGTGGGATCCGCTACCAGCACACTGCAGCCAAACCCTGGCCCAGCTGTGACTCTGTCCCCATGCGGGTGGAGCTGCTGGGCAGCGCGGAGCGGGAGTACTTCCAGGTGGCGGCGCGGCTACGGGGTGGCGCAAAGAACACGGCCCCCTCCCTGGGCTTCGCAGCACTGCTGGTGGCCAAGGTGGATCAGTTCGCGCTCACCGCCCTCACCCCCGACATGCTGGCAGCCGAGGACCTGGAGAGCCCCCTGGACCTGCTGCTCTTCAGCCTCACGGTGCCCTGGCCCAGCCCCGGCAGGAGGGAAGGCGAGGATCTCCGGCTGCGGGGCTACCTGCTCAGCACCGATGAACCCAGCTGGCCGCTCACCTCCTCACACACTCCAGGAGCCCCTCACCGCCATCGCAGCCCGGGCTCGGCTCCGGGGGACCTCGTTTCCGTCCCTCCCCAGCTCCTCACACACACTGGGTAGGGCCGCCCAGAGGATTCAGGGGGCCTGGGGCAAAGCAATTTTGGGGGCCCCTTCCATAAAAAAAAAGTTGCAATACTATAGTAACGTATTTGGAAATGTAAAAAATAACTAGTGAAAATTAATTTGTAATAATTTGAAAATACACCAAATACATTATTTAAAAACATTAAATGCTTTACTGGTCTGTCTACATTTGCAATTACATAATGGGCTGTTGCTGGGTGATGGTTGGTGCCAATGGGCTGTCACTGCCTGGAGGTGGTGCTGCTGTTGCCCAGGGCTGGGTGGGGAGCTGGGCTCTGGGGGGTGCCTGGCTCACAGGGGCTGGGCTCAGGACTGTGGGGAGATGGGGTCGGAGGTTGTCTGGCTCAGAGGGGCTTGCCTCAGAGCTGGGGGTCTGGGGTGGGGGGGATGGGGTCGGGGGTGCCCGGCTCAACGGGGGCTGGGCTCAGAGCTGGGGGTCTGGGGTGAGGGAGATGGTGTCGGGGAGTGCCCACCTCAGAGCAGCTGGGCTCAGAGCTGGGGGTCAGGGCTGTGGGGGATGGGGTCGGGGGTGCCCACCTCAGAGCAGCTGGGCTCAGAGCTGGGGGTCAGGGCTGTGGGGGATGGGGTCGGGGGTGCCCATCTCAGAGCAGCTGGGCTCAGAGCTGGGGGTCAGGGCTGTGGGGGGAATGGGGTCAGGGGGGTGTCCGGATCAGAGGGGCTGGGCTCGGAGCTGGGGGTCAGGGCTGTGGGAGGAATGGGTACAGGGGGATGTCCGGATCAGAGGGGCTGCGCTCGGAGCTGGGGTCAGGGCTGTGGGGGGAATGGGTACAGGGGGATGTCCGGATCAGATGGGCTGGGCTCAGAGCTGGGGTCACGGCAGTGATGGGGAGGGGGCCGGGGGTTTTCACAGCTCCGAGGGGCTGGGCTTGGAGCTGGGGGTCAGGGCTGGGTGGGGAGGATGGGTTTGGGGGGTGCCCACCTCAGAGTGGCTGGGCTTGGAGCTGGGGGACAGGGCTGGGTGGGGAGGATGGGTTTGGGGGGGTGCCCATCTCAGAGGGGCTGGGCTTGGAGCTGGGGGTCAGGGCTGGGAGGGGAGGATTGGTTTGGGGGGGGTGCCCATCTCAGAGGGGCTGGGCTTGGAGCTGGGGGACAGGGCTGGGTGGGGAGGATGGGTTTGGGGGGGTGCCCATCTCAGTGGGGCTGGGCTTGGAGCTGGGGGTCAGGGCTGGGAGGGGAGGATGGGTTTGGGGGGGTGCCCATCTCAGTGGGGCTGGGCTTGGAGCTGGGGGTCAGGGCTGGGCCTGGGGGGTAATGGGGTCGGGGGGTGCCTGACAACCACCTCCCTGAGACCCCCCAATCCAACCCCCCTTCCCTGGCCCCTGACCGCCCCTCCCCCCACAGAACCTGTGCCCCCTCCCTGCCCCCTGAGTGTCCCCGGGACTCCCTGCCCCTTAGCCAACCCCCCGGCCCCGGCTGCTTACCCCCCGCTCACTGCGCGCCTCGAGAAGCGGCCCTGCACAGCGCTGCAGCCGCATGGCTCCCGGAGGGGGCTGAGCTCTTCCCCGCTCAGAGCCGCGTGGTCAGGGGAGGAGCCGCTCGGCCCGGAGCTCCCAGCCCCGCCCCCTGACCACGCGGCTCTGAGCGGGGCGGAGCTTAGCCCCGCCCCCCCCAGCCAAGCTGCTGCTGCTGCGCTGTGTAGGACCCGGGCGCGAACAAGCGGAGGAGGAGCGGCCCGTCCTCTGCAGCCAGGCGGGGCTGCGCTACCGGTAAGGGGCCATCCCTCTCCCCCAAGCGGAGCCGGTAGCGCGGCCCTGCCCCGGCTGCAGGGGACGGGCCGCTCCTCGGCTCGCAGCGGCAGGATGAGCTGGGGCCCCAGCTCTAGGCACCAGCTTGTTTTGCTGGTGTCTAGAGCCGCCCCTGCCGGGCGGGGAGGGGGGAAGCTCCAGCCGTGGCGACGGTGGCGGCGGCGGCGGGTGCGCTCCAAGCAGGGGAGAAAACATTGGTGGGGCAGAGCCCCTGCTTGGGAATATTCCTGGGGCTAAAGCCCCAGAGCCCCATATAAGTCGGCGCCTATGGGCCCACCCACTCCACTGTGTCCCAGCCCGGGGCCCTAACAGCAGCAGTTAGTCTGCTGCTGGGTTGGTGGGGTCCTGACCGCAACACACCGACATCGGCTCAACGTCTGCTGTAGCCAGACTGGGGTCAGCTACCCCCGGGCTACTTTCCATTTCCCCCTCCATGGGTACCTGCTCAGTACTGGGGTCCGGCGCTGGGTCCCACACCATGGGCTCCTCGTCGTGCTGAGTGTCGGTTAGCTCGGGCTGCTCCTCAGGACGCGGGTCGGGGTTACGCTCGGGTCGCTCCTCGGGATACCGGGCCCGGGGAAGGCTCAGCCAGTCGTCCTTGGGGTACCGTGCTCGGGGAAGGCTCAGCCAGTCCTCCTCGGGGTACCATGCTCGGGGAAGGCTCGGCCAGCCTTCTTCAGGGTACCTGGCTCGGGGCAGGCTCGGTCCAGCAGGAGCTCGGTCAGGAGCATCTGTCCTCTCCGGCTGCCGGGCTGCAACTAAGCGCTGGGCCGGGGCTTTTATACTTCCTGTCCCGCCCCTTGACTTCCGGGGGGTGGGGACAGGCGGCAATGGCTCCGCCCACTGTGGCGGCTGTTCTGGCTCCTCCCTCTCAGGAGTGGCCGGGAGCCAGGCCGCCTCACTACACGGCCCCCCCCTCAAGGCTGGCTCCCGTGCAGCGGGGCCAGCCCCTTCCATACTCCCCAGCCGGGAGAGGAAGTCCGCATTAGCGTGGTCCTTCCCGGCCCTATGACGCACAGTGAAGGCATAGGGCTGCAGGGCCAAGTACCACCGCTGCAGCCGCATATTATGGTCCTTCATGCAGGCCAACCACTGGAGGGCGGAGTGGTTGGTGACCAAGGTGAAGGGGGTTCCCAGGATGTAATACCTCAGGGCTTCACAGGCCCACTTCACAGCGAGGGCTTCTTTTTCGACCACCGCATAGTTTCTCTCGGGGAAACAGCTTCCGGCTGATGTAAAGAACCGGATGCTCTTCCCCCTCTACTTCTTGGGAAAGGACGGCCCCAAGTCCCACTTCCGAGGCATCTGTCTGTAAAACAAATGTCCGGTGGAAGTCAGGACTGTACAAGACCGGCTCGCTGCAGAGGCTCGTCTTGAGTGTCTGAAAGGCCTCGTCGCACTCGTGGGTCCATTCCACCTGCCGCGGGCTGTCCTTTGTCAGGAGCCCCGTTAAGGGGGCGGCAATCGCCGCGAATTGAGGAATAAACCATCTGTAATACCCTGCCAGCCCCAGAAACTGGCGCACCTGGCGCTTCGTGGCTGGCGGGGGGCAGGTTGCGATGGCCTGGACCTTGCCGACAAGAGGTTTTACCTGTCCATGCCCGATAGTATATCCCAGGTACGTGGTCTCTTGCCAGCCGATGCGACATTTCTTAGGGTTGGCTGTTAACCCGGCCTTCCGCAGGGACCTCAGGACAGCTGCGACCCTTTCTAGGTGGTTCTCCCACCGAGGACTGTAAATGACCACGTCATCCAGGTAGGCGGCCGTGTAGTCCTGATGTGGCTGGAGGAGGCGGTCCATTAGGTGCTGAAAGGTGGCCGGGGCCCCATGGAGGCCGAAGGGCATCCGGGTAAATTGGTGTAGGCCCGTGGGGGTGGCGAATGCAGTCTTCTCTCTGGAGGCTGGTTCCAGGGGGATCTGCCAGTACCCTTTGCTTAAATCAAGGGTGGTGATATAACGGGCCTCCCCTAAGCAGGCCAACAGCTCATCTATCCGAGGCACGGGATAGGCATCAAACTTGGAGATAGCGTTAACGCGCCTGAAGTCGATACAGAACCGCTGTGAGCCGTCGGGCTTCGGTACCAGCACTACAGGGCTGCGCCACTCACTTTGTGATGGTTCAATCACTCCCAGATCCAGCATCACTCATACCTCCTCCTCAACGACCTGCTTCCTGTGATACGGCAAGGGCCTAGTCGTGCCCTGGATCACCACCCCAGGCTCCATCTGGATCCTATGGTATACCAGGGTGGTGTATCCCGGTTGGCCCGTAAAGGTGCGGGAAAAGGCTTGCAGGAGGCACCGGGTCTGCTTGAGTTGGTCGTCTGTGAGGGTCTCCCCGAGCTGGGGTTCCCCAGGGTCCTCGGTATGGACTACCTGGGGTCCTAGCTCAGGTTCCGGCGGGTAGGGGTTGATCAGGAGACCTTCGCGGTCCCGCCAGGGCTTGAGGAGGTTGACATGATACCGTTGGGTCTTCTTTTTCCGGTCCGGCTGATTGATTTCATAGTTAACCAGGCCCACCTTCCAGACCACTTCATATGGCCCTTGCCACCGGGCCAGGATCTTCGATTCACTGGAGGGAAGGAGGAGTAATACCCGGTCTCCGGGTTGAAAGTCTCGAATCTGGGCGTCCCGGTTATAAGTCTGGGCCTGCGTGTCCTGGGCGGCTTTCAAGTTCTCCTGCGCCAGGGCCCCCGCCTGCTTAAGGCGCTCCTGGAGCTGGAGTATGTACTTTAAGAGGCCCTGGGCCAGCGATGGGGCTTGCTCCCAGGTTTCCCGCATGAGATCCAGCAGGCCCCGCGGTCGCCGACCGTACAGCAACTCAAAGGGTGAGAACTTGGTTGAAGACTGGGGAACTTCTCGCACCACCAGGAGCAGGGGTGGAAGGAGCTGGTCCCATCGGCGAAGGTCCTCCTGGGGGAACCTACGCAACATCTCCTTCAGCGTCCGATTGAATCTTTCAACCAGCCCATCTGTCTGGGGATGGTAAACGGACGTCCGGAGTTGTTTTATCCCCAGGAGTTCGCACACCTGCTGGAGCAGCCGGGACGTAAAGTTGGTCCCCTGATCCGTGAGGATCTCCCGGGGCAGGCCGACACGGGCGAAGACCTTCACCAGCTCAGCTGCGATGGTGCGGGCTGTGATGGTCCGGAGAGGGATTGCTTCGGGGAACCTGGTAGCATAGTCCATTATCACCAAGATGTATTGGAACCCTGCGCTGCTCTTAGGGAGAGGCCCCACCAGGTCCATGGCCACCCGCTCAAAGGGGGTCTCAATCAGAGGCATCAGGACCAGTGGTGCCTTGGGAGTTCGTGCTGGGGCAGCCAACTGGCATTCTGGGCAAGAGTTGCAATAATTCTTTACCTCCTGGTGTACCCCAGGCCAGAAGAAGCGCCCCAGGATCCGAGCCAGGGTCTTCTCGTGACCAAGGTGCCTGGCCGCAGGGATGTCATGGGCCAGTTTCATGACCGCCCGGCGGTGACACCGAGGCACGAGGAGTTGTGTCCAGGTATCCCCCGTGCGGGGGTCCCCCTCGACACGATACAGGCGCTCCTGCCGCAGCTCAAAGTGCGGCCACTGCACCGCTCGATGGGGGTCGAGGACCGTCCCATCCACGGAGGCCAGCTGGTCGTATGCCCGCGTGAGTGTAGGATCGGCCCGTTGATCCCGGCAAAAGTCCGTGGGTGCCGAGGGATCCTCCCCCACTCCGGGGGGAGGATCCCTCGGCACCCACGGACTTTTGCCGGGATCAACGGGCCGATCCTACATCTTCATGTCCTTCCGTCGGGTTGGTGTGGTCAGGGGCTTCTACCTCATCTTCCTCAGTCTCTGGGGCCTCCCCTTCCAAGGCTGGCATGACCTGCGGGCTGCCCTCGGCGTGGCGGCTTAGTACGGCGGGGAACTCGGGCCAGTCCCGACCCAGGATCACCGGGTACGCCAGCCGTGGAGCGAGTCCCACTGTCATCAGCCGGGTGACCCCATCAATAGTCAGTTGGGCCCTGGTACTTGGGTAGGGCCGTACATCCCCGTGGATACACTGCAGCTGAATCTTCCCCAGGCGGTTGTCAGCCTGCGGGCCCATGGTTTGGCAGACCAGTGTCTGGCCGCAGCCTGAATCGAGGAGGGCCACCGTCGGGCGCCCCTCAACGACCATGGGCACGGTGATCTTGGCCGCTTGCCAACGCCGGGCTCGGCCTTCCCCTGAGTAAACCTGGCCAAATGTACACTCCAGTCCTGGGCAGTCCCGCTGTAAATGGCCATACTCTCCACAGGAGAAACAGGGCCCCAGGTCTGCTCGTCCGGTCTGTGACCGGGTCCTGGGGTTACCCCCAGGCGGGTTCAGAGTAGGGTCCCCTACTCTGCCCACACCAGCCCCACACCCCCTACCCTGCCTGCACCAGCTCCTGTCTGCAGCCAGCCCCACACCCCCTGCCCTGCCTCTAGCCCTGCACCAGCCCCAGACCCCCCTGCCCTGTCTCCAGCCAGCCCTGCACCCCCTGCCCTCAGCCAGCCTTGTCTCCAGCGAACCCCTGCCGCACCCCCTGCCTGAAGCCAGCCAGTCTCGCACTCCTCTGTCTCTAGCCCTGCCAACCCATGCCACAGCCCCCTGTGGCCCTGCCTGAAGCCAGCCAGCCCACCTCACACCCCCTGTCTCCAGCCAGCCCCGCACCCCTTTCCCTGCCTGCAGCCACACCCTACCTCTAGTCAGCCCCTGCCCTGCCTCCAGCCAGCCCCATGTCCATTGGTGCCCTACAGTTCACAGGGCAGTAACCCTGTAAACCTGCTTCAATGAGGGGGGCAGGGAGCAGCTGGGACCCACACATGTGAACTTCACCCTAGGGTTACCAGACAGCAAGTGTGAAAAATCGGGACAGGGGTGGGGGGTAATAGGATCCTATGAGTCCCAAAAATCAGGACTGTCCCTATAAAATCAGGACATCTGATCACCCTAGCACACCCCCATGGAGTGGCGGGGACCCACACATGTAAAACAGAGCTCATTTCTAGTTCAAGCCCATCTTTTTTTAAAAAAGAACTTTAGGTAGGGTTAACATACAGCCATATTTTCCTGGACATGTCAGGCTTTTTGGTTCTTAAATCGCCATCTGGGAAGAAAATATAGACACATGGTAACCCTATTGGTACAAAAAATACACACTGTGGCACATCCCTTAAATCAGAACTTTTTATAGGGAACCGGCTGCTAAGAAAAAAAAGTTAACAAAAAAAAAAGCCTTTCATTTAAGTCATCCCTGCTGGGGCCCCACCCAAAATGTTCAAACTGGGCCCTGCACTTCCTAAAGCTGGCCCTGCTCTTCCCCCCCCCCCCCCCGGCGAGTGTGGATGCAGTGATAGCTATAAAATCGCGTAGCTATTCAGTACAGGAAAAGGAATAAGCTCTACTGGTATAAGGGAGTTGTACTGGTTTAACTGCATCCTCAGTCACTGGGGCCATTGGTGGGAAGAAGGGTAACAGAATATGGCCCTGTGGAGTTACTGTGTGAAGTGGGGTGCAGCATGTTGGCTGAGAAGTACCAGGGGAGGAGAGAGGAAGGTAGGCACTTTTTGAAAGGTCCCCTCAAATTTCTGAAATATGAAAACTTCTCCTGACTTAAACGGTGGAAACTAGAGACCAGTGCAGGCCTCCTTCATACCAGATTTATATGGTGTCCAATTCAGGGAAAACTAAAGCACTCGGAAGGAAAAATTAGGCGAGCAATAAATCATGAGATAAAAGGCAACAGAGGAGAAAATAAGCCCTGTCAGCTAAATCTAAGAAGGACACTTCTAAATAGGTGGGTTCCCTTTCACCTCTAGAACTGCAAAAGATTAATAACTAAAGCTGTTAAGAGATTAAGGGATGAAAAACACAATGCTACTGAAAAGGTTACATTAACAAAGGGCCCAATCTTGCTCCCATTGAAGTCTAAGGGAGTTTTGCCACTGATTTCAATGGGAGCTGGATCAGGCTGTAATACTCTGCTTCCTGAAAAGATAATCTATCACCAAAGCCATGATACTAGTTGGAAAGCTGTTATCCAGGGGTGTCTTTGGCACAAGTGATAAGTGTGTTAGGGTGACTCTCACCCAACAAATCTCAGGACCCAGGATGACATTTACAGGAAGGACAAATACATCTTTTGAACCAGCAGCCAAAAGAAAACCCTTGGAAATGTTGATAAATATAATTGTGGTTGAGAGCTAGAAAATTTGATACAGTATAAATCTGCTGAGCAAGGAATCTACTAGATTGCACATAGCTTAATACTGTAGGGTGAAAATAACCAAATGTATAGAGTGATGGGGTGGTGGAAAAAGATGGAAGAGCCTAAGTTTTTCAGAGAAATCCATCAGGGGAAATTTTTGCAAGCTGTGAACAAGTGGAGTGAGATTGCTTAGGGCTCTGCCTGAAGACACAGGGCAGTATGTGTTCTTCACCAACATGGTGGTAGCCACCGGAGGCTGTGTTACACTCAGACTCCACTCTGAGGCCCACTGCCTCTGCTGCTTCCACCTTGTTCTGGGGTATAATAATCTACTCTTGGCTTGCGCTGGTAGTGCAATGCCAAAAACTTGAGTGCATTTACGCTCTGTTTAGACAGCTGAATTAGGAGTAGCTTAAAAACTATGGGAACAAGATGCAACTTAGTGCAGCTCCATTGAAGTCACTGACATCTTAGTTTACACCAGCTAAGATGTATGATGACTGAAAGGCCATTCTTTACAAAACCCACTCCAGGGTCCTGTAGTACAGTGCTGGTCCTACTCAGATTGTAAGTGCTCTGGGCAGGGACTGTCTTGTTCCTTGTGCACAGCATCTAGCACAAGGGTGTTCCGGTCCATGAGCAGGGCTCCTGGGCACTAAAATAATAAATTATGATTCTTCTTAATACTAATTTATAAACATTGCAGTTCACCATGGTATTTTAGGCCCTTATAATAACAAACTAAAAATACTTGGCCCTTACAGGATGCCTTTCATCCAAGCATCTTAAGAATGTGGATAGGTGCCATTTCCCCTATTTTACAGACAGCTCAGACAGCTCAGTCAGCTGAAGAGACCGTGTCAGTGGCAGAGTTTGGAGTATAACCTAGTTCTTTATTTGCAACAAAACAAAGTATTGTTACTAAGTAGATATCAAAAAGGGAGACAGAAAAGGAGATGGGTGGGAATGGGAAAGGTTCCCATATAGGCTGAAAATAATGCCTGAGCCCTGTTTAAAACATTCAATTAAAGGGGTCTGTAGCAGAGTGCTGAGAACCAGCAGCTGAACCAGCACTCTGGTCACTATAAGTCCAATTAGTTTCCCTGGAGAGGGGCATGACTGAGGGAAGCTGGAGCTAATTAGATCAGTCTGAGTTGGGGAGCACTAAGGAGCTACTTACCTCATTAAGTGGAAGAGCAGACAGGCATACAGGAAGTAAGTGCAAGTAGGGAATGAGAGAGGCTATCAAGGCCAGGGTAAAAGGAGGTCTCTGCATGGAGGGATCTTCAGCCCCCTTTGCCAAAGACAAGTGAGGGGAAGTTGATAGTTGGTGTAAACAGAGTGACTGCACAGGGCTGTAAAGGGTGGTGGTTGAGATAAATAAGTAAACCACATGGGTGTTCACAAACTGGAGGCAAGAGCCATTTGAATGAAGACAGAAGCAGAAGGCCATGACCTGTCGGTTTCCAATTAGATTAAATATTTGTGATCCTGAATCCAGAGCAAGGATTAAGTCTGAGTCTATGCTGCCCTGGGGTTGAATGCTTTTTAAATTATTGGCGTCTATCTTGGTGCTTTTGGACTCTTATGAATCTTGGCAATTTACTATGGGTAATCCCATTTCTTTTTCCTCAGTGACTACATATTAAGAGTTTAGTGGTAGTGCCCCACTAATATGCCAAATTTGAAAGGTCAATAATAGATATGGAGATAAAATCTTTGCTTGGATAAAATTGATTGAAAGCAACTTTGTTTTCAAAGTCCACCTGAAGCTGAAATGCATATTCTTCTTTAGAAAGAGTGCATGTTCATCAGAATCAGATAAAACACATTCCCATTAGTCACCATGTAAGAGTGCAGCATTTTTACTGCCATTAAATTGTTCTTGCTGAGGTGGTATTAGCATTTAACTTCATATATTTTCCTTCAAACTGCAAAAACTTGAGACTTTAGTTGTTTGTTTTTTTTAATTCTTAGTGATCAGATGACCTCCATTTGCAGTCACAGATTAAAGCAGCTGTTCCAGAATCTTGACAAATCCAATATTTGGGACAGATCCCTGGATGATGTAAGTGGGTGTAGCGCCACTGAGTTCAAAGGAGCAATACCAGTTTACACCACTTGACGATTTAGCCCTAAGCAAAAGAGATGGCTTATGGAAGTGGTTGTGGCCAAAACTGTTTTTTGGGTCATCTCTATCAGGTTGCTAGTGGACAAGGGTCCCTATCACAAAACTGTTAACTGAATTTAGCATTAATTTGCCTTTTTCCTTTATGGCAAATGGGCCCCCAGCAGTTCTAGCTATCTGAAATTAGCCATATACAGCAATCAGAAGAAAAATCAGTTCTAGATCCCTCTTTGCACACCTGAAGTTGGAGATCTGAGTCCACCAATAATGGGTGAGTATCTATGCCCAGATCCTAGCATAATGGGCCTCTGATTTGGTTGGAGCCTATAGGCTCTAAAGTAACAAACTGTTTATGGAGGGCAAAAGCATGGAGAAATTTGCCTTTGAAAGTTCCCTGAGACAAAGCATATTCAAAGCATACAAATCAAAGTGGATAATGTAACCAAAAGGCACCTAAGTTGCCAGTATGAAAACTGTATAAACTGGCAGTTTGGAGGCACATGCGTTGTAAGGCTATTTCCTTGTAAAACTGGAAAGATTTGTATATCCATTCCTATGTTCCTCATAAAATGCTAATGTAAATCTCCCACATGCTGCAGTGCCAGAAAACTAGATTATCTAATTAGACCTATTGCACTTTACCCAACTGAAATGTGTCAACTCCACAGCATTTTTTGCTTTGCTCCATGCTTCTGTAATTGCTTACTATAAAAAATTTGGTTGATCTCTACCCCAAAGCGGGCCCTTGTCTATTTTTCTTGTTCATATACTCCTTATATTTGCAATAATTTTCAGCTGGAATTCAGATTCCTTACAGATGAATTTGAGGAGTGGTTGAGATCATAATATTACTATGGGGGGAGGGGTAATCCCCCTTTACTCTTACACAGATTGAGAGGTACAGAATATGAACTTGATTCTCTATAATTTCAGAGTGAATAAGGCATGAAGCTTTTGGAGACTAAATGTTGTAATTAGCAAGAAATGTATGTTAAACATGAGCAAGAAGGAAATACCTTGAATGCAAGGGATGAAGACTAACCACATGTTCACAGCTGGAGTCTGTAAAAATCCTCTTCAGTATGAGCTGCATCCAACTCCCACTGAAGTTAATGGAATATGTAACACTGATTTAGATGGGAGTTGCATCAAGCCCAAAGAGACAGACTGATTTTTTTTTTTGAAGTGCTCTCCATTGCACCAGATTTTTCAAAAGATCTTCACTCCTAGTTAGGCACCTACCTAAAGACTAGATTTTTTTTTCAAAGAGTTCAACAACAAAAGTGTGCATAATGAGTTATTTTGACAGGGGACACCAGGAATAGGTTGAATGGAAATTCACTGTTCTTGCAAAATGCTGATAAACTTGTGGTTAGGCCTTGTGTGTGAGGCCCAAGATGGGGAAGGTTTTTTGTTATCCTCTCCCACTCTGCACATTGATGCAAGGGCTCTTTGCCACCTGGATGCTTAACCCCCTGTGCCTCAGTTTACCTCATATGGCTGTTGGGAGGCTGAATTGAAATTGTGAAGTTTTGGAGGCTCCTTTGATATAAAGCATTCTCTACATAGTAGGATCTCTCTCTATTCTGGGTTCCTAGATAGTTATGCTTTAGGACTCCTCACACTGGAGGGAGGAGGGGCAGATGGTGTCAGTTATCCATATGCTGGAAATGAATAAAAGCAACTCTGCATGAGCCATCTCTCACAGAGCAGCAGCTGACAGGAGGCTGGCCTGAGGGTATCCGGATGATGATTCAGGAACAGCAGGTTTACTTGCCTCTCCTGTGGTGTAATTAGGTACTGGAAGGAAAAGCAAAGGCCATTTGTTATGCTCTGGAGCTGAGCTAAGGCACCATCAGCTTATGTTGCTGACTCACTACTCTCCAAGGTCCAAAGAATACTGCCTTCCAAACTTCAGAATAGGACCAGAGAGACTGCTCCAAAATCAGAGCTCTGTAAGCAGGTGCACTTCCCAAGGCACACCTGCTGAGTCTCTCATCTGGAGAGATCATCTGATGTCTCACTGTCAGTCACTGCAACTCTTCCTCTCCATACCGTGGGCTGCTGACCAGGAAGCCAAGATTGCCCCCTCACTCTCCCTTTCTCATTGCTCCCTCTGTGGGATTCCTTGCTCCACACTGTGTGCAGCAGGTGGTGATGAAGAGACAGCCAACCAGTGCTGCTTCCTCCCTCTTGGCCATGAGCTGCAGGAGCTATAGGTGTGGTGATATGCATGCACAGGCAGTAGAAATAAAATCTGGTGGGACAGTGTTGTGGGAGAGAGACAGGATCTGGGATGGACAAACTGGACAGAAAGAAATGCAGATGGACTGAACCAGTAGGTACAACTGAGAAGCAGGTAGAGAGCCCTTTAATTCTGTGCCCTAGTTCTGGTCAGCTGAGGACACTAATGAAGTATTGAAAACACATTCAACTCCCTCCTTGAGTCAGGCCACCAGGCTGCTCAGGTATCGGAAACTTGGCTGACAGCAAAGCAACGGCAGTATATTCAGTCCACTGGAAGGTGAGGAGGTGAAGCAGAACAGCTGTTCCCTGTAAGTGCATGGCAGCTGTGACTTCCTCTTGAACTGGCTTAGCAGGAAATCATTTAAACTGGGATGTAGCCTGCAGGCTGCTGTTCTACTTCCTTGGGGAGGAAAGAGATCTGCAACCAGATAAGGGGTTGTGCTGGGCACTTTGTACATTCAATGTAGCTCTGTTGCCTCCAAGGACCAGATTCTCAGTTGGTGGCATCCATTCATTGAAGTTTCTAGAGAAACATCACTTTACCCCAGCTGAGGACTTTTTTCCTTCCCCCATGAAGAATTCTTTACTTTTTTCTTGAGATTTACACACACAATTCAGCATGGAATCTCATTGCATTAAGCATACTGGCTTCTGCTATCTCTGCTGTTCCTATTGAAGGATTGCTATAATACAGTTCGTCACTAGATAAAGAGGTGCTTTTCTATCACTCAAAGGCGCCCTGAAATATCTGAGCTGCTAACCCCCCCCCCCCAAATAGTAGGGGAATTTCTAAACCATCACAAACACCCAAAGTAAGGTAGGAGAAGATGGAACAGTGAGGTCAGCATAGTGCTGAAACAGTTTTCTACTGGAGTGTTTCCTATAGAGTTTTACCTATTATGCCTATTTGTAAGTTGTGAATATAGATCAGAGAACAGGTCAGATTCAGTAAGAGAAATTCATGTATCTAATCCTTTGTTAATCTGAGGATCTGATTTTTCTCACCTACCTGGCAAATCAGGAGCAACTGTACTGAATTACACCAGTATAAGTATGAACAGAATCAGGCCCCATGTATATTTTGCTCAGCACAATGGTATCTGACTACCTAACTGAATACTAAAAGTCTGATCTAAAATATGAATACTCCATGTTAAAGGCAAAATGACATCCATCATTCACTCCATTTGGGCCAGCTATTATAATGCCTACAGATAGGGGATCTCACATACCATATATGCTGCAGTAGCAAACAGTTATATTGAAATCTGACTATCTCTTTGCTAAGGATCTGAGTTCTCTTTACAAATACCTGACTATGACTCCTGTGAGGTAGGTGAGAATTATTGTACCCCTTTTACAGATGGTTACAGAGGTTTATATAATGTGTCAAATGGGTAGAACTCTCTCTCAGATTGTCAAACCCCTGCTGTACCGACTAAACCACTTTTCTTCCCCAAGTTTAGACTAGAACCCAGGAATCCTGGCTAATATCCTAACTTTAACCATGGCCTTAGTGCTGAATCTCTGCTCTTGTGGACTTCAGTTAACTAACAGTCATTTGGCATCTCTTAACACAGTTTTTGTACCAAATTAGTGTAATCTAAGAATCATTCATTAAAGGCCTGTTTCTCGACTTGTTTGTTCCTTATTTATACTGTTGAACTTCTATTAAACATCGGTATAGTGGCACTGGTGTAAATAGTGAGTGAGAAGAGAATCAAGCCCCTTATATGGGTATTGTAACTACTGTTCTTGGATGCTAATGTGAACAGGAAGATGCATTTCAGATGGCTTGTAGCCACACTATCATATTACAATGTCTGAGCTTCTGTTGTCTTTTTGGCTATTCCAGTTTTGGCATTAGTCAAGGTGGCTAAGCAACTCCCTCTAGAGTCATTTTGTTGTCAGTATTGAAGAGTATTTTCAGTCTGGGGGAAAAAAAATTGCCTTGAACTTAGAAGCAGATTTCTTAAGTTGATTTAGCTGTGCTTGGGTCTGTAAAATGGGGATATTAATACTTGCCTAACAAGCAAATCCAGTAAAACAGATGTCAAGGTCTTGGTGACTAGGAAGACAACACCCTCCCTGCAACATCTTAAATCCCACAAGCCTTTCTGGGGACAGTTGTTTTAGCCTCATGCAATCAGGCTAAACAAGGAGGTTTGGAAAGCAGATTGGGCTAAACAAGACTTTAAAAATAAGCATCTTGTGCCAGATTCCAGGCAGAAGGTTCCTGGGTTTAACCTTCCACGGTCATCTTGGTCAACTCTGAACTGAATTCAAACCAACCATGGTAGATGCGGATATCTAATGCACAAATGGAACATCAAGGACTCCCCGGTGTGCATGTGGTTCCCCAGACAGACCATCAAACATATCATTACCTACTGCCCAACTTATGCCTCCTTCATATTTATTACTGCAATAAATTCTGTTAGTTCTGATGTAGCCAAATGGCTACATCAACTTCAGATCAAATTGTAGCTGCTGCTCTCTGCATTAGCCATATGAAAGAAGAACCTAACAAGCCCTTGGGGTACCTTGAAGCGCAATCACTTACAGTATTTACAGTAAAGCACTTTAAGGATGGAAAACACCATGTAGTTAAGAGTGCAGACAATCAGGTATCTACATACTTAAAAGGAGAGTTAAGGTATATCGCCAGCATGGGAAATACATTGCCTTGGGAGATTAGAGTTAAGTACAGAGGCTGGAATTAGGAAAAAGGGATCTAGGTAATTTTATGAGCATTAATAAAATGTAATTAAGTTAAAATAAGGATAATCAAATCTCGTGCTTCAGAATGTCATCTGATCATCCAATGGGACACATCCTCATTCCCTCCCAATGGGTAGAAGGCAGGGCTGGCTTCCGGCACCAGCAAAGGAAGCTGGTGCTTGGGGTGGCCAATGGAAAGGGGCGGCACATCCGGGTCTTCGGCGGCAGGTCCCTTAGTTCCTCTCTTCCTTTAGAGCTGCCACCAAAGAAGAGAGGGAGCGGCACGATTGAACTCCCGCTGAAGTGCTGCCAATCGGCTTTATTTTTTTTCCCCTCCTTGCTTCACCGCTTGGTGTGGCAAAAAAGCTGGAGCCGGCCCTGGCAGAAGGGCTCTGCTGGCATTATCAGTTCTTAACCTGCAGTCCGTGGAGCACCAGTGAGCGGCCAAACTTTTCCCTATGGACTCGAACACTTGGAGAACAAAGCAGGGTGGGGACTGAGAGCAGTGGGATGAGGGTCCATGAGAGGATCCTCCTCTCACAAAGTGATGTTGGAGTCCTGGGCTAGGTATCTTTGAGAGGAGCCCCCTTCCTCTGATATCAGCTCCCAGCAACAGCCAGTAGCAGGATACAAATACCCTGTCCAGTCCTCCATGCTGAGACCCCAGGTCCAGGTAGATAAAGTAGGGGTCATTCTTACTTCTCCTCAGCATAGTCATCGAGTCACAAACAAGCCCTCAGAGGAGACTTTGGCCCAAGATCCGTCCTTAGGGGTGACACAGGGAATGAGTTCTGCTCTTTTGTGGGAGGACAAAGGCATTTAGGCAGCCAAGAGAATAAATACAGAATTCTAAACGTGTTTGACCAGCTAGCATGGCACTGAAACTAGCATAGCTGCTCCTGGCATCACTTTCTTGCTACTAATTCCTGGCCTGCAGCCCACTGACAGTGGTGTACAGAACTCTATATACTGCAGTAGGCACCAGCTCAACCTAGTAGATGCTTTTTCTGCAAGGAGCTTTCAAGGTGGAACTCCTGCTGCCCACCCTCCTTCAGACAGGCAGTCTCTCCAAAAAGTTGGGATGGTTCATGGAGCATATGTTTGGACTTGGCTAGTTTGCAGAACTGCTGAAAGGCTCAGTCAAATGGCAGATATAAGCCTAGAGTGAGAGAGACAAAAAGAAGATTTTAATAATCTTCACACCATCCTATTTGATCTAGGACTTCATTGTGTCAATTTCCAGCAGTGCTTTATGATACATGACCACTGACAAATTTCATCTTGCATGGCTTGTCCATTGTATCCCATAGAGTGCTTAGAGAACTAGAAAATCATTTAACAATGTAAAGAAAAGCACCATGCTGTTTATCATTCTCTTTTCATTATTGCTATGTCTTGTATACAGACCCTAATCCTGCTGCCATTGAAGTTAGTGGCTAAACTCCCATTGGCTTCCGTAGGAGTAGGATCAAGCTCATGTTTAATTCCTTGTGTAATCTCATCAAAGTCAGTGGGGTTTAATCAAACATGAATTTGTCTCAGTGCCTTACTATTAGTCAGGGCTGAGTCCTTAACTCAAAGTTGCAATTGACTTCAATGTGAGTTTTGCCCCTGCGATGAGTCTGTATTTGCCAACGATATGGTCCCCTAGTATTAATCATTATGTTCCCATTATGTCTCTGGTGTTTAGGGCAGCAACTAAGCTTCTCCACTCCTCTCTTTCTGGCAAGTCTTTCAATGGTTCCCCAGGTTTTTCAGCTCAGCTTCCACAGCTCTTTGCCATGTTGGTTTTAGGCAGCCTCACTTTTGCTTGCCTTCAAGTGTCTGTCTTATTGCCATTCTGGTGATGGAATCTGTTTCCATCCAAAGCACATGGCCAATCCATCTCCAACACCACGTGGCAATGATGGTGCTCATATCCTCTTGGCTGCACTGTCAATAGATTTTTGGTTTGAGGTTGTTCTGAGCCAAAAGATGCAGAGGACTTTTCTGAGGCAGGTTGTATAGAATAAAGACAGTTTGGACATGTCCTTTCTCATTCCACACTGTAAAGTGATGTTGAAAGTACACAGCTCTGATAAATCTTGAGTTTGGTTTCGGCATTGGACTTTGATTTCCAGACTGTATTTAAGCTCCAGTGCTTGGTGGTATTACTGAGCATTTATAATCCTACATTCTTGGATCTCCAAGATCCACAAAGGTGACTGGGATTCAGAGTTGCAAAGACTAATATTTAGGGCTCTGGTGGAATCAACAGCCCTGAGTTAGGTGCCCAGGCTCTCTACAATGCATGGGGAGAGTTCGTCACTTCTTATTGGGATTCACAAAATCTTGCTGAGCAGAGAGCAGCCTAAGATAGCCAGTAGGAAATAATGAGAAGAAGGCCTGATTCTCATTTACACTACGGTCCCTTTACACCACTCTGGCAGTGTAAAGAGGCCTTAGGGTGTGATTGAAGCTTTTGTAAACATACCCACACTAGCGTTAATCTCACTAGCTCAGGTGCTGGAGCAGTGAAGCTTCGGCAGTATGGGCATCAGCATGGAACCTTGTGTAATTACCCAGGGTGCTAGTCCATGCTCTCAGCACACGCCTTAGCTGCATGGAAGCTAGCTTGGGTATGTCTACACAAGCTGCAGTGACAGCCTTTGTGTAAATGAGAATCTGGTCTTCTATTATTGTACAGCACCCAGCACAATGGGGCTTTGATCTCAGTTGGGGCCTCTAATATAAAAATAGCATCAAAAGCAGCTGATGTCTGGGACATCAAAAATATTCATATACAAAAGGCTGTGGATGATTGGTGCAATTAGTGGGTAAATGATTATATTGCAGCTGCAGAATGATACAATTCTGTTACAGCTCTTTGCTAGTGGTGTTTTATAATATCGATGACAGGATTAGGAGACAGGATTTTATTGATTGATATTATGGCAGGCTGGTGTGCAGCCAGATAAAAATGTCTTCAATGTAGACTCATTTCGCTGATGTGTTTTGCTGCCTTATAGATTAGTTTGCTGTGCTCAGGCTGAGCTCTTACCTGCAGCAGATCTTCATTTCCCAGTCTGCTGAGAGTTCATATAAGTAACTCTGAAAGTCTTCCAAGTGGCAGAAGACAAAGCATTCTGGCTTGAGCTATTGCATAAGGTATTGGCAGAGGCAGACATCCAGGTTGACTTTGCAGCTTTTTAATTTCCAAAGTGAACTTGAGTTAGAGTAATATATACAAAGAGAAGCAAAACTGTGGTGTGCTACAGTTTTGCTAGCATGGGAAAGGATCAGGGATCATATCCTCGAGTCTTCACTAAGTCAAAATTCCCCCTGGGGCAATGAGAGATTTGCCTAAGTAAGGACCAAGAGCCCAGTCTAGTAACTAGAACTCTGACATTTGGATTAAGCCCAATTGAACCAAGTTAGTGAATATTTTTTCTTGATGGGAGGAAACGTGTGCTGCAGAAGCTAAGCTTTCCTTTTTTTTTTTTTTTTTTTACATCTCTAGCCTTTGTGCTTAAGGGAAAAAATTTTATAAATGTGAACTGAATGTACATTTACCTGACATTTAGACTGAAACAATAGTTTTTAGACAGTGCAGTTCTTGTTTCTGTCTTTGAGAGCTGGTCGAAAAAGGAAGTGTTTCTTGAAAAATGTAGGGAAACTTTTTTTATTCCAATTTTTGGACATAAAATGTAAAAAAAATGAATTTTTGAATCAAAAGCTCTTTTTTTTTAAAAAACCAAACCATTTGGTTTCAGTGGGGAGAAGTCCCCTTTTCTCTCCTTTTTAAGAGAAACTGGAGAAAATACACTCTCTTTTCCCTTCTTCCTCCCCTCCCACCCCCATTTGCAATGGAAATAAGAGAGAGAGAGAGGGTTTTTAAGTGATATTTTTTTTATCCTCATTCCTCTCACTACTTCCCTCCTTTCTTTTTCTCTGAGCAGGAAAAAAAGACACATACAAACGTGTTTTTTCCCCTTAAAAAAATTCATTCTTGGAAATAAAACATTTTAACCAAAATAAATTGTTCAGGCCTGGAGTTTTGATTTGGCCCATTATAGTGATATGGTTGGCTACAAAAATGTTTATACCCGGATTTGGATTCAGAGTTTCCTACAGCAGTACAGGGACAAAATGAGAGAGGGGAATGTTCATAGTGGAAAATTAAAACAGAAGTTTTCAGCTGGAAACTGCCAAAATTCAGTGTGTATGTATATTTTTAGTTTTTGGGTTTTTTTGGGGGAAGGGGGTCAGATTTCTGATGAAACAACATTTTCAAGTAAGTCAGACTTTTTTGCAAAGAAATTGTCAATCCCAGTTTTCCTTCTAAAACATTTAGAGGGAAAACATTCTACCAGCTCCTGAATCTTGCCCCCTCTATTCAGGGATTTTCAAACCCCGGTGTTTGTTTGAGGCCAATTGCTCCTTTCAGGGCAAGTTCAGTTTAGATGCTTTGGGTTCTGCAGAATTAGTCTGGAAATCATACAAAGGCCTTTTAAAAGGGAGATTTCCAGGGACAAGTCCCTCCTTTTGTTGGGGCCAGTCAGATACTTGAAAGGCAGAGGTATGTAAAAGCTGACCCCGTGCTAATAAATCCTTAAATAGTGTAGAAGGTCTAGGTTGGTGCTGTGGCTTGTAAAGGCTTCAGTGGGCCCCTTACTTCACTCCAAGTGGTTCGTTCATCCCAGCTGCAGTGGAGTATTGGTGACATCCTTTCCAGTGCCAATGTATTCAGTTTAGCTGTGCTAGGACAGCAGGGAAGATGCATTTTTGCCCTCAAACAAGACAGCACTAGAGAAGCTACAGCAATCTATACTACTCTTCACTATGGGCTTCTTGTTAATTCAGCTGGGGGGCGGCAGCGTGGTGTAGTAGACATTGGTTCTTTTCCCAGCTCTGACATTGACTCGCTGTGGTCCTGATCCTGCACTGTTGCAGGATGTGGAATTTTTGCCACTGAGTTGAATAGCGGCAGGATCAGGCTCTGATCTTGGGAGATACCCCAATGTGTCACTTTAATTCTCTTGCCTCTGTCCCCATCTAAGCAATCGGGATAACACTAACTTTGCTAAGCACTTTAAGATCTACAGGCAAAAATTACTCTAACTATTGCAGGTATATTGACTAACAAGAAAGGATACCCTCTTTGCAAAGGATTAAATCCCTCCTAGAGGGCTAAAAGATGGCTTTAATGCAAAAAGGCAGCTTTAGAATGTCCAAATAATGTTAGCTCTTAAAATCAGCCACAATGAAAGTGGGTGGGTATGTGTGCTTCCTAAGGCCAGTCTGTCTACATTAATGCTGATCAGTTGGGGTAAGGAGCAACATGAATATAAGTGTTTGTTTCCAATCTGGTGATAGAATTCTAGCTCTCCAGCCTGATGGGATCACTATCAAAACAACAAAGCTGATCTGCATTTTATCTGCAGTGTGTCAATAGTTTAAGTGCAGCCCTTGTTAGGCAACATTCTGCACGCCTGTGCACATGGGCAACTCAGAATAAATGCTGCATTCATCTATAACTATTGGATTGTACTTACTAGACAGTTAACATTTTCCTGCACTGCAATCCCTGGTTTCCAGAAGAACCCAAGGAGAGATCTTTACCTGAAAGAACTTTGTAATTCATCCTAAAGTTCATTTGAAGACTAGCATAGGTGTAAGAGTGCTGTATTTCTAGCTAAATAAGCATTCTTATTAATAAAATATAGCAGGAAGAAAATCTCAGTGCTTCAATCTTTAATGTACAGTATTTATCCTTTCCTACCTCACAATTGTGGTGTTAGAACTCCAGAGCATTATAAAATTCTCAGGTTACTCCATAAGGCTGGCTGGCTGTATTGGGAGATTTGGGAGGGTGGGGGTGGAGGCAGCAGGCTTCCTTTTGCTGCTTTGATCACCAGTTCAAATATAACCCAAGTCTGCGGCCCCCAGAATTCATTCATAGAATATCAGGGTTGGAAGGGACCTCAGGAGATCATCTCGTCCAACCTCCTGCTCAAAGCAGGACCAACCCCAACTAAATCATCCCAGCCAGGGCTTTGTCAAGCCTGACCTTAAACCTCTAAGGAAGGAGTTTGCACCACCTCCTTAGGTAACCCATTCTAATGCTAGTAGTAGCTTCTTGGCCTTATGGCTGAGGGGTGAAAACATTATCTAAAGTTACCTTGTACATCTTTCATCTGAAGAACAAGCCAATTGAGATTTTTACTTGAAAAGGTTAAATTCTTAAATGATCTAAGTCATTACCAAGAGATAAACATAATAGTAGAAGATGAGCTCGGAAGAATCATGGAATTCCTAGGAGGTACACATGGAGGTACAAAGTGGTTAATAAGCCTCTAAGCACAGGTGTACACAAGGTAAATTATACCTGAGCATTTTAGCAATCAAGTTAATTTGCTGCATGGATAAAAGGTTAAAAATGCAAGAACATGGCAATGAAAATTACTTAAGGGATGTAGAAAATGAGAGCTTTGATCATACTAGTATTTATTATGAGGCTTTGACATGAGGAATGGTAATGAATTCAGAGCATTATAGAAATTACTATATGGAAGAAGCCTTTTAAATATGAGGAGGACTCCAGCTCAATCTGTTTTTTTTCCCCCTCATTGATCCACTTAGTTCTTTTTCGTTCTTCTGTAGCTGTTACAAATAGGGAAAATGAGTTGTCAGAATTCGCAAGGTTTTGACCCTTGTGTCCTGCTTTGGAATGAAACTGAGAACTCTATGAATTTTTTCACACAAAGGGTGCGATAGCAGATGAAGTCACATTGTGGGCAAATACCCCTAAGGCAACAAACAGCCCTAAGGGTGTCAGGTGCTCTGCACTTCTGATAAGTCAGAGGTAGGCAACCTATGGCACGGGTGCCAAAGCTGGAACGCAAGCTGATTTTCAGTGGCACTCACACTGCCTGGGTCCTGGCCACTGGTCCAGGGGGCTCTGCATTTTAATTTAATTTTAAATGAAGCTTCTTAAACATTTTAAAAACCTTATTGACTTTATATACAACTATAGTTTAGTTATATATTATAGATTTCTAGAAAGAGACCATCTAAAAACATTAATGTATTACTGGCATGTGAAACCTTAAATCAGAGTGAATAAATGAGGACTCGGCACACCAGTTCTGAAAGGTTGCCAACCCCTGTGATAAGTGACCCTCAGGCAATGGGCAGCCCAGCTCTGAGGTATGATTGCTATGGTGCAGGGTCTCCAAGAGGTGTGCTTGGCATAGGCGCCGACTTATATGGGGCTCTGGGGCTTTAGCCCCAGGAATAAATCCCAAGCAGGGGCTCTGCCCCACCAATGTTTTTTCTCCCCTGCTTGGAGCGCCCCCCCGCCGCCGCTGCCGCCAGGGCTGGAGAGCTTCCCCCCCTCCCCTCCCCTCCCCTCCCCCGCCCGGCCCCAGAGAGCTTAACTGCCTGAACGCAGGCAGCTGCGTCTGCGTGTCTCAGTCTCTTCCTTGCCGCTCAGCTGCCTAGCATAACAGCAACAGCAGTCAGCAGTGAGTGCAAGCTGCTGCTGACTGTTGTTGACTGTACCATCTCTGAGTGGAGGGGCAGGGGGGCCCGCCGTGCTGGTGGCAGCCCTCTCCTCTGCCCCACCCCGGAGGCTGGAGGCTTAAACGCAGGCATGTCTCTCTCCCTTGCCTTGCCTGTTGCCTCTGCTGCTGCCGGCTGCTGTTGCTTGCTGGAGCACCGGCCGGGGGAGGGGAGGGGGCTGTGCCATGTTTGGCATCCCTCCCCTCCCCCTACCTGGAGGAGATGCAAAGGGCACTTCCGGCCAGGACTCGGAGACTGACCTCACTCACCTGAGCAGGTCCTGGGCTTCCGTGAGTGTTTGACCCTATGATTCCCCCCCAGCCCCCACTCCTGCCCAACGCTGGGGAAGGGGCAGCCCCATGCCATCCCCTCCCACCGTCCCCCGTCCCCCCCACTGAAGCTACGGTGAGGGGCTGCAGGCTGCAGCAGGGGTCAGGGAGGCAGGAAGCCATATGTGAAGCAGTGCCCCTCCCCTCCAGCACCCACCCACCACAGGGCAGATGGGGGAGGGGGATTCATAGACCTACCTGAGCAGCTGGGGCTTGGGTGAATTTTATGACACCCTGCTCCCCTGCCCCATAGCCATCACCATGCAGACCCCACTTCTGCCCCATGCTGGGCAAGGGGCAGCCCCATCCACAGTGAAGTTATGGTGAGGGGCAGCAACATGGAAGGCCACCTGTGATGGCAACCCCCACCCCCTAGTACCCATCACAGGGGAGGTGAGTGAGCTTTCTGGACCTGAGGGGCCCTAGGAAGGAACATATGCAGTGACTGTGGTGCATAGTGAGTGTGCTGTGGGGGGCAGGGGGGAGAGGAGGGGTCCCTCCCCTGGAGCTTGCTGCTGCCAGTGGTGGTGATGGGGAGTCCTCTCTGGCCCTAGCCCTGGGGCAGCCTGTCTGCACCCCAAGTTCCTCATCCTCAGCCCCTGCCTCACCCCCAAAAGCCTGCACCCCCAGCACCGAGCACGCTCCTGCACTGTGAACCCCTCATCCCCAGCCCCACCCCCAGAAACCCTCACCTGAGGGGAAAAACATGCAACTTAAATTTGGTGGTCAGTTTGGAGTATCATTGTATTTAGCACAATATTTGATTATTTTACACCCTTCAAAGTATGTAAACTGGTCGTATACAGGTGTTTTCTCTGAATACTGTCTGTGTGCCTCAGGTTTCCCCAATGCATTTCTTAAGGCTCTAGATGGTGGGATAAGGGGGTGTGATTGTTGTAAAGCCCTAGAGGGCCAGTGTTGATGCTGTCTGCACAGAGAATGGCTGACACCCTGTCTCCAGGCAACTGATGGCCTGGGCCACTCTCCTGCAAGGTGCCAACTGAAGGTGTTGGAGAACAAAAAGATCAGGTGGCCTCCTAATGCTTGGAAAAGAGACAAAGGCCAGAGGAGGGAGTGTCAGTGCCTGTGCAGACTTCTGGGAAGCGCATGGTGTGGAAGGGGATGCTGGGATGCTTTGGAACAACTCCATACAAAGCCAGTCAGGACTCTAGGGGAGCCTCCTCTCTGAGCATACTGTCTCCAGGGCAAGAAGCTTACACCTTCCTGGGTCTGACCTCGGAGCATTCAGCATGCCCTTCCACACTGTGCACTTTCCGCAGCGAGTCTGCCCAGGCAGGTCCTGGGGCAAACCAGAGGTCCCTGCACCCCAACTCCGCAGTCAAATGTGACTCTCAGCCAGACAGTAAAACAGAAGGTTTATTAGATGACGGGAACACAGTTTAAACAGAGCTTGTAGGTACAGAAAACAGAACCCCTCTGTCAGGTTCATCTTGGGGGGTGGGGAGCCCAGAACCAAGTTCTGGGTCTCTCCCCATTTCCCCAGCCAGCTCCAAAACTGACACTCCCTCCTCTGGCCTCTGTGTCTCTTCCGGACAAGGAGGCCACCTGATCTTTGTCCCCAACACCTTCAGTTGGCATCTTGCAGGGGAAACTGAGGCACCCATACAGTATTCAGAGAAAATATTAAGGACATTCCCACTTCATCACAACAGGTGCAACAAAATATAATACTGTATATTGAAGTAGGCAAGTGCTGCTTCTGACTTTCCACTTTTAATTGACCTTTGTAATCTTGTGGCACTGATGCATTGTAGCTTCATTTTATATCGGCTTACAGGGCGGGAGCCAGGGCCGGCTCCAGACCCCAGCGTGCCAAGCAGGCGCATGGGGCGGCATTGTCCTGGCAGGGCGGCATTTGGCTCCGGCGGACCTTCCGCAGTCATGCCTGCGGGAGGTCCACAGGAGCCCCGGGAGGAGCGGACCTGCCGCAGGGACGACTGCGACGGGTGCGCTGGTCCTGCGGCTCGGACGGAGCTCCCGCAGGCATGCCTGCGGATGCTCCACCGGAGCCGCGGGACCACGGGACCGTCCGCAGGCACTTCTGCCCCGGCCACGGGACTGGGGAAGGGCGGCGCAAGCGGCGCGGCGCGCTGCCCTGCTTGGGGCGGCGGAATTTCTAGAGCCGCCCCTGGCGGGAGCGGGGGGACACCACCATTTTGGGCCCCACCAAAAATTATACAAACCTGCCGCCTATGGTGCTTGGGAATTGCCTATATAAGTAGAAGTAAAGGGGAGATAATGGGGACCATAAAGAATCCCCTTCTAATACACAACACTACCCAAAGAAGAGGTTGCATCTCAGAACATGGAGGATGCAGAGTGCCATGTTAGCATCTCAGTAATGGATTCAGCTCCAGGTTAGGAGGTGACTCCTCCAGAATGCAAGAGGCAGATGTCATTCACTCTGAACATTACTCTGAAATACTGAAACAGAATTCACGAATATGGAGGATGTGAAAACCTGCTGAAATGGTCATTTGCCAGGGAAAGGGGTGCAGCTGGGCAGGAGAGCTCTCACATTAATTAGTATCTGTATTGACCTTTGACATGGAGTATGGATGAAGTTGCCATCCAGGGACGTGACCACACTCCAATCTTCTGTCAATTCAGGTGAACTGAGAGGAGACGGACTATAATTCTAGTTCCTCATAGGCTAATACTTTGCCCTTCTTCAGTGCATTACGGAAATCAAACACTGATTTAAGCCATCTACCACTAGTGAGTACAGGAAGGGAAATCAAGGCACTGAGGGTCAGATATTTAGACACCTAAAGATAGGTCCTTGAAGGAGTTTCAAAAGTGTCTAGATTCCTAACTCTGACTGGGAGCTATTTATTCATATACTGGGAGTTGAGTGCCTAGCTGTGGGTCTTTCAATACTGACAGCATCACTATCTACCAAAGTCTCCTTAATCAGCTGGGTGGGGAGGTGCTTGAAAAGAATTAATTGATACTGTTTTCCTTGTGCCAATGGCTGGACAAAATGCATTTGGAATTAAATTCATTCTATAGTAATTGCTGTAAATACAAAATGTTACATGCCATCTTCAATAGCTAATGTGACTTTGAAAGAATTACATGTAATCAGTCCATAAATTACTATGGGCCAGAACCTTGGTGTAAATCAGCACTGACTGCATTGGCATGACACTGGTTTACACCAGCTAAATTTTTCAGGTTTTCATCTTTGGTTTTAAGGCTGGGAGTTTATTTTCCTTTAAATAGGTTTTGCTGTTTAATTATCAAACAATGTATCTATGCAAACAAAAATGCATTCATCTATGATTTCCCTAGTCATGAAAATACCACCATGGCCTTTTCTGTAGCTGCCGGTCCTTGACTTTCAGAAATGCTGAGCACACAAATTGAACTGAAATCAAGTGGAACTATGGGTGCTCAGCACCTCTCAAAATCAGAGATGCTTAGGGCTCTGCAAATACAGTGAAGTTCTCCAATGCCATCCAGTTGCACTGTGCCGTCTGATGATGGATATGTTGCCTGAAAAATCTAAATTCCTTTTGGTAAAAGTCCATTGTTTTCTTCCAATGAAGAGGAGAGATGTGCTTTTCACCTAGTTACATTCCTCCTGGCTTGAAGATTTAATCCCTGGACTGAGGTTTGCTTGATCCATCTTTATGGGGATGGAGAAAACAAGATGAGCTACAAGGAGATAAATAAAATTAGAGATAAGAATAACCACTTCAAAATGCTATTGAGGCCTTTTTGAGGTCCCCAGCTTCAGTATGTTGTGGAGATAATTTTAATATCCCTGTAAGGCACAGGTCAATATACAGACTTCCCCAAGTTCTGGGAGAGGATGTCAAACAGAGCTGGGATTTTTATGGAACAAAGAAGCACGATTTTTGTTTCACCATCCCCAGAGGAATCTAGCCTTAATCCTAGTGACTTTATAGGGACCATCTTTTTGTTCTGTATTTGTACAGTACTTAGCACAGTGAGGTCCTTGACCATGACTGGGGCTCCTGGGCACAACCAGAATAATAAAAGAAAAGTGTGGATTTGGAGTTAATGATATTACCTAGCAGGTAATATGGGAGCCGTTACTTCATAGAAACAGGCCTCTTTCTTCTGGAACATTTAGCTCTTCCCTCTGATTTCCTGCTTGAAGCAGGGTGGGCTGGATTTCCGGTTAGGCACAGTAGCATGTGCTTGGGGGCACCTAAATTTTAATACATACAACTCCACTGCGGGCAGCCAGGCTCCTGGCAATGGTTGGTGGCCACCCAGCGTGTGGGGCTAGAGCAGGGTGAGCATCCAAGTCAGCTCACCTGGGCACACTGAGCCATGGCCAGGCATAGCAGCTGCTGAAGATGCTGGGAGCATCCTAGCCAACTTCCCTATCTCTGCCACCCCTATGACAGGGAGGGGAGAGGAAGGGGTGTGGCTGGCGCCCCATTCACTTGCATAGGCAGAGCCGGAGCATGGCTGCTGCGCTGGGCTGCAGGAGGGATGGAAGACACCCAGGGGCCGCACACCAAGGGGAGAGGTACAGTTCGCGCCCCCCGCCATTCCCCTTTGTGCCTCACATAGGGCACTCAGGCTGGGAGCTCTGCATGGCAGAGGGTCTTGTGCCTTCCCCAGGAGGCTGTGTTTATATTTCTTTTCATATTTTGAAGGTCTGCTGTAGGCAGGTGGGGGTGCTGAAGATGCTGTGTCTCTAGGGGTGCAAAAGGTGTAAATCTGTCTCTGTCTCGAAGTGATTTGTTTTGTAATCCTTTGTTAAGGCTAATTACAGAGCATACAATCTATGTACTTTGTGTGCCTCCCTGGAGTGAGCAGAAGAGCCATTCTGGTTTGATGAGATTGAAGGACGAGCTCAATGATCTACCTTGTGGCAAGGATTTTTGGATACTGCTCTTCACTTGGCAGGCAGGGAAGAAGCAGCCAAATGCAGGTTCATTAAAGAGAGACTAAAGGGTCTATCCTGTCAAAGGAAAGAGTCCCCTCCCTCCCCACTCAGTCTCTGTAGTTCCTCATGAGACAGCAAAGCCAATTACAGACTGAATCTCATTATGAAGTACTGCAAAAGACCTGGGAACAATATACAGTAGCCCACCTCCAGTGTGCCCAGATGCTGTGGTGATGGGCAACCTGAAAAAAGCTAGATCGGGGTAGTCAATTTATTTTTGTCAAGGTCCAAATTTCTTAGGCTAAGTATAGTTAAGGTCCAGGCTCCAGAGAAAATAATTTAAAAAAATTATAGTAAATAAAGATTTTTAGGTCTGTTCAAAAGCATCTGGCAGTCCAGATTTGGCCTCTGGTCACCCTATTGACTACTCTTCCGCTACACAGATCAACATGGGGAAAGTGATATCACTTCAGACATCCGCACTCTGCAATGGCTGCCAATCCAGTTTTTTGAATTAAGTGTAAACTCCTACTTATCTTGAAAGGCCTAAATTGGCAAGAGCCCAGCTATCTCACAGGCCTCCCCTACCCCCACCCCCCAGCTCTGCATATACCACCACAAAACCCATTCAGAAGGGCTGCTTCTGTGCTCATAACCTAGGTGTAAACAGCCTTTTTCCCCCTTCTTTCCAGATATCTTGGGGAAGTCATTCCTGCCTGATAACAAGCTCAACCCAGGTTTTTCTATCTGTGGGGCCAGAGCCCTAGGGGGGAATGTTATATCTTCATTGTAATGAAGTGACACTGATTTGCACTGCTGAAGATCTGGCCCTTACGGTGTGATACAATACGGCCATGGATACAAAGGAATTTCCCAACCAAACCGGCCAGACAAGGCTCCCTGGGATGCTGACTGCTGAGATCTAACCAGTTTAATTTCTGTCTAGCAGATGGGACGAGACTTCTTCCTCTTAGTGGGATAATGAAATGTATCAGAATTATGTAGGGTGTCCTGCTACTTTGGTGTTGGATGCATTAGAAAGGCAATAGGTAAGCTTTCAGAGCCTGTGCATCTTGGTGCACAAGTCATTCACAGGCTAATTCTGGCAACAGGTTGTCACTTAAGTTACTATCTTATTAAATGAACCATCTCTGAGCAAGACTCAGTGGTGCTTTTTTAATAAGAGCTGGAAGAGAATACCATGTCTCTTCACGCACGACTTCTAATCACTATCCTCATCTGAAAGTAGTTCATGTGGGGCCAAGGTATCCATTTTAGGAAACGTAGCTCATCAGCAAAAGTGCTTAACTGTTTCTGACTGAAACCTTCCTTTGGTTTCCTCCACCCATAGTGGGACTGAAGGAAGGGAGGCTAGGAACCAGACACTGAAAGGAAAACATGCATACACCACTTTATGTTCACAGCATACACAAATTAGATTTAAAAACAAATATTTTTGCTGGTAGAATGCAACACATTAATTTATTTCCTAGAATTCAGAATAACCCAAAAACAGAGAGAAAGCAGGCTGCTCCCTAAGGCAGCAACAACTCATGCCATCTTGCTTTAAGCTGGCTCTTTCCAGAATATATTTGATCACACACATTGCTACAGAGCTCTGTAGCCTGCAAGCAGGACCAGGACCCACCACACTCTTGAAGTAATAGTTTGCCGTTCCAATATAGTGCTTGATATACCACACAGATCACCACCACAGTGCCCATTTCCAATAGTTGGCAAGAAGGTGTGAGTAACAGTAGGGGAAAAATTAGCATGGGGAAATAGCTTTTACTTTGTGTAATGACCCATCCACTGCCAGTCTTTATTCAAGTGTAATTTAATGGTGTCCAGTTTGCAAATTAATTCCAATTCTGCAGTTTCTCATTGGAATCTGTTTGGTTTTTGAAAGGTTTTTTGTTGGAGAATTGCAACTTTTAGATCTATAACTGAGTGACCAGGAAGGTTGAAGTGTTCTTCGGGTTTTTGAATGTTATAATTCTTTGTCTGGTTTGTGTCCATTTATTCTTTTGTGTAGAGACTGTCTGGTATGGCCAATGTACATGGCAGAGCGGCATTGCTGGCACATGATGGCATATCACAGTGGTAGATATGCAGGTGAACGAGCCTCTGAGGGTGTGGCTTATGTGATTAGGTCCTATGATTGTTCAAAAACAGAAATGGGCCATCCTGATTTTCCTTACAAAAGTTTTTTTTTCTCCTATAATAGTCCACCTTAATTGATTAATCTTGTTGTTTGGTATGACAACACACATTTTTTTTTCATGTTCTCTGTGTGTGTCTTTGTCTTCCTACTGTATCGTTCACTGCATGCATCCAATGAAGTGGATTTTGGGCCACACAAGTTTATGCCCAAATAAATTTGTTAGTCTCTAAGGTGCCACAAGTACGCCTCCTTCTTTTTATAAACATAAAGATTGATTCAACTATAATTCTTTAATGCTTTTTAAGCACTTACTCAGCACTTTGTCAGTTTGGTCTCTAAGTTTTTATTACTCTTAATACTAGACTAAATTCTTCATTCCTCAAAAAAAGAGCCACTCAATGTATACAGAAACTGTAAGTGCTGCTATTTATTGCTCTTTCCCTTTCCTGTTTATCTTACTTTTCATGTGGAAACATACTTTTAAATCCATTTATTGGGTGGCCGTGTTGAGTATTTCATCTTTGGGATCACCTTCGTAATCATTTGTTTTACTTCCATGGCTGCCCAGTCCTTGCCATCCCCAGGAGTTTACAACTGTGCACTTTTATCAACAGCTGATTCAGATGTTCTTGCCTAAACTAGTCTAAATCAGGACATGCTGCAGTCCTGTGGGACAACCCAGCAACTTAAAGCAAACTATGTGGCAGCAGGGAAGGGAAAGGAGCTAACAAACATGGAGTATTAATGATGCGTTACAGATACAAAGGGCCAGATTCTCAATTGGTGTGTGAATTGGCATAGCTTTATCAACTTCAATGGAGCCACGCCCATTTAGGCAAGCTGTGAATCCGCCCCAAAGCAAATATAAGTTCTTTAATGCACAGAGAAAAAGGTGGAAATGCCCAGCGTTAACTGATAATGCTAGGTATATCATACTAAAAGGGATTAGGGCAGCTGAGGACTTTTTTTGTTTTAATCTGACAACAGTATTGCAAGTTGGAAAGGCCCCAATGGAAGTAGACTTGTGTGAAAGGAGAAACAGGCCCATTGAACATAAGATCTGGTCAACACTACACAATTTGGTCAACATAAGGCAGCTTATGTCTGTCAATGTATTTACTACAGCCTTGCTCCCACCGATCTAAGTACCCTACTACACCGACATAACTCTGTCTCCACAAGAGGCGTAGTGCTGGTGTCAGTGTAGTGAGGGGTGACACAGTGTTTTGTGTGGACACCGTGTTGCTTACATGGCTGTCTTGTGAAACCTGACCCTTTTTTCCAGTTCCACTCGTCATACTCAACTAAGAGGGCTTTCCTTCTTTGACTATTATAGTGACTCCAGAACAAAGATAACGTACTACTTAAATTCTACTCAAGCCTTGACCCTAGATCTTAAATGTGACTTATCAGATGAACAGGCCTCATACTGACCCTCTGCAAAGGGTTGAATTCCATTCAGTATTTCAGCTGGACTCTGAACGTGACCCACTGTAAGGAAGACAAAATAGCAACTAGGGGATGCTCAAATGACCAGGTTTCTATATTAATAAAACCAAACTAATGATTCTTTATAAAAACCGAGTGGGACCTTTATTTGCACCAATGGCTGCTCTTCTACAATGAGAGATATTTTTTTTGGTAATAATCACTGTAGTCAATATTTATCTACCCTTTTTTAATGAATATTAGTGAATAATATGAAAAGTGGCCTGAACAAAGTTATGAATCATAAACTGTATATGAGGGAAAAAGAACAGAAGTACTTGTGGCACCTTAGAGACTAACAAATTTATATGAGGGATTATTGTTACTCTTCAAAAATAGAAGAGACACTTTTTGGGGGGTTCCAGTTTGCACAAAAGTCCCAGTACTGGAGGCCGTGTGGCCTGCTGGTTTCAAAGGACATGTATTAATTCTTGGAATACGGCCAGGCATCCGATTCAACTAACTTTCTTCATCTGTTGCTTTAATAGTCACATCCAATCAGTTCATCTCAACCTTGAGACAATCAATCAGTGGCTCAGACACCAATTTCTGTGCTTTTATTTGACTTATTTGTAATAAAGTAGGAAACTTTTGGTTAAAAATAGGAAGCAGGTAACTTGGCATCACCTCTGTCTCTCCACGGGTAAAGCTTAGGTAGGGCTTTATTTCATTTGCAGGACCCTTACACTGGCACAAAGATAGTTTTAAATATATTGGGCCTGGTTCTCATTTAGACTAGGGTTCCTTTACACTGGCCTGGCAGTGTAAAAGGGCCTTAACGTGGGCATAAATTAAATTTGGACATCAGTTACACATATTGCCAGGATGACATTGAGGTTTTTTTGCCACATTTTGGAACTGGCTTATTTTCACACTTTCAGGGGGTGTCAGGGAACAGTCCCTCCAGGAGAGTAGAAGGCTAAGGCAATTCTGGAAGATGATAATCCGCAGCTATCGGGATTGAGCCACAGAATTCAGTTAATGGGGACAGAATGACAGGCAATGACCTTCAAGTCAAAGACAGCATGAAGGTAAATGGACGAAACCATTTCATTAGCACTTCTCAAAACTTTTTTTTCCTAAGAGCCCCTTGAAGCTTCTGTAGCAATAGATTGCAGCCCGCAAGCTGATTTTCAGTGGCACTCACACTGCCTGGGTCCTGGCCACCAGTCCGGGGAGCTCTGCATTTTAACTTAATTTTAAATGAAGCTTCTTTAAGGTTTTTAAAAACCTTATTTACTTTACATACAACAATAGTTTTTCGATAAGTCTATGGTGTATAACTAGAGACCTGCTAAAAACATTAATGTATTACTGGCACCCGAAACCTTAAATTCGAGTGAATAAATGAAGACTCAACACCACTTCTGAAAGATTGCCTACCCCTGCAATAGATAGTTGATTGTACGGAAACATTTCACCCACAGGCTGTTTTTAGTGGGAGCTGGAGTGTCAGATTTCCATAGACTTGAAAGTGGGCCTATGAGGTGAATTTCAAAGGTAACATCAGGAATGTGGTGAAACATCAAAGGGAAGGTCATGTGTAAAAGGTCAGCATGCACAATGGTTAACTGATATTACCATGTAGCCAGCAGCTCTGATGCCACATCCAGAAACTTCTAAATTCATATTACAATTCAGAGGTGAGTCTAAGTGAATCTAAAGGTATTGAAGATGCTCCAACATGCTCACTGAGGAAGTCAGAAAAGATTGTTTCACTAAACTCCATTCTAGTCTATATAAGTTCTCATGCCATTCTGTACAGGTTCTCATCACTATAGTAAGTTTGACTTACACTCACATCCAATTACTGAAGTGGTTAAAGGGAGGCCTGCTCAAAACTGATACCCACCAGCTAGTTGCTTTCCCTGCTGCACTCCTGCCTCATGACCCCTCTGAATGCAAGTTGCAACAGCTTAGGCTCCCTTCAGCTCCATTAGCCTTGGTGGTTGAAATGAGGAAGTGACGCATCAGAGTGTGAGCTATCAGTGACATTGGTAAATGGGTGAGAGTCCAAAGGAGTCTGAGTCTAAAATGGCATCTTGTATTCAGTGGTGGGCTGTGAGAAGATGCATATTACACCAGTTTAGACTCTCATTTGAATTTGGCCCTTAGCATCAAGCTGTGTGGTGGTGTTTTAGAGACAGATTTTTGTCTCGCAAGAAAACTTGAGTAAGGTAAGGTGATGGGCATTATAACTGAAGGTCAACACATTTGGGCTCCCCTACCCTAGCCAACAGGGGCAGTGAAGTCCATAACCTAGGCCCCTTCACTGAGAATGCCCTTGCTTTAGTTTCCTGTGATGTTCAGATCTAAGTACTGTCTGCAAGTGGGCACTAAGGGGTAAAGGAAACTCTGTCTCTGATCTACAGCTAGATCTGAACACTCATACAAAATCATCACCCCCACACTAGATAGCTACAGATACATGTGTGTCTGCTAGTCATAAAGCCTGTAGGCATGACAGACACACTGAAATTCATAAAGAGAACAAAAGGGAAGGTGTGGGTCAAAGAAGAAATGCTATTATAAAGTCTCCAGTGTTAATGAAAATGGGTAGCTAATAGCTCTCTGGAGAAATAGGTCTAATGATGCCTCTGTGGACCATGGAGAGTCTCTCTGTGTCTCAAATAACTGTCACGCCACATATAAGTTTAATTCTGTTGTAGAAAATGATAGCAGTCCATAATGCAGTAATAAGATTACTTGGACAGTTCCCAGATATAGACAGCTGAACTAAACCAATATAAAGCCTTTCTACTGCCAGCCCCAAGAGAACAGGGCCCGACACAATGGCTAAATATGCTTTTAGATGTTTAGAATGCTGAGTCTGAACCCCACAATTATCAATGTGAGACTTCCTTTTTTTCCAATTATATATATGTGTATGACCAATTTCACTGGACATCGACATGGGCAGTTACTGAGGAAAGGGGAAAAATGTTATAAAGATTGATTTATCTAATCTACCAACAGATACAGTATAAGCCTTGCCACACTTTACTCGCCTGATGCCAGTAGTGAATAATGTTTGGCAAATGAAATGTCAGTTTTATCAACATTGTTTTCTTTATCATCCATCCATGGTAAAGAGTTGGGGAGTAGATGTAAAAATGTTCATGTATTGTAATAGGGCAAAGCTATATTTGTATATGAGGCCAGATCCAAAGCCTGTTAAATTCAACCAGAGTTTTTCCAATACATTTAGTGGGCTTTGAATCAGGACCTTACAGTTTGAGCCTGATCCTGCAAATCCTTACTGACATGAATAATCATTATTCACTCAAGTAGTCCTATTGAAATTCATTAAATCAATGCGAGAATTTGTGTGCATAAGATCAGGCCCTGCATCTATGTCAGCAGGGTATGTGGGGATATTGTTGGTATAAAGTTATTAAAGAGAGATTTATACCAACTTTCATGATCAAATATATACATCTGCCATCCATTCACAAAGACAAAAATATGCCTCACAGTCAGTTTAACACAGATTTTTGGTATCTGTAACATATTATTCCTGCTAGAGATATAGATCATTTATTGATAGCAAATGGTGGTTTATTCCCTGAAATGTTGGGAAGTTGTATGGGAAATCCTTTTAATAAAATTATTAGATAGGTGAGCTAGAATACATCTCCTTCCCCATTCAAGGTATCTAAGGGTGCTTTGTGGACTCATGAGCCCCAGTGCCTGTATAAAGAGTGCTTCATCTGGTTCAATATCCTGTTGCCAATTGTAGTCAGCACCAGCTGGTTCAGAGGAAGCAGCAGGAAATGCAGTGTTAAGTAACATGCCCATGGGAAAAGTTTCTTGCTAACCACCATTAGCAAGATGATGGCTGCTCCCTGAAGCAGGAGGGTTTACATCTGCTCTAAAGATCTTTTAACTTAACTCTGGATGTTCTCATTATCCATGTAAATCTCCAGTCCTTTTTGGACCCCTGTTAAGTTCTTGGTCTCCATGATATCCTATGACGGAGTTCCAGGGACTAATTGCATGTTGTGTAAAAACTTATTTCCTCTTCTCAGTTCTACCTTTGATGCCTTTGGGTTGCATGAAGGCTCCTCCAGCCCTAAGACTGGGGTTTCAGCTCTGTGACAGCTGCACTACGGCCCCATGAGCTGTAGGGAAGATTCTTTGCATTCAGCCCTCCATGGAGCTACTTAACACACACCTCAGCTGGCCAGGCAGTGCACTGGAGCCATGTTCCCCAAAGCCAAGCAGCAAAAGATAAATGATTAGGCCAAGTGCATTGCAATCAAATAATTGATTGTAGGGGTGCAGACTGCAGCAATTCTGCTTCATTGGCAGAATATTTGCCCAGTGTGCAAATCCTTCATTCAGTTCAGACTTTTTAAAAAACTAATATAATGTATAGAGATATTTTTATCCCTTTGACAAACACAATCATTATTCATCCTTTAAGGAGCAGCCACAGAAGATGTTTGACTTTGCTGGAGGAAGTAAATAGCACATTCCCCTCTATGATGAAGGTTAAACTACTTGCTTAATGATAAATGTTCAATGCAGATCTTCTAAAGTTTTACAGGTTACTTGGTTGCCCCATTAGAGGAGAATTTCAATTAATACAGAGCGAAGAACCGACATGCATGTGTAACTCTCTTGGACTGCTATGGAAGATATTCTTCTGGGGTAATATTTACCCCCTATGTAGTCCCACAGATCTTGTGATAGGGTGTGGGCCTCATATTGGCCCTGCAAGAGCTGAATTAGGCCAGGTGGGTCCAATCAGTTAATTAGGCTGCAAAGGGGTGGAGATTTAGGCTGGAGGCAGCTGATTGGAGAGCAGCTCACCTGTGATGGACAGGTGGGCTTCTACCAAAGACAGGAAATAAGAAGTAGAGAGGGCTGTAGGGAAGGAGTCTGGAGTCACTTCCTGGGAGAAGGGAGGTGTGTTTGGGGGGGTTGTGGCGAGGAGCTGCCTAAAGTTACTCCCTGGGAGGAGGGAGTTGTCATAACTATAAAGGGCAGGGAACAGCCCTCCTGTGTACAATACTATAAAATCCTTCCTGGCCAGAGACACCAAAATTCTTTTACCTGTAAAGGGTTAAGAAGCTCAGGAAACCTGGCTGACACCTGACCCAAAGGACCAATAAGGGGACAAGATACTTTCAAATCTTGGTGGGGGTGGGGGGGAGAAGGCTTTTATTTGTGCTCTTTGTTTTTGGGGGTGGTTTGCTCTTGGGACTAAGAGGGACAGGACATCAGTCCATGCTCTCCAAATCTTTCTGAACAAGTCTCTCATATTTCAAACTTGTAAGTAACAGCCAGGCAAGGTGTGTTAGGTTTAACTTTGTTTTCTCAACTTTATGCTAAGAGGATTTACCTCTGTTTGCTGTAACTTTGAACCTAAGGCTAGAGGGAGTTCCTCTATGAATCAGATTACCCTGTAAAGTTATTTTTCATCCTGATTTTACAATGATGATTTTTACCTTTCTTTCTTTTAGTTAAAAGCCTTCTTTTTAAGAACCTGATTTTTTTTCCTTGGTTTAAGATCCAAGGGGATTGGATCTGGACTCACCAGGAATTGGTGGGGGAAAGAAAGGGGGATGGTTAAATTCTCCTTGTGTTAAGATCCAAGGGGTTGAATCGGTGTTCACCAGGAACTTGATGAAGAAGTCTCTCAAGACTATCCAGAGAAGTGAGTTAATATTTGGGAGTGGTGGCAGCAAGACCAGATTTAAGGTGGTAGTTTAAGCTTAGAGGTGTTCATGCAGGTCCCCACAGCTGTACCCTAAAGTTCAGAGTGGGAAAGGAACCTTGATAGGAGTAGAGAGCCTGGTAAAGCTAGAAGGTTGGGGAAGGCCAGGTGATATGGAAGTGGCTCAAGGAAAGGCAGTAAGGTGCAGGGAATGGCCCCCCATTTAGAGGGCCCGTGAGTCTGGTTTCCCCTGCTAGCCACTGTGGGAGTGGTACTGCAAGGCAGTGAAGCAGAAGACTGCTGGAGAGCAGGAATCTTGACACACTCCCCTGGAATGGGGAAACCACAATAGTGACCTGGCTGAGTTACGAAGAGGGTGCTGAGACTCCTGAGAGCAAGAGATGGGCTGTGGAGAAGAAATTGATGGGGGTGTAATGGCTGGAAGGGGGTTTGAACTAGCAGAGCTAATCTCCAGGACTGCCAGTAGGTGGTGCCATCCAGTGGTGAGTAAAGTCACATAGACTGACCCTACAAATAGTCATGTCCTGTCTGCAAATTAATGTAATATTGGTAAAGGCTAGATGGCTTTTCTAAAAAACCTGTTCTAAGGGCAGTTATTCTGGAATAAGGTAAAGTGTGAATTTAATGTGCAAAAGCTATTGTGGAATGATCCCTGTTTGAATACTCTTATTTCAGAGTTTGAATGCTTTTTTCCAGGTTTGCTTAATCTACTTCCAAAGGAGTTTAAGCTAAATAAGAGAATTTGTTGAAACCCTTTGCTGTATTGAATGCACAAGTTCAGTGCTGCATGTAATTAATATATATTATATAAAAACTCTAAATGGGCAGAATCAGGCAAAGAAAATAAGTTTACCCTCCAGATACTCCAGTTTGTTACACCAGTTTTACTCAGCGTAACTCCATTGAAAAAAACATAGTGGCGTTAATTTGCAGTAAGAGTGGAGAATCTGGCCCTAGACTTTTCATTTGAAATAAAAAGAAATGAATGCAACCTACTAGTACCAGCAGCTTATTCACCAAGGTACTGAATAAATAGCTTTGCCTGTATGCATCAATCCATGGCAGTTAGCCAAACCAGCTCAGTCTCTCCCCCCACACATTCTGAAACTGACAAAACAGTGCCTATTAATTATAACAAATGGTTTTATTTTCTTAAACAAAATAGGCTGTTTTAAAAATAAGGTGAACTGCTGTGTGTTGGCTTGGAGTTAATTAGTGCAAGTAACTTCCCCCTATGCTCAGAAAAGAGCAATCAAAACCAGCCCATGGTGAGTTTCTTTTGCCTTGCTGAATCAGGGCTTTTGTTAGCAGTAATGTACTTAAGTACAAGCCTCTCTAAATACATGATTAGTCCCTCTGACTTCACCTTAAACCTTATTTTGTGGTCTTTAATGAGGTTCTAGTAGTGTGTAAGGCTATGTAGGACCTCTGGCCAGAGGTGACTTTCATGCTAGCTGAATTAAGCAAACGTCGTCTTTCTTCTGCATTTGCCTGTCAGGTCCAATCCTACTCCCCTTGGATCAGGCCCCTATATCTGATTGTGAGTGTAAAGCATCTATGTCACTTAAGAGTCTAGAGGTAGATTTTTTTTTCAAAGGCCCAAGTGCCTTAGGTACCTAGGGCCAGACTTTTAAAGCAGTTTAGATGCTTTAAGATCCAGAAGTGTTTCTGTGAAGACTTTCAAAAGCATCCAGGTGCCTAAGGGAGTTATGTGCCTCAGAACTTTTGAAAGTCCTACTAGGTACCTATTTGCATCTTTAAGCACTAATACCTTTAAAAAATTGTCTACTCCCCTTGACTTCCAATGGGACTTAAGAGCCTAAGTGACTTTTGAAAATGGTACCCCATGTGTGTCAGAGCATGGAATTAAGTTCTCATGGTTTCTGTGTGTCAGATTAGTATGTGTAGGCTTAGAGATTTGTGCACTTTATTATAGATAACCTTTTATTTGTCTCTAAATAGTTTTGCATCTGAAATTTAGGGTGTCTCAGATCTATGGATGGCTTGTTTGGAAAGAAGTGCTTTCATCCTGCTGCAATTCATTCAGTTCTTCTAGGGAAGAATTTGTTATGCCTTTTCAATGGGTTTGTTTGTTGCCTTTTGCCTAACTATCTCATTTCCCTGTGATATTGAGAAAGCTCTCAGGTATATTCCATGCTTGAGGAATGACATGTATTGAGAACATAATATATAAAAGCCTCATGTCTATAGCTTGTGTGTGTTTTAAAAATTCATATCCTGTATAGATTCACTGCTGTGGGGTGGGGAGGAGGTGAACATTGTCAGCTTTTAGTGACTTACAAGGTCAGGTGGTAAGCAGTCATCTGCTGAACTAGCTGAAATCAAAGCAACACAGAGTTCTCCTTCACGAATGGGGTGCAAAGTGACACCTTGGAGAATGTAACATAGTGTTTGTGTAATCAAGGCTTATATTTTTCCAAATATAGGATAGATTGTTTAACTTTTTTTAAACACTAGTGGCAACTTAAAAGATTGCTGTCAAAATAGAAATTATGAGCTTGATTCCTCTCATTTACACTGGAGTAAATCCAATGAAATATTAGATTCTTTTATGAAAAAAGCCTACTGTAGTGTGTAGAAATTGGGTTGTATCCTTTTAAATAGCTTATGTCTTCTAGAACATAGATGGTGAGGCCCACTGTAAGATGCCAAACCCTGCTAAAACAGCAGTGTAGGTGTAGCCTTGCATGTGTGTATTGTTAAACAGTTATTTAAAACCAACTGTAGCCTTGTGATTTCCTCATTCTTAAAGTTGTACAGAGAACAAAGACATGACACTTTTTGTTTTACTTATTTAATAGCACAGCATATTAAAATAGATGTATTGACAGTTGACCATGTATTACATTTTTCTCCTTGTTTAGGTTTTACATTTCACTCAGTCATTGGCAATAGAATTAACTTAGCAAGAATCTCATTTCTTTCTAGCTAGTTTCATTTTTGTAGATCTTGAACAACGGTAGCACAATACTACTGCCTTGGTGTAAATGGCACAGCCAGGGAATGTATTCCACTGACCCATTCAAAGGTCTCAAAAATAGCTTCATTGATAGTGGGCTGCATGCTGGTTTGCAAGAGTGAAACTCACCCCTGTGCAGAGGGGTCACACAACTTATGAAGGACTGAAAACAAGACTTTCAGACTCAGAATGGAATTGAACTGGTGTACAGGACTTTTTCTATCTTCCGCATATGGATGAATTGCATCTGAAGGGAGTACAATGTAGCTCATTAGATTTTTTTTTTTACACTCTGTCAGATTTCTTTAGTTTTTAAGAACCATTAAACAGTGTCTGCATTTTGATTGTACTATAAAGTTTTCCATGTAGCTTTCTTCCTCTTGCCTTTCTTCCTACTCTCACAAGCAGATAGGATGATCTCTAAAGGTTTCTCCTACAAAATGCAGTTAATCATTTTTATATGCAATCAAGCTGTCATAGCAAAATAGCTACACAATACCATGGAAAACTTATTTCTTTCCTGGTGGTTAAATGTCTGGTATATTGCAAGTCCTAAAATCTGTGCCTACTGTATATCTTGGTTTGCAGTTTGTTTTAACTAGAGCTGAGATCCAAGGTATGATTTGTTAGAGCTGAAATTGAACTTCCTCTAAAGCAGGGTGCTGGAGCATGGAGCAGCTCCGGAGCAGTGGAGCTGCAGGTTTTTGCCTGGAGCTGTAACAGAGCTGGAGCACAGCTCCAAAGTTCAGGGTGTGACTGTGGCTAAGACTCCCTATGTTGGCTGAGAAGTTTAGATCTAAATCTGGGCTCTTTGAAAGTTTGTGTGGTTTGAGATCTGGGGCTTTGGTTTAGTTGCCCTTTTCTGAACTTTTTCTAATGACCTAGACAGACAGGGCTGGACTCTGAAGAGGCACAGCACTGAAGGTTCAGTGCAGTAACGTTGTGGTTTGGGGAGGGGGAACTATATGCACACTAGTGTCACCCTCTTTCTGGGCCTAGGCCTCCCAAGTATGTCAGAGTGGTCTTAGGGGATGGGCTATCCCAGGTTCTCAAACTTGAGTTGGGACCCCAAAGTGGGTTGCAACCCCATTTGCATTGGGGTCACCAGGGATAGAATTGCTGAGTCCCAGGGCCAAAGCTAAAGCCCAAGGGCTAAAGCCCTGGGTGGTAGGGCTCTGGTTTTGGCTTTTGCCCTTCTGCCTGGGGTGGTAGGGCTCAGGCTTCGGTGTGTCAACTGCCCCCCCTCCCCCGGGGTCATGTAGTAACTTTAGTTGTCAGAAGGAGGTTGTGGGGCAATGAAGTTTGAGAACGGTTGGCTCTTATGCCAGACTTGCACAGCTGCTTATCAGCTGCTCTGCAGTCCGGAATAACCAGAGCCTTTTGCCCTCTGTTCACTCCCACTTCTGGGCCCAGCATATGCCCTCTCATCTCCTGCAATACTATGGTGCTGAGGGGTCTGCAAGAAGGTAGTGCAGGGCTGCCTACCTTGATCCTACCCTGCCTCTGTACTGGGGAATTTCTAGGGGGCTGCACATCCCTCTTGATGCTTTTCAGTGGGGAAAATCAAGCCATAAAGGAGATGCTGCAGGAGCCAGAATCTGGCCCAGTAGGTTCTTCATCCCATTATGACCCCTTTTTGCTGTCCAGTAGCTCTGTTTGACTACCTTCCTCCATCTAATCAGGGAGTGTTGGCTGAAGTTCTGTTCCTTCCCACCTACTCAGAATTTCTGGGCAAACCTGATGTTCTTTCGCACTCGGTCTCATCCTCTCTCATGTCTTGCATTAGATCAAGGGTTCTCAGAACAAAATTTTTGGTGGTCTCAGGGTGCGGCTACCAACTCTTGCTAGTGGCTGCTCTCTCTTTTTCCTAAAATATTTAATTAGCATTAGGAAAACCAAATATTTATGCACAGATGCATGTCCAAATCATTGTAATTTATAGTTTGCTAGAAAGTCTATTGTAAAATGTGATATTTGTATGTTAATATTACATTTCACAGACTTGCTCAGCACTGGCAAACCTGGGGATAAATTAAGTCCTGGATGGAGGGTGAGGGGAGGCAGCAGAGGGCTGGAGCTTAAAGTCCCATGGCCAGAGCCTGAAGCCCTACAGCTGGGGCCCAGTAGGGTGACCATGTGTCCAGTTTTCAACCAGAACACCCAGTAAAAAAGGGACCCTGGTGGCTCTAGTTGGCACCACTGCAGAGCTAAGGCAGGCTAGTCCCTACCTGTCCTTGCGCTGCACTGCACTACACCCTGGAAGTGGTCAGCAGGTCCAGTTCCTAGGCACGGGGGCCCCAGGGCTCCACACATGGTCCCCACCCTGAGCACTGGCTCTGAACACCCATTGGCCAGGAACCACGGACAATGTGAGCTGTGGGGGCAGTGCCTGCAGGCAAGAGCAGCTTGCAGAGCTGCCTGCCGTGTCTCCGCCTAGGAGCCAGACCTGCTGCTGGCCACTTCCAGGGTGCAGTGTAGTCCACAGTGCCAGGACAGGCAGGAAACCTGCCTTAGCCCCCGCTGCTGACCGGGAGCCACCGGAGGTAAGCCCATGGCCTGAGCTCCAACCCCCTTCTCTGGCTCTGAGCCCCCTGAACTCTTCACCCCCTGTATCCCAACCCCAGAGCCCCCTTCCACACCCTGAAGCCCTCTGCCCCACCCCCACCTAGAGCCCCTCCCTGCATTCCAAACCTCTGCTCCCCAGAGCCCACACCCCCAGCCGGAGCCCTAGCCTAGTGAAAGTGAGTGAGGGTTGGGGAGAGCCCTGAGCCACTGAGGGAGGGGGAAATGTAGTGAGTGGTGGGCATGGCCTTGGGGAAGGGGCAGGGCAGGGGAATGGCCTCGGGGAAGGGGTGGGGCTAGGGTGTTCAGTTCTGTGGGATTAGAGAGTTGGCAACCCTAGGGATGGAGCGTTGGTTGCTAGGGCCTGCCACTGCACAGCCGGAGCCCCGAACCCCAAGGCCAGAGCCTGCTGCCCTGCCACCCCAGGGCTGAAGCCCAAAGCCTGAGCCCCACTGCCCCTGGCAAGGTGGGGAACTCGCCAGCTCCTCCAGCATTGTGCTGGAGGCGGGCAGGGCCCAACCCCTGCTGGCGGCCTCAGCAACCAACACTGAGGCAGTGCATCCAGGAGCAACCAGGAGGGGGCTGCTACTTTGCTCCCCCCCATCACAGCCCAAGTGGCCACATTTGAGAGACTGCACTATATTCTCTGCTTTAGGGGAAAAGGGAGTATCAGTCCCTCTTCTCTCCCTCCACCCCCCCCCTAGTTTCCTTCAGCAGTAGCTATTAGTGAACAGCTGCAGTAGCAGCTTCCCAGCAGTGATAGCTCAAAACATAAAGGTGAATCCTAGTCATTAGAAGCCAGTGGCTGCTGCTTGACTGAGAATCGGTGCAAAGCTATAACAGAAGTGATTTTACACAAGATTGTTCCTCTGGGATCTCTTACATAAAAACACCCACTCACGTAAAATACAGGAATGAAATAAACCCTGTAACTTTTAATGAACCACAGTTTCACTGTCTGGAGGAAAGTCTCCTGGGAGAGGCAGGGGCCTGGCCATTAATCTTCTAAAGGCTGGGATAATAAAATCAAACTTGAAACTTGTGTAACTTGGGAAAGATGAGAGCACTTCAGGCCACACCATAGCTAGTGTAGATTTGAGTTGACTTCACTGCAGCTCAGCTAACTTACACCAGATGAGGAGCTGGCCCTGTTTTTTCTGCAGGTTAGCTTTGATAACACTGGATTTTCAGCCTGGATTGCAGTTTGATTTCCCTGTATTTAAAAAGCTGGCTATATCAATATGTCAGGTCTCTTCGGAAGTGACAGCTGCTGCAAAGTGTTGTCTTTATCAACATCCCAGTCTGTTCCAAAGAGGCCGTCTTTAGCAGCTATCCCTGTAAATGATCCACAGAACTCTTATGCTGTCTACTAACTGCTTTGACTCATGCTTTTAATTTTATTTCTTGCGGTAAGCACTGGAGAAATGATTGCAAAAATAGAGATGCTGTGGCCCAGGGCAATGGCCTGGGTGTCAGGTGGCCCAAGTTCTAGTCCTGGCTTGGCCTTTGACCAGCTGTGTGCCCTAGGGCAAGTCACTATGCCTCTGTTCCCCTCCCGCCTTTTGTATGCTGTTTCTAGTTAAATTACACACACTTCAGAGCAGTGACTGTCTCCTGCTATGCTATGCACAGAACGTAGCACAGCAGGGCCCCTAGGCACTACCATAATAAAAATCCACACAGATCAGCTGTATAGAATTTTTTCCATGTTGGCATCATTATTAAAGCTCTGGGCCTGCAGGTGGATTCATATGACTGACTCAATGAGTCAGTTGGGTTCTGTATGAGTTCCAGGGGCTATCTGCATGGATCCAACTGCAAAATTGGAGCCAAACTTTATATTTTTCAAGGATACATTTGTTTGTTAGGCAACTGGGTGCATCAGCTAGCTGGTTCAGATGCAGCCCATGTTGGTAGTGGTAGAAGCTGGAGATCTCATCAACACTGATATTAGTGCTTTTTGTATGCTGATATTAGTGCACTGATATTAGTGCTTTTGGTAGATCTAGTGCAGGGGCCTCAGCCACTGGTGGCACCTTGATCTCTCCTGTTCTTTGTCACACAAGTTTAGTTTGAGGACTAAAATGCTTTAGTTCAACTGAAGACATGGGCACCAACAGAGGTATTTGGGTGATGTTTAATGGTCTGTGCTAGACTGAATGGTCCCTTTTGGCCTTCAACTCTGAATCTATTTGGGATTTTACCCACAATTATATACCATGTTTTTGAAGATCTAAGTATTGTTTCTTTAAATCTGTAGCAAGAAGCTATTGACTGTAGTGATATGACTTCAGTGGGACTACACGTGCCTAAAGATAGTACATGTTTTGCTGTATTGTGGCTAGACAACTTTTTAGGCTGTCTCTACTAGATGTCAACATGTGAGTACCCTGCCAGTAGAGGGTGGGGTGCATATACACACCAGCCAGTGCATTACAAGAAGGCTGGTGTTAATTTGCAATTATAAAGGTTTCTGAAATACAGAAGCCCCAAAGCCAGCCTGCGGCCTTAGGAAATCAATCAAGGGGGATATCCTCTGCTGACACGCAGAAATGGTCTCTGCTCAGTGATCTGGGGCAAGGCAAAAATCAAGTCTCCACCAACATGCCTGGAATTTTCAGAAACACTCAGCCCCCACTATTGGGCCAGATTTTCAAAAGTGCTTATCTCAAACTGTCAGAAGTGGAGATGTTTGTGAAAATGAGCTTTCCTTTGCAGGTCACAGCTCCCGCATCTCCAACATGATTCACAGCCACAGATGGGAGGATAAAAGGAAATGAGCCAGCTTTGGGAGCTGCTCTGGCCCCAACTTAAGGAAATGACGATAAAGAAGGTAGGCCCGGACTGAAAAAAGCACTTGCTTAAGTGGGCTAGAGTCTCATTACTCTAAGGCCCCTTGAACCTGCTCCAGCAGAGTGAAAAGCTGCCTTAAAGTGGGGAGAAATTACCCTTTCGCCCACTTATGGCGGCTTTTCACTGCCAGTGGTGTAAAAGGACCTTTGTGTAAATGAGAATGGGTCCAAACACATGCATCAGAGCTTTTGCTAAATCTGGACCTTAGACTGAAAGGTTGGAGTTGCCTGCAAATCTTTAATTCTGTGGTGCCTGCAGGCCACCTTCCCCACTTAAGGGATTGGCTTTGTCCAACTGAAAGGTTCATGTCAGAACACCTGGTAATTATCCTCAAAGGAAATAATAAAATGTCCAAGGATGTGGCTGGAAGCTTGTTCCTGTCAGAGTCAGGATAACCGAAGAAGTGCATTTGAACATCTCTCATCTTTATCATTTTCCATTGCTGGAGCCAGTACCATAAACTAGATAAAGAAATTCAAGATCTTTGTGCTTAGGAGTGATCTCAAGCAAGATAAAATAGTCTAAGCATGGGCTGATGTGGTTTAGAATAAATAGGGTTTTGACTGGGACAGTAGTCAATATATTTTAACTCCTCCATCTTACCTTAAAATGCTGGACCTGTTTTTCCATTGCCCTGAACTTAATGCAGTGTATATTGGATGCAAATTGCTAACATTCTGCTTTGGAAACATTTTAAACCCTCATTGCACTGGGGTAGAAGCCATGGTGCATAGCAATGGAGAATGAGGTCCAATGTTTCTAGGCATGTGGGATCTAGGTACCACTGGGGTACCTTGATCCCACATGCCTAGAAACATTGGGCCTCATTCTCCATTGCTATGCACCATGGCTTTTACCCCAATGTATATTGCATATCTTCCCCGTCTTGTTACACTGGATTATCTTTAAATCAACAGCCCTACGTTCTAAGAGCATGGCTTTGGCATTCTCTGCAGCTGAATAAGCAGAAGCTAAAAATAAGGACACATACAATTCTGCATGTGAATCCAGGGTTTGCCGGTGATTCATTGTGTGTAGTGGCAAGTCACTGCACCCGCTTTACAGATGAGGACCCTGAAGCAGAAGGAAGTAATCATAATTAGCTGCCTCAGAGTGTTTGTGAGGATTGACTAGTAGCATTGGATATGTTCTGTACAGAATTATTAGTGCTAATGCATTACTATTACTCTCTCAAAGCACACTTTATCCTGAAGAAACCCTAAGCTTTATAAACTAAGGGCTAGACTGCTCCCTTGCCTTATATGGTCAGCCACAGAGTGGAGTAGGAAGGAGTAAACTCTCTATTTTGTGTAGAGCCTGTTTAATGTTTCCCCAGAACCATAGCTAGACCTGGCTGGAAAAGGTTCTCTTCTTCCCCTTGCACCCCCACATTCCCCTCTCCTGGTGAAAAATTTGAGTTTTGGGTAGAAATATTGATATACCTCCTGGGAGTGGCAGTTCAGGGGCCCTCTGCTCTATATCAGCATGCTGTATAGGATTCCAGCTGGGGTGTGACCCCATTAAACAGCCAAAGCTGGGATTCAGACCATATTGAAAGCTTAGCCTTGTTTTTCTTTAAACACCTTGGGTCACAACTTCCAACCTCAGGATGGCTCCACTGATGTTAACAGAGTTGCACCAATTTACATGAACTGAGAATCTGTCCCCTTCCTAGAGCTGAGCTAAAAAATTTGTTTTTAAACTAGCAGCAGTGACTCCATACATAACTGTCAGATGCAGCCATTGTCAAAGAAGCCACTAGCTTCTTACTAGTGGCTTCTGTATATAACACACAGCCCACTGTAAGCCTGAATCTTCTTGGCTTATGTTTACCAGAAGTCCACATGGAGGGTCCCAATGGAAATTTATCATTTGGGACACAGTGGGAATTCCCTGGTTTATCTGAGTAAATGTGATGAAGTGAAGTAAGAATAAAAAAATGCACTCTGTTAATTGCATTTGGAACATAATTTAAGAATGCTCTGACCCAGTATGGCCAATGATCCTTCTGTCCCAGTATCCTGTCTTCCGACAGTGCCCAGTGCCAGATGCTTCAAGGGGGAATGAACAAAACAGGGCAATTATTGAGTAATCTATCCCGTCATCTAGTCTCAGCATCTGGCAGTCACAGGTCTAGGGACACCCATAGCATGGGGGTTGCCTCTCTGACTAGCTTGGCTAATAGCCATTGATGAACCTATCCTCCATGAACTTGCCTAATTCTTTTTTGAACCCAGTTAGCTTTTGGCCTTCACAACATCCCCTGGCAACCAGTTCCACAGGTTGATAGAGTGTGAAGGAGTACTGCCTTGTAATTGTTAAACTTTCTGCCCGTTAATTTCACTGGGTGACCTCTGTCTTGTTACTTACTCCTTCCCATAATACTGCCTTATTCATTGTCTCCACACCATTCATGATTTTTATAGCCCTATCTCATATCCCGCCCCCATATAGTCATCTCTTATAGACATCTATCCTATTCTCCCCCCCCTCTTAGTCCCTTCTTTCAGAGACAAAGAGCACCAAAGGGGAACCATGGAGTATCTAAAATTTGAGGAGCTGAGGTTGCAGAGGTAAAAACAGCTGACTAGGGGGGAAAAATAAAGTATCACATGTCTGTGTCCTTAAGAAGTGACTTGTTATATGTGAATTGCTTCTCCTGGTAATGTCACTGGTGAGGGGCAGGGAACAAGTATGTAAATCATGCATTGCCTTTTGTTAAACTCCTTTTTATATGAAAATTTCACGTACCCATTAGTCTTGCAGTATGACATGGTAAATTTTCTGTGCAGTGCCCCTTAAATTAGGCGAGTGGCTTCTGCTTTATTAATGGAAGAATGTGCATGTGATATTTTTCTCTCCCCCCTCCTCTGAATATCTATTCCATGTGGGCTAAGCACAGCTCCCATTTAGGCACCTCAGTAAGGGCCTTGATTTAGATATTCCAAAAATCTGGCCCTTGTTGTGGGCACAGAGCCCTTCTGAAAATTCTAGTCATAGAATACAAGAATGGCCATACTGCGTCAGACCAGGGGTTCACCTACCCCAGTGTCTTGTCTTCTGACACTGGCCAGTGCCAAATGCTTCATAGGGAGTGAACAGAACAGGGCTATTTGAGTGATCCACTCCCTGTTGTCCCAGCTTCTAACAGTCAACGGTTTAGGGACTCCCAGAGCATGCGGTTGTGTAGATATCTGTGCTTTTAATGATCTACATGAATCTTAACTGGCCCCTAGTATCTAAGCATCTATCTCTAATGTATTTATTCTTCATGAGGTAGGGGAAGACAACTAGCTCCATTTTACAGAGGGGGAACTGATGCACAGAGATTAAATGATCTTGTTTAAGGTTATGCAGGAAGAAATTGAACCCTGGATTTCCCCAGTGCTAGACTCGCACTTTAACCATGGGATCTACCTTTCTCTTCAAAGATTGATTTTTTCAAAGTCACTTAAATGACTTGGGGACTTGTTCTCCTAATTTGTCTAGGTGTCTTTGAAAATCCTCTCCCTTATTTCCTACACTATAACCATTTTCCTTCCTGAGACCCTTTTCTTGTATATGCCTCAAGCCTTGTATTTCACACTGCAGGTGGCCTGGCCTTAATGTAAATGATTGAATTTTCTTTCATACCACAAAGCACTTTGAGTCTGATCATTAAGATGGATGAATGTATCCTCTCCTCAGAAATGGGGCACCCCCAGGAGGATGTAAAAGATAATCTATAACCTATTAAAAAAACCCTGCCAAGACAGTGTCAGACAGTGGAGTAAATGTCAGCACTTTCCTGAATATCTGCTTTTTTATTATAAATCCAATATGCAAATACACTAGATCTGAGGGCAGTGGGTTTGGGCCCATATGGACTTCTATTGAAGCATCCATCATTTCTATTGCTGTGCTAGTCAATTGGCTTGATTACCTTCTACTTTATGCCTGTTTTGTGTTAGTGTAATTCCATTCTGCTGGAGTCTGGTGGTAGGAAAGGGTTGTACTATGGGCAGAACCAGTTCCTGGAAAACATTACTGGATTGGGATTGTTTTGCAAGGACTGTGACATGGAGGGGGTGGGTGCAGCTAGAATGTAATCACTCTGACTATTCCCAGATGTCCAGGACCCTGTGGAACCTGAATGGTGCTTATACTGGGAGCTGGGCTGGCTCTCAGCTGCCCCAAGAAGAGAAGCACACAGATGTTTCCCTTTGTAGCCTGTATGTATGCCAAGTGCAGGAACAGAGACTTGGAATCAAGGGACAGAGCCAGGTCTTCCAACTCTCCCTCTAATGCCTGACCTAGTAGACCACGTTCTATGTGGCCTGGGTTGTGCATTATAAAATAAGGAAGGGCAAAGCAGATGCACGAGAACCTTCCCCCATCCAACTTGTACTTTGGCCTGTTCCTACAAATGAAACACCCAGCACGCTATGCTCTGTCTCCATTGACGCATGAAGTGGTGCATGCCATGCCGTGACCTGACCTAGCTCCACTCTTAGGGCCACCTCAGATTTGTTGATTCTCAGGAATGATCCAGACCTGGGAACTTCACAACACAATGCCTAGTGTGACATCAACCATGGCCACTCTGGCTGGCGTAAGGGTCCTTAGTTGATGATGGTGGTTTGATAAAAAGGAAACTGGCCCTTTTTTTGAAGGTTCTAAAACACCCATTTACCTTTTTGTTCATTTTTTTTTTGCTGTTTCTGCATTCTGCTTTTCACTCTGCTTTTGTTATGCTCCTGCCCTCGACCCTTTGTCCTGTCTCATTTGATTGTAAGCTATTTGCAGCAAGGATGCTCTTCTGCTCTTTCTGCACAGCGCCTAACACAATGAGACCCCACTCTTGGTGGTTCTCAACCATGTTTATTACAGTAGAGCTAAGCACATTTTGTTGCCTTCCTCATGGAAACATACACGGTAGCCTTGTATGGAAAAGAGTATATTTGAATTTGAATGACTAGCAGCAGCTAGTTTTTTCTCCCCCGCCAAGCCTACCCCCATAGAAACACTGTAAACGACATATTGTAGTCATACTAGGAGGTAAAATGTTAATTAATTAATGATTCCATTGTCTAAAGGAAGTGGATGTAATACCTGGAGGATCCATATAAAGTGTTAACTTCAATAATATGCATATATTCATAATACAACACAGAATGCATAAGAACAGTAGGAGAGGTCCCAAAAATGTTTGGGACACGAATTACTGTAGAAATTAAATGAGAATTAAATCTCATTTTGTAAAATAGCTTCAGAAGCCAGAACATAAATTAGGATCTGAATCTATAGGGCTAAATCCACAACTGATGTACATCAGAGGTGGCAAGTGAGAGGGACTGAAAGGGAGGCTGAGACACTCCTGCTTGTATCTTGTGTCCAAGGAACTGATGCTCCAATTCCTGTGATAGCTCAAGCTGCAGAGGATCTTCCTCATGGCACAAAACTGTCAATGATTCCACCCAGTAAAAGGCGGCTGCCATCACTGATGCTACATTGATTTGCTTCAGCTGTGGATTTGCCCTTGGACATTGTTTTAGATTGTAAAGCAAAAACGATTAAGCATTTCATAAGGATGGGGCTAGTGTGTGTGCCACAGCCTCCTACTAGAATCAATACTGGATGTCACAAGTAAGGCTGTGACATAGTCACAGGTCACAGAAATCACTGATTCCATAACTTCCAAAGACCTCCATAACTTCAGACAGCCCTGGCTGGGAGCTACAGGGTCCCCTGCCAGCAGGCGGTGGCACCCCCGGCGGCTCCTCATTTTATCATGGATATTGTTAGTAAAAGTCACAATCTTAGCCTTAGTTCCTTGTACACGAGATCAGAGGATGTGCATTTGTATCCAGTGCACTCAATCCCAGTTACTATTTCCTTTCCAACTCCTCTTGTGTGTGAGATTTGGCCCTTCCTTGCGTGTCCTACTGAATATCATTTCCTTTAGTGTTAGGTAGGGACTTTATAGAGTGGCTAATATTAGAACTGGTCAGAAAAGATGGGGGTTTTTCATGACAAATATTTTGAAAAGACAGATTTTTTGTAGCTAGTCAAATTGGTATAAAAACCTGAAAATGACAAAAAATAGACATTTTATAACTGGCTAGCAAAGCCGTTTTCACTAGCTTATACCTAATATGGTTTAGCTTGATCAGCCATTGTTAATACTCCAGGAGAGAATTGATTCAATCCATTTTTATCCTGCAACTGGTAATTTTCTGCTGGCTGAATTTTGAATGTTCAAATTTCAACACATTTTGTAAACATTTGAACATAAACGTAAAAGAGAAATTAACATTTTTCATAATTTGCTAGTTTTTCTTGAACCAGTAAAACTTTCAAACATTTTAGTGAAGAATCTTGAATATTTTTGTTCTTGCTATATTGCAGGTTCCTCGGTTTAGGGCTGGGTTTCACCCTAAACAAAATAATGAAGCAAATACTGAGAGTTTCATGTATTTGCTATCCTAGGCCTCAATCCTGCCAACACTTATGTTTGGTAGTCCCATTGATTTCTATGAGCTTCAATTTGACTATTCATTACAGTGAAGTTAAACATGCATAGAAGCATTTGTGGGATCATGCTCCCACTTGGGATCAATGGAAGAAAAGACATTATGTAATTATCAAACACTTGCCATTCTTTACTTTACTTATTGCTGCATCTCATTTGACAAATAAACATGTCTCTAGCAATAATAACTAGAACCTACAAATTCTTAATGGGGGATCGTGAGTCTGATTTGCCATCTTCTGGATGCAAACATTCACATGGTAGAGGTAATTCCTATTTAGAATGAGATGTTGTCACAGGCGTCAAGAGGTAATGATATTCTTTAACCTCAGAATATGACGTGGAACCTGGTGGATATAGCACCGTTCAGGTTTATGCTCCAATTTAACCTCTGTGTGCATGACTGAAAAGCAGTGACATGGTGTTTTTTCTCTCTGCTGAACCTTTTTGCGTACCTGGTGGAATAAATTGCTTTCCAAAAGAGATCTGTCAGCATTAATAAATTGGGGGAGCATAATTTTGCTGCTGTGAAGAAACGAGTAGATTTAGAATTGCAAATATAGTCACTGTAATTGTGCTGTATATTTGTTTACTGTTGAAATGGAAGTAGTACTCTTACAGGGTCTTTGTCCTCCTTTAAGGCCCTGTTTCATCAAAGTACTTGAGAACATGTTTAATTTTAAGCATGGTAAGTGCCACTGAAGTCAAAGGAACTTAAGCATTGCCTTAAATGATTTCCTAAATCAGGATGAATATAAGCATGTGCTCAAGTGCTTTCCTGGATCGATGCCTAAATCAGTCCTGCCACCACTGTATCACGTGAACTACTTAAAGAACTTTCAATAAACTCTAGAATGGTCATTGCTGTCAATTGCATGTATTGTATAGCTCAATCTCTTTCCAGAATAACAACTTAATACCTTATTCCGAGAGGAAGAGAACTACACTTCCTTCATGTAGCCTTGCATGAGGAACATAAGCTCTCACAGCCCTAATCGTTATTTACAAGAGAGTCAAACTTTGTCTAAGTGAACCTAGCAATGATTGCTTATCAAACTCAGGAAATCACAATGTTTGCCTGAGAGGCTTAGAATGTAAAGTGAATCTACAGCTGGCCAATACTTTATTCTGAGGGCTACCTCCTGTGATTGGGGAGTGAGACCAGGACCAAAAAAATCGCATGTAATTCTGGTCTTGGAGGCTTCTCCTTTGGTTTCAATTCAAGTGGCCTATGATCAAGAGCTTTTAAAGAGGAGAAGATTGTTTATTGGATTGATGTGAGCTTAGGAAAATTTCTCCTGAAATACATAAAATGTGTCCTAGGAGATTCAATTTTACTAGCTTGAAAAAATTCTAATTAAAAAAAAAAATTAACTAAAAACAGTTTCATGGAATTTCCTGGGACAGCAGGATCAGCTGCACAGTCTGAGTCAGGCTGCCATAAACCAATTAGTGTTTTAAAAGATGCTTCTGTAGTCACTTTTAATGCCAAATGATGTCCTTTCAATCTGATTGTAAATAGCATTTGCTGTGTTCCCTTGAACAATGCTTATTGTGGCACTAAAGCCAGTTTTATATTATAAATTTTTTTGACATTGCAGGTCTGCCAAATTGTACGCTACTGTTAATTTGCGTTAATGCTGTCGATTACATTTTCTCCCAGCACAAATATACCTGTTGATCCTGTAATTGTATTTAACTCTGTAAAGCATCCCGGGATACCATTTATACGAAAGTCACAACTGGGCTTGATCCTGAAGTCCTTGGGCCAGGGGCTCAGCTGAGGTCAAGGCATACACTGATCTGCACTGTATATGTGAAGCTCATATTTACACTGCCATGACCCCAGTTCTGGTACATGAAGAACTAGTCCCACTGTGCCAGGTTACCATAGCCTCATATAATTAGTTGGCTGTAGCTCTGAGCAGACCAGCTAGGAGCAGGTTCTCATTGTGCTATGTGATGGAGCTATACATAGTGAAACGCAATCTTTGCCCTGAGCTAATATGACCGCTCTCCTCTTATCTGACAAACCAGGGATCTCCAGAGTTAAATGTATGAGACTCTTTACAGCTTGAGCTGAAGAGCTAAGCCTCTAGCCAGTGGCTGTAACAACTCCTATCTTCTGTGGACTGGCACAGCTGGGAACCCATAGCACACACTCACCAGTGAATTACACTTACCATCTAAATAGACAAGACAGACAACTTATCCTTACTTCACAGATTGGGGGACAGGGGGGACTGGGACACAAGGATTAAATAACTTGCCCTAAGTCTGTGGCAGAGCTGGGAACTAAATGCACATCATCTGAGTCCCAGTCTAGTGCTTTAACTACAAGACCATCCTTCCTCTTAACACTTTAGAAAAGCCTGTATGTGTAATAAAAAAAGACTCTCCAAAGAAAGTAGCAGGGTACCAAGGCAGTACAAAGAGAGAGCATCAGTTGCTGACTGCAGCTGATTCTCACTTGCATTAAGGCCTCTTCACATTGCTGTAGTAATGTGAGGGCTTTAAATTTACACTTCTATCCACTTTAAGGTCCCTGTATGGTCCAAAGGGACCATAAGCATAAATGAGAATTGGCCCTCTTCCATTTAGTGTGCCCATCATCAAAATATCCAGAGGCAAGATAAAAGGTCACATTTATCTGAGAAGGGACCTAGTTCCCCTCCCACTGAAATGAGTTCTCAATTTGGAGCTGCGGTGGTGGCTGTTCCCAAAGAATCATAGCCTTTAATTTCAGGCTGGAGGATTACAAGAGTAACACCTGCTTATTGAATATATTATTGTGCTTGTCTGGATTATGCTAGACAAGGGATAACCCCTGCATTAGCCTGAGGATAAGCCTATCTTGGTCCCTAAACCTTACTGCTGTGTCATGTGCACAGGATGCAATTATACCCATATGGGGGTTTCTTATTTAGGGCCAGATGTAAGAAGGGATGCATGGCTGAGCCACTCCAGGAGTCAGTTCTTCCCTTGATCTTGCTCTCCCCTCCCCAGCTCACCTGGACAGGTGTTGGGAAGCTGCAGCCCTAGTGAGCTTGCTCTCCTCTCCTGCTCCGAGCAGGATCTCAGGGTCATATGCATGGTGGTGCATGCAGAAGGGTCTTGATTCCTCTTTACTCCCTGGCTCAGCAGTGGACAGTAAGTTATACTCTTGCTCTTATTTTTCTTTAGACAGTGCAACTATGATGTTCAGTAGGGAGTACTGGATAGTCTGGTGAAAAATTATGGCAATATGGTCCCTTGTTCTAATGGCTTCCTTGCTCACTTTGTTCTGTAGTGCAGTATTTGGCCTGCGTCCCTGATGTTGTCCTCTGAACGCTGAATATTACTGCACTAGGTCATCCTGAGCACTATTCACAGTGGAGATTGAAACCAAGAACCTAATAAGCATGAAGGGAGGAGGGGAAACAGCCATATTTCTGCTTGCTGCCTTGATGCGTAATTGTCATTCTAAATGTATCATCTGTACAATGCAAATACTTTCCTACTTCACAGGGGTGCTGGAAGGCCAATAATGCAATAGTGATCGTGAGGTGCCTCGATAGAGCAGTGATGAGGGCTGTATACGTTGCTGATAGATCAGGAGTTGTCTTAATGTTGTCAAAGCGAGTGAGCTCAGAATATTGAAGTCAGTGGAAATTGCAGATGCTCAGCACCTCTGAAATACAATCCTCTGAGATGGGCAAAAGAGGTGCCAGGGAAGTGGGAAGAAAATCAATGATCCTCTTGTCTATTTTTTCCCCCATCGACTAAGAAAAGAGTTGGCCTATGACAAGCGTAACACACTCATCCCTCCAAATGTCTCACTTTAATAACCAGTGAAGTGCACTGGGACTACCTGGATTAATGACAAGTTTCAGAGTAGCAGCCGTGCTGTAGCCCATGAAAACTTATGCTCAACTTTATTAGTCTCTAAGGTGCCACAAGTACTCCTGTTCTTTTTACCTGGATTAAGTGGTTCTCTGGTATGTTGCGTGACTGCTTCTTTCTGCAGCTCTGAAGATGACTCATTCTTGCAGTAAAAAATTCATGTTTTACAGCTGCAGAGCATGTTTATATAGGTGAAGTAAAATCACTCGGCTAGAAAAGTCATCTAAGGACAGAGCCCAGAGAAGCCGCTGACTGTGTTGAAACACTCAGACACAGGGATGTGAGAATGAAAGTCATTCTGTATCTACCCAGATTTGTCTGTGTATAATTGATGATTAGTTGCATTCTATTAGCACTTTCTGCATGAGGATCTCCTTGTAAGGTATGTTGATTATTTGCATTACTGTAACACCTATAAACTCTAGTCATGGGCCACGTCTAAACATAGGAGAAAAGGACAGCCCCTGCCCTGAGTTAAATCTCACCAGGCTTCTGAGACTTGGGTAGTGTCCCCATTGTACACAGGAGGAAAATTAGGATCAGTGAATTGTCCGCTGCAGTGACTCTGTGGCAAAGCAGGAATTAGATCTCCTGCTCAGTTTGCTGCTTTAACCACTAGAGTATATTTCCATCAGGGGCGGCTCCAGGCCCCAGCACGCCAAGCGCGTGCTTGGGGTGGCATGCCGCGGTGGGCGCTCTGCCGGTCGCCGGGAGGGCAGCAGGCAGGCAGCCTTCGGCAGCATGCCTGCGGCCGGTCCACTGGTCCCGCAGCTTCGGTGGAACGGGAGACCCACCGGAGCCGCGGGACCGGCGACCAGCAGAGCGCCCCCCGCGGCATGCCGCCGTGCTTGGGGCGGTGAAATGTCTAGAGCCGCCTCTGATTTCCATCCTGTCTCTTCTATGTATCAGTGCAGGTGTCATAGGTTTATTCCCCACTTTGAACTTTAGCGTCCACAAGATGGGGACCTGCATGGACTCCTCTAAACTTAAATCCTAGTTTAGATCTGGTAAAGCTGCCACCAACTAGAAATTTCAGTGTCTAGTACACTCCCTGTTCCCCCAAACTTTCCCTGGGGAACACAGATCCCAACTTCCTTGGATCTTAACACAAAGGGAAATAATCCATTCCCCCCCCACACCACCTTCCCCCTCCCCTTGTCCTTGGGGGAGAGACCTTGATTCAGACTCCTTGAATCAAACAAAGAGGGATTCACTTCCCCTGAAAATCCAAACAAGGGAAGAAATCAATCAAGTTCTAAAAAGAAAAGATTTTATTAAAGAAAGTGTACTTTTTTTCTATCTCTGTATTACCAGGATGCAAAAATACAGGGCCTCACTTATAAACCTGGAGAGGCTTCCCCCCTTTCTCAGAATAATCAAGTAACAGCAAACAGAAATAAAGATATTTCTTTAGCAAACACACAATTGCAAATGTAGAAATCAATTATAAGACTAAACCGCCTTCTAATACTCACTATACTGAATAGAAGAAAATACTTCAGGAAACCTTGGAGAACTTGAAGAATATGTCTGGCTTCTCTTAGATCCAAAGAGAGAACGGCAAATCAAACAAAGGACACAGACAAAGCCTTCCCTCCCCAGAGATTTGAAATTATCTTGTCCCTTGATTGGTCCTCTGGTCAGGTGTTCATCAGGTTACTGCTTGTTAATCCTTTACAGGTAAAAGAGACCTTAACCCTTAACTAACTGTCCTATGACATGCCCCCCAAATCACAGACAGCGGGGGAACCACACTGGCGGTGATTTCCTCCTAGAACTTTAAAATAAACATTAATAAAACACATGCATTATTACATATACTACTAACCATGTAAACAACGAGATTTTTCACATTTCAAGAACACTTTTTAACCATTTGATTCTGGGAAACTTTCACGAGAGAGTGCATCAGCTACTTTGTTGGAAGCTCCTGAAATGTGTTGAATTTCAAAATCAAAATCTTGGAGAGCTAAACTCCATCGGAGAAGTTTTTTGTTGTTTCCCTTGGCAGTATGAAGCCACTTTAGCGCAGCATGGTCAGTTTGTAGCTGGAACCGCCGTCCCCAAACGTATGGGCGTAGCTTTTCCAGGGCATACACAATGGCGTAGCATTCTTTTTCACTGATGGACCAGTGGCTTTCCCTTTCAGACAGCTTCTTGCTGAGAAACACGACAGGATGGAAGTTGTGATCCGGTCCTTCCTGCATTAGAACTGCTCCTACCCCACGTTCAGATGCATCGGTGGTTACTAGGAAGGGTTTGTCAAAGTCCGGGGCCCTTAACACAGGGTCAGATATGAGCGTTGCCTTAAGCTGGGTAAAGGCTTTTTGACACTCATCAGTCCACTTAACTGCATTTGGCTGTGTTTTTCTGGTTAGATCAGTTAGTGGGGCAGCGATTTGGCTGTAGTGTGGTACAAATCGCCTGGAATATCCGGCCAAGCCTAAGAAGGATTGGACCTGTTTCTTTGACTTTGGGACAGGCCACTTTTGGATAGCCTCCACCTTGGCCTGTATGGGGTTTATGGTTCCTCGACCCACCTGGTGCCCTAAGTAAGTCACTCTGTTTTGGCCTATTTGACACTTTTTGGCCTTAACAGTTAGTCCTGCCTGCCTGATGCGCTCAAAGACCGTTTCCAGGTGTTCTAGGTGTTCGGGCCATGAATCAGAAAAAATGGCCACATCATCGAGGTAGGCAACTGCACATTCTCCCAATCCTGCTAGTAGACCATCTACCAGCCTTTGGAAGGTGGCGGGTGCATTTTGCAGTCCGAACGGAAGCACATTAAATTCATACACCCCTGCATGGGTGATGAAAGCTGACTTTTCTTTAGCGGGTTCATCTAGTGGTACTTGCCAGTAGCCCTTGGTTAAATCTATTGTGGAGATGAACTGGGCACGTCCCAATTTCTCCAATAGCTCATCGGTGCGTGGCATTGGGTAGTTGTCAGGGCGAGTTACAGCATTCAGCTTACGGTAGTCCATGCAAAAGCGTATTTCTCCATCTGGTTTGGGAACTAGAACCACTGGAGATGCCCATGCACTGGTAGAGGAGCGGATGATACCCATCTCTAGCATGTTGTGGATCTCCCGTGTAATAGCAACTTGGGCATGAGGTGACACCCAGTAGGATGGGGTTCTAATTGGGTGAGCATTACCTGTGTCAATGGTGTGGTATGTTCAGTCTGTCCTGGGGTGGCTGAGAACAAGGGGGTGAAGCGAGTGCACAGCTCCTTGATCTGTTGCCGTTGCAGACGTTCCAGGGTTGTGGAGAGGTTCACCCCTTCCACGCCACCATCACTTTTCCCTTCGTAGTAGACACCTTCAGGCCATTCAGCGTCATCTCCTCCCTGGGCTGTAAACTGACAAACCTGTAATTCTCTGGAATAAAAGGGCTTTAGAGAGTTAACATGGTACACTTTAGGCTTTAAGGAGGAATTAGGAAATGCTATGAGGTAGTTAACAGCTCCCAGGCGCTCCTGGACCGTGAATGGTCCTTCTCATGACACTTCCATCTTATGGGCCTGTTGTGCCTTCAAGACCATAACCTGGTCTCCTACCTTGAAGGAACGTTCTCTGGTATGTCTATCATACCAGGCCTTTTGCTCTGCTTCAGCATCCTTTAGGTTTCCTTTAGCCAGGGCTAAAGAATGTCGGAGGGTGCTTTGTAGGTTGCTTACAAAGTCCAGAATGTTAGTTCCTGGAGAAGGCGTAAACCCCTCCCATTGCTGCTTCACCAGCTGTAATGGCCCCTTAACCTTGTGGCCATACACAAGCTCAAATGGTGAGAACCCTAAACTGGGATGTGGTACAGCCCTGTAGGCAAACAGCAACTGCTGCAACACTAGATCCCAATTATTGGAGTGTTCATTTACGAATTTATGTATCATGGCCCCCAGAGTTCCATTAAACCTCTCCACCAGGCCATTGGTTTGGTGGTGGTACGGGGTGGCAACCAAGTGATTCACCCCATGCGTTTCCCACAGGTCTTTCATGGCCCCTGACGGGAAATTTGTTCCCGAATCTGTAAGAATGTCGGAGGGCCAACCTACCCTTGCAAAAATGTCAGTTAAGGCCTGGCACACAGTTTTAGCCCTGGTGTTGCTTAGAGCTACTGCTTCCGGCCATCTGGTAGCAAAGTCCACAAAAGTCAGTATGTATTGTTTTCCTCTGGGGGTCTTCTTTGGGAAAGGACCCATAATATCCACAGCTACTCCCTGAAATGGGACCTCAATTATGGGGAGTGGCTGGAGAGGGGCCTTGACCTGGTCTTGGGGCTTTCTTACCTTTTGGCATACCTCACAAGACTGGACATAATTGGCAACGTCCTTGCCCATCCCCTCCCAGTGGAAGGACTTCCCCAACCTGTCATTGGTCCTGTTCACCCCAGAATGACCACTGCGATGATCATGGGCCAAGCTTAAGAGCTTTTCCCGGTACTTAGTTGGAACTACCAACTGTTTTTGAGGATGCCAGCCTTCCTGGTGTCCACCAGAAAGAATCTCCTTATATAAAAGTCCTTGTTCTACAACGAACCGGGATCAGTTAGAAGAGCTGAGAGGCGGTGGGTTGCTCCGTGCCACCGCCCAAGCTTTCTTAAGACTGTCATCGGCTTCCTGCTCAGTCTGGAACTGTTCCCTTGAGGCTGGAGATACCAGTTCCTCCGTAGACTGTGGACTTGGACTTGGTCCCTCTGGAAGCAATGTAGGAGATGAGGTTGTTTCCGTTGACTGTGAACCGCTTTCCGCTGGTGCACTAGGTGATATTTAAGGCTCTGGCTGAGCCTCTTGGGTAGGGTTGTCTGCTGCTTCTGCCAGTTCAGGCCCGCTGGCGCCCTCTGGCGATGGGGTTGGAGACGGGTTTGTAAGCGCTGGTGTCAGTGCTGGCAATGGTTCTGCCGCTGGTTGTTCTTCCAGTTCCGGTTCTGGGACTGGATGTACTATGGCTGCTGTAGTTGTTGGCATGGGATCCGGTTCCACCACCTCTGTCTGGGTCTCTGGTAACACAGACGGGGTCCTGGTGGACGGCTCAGGAACAGGGATGGGAGTGGAAGTTTGTTTGGCCTGGCTGCGGGTGACCACTCCCACCCTCTTGGCCAGTTCCACGTGGTTGGCCAGGTCTTCCCCCAGTAGCATGGGGATGGAAGAATTGTCATAGACAGCAAAAGTCCACTTTCCTGACCAGCCCTTGTACTGGACAGGCAATTCAGCTGTCACTTCTGCTAAGGGTCCACTGAGCCATGGCCTCAGCTCTATCATGTACTGGTCTTCAGGGATGCTGTACCCATGGCAGGTTCTTTCAAAATTTTCCAAGAAGGCCTCAGTGTCATCACCTGCCCTGTAGGTGGGAAATGTCTTGGGGTGGGGAACAGTGCCTGGAGAAGGATTGTTAGGGTTGGCTGGAACATTTGGGTTAGCCCTTGCTAATTTCAGGGCCTGCTGGTGGGCCTCCCTCTGGAGCTCCAACGCCCTCCTGTGGTCAGCCTCTTGCTTCTCCATCTCTCTTTTGTGGTCAGCCTCTCTGGCTTTTCTTTTATTTCCATCTCTTGAAGTTTTAATTGCAATTCCTTTTTTTTAAATTGCAGTTCTTTGTCTTGTTTCCAGTTTAGATGCTTCCTTGGCACTCATGTTGCCTGCTTTCTGGTGCTGGCCACACCTCTCTGCAGTCAAGGAATTACCTGTGTTGCTTGGTTCAGTTGCTTGAGTTACAAGTTCCTACCCCTTTTTACTCCCGATTGAATAAAAAGAAAACAAAACTTTTCATTTGCAAATGGTGTTAGCTGTTGTTGCTGTCTCACAAGAAACCAGAAAAACTGGTTTTGTAACTTGTTTCTGGCAAACTGCTAGTGATTTCTCAGTAGGGGTCCTTTCTAACAAGCCTTGTTAGAAAACCTATTACCGCCAACTTAGCCCAGCTGGAAAAAACTCCTAACAATACCTTGTTAGAAACTGAATACCTCTACACCCCCCCCCCACTCCTTTCTCAGGCTTTGGCTACACTTACACTTCAAAGCGCTGCTGCGGCAGCGCTGCCGCGGCAGCGCTTTGAAGCACTAAGTGTAGTCAAAGCGCCAGCGCTGGGAGAAAGCTCTCCCAGCGCTGTCCGTACTCCACCTCCCTGTGGGGAATAACGGAGAGCGCTGGGAGCCGCGCTCCCAGCGCTGGGGCTTTGACCACACTGGCGCTTTGCAGCGCCGCAATTTGCAGTGCTGGAGAGGGTGTGTTTTCACACCCTGCTGCAGCGCTGCAAATTTGTAAGTGTAGCCAAGCCCTCAGGCTGCTTCCCTGCTCTAGAGGGAGAGAATAGCTCTCAATGGCTCCTGGTTCTTAATACCTCCCAACCGCTGCCTATCATGTCATAGGTTTATTCCCCACTTTGAACTTTAGCGTCCACAAGATGGGGACCTGCATGGACTCCTCTAAACTTAAATCCTAGTTTAGATCTGGTAAAGCTGCCACCAACTAGAAATGTCAGTGTCTAGTACACTCCCTGTTCCCCCAAACTTTCCCTGGGGAACACAGATCCCAGCTTTCTTGGATCTTAACACAAAGGGAAATAATCCATTCCCCCCACCTTCTTCCCCCTCCCCTTGTCCTTGGGAGAGAGACCTAGATTCAGACTCCTTGAATCAAACACAGAGGGATTCACTTCCCCCCCTCCCCTTCCCCTGAAAATCCAAACAAGGGAAGAAATCAATCAAGTTCTAAAAAGAAAAGATTTTATTAAAGAAAGTGTACTTTTTTTCTATCTCTGTATTACCAGGATGCAAAAATACAGGGTCTAACTTATAAACCTGGAGAGGCTTCCCCCAACCCCTTTCTCAGAGTAATCAAGTAACAGCAAACAGAAATCATGATATTTCTTTAGCAAACACACAATTGCAAATGTAGAAATCAATTATAAGACTAAACCGCCTTCTAATACTCACTATACTGAATAGAAGAAAATACTTCAGGAAACCTTGGAGAACTTGAAGAATATGTCTGGCCTCTCTTAGATCCAAAGAGAGAACGGCAAATCAAACAAAGGACACAGACAAAGCCTTCCCTCCCCAGAGATTTGAAATTATCTTGTCCCTTGATTGATCCTCTGGCCAGGTGTTCATCAGGTTACTGCTTGTTAACCCTTTACAGGTAAAAGAGACCTTAACCCTTAACTAACTGTCCTATGACAGCAGGGAAAAGGGTAAGGCACTCCCTCCTATAGGGATGCTACTCCCCTCCTGTACCAGTGGGCAAGGGCAGTACTTGAGAATGAGCAAAGCTTTAAATTCACTCTCCTCCCTTTCAATGCAGCCATAGCAGATGAAATCTGCTACTGTTATAGACCAGTAGTAGGCTACTATTCCTGAAGCAATGCAGGGAATCAAGAAATGAATTGGGATTCAGATCAAAGTCATTTCTTGGCCTACTACTGGTGCAAAGCTAGATGTTCTAGTGTGACGCTAAATAAGTAGCTAATCATTCTAGGCCTGTTTCTACCACCTGTACCTTGCTGAGTAAGACTGAGTATCCCACTGGGTTTCTATGCTGAGATTAAAATCCACAGCACAGAATCTCAGAGCCCGGGTCAGATGACCCTTCCATCTTGCAGGGTCTCAGTCTGTGCTCCAGCCTGAGCCCAAATGTCTACCCTGCATTTTTATAGCCTCATGAGCCCAAGTCAGCTGACCTGGGCCAGCCACATCCATGCTGTAGGTCTTTTACTGCAGGGGAGATATAGTCCCCTAGAATTTTTTTAAGAGATCCTATTAATAGTGGCAGGAGAATAAGGGCATCTAGAGAAGTGAGCTTTTCAGTGATCTAAGTAGGGCTGGTTGAAAATATGCCACAAATCTTTGACAGAAAATAAGGTTTTTTGAACAGAGCAAGCTCCAGGCACCAGCATTCCAAGCAGGTGCTTGGGGCATCAATCTGCAAGGGGTGGCAGTCTGTGTGTGTGTGTTGCCCCCAAGCAGCACGCCGAATTGCCGCTGTGGATAGCAGGGGCAGTTAAGGCGGCATGCGTATTTCCGCGGTGGCAGCAATTTGGCGGCAGCTTCTGTCTTCAGACAGAAGACAGAAGCTGTGCCGCCACGGACAGCTGAACATTGAAGCTGCTGCCAAATTGCCGCTGCTGTGGAAACACGTGAGCCGCCCTCATGGCACACGGACTGCCCCTGCTGTCCGCAGCGGCAATTCGGCATGCTGCTTGGGGCGGCAAAAACCATAGAGCCAGCCCTGTTTTTGACACCCTGAAATGGAAAATTTTCAGTTTGTTTTTGTGTTCTGCTGAAATGCTTCACTTTTAGTTGCTGAAAACTGAAAATATGAAACATTTTTAATTACCTTTTTTGTAATTTGGGCAAAAACAACTTAATTTTCATAGACGTTTTCTGTGTAAAACAAGCCCGTTTTCCAACCAGCTCTAGATACAGGCACATGCAAGACAGAGCCATGGAACATGTTATACTGATGTCCAAAACTCCATAAAGCTGGCTTAGTGTTGAATGTCATTACAAACTGGCCACTTAGCCTCTGTTTGCTTAGTTCATCATGGGTCTACTGGAGAATTCCACAATCCCTTTGAAAAGCTACATCAGGGTTAGTACAGCAAAGCAATCAGAAGTCAGTCAATAGAGTACATTATTTCTTAGTTGGCTCAGCAGCAGGTGACCATTATCAGGGTGTGTGTGTGTGTGATATGTTGCATTCTATATAATTTTATAAAAATGCTAATGAGTTTAAATATAATGCAACTGAAATAAGTCTCTTGTAAGATATTACAAAGCTTATAATTTACTGAGTGTGGTTATTCTATTTGTATAAATGTACCACTCTTGTATCTGAAACTAGAAATATAAAATATAACTTGGCGGGCCTATTGTAATTATGCAAATTGTGGGCCATTAATGGTGGTTTGAAGTTTTAATAACTTCCATTAACCAGGACAATTGTTTGCAGATGGCTCTGTATTACTTGTAAGTTTCCCTGTATATGTGTGTGCTGGCAAGTGGGCAATGAAGTCTTACAGTGATGTGATCGTGTCACCTGAACTGAAATTCATTTTTTTTAACCTGGTCTTTCCCTATTGAGAAGGAGGGGGTGGAAACCCAGAGAGGGACAAAGGATTCCCACCTTATGCAAAAAAAAATATAAATGGGTGAAACAAAACAAAGGGGGCAGCCATCATGAGGAATCCCCTAGCTACCACCTAAGCTGGAACAAGGGCTGTACCAGGGGAAATGACTGTGCCCAGACTAGGAAGGTGTCCAGTCTGTGAAAGAAACTTATTGAAACATTTTTTTTCAGGGTAAAATTTTACCTCTGCTCGGTTGTATTTCTGTATTGGGCTTAGATTTGAATGTTTTGTTTTATTTCACTTGGTAATTCACTTTGTTCTGTTTGTTACTACTTGGAACCACTTAAATTCTACTTTTTTTACTTAATAAAATCACTTTTTACTTAATTAACACAGAGTATGTATTAATACCTGGGGGAGGGGTGCAAACAGCTGTGCATCTCTGTCAGTGTTAGAGGGCAAACAAGCTTATACAGGGTAAAATGAATTTATTTGGGTTTTGGACCCCATTGAGAGTTGGACACCTGAGTGTTTAAAAACAGGAACACTTCTGTAAGCAGCTTTCAGTTAAGTCTGTAGCTTTGGGGCACGTGGTTCAGACCCTGGGTCAGTGTTGGAGCGGACGGGTGTGTCTGGCTCAACAGGACAGGGTGCCGGAGTCCTAAGCTGCCAGGGCAGGAAAGCAGGGGGCAGAAGTAGTCTTGGCACATCATGTGGCAGTTCCCAAGGGGGTTTCTGTAACCCAACCCATCACGGGGAGAATTAAATGGACCTCCTGGATTAGGGTGCAGTGATACTTTATCTTCTAGCTTCTGTCCCATATGGATTCAATGTTCCTATTTTAGATTTGTGACCATAAAGACCTGGACCATAATAATTTACCATGTTCATAGCCATTTCTGTTTGACAGATGTCAAGTGACTTTCTTGGGCATTATCTCAAGATTGTCATTTTAAAAATCTAGCTGTATTGATTAGATTAGCATTTTAAAAGGAAAAGTTGCATACACCAACATAAATTAATGGACTTGGGTGTTTGTGTGATTTTTTTAATTATTATTATTCTTGCTGTTGCCTCCCATCAAAGCCTCTGGTGTGATTGTGTATTTGTTAATGCTTTCATTTAGGGGGGGGAAAAACATGCATTCATTTGCCAACCTTGAAGGTAAATTTACATTGATAAAGGTGTTTAAAGTCCAGGGGCTGATGTATATTTAAAGTGAGAGAATGACACACATGAATATACACTCCTTTGCATATGCACACACATAGTGAACCTCATTGAAAAGGTAATATTTGACAACCGTTACTACATAATGGGATCTGAGATAGCAGGGTTTTTTTCCCATTTGCAATAGGAAATAACCCTGATCTCTCTAACATTGAGGTCAGATACTATGGTTTACAACTGATGTAAATGTTAAGTTTACACAGAGTTCTCTTCTATATCTTTATATCGATGAAGTGTGTAGATGTGTCTGTATTTTGTGTATATCTCTATATATGTATTAAAAACACCCTTATGTATCATGCAACTTCTTGATAAAATCTGAGACCCATTTAAAACCGGGCAAATTTAATTGAATTTGCTATTACAATATGACAGGCAATTACATTAGGGGATTAAAATGATAGATTCTTGAGGATGCTGTGAAATGAGGTAATGCAAAAAGCTCCATTTTTTTGGTACATCATAATGGCTTTTAATCTGATGGCTAATGTATTAGAAATTCATAGTGTGCTGGTGGTCTCAGAGGTCAAATAATCTGAGTGAAGAGTTCAAAGATTTGCTCTGATTTTTGCCTTTCATTTTCAGTCTGTAAACATTGATTTTTTTTTCACCCTTTGTCTCTTTTGGAATACATTGCTTGTATTCAATTCTGATGCACATTGCCATACATTAGAGACACACAATGTATGTGAAGTTGCATGCCTCATTTGTATGTCAAATTGCCACAATTATGCACACGCATTTGCACATGAAGTGGCTAACTAGATGCAGTTGCACATGTATAATGCCAGGAATTGTACATGTGCATGTCTAAATTGTACATAAATGAGGCCCATACTGTACAAAGCAGTGAAATAGACATCTGTACAAATACTGAGCCTAATGCGCTACTGCCTTGAGAGATAAACTCTGGAGGAAGAATAGTGGACAAATCGTACTTTTCCTTCCTATTCCCACAAATTTGTCACTCTAGTCTGAGTGACTTATAAATATTATTTATAAATCTTCCCTATCTCACAGGAAAAATGTTATCCCAACTTTCTGACTTGGTTTCCCCCAGTTCTAAAGCAAGAGATTAGGGGCCAGATCCTCAAAGAACCCATGGCAAGACTTTCAAGTGTTCAATACTCACCACCAATGCCAGTAGTTCCCCCTTGTGACACTTATGCACAGATTTTTTCAGAAGAACTCTACTACCCAATGTGCTGCACTCATCTGAAAATCTGGCCCTAAGTGATTTGCAAGAAGTCACACAGGACGTAATTCTGGCTCTGCCTACATTAAACCCAAATCCCTCTCCGGTACCTTAGCCACCTTTCTTGCCCTCCCCAATTCATCACAACTTCCAAGAGCCTTCGCTGCTGTAAACTGTTCTTAATGGCTGGTGGAATAAAAATGAAATGTAGGGTTCACGTCATTGTTGCTGGTTCAAGCTTAAACTAGGAAATGCAGTGAGGCCTTTCTGAAAATGTTTGCACGGTAGCTTGAGCAGACCTCATAAAACATTTGCTGAAGTTCTTTGATGCATGGCAGAGTGTGCTACAGATGTGAAGTTCTGATTTTTTCATTTTTGATTTTTGACAAAGCTCCAACTGAGATGTTAATGCAACTGGCTAAGGTATAATCATGGGACAGCTGGAAGCTTTATTGCTCCAAAATGGAAGAAACCGAAAAGAATGGAAAGAATAATAGTGTAAAACAAGTAGGGCACTCAGTTACAGACTACAATTGTAGATAAGCTAAAAATCACGAAAGAATAGGACAGTGTATTTTTTGATTCTGATAACTTGAGTAAAAAAAAAATACAGTGGCTTGCATGACTCATGGGACTAGGTGTAATATTACATGGAACCTTTCATCTCTGTTTCAATGCATATAAATCCACCCTAGGCCCAAATTCATTATCATGGAAGGAAGGATGGTTTGTAATTAGGGCACTAGGCTGGGATTTAGAGAATCTAGATTTTTATTCCAAGCTTTGCCAAAGCATCTGTGCACTGTGACAAAGTTCAGGATCCATCAAACCTGCCTCTTAGCTGTACAGGTCAGAAACCTGGCACCCTCTTACAAGCAGACTTGGAGTTGCTAGAGGCATTCCTTGCCCCCTCTGTGCTTCACAAAAAAGGGGGGTCTGGTGCTTTGTTTCCTTTGCTATAGAGGCCACTGGTATCACAGCCCAGAATGTCTGTCTGTTTCACCCTTGAGCTAATTCTGCTGCTAGCAGTTCATCACCAAATCTCTTTTCTCACTCATGCAGAGATTAATGGCATGGATAGAGGTCTGAGAACTATGGAAACTGTGATGATATTTAGTAAGTGGACTAGGCCCTGCTATAGTGTCAGGGAGCTGGGGGTGAGAGAAGAATCTTAAACTAATTTAAGGTTTGTAATGGGACTACATCATAATTGCACTTGAAGCAGGAGTTCCCTTGAGCTTGGATCACATGCCACTTCATTAAGGAGTTTAGAGACATCTCTAAAGGATGTTTAGTGGGCTCTCGGGATGTGGGCACTAACAGGGAGTCAGAGGCATGGATTATTGTCATTAAAAACTATGACACTTTCTGGATAGTTGGACACATCTTTCAGCTCCATTACTGATTGCCCCTGCATCTTGTGCACTGGCTCAGTCTATGGGGCCGGATTCTAAACTGGTGTAGCTCCTTTGACTTCAGAGGGGTGACATTGATTCACACCGGTTGAGGATTTACCAGGTAGTGTGAAAATGACCTAAAATTATGCAGGCGTATTGACGGTGCCTGCTTAGCTCACCTGAGAATCGGGGACACCCAGAGGCAGAGCCTAGATTTGCTCCGCTCCCATTGCTTTAAGATGGGGTTCTGGGTGCTCAGCACCTCTGATGATCAAGCCGCAGTTCCTTTCTTGGTGGGGGTTGGGCAGCTGCAGCAGATTACTGTAACTGCAGACAATAAGATGGCAGGGAGTAGGTGTTTCTAAATGATGAGGCTGAGACACCTATTATTCTCCACATATCTGTCCTTTATGTAGCTAGAGAACAATGTGGATGCTCTAGCCCAGTGTGTCAGATCCTTTCTGGTGCAATATTCAATGCCAAACTAAAGAATAAATATAGAAGTTTAGTGCCACAATCTGTCCATTTCCCGAAGGGAGGAAGTATAGTCTAATGGATCTGATCAGAGGGTCTTGGTAGAATTGGATACTGCTACTGGTGGTTAATATGCCAGCCTGGACTCAGAACTCTGGGTTGAGGTCCCTGTCTACTACAGATGTCCTGTGCAATCTTCAGCATTTTAAGGCCAGCTTTTGAGGTCGTTAGGTGCCTAAAGCTGAAGATCAGCACCTAGTGGGATTTTTCAATCTTCATCTTTCGGCACCTAAGTCCTTTAAAACTTTGTGCCTCAGTTTCCCATCTATAAAATGGGGATAATAGCACTGACAAGAGTGAGGTAGGATGTGAGGATAAATGCATTAAAGATTGTGAGGGACTCATAATATGGTAATGGGGGGGCACAAGTGCCATAGATAGACCTTCAGTGTGACCTTGAACAAGTCACTCTGCCTTCTGTTTCAGTTTTTTTTTCCATCTGTAAAAATAACCTTCCATCTGAGGCTCCAAAAGGTGGGCCTCTATGTGCAAAGATTATAGGCTTGTAAGCATGCACTAGGACAAGCACTTTGCTGCCTGATACTTTTTCTCCTATTGCTGATGAAGGTGCTATTTGGACAGGCTTAGCCTGCACAGGTGGTGGTAATGAGAGCTTTCTCCACACCCTGACCTGGAGGGACCATCTCTAGAAATCAGTGTGGAGTTCAGCTATCATGGCTCATTTAATTTCTCATGAAACTCCTACAGATGACCCTCTGTTTAGGCTGGCTTGTGCTGAGGTATGTTATGCTCATTGGGAGAGAAGGTTGTCTATTGCCTTTCTCTATAATGGACCAAGTCCCATGTAGACTTTTTTCCCCACAAAAGTCTATGCAGGCCGAAGTAGTCCCTTCCCCAAGTCTATCCCTCACTCCAATAGCCCCTGTAACAAAAATGTCCTGGCTCTCATTTCAGTGACTCAGGAATACAGGACTCCACACAGTCTCCCTTCTGTCTGTCTGGTTTCTGGAGCAGTTCCTCTCTGCAGTAGCTCCAAGAGCAGTCCATTGGGAACACTGCCCCCGGCCCCTCAGCTTTCTGGAGGATATTGCAGCCCTCTATTAGGCTCAGCTAATGAAGTTTGAGCTTTTAGAGGTGCAGAGGCTGGGGCTAATCAGCCAGCTGCAGCCCTCTCGTACCAGAGAGATGGTATCTTATACCTTCACAATCTCTTGCAACTTGGCCCCAGGGGTTTTGACACTATTTGTACAGCACCTAATGCAGTCTGATCCTAGCCCATGACTGGGGCTCCTCGGTGCTTCTGCAGTACAAACAATAATAAATCATCATTCAGCCTTTCTGGATAAGATGCTCCTGCACCATGATTTATTGAAAGCACCTTTTAAATCTATCCATTACCAGGCAAAGCTACCTGCAGCAGTTAGTCAATAAAGAAAATCAAGTATTAACTTTCTGATTGTACTGCATATGATGTTATTGAATAACAGCTTGTACCAAGCTAATCACCCATTCATAACGATGATACTCTAACAGCCTGTCGGATTGCTGGCTGACATACTGGGCATCTTTTAGATTCCTGCTATTTTAATCTGTTTTGTTGACCGTAACTAATGAAATGTAACCCAAAGCTCCTTGTTAGAAATGATGGAAGGAAATTTTCCTTCATGTAGCTATTGATTATCTTGTTCAAATTTTGGTCCCAGATTTAGGTCTGGCGCAAATTACTTAGCAAAGAAAGCAGGCTTGGGGACTCAAATTCCTGTAGGTGGTCTCTAATATAGGAGCAAAAGAATTACCATTCAGGAACAGAGAATCTAGTGTCCTATGCTGCCTGCGAAATGGGTCTGCAGCTAGTGCTTGAGAGAAGCAATTTGCTTGACAATTCACTGGCCCATAGCCTTGAAGGTATTTAGGTACCTAACTCCTGTTGAAAGCCTATTGAGTTAGGTGCCAAAATAACTGAAGACCTGGGTCCTAGTTGTTTGTGCAATGTTGTACCACATTGAGAGTTTCCCTCCTGACCCCCAGCTGGTGATGATTTAATTCCCTGAAGCATGAGTATTGGTAGCCCAGTTGTTAGCTCTAATGTCTGCAGGTGAGAGCCACCCACAATGTTGGGCAGTAGAACATGGAAAGAACCCCTGGCTACAGGTTCACCATAAACTTGAAATTGAAATCAGGCTGCTCAGAAAGTTTTCTGGGTTCCCAATGGTGTTGAGAGAGCTGGGTTCCTAGTCTATGGGCTGGTGGGGAGAAGTCCTGGTGACCTAGAAGGGTTGGGATTTCTGTTGACCAAAAACTCTGACTTGGGGCCCCAAATGTGGAAACTCTGTCAGGGGAATGGAAAGGGGTTATAAGTTGTCTTCTATCAGAAAGTCAGGGTGGCCCAAAACAGGCAGTGTTGAGTGGGAATGAGGTGTCCCCTCTGCAGCTAGGAGAGACCTCTGTCCGTCCTTGGGGTGAATTTACACATGCCCACAAGCCTCTTATGCAAAAGGCCTGGCTGAAGCAGAAAGGTGAATCCAATCTTGGAGAATAGGTCAGGTAGGAAGGAGTTTGCCTTGTAGCTAAGGCACTGGACTGGGAGTCGGGAGATCTGAATTCAATTCCTGGTGATTCCTGAATAACCTCTTGGACTCAGTTCACTTTTGCCTCATTTTGGTTCTCTGTAAAGACGATGATGATGATCTTCTACTTCCCCTGGGGCACAGTGGGTGTATCAATGCTGATGAGGTGTTTGGGCACACCGGATGTGGGGCTGCAGGAGTATCTAATTGACAGCAGTGAACATTGGGTGCAAGTCACTACCAACTCAGAATAGTAGCTTTTCACACTGGTGTAAATGATACCCCATGCTCCCATGTTATAATCCTATAGAGTGGAGGAGCAAGGCATGAGCCTTACAAATATATACAAAATGTCTCCAGGGAAGGCATGATGTGAGAGTTCAGCATGAAAATTAAGCTGACCATAACTAAGTGCCAGTTTCCCTTGGAGACCTGAGCCTGGTTCATTACTGTGTGACATCAGTCCGCGAGAGCAGGGAATAGGGGATCATGTCGTTTTGTGAGCACACAATGTTCCATTTTATGCTTTAACTTATTTTTTGAGTTCTCTGTGACTATTTTACTATTGCAGTCTGGCCTTGGGCAGCAGCACTACACAAAAATGACCACCTCTGTCAATGCTTGTCCTGGAATTCTGTTTCCTATGCTAAGCAGGGAGTCCTTATTTTCATGCTGCTTCGTTCACAACTGGGTGCCGGAAAGTTACAGAATACCTGATTATCACCAAGAATTAATTACATTTTCCCCCAAAGTAGCTGAGATGTTAGATGCCTCAGCAGGTATTAGTGGCAGAAGCAAGTGGTGGGGAAACAGGACTAAAATGCAGGAAATTTAGAGAGCATGGGCCAGGGTTAGGGTGCTAGCCTGGTACCTGGTTTCAACTCCTTGTTCTGCCACAGACTCCCTGTGTGACCTAGAGCAAATCACTTGGTCTCTCTTGCCCAGGTCCTGAAAGATATTCCTCATCTGTAAAGTGGGGGTAATGGCACTTCCCTACCTCCCAGGGTGTTGAGGATAAATGCATGAAAGATTGAGATGCCCGGTAACAAGGGCACATAAGTACCAGAGATAAAAATCTGGCTTCTTTTCCTGGCTACAGATGGATCTTTTCTACAGTTGACCTGCTGGGTGACCTTGGGCAAGTCACTTCCTCTCTGTGCCTCTGTTTCCTATTTCAGCCTTTGTCTATATATACTTTGAGGCAGGGATTGTGTATGCAATATAAATATCTCTCTCATCCCAACTGGGGCCTCCAGTTAGTGTAATAAATTTCTAGAGTTTTTTTCCAGCCTGGAAAAAATATAATTAATCTCAGTCCTTATCTCTTACTATGCATACGTGCTGGGCCTCTGATTGCATTATGAATTGTATTACAAATAATGAGAGGGGTTTCCAGCTTAGTGTCTGGTGATGCAAGGTGCTAAGTGCCTCCTGAAATAGATGCAGCTACCTGTATTCTTGTTACTTGCAAACTTTGGATTTGATGGTCCAGAGTGCTGAGTGATTCTGAAAGGTCCCTCAAGTCCCCCTGACTTTAATGGGAGCTGAATATGCTCCACACCACCTTGCAGAATTGGGGCCTTTATAATAATGTCTCCATGTTACCTCACTTAGTTACTGCCTGTATTTCCTGGACAAATTGCACAAGGATTTTATTTCACTTCCTCGTATGTGGTTGATGTGAGCTCACATTGTACAAGCCCCAAGATAAATAGGAAGTAAAAGGACCCTCTGGGATTTATTAAAATTAGTGGTGGTCACCATGACCTGATAGCCCACTTAGCTTGTAACAATTTGTCAACTAAGCAGAGGAGCTATCCACCTGCTGGGAGTTCCCCAATTAGAATCTGTAGTTCATCTGTCAGATTGCTCTGATATTCCAGAGGAGCAATGAACCATGCCCTAGCAGTTAGTCTCTAAAGACAGAAGATTGAGACCAATCACCAGCAGTTGGGTAAAAGCCCTGGGACCAATTCAGTTTCCATGTTGTCCTCTCCAGAGGGTCACTGTGTGGGCCTGTTTTAGACAGCTCAGACCTGGAATATACTGGCTGAGCTAGGAGGAAATGTTCTTCCTTTTATACGTTAGTTAGTGGCAAATCCTGCTGTTCTGCAGGCACCAACAATACTGGTACACTGCTGCTGCACTAGTGAGGTTAAATTGGCTTGTTTTTTGACCCCTCTGCAGAGAAGGCACAAGCTGTATGCTGCGGAACCCATATGAGCTGTTGGGGAAGACGGGGGGGGGAGACACAGTACTGTCTGCCATGCACCTTCATTGGCCTTTCTTACTATGCAACAGGAGTCCTAGCAGACTCATGTTAAGAGTTGCATATAAAATGCTGCCATTTGCCAGAGAGATTATTGTACCTAGAAATCCTATGAACATGGCTGGCCAATTTTTTTTCCCCATCGCAACTGTTTCAAAAGAAAATTGCAGTTTAACCACTAAAAATCGTTTTCCTGAAATGTCCAATTCCCACAATTTTTTTTGTCCAAAAACCCAAACACCTGCAAACCAAAATATTTCAGTTTGAAACTGCTGCTGCAGAGCCTCCTGGAAGTGGTATTGTGATTGCCTCCTATCCCCATTCTCTATGGGTTGGGCTCTCCAACTAAACTACCTCTCCCATGATGTACCATGGCCAAGGACTCCCATAGTGCACTGCCTCCTCTCACCAGGTGGGCAGGCCATGGTGCACTATGTGAGATGTAGTCTGACCATGATTTTCAGCCAAAATCTTTTGCTATTGAAATTTCTTGCAAAATATTTTGTGTGGAAACAGAGCTGATTTTTTTTTCTTTCACTCTGAGAAATGCTGCCTGTTCCTGAGCACTATTTACATTGCTACAGACACAGAACTCTCCTAACTTTGGACTGTGGGAGTACCTCCACTGCCACAGTGTGCTCTTGAGGTAGGGGAGGGTGTCTCATTCTCTGCCCCCTTCCACTCTTTTCAGGCTGTGCACTGGGGGCAAGATCTGCCCTGATTGTTTTCAGGGTAGCTATTAAGGTTTCAGACATGTCTGGAGCTAGCCTCCTGAATGAATACAATTGTACGCTCCATTTAGCATCACTGTCTTCATCCCTTCTTTGTTCCCTCTGCTCTTGCTTGGCCTACTTCCCTTTCTCCTCCGGCTAATCAGATGAGCTCTCTACACCAATGACCGGCTGCATGTCCCCAGTGTGAAGCTCTAAGAGTGGCTGGTGTTCACATCTGTTTTTTTCCTTGGTCTGAAAGGGCTCTCCAATCAGCCACCCAGCACGCCAAGCTGAAAAGGGCCAGAACATGCTCCCTCCTCATCTGTCTCCTTAAATGGAGCTCGGCAGAGCAAGGTCTTGGCTTCAGTTCATTGGCAATGTCTGTCAGAAACAGCCTTTGGCTCATCCACCCTCTCATGAGGTGGACATCGCTCTACGGTTCAGGCAGGGCTCAAAGTGTTACAACAGCTGCTGCCTGCTGGATCCTGCCCAGATTTTAACATAGTACAATGCAGTCCTGAAGTACCTTCTGCCTGGGAGTCTTGAGCTGATTTACATTCACTGATCGTACTTCACGGCACCTCACGGAGCAAGTGTGCATAACAGCACTAGAGAGAGGTAAACTGTTTAAGGAAACCTGCACCAGGGTACCAACCTTTATATATTTACATCCATACACACTTCTAACGTCATCACCCTTCCTCAATGCAGAACAAGACTGGTATGGAGCTTGGCTCCCCATATATCCCTTACAGAATCAGCTTCATGAATGCAAACCCCATTTTGCACTGGTGCATTGTATCTACATTAGAAGTGGGCACCCACCCATGTAACTATACTGTTAATACTATGCTGATGTAAAGTTCCCAAATCACACAGCAAATCAATGACAGAGCTATCACTAAAACTCAGACTCCCAGCATTGGGCTATGCCCATGGCTAGGATTGTTCCTATTTGCATACAAAAATCTTGCTGTCTTTGCTAATTCAACAAGGAAGAGTTATGCATCTATTCTATGAAGGGAAAAGAAACACTGATACCTGTTGATACCACAAGAGAGCCCTGATCTCTGATGGGTGGGACCTCTAAACATTCATGTAATGCAGATAATCCTAAAGATCTTATGAAAACTTCCTTGCTTCCCTTTATGAAAGAGATCCTTACTGAAATCATTTTCTTCCGCGTTATGGCCTAGGCTAGACACTGCAGTCTACACTGGTTTGGGGCACTGATGGCGCTCCCCCTCTTCCTCTCCCTGCCCTCCTTCCTGAAGGTAAAGCAAAATCTACACAGTGCCAGGTGTAACCAACTCCTTTTCATATGGCTTGTCTGCATCAGCCTCTGCCTATTTTAAGTGTGAGCTTTGTTTCGTAATGTTACCAGGGAGGAATGTTCTTAAGCATCATAAAGTGTTCTGGGTCTATTAAGGTGAAATTCTAACTGCCCGGAGTGCTTTTCTTGCTGATCAGTTTGTCTAGGCTGGTGCTGTTTCTCATGCTATTTTTAAATCTTTGCAGCAGAGAGGGGAAAAAACGCCTTAATTACTGCAGAGGAAATAAATCAGGAAACTCTCATTGCAAATGCAGGGAGGCGAAGCAGCCCTCTCTACAGCTCCCTGAGTCATCCTGCCTATAAGGGCTATTCATTTTAGTCTTAGAAGGAGCAAGTTGCATAATCAGAGGCACTAGTGACAGTTTAAAGGGATTATAGGCTTTCAAATATACAAAATGCTTGCTCCCATGCTGATGTGGTGGATGGGTTTAGAGAGCTCAGATGATGTAATGGATGTGTGATTGTCAACCAAAGGCATCCCAGGGAGAGTTTCACAGGGTGGAAACTCCTGAACCAGTGATTTCTGTAATAGGATTGATAGACATGAGTCAGCCTTATGCATGTAATCAGAATGTCTATTTATAAGCTGCACTTGTCTTCAAGAAATTTAACTGTATCAGTCCATGCCTCAGATCTAGGGTCAAATGGGACTCCTGCTGCTCAGAGTAGGAGGGCAGTCAACCAAGTTAGAGGCAGCTCTGTCCAGTGGGTAGGGCTCTGGCTTTGAAACCAGGAGACCTGGGTATTCCTGGCTCTTCCATTTGGGTAAATCGCTTCTTCTGCTGTGCCTCATTTTTTGGCCCTCTCTGTGAAATCTGTATAGACACTCTGTGCAACCAGAGTCTAATCTAAATGTCTGCATGAATCTGGCATTCCACCCATCAGGTAGGTGGAGAGACCCAGGCCTGATTTTTGCCTTTCATAATTTAAATTTCTCCAAGACTAATTCCAGGTGACTCCATCTGCCAGCCATGTTCTCTTGGTGTAAAAGCTGCACAACATTAGTCAATGCAGGAGGCTGCAAATCTGTCGGGATGAGCCCTAATTTTTTACACATCTGCAGATTAAAGCAGAACAAGCAAATTTGTGTGGGGAAAACAAAGAGCAGGCAGACAGTTATACTTGCAAAGAACTATGTTCATAGAATCATAGAATCTCAGGGTTGGAAGGGACCTCAGGAGGTCATCTAGTCCAACCCCCTGCTCAAAGCAGGACCAAACCCAACTAAATCATCCCAGCCAGGGCTTTGTCAAGCCTGACCTTAAAAACCTCTAAGGAAGGAGATTCCACTACCTCCCTAGGTAACCCATTCCAGTTCTTCACCACCCTACTAGTGAAGAAGTTTTTCCTAATATCCAACCTAAACCTCCCCCTCTGCAACTTGAAACCATTACTCCTTGTTCTGTCATCTTCTACCACTGAGAACAGTCTAGATCCATCCTCTTTGGAACCCCCTTTCAGGTAGTTGAAAGCAGCTATCAAATCCCCCCTCATTCTTCTCTTCTGCAGACTAAACAATCCCAGTTCCCTCAGCCCGCTGGACTCTCTCCAATTTATCCACATCCTTCTTGTAGTGTGGGGCCCAAAACTGGACACAGTACTCCAAATGAGGCCTCACCAGTGCTGAGTAGAGGGGGATGATCACATCCCTTGATCTGCTGGAAATGCCCCTACTTATACAACCCAAAATGCCATTAGCCTTCTTGGCAACAAGGGCACACTGTTGACTCATATTCAGCTTTTCGTCCACCGTAACCCCTAGGTCCTTTTCTGCAGAACTGCTACCCAGCCATTCGGTCCCTAGTCTGTAGCAGTGCATGGGATTCTTCCGTCCTAAGTGCAGGACTCCGCACTTGTCCTTGTTGAACCTCATCATATTTCTTTTGGCCCAATCCTCTAATTTGTCTAGGTCCCTCTGTATCCTATCCCTACCCTCCAGCGTATCAACCACTCCTCCCAGTTTAGTGTCATCTGCAAACTTGCTAAGGGTGCAGTCCACACCATCCTCCAGATCGTTAATGAAGATATTGAACAAAACCGGCCCCAGCACCGACCCTTGGGGCACTCCACTTGATACCGGCTGCCATCTAGACATGGAACCATTGATCACTACCCGTTGAGCCCGACCATCTAGCCAGTTTTCTATCCACCTTACCGTCCATTCATCCAGCCCAGACTTCTTTAACTTGCTGGCAAGAATACTGTGGGAGACTGTATCAAAAGCTTTGCTAAAATCCAGAAATAGTACATCCACTGCTGTCCCCTCATCCACAGAGCCGGTTATCTCGTCATAGAAGGCAATTAGGTTAGTCAGGCATGACTTGCCCTTGGTGAATCCATGCTGACTGTTCCTGATCACTTTCCCCTCCTTTAAGTGGTTCAGGATTGATTCCTTGAGGACCTGTTCCATGATTTTTCCAGGGACTGAGGTGAGACTGACTGGCCTGTAGTTCCCTGGATCTTCCTTCTTCCCTTTTTTAAAGATGGGCACTACATTAGCTTTTTTCCAGTCAACCAACTATGTTGGTTGCTCTAGCGAGATTTAATCCTGCAAGGTACTCGGTGCTCTAAGCTTCCAGTAAAGGCTGCAAAAGTTGACGGTGCTGAGCACCAGGCAGGAGACACTCAGCATCTTGCACAATCAGGCCTTAAATTGCCTTTGGCTGTATTACTTTACACTATTGATAGGCTGCCTTGTTCCATGGACAGCAGTTTTCAGTGCATTCCTCTCTCTAGTTATCGATTTCCATCTTGCTTGCAGCTATCAATTTTTTTTTAACTGAGCCTTAAGTGTGAAATCTCCCTAGATTTTTAATTCCTCCCACCCTCACTCGCTCTTACAATTAACGGGAAGTTTCCCTACTTCTGTTCCTACCATGTTTTTGTAGGCAATTTGCTCACTGCACTTAGAGCTGTATCCACACAGGAATTATTTGAGCATTGCTATTTTTTGCCAAAGTGAGTTTTAGCTCCACATTAAAATGGTGCAAACTTCTCTCTCTCCCCCTCCCCCTAGTCTTTCATTTTCTTTTTCACAAACACTCCCCTCCCAAAGCTATGAGCAGCAGTGTCAGACAAAAGTGAAGGCAGGTTTTGATTATTTATTTGGATTTAAAATAAATTGGCTACATCAGCGTCCTGATAACATAATAAAGCCCCCCTAGGATTAAGTAATCAGTTTAACAGGATTAATATCACCCATCATTCTGGTAGCTAGCTCCCCTCCTCCTAAATGGCAATTCCTAGCCCTTTCCGGTCACTATGCAGGCTGCAGAAGCAGTCGCTGGCTCATTCAGGCTAATTCTGTACCTCCTGCAGTTTCCCCTTTCTGCACTGGATCACAATGGAATTTAAGTGGCTCCAAATGATGTCAGTGCTGCATCATTGGAAATTGTAAGGCTGTACTGCTGCTTTCAACTAGCTTTATGGCGGGTGGGGAAGAGGGAATATACTTTTTCTATGAGGGATATAATAGTGGCTGCTCCTTTAATTAGATCAACTGTTTACAAATGAAATACAATTCAATACACATAGAAACAAAAAATGATGATAGGGCTGAATTGGAAATCAAAGGCCGCATTACGTTAATCCGTCGGTGGTGGTGGTGGTGGTTAATAATTGATAACATTTTAGCAATTCTGCCAAGAAAGAATTCAATGGGCTTTGGATCAGGCCCTGGCTCAGTAATTGGTATTGTCTCCTTAAGTTAGATTGAAAATCAAACTCAAATTTGATTCTGTTGCCCTGCAATTTGTGTTGTCCTTTTCACCTGTGCAGGTTGGGTGTAACACATGACTGTTACATCCACTTTGATTAGACATAAATGATGGCCCGAGATTCAAGGCAATGGAAAACCAGCCTGTCAAAGCACATAGCATACTGTGGACCTGATCAGACACCAATTGAAGTCAACAGGATTTGACAGCGGTGAGAGCTGGATCACACCCTATCAAAATATATTTGATTGACTCCTGATATCAGTGGTAGGAGTTGCTTAGCAGTTTGCAGTATGGAGCCCATAATGACACCTGCAACTTCATTTTAAATTCTTTGAAACCCCCAGGCTTGATAGTTGGTTCCTGAAAGGAGTCTAAGAGAACTAGGCACCCAACTTCCATTGAATTTCAGTGGTATCTAGGCACCTAACTCCCTTAGGGTCCTCTGAAAATCTCAATCTTTTTAAGCTTATGCCAAGTGGGCAAATTAGAATTCTGTTGCATACATTAGCCTTCCGCTATAAGTGGATGAAAGTGTATGTTTGTATACCCCGTCCGTATGCTCTGCTGGATATCCTGTTTGCTAAATGCCACCATTTCAGTTCAAACCCTATAAAACACCTGTAAGGGAGTTGAAATGCTTTCTCTATAATTGTTTTTTTTTTTACTTCATCTGCATAACATAGCACTACTTCAATTTACTTTCAACACACAAAGGCCCATTAGTTTTCTGGCTGGTCAACAGTGTGGTTACATCTTTAAATCTCTGTCCTACAGTGTAGAAAGGATTTTTTTTTTATTTTGAAAACCCCACCCATATCTCTGCAGTATCTGCAGCATGAATTAGAAAGTCCACTGGGACGTGTAGGTCAGCATGAGCAGATCTGACATCAGTCTGCAGAATATGCCTGCAATCAGCAGTGCTGTAGGATTTCCTCCCCCTCCCCCCCCACACGTAAAGAGAATTCTTTTCACATGGCAATGAAAAATTAAAGTGCCTCTGCAGAATGTCACATCCAAAGGCCACTCTCAGCATCAGAAAATCCTTCTGTCTCTGCACAGAGAATATATATATAATCCAATAACGTACATTTGCTAATTCAATATTGAAATGCCATAATGCACTTTGAAACACAACAGGGATTTAAAAGTAAAGCAGATTAAATCAGAAGCATCTATTTTGTAAATATGAAAACAAAACTAAATCAGCTGATGATAAAGCTCTCAGCAGCAGAACCTAGGGCCAGATTCTGATCTCAGTGAAAGTGCTGCCTAACTGTAGTAAACCAATTTAACTTCAAAAGAATGACTCTGGATATGCATTAGTGTAAATAGCAGCAAGGTCTGGCCCTAATTTAACACAACTGCACCAAGATATCATTACTTGGTTCTGTCTCCTTAACTTCAGATGCTGCCTGCTTGTGTTGCTTACAACATTTTTAAACCATTTTAAAGAGTGGGGCTTTGTTCTGGTTTCCTTTGCTTTCACACACTGGGACTGACTCTCTCCTGTACACTTGCACTAGTTTTACACCACTGTAACCACACTGACCGCAGTGGAATTACTCCTGAGTTACATTAGGGTGAGATCAGGATCTCAGTTACCCTGGTTTTGTGCTGGCGTAGATTTCAGAGGAGTTACACCTGCCTGACAACATCATATCCAAGAACAGAATTTGACCCAAAGGTTGTGAATAAATCAACAGGGAAGGGGGCATGCCTCCCTCAGCATCTATTCTTTAAAGCAAGATGGAACCTTGTAACATTCCTTGTGCTAGTGAAATCCCTGCTTCACCACCAGAGAATGGGCATGTAAAAATTTAGTCTTGCTTAGTTCACCAAAGGTATTTTAGCCAGCATTATGTATCTATCACCCTGTAACTGTGTCAGTGTGACCATTTCCAGCTAAGAAAATGGGCAACCATGGGTAGGGTCTGCATAATCTCAAAGAAAAATGGCCCACAATCTCTCTTCAAATCTACTGCTGTTGGAGACCTAGCCAGGGGAAATATGCAGAGTCAAAGGGATTTCACCCCAGCTGCAACAGAGAACCACATGTTAAAGGGGCGTATAAAAGATTGAATATTTCCATGTTCCACTGCCAAGTATGAAAAATGTGATGGAAGTCAGTCTATCTAGGTGGAGGGTGGGAGGATCAACTCCAATGATTCTCAGGAAGGAGTGCTTTTAAAAGCATGGCCAGCTGTTTTAGTCCTAAAGTAGCCGCCTGCTTATTAAAGACTAGAAATTCCAGGGGGCTGAAATTCACTGTGCATCTTCTACCAAATTGAGTGGAAGGGGCTCAACGCCTCTGAAAATCCAGCCATATCTGTGATATTCATGGCTTACACACAGAAAAGTTAGAATATTGTGTGTTTTATTGTTTTGGAAGGTTGCAGTGCAACACTCCTTTATTTCTTAAAACCTGGAACTCTCGCGCGCCCGAACCAGAAACAGAGAGAAAACAGGCTGCTCCTTAAAGCAGAGAGGCTGGGTCTGTGCAGATTGACTGAAGAAAACCCACATCACCCACTGCTCTACAGAGCCCTCTAGGCTGCAATCAGAAGAACCAGGAAACCCCTTACGAACTTAAAGTGATAGCTTGTAATTTTAATACAGTTCTCAAGATGTCACTGGTATCTAAATCTGGGCACCAGAAAACCAAAGCACTCTAAATTAGAGGCCACTTCTGGGGCCTATTTACCTATCTGTGAAATAAGTATAACTCTGAGATCCAGAGACCCCTTAGAACATTTTCAGGGGACTTCTCAGTATTTTCTATTGAATTGTAGTTATTGGACTGGCTTACGAAACCTTGAAGATACAAGACAGGAACAAATGATGTGTGCTTCTAAAATAGTGGACGAGGCAACAGCTGGATTTATTGGAAGTTCTCACAGTAAAGTAGAACAAAAGAAACCAATCTGCAAACCCACTTGCCTCCATGAAAGAGCTTTTAAATATGAACATTTTGTATTGTATACAGAATAATCTCTAGAAAGGTGGCCAGCCCATCTCTGTCTAGTTGCCAATAAATGCTGGGTTAAGTATGCTACAGCCCAGATGATCAATTCTATCTTTTTCTAATCGCTGTCTTACTCTAAGAACACAAAATATTTACTGGTGGTTTATTTAAAAACACATCGTACCTGGCAGCTGGCTGGAAAGTAGTAGCAGAGTCAGAGTTAAGATTAGGAGAGTCAGGCAATTGCCCAAGGTATAAGAACTAGACAGAAATCCTTAGTGAATATTTATCCCTGCCAGCCAGGTTCTGAGATGCAAAGGCTATTCCTGGATGGTACGCTTCCATCACTTAAATTATGACAAGCTTAGATAGGGGTCTGGTAGTTGCATCCTCGTGCCACTATAGAGCTCCATTGACTTCAGTGGGATTCCCTGGTGGGAAAGGGTCTGCCTTTGTGTATCAAATTACAAAGTCAAGACTTTATTTCATATTAGTAGAGGCGACTGTAAGTATTTTCCTATATCCTACTCTAATGTGAACATCTGCCAACACTTGAAGGCAGTAAAAATGTCGCTTGGCAAGTAAAAAAAGGTGACACAACTTTAAATTCCATTGATATACAGTGGAATAAGAAAGCTTTAGAAGGACAAAGTGGAGAAAAAGTTAAATATTCTTCTACAAACAGGAACTACGCCTCATAAATGGAAACAAGTGGCGTGTGAGAACTTGTCAGTCTGAATGTGACTTGCTAACGTTTTCTTTGCTTGTTTCTTTTTGAAATTCTACCAAGATCAACTAGCAAATGATGCCAATTCTTTGTTCTAACCTCTTTATTCCCAATTATGGGGCTGGAAAAAAAATCCCTTAATATGGTAATTTATATAGAATGTCATTAGCATACTACTTTTGTAATATAATAGCCATGCAAATAATGATCCCAGTTGAGGAAAGCATCTCTTCAAGAAAATATTTACACACCTGCTTAAAACTAGGGAGGCACTTAAGTGCTGCCCTGAAAAAAAGGATGAACTTAAAATCCTGGTCATGGACCAAGATCCTAACATGTAAGGAAATGTACAAACACAGAACCAAAGGATAGTCCCTACCCCAAAGAGCAGGGGCCTAATTATCCACTGCCTTGTGCAGTCCTCTACCTCTGTGCAAAATGGATGTGAGATGTTACACCCGCTCTGCACAGCATCATGTCTTTGGTAAATGAAACCAGACCACAGGCTCTCTTCTGGCTTCCTGTCAAGTAAAGTAAGTGAAATTCCAGTCATCTGGATTTGCTCTGGTAAATTGACTTAAATTAATAATAGATTTAAAGATATGGGAGGCTGAAATGTGCTGTGCTTTTCTTTTCTTAGTTCCTTGTTGTCACCTGACTGGCCTCTGGTATGTAAGGGACTTGGTGGCCGTCAGTTTGCAGAGAAATTGCTTAATTTCAAGGTGAGATTAAAAGCTTTCCACCCACACAGAAGCCTTAAATTCAGTGCTCTGTTCTAGAAGAGATTTGCTTGCATGATATGTAGTCACGGTTTTAGGGATGTCATCAGTTGTCTGGATTCTTGCCCAATAGGTGTACAAAAATATATTAGCTACTATTTTTAAATGTATTTAGTTGTAATTTTTAACCTTCAATTTTATTACAAGTTTTATGGAGGGCAGTGGGATTAAGTGGATAGGGCACTGGACTGGGAGTCAGGAGACCTGGGTTTTATTCCTGGCTCTGCCACTGACCTGCTGTGTGACCAAGTTATTCCCTCTCTGCTTTGATTTTTCCCTCCCACATTTTTGACTATCTTGTATATTTGGACTATAAACTCTTTACAGCAGGGATTTTCTCTCCCTAAATGTCTGTATAGTGCCTACCACAATGGAGCGCTGATCTCTGATGGGTGGGACCTCTAAACATTAATGTAATACAGATAATCATAAAGATCTTCCTTGCTTCCTTTTATGAAAGAGATCAATCTTTAAAAAAAAATCTGATTTTTTTCTAGATGATTGAAAAATGAGCCAAATAATGCCTGTGTAATTCCAAGGAAGCTGTACTGGAGGTGAGTTTGATCTAGTAGGCTTGGGTTTTCCTGTTGGTAATACTGGGGTACAGTTACTACAGGAGGAGCTATTTTTGTCATTGGACTCAGAGTGGTGTAAGAATAAGGCTCAGTGTTTTAGACATTGCAATATAAGTACATTTGGGGTCCAGGAGATGTGTTCTGATCCTATTTCTATACTGCCCTGCATCTTCTAGCCATTTACACCTTTGGAGAGTAGTATTAAAATAATACCATTCTAATCTGCCAATGCATTACAACCACTTGAGGCTGGTGTGAATCATGACACAAGGCTGAAGACAGTGAAGAAGAAGGCTCACACCCAAAAGGTCTTATAAGCTTATGTCAGTTGGAACTGCATGTGTGGCTCAAGACCTGATATAAGAGTTTAATTCCTATATTGAAAACCTTCTAACAGAAAGGCAATATGAAATGTGAGGTGCTTATGGTCTCTGAACTTACTCACTATGTCTGGAAGGCCATCGGTTTTGTATAGTCCCGTAAAATTTTGTCTGCTGTCAAAGCCTGTCAAGTCTTTCTAAATTCAAAAACAAAATCTTCCACTCAAAGATCTGCTCTCAGCTTTAGTTGTAGAATGTCATCTTCCATGCACAGACCGCTCACTGAGCAGTTTTGCCCAAAGGAGGTCCCTTTTTTCAACCCGAGGGATCATAACTTCCTTTCTAACTAAAATCCCCAGTCTGTGAAGGTTCACACCTGCAAGGTGCTGACCTCTCTGGCCTTGATTCAGCAAAGGACGTGCTTTACTTTAAGCATGTGAAAAGCACCCCCATGGGAATCATAGGACTATTCACATGCTTAACTTGAAGTGTGTGCACAAGTGACTTGCTGGTTCAGTACCACAGGGAGCACTGTAGTATCCTCTTCTTTAAAAAAGAACTGCCATAGCACAGCCAGTGTCAGAATTCCTGCAATAGAAACATCTAATTTTAAGGTGAAATTCACACTTCTGCAAGGAGCTAGCACGCACTCAGGCCCCATTTTGAGGGTTTACATGGGACACAAAGTGAAATGTAAGGAGTCTATAGCTCTTGTGCTGGCATATGGGTGAATATTGCCTGTGGTGAATGAGAAATGGCTTTACAACATCCATTTAATCTACTTATTTATTATTTTATTGTGAGGCTCACTTAATCAAAGCTTGTAAACTGCTTTGAGCTTAAAGGAGAAATGATGAAGGGCAGATGGATTAAGGCTGTAGATGGATTAATAACAGTCCATTTTATGCTACAAATATGCTACAGGGTGAGATTCAGCCTCTAAGGGTCCCTATGTTCTAGGTCAGAGGGTCATTTGTATCAGCCAGTCTCCTCCTAGTCGGTCAGTGCTTCTCTGGCCATGTGAACTGTATTTGGCAAACAAAGGGCGTGGCAGGGAATTGAAAGATTAGAATTCCAAAATTATTTTAAAACAAATCTTGCTAGCCTGCAGACACAGAGCATGCACATGAAGAGACAATAATAAACATTTATAAAGAACTATTCATCCAAGGATCTGAAATCATTTCCGAAGTATTAATTAAGCCTCCCTACTAAGTAGGTATGTGCATTTATATTTTGCAATTGGATAAACTGGCCCAGTGAAGTGACTTGTCTACTGATTCACTATTGAACCCTGGACAAGTCAGGAATAGAATCTAGGAGTCCTGACATTTAATTCCTTGCTGTAATTACTAAATGAAGTTAGTTCCTAATGCTAGGGAGAGAATCCAGGAGTCTTCACTCCAGTGACCTACTCAAACCACTAAACAATTCTGGGAATAGAAGCTGGGAGTCCTGGCTCCCAGCTCCCTGTTCTAACTGCTCTGCCTCAGCTGGATATGAATTGGAACAGTTAAATAAAGATGGACTATATTTTCAGTCTTTTTGCAGCCCAGAAGTCATTGCAAGTGGCAGATGAAAGATTTGCTGAAAAATAAAACCTCCTATTAAAAAGATAGAAAGGCTGAAATGCCCTCTAATTACAGTTTGAAGGGTGATAAGATGCCTCAGACAATGAGCCTTGGCAAAGGAATTTGATCGGTGCCCAGAATAGCAACCCATAATGGAATGTGGTAATGTGACTGCCCCTCCCAAGTGATAGCCAGTCTGACTTTGCCTCTAACCTGCTACAGTTATGCGCTGCAGTGGCAAGAGGGAATTGAGACTCCCCTAAGCAATAATTTCCAGCTGCTGCTGCAGTCATTTGAAAGGAGAGTCTTTTGTTGCAACTCTCACTAATCTAGGCAGGAGGACTCTGAGTACAAGTTTTTCACAGATGAAAATGAGTCAAATTACAATAAAAAGCCTGTAAGGGCTAGATCAGGAGTAGGCAACGTATGGCACGCGTGCCGAAGGCGGCACGTGAGCTGATTTTCAGTGGCACTCACACTGCCTGGGTTCTGGCCACCGGTCCGGGGGGCTCTGCATTTTAATTTAATTCTAAGTGAAGCTTCTTAAACATTTTAAAAAACCTTATTTACTTTACTTATAACAATAGTTTAGTTATATATTATAGATTTATAGACAGAGACCTTCTAAAAACGTTAAAATGTATTACTGGCACGCAAAACCTTAAATTAGAGTGAATAAATGAAGACTCGGCACACCACGACTGAAAGGTTGCTGACCTCTGGGCTAGATCATCCGATGGTGCAAATCAGAATAACTCCGTTTAACTTTAGTAAAGCTATGACCATTTATACTGGCCGAAGATCAGACCCTCTATACTTTACAGGCAGAAAATATGATGCAAAGTTGAATGTTTGCAGATGTAAGTGGAATTCTTTGTAAGGTAAAATGAATCTGCAAACTCTTCATTATACCAATATTATGGTGAAACCTAAAGGCCCCAAATGAGGTAAGGGTCCCTTTGGGCTAAGAAAAAATACAAGTACAAAAATACTGTACAGAAATACAGTAGGAGACAGTGCTTGCCCTGAAGAGCTTGAAGGATAACTAGCTGAAGTGTGAAAGGAAATAGAAATCTAGAGACATGAAGGTCATACAGCAATTTAGCAGCAGAGCCAGGAACAGAACCCACATCTCCTGGCTCCCAGGTCAGTGAGGTACTCTCTGAATCACACTGCCTCTTTGATTTTGCTTTAAAAAAATAATTAAGATTTATAGTTGTGTGTTTTCAGCACTGTGAGTGTTATAAGCATGTTCCACTCTGATTTGCTGATCTATAAAGACTTGGCCGCAGCACTCTAGACATCAAGGACACTTTAACATCCTTTTAAAATGGCACTGGAACTTGTTACTTTAGCATGTTGAAGGCAAGCTTCTGTGAGCCTCCTTCAACACTGTACTATTGCATGTCTTTACAGGTCTGCTCCAAAGCTTATTGAAGTGAATGGGAATCTGTCTGTTAATGCCAGTGGAGTTTAGATCAGGCTCGAACAGAGTAACTAGCATCCAGAGTTCACTGATATTAACCTTTAAAATCAATGAAACAGTTAGGTGGTGCCTTTCAAACACAAGCCCTCTGAGTGGGTTACAGTAACCAAATGCATGCTTAGCATTTCCAGAAGTCCGCATTCTGGGAAGAGAGATTGTTAATTGATGGGCAGTTCCCCAGGAAGATCTGGAGACTCAAGATCAGAGCTATGCTAGAATCCATATATTTTTCATATGAATGAGATGGGCAATGCAATGATTCTGGTCTCTCAGCAGTAGCTGGGTAATCAGCAGTAAGGACAATGCCTGTGTAAAGCTGCATCAGTAAGATCAGAATCAGGCTCACTGTTTAAACAGCTCCTTTGAATGAGTGATGCATGCATTCAGTAATGAAGTCTCAGAACACCCTTCTGAGGTGGGTAGGTATTGTATCCATTTTACAGAGGCACAAAAATAAGGCACAAATAGCTGCCATTCAATGCATCTGCTACAGCCGATCCTCTTAGCAAATTCCAAAGAGCAGTGGTGGAAGCCCCGTTGCTTAGAATATGTCCATTAGATTGGATAAAACACTAATATCAGTGTGATGGGGTACTGGGCAGAGAAATGGATTATATGGGGTACTGGGTCTCTTTCGTTTCCTGGGGCTCTTTAGTTTCGAGAAAGGGGCAGAGTAAAACACCTAAATCTTTGTGAATCCAGGCCTTAGGCACTTGGTGTGTCTATGCTGCACACTAAGTCCGGGCTCAGATTCAGGTTTCAGCCCAAGTCCCCTTTCCATCCTCTCACAAATCCATCAGGCACTCTGGACCCAAGTCCTAGGACCCTGCTTGAGGAATGGCCACAAGCCCTGTTGTTTTTCAACCTGGCTGCAGAGCTGCCTCAGGTCTGCACAGTGCAGTATGGATGCATTAGCACGGCTGTCAGACTCAGATTCAGCAATGGTAACCCCAGGTTTACAAAGCACTGTGGAAGCTCAAGTACGTGCTTGGAAAGCCCAACACACAGCCTGGAGGTCTGCAGACCTGGCCTTGCAATGCAGAGTAGATAGACTCTAAGGAGCCTTTGTCTCTTTTGAAAATGAAACTTTAGTTTCTAAGTTATTTTGGCGCTTTGGAACATTTTACCCAAAGTGACTTGGCAAAATTCACACAGCTCGACAGTGGTAGGGTTGAGACATCTTACTTTTTACTGGGAAGACAAGGGAAAAACCAATGCTTTGTACCCATATCAAGAACTATTGATATTTTTGGGGGGCTCTTTGACATAGTAATTGCAGTTAACAATGTCACTCGGTGACTAAGCTTGCGTGTTATTACATCAATCTAAGATGACAAGAGATCAGCTGGGTATTTCTCCTTTCCTTTCATCCCTCACACTGTCCCAGAGCCTCAGCCGTACTTCAGGCAAAAGTATTTGTAAATGGATGGCATTTGTAGCCTGGAAGGTGAGCAGTCTTGGGGTGTCATCTTTGCTTCATCGAAGTAAATGGCAAAACTCCCATTGACTTTAATGGAGCCACGATTTCACCTATTGAGTAGAACATGCAATGGGAAAGGAGGCTGAAGGAATCAGTCAGTGGGTGAAGTTCAGTTTCCCCCTTAAGTGTCACTTAAGCCTTCCACCAGACCTGAAGAGGTAGAGTGGCCTATCCACACAAGGCCAATCTGCACAAGGATGAAATTAATCCAAGAGATTGAAATGAGCCTTGCCATGAAAGGCTTTGGAGGGGAGCCAAAGTACTTCAAAATCCATCTACATCTTTAGGGGAAGCTGGCCTCACAGAATAGGGACCACGGGTGACTGAGCAGCCCGTTTGACTCAGTAGGTGGATGCAAAATATGGTGATGAGCAAGTGCAGCAGCACCATGCAGGGCCAAGTCTTTTCAGAGTCCTTCCTTCCACCACCTGCCCCCCCCCAACCCCAAGGGGAGGGGTGAGAAGCAGTTCTGTTTCAGAGGTGTAGTTTAATATCCATTTCCCATGATATACTTTACATCTTTCCATTTTGGCAATGGAAATACTTGTGTACATAAATGAATAAATAAGGTAACCACAAAGGGGTGGGGTGGGGGAGAAACCTTTCCCTGGCAGGATGAAATCGATTCTCTATTATTGGGGCCTGCTCCTGCTCCGAGTGAAGTTGATAGCAGAACTTCTTGGCAGTCGCATCAGACTCTGTAATTCTCCATGGCTGTTGACTGCATAGCTGAATTTATGGTCTTTACAAGTTTTGGTGATGCATACAGATGATTTAATATAGACATGGCCTGATTTACAACAGTGAAATGGGGCTTAGAATCAGAGCCAGATCCCAGCTGGTGTGTAAATCAGCACAGCTCCACTGGCCCTACACTGCAGAGTCACACTTAAGCAAGACCCGCCTTAACCCCATTTCATTTGTTGCCTTTTTGGGGACACCGAGGAATGAGCCTGACATTTAGTCCCTAGTTAAAAGGGCTTTGATCAGTAGAAAACTATGCACATAAAAATTCTAGTTGCATGGCACCTTATGCTCTTTGCAGACAAGAATTGCCTCATTAAGGAAACAGACAGTGATAAGTTTTGGTTTTTTTTGTTTTTTTAAAACATCAAGCTGTTTTGTGTTCCAAATAAGTTTTAGTCCAGATTTCTTTTTGTCTTGCAGGCTAAAACAGTCATAAATATTTAACTGGCTTCCTAGGCATCTGCTGAATTTCTTTGCTTATTGGGCAGGTTTGTCCATGGAGCTTTGTATTAATGCGACAAACGAACTTCCCTTTGGGTGATGGGGTTGTCTGATCAAGTGTGGCCCAGTGCTAGGTACAGTTCCATTTTATGTTTCCGGTGGGTTCTCCATTAGAACTTGGATCTCGGATAAAGCATAAGAACAGCCATACTGGGTCAGACCAAGGGTCCATCCAGCCCAGTATCCTGTCTACTGACAGTGGCCAATGCCAGGTGTCCCAGAGGGAGTGAACCTAACAGGTAATGATCAAGTGATCTCTCTTCTGCCATCCATCTCCAGCCTCTGACAAACAGAGGCTAGGGACACCATTCTTACCCATCCTGCTAATAGCCATTAATGGACTTAACCTCCATGAATTTATCTAGTTCTCTTTTAAACTCTATTATAGTCCTAGCCTTCACAACCTCCTCAGGCAAGGAGTTCCACAGGTTGACTGTGCGCTGTGTGAAGAACTTCCTTTTATTTGTTTTAAACTTGCTGTCCATTAACTTCATTTGGTGGCCCCTAGTTCTTATGAGAACAAGTAAATAACTTTTCCTTCTTCACTTTCTCTACCCCACGCATGATTTTATATACCTCTATCATATCCCCTCTTAGTCTTCTCTTTTCCAAGCTGAAAAATCCTAGTCTCTTTAATCTCTCCTCATATGGGACCCATTCCAAACCCCTAATCATTTTAGTTGCCCTTCTCTGAACCTTTTCTAATGCCAGTATATCTTTTTTGAGATGAGTCCACATCTGTACACAGTATTCAAGATGTGGGCGTACCATGGATTTATATAAGGGCAATAAGATATTCTCCATCTTATTCTCTATCCCTTTTTGAATGATTCCTAACGTCGCGTTTGCTTTTTTGACTGCTGCTGCACACTGTGTGGACATCTTCAGAGAACTATCCACGATGACTCCAAGATCTCTTTTCTGATTAGTTGTAGCTAAACTAGCCCCCATCATATTATATATATAGTTGGGGTTATTTTTTCCAATGTGCATTACTTTACATTTATCCACACTAAATTTCATTTGTTAATTTCAAAGCCGATCAAAAGAACTGTCACAGGGAGGAGGTTTAAGGTAATCGTAAAGCAAGGCTTCTAATAGATATTCTGTGAGGCCACTGGATTGCTGCAGTTAACAAAGCTGCAGGTTGTGTTGCAGTTCAGGTAACAAGAGAAGGAGATGTTACTGCACATCTGCACAGGATTTTCAAATTAACTCTGGCATTTGCATTAAATATTGTGTCGGATCCTCAGCTGCAGCAGAGATACTCATTGCAGCTGAGATTTGGCTCAGTCACCTTGGCCGTCTCTGACATTCCTTCATTCCTGGAGTTGATCCAGTCCCTTGCCATAACTCCGAGCAGCCTCGGAGGCTATCCCAGCACTTGGCATAGATGCAGCACATGCCAACAGAAGGAGGAGTTCTGCCAGTGTAGGAACATGACCTCCCTGAATGACATTAGCTATGCTGACAGAAGCATATTGCTGGCATACTTGCATTTTCACTGGGTTTTTTGCTGATGCAGTTTAAGTGTAGACCTGGCCGTAGATTGCTGAAACAGTTCCTTGGAAATATTGGCAGCAGTCCTGAATTGCCAGGGCTTTAGCCACAACCTCTTTCTCCTGGTACCATTCCTTGGGCTGGAGGCCGGAAGGGATGGTAGTGTTGAGCCAGTAGGCTGGCTCTGTTACCCAAGGAGTAAGAGCTGGTTAAGCCAGCATTCTTGGTGCTTTGCACCAAAGGAGAGGATGTGAAAGTCAGGCCATCAGCTCCTCTTGCTGTTTGGGCCCCATCATTTTTAGGTTTGAACCTGTTAGGTATTGAGCCCCCTTAGTCTCTGACTGCAATGGGGGCTTAGTGTCCTCAGTGCATCACAGGGGTCATTAAGCCTTCAATTCTGCAAGTTTAGTGTCAAGCCTACAAAGCAATGCTTTAATTGACGTTAAGAGGGGAGAAGACAACCCCACCCCATAAAAGTGACTTTTTTCCTCTTTCTCTTCTAATTCATAGCTCTCTCGGAGGACTTTCTTTTCCTCCAAAAAATAAATTCTTGCCCCCAGGCTGAGATCCTTCATGCAAAGCCTCCTCCCTGAGTCCATTTTAACTAGAGTGCCATAACCCCACAGTGGTATTGGTTTAGAATGAAAGCACTTGGAAATAGGTGCCAGTATTTGATTATTGCGCAAGGAGTTGTGAATAAGGGTACCTGGCAAGCAATAGGACAGTAATTACCTCCTTACCTGAGGAGGTTGTGAAGGCTAGGACTATAACAATGTTTAAAAGGGGACTGGATAAATTCATGGTGGCTAAGTCCATAAATGGCTATTAGCCAGGATGGGTAAGAATGGTGTCCCTAGCCTCTGTTCATCAGAGGATGGAGATGGATGGCAGGAGAGAGATCACTTGATCATTGCCTGTTAGGTTCACTCCCTCAGGGGCACCTGGCATTGGCCACTGTCGGTAGACAGATACTGGGCTAGATGGGCTAGATACTTTGGCTAGATACTGGGCTAGATACTTTGGTCTGACCCGGTACGGCCTTTCTTATGTTCTTATGTTCTAATTGAAGTGAATACATTCTAGACCTTGTCACAGTTAATTATTCCCTGTTGCAGAGGATATGGGCCCTCCGAGCTGAGCTCCTATTCGACCGGCAGGCTTCAAGAGGCTTGTACGCTCTGCCTCATTGTTGATTAATGCTCTCCTCCTTTTAACAGCATTGGCTTGGAGGTCTAAATGGCAATATTTAAGCCCGAGATGTTTTGGAATAAAATATTTAAGTGCTGAGCTGCTTTCACTCCTCCGCTCACCCATGAGCACAGAAAATAGTTTAAAGGCTGGAGAATCTAATAGACTGGATACCAAAGCGGGCCTGATTGTGAGATTTTGTGTGCTCCACGCTCACTGATTTTAATGGCAAGCTGTCAGCATATTGCAGGATTGGGCCCCATAAGCAGTGGGGAAGGTAGCTAGATAGTATTCCTTTCTCTGGCACAGTACTCTGCTATTCTGCTACAACCTTTCCTTTGTCAGTTTATCCAAGGCAACTCCAAGGTCAGGCTTTTGTGCAAGTGAAAGGTCCTGGCCCAGATCCTCAAAGGTTTCTGTGGGATCCCATTGGTTTCAGTGGGAGTCAGGTGCCCAAATACCTTTTGAAAAATCTGGAGCCCAGCTCTTCATCTGGTATAAATCAGCAAAGCTCTGCTTCTGCCAATTTAACCACAGATGAGGATCTGGCACCAAGAAAGCTATTGTATCCCCATGGCTTGGAGACTCCAATTCATGCAAATGCAGAAGTGAGCTTTCTATGGCATATAGGTGTTGTCCTGGCCCTCTTCACAGGGATGAATCTCATCCTAGAGGCTTAGAAGATAAAAGAATATAACACAGGGGAGCTCAGTGCTTAATGTAGACTGTCATCTTACTGATGTGCTCAATATAATTATTAGTGTGATTAAGTGTTTGATGTTCTTCAGACAACTTATCAACATGTTCAGCATCAGTTTTGCTTGTACTGCTTTATGCACCAATCATTCCCCATAATATGCATGTTAAGTACTATGGATGCTTAATACTTTTGGTTCCGCTAGGATATGAGCAGCAGAACCCCCTGGGCTGGGGAAAATGGAAAAATGGGTAAGAATGAGATTTCTTTGACAATATGTGAATGGAGTAGTAAGGCCTGGTCTACACTAGGACTTTAATTCGAATTTAGCAGCGTTAATTCGAACTAACCGCTCAACCGTCCACACCAGGAAGCCATTTAATTCGAACTAGAGGGCTCTTTAGTTCGAATTTGGTACTCCACCCCGGCAGGTGGAGTAACGCTAAATTCGACATGGCTAGTTCGAATTAGGCTAGGTGTGGATGGAAATCGAACTTAGTAGCTCCGGGAGCTATCCCACAGTGCACCACTCTGTTGACGCTCTGGACAGCAGCCCGAGCTTGGATTCTCTGCCCAGCCACAGAGGAAATGACCCGTGAAAATTTGAATTCATTTTCCTGTCTGGGCGGTTTGAATCTGATGTTCTGGTTGCACATCGGGGCGAGCTCCGCAGCACCGGCAGCAATGCAGAGCTCTCCAGCAGAGGAGTTCATGTAATCTCTGAATAGAAAGAGGGACCCGGCATAGACTGACCGGGAACTCTTCGATCTGATCGGTGTGTGGGGCGAGGAGTCTGTGCTTTCGGAGCTGCGCTCCAACGAACGGAATGCAAAGACCTACGAGAAGGTCTCCAAAGCCATGATCCAGACAGAGGATACAGCCGGGATGCAACGCAGCGCCGCGTGAAAATCAAGGACCCCAGACAAGCCTACCAAAAAATCAAAGCGGCCAACGGACGCTACGGAGCCTGCCACCACTGCCCCACCAGTGACCATGGACTCTGATGATGGGACAGTGTCGACGGACAGTTCCTCGACGATGTTCACGGACGGGGAAGATGAGGAAGGGTTTGTGGAGGACGAGGCAGGCGATAGCGCTTACAACGCTGGTTTCCCCGACAGCCAGGATCTATTCATCACCGTCACGGAGATCCCCTACCAACCCTCCCGGCCAGGAACCCGGATCCTGAATCAGGGGTAGGATCTGTCGGTAAGTGCTTTAACCATGTTAACTTTTATTCTTAATATAACAGGAATCTGAAGTGTGTGAAAAGGAGGTCTCTGTATATATGGTGATAGAACAGAAATCCTCCTGGGAGAATGCCACGAAGCTCTCCTGCCGTTAATCGATAAGCATCAGCAGGAGGTTCCTGGGGAGAGCTGCCTTATTGGGTGCTCCGTGGTAGCACACTTTTCCGCGCGAGGCTTTCACGCGGTATTCAGGGAGCACTGCCTCCCAGAGCACGGCTGCATAGGTCCGTGGTTCGTGCTAGATTTCACGCAGCATGCGCTCTCTATCTCCTTCAGTGCCCGTCCTCACGGTGATCTCGCTCGGAGACTCCTGCATCTAAGTAGGGGAAGAAATGTTACGTTACGCCTGGTCCAAAGTATTTTTAATAAATAAACGGACAGACACGCAGCTGCGTGACGAGCGTAACGGAAAGCCAAAGAATCAAATGGACGCTCATGGAGGGAGGGGGGAACGAGGACGCAAGGTATCCCACAGTTCCTGCTGTCTCCGAAAAGCATTTGCATTCTTGGCTGATCTCCAAATGCTTCTAGGGTCAAACACAGTGTCCGCGGTGGGTCGGGGCATAGCTCGGCAATTTACGCAGCCCCCCGACCCCCAGAAGTTAAAGGGAAAACAATCCTCTGTTGACTCTTTTACATGTCACCGTATCTGTACTGAATGCTGCAGATAGACGCGATGGTGCAGCACTCAACACCAACATCCTTGCTCCCCCCACGCTATGGATGGCTGATGATGAGGATGCATTTCCATCTTTTTGTACCATCAGCCTATTGGCACATGGGGCAGTGCAAAAGGGCTGGTAACCATGACAACCGTACCAACTTGCTTGGGACCGGTCGGTCAAGGCCGCCTGTTGCTAATTTTTCATGGTAGATGGTGCAGTATGGCTGGTAACCGTCCTCATCATTGCAACAGGGGGCTGAGCTCCATCAGCCCCCACCCTTCATTGTAAAGAAAAGATTCAATTGCCCCTGGACTAGCAGAGGGATGAGTGGCTCCCTCCTCCACACCCCTTAATGTCATCTCTGGACTATCATTGCAGCTGGAGGCTTCCTTCCACTCATTTCTCACAAACGACTACCTGTGTCTTGTTCATGCATTCTATATTACTTCATCACACAAGTGGGGGGACAATGGTATTGGAACCCAGGAAGGCTGGGGGAAGAACGGAATGAACAGCTGGGGTTGTTTCAGGAGCACACCCTGTGAATAGCGTTCAGCTCAAAATTTATGCAGGATTGGACAGAGAGCAGCTGTGGTCTCTGGTTGTATGATACAGTGGTTCTCTAGTACACTTGCCCATAATCTAGGCAGGACTGATTCTATTTTTAGATACCCAAAAAGGAGGGATTGACTCGGGGAGTCATTCCCAAATTTTGCTTTTGCGCCCCTGGCTGATCGACCAGGGGCACTTATGACAGCACCAAATGGCGCAGTGCAAAAGGACAGGTAACCATGACCATCTTATTACCGTCTTCTTACCAGTTCATGGTATGGTAGACGGTGCAGTATGCCTGGTAACCATCGCTGCTGTCATGCAAAAGCATAAGCATGCTGCTGTGTAGCGCTGCTGGTCCGCCTCTGTCAGCGGCATCCAGTACACATACGGTGACATATACAAAAGGCAAAATAGGGTCCATTGTTGCCACGCTATGGCGTGTGCCAGGGCATTTCATGGAAAACGTGCTCGAAATGATTGTCTGCCATTGCTTTCCCGGAGGAAGGAATGACTGGCGACATGTACCCAGAATCCACCGCGCAAATGATTTGTGCAACAGCAGGCACAGGGGTCTCAACAAAAAATTCACAGAGACAGCCTAGACTCAGTTAATTGTTCGCAAAAAAGTATCATTGCAAGGAATTAACTAACTGTTTCCCATCTCACAGCTTCCACTGTCTCCAGACCTGCCACAGCATCCACCTCGCAGAGGCTGGCGAAGATTAGGCGGCGAAAGAAAAAGACAAGGGACACGATTTTCGATGAATGTGTGGGCTGCTACGTAGCCGAGGCGGACCAGCAGAGGCAGTGGAGGGAGAAAGTCTCTCTGTACCAGCGCTCACACAGCGAATGGGAGGAGAGGTGGCGTGAGGAACACAAGCAGGCGACTCAAGCAATGCTTGTACTACTGAGGGAGCAAACGGACACGCTCCAGCGACTTGTGTATGTTCTGCAGGACCGCTGCAGGACAGAGCCCCCGGCAGTATCTCTGCAACTGCCCTCCCCCGCCACAAAGTCACATTCCCCCCTCACCTCAAATAACCAGGAGGATGCCCGCCCTGGGCCGTGAATACTGTCACTGCACCCCAGCAGAGTGCTCAAGTAACCAAAAGCTCTCCTACCCTACATTTGCATAAGTCCTTCCCTTCCGGACTCAAACAAGTCCCAATCCCAGTCCCATCCCATAACTGTGTACTTAAGTAATAAAAATACTTTGCTGTTAAGTACTGTTTCCGTCATGTTTCTTCACTGAAGACTGTGTTTGAATGGGGTGCGTGGGGAAGTGCGTTGCTAATTGCATAGGACAGGCACCTTTCGCAGGGTACAGACACGGGGGCCGGATCAGCAGCGGGTAACACACACAGTGCAGTCAGCAGGCACCGTGGTCGGTATGGGAGGTGGTTTCCAGGTTCTGTGTGGGCGGTGGGGATGTGACTTTTTAGCGGGGGAGGGCAGGTACAGATCTTATACAGCGGTCCTTGTCGTGGACCGCTGAGTCACGCAGCAGAGGAATCTGTATCCGTCCTCCTCCGCCACAAGGCCACATAGCCCCCCGCACACAGAATCCCAAAAAGGAGGGATGGCAGGCTCCGTTGAAACAAGCAGTCCGGCAATGCGGACCACTGTATGAGCAGGAGCCTGTCATTCCTTGAGTTTAGAGGCGGTCTTTACATCAGCGCACACCCTACCCACCGCAGTCTGCATTCCAGTTTCGACCCTTTAACGAAAAGTCATGAATAAAGAAACCTCTCCTCAGTAACAGTGTGACATGTATTTTATTTTTACACGCGTCTTGGAAGTGGAGGAAACGGGGAGAACGGGGTATTTAACCGAAGAGGAGAGTCAACAGTAACTGGGTAAAGAAACAGGGGCAGGTTCAGCTTCTCTGTAAAGAAACTGAACAGTCACAGGTCACGCTGCTCGCTGGTATTTAAAGAGTTCCTTGTCGCTGTCCCAGGCGCCTGTATAGGGCTTCATGAGCAAGTGCATTAGCGGGCAGGCTGGGTCACCGAGGATCACTATAGGCAAATGCACATCCACAACAGTTATTTCGTGGTACGGGAAGAAACTACCTTCCAGCAGGCGTCTGAGCAGCCCACAGTTCCTGAGAACACACGCATCAGGAACCTTGCCCGGCCATACGACGTTCATGTTGGTAAAACGTCCCCTATGGTCCCCCAGTGCTTGCAGAACCATTGAAAAGTAGCCCAATTTCTCAGCAGCTGAATGTGGAAGAGGTGGACGATAAAGTGCGAGGAGGAGAAAACGGCGAGGATCGCAGCGGGCTCCATGCTTGCAGTGCTGTGGCGTCCACGCTGTCACTGACCAGAAAAGTGCACGAACAGATTGCCCGCAGGCGCTTTCAGGGAGGGAGGGAGTGAGGGCGTGATTGACGGTTCAATGACGACAGTTACCCAAAACCACCCTCGACACATTTTTTCCCCCAGCAGGCATTGGGGGCTCTACCCAGCATTCCAATGGGCAGCGGGGACTGCGGGAACTGTGGGATAGCTTCCCACAGTGCACCGCTTCGAAAGTCGACGCCGGCCCCGTTAATGTGGACTCAGAAGTTCGAATTAGTGTATTTAGTATGGATACACAAATTCGACTTCATAAGGTCGAATCCACAAATTCGAATTAAGTAGATTCGAAATAGTCCTGTAGTGTAGACAAGGCCTAAGAGTCATTCATTGTGAAGAAAAGATAGTGAGGGCTGGACGGGGGAGTGAGAAAAATGGAAGTACAGGGGATTGGGGGGGAGATCTTTTCTCTGTCAGTGGGCTGGATTTGAACCAACAACCTAGAGGAAAAAGAACGGGGGGGTTCTGCTCTCAATGAAGTCAATGGGAGTTCAAAAATTTGGGTTTTGAGGGAGAAGGGGTTGGAGATTTTGTGGTGGTGTGTGTGTGTGGGCGGGAGGGGTTTAAAGAGAAGCATACAGGGTGTTTACATTGTGTGTTAAAACCTGTGGCAGTGAGTCTTGGAGCCTGAGTCTACAGACGCGGGTGCGTGCTATGACACTAAAACAGGAGTATAAAAGTTGTGGCTTGGGCTCAGAAACCTACCCTCTTCAGAGCCCAGCCCAAGCCCAAACATCAACGCTGCTGTTTTTAGTGCCGTAATGTGAGACCTGCAAGCCCCAGTCTGTAGATACAGGCTCTGAGACTCTCTGCTGCAGGTTTTTTAAATCCAGTGTCCCCTTTAAAGGCTTCAAAAGAGACCATGTCCCTCTTTTTAGGCACTGTATAGACTCAGCAATAGACAGTTTCTTCCCAAAAGAGCTTGCAGGCTGAAGAGACTAGGCAGCCAATGGGTCGGAGGGGAAACCAGGGCACAGAGAGGGCAAGTGACTGGCCCAGCCAAGCTGAAGGAGGGAACCCGTGTGCGCCATCCCCCATCCCCCAGGCTAGTACCCTATCCACTAGACCACACTATGTCCCCATAATAGGGGTAAGGATCCACCTCGGATATTAGTCTGCTCCGAAGAGGGTCAAAAATCCCACCAGCCCAGTTTCCGCTGTACTATATGCCATGGGCTGACTATTCAGAGGTGCTGAGGGCCCAGAACTCCCAATAAAGGAAGCAGGAGGTGTGGAAACTCAAGGCCTCTGAAAATCAAGCCCCTTCAATCCTTACCAAACACACAGAGGGAACTTGAGTATCTTATTTTTCCTGCTGTCAGTTTCTCCCCTGACTAAACTGTCTGACCAGCTTTGAAAACAGCAATGGAATATATGAGTAAGCCGCTGCTGTATTCCTAAAAGTACACAGTCACTCTCATTCTTGGTTTAAGATGATCATCCAGTCAATTTATTTGGCAGTACAAAGGGTATGCAAGAAAGAACAGGGGCAGATCCAGATTAATTTCATTAACAAAGTGGAGTTACGGTGGTGTAAAACCAATGTAAATTCATAGATTTCAAGGCTAGGAGGGGCCATTGTGATCTAATCTGACCTCCTGTATAACACAGGCCAGAGGACTTCACCAAAATAATTCCTAGAGCTTTTAGAAAAAACATCCGATCTTGATTAAAAAATTGTCAGTGATGGAGAATCAACCATAGCAATTTTTGTGCTATCCTGTCAATGTGTTGCAGTGTTTTGATTAGGTTAGCTGCCAGTCTAAATCTTGGACAGATCTCTAAACATCTCTATGCAGTCACAGTAATAAGATGTCACTGCCTAGCTTCATGTAATAGTGCTTACAGGAAGCCTTCAGTTTTAAACCCAGTGATTTGTGTATATTAGCAGGCTGGATTAAAAACTGACTTCAAGATAAGAGTTGGTGGGTGACCTTGCTGGAATGTCAGCTATAGACTGAGAAGTTTAATTATTTCAATTAGCTTTATATCAACAAATGAAGCTAATTACTTTGGCTTCTGTTGATTTGGTAATTGCTGGTGTGGGGGGAAACGCCTGTCATTTTCTAACAATTTTTGATATGCCCCATATAGTAGATTTTATGCAGTTGCCTTTCAAATGATACAGCCTCACTTTATATATGTGTATATCTAACATGTGGCTTTACATATGAGTGCATTCATGGACTTGAAAATCATTAAGGTGAATTTGTACAAAGAAAAGCTAAAGAAATGGTTCATCATTCAACTCTCATAGCCTATAATAATCCAAACCAGCTGCTTCATTTATAGATCCACATTCCCCCCATTAGGTGGTAACTGGCATAAAGATAACCTGTACTTTCTGGTCATCATCCAGTCCCATCCACTCGAAAGGAAATGACATTAACTATCAGGTTGTATTTCCTTACCAAGCTCCCTACCCAGACAAGCTCCTCTTGTTGTTGTACTACAGTTTGCAGAAGTTTCTCCATATGTCTGTGATAACTTCCGACATCAGCGTCCTTCAGTGAGTCACAATGGGTATTTCTGCACTTCAAAGTGACAGACCATGTTCGCTAGAGGTAATTATAACTCATTCCTTCCCCCCACCAGTTGTAACAATTGTGCCTGTCTCACAAAAAGCTGTACTAGATAGTATCAGACCTGCCTGATACTAATATACTCTGCATTTCAAGGCCCCAGTTCTGCAACACACCTTAGCTTAAGTGTTTAACTTTAATGGGACAATGGGAAGTGAGTGGCATTTACGCATGTGCTTATGGTTAAGCAAGAGCGTCAGTGCTTTGCTGAACTGGTGCCTAAATGCAGACTTAAAAAAGGGACCAAAGAAGCAAAATGAGGTCCTGAATTTCTTCTCGTTTACACTGGTGTAAATCGGGAGCTCCTCCGCAAAAGTCAATGAGGTCTCAGAAATGTAAAACTAGTGTAAGAGGAGAATGGGCCCCTGATTGTGTAATCTAACATTCTACATTTTTGACCGGCATTCGCTCCACAGTTCATGGCAAGGTCCCATTGACTGTCAGCATTTCAGGGGCCATAGCCCCTATCCTCTGTGTACCCTAACCTCTGATTTCAGTGAGATGACTCCATGTAGGCATGGAGAGCCACCCATCTGGTGCTCATTGCAGGATCAGGCCCTAACAATGCATCTTGCCATGGCAGGAAGGGCTACATTTCAAGCCACCCATGTAGCCATTGTGAGGTGGGTCTGAATCCAAACCTCTGATCCTAGTGTCCTCAAATTCTTAGAGATTCAGAAACTGACACTGATCTGCACCTACACTGTGGGCCTTGTATAATGCCCGTTCAAATAAATAAACTTTCTATTGACTTCGGTGGAATCTGGACCATGGAAACGGCTTTAGCTGTGCTGTTTGAATCAAAACCTCCGGGTCTGATTGCCATAAACACAAGAGGAGGTTTTGAAACCTAGATTTGAGTTTTGCAGCTTGAGTCAGTCTCTGTAATGATCAGTCTGTTTCCATTTGTACCCATCCTCTCCCCAGATCTTTGCTTCACTGGGTACCATCTGCAACAGTGCAATGTGTCAGACACCAAGAAAAAAATAGTAAAAGCCATCCCCAGTGCCAATGCAATGTTGATTTAGCGTGAGCGTTCTGCTGCCCTCACATGTTCCTCCCAATTGACGGGGAGGGAATTTCCAAATGGGCTCATAGGAAGGCCCTGCAGCATGCTGACCCCAGCGCAAGCCCTTAGCTTGTTTGACAGCAAGCACATACATTTTTTTAAAAAAATACAGCATCAGGGAGTAGGCACGGACTCGGATGCCACTACAGAAGACAGACAATTGAAGGCCTCAGATGTCAGGATCTTAGATGCCAACGTGTGCGTCAGCTGCCAAAACAGTTGCTTTAGCTGATCGAGCAGGGGGTCCAATGGGACCTATGTATCACTAACAGGGGCGTGCGCTGACAAGCCAGCTTTACAAGTCTCTGCTAACGTCCCTTACAGCAGGGTACGTTCTTATCTTCAGTGCACATGTAATTCACTGCTGTGTGTTTATAGGTACTCTTTCCCCCCACCACCACCCCCCCGGGGACAATCCACAGAGGGTACGAGTTGTTTAAGCCAGCAGTTGCAGAGCCTTGGTGTTTTTATCTCCAGCTGTAGGGGTTTGTGCTTCTAGCTCTGGAGGTCCCCTGTTCAGTCCCCGGTGTGCAGGCCTACGATCACCACACACGCTTTAACTTCAGCTGCTGCAAAGAAATCTGTGTGTTTTACACCCCTAGCTGAGAGAAGCTGATTGGATTGTAAACTTTTTCAGATTTTAAATTGTTTGGGGGCAGGGACTGTCATTTTCTATGTATTTGTACAGTGCCATGCATAGTAGGCCCCAGCCTGGTTAGCCGCTAGGACAAGCACTTAAAAATGGATTCTGAGCACTTTAGAAAAGGATAAAGATCACTAGCCCCATTGGAGAAGCTGAGGTGCAGATAAAGGGAAGCAATTGCTCCAGTTATCAGAGCTGCTCAGAGCCAGAAATGGAACTGAGCTCCTTGACTAGATTTGGTTATTTCATGAAAATGTTTGGAGTTTTCTTTTTTTTAAAAAAAGATTTTTTTATTAAATGGAAATTGTTGCAAATTTCAATTTTTGTGAAAAACAAATTAAAACTGAAAAAAGAAAACAGTTAAAACTGATTTTTATAGTTTTCAGTTGCTGAAAAATTTCAGGTTTTTAACAAAACTTGCAGATGTTTGGGGGGGGGGCGGAGTTTGACAAAAACCCTAAGAGAGCCAATGTTTTGTTTTTGTTTGTGGGGCAGGGAGAGGGGAACATTTCCCAGCCAGCTTTACCAGTGACCTATCCACTGGATGACACGGCTTTTCATTGCTTTTGGAGCACCTCATGATAGAAATCAGTATATGTGAAAGAAGAATCAGACAGGACATTTGAATCCAAGAGGAAATATTGAGCTGTTGTAAATAGACAGCAAACGAAGAGATCCACTGAAGAACCATGCCTATTTACAACAGGTAAGGGTTTATCTGAAGAATATAATAGCTAATTTTTATGGAGAGCCTTTCATCTGCAGATCTCAAAGCACAGTGCAAAGGAGGTAAGTAGCATTATGCCCACGTTCGACTGAAAAATAGTGTGATGTAACCTGGGTTGTAAGCTGCATCTCCAGTAAATCACCCATTTTCTAGGTTAAAAGAATGGGGAACAATTTTAGAAGAATGCTGCTGCACGAAGAGCAAATTTCTGAGCATGTATATATGAGGTTATCAAGGTTTCAATGTCTATTCCTGTACATTCAGGAGTCTGTAGTAGAGACAGATTTATGAACTTTTTGTTTCTTAAGAACTGAGGTGTTTAGGGAAAAGATAATGGGGGTTCTAAGCATAACTGGCAAGACACATGTTGTTCTTGCTTGTCCTCGAATTAAAATGTATTGTTTATGAATTCCATTATGAACACTCATAATGAAATGAACAGCTGGAGTGGGCCGTGCTAGGTTACAGTCAGAAACGTAATGATAGGCTTGGAGTTATAACTAGGGTAGGACTGCAATGCAGAGAGAGAATATTCAGAAGAAAAAGTCTGAAGATTTATGATAAGCTCCTTATAACTCATTTGCATTGAACTGTATTTCCCTACACTCATCAGGTAGATTTTTAACTTTAATGAAGGGTTTTAGGGTTTGGGAGAGGGCCTTGAAGGGGAAGTTATGGTCACAATTTATTTTCTTAGGTCTGCTGCATTTTTCTGTCGTGAACAGCATCAGTCCTGTCAGGCTGGCTTCCAAAAGGTAATGTAATTCATACAGTCAGCATAAAGAAGCCCAGGCATTGTCAGCCAACAGTTCCTTGCACTCTGCCTGTTTTCAGTTTCACAGACAGAGGAGGTAAATTGCGTAATATGCAGATAATCTGAGGGTATGTAAGATAAGACAGTCAATGAACAAAATGAATCCATACCAAGATGTTTCATCAAGATTAGGGATGGGAAAGCTGTTTGGGACCCAAAAGTTCACCATAAAACTAAATGAACCTTTTCTGAGGTTGGGATGTGGCCAGAAGCATCAGCAAACCGTACAGAAGGACCTGGTCATATAGAATCCCAAACCAGGTTGAGACAGACATACAGAACAGGAAAGCCTGACTGAGGCTCCATTGTGATTGAACCAGCATGGAACAACATGAAGAAAGAACATCCTTTCCGTCTGTGGGTGTTGGTGTGTCAGTGTAGATGGAATAAATGAGCACATTGAGTAAGCGGAGTTAACATGACCCTGTAATTGTCCAACATTAAACTGATTTTAAACAATATTCAGGGTTTGCTATACCGAGACCTCCACCTGCTGACTACTGTGGCAAGCCCATCATTCCTTTTCCCTGTATCAAGGATTTTTAAACAGTTAAAGTATTTGACATGTAAAGTATTAAATAAAGAGACAAGGTGAGGGAGGCAATATCTTTTATTGGACCAGCTTCTGTGGTGAGAGAAAAGTTTTCGAGCTCACGCAGTGCTCTTCAGAAGCTGGTCCAACAAAAGATATTACCTCACCCACCTTGTGTCTCTACTATGCTCATAGTGACATGAAATATATCTTCCATTTTATCATCATCCCTTGCTCCTTTTCTTTTTAGCTGAAGGGAAATCTTTAGAAGGAAACCCCATGTGACAGTCTCTTAGTAGGTAGAGATGGTAATAACTGTCCTGTCTGGGGAAAAGAGAAGTTAGATGAATTGGGTTGAAGGAGTTGCTTCTGCTGTTGAAGTCCAATCCCATTTCCTAAAAGACACCACAAGAGAAACATGCACAAAAGGAGAGAGAAAAGAACAGCAAAGATAGAAAATGCAGCTCCTGTCTCTGGCTTTGACTCTTACTTGTAACCTCATTGCTGGAAAAAGACTGGCACAGCACATGGTCTTAGCTACTCTAAGACCTGGCAAATTTGTACCAGCATTGGGATGTTTAGTGCATTGCGTTCAGCTGCTTCTTTCTAGTCACAGGTTCACAGGAGTGTTGCAAAATAGCCAGTCCTCACATTATTTTGTCCATCAGCTAGGCCTAATTTCCAACACACCAATTTTGGTTCATTGGTTTCTGGTCCCACACTGTTCTTGTTTAGCAGACGTGATCTCGACACAGTTTTGAATTATATCAGTAGGTCTTTATCTTTGTCTTTCTGTCTCACTTTTCCAGCCTTTATGTTGTGTATTTGGTTGTCATGGGTTTTGTTACTATGGCAACTGAGTTAGACTATTAAGGGATAGCTCAGCCGGTTTCAACCGGCTGAGTGAGCTCTCTGTTCCTGTAAATAAAATGGAGGTTTTTGTTAGCTGTCTGCTCTCTGGCCTCAAGTGATTGCTTCCTACACCGGCTGCCCCAAGGATATAACACTGGCGACGAGGATGGGATCCTGGTGCTGCTCCAGTAACAGAAGGAAGTAGAAGTCAAGGTAAAGACCAAACAAAGAAAAAAAGCTGCTTGTTTGCACTGACTGTGAAAGTGAAACTAAAAATCATGGCTACTCTGACCAGGCCCCTGGAGCCTTTTGATGAGAATACAGAGCAGTGGCAGGTGTATACTGAGCGTTTTGAGCTTTTTGGTATTGCCAATGACATTACAGAAGCGAAGAAGGTGCCAATATTCTTAACTGTTGTAGGGGCTAAAACCTACTCTCTGCTACGCAGCTTACTACACCCTGTTAAGCCTGAGACTAAATCTTACAGTGACATTGTGGAAATCCTGGGGTCTCATTTCTCCCCAAAACCACTGGTAATTGTTGAAAGATATAGGTTCCACAAAAGAGAACAAAAGGAAGATGAAACAGTTGTACAATTTGTAGCCATTTTAAAAAAGCTAGCAGAACACTGTGAATTTAAAGAGATGTTAAATGATGCCCTGCGTGACAGGTTAGTGTGTGGCCTCTGCAGTGAAGCTATACGGAAGCGCCTACTGACAGAGGCTCAGCTTACATTACAGAAGGCTGTTGATATTGCTGTCTCCATGGAACTGGCTACAAGGGAGGCACAATACATCAGTGCACCCCCTAGGGTGCAAAAAGTGTGTCAAGAACTGACCCATAAAACGGTGCAGAGTCAAGAATGTTACCGCTGTGGTAAGCCAGGACACCAGGCATCAGAATGCTGGTGTAAGGACCTGGTGTGTCGACACTGTGGCAAAAAGGGACACATTGAGTGTGCCTGTAAACAAAAGAAAAAGAGGCCTGTGGTCTGGCCGACAAAAAGAGGAACCTTGCATACCCTAGAGCAGACCCAGGATGATCAAGGTGACACCGCCTCACAAGAGGAAGTGCCACTGCATGTTTTGTCTTTGGCAGCGGGCTCACATGAATACTGGGTAACCCCCTTATTGGAGGGCAAACCTATACGCATGGAACTAGACACCGGTGCAGCTGTCTCGCTGGTTCCTGAGACTGTGTATAAGGAAAAGCTACAGCATCTTCCGCTTAAGGCAACAAAAACTGTTCTGAAGACGTATACAGGTGAAGCTGTGCCCATGTTGGGCACTATTGATGTTAAGGTGGAGCTCAATGGACGGGCGGCTAAATTGCCACTGTTTGTGGTGAGAGGTAACTACTCAGCCTTAATGGGTAGGTCTTGGCTTGGGAAGGTTCAGCTGAACTGGGCAGAAGTGCACCGGATGACTAAAGAAGAAACCAGTCTAACCCCTATACTAAGGAAACATGCTGCTGTTTTTGGAGATGATTTGGGAAGTATGAAGGGAATCACTGTGACATTGAACATTAAACCTGGCAGTCCACCAAAATATCTGAAAGCCCGAACTGTGCCATATGCCATCAGGCCAAAAGTTGAAGCAGACCTGGAGCACCTGGTCACCAATGGAGTCCTAATACCAGTTACCCATAGCTCATGGGCCACTCCTATCGTTCCAATAGTGAAGAAAGATGGCTCTCTCCGGATTTGCGGTGATTTTAAAGTCACTGTCAACCCAGTGTTGTGTGCAGAGCAATACCCGCTTCCCCGCATCGATGACCTCTTCGCAGGCCTGGCTGGGGGACAAAAGTTCAGTAAGATTGATCTGAGTCAAGCATATTTACAGATGCACGTCGATGAAAAGTCCCAAGAGCTGTTGACTATTGTGACTCATAAGGGGCTTTATCGATACTGTCGCCTACCCTTCGGAATCACATCGGCTCCCGCCCTGTTCCAGAGGGCTATGGACCAGATCTTGTGTGGCTTGTCAGGAGTTCAGTGCTATCTGGATGATATCCTGGTCACTGGAAGAAATGAAGAGGATCACTTAAAGAATTTAGAGGCTACCCTACAAAGACTGGAAGAGTATGGCCTACGAGTTCGCAAAGACAAGTGTGAATTCTTCAAGCCCTCTGTTGAATATTTGGGACACATCATCGATTCTGCAGGTCTTCATAAGGCCCCTGCAAAAGTTAAAGCTATTGTGGAGGCTCCCCCACCTCGAAATGTAAGCCAGCTGCGCTCATTTCTAGGACTACTGAACTATTATGGAAAGTTCATCTCACAGTTAGCCACACTGCTAAAACCACTTCATGAGCTCCTTGGGCAGAACAAGGCCTGGAAGTGGACTGAAGCCTGTGATGTTGCATTTAACAAAGCTAAGGATGCATTGTTAAATTCTGAAGTTCTAACGCACTTTGATCCATCCTTACCCCTGCAATTGGCCTGCGATGCTTCCCCTTATGGAGTGGGAGCGGTCGTGTCACACATTATGCCTTCGGAGAAGAAAGACCTATTGCTTTTGCTTCACGCACTCTAAGCAAAGCAGAAACTAACTACGCCCAAATCGAACGTGAGGCATTAGGAATTGTTTTTGGAATTAGGAAGTTTCATCAGTACCTGTTTGGGCGAAAGTTTACTCTTCTTACAGACCATCGACCTCTGACATCAATTTTTGGACCCTACACAGGCATTCCCCCATTAGCTGCTAGTCGTATGCAACGTTGGGCATTGATACTTTCTGCACACACATATGAAATCAAATATCAGAAATCCACTCTGCACGGCAATGCAGATGGCCTCTCAAGGTTGCCTTTACCGGTCAAACATCAAGATAGTGCCCAAAAGGAAATCTTCTACTTTGAACAGGTAGAGAATACACCCATCACTGCTACTCAGATAAAGAAGGCAACCCGCGTTGACCCAGTATTATCCCAAGTTATGGACCTGGTGATGCATGGAAAATCTCGACAAACTTCTCCGGTCTCACCCGACCTTGTTCCCTACATGTCCAGGTGGACGGAGTTATCGGTCCAATCTGGTTGTTTGTTGTGGGGGAGGCGTGTCATTATTCCACCACCCCTGAGATCACAGATGTTAGAACAGCTACATTCCGGTCACTGTGGAATAGTGCGCATGAAGGAAATTGCACGAAGCTATTTTTGGTGGCCTAGATTGGACAGTGCTATTGAAGAGAAGGCAAAAGCTTGTATGTCATGTCAGGGTGTAAGAAATGCGCCCCAGTTGGCACCCCTACACCCATGGGACTGGCCTGAAAACCCGTGGCAACGTATTCACGTTGACTTTGCTGGCCCCCTTGAAGGAAGCATGTTCTTGGTGGCAGTAGATGCCCATTCTAAATGGCCAGAGGTCTCTCTAATGCAGTCCACTACTGCAGAGAGTACTATTCAAAAACTACGAGGACTCTTTAGTCGTTTTGGTCTGCCAGAACAACTTGTGAGCGACAACGGACCGCAGTTCGTCTCTCAGGAGTTTCAAAATTTTATGAAGGCAAATGGGATACACCACATCACGTCAGCACCATATCATCCGTCCACCAACGGATTAGCTGAAAGATTTGTGCAGACAATGAAAAACGCTTTGAAATCAGCAAAGGGACAACACTCCATTCAAAAGCGTCTGGATACCTTCTTACTTTCCTATAGAAACACACCTCATGCTACGACCCAGGCTTCCCCAGCCTTTCTAATGATGGGACGACAGCTGCGCACTTGCTTTGATCTGCTGAAACCTTCTGAACCCAGACAAACTGTGCAACATCAGCAGCAATATCAAGTCATCAGACGGGCACCCAGAGCAAAAGACCGAACCTTTAGCCCAGGACAGCCAGTTTTGGCTCGGAATTATACTTCCAGAGCTAAATGGGTCCCGGCCACAGTCATCACTCAAACAGGACCTGTTTCCTATACAGTCCGGACTGCAGAGAATCTTACCTGGCGGCGACATGTAGATCAGCTGTTGCCAGGTCATGGCAGTCTTCAGGACGCATCTGCAGTTGAGGGGTCTGACTTCACCCCTCCTGGTGAGACACCGAATCATGAGTCACCTGTTCCTGACTGTTCTCCTCCATTACCGCCGGCAGCTGAGATACCCCTTTGCCCAGCACGAGCTGATACCACCTCCTCACCTATTCGTGCTGCGGACCCTGAGCCCCTAGTACTTTCGGGTGCAACAACACCAGAAGTTCGCCGTAATCCACCTAGAGACAGAAGGCCTCCTCATCGGCTGGATCTTTAGTTAGGGTGAACCCACGGTTATGGGGCAAAATAATCCCCAGGGTTTAGCTGGGAATGGAGGCAGTCTACCCTCCTTCTCTAGTTTAGTGTGTGTTTTATTTTGGGGATGTTCTTATTGGGGGGGAGGAATATGTTGTGTATTTGGTTGTCATGGGTTTTGTTACTATGGCAACTGAGTTAGACTATTAAGGGATAGGTCAGCCTGTTTCAACCGGCTGAGTGAGCTCTCTGTTCCTGTAAATAAAATGGAGGTTTTTGTTAGCTGTCTGCTCTCTGGCCTCAAGTGATTGCTTCCTACACCGGCTGCCCCAAGGATATAACACTTTACCCTTCAACATTTGTTATAGATTATTGTGGCATTTTATGAACTTTCACTCACTTTTTCACAGTTGAGTTCACAATCCAGGTAAATTTGTAGGCCTGCTGAACTACCCTGCCCCTGGGTGCAGGTGTACAGGAATAAATGGGTACTCTATGCCAGCTCCTAATTCTCTCATGCAAGCTGAGGGAGGGGCAGGAATCTTGGTTCCATCTCTCTTTATCCACCAGCAAGTTAGAGCTGAGCTAGTACAAAGGGTGTTGTCTTAGGCTGACCAGATGTCCTGATATTATATGGACAGTCTCGATATTTGGGATATGTCCACTCCCTGTCCCTATTTTTTTCACACTTTCTAGCTGGTCCTCCTATGTTTGCTACCAGAGTAAGGGGGAAGCAGGAAGGGAATTGTGCTGGAGGCATTCTGCCTCCTAAGGCTATTCCTGGGGGTGGTGCAGTTTACCCACCCACTCTTGCTCAGGGCTGCACCGGAAAGTAGAGTCTAGCCCTTCATTAGCAGAGACATTTTTAATGCAGCTTAAGCTGTTACAGTAACACGTGGCACTTACCATGTACAGCCCAAACATTAAGACTCACCCTCTCCTTGTAAGTGAGGTAGGTGGTAAGTGATATTAGCCCCATTTCATAGACAAGGCAAATGTGATGCAGTGAAGTTAAGCAATTCATCTCCGAGGACACCCACAGTCTGCTGTGGAGCCTCAGAAATTCTTAATCTCCGCTTCATCTGCTATTCGCTACATCACGCTGCCAAGCTGAATAAATGTAGTCACTGTAGACAAGGCTGCCCAGGCTGCATTCTCCCCTCAGTGGCACTGCTAATGGGAGTTACATGTACACTTTGAGGGGAAGGCAAGATTCCAATGTCTTATGAGATGCCACAATGCTGTTACAAGTGCTGAAGTGCAATTTCAGGCAAGCGCTGCTGCACAGATTGCATTGACGATGCATGTGACCTTTTAACCTTGGCTAACTTGAGAGGAGTGTTGTATAAAATGGTTGCCAATTAATGACTACTTTATAAATAGAAAGATATGAAATCTGAATATTTGTCCTTCCTAATGTCGGTCATTTAATTAACTTGTTAAAAGCCTATTGTGGTAAACTCTACAATACCATTAAATATGGTAGTATTTGTCTGTTGGGCCAGGTAATTAAGGATTAAGAAATACTAATGGAAGAAGAAAAGAAAAGCTGGTGTAATTTCAAAAGAATGTCAGTAGCAAATTTAAAACTGGTAATAGGAAATACTTTTCCCCACAAGTAGTCTATGGAACTCATTGTTACAAGATATCACTGAAGCCAAAAGCTCAGCAGGGTTTAAAAAGTATTAAACGTGTATCTGTGTGACAGGAACATTCAATGTTCTTCTAGTAAGGATTAAAAACAAGCCCAGAGTTTTGGAAGGAATATGCACTCTCATTTTACAGGGCATAAGAAAAACTCTAATGGCGTTTAAGAGGAAAATGTCATTGTAAGCTGGCAGGTTTGTTGCACCTTCCTCTGAAGCAGATGCCATTAGCTGCTTTCAGAGACAAGATACTGGGAGAGATGGATCACAGGTCTGATTCAGTAACACTGTCCTGTCCGTCAGTTGGTCTATCTAAATCTATTTTATCTATCACTGTCAAATCTAGTACCTTCAGTTCCTTAAATTACATAATCCAAATGACCATAAATATGATTCCACTTAATCCATTTATTATTAACTGGGGGCCTGATCGACACATGAGTTTCTTGCTGCTGTGTGTTAGGTTTTTCTGAATTGCTGGTCTTGGCAGCAAGACACCTCCTCACTATCCCAATGAAATCTACAACTCCCTTTGGGAATGTTTTGACAAAGGGTTCTGTGGAGTCATCCTCTCTGAAAGCAAGGTGGGTACTGAGATGAATGTAAAGAGGCTCTTCCTTCGAGGTCGTATTTAATTTTTTACCTCCACTGACCAAGGACAGAGCCCCTTTAAACCCTGTTTTCCCAGAGCATCTTGGTAAGAGCACTTGGCTGGTGCTCTAGCATTAAACCAATCTGAAATAATGTTAAAAGGCAGTTTACTTATTTGCATCCCTATTTTTTGGTATCTTTGTTTACGGTGCCTACTGTATCTTGGAATCACTTTTGTTTTACACCCCAAACACAGTGTTGTATCACAACAAGGATACGCTCCTGCTATTTCTTCCTATTCCATTACAAATCATTTTATTTCTTGTAGTGTTTGCATCTCTTTAAAAGTGGAACAATATGAACAATATGTAGTGTTTGCATCTCTTTAAAAGGAATTGAACAATATGAACCTCCTAACCAGTAACAGTGCAAGAGACCCAGGCTCTAACACAATACACTTCAGAAAGGTAATCTGCTGTTTGGAAGAGTCTCTGATACATGCCAGGAGCAGGGCCGGCTCCAGACCCCAGCGCGCCAAGTGCGCGCTTGGGGCGCCGTGCCGCGGGAGGGTGGCAGGCGGCTCCGGTTGACCTCCCGCAGGCATGCCTGCGGAGGGTCCGCTGGTCCTGCGGCTTCGGTGGAGCATCCGCAGGCACGTCTGCAGGAGGTCCACCGGAGCCGCGGGACCGGCGACAGCCAGAGCGCCCCCCGCGGCGTGCCGCCCTGCTTGGGGCGGCGCAATTCCTAGAGCCGCCCCTGGCCAGGAGAGGACTCTCATCAATCATACCTATTAATAAAGAGGTGTAAGGTATTCAGCTTAAACTAGGGACATTTTCATCTTAGACTCAGAGCAGTCTTGGAATCACTTCCCCAGTCATCACAGCAGCTCTCTCATTATGGACACCTGTTCTTATGACCATTTATAGGGGGCACATTCAACCCACTTGAAAGGAGATTAATTCTTTCCCTTCCTCGCTGCGATGCTCCCCACTCTAAATGAAATCCTGAGGGTCAGCTCCAGTATATCTCCTTTATAACTCGGCACATCAGAGATGCAAACTTCCAACCAAGGAGGGCTCTACCAGGACTAGATGTTCGCCAAAACAGTTCCTAAATCACTTTCCTACTACTTAGCTTGAGGAACTCATCGCCACAAGCTACCATTGAGATCAAGATCTTACTGGATTGGATATTTATATGGATAATGAGCAGATCTGGGAGACTAATTGCTTTTTCAGTGCATTTTTGGGCAAATTTACTATCCATTGAAAAATTTTGCCCAGCTTTAATGAGAGCATGTAGCTTTAAAAAAAAAAACCAACAACCCACCACTTTGTTTTTTGTTTTGTTTTTTAAATTCAAGAGTCTTTCAGGGGATACAAGTCCTCATGCTTGAAGTCATGAGCCAAGCTTTAACTAATGCAAGTTAGGAAGAAACTTCCTCTGGGAGCAGCTTACTCCACCACTGCCCACTACAGACTTTCTTGCATCTTTTGCTGAAGAAACTGGCACTGTCCACTGCAAAAGGCAGGATACAGGACATGATGTTCTGATCCAGTATGGCAATTCCTATGTTACATCCCATAGTGTCACTCAATGAAATGAATGGATGGGAAAGCTTAGATCAGATGAAAGCAACTATTGCCTTGCAGAGTATAGAGTTAACCTGTGGAATTCATTTCTGCATGAAGATAAGTACAATACTGACTAATTTTAAGATCCTTAGAAACTCTTCTTATGCATTCTAAGATGAGGATAAGCTCATTTCATGCTTCAGTTAACATCCTTATCACAAGCAAGGATCAGAAAGTGATCCCTCATCCCCTTCAGGAACAGCATTGCACAGATGGCCAGGTGCATTATTTTTTGATACCTTCCTCTCAATTATTGTGTATTGGCTACTTTTGGCTGTAGCATCCTGGACTTGAGGGACCAAAGCTCTAATCTATGGCAAATCTTGTATTGCTAAACCATCTGTTAAGGGTCATTTCCCTCCCTTCTTTGACTTGCATGCAATTTCTGTAAAGCTCTAAATCTCTGCCAACATAGAAATGAGAGCTTGACTGTGTGACCTCTATGTTCAGGTCTCAACGAACAAAGTGCTTTTGGTAGACCAACCTACTCATTCTAAGTTTGTTCAGCTACCAATACTCCTCTTTATGATCTTGTCAATAAAGGGGTGGGATGAAGTCATTAGAGCTAGTCAAAAATTTTCTGGGGGATCTCTTTTTCCCATTGCAGATGCTAATTCTACAGAATCAAAACTTTCTATGGGAATATGCCAGTTTTGTCAAAATGTTTATCAGAAACCAGGCATTTACCTGGCTGCCTGACTCTTCAGGGGACTGGCTGCCTGTGGGGTCAGGCAGCTGCTCAAGGAGCCAGACAGTCAGGAGCAAGTCAAAAAATTGCATATCAGATTTCCCCAAAATGGATTTTTTTGGAATTTTTCTTCTAGTGAAAATTTGTTTTTTTTACTTTGTCCCAAATCAGATTATTTCCTCCAAAAGTATTGTAATTTTTCATGGGATGGAAATTCCATTTTCCAGCTGTTGGAATTCCCTCTGACCTATTCCAGTCTTTAATCCAGAACACTTTATCCAGTTCTCTGGAATACAAAAACTCTGTTCAAATCTGACCTTATCACTGAGGTTTCTTTATTGGCATTTCAATAAAGCTACACCTGTGGCTCAGGTGGGGGGTGGGTTAGGGTGTGCCTCAACTCCAAAATACATAATTATAAAGCAAATTGTATACACGTTCTAAAACAAACGAACATATGTGCATTACATTCAGTGCCTATATAGATAATGAGCTGTCCACGCACTACAGTGTGCTAGTAAACAAAGCTGTAGTTGCAAGCTTATCTCCTATTACTCTTTATCTATTAGCTACATATTATTTACAAGATCACTTATGAATTCATGCTTTATCCATTGCTCATGTCTTGTCTGTCTTCTGTTTTCTTGTTTATGCAAGGCCTACACCAGCTAGCTCTAGAAGTAATCTCCAATCATGCTTTAATAGAATAATGTTGAACAAGCTGTGAAGCAGATTAATGGAACCCTTCAGAAGAAAGTGTCCTGTCGTGCAAAATAGGATTGCCTGCCTGGTGCTGGAGCCACTCATTAGAATCCAGGATGGCACGTAACTCAGGGGGAGTTTGGTTTTTGTCAAGCAAGGGCTGGTCTATACTAAAAGCTAAGTTGGCTTAACTACATCACTCAGGCCTGTGAAAATTTAAATTGATTTTAAGCCCCAGTGTAGACACTGCTAGGTTGATGGAAGGATTCTTCCAGGGGCCTAGCTCCCGCCCCTTAGAGAGGCTGATTTTCTACAGTGGTAGAAGAACCTCTCCTGTTGCTCTAGCAAGTGTTTACGATACAGTGCTGCAACTGTAACATTCATACTATAGACATACCCTAACAAACAATGCAAACTGTACTGCGTGTTAATCGAGAACTACCTCAGTATTAGGTTTATGCTTGTGAGCACTTACCTGAAAGAAATGAATGGCTCTGTTTCTTAAAGCGCTCACCAATGTGAATACAGATAGACAATCTAGTGCTATGTAAACAATAATTTATGTCCATTCAGCAAAGCATTTATACACGTGCGCAAGTGCATCCCTATATTGCTAAACACTTAAGCATGTGCTTAAACTCCACTGAAGTCAAAGTTGAGCAAATGCTTGACTGCTTTGCTGAATATACCTGGTTTGCTTGAAGGGGCCATTGGTAGGTCTGATATTCTTAAATCCGTTCTAATCCCAAACACGTAAGAAGACTTTTTAGGTGTGTGTCTTCCAATCAGGGCTGGTGCTACCATTTAGGCCAACTAGGCAATTGTCTAGGGTGCCAACATTTTGGGGTGCCAAAAAGCAGCGCCCCCAATTTTTTTTAAAGCCTTTCAGCGGCCGCTGCTCTGAGAGGGAGTCTGAGCCGCCGGCAGGCTGCCCAGGGGTTCCCCTGGGTCAGCGCGCCGCCGCGGGCGGGGAACCCCTGGCTGCCTGCCGGCGGCTCAGACTTTCTCTCCCTCCCAGCGCAGCGGCTGCTCCATCCCATGTAATTCTTCTTCTCATTGCCAGCAGTGGTGCCGGTGGCTGGGCAGAGCTCTGCAGCTCTGCTTAGCACACGTGACACGAGCCCGGCGACGGGCGCAACAGCAGGGCTTCTGGAGCAGAGGGGAGCTGGGGTGGGAAGGTGCCGGATGGCTCCCCAGGAAGGGGCGCCTCAGGGTGGGGGGGGAGCTGCCACAGGGGGGCGCCTCAGGGCGGAGCTGCCACAGGGCTTGGGGTGGGGGCGCAAGGTGGCAATTTCGCCTAGGGCGCAAAACTTCCTTGCACCAGCCCTGCTCCCAATAAAGTGTTGAGTGCTGTTCACTTAAAATTGTATCCACAGGGTACAAGGCAATAGTTTTATTCTTGTAATTCCGTGTATGGATGCTTTGATTCAAAATGACTTAATTGAAAGGGCATGCAGCAGGATCAGACTTAGAATGCATGTTCATTTGTTTGAAGGTGGACAGTATTTGAAATCAGGTTCTCCGAAATCATCTTTAACTTGCAATATTTTCTGTGTGATTTGGAATAAGGAACTAAATTCAGAATGTACCAGTTCTATTTGCTACCCAGACTGTAACTAGATTATAAAAGACAAAGCTCTGTATTCAAATATAAAGCTGGCTCCAAAGTCCACTGAAGGAAATGGGAGTCTTTCCATTCAATTCAAAGCCATTGGTCACGCCCATGTAGAGGCACATTTTTCCCCCCACTGTCAAGAAAACTCTGCTGACATCATCTTGAAAACTAATGTCACCGAAAGAGCCCCATAATTGACATCACAGACAGCTTGGATATTTAATTACTGGTTTGAAAGCTCGTGCTAGTGCTATTCTGTAACTCAGCATTTCTTCTGACAGCTGACCTTTCTGAAAAACACCCTCCCGTCCTATGAACACAGAGGTGGTGAACACACAACTCGGCATTTCTGCACTGCAAAGCCGGGAGATAATGCTGTAACTATAAACACCAAGATAAACATAAGCAAAAAGCCAGAGCAACAGAAAATTCCACCAGCTTGGGGTTCAGTCCAGTTAATATGCTCCTGGGTGTGGAGATTTACCCCCAGACAGGAGTGCCTTGGTGTAGGAATTGCCTATGTAAGAGGAGAGGAAGCAGTACAGTCTGGCAGCATAAGCCACTTTAATTTACACAGTTTAGGGTGAAATTCACTGCAAAGCGGAGTGCTGGCCTCATGGCCTACACCTCTAATTGTTTGGATTTAAGCAGTGTATGCTCCTTATGATGTGTGCACAGGACTTGGAAACATAAACACCTGGATTTTAATATTGGCTCTAAGACTAACCTATGCTAGCTAGATTTAAACTATCCATGCTACAATCATGCTTTCACTTGCAATGTAGACATACCCTGAGTGTGTATGTGTGTCCCAGCAAGCACTGATTGAAAGAGATTGCAAGTGAGTGACAGTCCAAGGCTGCACAATAAATGTTTGTCCTGAGCTTGTGCAGAAACATATTAGAGACCAGCCAGGGACAGAATCCCAGATCTGAGTGCCCCTTGTAAGGGATCCAGGTGCTGCAGACAGCATGGACAAGTATACAAACCACAGCACAGAGGGTAAGAACAGAAGAACGGCCATACTGGGTCAGACCAAAGGTCTATTTAGCCCAGTATCCTGTCTTCCAACAGTGGCCAGTGTCAGGTGCCCCAGAGGGAATGAACAGAACAGTTAATCATAAAGTGATCCATCCCCTGTCACCCATTCCCAGCTTCTGGCAAACAGAAGCTAGGGACACCATCCCTGCCCATCCAGGCTAATAGCCATTGATGGAAATTCTCCATTAACTTACCTAGTTCTTTTTTTGAACTCTGTTATAATCTTGGTCTTCACAACATCCTCTGGCAAGGAATTCCACAGGTTGACTGGGCGTTGTATGAAGAAATACTTCCTCTTGTTTGTTTTTAAACCTGCTGCCTATTAATTTCATTCGGGTGGAGTTCTTCCTTCTGCAGCGGCCAGTGCATTGTCTATGCACCACCAATCTCCCACTTAAACCCTCACCACAGGAACTAGAAGTCCTCTCCTTTAGCTCCAGAAGTATAGTCCTCTACCAGGCTTTTAGCTACACTAACAGTGTGGCCCGTGATTAGAACTGCATGAAAATTTTCCACTGAAACTTTTTCCTGCAGAAAACAACTTTTCAACCAAATAGAATTTTTCATGGGAAAATGTCAATTTTCATTGAAAAGTTGGGTTCCCTCACCCCCATGAAACCCAAAACAACCCAAATTTGTGAGGGTCTTATTTGTTTTGGAGGGTTCACTGGTGTCTCTTTTGTTTTTTTGTGTGTTCTTCAGCACCACCACAGTCGGATCTTTGGATTTCAGTTGTTCAGATGAAACCCTAAAAAATTTAAAAGAAAATTTGAGGAAAACAAACAAAAAATGATGTTGACATGTTTTGTGGGGTTAAAATGAGTTCACTGACTCTGCCATGATCTCTTTGTAGGCCCAGCTGCAGGAAGGCAGAATTCATCACTTACACATGCATGATAAACTTGACTTTGGGGCTTTTCGGAGCTGGAACCAAACTTTGTCCCAGGCTCATCTCTTTGCAGATATTGTCCCAGACCTGGACAATACACGCAGCTCCTGCATGCTAGCTATGTCGGGGAATGTAAAGAAGGTGGAAAAGGCCACCTTGGAATCTGCTGGCTTCTCTGGGCTAGGTAAGGCTGGCAGAGCAGTCCTGTCCCACCCCAGTGTAGGGATGTGGCAGGGTCATGGCTAGTGGAGGAGAAGGAATAAGGCTATTGTGGGCGGCTGCCTTGACTTGTGACAGCTGCCATAAGTTAGAGCAGTTCATGAGGCTGCTCTACTGCATGTGCTCAGAGAAAAGGTGGCGCTGCACGTTCTCCACTTTTAGGGCTGGCTCCTTCTTGGCTTACCCAGTCAGTGGGAGTCCTTGCGTGAGACCAGCCAGCAGCATTCCATTTCTGTCCTGCCCTGCTTTTTGAAACGTGCTTTGCCACGTTATGCTGCTAACACCGCATCAAGTTGCGGCAAGTCTTCATGCAAGGCTGTGCCTCCTGACAACAGGGGCCACAGCACATGTGAATGGAACGTGACAAGCTGGCTCAGACTGAAAGGAAAGCTTTCCTACAACAAGGTGACAGCTTGTATTCTATTACAGGGAAGAGTTAGATCAGGTGATTGCATAGGGGACAGTACCTTGCATTCATGAAAAGCAGCTGTTTAAATTCTAGTTAAAGTTACGGAGCCCATTTAAAGCAATTTGAAAGGAAAAAATAACACCATGCTGTGATATAGCAATGTACTTCCCAGGGTCTGAAAATATCTAATAGGAATTAATTGATGAAAACCCAGATTGTCCCTGATCAGGGTAGCTGGGGATGTGCTGTGTGGGGAAGGGCAGGGATCTAAGGCTATAAGGAGCCTGTCTTGGTGTCCCTCTGACAATAGGGAAGGGAGGAAGCAGAGCTGAGTCTAAGGCCTGGTCTACACTTGGGGGGGGTCGAACTAAGGTACGCAAGTTCAGCTATGCGAATAGCGTAGCTGAAGTCGAACTACCTTAGTTCGAACTACTTACAGCGCGGGATCCTCACAGCGCGGGATCGACGTCCGCGGCTCCCCCGTCAACTCCGCCACCGCCGTTCGCGGTGGTGTAGTTCCGGAGTCGACAGGAGTGCGTTCGGAGTTCGAGATATCACGTCTAGATGAGACGCGAACTGATGATATATCGAACTCCGAGAAGTCGATTGCTACCCGCCGACCCGGCGGGTAGTATGGACGTACCCTAAGGGAAATGCACACTTCCCCTGCCTACTGAAACAGGAGCATAACCCCTTCCTGGGGTGGCTCTGTGCTGCCCCCTGTACTCAGGACAGTGCAGAAATGGCACAAGCCCCCCTAGGAGGCATGTATTATCCCTATTTAGCTGATGGGGGAAGCTGAGGCATGTAGAAATTTAGACCTAAATTTCCAAAAACAGCCATTGATTTTTGCGTGTCTCCATTTTTGAGTGCTCAGCTTGGGTCTGACTTCTAGAGAGGAGTATCCGCAGCTCCAGCTGAAGGGTTTGGGAGCTATGAGGGCTCGGCAACTCTGAAAATCAGAATCATGGGCGCCTTAAGTTGAACACCCCAAAATGGAGGGTCTCGAAGCTAGTGGACACTCTCACTATCCTTGTAAGGTAGGATAGTGTTATAACCTCCTCACCTACCGACGAATAAGCTGAGGTACAGAGAGGTTAAGTGGGAAGTGTATCTTCCATATGGGAAAAGCTACTGAGGGTCCTAGGACTGTGCATGAGAGAGAACTGCCTAGTGCCTCTTTTTATTCATAACTGGGCCATGAGCCTGCAAACTGATCCAGGCCAGTGGCCCCTGACACATGCCAAGAGTTCCATAAAAGTCAATGGGGGCTCTGCATAGGTTCAAGGAGTCTTACGTGTGCATATTAGCTTGCAGTATCTTGGCCTAAATTTGTCATATGTGCCAATGGTCTTTCATTTTAGAACCAAACCTTTATTGGAAGTGGCTCATTTGCAGCCAGTATTTGCAAAGTAAATCTCCAAACTTGATTTAATCTCCCCCATTTTGCCTTCCCTAAATTGATTCTTCCCGAAGTGGGGCCTTTAAAACAAAAATCCCAAATCTTATGCACCCATTATGAATTTACTGTCTCTTTGCCAATTGCATTATGCAGCCTGGCATCATGGACTTCTTAATACAGTGAATATTGGACAGACAGGGTTGATAAAAGACCTGCCACATCTAATTATGGTTAATGAAGGTGAAAGCTCTTGGTTTTGGTGTCCTGCCCATGCCTTAAGTGCAATCCATATGTATTCTCCATCAGTCATGAAGTCCGCACCAGCTTGGTGATAAAATTAAGTTTTGGTCGTACAGCAACAAAAAGAGAGAGAATGCAGGGCCAATGGTTTATAGGCAAAACAAACTGAATGTATTAATTCTTTCTGTGCAAGAAAGTTCTGGTCCAATGCCTGTTGAAATCAGTGCTAAAACTACCATTGACTTCAATAGAAATAGGATTAGGCTTTACGTTTGCAAATTTCAAAAATGGGGCAAAGAGGTGTGTGGTTGTGTGTGACGCTGTGATGGAGTTATTTTTTTCTAAAGCTGAATATGAGTCATCTGTGTGCCCTTTATGCCATTAGCCTTCTTGGCAACTTGGGCTGCACTAGTAGGAGCATTGCCAGCAGATCGAGGGAAGTGATTATTCCCCTCTATTCGGCACTGGTGAGGCCACATCTAAGTATTGCATCCAGTTTTGGGCCCCGCCGCTACAGAAAGGATGCCGAGACATTGGAGAGAGTCCAGTGGAGGGCAACAAAAATGATTAGGGGGCTGGGGCACATGACTTGTGAGGATAGGCTAAGGGAACTGGGCTTATTTAGTCTGCGGAAGAGAAGAGGGGGCGGGATTTGATAGCAGCCTTCAACTACCTGAAGGGGGGTTCCAGAGAGGATGGAGCTCAGCTGTTCTCAGTGGTGGTAGATGACAGAACAAGGACAAATGGTCTCTAGTTGCAGTAGGGGAGCTCTAGGATGGATATTAGGAAACACTATTTCTTTAGGAGGCTGGTGAAGCACTGGAATAGGTTACCTAGGGTGGTGGTGGAATCTCCATCCTTAGAGGTTTTTAAGGCCCGGCTTGACAAAGCCCTGGATAGGATGATTTAGTTGGGGTTGGTCCTGCTTTGAGCAGGGGGTTGGACTAGATGACCTCCTGAGGTCTCTTCCAACCCCAATCTTCTATGATTTTATGAAATAAAATAAATGAATGAGTGTAATAAAAATGAAGGGAAGGAAATAATGACCCAAAGTATAATCAAACAAAAATTAAGATTATCGGGTCATGTTGTACATCATCTTCCATACATGTATGCAGTATTCTCTGTATCTGCTGTGTATATTTATGTATGCAGTATTACATATATTGTATAGACATGTATACAGTACATATAGGAATCATAAACTATCCGAGATCTATGAAACCTGAAGTTTGTGTTCGATGGCCCTTGATTTTTGTCTCAGGTTCATAAAAATGACTACTTTTTTAAATGTGGCATAGGTGGTATCTTCATGTCTCAATAGAATATAGTCTACAGTCTTGAATGGCATGGGGCCTGTCTACTTGAGAGATGGCCTCTCTCCCCGTGCCATACCGCCACAACCAGCAGACTCTGCAATGCCTCATCTCTGCTCTATGCCTGATACACATCCCTACTAAACCAGCAGAAAGATTTCCATTGACTTCAACAGGCTTTCCATTATGCCCTGTAAGAGGGTCTGATCCTGCACCCACTGAAATCAATGATAAAGTTCCAATTGACTTAAGTGATGCAGAATTAGATCCAGAGAGGTGACTGGAGGTAGTATGTTCCTGGGGAAAGCCCCGTGGCTCTGAAGTAGCCTGAACTGACTGACCTTTATGGCATATTGGAGAAATGATCTATCTGGGAGGAGGACTTCTGGGGAGAGCTGATGGGCTGGGGATAGAATTTACTGCTTTATTTGCTAGCTCACATTTGCTGTGTCATGATGTGAATGACATTTCGATGTGGTTTGCAAGTGTAACTGTTATGGTGCTTACTGCTTGTGTATAGGAGAATCTGGCTTTGAGTCTTTTAAATTTCTTGAAAAGAACTCTCAAGAAAGTTATAATAAGGCTGTATTATTATTTTTTTATTCCACCAGTACAGACAGCAGCAATTCTTTTCAGTCGGGGGACAACATTTACAGTGTTTGCATCTATACTGCATTTGTACTAGCTGCTTGGAACCACATGCTGAAGTGCAGTTTCCTGACTCCATCCAGTGGCAAAGAGAAGGAAATTCAAATGGGTTCTTCAGCAGCTTTTAGGAACTAAAGACACCCAACTTGATTCCGTGTGCAGTTCACATGACCAGCATACAATATGTACGTGTCTTTTGTCTGTCTCAGTGTGATTTTTTGTTTGTGCTCTACAGTGGAACACGGGATTTATTACATTGGTTCATTAAGTCTGATATCCTTCCCTCTGGCAGTAGTCCAATACTTCATCCTTTAGAGCATGGGTAGGCAACCTATGGCACACGTGCCAAAGGCGGCAAGCGATCTGATTTTTTCAGTAGCATTCCCACTGCCCGGGTCCTGGCCACCAGTCCAGGGGGCTCTGCATTTTAATTTAATTTTAAATGAAGCTTCTTAAACATTTTTAAAACCTTCTTTACTTTACATACAACAATAGTTTAGTTATATATTATAGACTTATAGAAAGAGACCTTCTAAAAACATTAAACATGTATTAATTGGTACGTGAAACCTTAAATTAGCGACTAAATGAAGACTCAGCATGCCGCTTCCGAAAGGTTGCTGACCCCTGCTTTAGAGGCAGGCGGTGGTTTGACTGTAGATAGGCAGAGCATTCTTTCCTCACCCTTGGGGAGGTTTGAAATCCAAACGCAGATCCCAACCCACATCTTGCACCTTGAGCCCATCCCCAATGAGATTTATTTACCCTTGGCTTGGCAGGTCTGAGTCTACTATGATTCCACAAGGACAGAATATGCTACAGAACCCATGCCGCAGACTCGTGCTGCAGAATCTTTCACTTCTTAAAAACAAGAGCAAGATCCTCAGCTACTGTCAGCTGGCCTTAGCAACCCTCACCTGCCTCCCACTTAAAGGGCTTTTAAAATTCCTCCAGATTTGTTGCCCTTGACCACCTCTGGCCCTGCTGAGGTATGTGCTAGCTCCTTGCACTATGTAGGACTACTTCTGATGAATGCCGCGTGCTAAGTACAAGAAGGCAGGCTTGTAGCATGGCTGAGGGATAAGCAGACTCTCCCTTGTCATGGTAACACGGGTGTAAAAATGGAAATGGGGGTAAGGCTAGCAGTTAATACTGGTTGACTCAGCTTAGAAGGATTTTTTTTAGTAAATGTCAATAAACTACAGTCTATGGTGCGTAGCGGCTTACTCATGAGAAGAACCTTACTCCAGGAATAGCCTTGTTAGAATGAAGGAGACCACTGTCCCTTAACTTTTAAAAAGCCAGCATTCTCTCCATATTGCTCTGACATGCTTCTGGATATTTTGCAGATATTTGAATGGTGCATATGAATGTGACCCTTTCCCTTGGGGATCTTTTGGCCAGCAGATGGACTATGCTTCTCAAAAATCCATACTGGTTTGCATTTTTTAAATAATGAGCAGTCAATATTTCCCTGATAGCCGCATTCCCAAGAAGCGAGGCAATTGGATAAAACACACTAACCTTCTAAAGCAGGAAACTGGCAAGGTAAATGAAGAGTAAGAGTAAAATACTTAAGTACAAAAAGCTGAGAGGCAGAAGAAATTCAGGATGATACCAATTAAAGCTCGCATTCATTTCTAGGTAATGATATATGGGACTGACCCAAAGTCCACTGAAGTCAATGGAAAGACTTCCATTGGCTTCAAAAGGTTTTGGATCAGGCCCTATTTAAGGGTGGTGTGTGGGGGGGGAGTTATCTGCCAGTTCAGGCTAAGCAACTGGAAAGCTATATTGGGTGCACCAATAGTCTATGCAAAAGCATCCTTGTGTTGCTGTTACCTCTTCACTCTTGTTGGTTGTTTTAATCCACCTCTTGTTTCAAGCCATTAGCCAAGACTGTAAGCATGAGACTGTCTTGTTACTAAATATTAGGGCTGGCCAGAAAACAAATCTGTTTTTCAAAAAATACAGAAGTTTTCAGATTTGTTTGCATTCTGACGTGGAATGAAAGCTAGACCTCTTTAAAAATTGTCATGGAAAACCAGAGACACACCTCCCAGAATAGCGGTGGTTTAGACCAAGGGTTCTCAAATTTCTAACAAAAATTACTACCTGACCACAGGAGCGGGGACTGAAGCCTGAGCTCAAGGGCTTCAGCCCCAGGCAGTGGGCTTTGGCCTGGGCAGTGGGACTTGGGCTTCGGCTTTAGCCCTGGCCCCCAGAAAGTCTAAGCCAGCCCTGGAAACCCCATTAAAATGGGGTCGTGATCCACATTTTGAGAACCACTGGTTTAGAGCATTCACCTGGGATGTGAGAGAATCAGCTTCAAGTTCCTGCTCTGCCCGATTCATGCTATAAAGACTGTCTGCGCCTCCCTCTCTCTTGCAAAATGAATAAGAACATGAGTGTGGCCATGCTAGGTCAGACCATTGGTCCATCTAGCCCAGTATTGTGTCTTCTGACAGTGGACAATGCCGGGTGCTTCAGAGACAATGAACAGAATCCTAGAGTGATCTGTCCTCTCTTGTCCAGTCCCAGCTTCTGGTAGTTACTTGTTTAGGGGCATCCAGAGAATGGGGTTGTGTCGCTGACCATCTTGGCTAATAGCCATTGATGGACCTGTCCTCTATGAACTTACCTAATTCTTTTTTTAAACCCCATTATGCTTTTGGCCTTGACAACGTGCCCTGGCAACAAGTTCCACAGGTTGACTATGCGTTGTGTGAAGAAGTACCACCTTTTGTTTGTTTTTAAACCTGCTGCTTGTTAATGTCATTGGGTCACCCTGGGTTCTCCTGTTATGTGAAGGGGTAAATAACACTTCCCTATTCCTTCCTCCACACCACTCGTGATTTTATAGACCTCTATCCTAACCCCCCTTTATATAGGTAATTATTGATACAAAGTGGAACAGCTCCAACAGGAGGGATTGAGAGACTGACTCCATAGCCCAATGGTTAGATACTTCCCTGGGATGTCAGGCAGAGCAGCAAAGTAAACTGAGGTCTTCCACTTTGATGTAAATGCCCTAACCAGCGAGCTATAGAGTTAGTCTCAAGCTATCCTGTTGGAGAGTCTCTCTCTCTCTCTGGCCCAATTAATATTTAACTATTTTTATACTAGTGGAACAGCTCCAAAAGGTGAGGCTAAGCAAGAGAGAGAGGGACTGTATAGCTTAGTTTTTAGACATTCATCAGGGATGTAGGTGATCCAGATTTAAGTCCTCACAGGGACTTGGCTGTCTCTCATATATCCCAGATGAGTGGACTGTAGACTATTCTTGGTCTTTCTCTCACTCTCCATGACCAGAAATTCTATCATTGTCCTGAGACCCTTTCAATGAATGGACATTTTCCAACAAAAAAAGTTAAGTCAAGAAATTCTCTACTAAATGTGTATACAGCTCCTAGCACAGTTGGGTCAGGCCTGGCTGGGTAATACTAGTGACAATGGTTTTGGCTCAGATGGATTCATACCCCCAGTGCAGAGATGGATAAAAGCTGTAAAATGTATGGATTATGAACATCCTACAATCCTGGCACCAGGGTCTGTCTTTGTTAGGAATGGTTCAACCCTCGGTCATGGTGCAAATCAGGGGAGAAAGGTGGGATCTTATCTCTTGTAACAAGCACAGCTTGGCTGGACTCAGGGATCTGGCCCTTTATATGCGCTAATAGGGACTGATCATCAAAGATATTTTAATTTTTAGGGGCGTCCAACTTGAGACACCTCCTAGAGACCAATGTGCTTTGCACCTGCAATTCCCTTAGACTTCGATAGGAGCAGTGGGTACTCAGCACCTCTGCAAACCACACTATAAAGACCAGGTATGTGAGTTGCAACTAGGGTTGCCAACCCTCCTGGATTGTCCTGGAGTCTCCAGCAATTAAAGATTAATCTTTAATTAAAGATTTGTCATGGGGTGAAACCTCCAGGAATTCATCCAACCAAAATTGGCAACCCTAGTTGCAACCAGTTGTTTAGCCTGCCTTTGGACAAAAAGGGAACAATTTCTCCCAATGTCTATATATTCCTTGTCCTCAGTTATCTCCTTTCTCTGTATTCTGCCTGCCCTCTGATAGATGTCATTAATATTTCAGGTTTGTTTTCCATTCTGATCCATGCCTGCAGTGCACAGCTGACTCTGGCATGAAAAATTCACAGCGAATTACAGCTATCCGGAGATCTGGTGATCGTCAGGAGGTTCGGACATGTGGGTCCTGCTGCACTACATTTCCCTTTTTAGGACAACCTCCTGCTCTGTGCTGTACCCGGTGGAGTGTAAGTTTATTTGCTTTCCGTTTCAAGATTTCGCTGTTCTCAACAGGGGCGGCTCCAGGCCCCAGCACACCAAGCGCGTGCTTGGGGTGGCATGCTGTGGGGGGCGCTTTGCCGGCCACCGGGAGGGCAGCAGGCAGCTCCGGTGGACCTCTCGCAGGCATGCCTGCAGAGGGTCCGCTGGTCCCGCGGCTTTGGAAGAGCATCCGCAGACACGCCTGCAGGAGGTCCACCGGAGCCGCGGGACCGGCAGAGCGCCCCCTGCGGTGTGCCACTGTGCTTGGGGCAGCAAAATGGCTAGAGCCGCCCCTGGTTCTCAAATAGTTACAGCGCAAAGATCAATTTAGGTGGAGTGCTGCTTTCGATATCTAACACAGCAGACCTATCCACTTCAATTTTTTGGATGTATTGTGGCAACGTTATTTGCATTAATTACTGTGGTGCATAGAGGCCCCAGCCAACATCAAGGCCCCAGTGCCCTATGTGCTGTACAAACAGAATAAGGGATAGTTCCTACTCCAGAGCTCTTGTGGTTTTAATAGCCAGGACAGACGTGTGAAAGAAAGGGAGCATAATAGATGAGGAGCTGAAGCATAGGGAGCAAGTGCTTAGCATCCACAACTGAGGGCAGATTTTCCAGAGAGGTCAGCATGCTAAGTGCACATCTTGGTGCTAAGCTTGTCTGAGAATCCAGACCCTGAGGATGCTGAGCTCTAGAAAATCAAGGCCTAAGTGACTTGCGGAAGGTAACACACAGTCTGTGGTGGACCCAAGAACTGAATCCAGATCTCCTGAGTCCCATCCCTCTACACCAGGGGTTCTCAAACTGGGGGTCGGGGGACATGGGGTTATTGCATGGGCGGGGGGGCACGAGCTGTCAGCCTCCAGCCCAAACCTCACTCTTCCGCCAGCATTTATAATGGTGTTAAATTAAAAACACATTTTTATATATTTATCAGGGGGGTCGCACTCAGAGGCTTGCTATATGAAATGGGTCACCAGTACAAAAGTTTGAGAACCACTGCTCTAGACTATCCCTCCTCTTTGTTGTTGTTCCTGTGCGAGTCTCACGTCTTACTGCTACAAAGCCTCATCATCTGGATACTGTCTTGTATGTCAGGGATTCTCTGAATCAGCTGGTGTGTATAGAATGTTTAGCAAATCCATACAGCACTAGACCATAAAATGCCAGTAAACTGGGATTAGGAACACGTTCCCCTGTAATATTTTTAAAGAGTAAGGTGGAAAATGCATCACGCTGGTGCATTTTAGGACAGAACAAAATGGGTCCAGCATGCTGAAAAGGGAGTTGTTATCCATCTGCATTCAGTAAAAGATCCAAAGATAAAACCTTTTCCCCAGCTGCAGTATACATTAAATCCAAATAAAACCTACGTGGACAGGGCCCATTAATTAAGAACACTTAAGTCCTTGGCTGGGGCTTCTGGGCTGTTGAAGTGCAGATGCCCTCCCTGAAGTCTTCTGATGCTATGTTGCTCTCTACTGGAATGAGTACTGCATCCATTTACCTACCTATCTACCATATAATGCATCCATCGTCGTGTTGTCTGATAGTCTTGGAGAAGTTAACTTTCCTTGGGTCCTTTATCTGGTAACACTGAAGTGTTTCAGAAGAAAGGGGATCTGGATCCAAACTACCCCTGCTTTGTAAACCTAAAATCTCCCCTTTATCAAAGTTGTGACCATGAGAAATTGGAATTAAGGTACATTTCTTTTGCCTCCTTCTGATTGTGTGTTGTAGTTTTTACTTAGTGGGGCAGTGCTTTAGGTAATCCCAATGGGGAAACCACCACTGTACTTAGCTAAATAGTTGCAATGCCAATCGAGGAGTCCATTTTAGATTTACAAAGCAGGGGTAATAGTTTGGATCCATGTCTCATTTCTTGGAGATTGGGAAGGTTGGATACTTGGCTCTGGTTCATGTTTGGCTGGAGTGAAGCAAATCTCTCCACTGTACACTAAGTCACTTGTCCTGGTGGGCTTTGATTTCTCCTGTTTGAAATAGATGATCCAGGTTCCTTCTCTTTCTTTGTAAAGAGACATTGACAGATCGCAGGGAAATCACTTCCACTCTTTTGATAGCTGCTATAGAGGCATCTATCAATACTCCAGCCTCCATTTTTTCCCTCTAGACCCTTTGAAGGCTGGGGTCATGTACTGTGCAGAATTATTTATGGATCTAATACCAATTATAGCATGCTGATAGCCATGCCACTCTTCCAACGTTTGATCTAAAGTAACCTGGTGGCCATGGCAATTGCTGGCAGCTCTACAGATAGCACTGTGCCTCACTGGGGCCTTCAGTTTTACAATCGCCTAGAGGAAGATTAAAGGCATCCAATTATGCAATACTTGGGAAGCTTTCAAGAAGCCGAAGATGGATAAGTAGCTAATAAGTAGCTAGTTGCTGAGGCTCACATATGGAAATGTACCAGTATACAGCAAACTACCCTGCTGCAAGAGCTGTTTCCGTCCCATAGGAAATGTGAGCCATTAGGCCCAGTTGGATATTGGGTAGTGGACAGTAGCTTTTAGGGTCTGGATCTTCAGCTACTGTCAGCTGGACTATCTCCATTGATTTCAATGGACGGTGGCACCAGCGCTGAGTAGAATTTTTTTTCAGGCACATAGTTTAGTCACAAATTTGACAGACACATTTCTGGCCATTCACAAAACGGCCAGAGCTGCTGGTGCTGCCACCACCCATTCTCCCCTCAATCCTTTATAACCTTTTGCCTAGTGATTAGGGCACTCACGTGCAATGCGGGAGACTCAGGTTCGAATCCTAGCTCTGGAACAGACCTGCAATAGACTCTTGCAGTCACTGAAAAAATTCAGATTCTTGTTTGTCCCAATCTGATTTTTCTTTCTTTCTAAAATCAGTTATTTGCTCAGCTCTAATTCACACCAGCTAAGGATCTGACTTTCAGTCCTTCATTTGCCTTGAGATAAGTATGGATGCAATGTTGTAAGGCACCCATGTTTATTGGCTGGGTTGAGACTGCTGGAGAGTTTGTTAAAAAAGGGGGGGCACTTAATCTCAAGCTAAAAGAAGTGATGCATCTTTTAGCCATCTGATTTGGTGCTGAATAAGTGTAAGCCTTAGGTTAGCTTTATGGTCAATAGGGCTTTAGAAAGCCAGGGCTTCCTCCAAACCTGAATATCCTTGAGCATGTACTTTCCATGGTATTCCATTTGGAGAGTGGGTTTAGCCTATTGATTAGTTGGCTGGTGCCTGTTTGAGGCTCTCATGCGGCCTTTACCCTCCTGCTCTGTCACTGTTAATGCAGTTGAATCTATAACTGAAGGCCAAGGGGCATGCAACTCACTGAAATTCATATTTAATTTGAAATGATGGCTACCAAGCAAGCTCTGAATGATCAAAAGAGCCTGCCTGCAGAAGGTAGCAGATGTTAGTGGATCCAGGCTGCAGTGGTAATTCTGCAGTATGCACTGACCTTCCCTTGACACCAGGAAGTTGCTCTGCAAGAACTTTGTGGGTATGCAGGGGAAAGGGAGTGGCCACTTTTTGCAGCAAAATTTCTTGGGGACTTGGGAGGGTGAGCGCAGGGTTTTAAAGTCAATAAAAACAGTAGGAGGTGCTCTCACAACACCAGCCCTGGAGGGGAGACAACTGTAGGAGGAGCACTTATCCAAGCCAAGGAGGGGATTAGAAGTTCTCCCTTTTTGTTTGTAGTAGTGGAAGGGGTGATGCATTTCCCCCACAATTCCCCCTTACTTGAATCCCTGCATCTATGAAATCTGACCCTGTCCCTGTTAACTACAGCGGGGAAGGAAGCTGTTTTCCTGGGTCCGGAACAACTTTGGGAGAGTGAAGAAAAATGTTCCAAGTTGGGACAAAAAATAAAAATTTCAAACTTTTACAAACTGGAAATTTGAATTGCAACATTTCATTTAGAGAAGTTCAAATTTTGGTCAATTTTTTCAATTTCAACCTTGTTTTTAACCTCTTTAGACTAAAATTTCAAAATGAAAGGTCATTTCAGCTCGGAAAAACAAAACTTTCCGGTTAAAAATGTTGAAGTGGGACATTTCTGACAATTTTGGAACTTTTTCACCACTGTTTTTTTGGAGTCGGGATGCACTGGAACTGCACCTGTTTCACAAACTGTTTTGGTTGCAACAAATTTTTGCACCCCCCCCCCCAAAATTCACTGAAATTCCCAACCAGCCCGAGTATTTATTCACTGATCCCACTAGGCCAAGATCTTTTACACCCGTAACGGTAAAATGTTGCACAGTGGTCATGATGCCAGAAGCTGGGAATGGGCAACGGGATGGATCACTTGATGATGACCTGTTCTGTTCATTCCCTCTGGGGCACCTGGCATTGGCCACTGTCAGAAGACAGGACACTGGGCTGGATGGATCTTTGGTCTGACCCAGTATGGTCTTTATGATGCTGCCCAGTGCATGTGTGGAATGAACCAGGCGCACAGGGTGGCTTGGCCCTATGCACGTTGAGCACATGGCTGGGGAGCTCCCTAGTAGTAGGATTGAAACCACAGATGGGAGCAAAATGGCATGATGAGGGTCTCACCTAAGAGATAAGAGTATGTCTACACTGCAATCATAGGGTGTGTCTGGGACCCACAGTGGAATGCACTTCCAGCTCATTGCACTCAGTTGATTCAAGTTAATGAACCTGACCTTCTGACAGGCTGAAGACTCTAGCAGTCAAATTCTTAAGCCCTGCAGTCTCCCAGGTTGCTGACTGCTCTGTAGTGTTCCTTGCACGCAGCTGTGTTTCTGGTTCCACATCCTGTTCCTGTTTTTCGGCTCCCTCCTCACACCTGGCACTTGCTCCTGCCTCTGTCCCCAGTTCCCACACCTGGTCTCTAGCTCCCAGTTCTTGGTTCCTGCTTCAGCTGATATTCTGGTTCCGACCTCTGACTTCTGGCTCTCAGCTCCATCTCACTCCCAGGACTTGGTATTGGTATCTGACTCTGGCTCTGACCTGGACTTGATATTCAGCTCCTAATCTCAGCCTGGTCCCCTGGTTCCTCCCCACCACCCCAGTTCTGGCTTGCTCTCTGGACTTGGTAACTTTCTCCTGAGCTGGGTTCTGGCTGCTATGCCCAGTCACTCAATTCCACCCATTAGGCAAGGCTGTGCACAGACCATTTCTTAACAGGATACAATTACAGCTTGAGCTGACTGTGATGAAGCAGGAGAGTGAGAGATGGGATGATCAGAGCCTTGTTCCCTGTGGACTAAGGAGAGGTTAATTAGAGTACATGGAGCCAATTAAGGCCAGACCAGAGACCTAATAACCCCCTGCTTCAGTCAGAGAGGAGGTGGGAAGGAGAGGTGACTGTAGTCTGGAGAGGTACAGTTATTGACCGGAGAACCAGAGTACCAGGGGAAGGGAAACCCTGCCCAAGCAGAGGGACTCCCCCCAGCACAGAAGACCAAGAGAAACTCTGTCCAAGGGCAAAGGGGGTAAGAAGTCTGCTAAACTGAAGGGGATGAGACCTGGATTAGGGGGCAGACCCTGGTCCCTTCTCCCACTCTACTTCTCTCCCCGACCAGGGCACTAGCAGAGCCATTGATACCCAAGAATAGGGGCAGGGGCAGCACCCTGACCCACTACACTAAGAAAAAGCACGGGACCCCCCCACTGTAGTGTTGGCCATTTGCCACATAAAGTAGCTGAGCTAGCTTTAATCAAGCTAGGCCAGGTCCCAGAACTTCAGTGCAACCTAGCCACGTGAGTAACTACCCAGGGTTGCAGACAGGTTTGTAAAAGCCACACTGAAGCTTGTACTGCTGTCTCCATTGATCTGGGTCCTGAGCTTAAACCTAGCTAGCTATCTCAAGTACATCAGCTCAAACTGCAGTTGCACCCTGTGACTGCAGTATAGACATACCTATGTTTCCAAAGATGCACCTGTTCTCTGGCCATGCCCCCTTTTCAGCCTGAACTCTGGTGAGAACACAAGAGTTTGAGACTTGTCAAACGCTCAGCCCTACCAGCCCTCCAGCATAGCCTTCATTTGCAACTGCGCATTATGTAATCTGTCGCCAGATCAAAGATAGCAAATATTTGGGGGCAGAGCCTCAGGTGGCATAAATCAGTGCAACTCTATTGGCTTTTAATGGAGCTTTGCTGGTTTACACCAGCTGCGGGGAGCAGATCAGGCCCTGGAAGTTTTGACATCTGAAAATGTCCTAAGTATTCTTCTATCCTGTATATTATTGGCTCAGATTTGGGCTGCTTTCTGCTTGCAGTTTAGGCTCTCTAACAGCAGATGTCATGTTTGTATAACAGAACAATGGGGATGTACAAATATACTCTGGAGTTTATATGCTATGGCTGGCAGGAGTCTATGCTAGAGTGAAGATAGATAGTGATACGTTGTTGCTGCATACATGCGCTATTGTCTGGAAGACTGGTCCAGTTGAGAAGCAACTTTTGAGCATTGGGCGTTTGAAATGAGTAAAGCAAAGTGCTCAGATACTTGTGATTGTGGTCATATAATTATCTATATAGCCACCAGCTGGATAAATTAGCTGGATAGACAAATTGAAAGAAGGTGGATTTTTACATCAAGTATTTAGGATTTTGCTGCTCTGTTTTAGAGCAATTGGGCCATTCCCTCAGCTAATATAAACTGAATTCAATGGAACTATGCCAATTTACATCAGCTGAAGATGTATCCCATTGCATTAATACAAAACTTTGCTGGGCACTTAGAGCAAAATTTGAAGTCCCGTGGATTGTATAGGATTATAAAGTATCCCACTCCTCTTTCATATGTATGTGCAATGGATAATCTACAAAAAAAATACTGTTAGAACATTTTAATACAGAAATCTTTGTAAATACATTATTTATAGGTAATAAAAATAACATTTTAAAATCTCCATACACCATGTTTAAACTTTCTTATATTAAATACATCTCTGAATACAAATAGAGACGAAATGATCCACAGTGGGAGACACAAATGTTCTCACAATAAAGTTGAATCTAAAAAAAAAAATGTACACCCAAAACTGACAGCTTACAAGGCAAGTAACAGAATATTATTATTTCATAGCATTGTTCTTTATTTTATAGTGCTTGATTGATAGCCCAAAGGAAATCACAGCATAAAAGAAGGAATGGATATTTTTCACATTTTTGTTTTTGTTTCAGAGAAACAGTGCTCAGGTCAATACTTCTACTTTTTTTTTTTAAATGTAGCTGTTGACTATCAAAATAAGACTTTGTAAGCCAGAATTTCAACTCGTGCAAATTGGCACAACTTTGTTAACATCTATGCAGCTTAGATTTACACCAGCTGAGGATATGGCTCATTTGAAAGAGCAGGCCAAACAGGGAATGCTCAGGACCTGATATGAGTTTGAGTTAGGATGTGATTCCAAATTTCACGTGGAGGCTAATTCAAGGCTATGACTCCACTTCGGTGGTTCTGCAGCAGGGAGAAGCTCTCCCTTAGCGACACTTGTGTGCTCAGGTGGTGGAAATCTGCCCTCCTGAGCCACATCCTAACCAGTTCTGAAAATGAAAGGACCATTCTGCTTTTGAATCTGACCTAGAACCAAACCTGGTTCAAACTGGAACCTCTATAAAATTTTGGGTGCTTTGGATACAAGGTTCATTGTCTTATTTTTTGTAACATATTTTTTCTTGACACATACTCCCATCTGCTTTAACCTAAATATATTGATGCTAGCAACATCAATCATATCAATGCCACGAGTATCAATAACAGCAGTGCCAGCAGCCCAGAACTAATGAACAACCCTCTAGTAACATTCTAGTGTGCAAAGCCCCATACCCAGGAGCAGTCTTACAATAATAAATCAATGTGTCCAGCCTAGTACTCATTAGCAAATTTACAATAATACAGCAGAGTGCAAAGAGTAATCCTACAATTAAGAAAATACCAGTGTGTGTCTGCTGGAATGGGGTGGGCGAAGTAGGTATTTCTGGAACTAAGTGGTCATAAAAGAAATTTAAGGGATATTTTTTCATTGCCCTTGGAGTTCAATTATGAAACCTGAAGTTCCATGTCAGGTTGGCAAAGCATGCTTTCCAGGAGACCTGTGATCCAAGCAACTAGCTGGTTGACTCTCATACAGTCTCTGATCACGTCTCCAATCTTCCCAGCTCGAAATAGCTCTTTGTGGGGCCTTTAAAGCGATTGAGATTAAAGGGGTACTATAATCCCAAAGGATCTTTTCCGAACCAAAATACTTCTCAGATCTCAAGCGTTGCCGGTCAGTGCAAGAGCTAATGAACTGACCAACAGGAAGGTAATCCAGCCTCATGCTTCAATGATACAAGCTGACTTCCTCCAAGGGTCAGGAAGGAATTTTGTTCTACCATGGACAGCTTTGCACATCCTTTTGAAGCATCAGGAATTGTTCACTACAAAAGGCAATGTTGGGTCAATGATCCAGCCACTTTGATGGTTCTTTAACTTTACATGTACAGTAGTTTGCAATTTACAGACAGAATCCAGTGCACCAGACTTTCCTAAATCTTAAACTATATAGAATCCTAGGACTGGAAGGGACCTGGAGAGGGCATTTAGTCCAGTCCCCTGCACTTATGGTAGGATTTATTATTATAATATAAGGTATTATCTAGACCATCCCTGCTGTTTGTCTAACTTGCTCTTAATCTCCAATGACAGAGATTCTACAACCTCCCTAGGCAATTTATTCCAGGGCTTAACCACCCTGACAGGATGGGGTTGGTTTTTTTTGGTGTTTTTTTTTTTTAAGTGTCCAACCAAAAACACATACTGAGCTGGTTTTAAAAACTCACATATGGTCTACCCCTCAGGGCAGTTTGCTATTCCCCTGGCTTTTCCTCAGGAAAGCCAGGAATGGCAGGCTGATGTCACTATCCAAGGACTACAACATTATTTGAAAAAACACATTTTCTTTCAAGGAAATTGCCTGTCCATTTACAAAAAAAATAAAGTTATTGGGACTGTCATTTCCTTGGCAAAGGCAGGAACCACAAGGTGAACAGAGAGGGAAACAGTCCCTCAGAATGTCAGGAATCTCGATCAATTCTTCTTCAGTAGCTTCATACTCTGGGTTTGACTGGTGGTTTTAAAGCCTAAGTGAAAAACAAATGAACAAATCAAGTGACTGGCACAAGATTTTCCACAAATTCTATTCAGCATTGCACGATGTGGTGACATGCATTGTGGGGTTTTCATATCACTGTAGCCTCAGAGAATAACTATTGCTGTAGATTCCACACTTGATGGACAAATGGTTTGATCCTATATTCCAGCAACCCTATTAAGAGCCAGATCTGATACCCTTACTCATTCTGAATGACACCTTACTCTGAGAATGGTCCCGCTGAATCACATGTTGTATGAAATGCTACTCAACATGAGTAAAGGTCATTGAAATCTGGCCCACAGTTGTTCTACAGAATATTTTTTGTATTGCAGTAGTACATAGAGGCCCATTATGCTAGGCATTGTTTTTGTATAAAGCAATATGATCATCCCTGAATGAAAGAGGTCTCATTCAAAGGCACCAACTCTGCAAAGACCTGTGCCATGCTGAGACAAGTCAAATGCTTAAAGTTAAGCATACTCTGCAGGGTCAGAGTCTAGATCGCATGCAGAGTAGTGCTCCCGAGATTCTGTATTTTTAATCACAGGATTCAAACACTGCACTGTAATGCAAACAAGGGAAGAAAATTAGAAAGTAAAAGCATTTTAAATACCAACTACTGGACTGTGCTAATAACAGTATTGACAGCTCTGTGTCTCCAAAAATCTTGGCTCTGAGCTGCTCCTCCATTTCTCTCCCCAAAGTAACCAGACTGGATTCTCTTTGTCTTAAAATTTTGAGCCTTTAAGGAGTCATGTTTTTTTATCTTTTCTCCACAGCCAGGAGTGCTAAAAACTTACTGGTTTTGAGTTTGTTGAAACATGACTCCAGGACGCCCTTTGGGGCGGGGGGAACCCAAGAATCCTGCAGCTCACACTGAAATCCTGAATTGGCAGCATCTTGATCTCTATCTTGTGTATGGTGCACTTGACTTACCTGTGGTGGGGGTGCAGGTTTGCCCTTAGGGACTGGTGAAGGAGTGGACTTCGTCTGTGCTACCTGTGACAAAAATATAGTTGTTTCCCTTTTAAAGTGAGTACAGAGCTGAGCTGCTATTGGGGTTCTCTCTCATATTTACCAAGACATTTCCAGAGACAAAAAGTAGATCAAGTAGCATTGTGATCCTAAATATCTTTTCCCCTACACACACAACAAATGTAAACAGAAATACAGCTCTTGATTCTGGAAAGCACTTAATTATATGCTTAACTTTACTCATGGGATATAAATTCATCTCTATCAGCAAAGAGTGTTCAGTAGGGCTGCTCAGCTGCTTAAAGCCAGGCATGTGTTTGAGGCAATGACCGAGGAAAGCATCTCTATTCTGGATAGCACTTAAGCACATGCTGAATTTTAAGCATGTGCTTAAGTCCCATTTGAAGTCAATGGGACTTGCACTTAAGTTTAAACACATGCTTGTGCTTTGCTGAATCAAAACCTTAATGAAAAATCCTTGCTCGTGCAAGCAGTAGCATTGACTGACTGTGATGGGATTACTAGCAGGAGTAGAACTCGCTAGTCTGAATAAGGACGGGAGGCTCAATCCCTGTGACAGCAAGAGTTTGAGTGGTGGTTTGGTTGGGTATTTTGCTTTTTAGGCAAACTTTCTGGCCTTTTTTCTCATTTACACCAATGGTGCTTTCTATAACTCTGTTAGTGTGATGTGGCCTTAGTGTAAATGCAAACCAGGCCCTCTGTGTTTTAAAATTATTTTCCTCTCAATTTTATTAAATTATCAATGACCTACTCTCCTGGTACGGCCTTTTAAGTACATCTGAGGCCATTTTAGTGATTACTCAACCTGCTATACATAGGAACGCTGCAAAAATAGGACATACAAAATCTATTAATTATTTGCATCACTAGCCGTTTCAGTCACGGATCAGGACCCCACTGTGCTAGGTGCTTTACAAACACAGAACAGAACAAAAAGATGGTCCTGTCCCCAAAGAGTTTACAATCGAATTAGCTTCCATCAGTTTTAACCATAAAACCAGAAACTGAAACTACTGGCTAGTGTCCACTACATCATGATTATATCATATGTGTCATTTGGTTAGATAAGATAATGAGAAAAGAATGGACCGGAATTATGGAAGTCTACTTACAGAATTACCCATGACAGGAGAAAAGGCTGGTTTGGCAGTAGGAACGGGAGGTGGTGGATTGGTTGGCTTTACGATAGGCTGAAAAAGAAGACAATAAAATGTTTATTCTGAGAGCTTGTGCGTGAGAGAGAGAAAAAACATAAAGGCCTCTGTCCCTAATTCAGAATTGTCCCAACCTTACAAGTCTAGAGATGAAATCCTGGCTTCATTGAAGTCAAGGGGAGTTTGGCCATTGATTTCAGTGGGACCAGTATTTCACTTATGGGGTTCTTACCATTTTTGTATTTTGGTGGATGGCTGGGCTGCCACTGGATCTCTCCTCTGGGATAGTCTAGGGAGCAACAGTAAGTTACAATATATTAGTGTTACAGAACAAAAAGGCAGCTTACAGTTTTCTGGCAGATAAGATGCTGAACTATTAACATCAAACAGCTGAATACAGCACAGATTGTAGTATTTGATATCTAGGACACTACTGATAAAAACCTATCTGTTCCCCCAGGCTTTTACCAGAGGGGATGTGGTTGCAAATTGAAGTTGGAGTTTTTGCCTTGGTCTTCTCTTTAATCCTTTGGAGATGACATTGTATCAGTTTAACTATTTGTGGTTTTAATTGCTTTAATGATCTTCTACTCTGAGGCCTATTCTTCCATGATATGCACATGCAAGTCCCCTGTTAGCATTAATGGGAGTTGGACACCCATCATCAAGGAGGAAAGAGATGTCCAAAAATTATTGAAGTATGTTAGAGCTAAGCAAAACTGGTAGCAATTTTTGCACAAAGTATATTTGTGTTTGTTTCTGGTGACTTCACACCCATTACATTTTTCTTTCCAGCAAAATGTAAAGAAATTACTATCTTTGCATCAAAAGCTTAAGATTTCCATGTTACCCTTTTTGAATTTTGAAAGGGTCCGTTTTCCTGTGAAAACTTTGAAACCTGGCAAACTTTTCTGTGAAATGGGCTCCATTCTTCAGCAAAATGAGTGGAACACTAAAAGGTTGAGAGCATTTTCACCTTTTCTTGTGCATATATCACCTACTTCTGATGTACATCCACTGCTGCTAGCAATTAAAGGCCAAATAGGAGCTCACAAGCTTACGCTATTGGGCAGCTATTCAATTATTTTCTCAGTTGCAAGTTCTTTATGTTCCTGACTGAGCAAATCCTTTAGGTATATGCTTAACTTTAAGCCTATGAATTCTCATTGAATAAGCAGATAATGAACAGATTGTCCAAGTAGGTACTTGAGTGCTTTGCTAGACTGGGATCTATAATCCTTGGATGAGTTGCCAATGCCCATTTTGTAAGGAATCTGTTTGGATATTATTCCCTCTTTCTAGCCATCTATGTTAGCCCTGAAAGAACACGGAGAGGCCTGATCCAATGTCCACTTCTATCAATGGAAGTCATTCCCCTTTCCATGGACTTGGGATCTGGCCCCCACTGTGGCTGACCATTACATCCCTTTGAATGCTGTGTGCGGCCTTGTCAAAAAATAAAATCAGTTTTTAAAAAGAAAAGAGTCTCCAGTTGTGCTTACAACATAGACTTGTGGGTTGTTTGCCTGGCGTGGAGGAGTGGGAAGGAGGAATCTTGTGTCATGGACCTGAAAAAAGAAAAAGAGAAGAAACTTGACATGTCTTACTTTAAAATCTTTATCTTGCTTATTGATTTTGCTCACAGCCCCCCACTCCAGACTGACAAGGCACAGAAATTAGACTCTAAGCCAACTGGTCTAATCACTAAGCTGCGCTCCCACCCTACCAAAGCCAGGAACGGAACCCAGGAGTCCTGATTCCAAGCACTCTGCTCTAATCACTAAATTAATCTTTAAACTCGGCCCTTATTAATCATAAAAGATTAGGGTTGGAAGAGATCTCAGGAGGTATCTAGTTCAATCCCCTGCTCAAAGCAGGACCAACGCCAACTAAATCATCCCAGACAGGGCTTTGTCAAACTGGGCCTTAAAAACCTCTAAGGATGGAGATTGTACCATCTCCCTAGGTAACCTATTATTCAGTAACTGCAGGTAAGTTTTGAAATTTAAGCCACTCTGTTACAGTGGAAGAATATATGTGGTGCATCAAGCAGTCTGTGACTCAGCCATACATCCAGATTCTCACCTCCTGGATGGGTGCAATGTTCGGTCTTCTCTTCTGTTCTTGCCCTGAGAAGCCTGGGTTTGTCTCTCCAGATACACCTTTGCTCTGGCCACTACAAAGACATTCCATGTGACTTATAATTTGCACTTCAGTTTGTATGTGTTATCTCAATTGTCTTAAAAAAAGAGACATTATACTATGGAAAGCTTTCCACATGTTGAGTTTAAATAGCTGACTTACTACTGTTTACTTAGCACTTATATAGCAGTTTACTTTTTTAAAGAGCAATGTATGGACACTAATTCGTCCTGAGAGGTCAGGGTAAGACCATGGCACTTTCAGGTCCCTGGTTGACATCTCACATCCATCCTGCACAGTTCAGAGAAGCCTGTAGGAGCCAGGAGCCCATCCCCTACTGAAGAGCTCCAGCCTAAATTCCTTCAAGATTTTTTTTTATTCCAAAAAGATAAACATTGTACCTCTGAGCTTGCTTCTTCTTAGCGTTTCGGTAGCGGATGATTAAAGCAGCGACTATCACAATGACAGCAAGGGCAGCTAGCACACCGGCAACGATGGCGAAATCTGCAGGGATGATACATTGCAATATGTGACTATTTCTCAACACTGAGAGGTAGCAGAGGCATGTAGATATGGCCTCCTCATTTTCCTACGGTAAGGGCTTTCTTAAGTCTAAATTGTGTTTCTGTCACAAGCAGCCACATGAGGGAGACAGACTCCACTCCATTCTTCTGTAAGACTAATCAGTGCTGTGTCTAGCTGGATCCTGGGTCTGAGCATGTAAGGGGAGAACAAGAATTGCATGTCTGCTCAATATTCACTCATCACCTCACAGGGGAGATGGGCAGAAGGTTAAGGAGTAGATCAGGACATTGTGTCAGCCAAAGGGCTTCCAGGGGGAGGAGGATGTGTCACAGAAAAGGCTGACTCCGCATATTTCTCTATCCGATGAAAGATGGAAGTCCAGAGAAATAGTGATTTGGAGTGGTGTCTCTGAGACACAATTTCCCGTCTCCCCAGTACCGCTCCTGAGGATGTGTAATATCAGATTGTTGGTACTCAGAGCTCAGCCTTCAAGCTCAATCTCGCACATAATGATCTTAAGTTTCCTATTCAATAACACAAGTTGGGGCAAGGGCAGGTGAGGACTTAATAAAATTCAGTATGTTTGGGTGCTTTCTGTCTTCAAAGCATTTCGCACGTACTCACTAATTCTCATAGTGCCTCTGTGGGACTCTGGACCAAATTCAGAATTGGTGTAGGCGGCTTTCCTCTAACCAACCACAATGGGTTTGCAGCTGCATACACCAGTTCTGCATGTGACCCCCTCTGACTGCAATTTAGCTTTTTATTTTGTTGTAGATACTTTAAAGCAGGAATGAGTCTGGGGCTTCGTCTTCACTGCTTAAAATGGTGTTTCTACCATGGAGTAACATATTAGCTATCCTGCTGTAAAGTTCTAGTGGAGAAAATGCACCTTAGTTTTACCACGAGGCAAAATTTATGAGAAGTCAACCATGGGCAAGCAGTTTAGCGTTGTCCTCACTCTGTGGTAAAAACTACAGGAAGATGGTCTCTACCAGGCTTTTACAGGTGTAAACACATTTTAAGCAGTGAAGACCGAACTCCCCTTCTCCCCCCCCTCCCCCGAGATGTGCCAGTTCTTTAGGGCTATCAGCAGTAACAGATTTTTTTAGTCACTCAAATAAGCAGCTATGACAGACATGCAGAGAGCAGATACGTGGGGAAAAAAGGTGCTGTATCCTGGTCTACACTAGGAACTTAGGTTGGTATAATCGCATCACTTAGGGCTATGAAGAATCCACACCCCTGAGCAACATAGTTAAACCGACTTAACTCCTGGTGTAGATAGCACTAGGTCCATGGGAGAATTCTCCCATCAACCTAGCTACTGTCTCTCTGGAGGTGGACTACCTACCCTGATGGGAGAACCCCTCCCATTGGCGTAGGTAGTGTCTTCACTGAAGCGCTGCTGCAGTGTTTTAAGTGTAGACAAGCCCTTATGGTCATAATTTCAGCTGAGGCAAATCCCTGTTGTTGTCTCACTAAAGTCAGTGGAGCTGTGCGGCTCACACCAGCTCTGTTTGGCCCATAGTTTATAGTCTGACCAGTATCTCGCTTTATCACAGCCTACTCACATTGAACTGTTGTGGAGCTATCGCAGTTGGGCGGTGCCCATCCTTCTTCACACTGACATACCAGTTCGTGGTCACACACCTAAGAAAACAGAGGTCTGATATTAGTCTTTAAATCAGGGTCAAGAGAGTGAAGAAGCTGGCTTAATGCCAGTGGCTAGTGTTAATCCACATTTATACCAGTGTAAGAACAGAATTTGGCCCATTATACATAAGTATATCAGGCCTGATTGAAAGCTCATTGAAGTCAATGGGGATCTTTCCACTGCCTTCAGTGGGCTTTGGATCAGGCTTCCAATGATGGTCCCACTGCAGAGAAGTGTAAAATTCCTATTCAGATGGATGAGAAGTTAACTCACGTAATCATAATACTGACTTCTCACAATGCATGTTCACAGGCCTGATTCTCCACTCTCTTGCACCTCGTACAGTCCCGTACTCCTGTGCAAAGCCAATGTAGAGTGCTCTGTCTGTCTCGGCATTTTACACCAATGTAAATTACTACACAAGGTGTGTGGCAGCAGAGAATCAGATCCCACATGTCTAGACCTCTGAGCACTTTATAAAGGAGGGTAAGGCCTGGTCTACGCTTAAAATTTAGATCGCTCTAACTACATTGCTCAGAAGCGTGAATTTTTCCCAGGGATAGAGCCCAGGTCTCCTGCCTTCCAGTCCAGTTTGCTACTCAAGGACTATGTTCCCTCCTAAAAATCATTTATGCTATCAGTGTATGTGATCTCCTAAGCAAAGGTACTGATATGTTATTGGGTTACACATGCTCCTGTTGAAACCATAGGAAGTTTTGGACTCAGTTCAATTGGATTCTTTCATTTGATCACATGTTCCCAACCCCCTGGACTTAAAAATCCTATAGCTGTTACTGTAACATCATAACTGGACTTTAGTTCACACACGAGCCTTTCTTAGTGTCATTAGCAATAAGACTCCAATCTTACAGCATGGCCATTGCACTTGGCAGAACAGTTGGTTGACTTGTAGGCTCTCTCGATATCAACACATTGTCCCTTGCTGCACACCTGAAATGCAAAGCACATGTGTGATCAACAAGAAGGGACTTTCAGGTTTCATAAATTGCATCACAATATAGTAATTGTCTCAACTATAATGTAGTGAGCAGTGTAAAGGGGCATTAAAGTGTTTGTACAAATGTATTTTACATAGGTGTAAAGGGTCCTTAATAAAACTAAGAATCAGACACTGTATAAAGAAAAACAGTGTGATTTTCAGTTACACCAAGACCACCGTACACTGCTATAGCAGTTTAAAAGGGTGTTAAAGTGGGTGTCAATTATATTAACTCCACATTTCAAGCTACAGCAGCATACAGGGGAGTTCATGTAAATGAAAATTGGGGTCCAAAGCATTATTTCATTGTACCTAGGTTTGGTAGAAATGTTATGAAACCTGGAAATGTTGATGTCATTTTTCATTGAAACTTTGAATTTTGAATAGGTTACTAAAAAGGGAAAATGTGTGTTTATACCAATATCCCCCTTCCCTGTTTTCCAAACCAGCTTTGACTGTACCAAATGCGGCTAAGAGGTGTTACTAAATCTTTGATATATCATGTGCTGTGTTTGTACAGCACCTAGCACAATGGGGTTTTGGTCTATGACTAGGGCACTGAGAAATTACCACAATACAGCAGTCTCCTGTGTATCTGAATAGCCTGGGCAGGGAGGGGGAGCACAGATTTTTATTTGGATAATCAGGTGTTGAGGTAATTAAGAGGGCAGCCTTTCATCCCAGTCCCCTTAGTGCTCTCTCTTGCAGTCAGAACCAGCTGGACAGGGTATAGATTTTGCTGTAATCACTGTGCATGCACCTGGGCTCCTCTGGCAGCCGCTCGGCTCAGTGCATGTGTGCCACAACACTGGCTCCCGCAGGCCACCTGGAGAACAGGGTTGAGGCTGTGCTGAAGAGGGAGCATCTCAGTGCTTCATCAGCCAGAGCTACACTATTGACTAGGGGAAGAGCATCTTCATGCTACAGGTGAGGGAAGGAGGCAGGAGAGGCGATGTGCATGCAGGCAGCAGGTTCTCCATTAGTAACTTTATCCTAATGCAGACTGTAAAATGCAACCAAATCAGAAGGTAGCACTTTTCACTCACTTTGTACAGGAATAAATGATGGCACAAAGAGTGAGGTAGTAGAAAATCAAACTTTACGCAGTTGAGTCACCTTGAATATGACTTTTAAAAGTCCTTTTTGTCTTGTAAGAGTGTCTGTGATTATAAACCAGAAACAACTAACAAAATGAATGGAAAAGAAATGACGGGGGCATAACAACTTTCACTTACCATTCCATTGCCACATTTAGTTCCAGCAGCGACCATGCCTGTGTCTTCATTATTGTCATTAGGAAAACTGCCTTTGCATGAGTCAAAAGATAGTAGGTTTCCAGCTGTAGGCATTCGTGAGCCACCAGTACAGAATAACTTCCCACACTGTGTATCTCTGGGAGAAAAACAATCCTTATCTTCTAGAATAATGTCAGAGCACAGCAAACCTATTGAATTTTGTCTCTTCACCAGATGCCATATCCCTGAGTCCACACAGACTAGAACTGAAGTAACTAAAGATTTAAATTATAACCCATGTTATTTCAGCTCCAGTTTGTGTGTAGACAAGTCCTGGTGCTCAATTCTCACTGACTTCCATGGGGAATTGAGGATGCTCACAGTACTTTGCAGGACAGAATGTTTAATTTATCTGAACCCAGCCTCTGATTCTCTTCAGGTTCATTCTTTCTTACTCAAAAGCTGCTCTCTCTCTGACTAATCTCAGTCTAGTTTATTATGTTCTCTTTATCTGAATCAGAATTGTATTTAGAAACTGTACTTCTCTCTCTCCATCAGAAACTTCCCTGCTTTACTGCAATGTCCAGGTTAAAATGAGAAAAACAAACCAGCCCCAATATGAAAGGAAGAGCTGCTAGAAGAGAGTTCTCCTAGTTTCTTGCCTCTTCATATGGACGTGAATTACCTCTGTTTCCTAGAACCCACAGACTTCAAAGAGGTACTTACTTTTTTGCACAGGGGATGAACGTGCCATTTGCCTTTTTGCAGTGTCCATAATAAACTCCGTTCTGGTTAGTCTTATAACAAGAGTCTGCAGCAACTGTAGCACCTGGGAAGGAGGCAAAAAAGACAGACAAGCGGTGAAGAGCATGGAAAACAGTACGCCATGGGCCAGATCCTCCGCTGATGGAAAAGTGGTGGAACTCCACTGACAGCGCCAACTGAGGAAATGATCTATTCTATTGACATCTCACATACGTCTAATCCGTTTTGCAGTGGCACATCACTCAAATGAATTCTGCACTATAGCAGCACCCATGATCTAACTGCTAGCATATTTCTGTAAGAAATAGATGAGGGATAAAGTACATTCAGATCAGTGAGTGTGTGTATGGCCAGAGGGCATGGCTGGGAGACGCCAATCCCCAGCTTTTCATTTTGATTCCTTGAGGCCAATGGTGTAACTTTAGGTGGCTCTAGATTACGCTGGAGGACCAGGCTAGTTGACCAAGTTTAGGGGAAGGCAAAGGTGAGCTTTATGCAAACCTTTGCCCCTTTGTTCTCTACCTCACCCCCAACCTGCACCGTCTGTTCCTTGCACATAGTGAGGCTCTGGTCCTATGTAAACCTATATAAACGCAGGGGTGCCTGGCTATAAATGAAGGCAACATTTGCAGATGATCCTTTAGTGCCTGAAACTGTGAGGTGGGCATGGTCCAGTGAATAGGGCAGTGGAGTGTAAGTCAGGAGCCTTTACGTCTATTCCCAGCTTGCCACTGACCTGCTGTGTGGCCTTGGTCATATCCCTGCCACTCTCTGTACCTCTGCTGCCCCTGAGTTTGCATTGCCTATATTGACTATAAGCTCAATTCGCCCAGGGCCTTGCACATTGGAGTTGCTAGGTGTGATGAAACTAATAATACCCAGTGAAGAGTAGCTGACGCTTCTGATGGCTGGGTGTTAAGACAACAAGTGCAATATGCTTATTATCGAAAGATTAATTTGAGTTCTTTGTCTTCTAAAACATCGTCAGTAATGAAGACTCTGCAGTTGGAACCTAGTTTAAAATTTGTTGATAACAAGCAAGGGGGAGTAGCATCTTGTTTGCTCTCCCTGCCCTGTAGTGCCCTAAAAACAAATTTTTGATTATTAAGTAAAAAGGGAACATGGTCATCATCATCACATCAATGTGAAAATAGAGAGAGTTCCTTAATTTATCATGTAAATAATTCCCCACTCAGTCCCTGGCTACCTTTTTTCCAACATTGTGCAAAAGAGGAATTACTTTCCAGCTTCCTCTTTTCCACAGAAATGCATATTAAAAAGTGTCTGAAATGGGGCACTGAGCTTATGAACTTGGTAGGGATCGTCTGATGTAGTGGCAGTGTAAAAATACTATTTTAAGCACACACGACACAGCAATCAAAAAAACCCCAACGGAATGAAATCTTTAAAACTTTCTTCCTCCTTTTTGGGGAGAGGAGGGGAGATGTGTGATAGACCAGCTGCAAATACTGAGGGTTTCTCTACAAAGGAGAGTTAGTGGGGAGTGAGCTAGGGTGTGAATTTAAAGCCCAGTAGCTACTCTGCACTAACTGCCTGTGTGGGCACACTTACTCTGCATTGAGGGTGCCTTTGGTACTTATTTACATGGCCCTGCAGTTTGGACTACAGTGCTGTGCTATAGCTCTCCTGTGTGGACACTGTTGGCGCAAACTAAAAGATACCTAGTTTGGGATCCTGGACCTTTTAGTTCACGCTGGAAGTGTCCGGGGCAGTTACAGTACAGCACACTAGCCCATGCTAATACACACTGCAATTCACACCCCGGGAGGCTGAAGCCCAGCCACCATCAACCATTTGATCTACCAATAGAGTGCAAGAAAAACTATGTGGCTTGTACACACAAGCGCTCAAGGAACCTCGGTACTAACAAATCTGCGCTGAGGTATTAAGACAGAAAAGGGAAGATAGTTTCACTACCCGCTCGCTCCCTTTTTTAAGGAAGTATTAACAGATTTTCAAAACGCTTCTGTGGGCTTTGTTTTCTAAATGAATGTGACTATGAGAAAAGGAGATTAACCAGGTTCTCCAATGGAAGAAAGGCTTAAAACTACACACCCCCTCCATGCCTTATACACATGTTTTGCCATGCTGAGAAAGTGGTAATTGAATACTTGCGAAAACCAGTTAATCCTGATGATAAACTGGGCTGACAAAGTAAATACAATGCTGTAAATACAGCCCCCTCCACAACAGGTGGAATGTTAAGACTCTAGGACTATACCTGCATAACTTCATAGCACAATTATATTGATGTATTGGCTCCCGTTCTCAAAATGTACTTGACAAATTGTCTCAAATCTGTCCTAAACTCTCCCCCCTCACCTTAAACAATCTGATTCATTTAAAGACAGCATCCACTCACCTGATCCCCAAAGAGCAATGCATTGGCTCAGCAGGGTGGGGCATTTCCCCATGTAACAGTAACCCTGGCCATCTCTGCAAGGGTAGCCGTTGACTCTGAATCGATCCACTGGGCACTGGTGGGACTGGCCAGTACACAGCTCGGGCAGGTCACAGTCATGCTTTACAGGTCGGCAAAGAGTCCCTGCTCTTTTAAGCTGTAGCAGAGAGAGAGAGCGCGCAGTGGTCTTAGGCATGCCATTCCCCCAAGTCATTTAAAATACCCAGCAATGGACTTACACCAGGGTTGAACAGGACTTAAAAGTCTTTAATGGTCTGAACACCCATGTTACCCATTAAGGGAAAAGGGTGAGTTTGGTGTATCTGAAAACCAGGCCACCTGGAACCAATTGTGCAGTCCTTTCACGCATTTCTTCCTCATTGAAACTAGTAGAACTTCCAATTCCCAGAGAAATCAGTGGGACTTGTGCATATATAATGACTGCATCATTGGGCCCTTTCATTGAGCCTGCTAAGCAATGACGTTAGCAGGCATCCTATAAACTCACTGGTGCTAGCTATAAAATGCTTCTAGCAAGTGCTCTTTCAGTGTCATGTGCCATTGCTCTGAAACACCTAATATAATTTCCAGGGAGAGGATTATTTTAGCTTTGGTGCAGTTCAGTTATTTGCTGGCTACTGTTATTTCCAATGAGATTCAGAGATATCCCTGGTTAAGCAGCAACTGCCATTTTAAAGAAGGCTGGAGAAAAATAAGCTACATCATACTATGAGAATCGGAGATGTGGCAAACCCAGCACAATGGGTGTTAATAATAATGCAAATAAAATACTTTGCAGTTTATAGCAAAAGGTACTCGGCATATCACACAGGGACAGCTATGGGGCTTGCTGGAGTGGCAATGATGCCTTGTGTACCTCCTATGCTCTCCCCGCACACCTTTTCTAAGCACTCCTGGCTGTCTTATGGCTAAGTTAGACTGCAAGCTCTTTGGAGAAGAGCCCTGCGATTGTTTAGTTGTCCTTAACATACCATTGCCACCCATGACTTAGCAGGAAGGATATAAGGGAAATGGATGATCTTGTGGCTAAGAGACAAGCATAAGAGTCAGATGTGGATCTTATTCCCTTCTCTTCCACAGCCACACTGCATGAATCACACAAACTTTCTGGGCCAAAGCCTCAGCGAGTGTAAACTAGGGTGGTCCCACTGACTTCAATGGAGCTATGTCAATTTACACCAGCTGAGAATCTGGTGCTCCATGCATCAGTTTACCCATCTGGAGAGGCGAGGCAAACAGGAATGCTGGGAGGTTACGTTAATTAACATCAGGTTGGATTAATCAATATCAGTGGAGCACTTTGAGGTACTCCTGTGGAAGGTGCTTGAGAAGTGCAAAGTATGATAGTTGTTACAATGCTGCATCAATGATAAATAATAACCATTGTTCCATTTTAAAGGGGTCCTCTGGCTTTGCCCCAAAACACCACCAAAACGTGAAGAAATAGCTGAGAGCAAAAGGGGTCTCACTTGGCAGTTTTCACAGCACTCTCCAAATGCACATTTAGCATTCGGCTTCAGCTTGCACGTTGCAGCTTCACAGCAGCTATTTGTGCATTCCTGTGAAACAATAACAGAGAAAGTTACGGGCACGGTACAGTGCTCTGTATTTCTCTCCCCCCCCCACCCCCCAGTAACACATTTCTGATAGGACAGCCTGTACTTCGCTTAAAGAGAGAGAATGAGACGCATTTGTACACCACGTATCTAAAATGGCTTTACGGCAAAGCAAACTGATACTAATCATTCTTTAGGAGGATTGTGCATGACAACAAAGTGTGCTTGATTATAAAACTGCAGAATCAAGTGGTTCAGGGAATGGCTGATTTTTTTTTCTTCTTCTTCGGCACAGATCACATACAGCTCTTCCTTATTGTAGCTGAATCAGCTTACAATTCAGCTCCGCCTCCCCACTCAGCTTTCTGCTGTCCCCCAACACACACATTCTGCCTTGACAATCAGCTGGAAACGCGGTGTTCCTAGAAATAAGTTTCCGCACTAGCTTCAAGACTGTTTTTGTGGCCCTAATGACTGTACTGTGTGTCTCGTGGCATTTGAATGGATATTCCATGGAAAAATGCTACTGAAGCATATTCTGGCAGAAGTTCATTCTGGGAGCGAGCAAGAAAATTCTTTCATTTGGGCTAATGTACATTTGAGTCGGCCTTGATTCTTCCAGCTATACTTCAGAAGCATGTAAAACTCAACAAGCCATAACACTGGCTTAATTGAAGATTAGGGTTAATTTAAGGTGCGTTCTAAGCTCTCTAAGGCAGCACTGACTGAAGCTCCCCCTTGGCAAGACTGGTAACCTTCCCTCCTGCAGCGTTCCTCTGCTTCTCAGGGTTGAAGACAAAGGGCCTCATTTTCAATTACACTAAGGTTCCTTTGCACAACCCAGGCAGGGGCCTTAATATAGGGGTAGTTGCGAACTGGATGGAAAATGCTACCAAATCAGCACACCTGCCAACATTCCCAGTGGCTAAAGTGGGACAGGTCCTGCCCCCAAAGGTGGGATACTGGGGAGGGGTAGCACCAGGGAGTTGCAAGTTTGCCCTGCACTCACTCAGCACTGGCAGCACCTGCAGTTCCTGTCCTGCAGGGCTGGCTGGGCTTGGCTCCAGTGGTCTGAGCACATGCCTGGTTTACTGAAGGGAGGGTGTGTGAAGGGGCAAAGCTGGGAGTGGGGAGAGTAGGGAGGGGAGAGGCTGCCAGGGAGGAGAAGGGGGACGGGGAGCAGGTCATAATGTTTGCAGCCCAGAATGGGAAGCCAAGCCCAGAGTCGCTTTAACTGGGAACAAGGGCATTTGTGAGTTAAAGTGGAACAGCCCCATGAAACCTGGGACAGTGGGAAGGTATGAATCAGAGTAGTAGCATTTTGTAACCTTGTTGCACTGGGCTAAATGGCTACCCAAAGGGCAGAGAAATAGAGAATCAGGCACCTTCTCTGCAACTTGGAGTTTTCTGCATCCTCAAGTAGCAGAAGGTTTCAGCTGTCTCCCAAGACCTCTGGACAATCAAGCGTTACTTGTAGAAGAGTGAGGTGGACTTAAAAAACAAGGCTACATTCAAAGAGCTAGAAGCTTCTCTAGGGTTTCTGCCTCTCGATTAATATTTTTTCACAACTATTCATAGGTACCTCTGGAGTTCCACAGTCACATTCTTCTCCTGTCTCTACAAAGTTGTTCCCACAAACAGGGGGTGCTACTATGTCTTTCAGGGCAGGCATATTGGTGATGCATACTGGTGTTCGGTCCAAAATGTATTTCTGAAAATCCTGGAGGCTGCATGCAGTAAAATCCTTGGGGATGTTGTAGCTGCATAGATGAATCAACATGATTTCAGTGACAACTAATTACACAACAACACACAACAGTGTATAGGATATGAATTAAAAGAATACCCTCGTCCCAATTAATCAAATACAGTAGTTTCCCCAAATACTCTATAAAAACCTGAAATGTTTAATTTCTGGGCATTTACAGATATTTTTGTTGGGGTGAAAAAGTAAAAAAAAAAAAAATTTTTTTGGAGATACTGACAACATGGAGAGATCATCTTCTTAGATCATAAATTCCTAGCTCTATAAGACCAATGTGATACAGTGGTTACTTCTGGCACCTGAAGTACCCAGTTTCCCCTACTATGGTCCTGTGGCAGGAAGATTAATCAGTGATCTCTATGTCTCAACCACCAACTTCCTAAAGTCTCAAATCAGTGTTGAATAGTTTGTCCTCAAGAAGTTCTCCTCCTCTCTTACTGGAGTTTCACCACATGGACTAAAGTGGCAGGATTTTTTTTTCTTAACCAAAAATATATTGCCTCAACCACTTCAGACGTGAAAAAGGAGGAGAAAAATAACATAACAAAAGGGAAGAGAATAAAGGATGTGTGGTTGTAAGAGAAACACTGGTGAAACAATTGAAGAGAGAGGGGGGGAGGTTTAGACAGAATGAAAAGCCACCTTTCTAGAGGAGTCAAGCTTGCTCTACACAAATTTTAATCAGCTGGGATCTGATTCAAAGCCCATCTACATCAATGCGAGTCTTTATATCGACGTCAGTGGACCCTGGATGAGTTGAGTATAAATGGGATCACTGGCAGAAGTGCGGCAAACCCACATTAACTAAATGCTAAGAAAAGAGCAATTCTGCAGCTAAACACAAACAAAAGGAAGTGAACCATCGTCATGAGTTTAAAGGGAAGTTAATCTTAAGCAAGCCTCTGTGGGAACTGTGAATACAGATGTCTAGGAGAGGTGGATGTTTATCTAAAGGTTACATAAAATTGTACTGGAAACCTCAGGGATGCTTTCAATTGGCTGCTTATTGGAGAGGCAAGTCTCCCTATAAGAGAAATCCACTTAAGTTACAAGCAAGATTTTCAGGATATGAAACAGGATATACAAAGACTGGGTAAATTCTGTCTCACCACAAACGCATGAAGAGTCATGCTTTCTGGGCGCATCGTTTCACATGGTATAGTTATTGTAAGTGTTTGTGGCATAGTTGACAGATCCATTTCAACAGTACACTCTGAGCCTTATCCAAAATGAAGCAAATGGAAAGACCCCCCCAATGAGATTGGGCCCACCTGTATTTTAAAGCACTCATGGGCTTTGTACATCTCTACCTCGATATAACGCTGTCCTTGGGAGCCAGAAAATCTTACCGTGTTATAGGTGAAACCGCGTTATATCGAACTTTCTTTGATCTGCCGGAGCGCGCAACCCCGCCCTCCCAGAGTGCTGCTTTACCGTGTTATAACCAAATTTGTGTATTATCAGATCACGTTATAGCGGGGTAGAGGTGTAGTTCCCTTTTTGCAGATGCAAACGCCTCACCTGAGTTGTGCTGCCATGATACAAGATCCAGAATTGCATTGGCATAAGCTAGTGTCATGATTCATGCCAAAATTATGCCCCATCTCATGTGCCATGGTGGCTCCAATTGAAATTGGATTGGAATTATGGTCCTGCGGTGATGGGAACAATAGAACTGTCAGTTATTCCTATAAGCCTGCAAGCAGGTTTGGAACAGCATAAGAGAACAGCATAAGAGAAATGACATAGCTAAGAAATAGGAATCCCAAAATAAATATCCCCAAATACAGAAGAACTGGCTGTTTTACTTTGTATAAACCTGGAAAGGGATTTTTAAAAAGCATTTAATTAATTGCATCTTAATTAGAAAGCAACAAAATTATTTAGCTCAAAATTCTCTCTCCATCTGTCCCTCTAGACTGGAATTTTCAGAAGAGTCTTAAGACTAGAAACTATACCAATATAGTTAAAGCAGTAAAACTCTGCCTACCTTCAGTGTGGATGCAGTTAAACTGGTATACAAGTGCTTATGCCAGGATAGCTTATTCTGGATCGGGAAGTGAAGCAAACTATAGCAAGACATGGCATCTTCATACCAATATATCTGTATTCAGACTAGGGTTTACACTGGAATACCTATATCGGGGGAAGCGGGAGGGTATCACACCCCCAACTGACCTAAGTATATTGGTAAAACTTCTTAGTGTATAACAGGCCTAAGAGAGAGGCAGATATTTTTTTATTGAATTGTAATAGGAATTAGGCACTTAAATCCCTTAAACTTCTTTGAAAATCCCAGCCTCTCTCCCTCTGTCTATCACATCTAACACTGTAATATGTTTACATGCTATTAAATGATGTGTGGTAGGGAGAAGTGATAAGGGGTAAAGAGAACGACTCTTGCTAGGGACAATTCATGTTTTTTATATCTCTTATGGTTGTGTGCTTTTAAATATATGCCAAGGGCTCCCAGAACTCTGGCTGGCCATCTCTTTGGTAAGAAGTTGCTTTTGGGTGGAAATCTAAATAAATAAGCAGTGTCTGATAATAGAAGGGCATAAAAGTCAAGGTGTGCTGCATTATTCCAAAATCCCCATCAGCCACTGCAGTACATGCTGCTACCTCTTGGCCCCTGTGTGTTGTGTTCTGTCTGGCTTCACATCCAAATCTCAACTGCTTTAAAAATCAGGGGGTATTTGGTTTTAGAGATTTGGCTCGGTCCTTTAAAGCATTTGGCTCAGTCAGTGAACTTTGGGTCCAGAGGTGAATGTTCCCTGCTTTCAGGGAGAGGTTTTGCATCTAATGTTCTGGTTTAGGCCCATATCTGGTAGGTTGTTTTTTTTTTTTGTTTGTTTTTTTTCTCCAAACCAGTTCATCTGTCTCTAATTTAAGATGCTCAGTGTTGTGATTTGGGGCATCCTGGTCAAAACTGATTCCATCGTTTATCACTTTCTTTTAAATTGCGGTATATGGTTCTGCTCTCCCTTATATTAGTTCATAAATAAACAGCTTTGTACGCTCTTCAGCCTGATGCAGCAATGAAATGTACCCCAAATCATGCCACACAGCAAATAGAGATGTTAAAAATTCTAGTGACAGTTGCCTGCTGGTTAAATGTTACCCAAAAAACCAACCAGACCTGAACAATGCCTGAGGAATGAGTAGAACTGCACATGGTTCCCACAAAGGCCAGGCCTACTGTTGGTCCATCAAAGTCAATCGCTCTGTAAGGAAGCAAAAACACACAGCGTGAAGCCCAGCGGTCTGTCACAAGGATGCAAACCTGATGACGTTGCTGGTGATTTTGTTGGTTTAACTGGAGGTTCCCTTAGGCATGGTCCCCTTAGTCAGAACCAGTGTGACAGGGGAGAGATTATCAAGGGCACAAATACTTAGGAGCCTGACTCTCATTGGCCTTCAGTGGGATTTAGGCACTTACCGGTATCTGTCATTTGTGCCCTTGGCTCTCTCCCTGAGAGTCACAAATACGACACTGCAGCTGATTCAGCAAACCACTTAAGTACATTTTTAATGCCAGGTATGTGCTTAAGTTCCACTGATATCAATGGGACATTAGCACATGCTTAAATGTAAACACGTGCTTTGATAAACCAGGCCCAGTGGGCTCGTGCCAGAATACTGAATTGGGCACCTCTCCAAAGTTTGGATTCAGATCAGAATCTGGGTCTGAGCTCTGTATTTCAGGCCCAGATAGCTAGATAGCCAGCTGCAAAATTCATAACCAGCTCCTCATTTGGATATTAAACTTCCCCCCTCCAAAATGCACGGGTGCTTGAGTCCATCTCTATTCATTCATTTTATTTGCATTTATACCAACACTTTGCATTGTACCACATTTTATAGTGTTCCTGTTTTGCCGTAGCTCAGACTAGATGAACATAACAATCTCTTTTGCCCTTAAAAACCTATCGGTGAAATGCTAACCCCGTTGAAGTCAATGGCAAAACTCCTGTTGACTTCAACGGGGCCAGGGCTTCACCCTATCAATCTGTGAATATTACAACCCACTGTTTGAAATGACAAAACTAGGACCCTTATAAACTGCACCTCTGCTTATCTTTTGTAAACAAATTTCTGGGTACAAATTCTTCTAGCATATTTGGAAATACAAGTGGAAAAGGACATGATACGTACGTGAGTAACTGAGCATTGTCATTATTCTTCCGTTTCAGCAGGTCCGTTTGACGCCATGTTGAGAATTTGTCCAACGTGGTGCCGGCTGAAGAATTCACAGTGAACGGATCCCCAGCTGACCAGATTTCTAGACCAATCAAAGCCACATGAATGTTTATGGCTTTATAAACCTGCCATAAGGAGAGATCATGGACAGAAGAATTAAGAAGAAGTAAGTGAATAACGTAGCTGAAGTCAACGTACTTAGATCGACTTACTGTGGTGTCTTCACCACGGTGAGTTGACTGCTGCCACTCCCCCGTCGACTCTGCTTGCTCCTCTTGCGGCACTGGAGTACAGGAGTCGACAGGAGAGGGCTCGGGGGGTCGATTTATCTTGTCTAGACTAGACGCGATAAATCGATCCCCACTGGATCGATTTGCTGCCAGCTGATCCGGCGTGTAGTGTAGACATACCCTAAGTAACTTATAATTTTTTCAGACAGCAGGGACTTATTCTGATAACATTTGATCATTTCTAAAACTAAATGAACTTTTCTGAATTCTGAAATTCCAATGAAGTTTTGAAACTTTAAAAAAAAAAGGCAAAAAATATGATTTTTCTTAATTCCGCCTCTTCCCCCTCCCCCCAATTTTTGGACCATCTGAAGAAATTGTCAAAATAAGTCCCATTTTGAAATTGCAGCAGCATATTTAAAGAAATTACAAACTTAAGAGAGGAAAAAATGTGGAAATTTTTTACACCTTCTTTTTAATGAACTCTAATCAGTTCTTTGTAACAATTGCTTAGACACTGATGCCATAAACCCTTCCTTAAAATATTTGATTTAGTTATGTAATTCTTTCTCCCTCACTTCTGAACATATAGCACGGGATATTATGGACATGTGGCATACAGTTGGGACTAGATCTCTAGCTGCTGTGCTAGTAAGGCTCCTTTACCCTCTAAGGGTATGTCCAGACTACCCTCCGGATCGGTGGGTAGCGATCAATCTATCGGGAATTGATACATCACGTCTCATCTAGACGCAATATATTGATCCCCGAATACGCTCCTGTCGACTCCGGAACTCCGCCAGGGCAAGCAGCGGAAGTAGAATCGACGGGGAAGCCGTGGCTGTCAATCCCGCGCCGTGAGGATGGGAGGTAAGTCGAAATAAGATACGTCGACTTCAGCTACACTATTCCCGTAGCTGAAGTTGCGTATCTTAACATTGAGACCTCCTCTTCCCCCCACAGTGTAGACCAGGCCTTAGAGCAATATAATACATGGGGCTTTAATGTAAATGAGAATCAGGCACATGAAGTTGAATTTGATTGATTTATCATATGCTTAAAGTTAAGCACATGCATAAGCATTTGGAGGATTGGAGCCTAACTGTATAAAAATGCAGTCTATAAGAATCTTGGCATAGAGTTTCCTCTTAAGGAAGAATTTTCTTTGAAAATTTGATGGAAATTGTAAGGTTTTGTGAAGAGCTGGTCTTTTAATTAAAAAAAAAAAGACCTTTGTAGTGTTTATTACAATTTTGCCTTTTACATGAGCATGGATTGCCACTGACTTGACCTTGTGTAGTAAGTTGCTTGAGTGCAAAGATGGTGTAAACCACTATGTTGATTTGGCAGCGTTTCATACCCACTTTTCACTGCTGTGAATAAAATGTGCAAGGCATGGGGCAGTAAAGAATCAGATCCAGTGTCGACAGTTGTTTTCAGCCAAACCATTGTGGACTATGAGGAAAAAATTCATTAGGTTGATATCATGGTTCTGTTGCTTTTATAGATGTGAAGGCACAGATTCTCCTTTCATTTTTTCCATCTGATCCTTTATTTCTGCTTTATTCACTTTCATAAATGCCAGCAGATCCAATTTTCTTCATTCTTTTCTAGGTGTAATTACAGAAAACTCCCAAGACTGCAAAACTTAATCAATTATGTAGCATTTTTAGTTAATAATAACAGGGCTTACCATGTTGATGTAATTGATTATTTCAAAAACCCGTGTTCTTATACTCGTCATGTTGCGATTGTACTTCCTATACTGCAAAAATAAATATGAAAGCATCAGTAACAAGATAAGGGGAAAAAATAAAACAACGATTGGGGAAAAAAGACCTGAAACATTTCAAATAAAAATGCACCACAAATTAGTGGTCTTTGTTAAAGTGAAATGAAGGTATTAGTATAGCAACTGATCTCAGTTTACTATTTATCTCCTATTCATATCATATTGTATATTTCAAATCCCTCACATTGTATGATATTCAGCCCTTGCGCAGAGAGAGAGCACAAGGCCTACTGAAGTCCCCCACCTTATGCTCTATTTTATGCATTTAAGTGAGACTTCAGTGGTGCACAGGGCCGGTGCAAGGATGTTTCGCGCCCTAGGCGAAACTTCCACCTTGCGCCCTCCCCCCCCATGCCCCCGCCCTGAGGCGCTCTCCCCCATCCCGCCCTGAGGCGCCCTCCTTGCGGCCACTCCCCACCCTCCACCCTGAGGCACCCCCCCCGCCCCAGCTCACCCCTGCTCCGAGCACGAGCCCCCCGAGCATGCCATGGATGCTTCACTTCTCCCGCCTCCCAGGCTCGCGGCGTCAATCAGCTTAGGCACCGCAAGCCTGGGAGGCGGGAGAAGTGAAGCAGCCACGGCGTGCTCGGGGAGGAGGAGAAGCAGGGGTGAGCTGGGGTGGGGAGTTCCCCTGCGTGCCACCCCCCACCCCTTTACTTACTGCAGGCGGCCCTCCGCGCGCTCCTCTGCCCCAGCTCCCTCCGCCTAAATGCCGGTGGCGACCGGGGCGGCCGAAGATCCGGCTGCCGCGGTCACTGCCAAAGAAAATGGCACTCCCCAAATCCTAGCGCCCTAGGCGACCGCCTAAGTCGCCTAAATGGTTCAACCGGCCCTGGTGGTGCATAGACCTTGTATTGCCTGTCTGCACAGCAGTGAATTTCACCCCTTAGTCATTAAGAAGTGAATAGCTATTTGAGAGCAGATGGTGATATTAAGAACATAAGAGCTGCCATACTGAGTCAGACCATGGTTCATCTTGTCCAGGAAGGGTAACCAGATTTCCCAATTTTATAGGGACGGTCCTGATTTTTTGGGTCTTTTTCTGATATAGGCTCCTATTACCCCCCACCCTCATGCCAATTTTTCACACTTGCTATCTGGTCACCCTATGTCCAGGACCCTGTCTCCAACAGTGGCCTGTAGCAGAGCTTCAGTGGGAGTGTACAAAACAGGGCAATTATGAAGTGATCCACCTGTGTCTTCAACTCCCAGCTTCTGGCAGTCAGAGGTTTAGGGTCACTGTGAGCCTGGGGTTATGTCTCTGACCATCTTGGCTAATAACCATTGATGGACCTATCTGCCAGGAACTTATCCAGTTCTTTGTTGAATCCAGTTATACTTTTGGCCATCACAACATCCCATGGCAGCGAGTTCCACAGGGTAAATGTTCATTTTGTGGAAAAAATACTTCCTCTCAGTTTTATTAAACCTGCTGCCTATTCATTTAACCAGGTTACCCCTAGTTTTTGTATCATGTGAAAGAGTAAACAGCACTTTTCCATTCACTTTTTTCGCACCATTCATGATTTTGTAGACCTCAATCATATTCCCCCTTATTTGTCTCTTTTGTACATACAACTACACACTGCACTATAGGTACTGCAGCCCGCAACACCTACTGTACTGCAATCACAATGGTGTAGGTTGAGAATTTAAGGCTCGGGGACTAGGCCCCAAATCCTGTCCCCCTATTCTTGTTTTTCTTTGTCAAATAACAGCCGTTCTAGATATTAAGCCAGGTCTTCAGCTAATGTAAATCTGCATAGTGTCATTGAAATCAATGCTGAGTTACACCAGCTATGGATCTGACCTATTATTTTTAATGCACAGTGCCTAGAGACTAGGATGACCAGCACCTGTAAATATCTAATGTTACGTCAACACTGAAGCTGGGAGCAAGTCTCCCAGCCCAGGCAGACAGAACAGTGCTAGTGGAGTTTGAGCTAAATATCAGTGTGGACTTTGTGGTTTGGACTGCAGCTTAGGCTCTCAAGCCTAGGCGGTCTGGTGGGCTTAGCCTAAGGGGCCTGCAAACACTTACTATCAGGTGTAGCATTACCATAAGTGTTTATTAATATGAAATCATTGGCACTAGTTCTCATAATAAACACGAAGGGCTTGATTCAAAGCCTATTAAAGTCAGTGGAAAGACTTTCCTTGATTTCAATAGGTTTTGGATTGGGCTTTACATCTGGTAGAGTTTTTGTGTGCTAAAATAGAAGGTACACACCTCAGGCCTGATTCCGATCACAACCGAAATCCACTTTTCACCACGGATTTCTGTTGGTTTAATCCTGATTGACACAAGTGCAAGTGAGGAAGAATCAGATTTGTAGAGTGTTAGAGGATGCGGTACAAAGGTGACAAAGTAGCCTAAGCTCATACAGATCTGAGTTTCTTCCTGTCCTTTTAGGGTCTGGTTTACGTTAAAGCCCCTTTACACTGTTCTGACAGAATAAGGAGTAAAGTAAAGTTCCACTCACTCTAAGGCCCCTTTTCACTGTGTAAAGGGGCTGTAGTACAAATGAGGCCCTTAGAATCTTAAATTAAAAAAAAAGGCAATAGCCGGTTTTATGAAAATTAGTTTAAAAGAGATTGCTCCTGGGCTGATGTCAAGTTTCTGCCTTTGGCAAATATTTAAGGCTGAGTAAACTTCCCCCTGAAAACTGGGACATATGATGGAAGTGTCCTACTTTCACAACACCAAATATAGTAATGTTCTTAGAAAATATGCTGATAGGGGGGAAAAGAAAGAAGAAGAAACAACAACGATTTGGAAAAAAAATTGTTCTAGTTTTTGTTCATTATTTTTCATGCCAAGATGATTCGCCTTTCCTGGTACTGCACTGTTTTAGTTAATGGAAACACATTCATTCGTGATGTAACTTCCGAGTGTTGGGTCCAGTGGATGAGAGGAGCATGAATCAGTAAGCATGAAAGTGTCTATCAGAAATATGATCAGCTGTGGACCTGATCCTGCAAACACAGGTTGCTTAACTTTAAGCCCATTGGTTACAATTGAGACTACTCTTGTGCTTGAAGTTTAGCAGGTATTTGTTTGCAGGATCAGGGCCTTTTTATAATATCCATATTTTACCTACACAGCAGGTTGTATAACTGATCAGCTACAATAGCTCAGTGGTTTGAGCATTGGCCTGCTAACCCCAGGGTTGTGAGTTCAATCCTTGAGGGGTCCACTTAGGGACCTGGGGCAAAATCAGTACTTGGTCCTGCTAGTGAAGCCAGGGGGCTGGACTCAATGACCCTTCAGGGTCCCTTCCAGTTCTAGGAGATTGGTATATCTCCATTAATTTATTTATTTACGATTCTCTTGTATTCAAAATCTCCGTCTTTATTTGCAAACCTCTCCTGGCTCATAAATACTTTTGGTGGCCATAACTCTCTCTGCTCCTCTCCATATTCCCTCTGGTCAGGTGAGCCCCAAATCCTTGAAATGCTGCTGAAAATACTTGTTAAAGGTATTGGGGACGAGATGGTGGTCAAGATCACACAGGCTAATGAGCTGATCCTACACGCTATTCTGCACATACTATCCCCTGCGCTTCTGCAGAGTCCCACTGAGATAGTTGGGGGTTCCACCTGGGCACAGTGATTTGCTTGTGTGGAGCAGCTTGTGGGATCAGGGTCAAAGTGTGTCATGTGGCTAGTCCACATTGAGGGTGACAGCCTCCTGCTACTACCAGTTAGCTCATATGATATCCTGTCCTGAGCCTCTTAAAGGCACAGCACAGAACCTGCAGCCCAGAGGGACGGAGAAGACTATGGTGGCTAAGTCACCTTTGGGTCCTGCCCGCTCCAGGATGCCTGATATAATGTAGATAGCCCTGGGGGTCTGTCTCAGTTATGGCAGCCTTGCCTGGGATTCTGCAGCCCTGCCCCAGCATGCCCCATAAGCCAGGGCTTAAGAAGGATCTTCAGAGGACAGCTTTACAGCTGTCTTTCTCAGTGCCTGCTCTAGGGGAATCTTCCCATAGCTAGAACTGGGGATTTTAGGTTTCCTTCACTTCATTATAGCTCTATGTGGTGCAACTGGGGAAGGCATGTGGGATAGGCTCTCACACTAGTTGCAGGGTAACAGAGAACCAGGCCATACACGTATATTGTCATACAAAAAATGTCAGTGTGTTGACGAACATTTTCCAATCAGTCTTACTTGAGATCTGTATTTGGCTGTCCATTGTGAATTTCAAATCTTCATAGGGCAGGATCTTCCTTGCTCAAAGTTGGCTTAACACTGCCCGCCGCTGAAGTCAAGGATAATATACCCTTTTATCTCAATGGGAGCACAGTTAGACCAGTGCTGAGTGCTTTGAAAAATCAAATCCATAGTTGTTGTAAAGGTAAAGTGAAAAATGTTTATCTGAATACTCACCGCAGCATTGTCTACAACTATGTAGACTTCAACATACTTCTTTGCTTTCAGGTATTCCTGTTTCTAAGAAAAACATTTTGCAAAAGATTGTTAGGACCTGTTCCAATCTGCCCCCTTTAGATTCAAGAAGAATATTTTATAATCATATAATCTCTCTCTCTAAATTACTGAGAGTGGAAATGCTGTCATCCCAATTTTACACTTGAGAAGCTCAGGGTCAGACTTTCAAAGGTATTTAGGTGCCTAAAGATGCAGACAGGCACCTAGTAGAATTTACAAAAGCACCTAAGTCAGTTAGGTGCATAACTTCCATTGATATTGTTTGGCACCTAAGTCCCATTGACTAAGCCTAAATACCTTTGTAAATCCAGCCTATAGTTCTTTTTTTAATTTAAATTAATTAAATTTTGGCCTTAGATCAGTGCGCAACTCGTATTGACCAATAATATTCAAAACTGTAGTGGGTGAACTCAATCCATTGATTCCCCATTGGCAATTGCATGCTTGTATCTGCAGGCAGAATTTGCCTTTATTTGTGTTTAAAGCTGCCTGCTACTATGTTAATTAACATTGCACAATACTAATGAAAGATAAATTGGGTTCCCTTCAGCTGTGTACAGGTTTCAACAGCTTGAGTCACATTTCAGATCTATGATTTCATATTAAAAATGTATACCTGTCAAGGCCACATTTTCAAAATGCCTCCAAAAATGTGTGTGCAAACTGTGCCATTTCCATGTGCAAAAAGTGCATTTGCAGATGCAATATTTGCACATTAAATTTGAGCCATTTCAGGTGTAATTTGGATGGATGTGCGCATTTTTCATGCACAGGGACTGATTCTGATGTAAAGGAGCTGTAACTGAGGATCAGGCCCATGGTTACAGAAGCTGACTTTAGGATTGTATCTGTACTGATTTAAAACTAAATTAACTGAAAACGGATAATATTTTCCTCCCTTTCTAAGCTGTGGTTCCCAATTAAAACAACAAGTTATACAGTGTAGCAACCTGCATGGAATTTGGAGGGAGAAGCACAGGCTGCAGGAGAGAAGCATTCTGAGCAGGCACCAGGAGTCAGTCTGTGTACACATGGCTAGAATGCTAGTCACAGTTGCAGAATCTCTATAAATAGGTGCTTTAATGAAGAACCCATTTAGTTTTACAAGCATGTAATTCTCTCGTGGAGTTACCCAGCGCACACAACATGAAGCACGGATTGCCTCTATTCCAGCAATAGCATGGTGAATCCCTAACTACTACACCTAAGATCCTGTCTCACATTGCCCTTCTGGGTAGGAATAATTGATTGATTATTTTCAAAATATGGTGTAATTCACCCCTTTATGCCTGAATCACAAAAACTAATTCTCAGAAATGTTCTTAATGATTTAGTTTATCTTCAGGTTGGTACTCACTTCCAAACTGGTGCTGGATCTAGAGGACTTTTTGATAGGATCTTCTGATTCCCAGGTAGTGTTGGTTACGCCGCAAGTTTTTGGGCCTTCAACATCTTCCAGGTTTTCATATTTAAAGACTGCATGTTCCTCGCTGTCTGTGAGCTTCAGGGGTTGGATAAGGTATCTTTGACCATGGGTCTTGAAATATCCTCTGTGAAACATTTTTTTAAACCCCTCAGATTAGAATGAAGGTGAGATCTTTGAGAATCCATAGGATTTTATCAGAATAATAAGGACTCACGTTTGTGGAGTACTTTTCTCCCCTAGTATAAGGATCACACTACACACCGGTGTAATGGTACATAGTAGAATTTTAACAGCCCTCAAATACAGTACACAACAGGAAGTAAAAAATGCCATGAAAAACTGAAATTCTAGGGGAAATTAGGTTAGAAAAGTAAAACTACTCAAACTGGAATTAAGCCAGTGGAACAGAATTCTGTTCATGACTTTTATACAGATGAGCTCTGACCGGAAAATGGAATTTTGATTCCATGGGAAATTTGATATTTTGGCATTTGTGTTCATCCTAATTCAAGAAGAAAAGATTAAAATTGTGCAGAACTTTTCATTTCAATATTTTAATTGGAAATGTCAAAATGTTTTGTTTTGACATTTGTGATCAAAACAAAATTTTGTCACATTCCGAAATCAGAAGGTTTCATTTCTGTGTGTTAACCTGAAACAAAACATTCTGACAGAGAATTCTGCTGAAATCAATCTTTCCCCCTAGAAAATTTCTGTGTGGATGAAACCTCATTTTCTGATGGAACAATATTCCTTTTAAAATTGTTTGACTAATGTTCCCAGCCCTTCAAATTGAATGGAATCTTTAATAGTTACAAAAGGATAGATTTTTGAATTGATTGTCTTGTGCAAAAGACTGAATCTCCATCAACACAGCTCCATATTCAAGCACTGGTTTAGCATTGAATGAGAAGATTCAGCACGTCCTGCTGAATCATCAACATAACTTCCTACAGCACATCGGTGTTCCTTTAGTTTCCTATCTAGTATTAGAACCAGAGTGAAAATATGCAGTTGTACTCCCTCCAAACAATTGCTGATACCCTCTGGCTTTTTCTTTTCTTTTTCCCTTTTCTTTATAAACAGTTTTCTTCAGGAGATCTGTAGGATAACTACTCAGACCCATTCTCATAGTGATTTCACCCTTATAAAGCTAAACTTTTGAGATCTTACTGATTCATAGCACTGGCTGCAACTGTGACTGTAAATAAAGAGCAAGTGAACAAAAAGTCTTGTAGATTAAAAAGTACATTCATGTATCATTTCACCATGAAGACCATTAGCTACAATCTTACTTCAAACCACTGCAGGCACTGATGCTTGCTTCTGAGTCATTATCGTTTTGGATGTGACCGTCATAAAAACAGTGGTCCTGTTAGGAAGCAATGATAAATTGTCATATTGGGCCAGATCTTCAGCTGGTGTGAACTGGCTTAGCTCCAATTACATCTGTAGCATTATGTCATATTACATTATCGGTGGATATGTCCCATTTGGAGAAGATTTTTCTCCGAATATTGTAGTTTTTGTTTTATATCAAATCTGAGTTATGGTGTTCTGGTCAGAAAGGAGACTGGTACCCTCTCCACCATCCACTTTAATTGTCTATGCTTTCAAAAGGAAATTATGACCTGTGGTACCTCCTGCTTGAAATGGAAATGGAGGGTGACAATTCCCAGGTCAGTTACAGCAGCTCTGTTGTTGGTCTGTTGGCACAAAGATGCCCTAACTTTGGCAAGTCTAACCAGCATAGGCTTTCTCCTCCATAGAAGAATCTTCCAGTGGATTACAGCTGCCAAGTTTATTTGCCTTCTGTTGCCCTGATTCAGCAAAGCACTTTTTCATGTACTTGACTATAAACATGTGTTTCTCATGTTCTCAAAGTTAAGCATGTGCTTAAATGTGGAATAGGGTAGGATTACCCCTGTATTTAAAGTTAAGCACATGCATAAGTGCTTTGCAGAATCAGGGGTTATGTTCTTTCAGTATGATGCCAATGCAGGAAACCACTTAATTATGTGCTTAACTTTAACATGACTAAGTCCTGTCAAGTCCCATTGAAGCTAAGAATATGCTTAAAAGTGAACATGTGCTTGAGGATAAAATTTTCAGATGTCCAGGTGATTTAAGAACCTAAATTCCAATAGAGCCAAGTGGGTTCAATGGGATGCCTAACTCACTTGGGTGCTTTTGAAAATGTTACCCTAACTACTTTCTTGAATACGGGCTTGTGAAATGGCATTTAAACCCACATACAAATGTACTTCTTTTATTGCTCATGGATGCTGGGTTTCACATTACGGTTTAACAGCCATTCATCACGATATGTCAGCTTCTTTACAATGAAAGAGTCATTGACGAAAGGAACATTATTAGAGAAAATAATAAACAATTGCTGTACACTTCATGCTGATGCAAGGTAAGCTGAAAAATGTTTAACCACAGAGCAGTATGAGCAAAGCTGGAATTCCTCAGTCATAAAGCGTATCAGATGTCTGTGCAGCATGCCTTGTTTGGAATAATCTTTAACCAAATGCAAACTTCCATTTGGTGAGAGAAATAAATAGAACAATGAGGCATGGCCTCTGTAATATTTGAAATGCAGAAATAAATATTCTTTGTCCTGGAGAAGGCAAGAGTAACAATAGAAATTTGGATGGGTAAAATCTGTGTAAGGACTTCAGGATTTAAGAAGAGGAATCCTGAAGTCCTTACACAGATTTTACCCATCCAAATTTCTATTGTTACTCTTGCCTTCTCCAGGACAAAGAATATTTATTTCTGCATTTCAAATTGTAATTGTTTAAAAAAAATACAATGAACAATGGCTTAAAATAGGGGAGTTTTGTAGTTCAGTGGGTTAAGACCCACAGACATACAGTTAATTAAAAAAAAACAGAACTTGTACAGTGACTGCCTTTGTGCTTATAACTGAGTAACTGATTGGTCATGGTCCAAGGAAGCCATCCGGTATAACCTGTAATACATTTTAATGCATCTGCTGTGTGGGTGGGAGGCAGGGTAAGTGTGTGAGTGAAGGTGTGTTTATCTGAGTTCATGATCTCACTGAGATTAGGCTCGTTAAATGAATAACATTACTCCTTTTGTGAAACTAAGTTATGCATACAGAGCCATAGAATGTTTAGTCTCAATGGGCCCCATTCCCTTTCCTCTGGGAATTCTACCAGGTTGGGAGATGTGTTCATAAGCTATAGACATGAAAAATGTTTTCTTTGTTATAAAGAAAGCTATGGTTCGGATTCTCAAGTGGTGTAAATCAGTGCAGTTCCATTGAGGTCAAGAAACACAACCTCATTCACTCATTCATGAAGGCGAGTGAAGCTATGTCAATTTATACAAGTTTAGGATCTGGACCTATATCTTCCATTAAAGAGTGGATTGTGCTGTTGCTAATATGCCGGTGAATCCCCCATGGAACACCATGTGATTACAGATTTGTAGAAGAGCCTTCGTATGTTACCTTGATCTGAGGACTTGTTGTCACTTCTCGACCCTCATGTGAGTAATGAGTTTCAGAGTAGTCCTTGGCAAATAGATCCCTGGAAAGAATACAATGGGCCTGTTATTCCAGCTAATAATGATGCTAGAGTAATCAAGGGAAGAAGTAATTACATAATGAGCTTCAAACCATTTTTTAAACACTAGTATGCATAGTGTTGTTATTTTTAGCATCAAAAGCCTAGAGAATTAAGGCCGCTGAACAGTTAGGCCTCTTCACAACCCTTATCCAAACAAAGAGAGACTTCTAAAGTCAAACCAAAGCCTATTCATTGTATTAATATAAAATAACTTCCTGAGAGTACAAGACTATACCATTTTTAAATACATACACAGGCCTGATTCTTTCTTGGGTAGTCATTTGTGCCAGTTCGAAGTGAATGTGAAACGCTACTATTCTGATGTGTTAGTGCTTTCCACCCACTTTGACTAACATGCAGAGCAATGGAAGATCTGGCTCATCTATGTACAACACACACACACATATATAGAGATTGATCAATACTTTCCATTATTACCCTCTGTTTCCAGTTATTTACAACTTTGTCAAACTTTCCCCAGTGGGGATGAAATTGTCCATACTTGGTTTGTAGTTGAGGCTGATTTTTTTTTTCACTGTAAGTCTATCTACATTTAGAAAGACATACATATAGGTGTAGATACTGAAATAGTAAAACACTAAATATGTGGACATGATATCCCTGGAATACGTTCTTTTAATTCAGCAACCACTGAATACACTGCATTCATTTTGCATTCTGCCTTGCTTGCATGCACGCTGATCACCAGTGGCTCAATCTTGCAAGTTTCTGAGCGCTCTGGTCCCAATCCACAAAAGCACTGAAACAGATGCTTAATTTAAAGCAACCAGAGCAGTCCCACAGAAGTCAGTCATGAATTGGGGCCCAATTCACTTCAGCTAGTACTAATGTTCCAAACCTCTATGAGCAAGTTCGATGGGTCACCATATTTTTAAAGAAAGGAAGCTAACACAGAAAGGCTTCCCAATTCCTCTTCCTCTGCTCCCTTCAAATAGTTTGATTAGATTAAAACAGGGACTAACATTTGTTTCTGTTTCTGTTTCTATTTCTGATTGATTGCCACTTTAAGAAATAGTTACACAATCTTTAAAAACACGCCACTTAAAACGTACCTAAATTGACACAACATCAAACATAAAGAATTCAAAAGACACACCCAGCCAATGCAAAATAATGATTACACGTTATTTCATGTTTGCGCTGAATGGTCCGATAGTGTTCTGCTATTCTCTGTTTTGTATTATAGCCTCTTCTCTATGTACCTTGCATATACTATATGTATAGACTAAGCTCCTTAGGCCAGGATGCGTTTCTTATTTTGCAATATTAATTGAGAACCCAGTAAGATTTAGAAGTCTGATCACTTGTAAAATGTCAGGATGACTTCTTCTTATTACTATTAAAATATTTTCCAATGTGAGAGCGCCTACACACCTGCAAACAGGAATCAAAGCTCCACTGCATTAGGCAAAGAACAAACATAACACAAAGACAACCCCGACACACAAATCTTATAATCTAGGATTTAGACAATAAACAACAGGTTAATTTAGACCAATAAGTAGGAGTGAGAGAGCAAAGTTAACAGTAAAGGCAGGTATGATTTCATAAATGGGCAGTAATAGTCTGTCTATCTACCTATCGCATTTTAATAATTTCTTCCTTATGAGGATCTCAGGATTCTTTACAAATGTAAATACACAATATCCCTGAAAGTCAGTCAGTATTATTATCGCCAATTTACATATAAGGAAACTGAGGCATGGACAGGTGATCACAAGTCATATTTGCTGCAGCCAAAGTTTTCAAATCCAACAGAAAGCAGCAGGAGCTGCAGGAATGTCATTACAATCACAGCAAATGTCATATATCTGTTTTGGAGTTGTGGCATGCTAGCCAGGCTCTGCTATAGTGCCACTGATTCTATTCTATTCTATTAAGGCTCTTATTCTGCTGCCATCACTATGATATCTGAGAGTTAAAATTTCAAATACACCTATCTCTTAGGACCCTAAGTCCCATTTGCTTTTAGAAACTGTATCCTGAGTGCTTTATAGTACCTTTTTCCAGTGACATGGGTGATAGTGATTATGTTATAAGAAAAGAAAGTGAACTTACTTATTTTTTTCTAGATGAAGTATCACTTTCTCGCCGTTGACTTTAATTTCATATTGCATCCTGTCGTCATATCTTGCCTGCAAATATTTGAGTGTTATAATGTCGATAGCAGTAAGCACCAGCCTCACTGTGAATTTACTGGTCTTGAGATGCCAACACCAACTCCCCCACGACAATAAACTCGCTGGCAGTTCTAGACTAAGCATCAGTTTTTAAATGACGTTAATAAATTGAACTCTAAAATCTAAAGTCTGCTCTCAAAGGTACATGTACAGCTCTGCTGACTTCCATAGGAGACTCTACTTCACTTAAGACCCAATTCTGGAAAGCACTCGAGCACATGCTTAACTTGAAGCATGTGAATAATCCTATCCCTATTCATCTATGCACCTAAGCATGATCTTAACTTTAAGCATTTGAATTGTCTTAGCTGAACTCAGTGGTATGTTATATCCCTTTCCCCTACCCTTTGTCTGTCTTGTCTATTTAGATTGTAAACTTTTCAGGGCAGGGACCATCTATTACTCAGTTTATGCAGTGCCTAACACAATAGGCACTTGGTGGATCACTAGGCTCTATCTCAATAATAGTAATAATTATTAAAGTGCTTAAAGTTAAGCATGTGCTTATGCTCTCCTGTGTTGGGGCCTTTATCCATAGATCTCAAGGTACTTTATAAAGGACAGCAAGTCTCACTGCCCCATTTGACAGATGGAGAAAGAGAGGCCAAGAGAAGTTAAGTGACTTACTCAACATCCCCCAGCAGGTTGGTGGCAGAGCTAGAAGTAGAACTCTGTCCTGAACCCTACCCACTGATTTGTTCCACCTCCACCCAAAGGTAGATTGAAGGATGTGGCTGTGCTGCATATTTTGGATCTAAAACTCAACACCCCGGAATGCTAGGTGCTTCTGCTCTACTGTTTTCCACTATCCACCGACCTCTACTTTTGAGCAAAAAGTGCCACTAATGCCAACGAATGAGTTGGTTTACACTGTGAATAAACGTATCGTTATGAACTAGGAGGAGACTCACCAATCACATTTAGACTTTGCCACTTACTTTTACTGTGTGATTATCACGGCCTGCCCTTGCAGGGGAATGGATTCAATAGTCTAGTTATTCTGTTCCATTAGTATGATCTGATGTCTGGATCTAACTTATCTTGAAAGTTAAGTACACTCTGACCCAAGACAAAACTATCCCATTCCCATGCTAACAAATAAAAAATGCCTCCTTTATTACCCCATTGTTGGGATTTTGGTTTCCTGCTACATCTCTTTTATGTAACGTGTGTAGTTTGTGTGGATATATCACTTCGTAGTCCTTCACCCCAGGTAATTCCCTTCGTGCAGTCCCTAGGGGAAACAAAAAGATTTGTCAAAACAAATGTATTTATTTTTTTAAATTCCACAGTTTCTAAATGCTGTATCATTTTATTTAATTTTCATGCATTTCATAGAATCATATTCTAGCACTGCACAGTTTTTATACCAACACGTTGGGCCAGATTTTCAAGATGTCACCTTTACTTTTGCATTCACTGTTTTGCAACTGATGCAGGTGAGGTCAGGTGGTTCTGTAGAGTTAATGATCACCAGACTCTATTACAGAAAGTTGTGCAAATTAACAAAGAATTCCTCCTGTATGGTAGGTAAGTAAGTTTACAGTATTCATGGGTAGTTGGGACTGGGAGCAATCTCAGATTAATTCTTTAGAGATATTTTCAACTAGTCTTTTCACAGAAATAGTTCCAGTTAATCCTCCTCCTGTAGCATGTTTCACCTATTATATCTTACTGGGTGTGATTATGTGCATGCGATAGTTGAAAACTTTTCTCTCTCCTGCTTTTTATTGTCTTCTTTTTCTCTCCTTTTGTTCAGTCCTCTCCTACTCCCGCTTTTTATTGGGGTTTTATATAGGAATATGGAATATGTCTAGTTCCTTATGAGAACACTTCATACCAGCTGTTTTGTGATCAATATAGTTGTGTACAAGGACATTTGTAGGAGAAAGAGGGGTTCATAGATTTTAAAGCCAGAAGGGATCATTACAATCAGCTAATCTGGCTTCCTGCATAATACAGTCCAAGTGATGTTGGCCACAGGAAGGAATTGTAAGAGATGGCAGGAGTGATATCAGACCCTTAGACTGAGGGTGTGCCCATCATTGGTTGATTGGATTCATAATCTGTGTTTGTGGTTAGCTCCTCAGCTGCTGCTAGAATATCCAGGGACAGCAACAGCCATATTGGCTTTTTTCTCATCTTCAGCCGGCCAAGAGGTTGCAGCTATCTCTTCTAGAAGCAGAATTGGTGACCACCATGTTTCCTTAGAACTGAGCTTCCATATTGCATTCTTCATGCAGAAACTATACCCAGTCCATAGCATAAGCAGTTGGGCGCCACATGGTGCTGAATCCAAATGCAACACTGGATTGTGCGGCCAAAATGTTCAAAAGTGACTAGTGATTTTTTGGTGCCTTGGATTTTGGGTGTCCAATCTGCAACAACCTTAGAGCGCCTGATTTTCATTAAGGACTAAGCAGACATGCTCTGAAAATCAGGCCCTGCTAAAACATCTGTCTCAAGTTGGGCATTGGACACTAGTCTCTCTTGAAAATTTAGCCAGAACTCATTAATAGCCTGGGCTGAGACTGCACCTTTCACTTGAGGATGTCAAAACACTTTCCATGCATGGTTAATTCTCATAACACCAGAGTGAGACAGGTATTTTTATTAGCTCTATTTTATAGGCATAGAAAGGATAAATAAGTTGCATAGTGAGTCAGTGGCAGAGCTGAGACTAAACCCCAAGAGGCTAGATGGCTAGGCATGTGTTCTAACCATTTTTCTCTGCCCCTCTTCACTTGAGTAAGTTGGAAAATTTCCATCAAAATGTCCTTTTTTCCTATGGAAAATGGCTTGTCAATTAAACAGAAATTTTTGCCAAAAAAGTTCTGGTTTTGTCCAAAAAAAAAAGAGTTTTCACTGAAAACCTGAAAACCTGAATCTTTGTATGCCAAACTCAGAAAAATTTCAGAGGGAACTATCATAGGGAAAAAATTCATTTAAAAGACCACATACAGGTGCTTGCATACTAGAAGTATGAGTTGGCAGAATATGGATATTTTATCCACCAAAGCGTATGTATTAGTATGGCCACTGGATTGGACAAATCTCATTCATTAACTCCTCTTGAGGCTATTTAAATGTTCTACAGATTCACACAAAAGCACTGTAGATATCCAAGACCAAAGTGAGTTAAATGCCAAAAGGCCCTGAGGCTATGAAACTTTGGTAATGACTGACTGACAGCACACTTCACTGTGAACAGATGTGCACAGCACTAATCATCATGCCAGAATACAAGCAAACCAGTTAGGTAACCAGAGAGCCTCATGGTTAGTCAGTACATCAGCATGTGCACATTTTGCAATACCCAGTAGTTGTTTCCTGTGCCATTATTGCGTGGGAGAGCTGCAGTCTGTATTAAGGGTCAGATTGTACCTTGATAGGCACCTGCCCACACTGGGGGCATTTCAGAGCTGCATCAACTCAGCGTTAGCTTGCGGGTGGATAGTTCTTTGGGGCAGGTGCATCCGGCTGTCACAGGGGCTAGTGAGTGGGTGGGGATTGTGTTAAGGAAGGTGCAGCAAGCTACCCTTCTCCCCTCCCTCTTTCCCCCCCCCCCCCAGTGCATCTGGCTATCTTCACTGGTGGGTGTGCAGATGGGAGCAGGACCATAGCTCTTTTTGGGTGGATTACAACCAGATGGATGATAGCAAGGAATTGACCATGGGCTGAGGAGGGCCTGGGGGTTTCAATTGTACCTTCTCTGTGCGGAGCTGGCTCCTCATTCCTTTTCTTGCTCCCCTTGTGCTATCATGATCTGGCCCTAATCATGTTGCCAGTGCTCTTTTGCCAGTGTGTGTCTTCTGTCCAGGGGCGGCTCCAGGCACCAGCATGCCAAGTGCGTGCTTGGGGCGGCAAGCCACTAGGGGCGCTCTGCCGGTTGTCGCCAGCCTGCCTGCTGTCCTTGGGGTGGCAAAATGCCTAGAGCCTCCCCTGCTTCTGTCCTACCTGAAGAGCAAAATTCTTCTCTCAGGGCTCTCAAATCTCTATTGGGTATAATGCTGAGCTTAGGGTAGGAGAGCGAATTGCATTTCAGATGGGCATTGTGGATTTGGCTGTGGGAGCTCAGTCCTTCTTAAATTATTAGCTAAGCCTGTAGCTCTGGCTATATGTGATTTTGCTTCTAGATCCCTCTGTTACATTCGACAAACTCAGACCTAGGAGCAGTGCACAGAAGAAAGACTGGGACAGAGCATCTGTTCCAAGGCGCATGAGTGGTTTTTGAAAAATCTGACCTATTTCATGTTAACAGGCTAATTTTGTGATTGTTTCCGAGTGGGAGGAATATAAATAGAATATACGCTCAGGCTGCAGAGGATATGTGGCACCTGTGTGTCTTTTATAGACTAGTGCCAGCTAATGTCTGTTTACTCTAAATATTATTCCATCATGCTGTACACCGGCCTCTGCTGAGTAACCCCATGATCTTAACCATGGGCGCCCTCCTCCAACCTTCTGTACAACCCCTGTATTGCATTATATCGGAGGCCCCAATGCAAGACAGCACTTAGGCGCATACTTAGCTGTAAGTCCAATGGGACTTAGGCACATGCTTAAGTGTTGTCCTAAATAGAAATGCTTTCCTGAATCCGGGTCTAACTTAGTTTTTAATCTCTTTGCAGCAGAGAACTTGTATATATTGGGTAGCATCTAGCATACCATTAGGTACGATTAACATATTACCTAATAGCTGTAACAGACCAGTTGCATAGGGGTCTTCTGAGATAGTTCCTTCAGGAAGAACTTGATTGTTCTGGATTGCTACTGATTCCTGTGTGATGTTGATCATTACTAGACATATATATGTGGGTATATACACGAGTCCATCTATCTTCCTATCCCAGGTGGCTGCTGTGCATCTGTTACTCCTGTATTATTTCCATCTACCATGATCTCCTCTTTAACAAGCTTTGAGATAGCAGAAGCCATATGACTGATGCACTGGACCAGTGGTTCTCAAACTGTGGGTCGAGACCCCAAAGTGGGTCGGGGCCAGGGCTGGTATTAGACTTGCTGGAGCCAGGGCCAAAGTCTGAGCCCAACCATGCAGGGCCGAAGCCTGAGTGCTTCAGCCCTGGGTGGCGGGGATCAGGTTACAGGCCCCCTGCCTGTGACTGAAGCCTTGGGCTTGGGCTTTGCCCACCTCAGGGTGGCAGGGCTCAGGCTTTGGACCCCCTTCCTGGGATCCGGTCATAATTTTTGTTGTCAGAAGGGGGTTGCAGTGCAATAAAGTTTGAGAACCCCTGGTATAAACTATTCCAGAGAAGATCTAGCTTTGTGTCTTCTGGACACTATTCTATATCCACAGAACAAACAGCTCAGCTAAAACTGCTGACATTTATTCACTTTATGAAGCAATCAGAAATAGCCGCACAATGGAAGGGAAGGCCCCTTTATCATTCCCAGCAGAAAGAGGATGCACCTGGCCCCAGAGTGTTCTGGGCCAATGGGTAATATGTCTCCTAGTTTTTGCATTGCTGCTGCTAGAAGCAGCTGCCAGGCTGAGAAAATATTTAGTAGCCAAAAATGTTCTCTTATGCTGCCTTCTGAGCAATATTAGCCATTGCGTTGCAAAGTGATCCGAATGTAAATGGCTGTACAGTGCCCACTACATCAGGTATGGAACAATGACTAGTACTGGTACCACTGAGGTTCAGTCTATCCTAGCTGCTGGATCTGGATCAGAGTATTATGGTTACTCTGCACCTGTTAGATCTCCATATCCCTATAGCTTCTTTGTCACCAATCCAGAACTGAGTCATGAAATATTATCTAATATCTATGGTAACAGCTGCTCTCGTTTTCCAAGCTGCTCTTGTTCCCTCATCCTCTAATCCAGCGGTTCTCAAACTGTGGGTCAGGACCCCAAAGTGGATCACGACCCCATTTTAATGGGGTTAACAGGTTTGGAGTTAGACTGTCTGGGGCCCAGGGCTGAAGCCCAAGCCCGAATCCCACTGCCTGGGGTCAGACTTCGGCTTCAGCTGTGGGAGGCGGGGCTCAGGTTACAAGCTCCATGCCTGGGGATGAAGCCCTGGGGTTTCAGCTTTGGCCCCCCCGCTTGGGTGGGCTCATGCTTCAGTCCCCCCTCCTGGGGTCATGTAGTAATTTTTGTTGTCAGAATGGGGTTGAAGTTCAATGAAGTTTGAGAACCCCTGCACTGGACTACAGCCACTCTCCTGTTTTGGACAGATCACGCCCAGTGTGGATCATACACTAGTACCAGTGTGATGTGGTGTGCAAGCTCTTGATATCCCTGTCTGGAGCATGGAGACATGTCCAGAATCCATTAGGATCACTAGAGTGAGAGGGCATTAGGATGTGCAGAACTAGAATCTGGGTCTGGGGCTCCTGGGTCCAAATTGGAATGAAAACCAAAAAAAACCAGTTTTCCCCCAAAATGATTGTTGGGGGGGGGGGACGACAGACATTGTTTTGGGCCATTCAGAGCATTTCATTGTGTTTAAAGTTGAAATGTTTTCTTCTGATTTTTGACTTTTTAAAATGTTATACTGTATCATAATTTATAATATAAACTAAAATATATTTTGTAATGAAAAGTCATTTCAATGCATACCTTCAAAATGCTTTGTTCTGAAAAGGTCAAAACGCTTCATTTCAACTTTTGTTTTTGAAAAATGGAAACTTAGTTAAAATTGACACATTCCCATGGAAAGTTTCTATTTCAATGACGTTTTTGACCTGCTGTGGCTGGTGGTATTTGAAATGGACTGGGCAAAGCACTGGAAAATGTGCCGGAGGTAGGGAACATACATGTACATGATGGAGGTGGCAGGAGAGACATCTTAGATGACCCAAATGGCCTTTTTCCATCTTCCCTTGTGCACGTGGATATGTTGTATGTCTGTCTGTATAGTAGTGAAGTATGTGGTAGAGGTATTGTGGTAGTGAAGAGCTTACTAAGTGTAAGAAGAGTTTTTCAACTTCTGCACATGAAGAATATCAGTGTATCACGACCTGATTTTCAGAGGTGCTCGCACATGTGACTTCCCTTGAAGGTGTTCAGAGTCCCTGAAAATCAGATTCTGTCCTATGAGACATAAGCCCCCTTTAATCCTGTTGCATGGGGGTGAATTTCACCCTAAGGGGCAAATTTTCAAGGGTTCAGCACCTACATTTGGGACCAGAATTTCAAAAATAGGTCAGCTCCTATTTTAATCACATAAATAAATGCCAGGTTTTCCTAAGAGCTCAGGACCCAGCATCTCCCATTGTGACACTTGTAGATAGATTTTTCAAAAGAGCTCGGCACTCAACGAATGTTACTTTCTATGGGTCTGATTTTGCAGCTACTCCATTTGAGAAGTACTTCCTTATGTAAATAGTTTCAGTGAAATCAATGGGTCTCTTCAGTGAATAATGTGAGTGAGCACTAATCAGAGAGTATGAGTTCCTGAAACAGCCCCTAGCTTGGCTTTGTCTAGAATAGGAAAAGTGGTTGAGTGTTGTTACTAAAATTAACCTAACCAAAATTTCCTATTGCAGATTCAGGGTAACGCCTTTAGCTTGATTTTTAGCAAGTCAAATTACAGCCTTGGTTGCTCAAGTTAGGTTGGGTTTAGCTAGGTAGCCTGATCTAAACCTGACCTTTTCTCTAGTCAAGACAAGCCTTACAGTTTAATACCTTTGGTATGTATTTCATATGAGGATTTTTATCTACAAGATTCTGGGTGTGTTAAGTAGGCAGTTATATTTTGTTCTGTTTCTAATAGTTTTTCTAGAGTCAGTTCTTCAGAGTGAATGTACGGTCATCTTGTTTTGCTTCAGGCATGATTTTAACTCAGTTTTTTCTGAGCAAGAAATGGATTCTGGATCTGTTACAACAAGTAAAAAATTGGTGATAAAGCATAAATAAATACCTCAATTTCCCAACCATCTTAAATCAGGAATTAACACCGCTAGTTAGTGTGGCTCTACATATAGGAATTAAATCTCTTTGATCAAGATATATAAAGTCTCAAGGGGAAGATTTTCAGAACTCTTCACAAGAAAATGCATATAATTCCATACACAAATGTGTTTAATTCTGTACATAATATGTGTGTGCACTGAAAACAATTACATGTCCAAGTGACCATGAATTGCATGTGCAAATGTGTGTATATTTGTGCATGTCGTGGTCTGAAAATCTGCTCCTGATTCAAATAGCAAGCAAGCAAGAATACACTCAAAAACTAATGTGTGGCACCTCATATAGAATACGGTTAAATAATTATACATACTTAATATTGGGAAGGACTTAATATATAATTATTTAATCATATTCTGGGTGATGTCAAGATATTATCCTGGTGCTGCATAAATATATGTTTATCGTTCTATTTCAATTGCAAGTAGATGACTGTTCCTTTAATTCCAATAAAAAAAAATTATAATTCAAATGTTGTAAAAGCAACAAATTAGCCAAGTTGAATAAATTCTCTCACAATTGTCAAAAAATGGCTTTCTCACTTCCTCAGAACAAACTTGTTCCAAGTCTTGAGTTAATCTGTGTCCAGTTTAGTCAATCGGGTAAATATTTCTTTACTAATCTGCCTTTCTTGAGAATTTTAATGATTACTTTTTAACTTTAGTAGTGAAACAAAAACCTCTATATTCAGCAACGCCATTGTCTTCAAGTGACTTCATCTGGTGTGAGTACAACAAATGCAATCATGGTTCTTCAGTATCAGCCACCTGTTGTTAATTAAAAGCTCACAAAAGCTATAGAAACTTATCAGTCACTACTTGGCAGCGATTTGATAAAAGGGGAAAAAACTTACCTCGATGTTGAGAAAGGAGCAAAACTGTAGAAATCAGAAGTACTTTAATCATGTCAGCTAAGCCAGAAAAGCGGTCTCCTTGATTTGAGAAAGACTGGGCTCTAGCTTCTTCCTACTTTAACCTGCCCTGCCTTCTGCAGTGAAGGAGGGAGACTGGGTCCTTCGGCTTTATTCTTGTTCCTACATGAGGAAGTGTTTACTAAAGGTGTTGCACAATTTTCAAGTTACAGCAATGCCACTGCATGCGGAAGTTACTGCTAGTTAGTTGGTGTCACTTGAATTGTGATATATTGATTGCTTCTTTCAAGTGATTTCACAGAGCTACTGCCTATTGCCAAAGGGACTGGAATTGTCCGAAGGCTCTTTTTGTTTAGCCTGGACCTGGCTGGTAGAAAACAGACATGGCTGCTTACAATGCAGGGAGCTTTTCTTTCTATGCCGTTAGAGTTGGGATTATATGTATGTTCATGCCTTTTACATGTAAATACAGGGTTAGGGAAGAGAGGATCAGAGACTGTGGAATGTTGAGCACCTTATACTTCCATGGAGAATTAAAGATATGCAATGGATTTCAGCACCACAAAGGTTTCAGGTCCTGACTTATCACCATTAAATCAATGTGAATTTCAGTTTGTGCTGATTAACATTTAACTTGTAAGGCAGGGTAGGGCTCTGAGCAATAAGTAAGGGGAAAGTAATGGCCAGTCTGTGAATCATTTCTATTTTTTAAACACTACACTCGTGTCCCCTACCCCATGACGCCTTCATTAGTGATGTTCGCTTTGGGCTGATGATGTAGATTCATAATTACAGAGAAGTGAAAATGGAACTCATGAAATCAATAATGAGAACAACCTGGAAGTCAAAAATCTAGAGGGAAAGAAACAAAGTAAGTTTCTACAACTTAGACCTTGCCTACACTACAAAGTTGTACTTCTTTAACTATACCAGTGTAACTAAAGCAGTACAAACCCGCTAGAGTGGAAGCAGTTAGGTGAATAAAGGGGCTTTATGCCAGTTTAGCATTGAGAAGTGTAATATCTATATTGGTATAAGCCATCTTTATACGATATAACCCTGTCCACACTCGATTTTTCCCCCCCTGTTATACCATATCAGTAAAAATTCCATTTCCTAACAGAAGTAGTTATATCAGAAAAACTTTCAAGTGAAGAACAGGCCTTACTTGGGTATTTAAACATAGTTTTAAGTGTCTATTTCAAAGCATCCCCATTTGGAAATATTGGTATTTAACCTCCATATTTTTCAGTTTTAACCTTTGGTTAAAACAATTTGATAACATATATTTAATCTACAGGGTGCAGTGAAAGTTAGGGGTCTGTCTGTCTGTCTGTCAGTCAATATTGTAAGTCTCAATATACTGAGCTTTCATAAATAGTTTAGATTCACAAGGATTAGTAAGACAAGTCCAAGGCTGATTGCAATATGTGAATCTATCAGTAGAGGTAGCAATTTAATAAAAACTGATTCCAAGATAAGGGCCCAATTCTCTATTGCCTGATACTTTTTGTAGTCATTATACTAAGCTAAAGCTATTGCAAAGTGGGTGTAAAACTCCACCAAATTAGAATGGTAGCATTTTGAAATCACTTTGCATTTACTTTGCACTAGTGTAAATGACTACATAAAGTGCAGGGCAGTGGAGAATCTAGCCCAAGCTTTGGCACAGTGACAGCGTGTTTTGTTTTTTTTTACAGTGTCACGAATGTAAAATCCTTCCTCACAGGAGATCATGTGGGCCAAACACCCTATCTGGGCCCTGGTCCTGCTTTGGGATCTGCTAGTGCAGACCCTGTGGCTTATGAAGAGACCCACTGGCTTCAAGTGAAGTCTGTGCTAATAGAACCTGCCACAGAATTGAGGCCTAAAAGAGTTGAACTGCACATATTTGTACCCAATATCTTTGTTGCCTTTTCATAGAGGTTTAAAAAAAACATTATTTAATTAAGCCTCCCAACACCCTATGCAGTGTGTCCATTTCCCAGATGGGTAACACAGAGGCATTTAATTGAGGGAAATTAAGTAAGTTGCCCAAGGCCACACAGTGGCAGAACATGGAAGAAAACACATGGAACAGTCCTGATCTCCAGTACTGGTGACTAGGTCTTTGCCCCTCCTATATTCAAAGAATGGAACCCAGGCATTTTGACAAGCCACAATTGTATTCTTAGGTTATTATTGATGCCAATAATAATCTCTAATTCTATTTGTTTCTGCTGATGTGACCTGTCTTAATTTCAGGCTGTATGTTGCCCACGCAAAGAACACCACGATGGACGGTTCCCTCCCATCTCCATTAACTTCAGGCCTCTTGCGATAGGTCTGTAAGGAGCGAAACCTCATTGAGACAAAGTTGTAATGCAACACCCCTGAGATAGAAAGGATCTTTGGAGGTAAGTACTTTGGGGCACTCCAGCTTGGTGACACAGAATGTTTACTTTCTGCAAGACAGCTGCCTCCAATTAAAGCAAGAGGTGTTATCAGTCACGGTTGCGCCACATAGGGCAAGAGCCATCAACACTAGTACCTCAAGAGGCCTCATTGCAAAGGGTGTGTGCACACACAATGTAAGTGTATTTTAATAACGGCAAACCTCGCAGAGGGGTTGCATAGTTTAATTTGTGTTTGCAAGGTGTCTAGCTGATGTAAGATATTTGAGAGGTCTTATGCAAGTGAGAAAATATGTATCACTATAAGTAAAGACAGTGTTGCCTACTGCATAGACCATTGAGTTGGGACTCAGGAGACCTGGAATGTATTGCCACTGGCCTGCTGGGTGTCTGTTGCAAGCCACTCTGCCCCTCTGTGCCTTGATTTCCCCATCTGTAAAATGGGGATAATGATACTGACCTCCTTGAAAACATTTTGAAATCTGTGGATGAAGAATGCTATAGATGAGCTAGGTATTTACTTGTTTGTTTGTTTGCTTGCTTGTTTATTGTAGATGTACATAGAAATCTGGAAACATTTTTGTTTAAAACAATACTAATAAAGTAAATCTACTGGACCATATCCTCAGTTAGTATAATATGGCTGCACTTGATTGCCAAAAAAAATTACCTTCATCTGAACAATTTTGCTTACAATTGTATGGCTTGTTCCCAAGCATTCCTCCCAAGGCATGAACTCAATACAATGCCTTTGAACATCATCCGTGTCCATAGTGATCTCATAAATTAATTGTTTTTAAACAAACTGCACTTTCAAAATCTAAATGAATACAAATTAATCCTGAAGAAGGTTACGGCATGCCAAGAAGCTGACAATATTAGCACCAGACCATGTGATGATGCACGAAGTCCCTGGATGGAGTAGAAAGGGCCTTGGATGTAACTTTAAATGGTTATCCTCTTGTTTCAGGGATTCCTTAATGGCCTAATACTTTCTAGCGTCTCTCTAGGTAGGGGATCAGAAATATATCCATACAGTATGATCTGATTGGCAGGTGAGCTATCATTTGCTTTTTCGGTGTCATTCATCCTCACTGTAATGGCCAGGCAAGTAGATTTTTGTTCCTGGGCTGGTAAAATTTTATTACAGTTTTTGCAAGTTTGGTTCATTCCACCTTTAATTTCAATAACTAACATCTTTGCATCTCACTGCTAGTTAGTTTACCTTAAATATGCACCACATGCTTTGTTTAATGAAACGAGGAAAAAACCAGATGTGTTATCAAAATCCCCCAATAATCTATCATCTCTAAGGGTGAAATTCAGCCTTGTGCAGAGGCCCAACACAGCCTTATGCTCCATTTACATCCTTAGAATAGGAATTCAGTGGGGATTAAATGCAGAAGTATGGTCCAATGGTTAGGATGCTAGGCTGGGACTCAGGAAAACAGGGTGCCATTCTCAGCTCTGCTACTGACTCTCTGTATGACCTAGGGCAAGTCAATTAGGAATCGATATCGAAGATTTTGAGATGCCTAAAGATCCAGATGAAGCACCTAACTCCCATTAATTTCAATAGAAGTTGGATCTCCAGCATTTTACTCGTGGGGAACTGAGGCCTGATTATGGCACTTCCCTATCTCACAGGAAGGAGTTCTGTGAGGTTCATGACATTAGCAGCTGTGAAGTGCTCAGGTACTTTGGTAATGAGGGCCATGTAACTACCATAGCAGAGAGACTTCATGCTGGCCCCCTGCACAATTTCAGTTTAAGTGAGTGGTTCAACTTCTAGTTGTCAGCAAATGGGGACTGTTAATAAGTTAGTCCCCACTGGTACGTTTTCAGTGAGCACGTGACTTCAGAGACCCAATTGCCATCCCAGAACATTCCTTCGGTGATGGGCAAACTGATTTGGACGAAATAATAATGCCCATCTTCCCCTTGCCTTCTCTGCATTTCCTTTCCCAGAACTCAAACCCAAGCCACATCCAAAAAAAATATTTTCTGCGATACAAACAAAACCATTAAGCTTTTGCATGGTCTCTAAGCATCTGGGTTCGAGGCCGACTGTCCTCCCGGTTTGTTTCTTTTCTCTGTTCTCAGGTACATTCTAACCTGGCTTTAACCCCTGCAGTTCTGGGCAAGAGCAGCCCCATCAGCCTGGGGTGCCCCAGTGCCAGCAGCTCAGCCCTGTGGTTGGCGGAATTCGATCCTGACCCGCAGCCTGGGAGGAACCAGGGCACAGCCTGGGGGGGCTGAGACAAAGCCCTGCGTGGGATGGAGTAGACCCTGACCCACAGCCAGGGAGGAATCCCAATACACAGCCCTGGGGGCTGCTGGACACCTGGGGCCAGAGCTGATGCCCCAAACCAGGACAGAGCTTCCCCCTGCCCCAGCAGGGCCCCACAGGGAGGGGCTGCTCACCCCTGCCGGGCTGCCCCCTTCCCAGGGGCGCGCACACCTCCAGGGGCTGGGAGCCTCCCTCCCAGCACCGAGTCCAGGGTTGCCAACAGCAAATCCCCCCCACCCCATAGCGCCCCCATGGGCAGCACTGCTCCCACCTCCTGTGATCGCCTGCCCCAGCAATGGGTCCCGGGGGGCTGGGAAGGGACCAGGGCTCCCCTTGCATCTATGTGGGGCCCCAGGCTGAGCCCCCTGCAGTGTATGGAGGGTCATAGTCCCCCAACATATTGCTGCTTCTTGCAAGCCTAGCATCTCCTCCCTCCTCTACAGCTAATCTGTAGCCCAATTAAGTCAGTGCAAGTCTTGCTATTCTTTTCAAGGGACTTTGGCTCTGTCCCTCAAATCCCTCCTTAAAACCTACTTCTTCCATGAAGCCTTCCCCTCTCTTGGTCTCCCTGCATTTCCCTAGATTACCCTGTTTGGTCTTACTTGTAATAAGGGCCAATCTCACAAGGTGCAGAGTCCCTCCAGTGTGATACTGAGTCCCCTCACTTCTCACTCAGGTCCATTTAGAATCTAAGGAAGGGCCTTAGATCACAAACTCTTTGTGGCTGGGCCCATGTCACACTTTCTGTCTTGTGCAACAGCATATGCATAATATAAATAGATGATAATGAAAACTCTGTCCTAGGTCCCTCCCTCTATTCCTTCCTTCCCCTTTTATTTTAAAGGAATTCATTTATTATTACAGCTTCCTGCCCGATTCCGCTATGTCTACTGTGTTTTGCTTACCGCATCCTTCCACTGCATCAGTACTTACAAGGAATAAGACTGGCATAGCACATGTTGCAGGAGGAAGCATGGCAGAAGAGGGCGTAACTCAAGAAACACTATAAAAGTAGCAAAGAGTTCTGTGGCACCTTATAGACTAACAAATGTATTGGAGCATGAGCTTTCGTGGGTGCATACCCACTTTGTCGGTGTGGGTATTCTACCGACGAAGTGGGTATTCACCCACGAAAGCTCATGCTCCAATATGTTTGTTAGTCTATAAGGTACCACAGAACTCTTTGCCGCTTTTACAGATCCAGACTAACATGGCTACCCCTCTGATACTCAAGAAACACTAACTTTTCTTAACAATTTGTCTTAATAGGGGCCTGATTCCTCATTGCCCTGCATCCCAAGCCATCATTCGCACCCGTGCAAAGTGTGCAGTGTAAACGATGAGGCAAAGCAATGGAGGATCAGGCCCTATTATCATCAAACTCGTCTTTTAGAAGACATTCCTTTCTCCTTTAAAATCAAATCAAGGTGTGGCTTTGCAAAGGGGCAGCAAGTCATTATGCTGGCTTCAGAGCAGAGAAGGAAGCAAGTCTGTGACTCGGGGCTTGTCTACACTACCAAGTTTTGTTGACAAAACTGAGGTTGACACCCAAAAGTCGACAGAACAAAAATCACCAAAAGGGTGTTCACGTTTGCTCCCTCTGTCAACAGATCATGTCCACGCTGGGGACACCATCATCAACAGGGTGAGAAATGCACTGTGCAGTGTTGTGGGAAGGAAGAGCTGATCACTGCACATCTTGGGATTCTCTCCGAGTTCTTCCACCGCCCCCTCAGCTGCTGAGAGCAGCATCGTGAGCAGCTCTGTGAGCTCTCCGTGCTGAGGAATTGCAAAGCAGCTCAGCAGTCTGTCCCCCTCCCCCCTGCAGTAGCAGTCTGCCTGCTGTTGTGTTCCTAGTGCCGGGCAGAACAGGAGCATTCCAATGATTTGCTCTTTTTGTTCCCCAAAGGGAGCAGCACACAGATACTTCCCGGAGCTTTGAAAGGGGAGGGCAGCAGAGCAATCAGGGCAGGCAGTGTGGGATACTGGCGGAAGCCAGTTCTGTCGACAAAACAATCAGCAGCGTCTACACTGGCTCTTTGTTGACAATAAACGAAGGGGAAGAGACAAAAGTCTCTCATAGGAGTGGAAGCTTTTTGTCGCCAAAACTGGGCGCTCTTCACGATAAAAGTCCCATTGATAGTGTGTACACTCTTGCTGTTCTGCCACAAAAGGCAGTTTTTGGCGACAAAACTTGGTAGTGTAGACAAGGCCTCAGTCTCAAAACCTATATGCTGGTCTTCCCATGCTCCACCGAGGAAGCACCCTACTCCAGGACTATATCTAGGGCAGCGTACTCGCCTCTCTGGCCCAGCATATCAGTGCAGCCATTCTAGCCAGTGCACTGGGGGAATGGAGCAAAGGCTAACTCCACTCCATCCCACCTGTGGAGTCTGCTGTCCATGCTTCAAACACTGGTATAGTTAGCCAGTACAAACACGTTAAAGGGCCGGTTACACCTTTTTGGTCCTATGTGTTGCCCTGCAAGTTGGGTCACAGTTTGGTCTTTAATTTTAATTTGGGAGTTTACGTCACTGGGAAAAGTTCAGAAGAGAGTCAGGCACATCCCTTTTGTCTGTATTTATTTATTTGCAAAGGGGGAAGCAGAGACAGTTGTACCTGGATGATGCTTCTGCAATGGGTTCTGATTGCTTGTCACATACAGCACATACCAAATATTTTACCTGATCTATCCTATTGGTAATCTTCCTACCACTGAAGTCGATGGGAGTTTGCCTTCCAGTTTTTGGGCCCTGATTCAACAAGAACGTAAAAGTTCTTCAACCAGAAGTGCACCCACTTTGCAATAGGGTGACCAAATGTCCCGATTTTATAGGGACAGTCCCGATATGCGGGGCTTTGTCTTATAAAGGCACCTGTTAATTCCCGCCCCATCCCGATTTTTTCACACTTGCTATCTGGTCACCCTACTTTGCATACATGTAAATCCCTACAAAAGATACAAAAAAGTGAAGAATCAATCCTATTAATGACTTCAGCAGAGTCACTCTGTATTTACCCCCTGTGGAACTGAGATGAGAATTTGGCCCTTTTGTTTTCTGTGAATACAACTTCCTGCTTCTGATTCCTACCACACCTGAGTCACAGCTGATAGAAAATACAATAGTTCGTTTGTGTGATATACCCCCGCTGACATGTGGAGGTTACAGAAAGGTATTATCTGGTAAGTGATTGACTTCTTATCGACAGGGGACAGGAAAGAATTTCCCACACCTCCAAAATACTACATTCTATAATTAACTAGAGACATTTTGCCTTTAGCCTCTATCTGAAGCATGAAATTTGCAGCGCTGCAGCAGGGTGTGAAAACACACCCTCTCCAGCGCTGCAAATTGCGGCGCTGCAAAGCGCCAGTGTAGTCAAAGCCCCAGCGCTGGGAGCGCGGCTCCCAGCGCTGTCCGTTATTCCCCACAGGGAGGTGGAGTACGGACAGCGCTGGGAGAGCTCTCTCCCAGCGCTGGTGCTTTGACTACACTTAGCGCTTCAAAGCGCTGCCGCGGCAGCGCTGCCGCGGCAGCGCTTTGAAGTGTAAGTGTAGCCAAAGCCCGGCCACTGCTGGAAACAGGACTCCAGACTTGATTGACTAGAAGAAAACAGCCTCCATTTCTAGTGGTTTGGTCCAGTAAGCCGAGTGCTCTGAACCTGGTTCTCCACTTCTTTGTATCTGTGTGCAAAGTGAATGTAAGAGTGGATTAAAACTCTACAAAACTTTACACCTGCTTTGCCCTCATGTAACAACTATGCAGGGGTCAAATTCTCTCAGTTATGCCAGTTTAATTCAGAGTGGGCTTGATTTTTGTTTACACTAAGCACCCTTTACAGTGCTCTGAGAGTGTAAAGTGAGTGTGAATGTAACTGAAACACACTTTAAGGTCCTTCTACACTGCCTTATTGTGAATGAGAAGCTGACCCAATGAATCTATTAAGAATAATATCTAGCTGTTATATAGCACTTTTCATCAGTTGATCCTAAAGTACTTTACAAAGGAGGTCAGTATTATTGTCCCCATTACACAGATGGGAAAATTGAGGCACAAAGAGGAGAAATGACTTTTCCCAAGGCCATCCAGCAGGCTAATAGCAGAGCCAGGAACTAAAACCAAGGTTTCATGAGTCTCAATCTGGTGTTTTAGACCCAAGGCAGTAGAATTAACTCACATTTACTCTGATTTCCTGAGACTAAAATATGGCCCACAAGTATCCCTCCTGCTGTACTCTGACCTCTACACTATACTATTCATAAGCTCCGTGCATCTCTGATATGATAATAGGTTTTGGTGCTAGAAGCATGAGGCCTTCTGGAATGCCCCTGCCAGCCATACATGTACAAGCACTTGATCTGTGACTCTAACACTTCCTGTCCATCCATATGGGCTCTGTTGGAGAAATAGGTTTGGTAACATTATGATAGATTTAGAAAACACAAGGAAACATTAGTATTAAAGCTGGTTAAAACTTATATTGCCAAAAATGTTCCCATAGGAAAATAAGTTCTGTCAAAATTGAAATTTTCCATGAGAAAAATGTCTATTTCCTTTTTTGGTCAATGTTCCTACGGGGAGAACTGAAGTGGAAAATGTTGGTTTTGAAATGTTGAATCATTTTGTTTTGATTGAAAATGTCAACATCCAATTTGAATTGTTTGGAATTTTTTGATTGGTGAAAATTTTCAATATTTTGAATTTTTGTTCCAACTCACAATGGACAGTAACTTTAACAGAGTGAAATTTCCCACAAAAGGAAAATTCTATATTTCTAATTAATATTATTTTCCAGATGAGTGTATGGAACTCTTTGAGCCTATGATAAAATGCACACTAGTGCACAGGGCCAGTACCAAGATCTATGTACCACTTAAGCCCTATTTTGAGGTCTGTGGTGGGAGATACCTTATACTGGCCCTCTGTGACTTTTTTACCCCGCTGCAGACAGAGCTGCAGTTACTAATTCAGGCATGAGGAATATGAACTCATCACTCCTGGAATATGATGTCAAGGATCCCGAATACTGCACATTAAAGCTGCCTTGGATGGAACATTCTTCTGTTAGTCTGTTGCCCAGATCTGGTTCTGATTTCTAAGAAACTAACAAAACAGTTATGAAACAATTACCAGTCTCTCTAACTCACAAAGTAAATTATTTCTTTTCTAGCTATGCAATGGAAGCCTAGCAGAACGGTAGATAGTATATTCCAGTTTTGAAATCAAACTTCCATTAGTGGTTATTGCTTCTTTTAAAGCTACCTCAGTAGGAACACAGAAGGACCTTCTTGCAGAGAAATCTATGGGTATGTCTATACTACAGCCTTACACTGATTAGACCTGTCTCAATATAAGCTAACATGAGGTAAAGCTTCACACTTGGAACGTACACTCAAGTGTGGGCCATCTTCTCCTGTTGTTTCAGCAAGTAGCTCCCCTGAGATTAATGGAGTTACACAAATGCAAATCCAGTCTAAATGTCAAGAAACTGTCCCCATCGTGGTCATGGTACTTAAGTACAACTGCATTTATTTTTGCAGAAAATTTGCATTCCTAGTAGAGTTTCGCTATAACTGGAATTGAGTATTGCATCCTATCGGGCACTGTAGTACAAACGAAGAGTCACTGGTCCTGATTCACCATAGATCAGTTCCTGCAATCCTTATTTGGGCTAAACTCCCCTCAAATTCAGTAAGAGATGGAAGCAGGATTTGGCTCTGCTTTATAAGTAGGCCCTAGTTTATATTAAGTGAGAATCTATTATGATAAAGCAAATTTTCCAAGGAGTCTGAGCCTGGCTTCTATGACTGCACATTTTACAAGTATGTATTTGAATGTATATTTCTGCACACACTAGTATGCTGCAGATATAAATAACAAAATCTGCATATGCAAATGATGTGGGTAAAATTTCAAAAATACCCTAAATCACTAAGGAGCCTAAATATCATTTTCTAATGCACCTGAAGTCCCACTGAAAGTCAACGAGGCTAAGGACTTGTCTACACAGGGACGCTCAGGACTTATATTTTAAAGTGGATTAGTTAACTTGCATTAAACCCCTGTATAGGTGCTCTTATTGAGAATGTAGGTGGCCTTAAGTAAATTAAGCTAAACCAAACTAAAGCCACTTTAATTCTGAATAAGAGCATTCACAGAGGGTTTAATGAGGTTTAACTAATCCACTTGAAAGTCACACCTTTATTCAATTTGGATTCATTTTCCTGAGTTGTCCCTGTGTAGACAAGCTCTGAGCTCCTAAATGGCAGACTTGCTTTTGGAAATTTTACCCTGCAATTAGGTATAGAATTTGCACGTGTTTACAAAGGCAATCTTTTGGTGCATAAGGGAGAGTGCATGCAAAAGTGTGTATGAAAAATTAATGGCCCAGTTTGGAAAATTTGATTTAATTGACACAACAGTAGCAAAATATGCTGAAGAAAAGTTCTGCTGGTGGTAAGTCATTTATTTTTATATTAGTTTGCTCTCAAAGGGGTTTAAAAAATATTCTGCAAATAAATATATAGTAAGAGAAATTATCTTCAGAATGGTTAGTATATAAATCAAGCTATCATCCCTTTAGAGAGAAAGCAGTGTATTTTCATATTCTTGGAAATTCTCATTTCCAGAAAGCTGCACCTATTATGTCCCTGGACAAACTGTGAGATACCAGAATTTACAAAGACGTCACATTCTGTGAACAGCTGACTAGAAGCAAACTATAAAAGAAAATAATCCTTACAAGTTCAAAGGCTGCATAGTCCATTGTAGCATTCTCATGTAATCTTTCTTTTCACCTGATAATGACTCGGCATTAGCGTGTTTGAATAATAATAATAACTTTCCTACCATAGCATTCTTTGTAATATCACATAACATGTGACGTCTGCATGTTGTATAAAGGATGGGATTGCAGTTATGGCACTGGGTTAGGACCATGGAGATCTAAATTCTGTTCCTACCTCTGCCGCAGACTCCCTATGAGACCTTAGTACAGCCTGAAACACTCTGACCTAGCTATGGGCGGTGGGTAATGGAGGCTGGGTGAGGCTTAGCCTCCCAAACCTCTGCTAATTCTCCCTGCCGCAGGCCTGGGACTGAGCCGTGGCAGGGCTCAGAGCTCCTCTGGGCGGCCTGAGCTCAGCCCCTGCTGGCCAGGGCTCCTCCAGATTGAAGAGGCAGGGCAGGAGGCTAGCGTTCTTGAATGGGGGGTGCATGCATCACCCATGGACATAGATCCTCAAAGGTCTTTAGGTGCCTAACCCTCATTTGGAATCAGATGCTTAAATATCTTTGAGGATCTGGACCTCTGGGCCCCAGTTCCCCATTTTACAAATTTCCCATTGGCAGTGGAAGGGATTATAATCTTCCTGAGCTGTGAGTGGGGCTGTGAGGATAAATTCATTCATGTTTGTGAGTTGCTCAGCTCTCAGTGATAGGGACCATGTAAGGACATAGATAGACAGAACTTTTGCTTATCTGCAATGCTAACATTACCTTGTTCATTGTGGGCTAGGTTTTGTTTCACTCAGCTGAATGTAAATCTGGAGTAACTCCACTGCGCCCATAATACTTCGCATTTACACGGAGGTAACTGAGAACAGACTTTGGCTATGTAAAATTGATACAATCCTACACCTGAACTGAAAATACTCTCTTCAGTACCATAGAATTACTTGTATGGAAAACAGAGGGCTTTGGGGTTTGTTTGTTTTTTAATGGGGATGGCACATTCTATAACATTCCAAAGGTTTTAAAGGCCCGACTTGACAAAGCCCTGGCTGGGATGATTTAGTTGGTGTTGGTCCTGCTTTGAGCAGGGGATTGCATTAGATGACCTCCTGAGGTCCCTTCCAACCCTAATATTCTGTGATTCTATGATAACATTACAGAGTTTCTATATAGTTTTGCTAAAGGCTTTTAGGGTAAGTGAAACTGTGACCCATTCCTAGCAGTTAGACTCATGTAGTTTACTGATATGTCACCAGAGTCATCTAAAACCAGCATGATTTAGTGGAACCTGGAGTCAGGAGTTCTAGGTTCTGTCCTCAGTGCGGCTACTGACTCATTGTGTGAATTTGGGTGAATCATTTCCCTCTCTCTGTGCTTCAGTTTCACCAGCTGTAGAATAAGGATGATAATCTGTCTGCCAGCAAGGTGTCTTAAGGCTAAAATCATTAATGTTTGTGCAACACTGTGAAAGCCACTCGATAAACGCAAAGGCCTGGGTTCTCCACTCTAGCTGATCAGCTCAAGAAGGGGGAGGGGCACTGGGAGCCAGCTCTGGCCCCTGGATTGAGCACTGTCTGGCCCCTGCACATGTGAGGGCTGTCGAGAGGCAGCTCTAATTTACACCAATAAAGGATTGAGTAGAGTGGAGCCATGCCTGGCCCACCCGTGGAATGCCCCTGAGCTAGCCTCTCCTCCTCCCTGTGCTCAGCCTTGAGAGCGCATCTCTCATGAATTACACTAGTGGAGAGTTCCCTGCAGAAGATGAATCCTCCATTGGCCTCCTTCAGTTGTTGTAAGGGTGCTTTGTGCCCCCTCTGTGCAGTATAGTGGACCAGAAAATCTGACCCAAAGACTCTTATTTTATTTTAGTATCATGGAATGATTAAAATTGATTTCCCCATTATATTTTTGTTAGCTCTGCAATCATTTTAACTCAAAGCAAAACTGTCCACAAATATTGCTGCTAAGTGCTTTTTTTTCATCATTATGGTTGCAACATCCTGCTGCCATACTGTGGAATGCTTTCAGACATGATTCATCCAAAAAAATAGAAGGGGAGGTCGCAGCTCTCGAGACAAACACCTGTGGTTCACTCCACATAACCATGTCACAGAAGAGACAACAGGTGCATGGAAGCCATTGTGCCAGCCTGTCCACCCTCACTGTGTAAATGTTAGCTAACCTTAAATTATGCAGACCTGCATTCATTTTTCTTTTAGCCCTGGAATCTAGCCAACTTTTAATTGGTGTCATCCAGATGAAACTTATTTACCATCGTCCTGACTTCCTTCTGAGTGTTGGACACTTCATGTATTTTCATTGGGAGAAAAGCAAAAGCGGCTTTAAAATTACATTTGTATGGGAGAAGTTTTTGACCATCCTGTTTAAATAGTACATTTGCTGTATGCCAACGCAAACGTACGCAGGCCCTTTAAATAGAACAAGGTCCTTTAAAATTATTACCTGCAAAAAAGAAAATCAAGCAAACATAAACTTCCGAATATACCTAATGGTGAAATGTAATTGGAAGTTAGCCTGTTTTAAGAAACACAGTAGATTTATTAATTGACTATATTTTGGAAGGTTGCTTCACATTTTCCTGTTGTTGTTGTTGCTTTAAGCCTCATAAAACGTTTTTTTTTAAAGCACAGATCTTGCCAAAGAATTCATGAGAGTCAGGAGAAAATGGTGATGTGTGTAACAGATGATCCACACTGTATATGTAAAGAACTATATATATAAAATGATGGGGTCTAAATTAGCTGTTACCACTCAAGTGAGAGATTGTGTCGTCATTCTGGATAGTTCTCTGAAAACATCCACTCAATGTGCAGCGGCAGTCAAAAAAGCTAACAGTGTTGGGAGTCATTAAGAAAGGGATAGATAATACTGCTTCACCCCATCTCAACTGGAATTGGAAAAGGTTCAGAAAAGGGCAACAAAAATGATTAGGGGTATGGAACGGCTTCCGTATGAGGAGAGATTAATAAGACTGGGACTTTTCAGCTTGAAAAAAGACAACTAAGGGAAGATATGATGGAGGTCTATAAAATCATGACTGGTGTGGAGAAAGTAAATAAGGAAGTGTTATTTACTTCACAAGACTAGGGGTCACCAAATAAAATTAACAGGCAGCAGGTTTAAAACAAACAAAATGAAGTATTTCTTCACACAACACACAGTCAACCTGTGGAACTCTTTGCCAAAGGATGTTGTCAAGGCCAGGACTATAGTAGCATTCAAAAAGGAACTAGATAAGTTCATGGAGGACAGGTCTATCAATGGCTATTAGCCAGGATGAGCAGGGATGGTGTCCCTAGCCTCTGTTTGCCAGAAGCTGGGAGTGGGCAATGGGGGATGGATCACTTGATGATTACCTGCTTTGTTCATTGCCTCTGGGGCACCTGGCATTGGCCACTGTCAGAAGACAGGTTGCTGGGCTGGATGGATCTTTGGTCTGACCCAGTAGGGCCGTTCTTATGTTCTTACAACATATTGCATACACAACGGTTGTCAATGCTGACCAACAGTGACCATACAGTGATTCTGGCTTATGACAGCATTCCCTTGTAGCATGGCATCTTCTAGTTTGGCAAATGTTGACTTTCTAAAAGCAACCACTCTGCATAGTGTCTTTCACCTGAGGATCTTAGCACATAAGTGAAGACTCACAAGACCCTATTGACAGGCTGATTTGTCGTTACTCATTATGCAGATAGGTTTGTGTAGTGGCATGTAAAGGAAGAGACTTTCCAATACTATGCAACCACTCAGTGGTGAACCGCGAATAGAGCCCATGAGACTCCTGTTCTACTAGGCTAACTGCACCTGAGATCTTCTAAATTTGTGCCAGTGTCATGGAAACCAGCTGCTAGTCCTTTACCAGCAACCTGTGTATTATATATGTCTGTGTGTATCTTCAGGAGAGGAATTGTGTCTTCTAAAGTCTCTTACAACACTAAGTGGAATGGATCCCCAATCTTGGGTGGGGCCACTGTGCTACTGAAATATAAATTAATAACAATAAAAAATAAGACAAAGACAGTGTGTTCCTCTATCTTTGCATGGAGCCTAACACACTGTCAGTGAACAGTTAATGCCAATACTAATAATAACCTCATCCTACAGTCCATAAGTCTGAAGTCAATAGGGCTTTACCCTGTGTTAGGACAGTAAATTTGCTCCTTGATACTTTTTCACCTCTTTCATCAGATTAGTGGTCTTGCCTGGTCCATCCTTAGGGTGACATAGCAGAGAGAGCTTGCTACTCTCTGACAGAACAAGCAAAATTACACTCCTGATTTGACAAGCGATGTGTAAGCATATCCATCCATTGGTGCACATATCAGCTATTCCCTCATGAAAAGCCGCTGGAATATGTTTCTAAGCTTGTCATTTACTGGTTAAGTCTGAGCTCAGACTCACACTTCAAATGTTATTCCTGTTTGTGGGGTTTTTTTGGGTGGGGGGTGGTAAGATTTGAAATGAACTCAGGGCAAGTTTTTCAGGGCTCAGCACCCACAAATGGCTAGATTTTCAAAGCTCAGCCCCTATTCTGGCCCTTAAATGAGGATCAGCTTTTTCAAAGTTTTCACCATCCAGTGGCTCCCATTCTGACAGTTAGGGCCAGAATTTTGGAAGAGTTCACCACCCAACATGCTGAGCACTTTTGCAAATCTGGCCACTTCTTTTGGTGCCTAATTGGGAGTTGAGATCTTTTTAACTTCTAGCCCTGGTTGTGCTGAGTTCTTGAGCTTCCGGCCCTCACTCCTTTGCGTTTTGATTTTTCTAGCAGCCAGGTATTTGGGGGTGGGAGAGAGAGAGAGAGAGAGTGAGTGTGTGTGTGTGTGTGAGAGAGAGAGGGATTATGAAGTGTATAAGTAAATGAACCTCTCTAATTGCTGCATTTGTGTGTGTAGCAATTTCTCTAGTGAGTTTAGTTAGGCACTTTCAAGCTTACAGCTCTATTCTTAAAATAAGTCTGGTGGATATTTTTAAGCTCTGATCTGATTCGTAGGAAAATTAACATAAAATGTATATTTTTAAAATCATAAAAATGTGAGCAGGGCACACCAGCCCTGGAACCTTCTCTGGGACCTTAATCCAAAGCCAAACCTCTTTTGACGTTCATAAAACTTCAGGGAAAGATTTAAAACAAAAACAAAAACTTTTCATGCTATTCTGAACATCCTGCTTTTAGCCAGTTCTGGGCACAGAAGTGCCAGCACACTGCACAAATGTTGTTTTTGCAGTATTTCCAGATCAACAAATGCCATCGAGTAGTAGTGAGAAAGAAATCTTACATAATTTCCAGAATAAAAAGGTTTCGGATACGTTTGGATAAGTGTCCTACAGAACTAAATCCTTTTGAGGGACTTCTCTCACTAACAGAACAAAACATGGATCTAATTTAAAACAACTATGCTGAAGTAAAGGCCCCCTATTTTCAAAAGTTTCTAGGGTGGGAACAATGGGCATGTCAGTGAAACTTTAACACCAAATCATGTAGTAATGAAGTGCAATGGATAACTATATGCACTCCCTTAAATAAATGACTTTTATTGCCCTATTTAATCAGTATAATATTTATTTTAGTCATTGCTTAGCAATGCAGCAAACACATTAGCTGCTTTACTCAATGTTTTTTACTGTACATGATAAAACATGTAAGGAAACGTTGTTTTCACTACCTGGATTTAATTAGGTGCCCCTAGCAATCCATGAGAGTTTGTGATCAAGAGTGTGAAACCACTTGGCTTAATACCTGAGAGGGTATGAGCACCCACAATTCCTATTTTCTATTCTATTCAGGTTCTCATACCATGCCCATCACTATGGTATCTTAGCACCTTCTGCTCATTCACTACACAATTCAGAAACACACACAGTTTATATTTAAACGGGTACTTAATTCCCAGGGTCTTCAAGTTCACCTGATTTACCTTAGTTGTATATATTACATTGCATAATATGTTTGATCAAATATATAGGAAACGTGCCTTATTCGCCCATGTCTCTCTATTATTTACAATTCACGGATACACCTATCCCAAGCTCTATGCACTGTGCAGTGCATGGTTGAAAGCTGAGGTTTTCAAAACTACCTCTGAGATTTTGATGTCTGGCTCTCATTGGTTTTAATGAGAATTATGCATGCAATTCCCAGAGATAACTTTGAGAATCTCAACCTAAACACACAAATCATTTTCATGCAGCAAATCTTAAAATCAGAAAGAAAGACTCATAATTATTGTGCCGGGGGTTGACTGAATGTTCACCCTTGCTTTTGCTCTTACTAGTTATATAATGGGGTGTACAGGTCTATTGGCACCCTCTGGAGGGAACCCCCAGACCCTGCTCACTCTGCCCACAAGCCCCAGTACATGCTCAGGAGTTGCTACCAAGCCAGACAATGGGCTGAGGTTTCTGCGATATTTCCCAGCCAGGATTCAGAGGTAGCTTAGGGCAGCATTCCTAGCTGGGAGTGAATTTATATATAACTGCACCAAATTTGCCTCAACACCTTAAAGGAAGGGACACTTAGAGGAGGCAGGAAGGCATTGTGGTGACCAGAAGGCAGGGCAGAGAGTTCTGGGAAACACAGGAGTTACCCTGGTACCATTTATGGCTGGTATTTTCAAAGGAACCTAAGAAAGTTTGTTGCCCAACTCCCACTGACTTTCTATAGGAGTTGGGCACCTAATTCACTTTGGCTCCTTTGAAAATCCCAGCCTCTATTGTGGGGTGTATTTGAATTACTGCTTATAGAACCTGATGGAAGGAATGGGCCACTGGAGATGTTAACCATAGCCATGTCAATCTGGATTAAACCAAAACCCCTATAGAAAATTTTACCCAGAGAAGGAGGTTTCATGTTCAAACCTAAGCCTTCAGTAAACTTTTTTTCTTATTACAAGGCTCATAGACTTTAAGGCCAGACGGAACAATCATGATAATCTAGTCTGACCTCCTGCACATCGCGGGCCACAGAACCTCACCCACCCACCCACCCACCCACTTCTCCAGTAGGCCTGTAACCTCTAGCAGAGTTACTGACATCCTCAAATCTTTATTTAAAGACTCCTAGTTACAGAAAATCCACCATTTACTGTAGTTCAAACCAGCAAGTGACCCCTGCTGCAGAGGAAAGTGACCCCAAGGTCTCTGCCAATCTGACCTGGGGGAAAATTCCTTCCCAACCCCAGTTAGACCCTGAGCATGTGGGTGGGACCCGTCAGCCAGACATCTGGAAAAGAATTCTCTCTCGTAACTCAGAGCTCTCTCCATCTAGTGTCCTATCTCCGGCTGTTGAAAAGCTATTTGCTAATGGCCATTGAGATAGGCCGTATGACTTCGTAGGCAACCTCATTGTTCCAATCCTGGCCATGCAATAGTCTCAATTTACTCTCCAAAACTTGCTCAGGCCCACTCTTCATTGTTGTACCTGTAGCCTTATATAACTTAACTTTTATCTGTTGTCATTGACTAGTTTTGTCTAATCCCCTGCGCTGGCAAAGCCACCAATGCCACTAAAGGGACAGCCCTAATCCTAAAAGAATGGGCGCCATAATATACCATGTCAAATCCTAGCTGTGTCTAATATCTCTAACTAATAACCATTCAATGTGACATTTAAACAAAGGCTTTCCCATGGAATGTACTGGGAAATAACCCCTGGCCTGTGGTTATATTTGGGCAGAAACTGGATGGTGGCCTGTAGCAGAGAGAAATCGGATATCTATCATCTCTGAAGTTAGGTCCTCAATTCCTTGCTCTTTTTGTTTCGGCTTATAATGGAAAAATCACCTGAAGCTATTGTATTCCATGGACAAACACTCTTGGCCCAACAAACAGCCTTTGATGGCAGGAAGAAGTCAACAGTCAGTGCATTAAGAAAACTGCCAACTTAAAATCTAATTCAACATGTCTATTTATTCTGCGATTTAGTCAACTAATTGGCCAGTCAGAATGAAACTTGATGGAAAACCAGATATGAGACAATCTGTATGATATTCGTGCACACAAATGCAACATATCTTGTTACCAAGGCTAAGATTTTGTCATGGATATTTTTAGTAAAAGTCAGGGACAGGTCACAGGCTTCCATGAATTTTTCTTTATTGCCCGTGACCTGTCCCTGACTTTTACTAAAAGTATCCATGATAAAATGGGAAGGGACTGGGCAGCTGTCGGGAGACTGGGAGCTCTGGGGTCCCCACCACCGGTGGGAGCTCAGGGCTCCAGGGTCCCCCTGCCACCAGCAGTGGAGGTAAGCTGCAGGGTCCCCCTGTCCCCTCCCCAGTGGCGGGGAGCTGGGAATCCCCCTGCCACCGCCGCAGTGGGGAACTGTGGGGGTCTGCCTGCCCCAAGTGGCAGGCCAGGGGCTGCAGGGGTCACCCTGCTCCGCTGTGATGGTGGAGAGCTGCAGGGATCCCCTTGTCTCCTGTAGCAGCCGGAGCTGCGAGGTACACCCCTCCCCCTGGCCTGCAGCAGCATCTGGGAGCTGCAGCGTACCCCCCTGCCCATGGCAGCTGAGAGGTTGGGGGCCGGGTGCTCCCTCGCTGGTACCTCATAGCTCCCTACTGCTGCAGGAGGCGGCAGGACCCTGAAGCTCCCAGCAGCCAGGGCTGAAGTCACAGAGGTCTTTGGAAGTCACAGATTCCGTGACTTCTGCAACCTCTGTGACAAAACCGTAGTAGCCTTACTTATTTCTAAAATAAGAGCAAAAGCAATTTAGAAAATCAATAATCTCAAATTTGAAATCTGCCTTGCAGATGGCAGAATATTATTTATGCCGTTGAATGCCCAAAAAGTCAATTTCCATAACATTGGAATTAGACATATAGGCTTTATGGAAAAGTTGTATAGTATTTAATAGAGAATGAGATCCTTCTATAGGTTTTTTTCTAACCTTCCTTTTAGATCTTAAGAGGGAATGATATTTCTGAATTAGAACTCAATTGGATAATTCTATCGATAAATACTGATTAGATCGAGAGTAATTTATATAAAAGCCTGTTATGGCCCTACACCAGCAAAGCATGTAAGCACCTACTTAACTTTAAGTGCATTGAATAGTTCCATTAGGTCCAGTGGGTCTGAGCACGTGCTTAAAGTTATGGAAATACTTGAGTGGTTTGCCTACATGGCATATGTGAGGACCGGATTCAGATTAGGAGTAACACTAGAGTAAGAACTCATGCAATCTGTGCAGTGAAGACAGACTCCACCTCTGTGGAAACCTAATGGTAACATCTCTATTAAATTTACCTACGACTTTTCCATAAGTTGGCAAAATGAGATGTTTAATGACTTGCCAAAGGTCACATTGTCAATCAATGGCTGAGCCAGGATAAGAACCCAGGCGTCCCAAACAGCAATTCTCAGCTCTAACCAATAAAAATATTGCCTTCTAAGGTACTTTGTTCCTAAGCTTTTTTTTTTAAACAAGTCTAGATTGCTATAGGCAAAGCATGCATATGCATACACACACTGGCCCACATATTTGGGGAACATTAGACCATTTATAAAGATATGGGTAGGTTGAGGCAGGGAGAACTGGATAACAATTTTCAAGTCTGGAGCTGTTTGGATCTAGGGTTTTGTGTGGGACTCCTCTCTAGCTGCAATCAAGCTCACCCATAGGAATAGCATTTTTAAAAGCATACCTGCTGACTTTGTATTTGTTTCTTAATTCAAAAGCTTTAGGAAACAAGGAGGAAACAGATTTTATGAGGGACATAATACTAAGCTTCTGCTTTACCTCCTATCTTTATAGCCTGTTTTAATAGACTGAGTCACACTGCTGTCCTGGTGATATTTTGAAGTGAAGAGGTCTGAATCGTATGTTTTTATCCTATGGTCACAACACTACCCAGAGAAGGAGCTTTGCATTTCAAAAATCCACTTCTAGCTGGGATGCTGTTTACCCTGGCCTGAATATGTGATTTAACAAACACCAGCAAAAGGAAATCTAGAGGCCACAGTGGAGGGAAACACTACCAGTGCAGACTAAAGAGGACTTAGTATAAATGAGAATCAGACCCATATGGCTACACAGACACACACACACATGTGTGTCCATCCAGAGAGAGAGAGAGAATGTTCTTCATTTGTGAGTTAAGAAAGCTCTAAATTCTTCTGTAAAATGACTAATAGGGTGATTTTTTTTCTTTTATTTATAAAGAGCTGAAAAAGAGTTACTACCACGACATCTAACAGGGGTGGCCCAAACTGTGGCTTGCGAGCTACATGTAGCTCTGTTACCTTTAAAGTGTGTCTCGCTGAGCCCTCCACACCACCCCCCATTCTCCACCTACTAGAGAGCATGGGGCACGGGAGTTTGGGACCTCTGCCTTGCAGTGGGATGGTGGGGTAGGTAGGGGCTTCTTCCCAATGTGTGTGTGGGGGGGTGTGTCTCGGGGCTTCAGCCCCATGAGATGCACCTGCCGGGGCTCAGGGCTTCAACAAGAGCGGGGCTGAAGCCCCAAATCCTGGCAGGCATACTCCTGGCTCTCAGACTTCTGAAGATTGTCATAGGTGGCTCAGAGGGTCAGTAAGTTTGGCCACCTCTGACATATAATGAAACCTTACAGTGGTACAGCTGTTCTGTAAGCTCTTTAGAACTGATTAATGAGATCAGAGCCTCAGCTGGTGTCACTCAGTGGTGCCTGACTCTAAAGAGGAGGACCTACCTCAATATTTTAATTGTAACAATGTCTCCACTTCTCTGTCTTCAGTCTCTTTTACCACTTTTAAAAACATGCTCTCCTATATTTATTTGGTTTCTTTTCTCTCTTTGAGATTTACTGATGAAAAGCGCTATATCATTCTTGTTATCATCATTATTTTACTATGAATATGCCCAAGCTGCGCTCCCTGAGACAATGGTGCAGTAAATACAAATCTGAGACCAACCAGCTGAGGGTTTCAAAGCACTTTACAAAGGTGAAGTGTGATGGGGTATACAGAAGCCACGCTGAAAAAGAAAGGGTTAATCAGAGCTGGTGGGCACAATCAGCCCCACCTGTTACACCTGTGTGAGTTATCAAGCCTTAGCCTGCAGGGGTCAGTTAAAAGGGGAAATCCTAGCCCACTCCCTAGTTGCTGGGGAGAGAGAGTGGGCTTTTTGAATTAGTTCTGTGCTAGAAGGCTTGGCTGTGGCCTAACCAAAGGCTTTTTAGGGTAGGTAGCTCTGGTGTGGGTTCTTTTGCCCCCTATAACTCATTTGGGGGCCCTGTTTTGGGAGTGGCAGAGGTGTCAGCACAAGAAGAGACTGAGAGAAAGGCCTTGTTATGGGCCCTGGTAGGAAACAGCCTGGGGCATAGCAAAGGGGATGAACAAACTGACTTTAACTGCTTGGCACAGGGTCCCTGTGCTGGCACCTAGAGGGGAGGCTGGGCCTGAGTTCCCTTACTGACCCACCTAGGATGGTGGTGTGAAGACCCCCAGAGTCAAAGGCTGCAGGGCCCCCAAAGCCAGAAAGGTGGGCTGAAGCTCTGGCATGATGCTGTCAGGTTATTGGTGTGTGTTGGACTCCATTTACCCTGAATGGAGAAGGACTAACAGTGAGCTGGACAGATAGCTAAGTCACAGAAAGAAGCAGCCCATGGTAATAAAGGAGCGAGGGTTGGCAGGCCCTACCAAAGGAGAAGCTGCTGCTGTGCCATGCCCAGCCGTGAGGGGATGCATGTGTCTGTGGTGAGTAGACTCTTTTTCACAGGGCAAATGTTGTTGTTGTTATTATTATATTTATTTTTATTTATTATTCTAATGTTACGAGATGGAAACCTGAGGCAGCATGAAGTGACTTGCCCCAGGTTGTACAGAGAGCAAGGGTCAGGAATAGAATCTGGTCTTTTGTCTCCCTGTCACCTGACCACAGCTTTCAGGCTAGATTTTTACAAAGGTGTGCGTGGGAAGCTGGGGCACAACTGCCATTGAATTGCAATGGGATTTGGATAACTGAGGCACTTATGAAAACTTGGTCATTACAGCTGTCATTTTCAAAAGTGACTTAGGAGCTGGTCTCATTTTTAGCAGTAACTTAAAAGCCAGTGGGACTCTGGCTCCTAAGTCACTTGGGTGTTTAAGAAAATTTTACTCTTAGCCTGTCTCATTGAGACTTAAGCTTTTCAGTGCCTAAATCACTTGAGACTAAGAATTTGGGTTGTAACTCACTTAAAGCTCTTGGAAAAATGTATCCCAGACTACAACTGTCCCGGGGGAGAGGGGGGAATCTTTGATAAGGGATGTTTTAAGTCTAGTGTAACAGTTATAAAAGCAATGGTGAAAAGAGAGCTGAACTACGGCTCCATTGTCTAGGTAAACTTCTTGAAAAAAATACTTACAATAAGATTGTAAAATTGCAAGGTCTCTGGGCACTGTACTTTCCTTCTGACAGCTCTTGCATCACTGACCAATACCACACAGCTATTGCTAGGCAAATGATTCTGCACTTACATCATCCAAACACCCACTCTAAGGAAGTGCTACTCACTGCAATGCAACAAAGCTGACAAATAAAGAACTGAGAAATGTCCTTTGCTGAAAATAAAAGAAAGGGTGTGCAGGAGGGAGTCTCTTAGCTGTTCCCAAGGTTTTTGGGAACTATGCCTTCTAAACAAGCTGAGCAAATTAAAAAGCTTAGTAGCCCAGGGACATTTCCTGTCCCTATTTTAAATCAATAGCACCCCTCCCTTTTACCCCAGTGAGAGCCATTTTTGGGCTTTGAGTGGAATTTGTGCCATGGCTTTTAGAGGCAAGAGAACCAGTTCTGATAAGATTAGAAGTAACTTGAACGGTCACCCCAAAACTCCACACTAAGTGACTTGAGGTTTGAAACCGGTCAGCTGCTGTGGGAGACCACCATTTTCAGCTTCCTGCCATGGTTCTGGGTCTCACATGGGAGAGGAAGGAGCAAAACACGTCAGCGTTCAGTTCCCCTAAAGATCTCCAACTCCAGTGGAGAAATGAATTTTTGTTGCATACTACTTTATGCACTTTGGCCCTGATCCAGCAGAGCACTTGAGAAGGTGCTTAACATCAAAGGCATGAGCCGTCCCACTGACCCTGCTAAGGATCACCCAAGTGCACAAAGTTGAGCCTATGCTTAAAAGTGCATTACTGGATCAGGGCTAAGGAGCCACATTTTCACTCCATTATCCAGTCTGCGCAGTTATATGGGTACTGGAGAGAGGTACACAGGGAGTGAGGAGAGGGCACCCTTATCCAAACCCACAAAGTGACTATGTAGCTGCTCCAATGGCTAATGCATCACTAATACAGAGCTGCTATGGGGAGGGGGAAGGCTAGGGAGGTTCAAAGCAACTGTTACTCATCCCTGTTCCAGGATGGCCCAGTGGTTCTGGCACTGGTCTAGAATTTGGGAGCATGTGTTCAAGTCCCTGCTCTGGACCTCCTGTGTGATCTTGAGCAAGTCATGTGTATCTCAGTTCCCCTTCTGTAAAATCAGGATGGTAATAGTTCACTGCCTCTGAGGTGGTCCAGGATTGCTTTAAAAGATTGACGTGCCTTGAGATCTACCGATGAAAAGCACCGTTCAGAAATAGGCTTTTTCTTGTTATCCATGCCCCTGAACCCTCCCAAATCTGACTGCGCACCTGTGTTCCTCCCCATATTCCATTACCAGGGTGCCAAAAGAGCAAGATTTTTTTTTTCCTTTTAAAGTGGACTGTAAGTGTGTTTACATTTATCATGGTATCTTGCAACAATTAAAGGGACTGATTCTGCACTCAAGCCAAAATTCACATGGACTCCAGTTCAGCATTGATATGTAAGGTGGGTCCCTTAACACTAACTTGCTAGCTAACAGACTCCTCTACTGCTGTCTCAGAGTCTAATTTGGTGTAAACACTGACGAATGGGAGTTTGGTTTGAGTTTGTGTACGATCAAGTTGGAGATTGAGGACAAAACTGGCCTTTATAAAAGGAGCATGCTTGTTGTCAGTTGTATGTTTTAGAGTTTGAAATCCATGATTTGAACTGAGGTAAATGTCCCAAAGGTCTGACTCGTAAGAATAGAGTCCATTTGCAAATATGGGTTCTGATTTTGAACAGCTGGACAGATGAGCGTTGTCTGGATTTGGGTTATCACTGATAGCTTCCTGATGACCCAAATTGAGGAAGTGGCAAATAATGAAGAGGGCAGGTCACTGATTCAGAGTCTACTTGCCACAAGCAAGCCATGCATTTTGATATGGCTAAATGGGAATGAAGAATGTAGACCATACTTAGTCTGGGAGTCCCTAGCCTGGGAAGCAGTGACTCTGGGAAAAGATTTGGGGTTTGTAGTGAATAAACAGCTGCAAATGAGCTCCCAGTGAGATTCTGTGAATCTAGTCATCCTCATAAACATTTGTTAATTATATGCAAATGATTTCAGAAACAACAAGTAAGCCAAGTCTGATTATGTTGTTTGGGCCTTAGAAATATTTTGCAAGTTTCTGCATGCCCTAGTTTGGGATGGGACTGGAAGCAGAAGTAGTGAAATACCACAAAGAGGCTGATTTAGTGGTATTTCCTTTGAAAGTGTAATCAGGAAGTTGTGAAAACTTCAGTGACCAACTTTAAGATTTTGAAACCAGTTGTCAAAACAGACCTTCTGATCAGTATCTGGCCACTGGTAGGTGTAACCATGCTATTGAGGATATCTTGTCACCTTCTAGTGGCCGAACCTCCATTAAGGGTCTGAGCCAGCTCACTGATTCTAGTTCATAGCATTACTCATTTGATAACCCATAGTGGGAGGTTGTTTTGCACACAAACCTACATTTCTGAGGTCCAACAATCGCTAGAAATTACACTGCAAGTGACATTGGCCATCCCAAAATTACTTGGCAATAGAATGACTAATAAAATTCATTCAGTGAAAACAAAGGAACATCCCTCGTATAGAACTCTGAAATGACTGAGGATGCTTCATGCTGAACTGAATCCATGTTAAGAAAACTCCTTCAGAGTAAATGGAATTACATCAGCTGAGGATCTGACACTACATGTGGAGTTAGTGCTGAGTGGGTACCCCTACACGGTGAAAAATCACCCCGTGCGTCAGGTCTGCATATCCTGAGCTCTATTTTTGAGCAACGCTTAAATGGTGTATATGCTGAACCTCTGTACTGCGTGAATTCACCTTAAATTGACAGTCATACTCCTGATAATTTTTCAGTGCTTTAATTCAAGCAGCTCCCTGGTGACCTGGTATAACAGAGTTTATCCTCACTGGAGAGCTTATTAATTCATGTACCTGTTTTGTACTATCGTGTCTGTGACCAATGCTAGCTAGAAAGTTAGAGATCGCATATAACTCAGTGTTATGCAAGGCTTAAAACGTACATGCCTGAGAATGTATCTGTAAAATAACTTACTCTTGAAATCGCACCCAATTTGTTGTACAGCATTTGACACTTAAAATTGTACTGAGCTGCACAAGCTGTATTTACCTTTTTTAAAAAAATTAGGTGCTGTTTTATGTTCCGGTTTGCTCTGGCACCTTGGCACAGCTATGACTCCCATTGACTCCAGTAGGCTTTGGATCAGGGCCCATTCTCCTTATACAGTACACACTGTATCAAAACCACTCCACTTCAGTGAAGTTTAAAAGAGCTTGAAGTAAAAATCTCTGCAATCAACATGTCTGTTTGCAGTTCTTGAACATGATGACAAGCGGTGGACGTGCAGGCATGTAATTTGAAGTCTTATTTCTGCGCATTAGCATTTAGTATGACTGTGGGTTAATCAAACAGTTGTAAAACCATGTTTGAAAAGAGGCAGCTGAATGGACTCTTAAAGATTATTTATTACTCACGTTTGGCTCGGCAGCTCTGGGAAAAGGAGGGTAATAAACGAGGCTCACTTCTGTTCACTTAGATACAGTTATATTGCAATCGCTGTAAACTCTTAAATTGTAGTTTTGTCTGCAAGTGTAGCACATACTTTGTGTTCCACCTCTTGTTTTGTTCTTCATGTCAGTATGGCAAAATAGTTTGACTTTAGCATAAACTCGAAACACTAGACTTGTCAAAACCAGTAGGCTGTGTGTTTACTTGGCTATCAAACTATTTTTTATTATTAGTTACAACAGCCTATAGTTCTCCTAGGCCTGGTCTATACACCGTTTTTGTATCAGTATAACTGTTAGCTACATGAGTAACTCTCTAACAATACTCTTATACCAGTCCCACCATTATTGTGGCTGCAGACTTAATGGTATAAAGATGTCTTATACCAGTATGGCTTATTTCCCTTCCCATATGGAAATATCTGTACTGGTATAAAATAGTCTTATAGCAGTGTAAGTAGGGGAGGGAGGTTGTGCTGCTTTAATTATGCTGGTATAGTTAGCGGTACAACCGTCTAGTACAGACAAGGCCTCTTATACTCCATAGTCCTGAATCACCATTGCCTTGTGCCATCACTTACCCCAGTGAAACAGGTGTACAAAGTGGGTGTAAAACTACCAGATCAGACCCATAACCATCTACGTGCACATTGCACTAATATAAATGACTGCACAAGGTGCAGAGCCCTCAGTGAATTATGCCTCAGGTAAGCCCTATAATAGCTTTTAGGAAGACCAAATTAATCCCTAGCCTAAGCAGCACAACACTCGTTGCCTTCACTTTTGTTACCTCTTGTCTTTTGGATTGTAAGATCTTTGGGCTGGTGACTGTCATTTATTTTTGTACAGTGCCTAGAATAATTGAGCCAAAACTGGTTGAATACTACTAACTGGCAGTGTAACCCATATGCTTGTACAGCGTTTGATTTGTATTTAAGTTCAATGAGATCTTCATCGTTTTAAGGCCCAAAGGGACCTTTAAGTTCATCTAGCCTGACCTCCAGTCCATGGTACAGTCCACGTTTTAGAACAAATAAGTCACAGGCCAGATAGCATTCACCCAAGAGTTCTGAAGGAACTCAAATATGAAATTGCAAAACTAATAATTGTCATAGATAAACTATCATTAAATTGACTCCAGTATCGGAGGACCAGAGGACAGCTAATGTGACTCCTACTTTTTTTTTTAAGGCTCAGAGGTGATCCTGGCAATTACAGGCCAGTTAGCTTAACTTCAGTACCAGCCAAGTTGGTTGAAACTATAGTGAACAGAATTATCAGACAGATCAACATGATTTGTTGGAGAAAAGTCAATATGGCTTTTGTAAAGGGAAATCATGCCTCACCAATTTATTGGAATTCTCTGAGAGTCAACAAACGTGTGGACAATGATAATTCAGTGGATATAATGTACTTGGACTTTCAGAAAGCCTTTGGCTCTTAAGCAAAGTAACCAGTCATGGGATAAGAGGAAAGATCCTCTTCATGGATCTGGTTAAAAGATGGAAAACAAAAGTTAGGAATAAATGGTCCATTTTCAGAATGGAGAGGTAAAGAGTGGTGTATCCCAGGGATCTGTACTGGGACCAGTGCTGTTCAACATTCATAAATGATCTGGAAAAAGGGGTAAACTGAGGTGACTAAGTTTGCGGACAATACAAAGTTACTCAAGATAGGCAAGTCCAAATCTGACTGCAAAGAGTTAGAGGGATTTCTCTAAACTGGGTCATTGGGCAACAAAATGACATGAAATTCAGTGTTGATAAATGCGAAATAATGCACATTGGAAACTTAGATCCCATCATTTTGTGTGTATGGGTGGGATTGTATTAGCTGTTACCATTCAAGAAAGATCTTGGAATCATTGTGGATAGTTCTCTTAAAAACATCTGCTCAATGTGCAGGGCAGTCAAAAAAAGCTAACACAATGTTAGACCCATAAGGAAAAGGATAGGTAATAAGATGGGAAAATACCATAATGCCACCATATAAATCCATGATATGCCCATATCTTAAATACTGTATGCAGTCCTGGTCACCCCATCTCAAAAAAGATATTGGATTTGGGGGGCGGGGGGAGTACAGAGAAGAGTCCAAGAAATGATTAGGGTATGGAGCAACTTCTGTATGAAGTGAGATTAAAAAAAACTGGGACTTTTCAGCTTGGTAAAGAGAATATGGGGGATATGATATAGGTTCATAACACCATGAATGGTGTGAAGAAAGTGAATAAGGAAGTGTGGTGTTTAGTTCTTGTGTTATGAGAAGGAGTAGAGTTCACCCAGAGAAACTAATAGGCAGCAGGCTTAAAATAAACATGAGTACTTCTCACACAAAGCACAGTCAACTTGTAGAACTCATTGCCAGGGGATATTGTGAAGGCCAAAACTAAAGGGGTTCAAAAAATGAATTAGGTAAGATCATGGAAGATAGGTCCATCAATGGCTATTAGCAAGAAGGGTCAGGGATGCAATCCCATGCTCTGGGTGTCCCTGGCCTCTGATTGCCAGACACGTGAGTTAAACTGCCAGGTGGTGGTGGTGGTAGTAGTAGTAAACTATTAGAGTAGCACCTGAAGTATCCAACCAGTTTTGGCCCAATTGTTCTAGGCACTATACAAACATAACTTTAATACCTGCTGTCATTTATTAAGCTGACTGGTACCAGAGTCCTTTCTGTTCCCCTTTTCAAAGATATTATATTTGGTATATAGGTACTATGTTTGCCCTTCATCAGCCCTCTGGGACTTCACCCATCCTCGATGAATTCTGAAAGATAATGGCTAATGATTTTGAGATTACTTAAGGAACTAGCTGAAGCACCCTATGATGAATTTCATTAAGTCCTGCCAACTTGATTATATTTAACTTACTAACTATTCTTTAACCTGTTCTTTCCCTATTTTGGTTTGTGTTCCTTCCCCTTTTTGTTAATATTAACTGTATTGTGCATCTGGTCACCATAGTGAGGACTGAAGCAAAAGAGACATTAAACACTGCACCTTCTTGATGTCATCAGTTATTCACTCTCCTTCCCTGCTAAGTAGAGGTCCTGTACTTCCCTTCATATTTCTCTTGATCCTAATGTATTTAAAGAACCTCTTCTTATTGCCTTATGTCCCTTGCTATGTGTAATTCATTTTTATGCCTTAGCCATTCTTATTTTTGTCCCTACGTGCTTGTGCTATTTATTTTTTCTTCTCCTTAGCAATTTGTCCTCATTTCCACTTTTTGTAAGATTCCTCTTATCTTTCCTTTGCATCAGGATAGTTTGCAGTTGTGCCTTTTTAATATTGACTTCTTGGAAAACTACCAGTTTTCCTGAACTCCTTTTTCCATTAGGTCCCATGAGAAGAAAAACTTACTTTTCTGAGTTTAATGTCTGCTCTTTTGAGGACCATGTTCTTACTCCTTCCTTTCCTTAGAGTCATTAAATCATTTCGTGATCACCCAAATTGCCATCCACCTTCAGATTTGCTACCACTTCCTCCCTGTTGGTCAGAAGCAAATCTAATGGTCTAGAAAAAAGTTGTCCTTTGAATGTATTGGGGTTTTATTGGAAAATGTGTGGTTTTTTGCTTTATTCAAGCAAACGTCTATTGGAAAAGGGACTTGTCTTTGTTTGTTCTAGAAATGTCTCATTTACCTCCTTCCTGAGTTGATCTATAATAGACACCCCCTCCATGACCTCTCCCCTATCTTTATACCCTTTTCATCTTTACAAAGATTTTCAACTGGTCTGCTTCACTTCTTCTTCTCCTGGACCTCAGAACAAGTGCATTATACATCAAGAATATATACAACACCTCCCTTTTTTTTTCCCCCTTGCCTTTCCTTCCTGAACAAGCTGTATTCTTCTAGACCAATATTCCAGTCATGAGATTTATCCAACCAGGTCTCCGTGATGCCACAGAGATTAAAAGGCAAGATCAGAATTAGACGAGGGGCTATAAAATGCTTTTTACACACATATACAATAATCCAATGCTCCTAGGCCACCGGCCTAACCTAGGCTCAAGTTCAAGGACACTAATAAGAGGGACTTGAAAACGACTGCAAGCTGGGAAGATGCAGCTAGCTAGGGCTGACCTGCACCAGGGAGTCAGGTGGCTGAGCGAGGAGAACACAGAACAAAGTGCAGCAGGCCTCAAGCACTAGTAGTGCACTGTCTTCATCTTCTGGCCCTGCAAGTTATGCCTGCCCTATGTAGGGGAAAGAACTGTTGCTCAAGAGTTAGATGTCTTTGCCATTTGCGATGTTGTAGGCAGGACACATGGTAACTCAACAGCCTTGGCACTTACACCATTGTCTTTTGAGACACAGTTGCCATTCACAATAATCCAATACAGCATAATGGGTCAGATATTGTGTTTCAAAACAAGCCAGGGGACCGGACAGCTCAGGGGATTGGTAGTACAGTTTAGGGCTTCTTCCACTGTGGTGCTAATGCAGTCCATGCCAACAGGTAGCATCTAAAAATGGTTACCATAGCAGCTGCTTGAGGGCCTGTGTGAAATTACTTTGGTGGGCCTCAGTCAGTTCCCAGTGGCTGGTGTCCATATCATAACCACCACTAATTGCACCCACTGGTGACTCTTTCAGAAGAGAGGCCAGGGACCCAACTTAAACTCCACTAGAGAGAGCCTCCAGAGGTCAGATGGAGAGCATTTGTGGGGTGGGGTGTAGGAGAAGCTTGCCCTGCTGCCACACTCACTGTATCTGTTCTCTTGACAAACAGAGGAGTAGACTTTTCAGGAACGCAGTCCAGTACTGAATCCACAATAAAAACAAATTCAGTGCCAATAAGACAATACCAGAAGCGCTTTTTTGGGGGGGTAGGGCACTACCTGTTCAGATACAGGTATTAACAATTAGATCTCATTCCAGAGAAAACACTTTACCCATTGTTAATTTCAACCTCTTCCTGTTTTTTGGCTTTGGTTCATTATTTGCCTGCAGGTTATTAGCCAAGTCTAAGTTTGAGAGAGGAACTGTGAAGAAAACCCAAGCAATAAGATCTCATCCCAGGGTCAGATCAAACCATGATTCATACTACCCCCATGAGTAACGAACCTGCTGGTCCAGGTCCTCAGCTGATGTAAATCAGTGTAGCTCTACTGAATCCAGTGGAGCTATCCCAACTTACCCCAACTAGAGATCTGGCCCAATGATATTTACTAATATCTTGCTAAATAGAGGATTCTCCGATTGGAGCCAAGCTGACTTACACAGTGACATCAATGGATCTAAATAGATCTACACCAAATGAAGATTGAGCCTAACCTATTATTCATGTTTGTTACTAGAAAATACTTGACACTGTGTATTAGTATACAGAACTGCTCATCTTAAGGTGCTTGTTTCACAAGAATCAGTAGGTCACAGGGAATCCAGACTGCCAGCTTTTATTCCTGGCTGTGTCCCAGACTAACCGGGTGACCTTCAGCAACTTGTACAAACTTCTTGCTAGATTCTGTATGGCCATGCACCCAGCCTAGTCACTGAGACCTGTGCAAAGTGGGTGTAAAAGACTGCTAGCTGCATTCGTTATTCCCCTGCATCTTATGTGGCCCCAAGAGTGCATGGTGAGAGCAAACCACTGCTAAAGAAAAATGGTGTCATTTTACGTCACCCAAGGCAGGGAAGAGCTAGGCCCTTCATACACTTCTTTGGATTTTTTTGTTATGAATTACAAATATTAATGGGGGAACATGACACCAAATGACACGGTGATGGGCATGGATCCTAAGCTGCTGTAAATCTACACTGCTCCACTCATGTCAAGCAGAGGTTCTGCCCCCCATGGTGTCAAGGGAGCTGCACCAATTTACACCCCTGAGGATCTAACCCAACTTAGTGTTTTGCTGCCATCCAGTGATCACTACTGTGAGGTGCACGCAAAGAATGCGCTCTGCTTGTTAAAGCTGGAAGAGAAATATCAGCATAAATCCAGAAGCTAGTCCAAAACCACTGTACTTCCCACTTTAAGAATTGGAAGCTGTTATGCTAGTGATTTAGGGCCAGTCTCTAACTCTATATCCCAATGAAATGGAGGTAAATCCAATTACAATGGGTTAAATGAGAAGAGAATCTGGCCTTCTGTCTTTACAAGGTTTTGTAGGAAGTACATTCCCAGGGTCAAAATGATTAGAAGGAGAGCATAGAAATGTTACATGTAAACGCTTTAATAGGTCTCTGTATTCTGTCTGGGCCGCCTTCTCCCTCATGCATCTGAGCTGGAAAGGTCACCCGAACTAGCCTTCAATGCTGAGCCAGCAAAGCGGGCTGTTAAACTCCAGCTGGGAGAAGTACAATGCAAATCCTGCCTGGGGTGATCCTCTGCTACTGGCTGTTTTGAGCAGAGATGCTAAAACAGAAGGCGTGAAGTAATCCACTATAGAGCGTGACACAGTGGGAGCCTCATCTCATGGGTTCTGATGTAACAGTGGGGTTTGTAGAGGCTTTTTTTTTTGGTAATGGAACAATAATTAGTAACTAACGTTTTGCATTCTCCAGCACATTCCGTTAGAGGATCTCCAAGCATTTTTTAAACCAAGTTTAATTCTTTAAATCTTGCTCGCATACACTTAGCAGACAAATTTAGCCTCAGTGCCACTGCGAGGAAGATATTCTCCCCCCCCCCATTTTACAGAAGGAGAGACTGAGGCACAGAAGTGAAATGATGCACATGAGGCCACATAGTGGCAGAATCAGGAACATATCCCAAGTCCCTGGGGCCTTATTTTTCAGAAGCACTAAGTGCACTTGGATTTTATTGACTTAAGGGGAGCTGCAGGTGTTCAGCTTCTCTGAACAATCATGTCCTAGCTGATGTTTAGTCTCTTGGAACTGCCTATCAGCCCCCTTCCCCCCCCCCCCAAGAAATAGCAGTTGGCTAATGCAGTGGAGCCAGTTCAGACTCCAATTCAGATACATGGGGTTTCACTGTATGTGCAGCCCTGCCCCTGCCCCCCTGCTTAATTGCTAGTCTGTGAAGAAGCCTGGCTTCCCTTCCCTACCCGTGGGGCAGTTTCACCAGCCTCCCTCACTGAAGCTCAAGGAGAGCAGGTCTGACAATGACCTTGACTTGCATGTCTTCCGCTGTGGAGAAGGCAGCGCTAGCGCATGCTGCTGGATTTCAGTCACTGGGGATCACATTCAGCCATACACCTCAGAGTATTGGTCTGACCCCAAGCACAGGATCTAGATACACCTGAGCTTGTTTTGGCCAGAAGGGGACACTGAAGTGTTGCCCCTACAATGGCTCTCTTCCATTGGGGGATCCCACTATGCTGAGGAACCTACAAGTAGCTGGAACCAAGCTGACTTTGCAGCTGCTCTATGTTGACAGACGAGCCAGCCTGACCCAGACTCTTACAACAGCACTGTTATTCAGAGAGACCCTATTCCACAATCCTAGAGAGACTTGGATTCCTACTGGTATAAAATCTGCTCTGTTCTTTATCTATACTCTCTATGTAGCCTGACTATATACTTCAGCTGTGCTGGAAAGTGACATATGTTCTAAACCACCACACTCGCCAAGCTTTGTAAGGCGGTTGGAACAGGGCAAACCACACTAAGCGTAAACCCCTTGAGGCTGACTTTTTTAATGACTTCACAGGGCTGTGTTACAGGACAGATGTGGGCATTCACCATGCCCACAAGAAGTGAGTCAACAATGATATAACAATAAGTCTACTTTTAAAAACAGACTAGGGTTTCTCTCTTCTGGGCATCCTAAGGTGTCTGTCCTATGCTCTGGGCCTCTTTCTGATCTCATTCTTGAATACATGATGTCAAAGAAAACCTTTCCATTTATTTCCTCAGCAGCTGGACCAAACCCTTGCACACCAGTAACTCGGCTAAAGTCCTCTTATTTAGACTCAAAAGTGGTCAGCAAAACAGGAGAAACACTTTTTCCCCAGTTCCCCCTAATATCAAGTTTGTGGTGTTTTTTGTTTCAGTGGCTTTTGGTCTCTTACTTAAAGCTATTTTGGAAACTTTTTTATCACGCTCTTTGAAAATGTTGACCAGCCCTCCTCCTATTGTGTCTTGTACAGCCCCATGCACCTTTTCAACAGGTAAACAAACACTTAAGGGTACACAGCCTGACATATATATACACAGATATGAATGAATTTGTTTATTAATTGGTACTAATGAGACAGGGCCTGCAGCTATCTTTGTACATTATCAGGCATGCAGCGATCCTGGTTCAGCTCGTGTGGGAGTATAAATCAGGAATAACTCTACTATGCGGACTTCCACCTACTGAATATCTGGCCCAGTGAGAAGGAATAGGCCCATAGAATTTCTTCATGTGAGCATAAAATGCATGAGTTATGAAAAAAGCATGAGTAAATGGAAAAGTCTCCTGTAACTAATGACGGCAGTTCATGTGTGGATCTGTTTATGCATAGTGGTGGGAGAGTGAATGGGGAGAGATGGAAGTTTGCAGATATAAAAGTGCGTAAGCTGATTAGCTGCCTAACTCCCATTGACCTTCAATAGGAGTTAGGTGCCTAAGTTGCTTAGGTGCTGTTCAAAATCCCCCTCTTAGGGCATTGCTTGCGGAATGTTGATGCTTAAGAAGTCACAGGGCCACTGATTTAAAAAAAAATCAATCAGATGGCAAGTGATATTAGCTACATTCCCAGTTCTTTATTGAATCCTCTGCATTTACGTGTATTTTCCTTTATTTTCTTTAGAGGCTGAGAATTGGGAGGGCATTATGCACACACTGGGCACAATTCTCCCACTGTACCTGTATTGAGTAGTGCTTTATTCTGCAAAGCAGTCCCATGGGGCTAATCCTGGAATAAGGTACTGTTGAAGGGGTGAAATGTACCCCTGTGCAGAGATCCACTACAAGGACTTTAGTTATGTAAAGTCCCACTTAAAGCCTATTTTCAGAGTTTACAGGGTAAATTGGATTTTTTTTTGTACTGACCCACTGGCTAATTTCACCCTAGGTTTCTGCATATTAGCAGTGGAGGAGTTAACTGGTTTTTCATTTTATTTTAATAACTAGACCTGATCCATATCAAATATACACAGGGCCCTATTTGGAAGGCCTTATCCTGCTTGCTTCCAAGAGAGCTCTGCTTGAGTGAGTAGTAAGGAGCAAGAAATGACTTTAGGATTTGGACTTAATTGGGAGGGAGAGGCAGAATTAAAACCCTGGGAGTTACTGTTAAGGAATTCTGCTGAGAATCATTAGAGCAGCAGGTTTCTGCTGCATCACACTAAACTTCTAACTGCAGTGTATCACCTTTAACCACTTCCATGGCATTGTTAGTAACTTTTTAGAGCAGGGAGGATCTTGTTGGCTAGCACTGAATGTAGGATGCTGCTGTAATGGAAGCTCTGGTAGACCTCAGCTGTGGTACTGGCTGGCATGAGTCATCTTGTGTAAATCGGAGGTGGTTGGGGGGGTTAACAACTTTGGTCTCCACAGGAGGGAGCCAGATACATTGCTCTGAGACTTGCATATCACATGGTTCCTTAAAAGGGGTGTGGAGCAAAGGGAAGCTCCAGAGATGGTGTGGGATCTTTCCAGGGAAAGCTGAACTACACTTTCTACAGTAGAAAACATCCAATTAAATAAACATTGTGTATAGGCAAAAGCCACACTCCAGTGCCTGGCCTCAGTAGCTGGGCTGCAGGGATCCCCCTAGAAAGGGAAGGAGTCTTTCCCTTGGAATGAGAGTGGAGCTGCTGCTGGGCAGCAGCTCTCGCCTGAAGGCTGCTGAAACCTTTTGTAGGCTCTATCCGTGGGGTGAGGAGGACTGAAAGATCCATGCACATGGCTGCTTGTGTCCCTCAATATAGCGCCAGGGCACAGCTATGTGCTGAAGCCACCTCATGACTTGTCTTCGCACCACACTGGGGATGCCTGCCCCTTGTATGGGCTCTAATCCTGCCCCTTGTGCTGCAGGATGGCACTGATATTACTCCTGAGTGGCCACGTGCAGTTAGAGATGGGATTAAGATTCATTCCTAAATGCAAAAGATTTGGAAAGATGTCTCTGCTGAGACAACCATCATCTTCGTTCATTGTGATTTGTTACTTGAAACTTAGAGGCAAACCAAACACACAGGTGCCCTTGTAGAGAAATCAGTATGGAGTATCACCTGAGTGAAATGCATCTCCTTGCATAGGGTCAGCACAGGCCTATCCACCAAGTCAGAATTAAGCCCTCAGGATAGGACTTCAGTGGGACTGGAGCATTGCCTGGGCTGGGCCTCTGCAGAGGGCTGAATTTCACCCTGACTTGACACACAAGATCATGAATGGCACAGTTATTTAAGTGTGTTTGGATGTGCTGGGTTTCTTAAGAGATACTTAGGTTCTGAAGAGAACCTAAATTTTTGATCAAGTCCTCAGCTGCTATAAATTAACATAACTCCATTGAAGTCAATGGCAATATGCTAGTTTATACCTGGCAAGGATTTGATCCTTTGTATATCTGTGGTACTCATCTAGCCCCATTACCATAGCATCTGAGCACCTCACAACTTTTACACCTCACAGCACCTCTGGTAATATAAGGAAATGCTTTTTTTCCTCCCCATTTTACATCTACCCATATAGAGACTGAATGACTTGCCCAAGGGCAAATAGGAAGTCAGTAGCAGAGCAAGGAATTAAACCCATGTCTTCTAAGGGTAAGGCGGATGCCCCAACTATTGGGATGTGTCCTCTGTGTTCATGGTGTTCTCCACTTTTTCACTATTTATTTTATCCCTGATGATTCTTGGTGTGGAAGAGTTAGGTGGAGTGATAGTTTTCCCTCCAACCCCACAATGCTGACTAAAATCAGTGAGTTTCTTCCAGATCTTTCTCTGAACAAGACGTGAGCTTTGGTCTCTTGCCTGCTGCAAAATGAGTCAAACATAAAGCAAAGGAAACTTGCAACTGAGTAAAAGTAAACAACGCTTTTATTACAGTCATAAATTTCAAGATGCATGGGGTTTCTTCATCTCAGACTTTATTTGAGACACTGGGGGTAACTTTTCCATATTAAAAGGAGCTTGGTATTTGTGAGATTCTTTGGTTTATTGTTGTTGGGCTGTTTGCTGACAGCTGAACAAAGGAAACATTTTTGTTTGGGGGAATGTACTAGAGTTGTGATAGCATTTCCATTTGCCTTCATTTTGGTACAATTTCATCTCTAAATGAAAAATGGGCCAAAACCAGAATTTTTTTTGTAATCTGCATCTTCCTGAAGAGTTACTATTAACATTAGCCCACACTGCCTGCCAGTTCAGTGTGGCCCATTGTTATATAAGGAATTATATATTCCATTAGATGGGTTCACTACACACGTAAGACAATGTGGTTTAGTGGTTAGAATTGGGGAAGTGAAAGTCAATATATTTTATTCCTCAACTTATTCCCTGTATGACCCATTATCTCACTCTTGCATCCATTTCTTTAAGATAAGGAATTAGTTATTCCCCATCTTGTAAAATACTCTATGCTGCTTGGGTGGAAAATGCATCATTGCTTAATGCGGCTCAGAGATGTATCAATAGAGGACCATGGTATTAAAACAAGATTGTTTCATCTTCGCAGAATATATTTCACACAATTATTTGATCAACAATAAGAATTAGAACAGCGGAAGTACTCATGATCAAAAAAGCACCAGCAACAACTAATCATCTGACTATAATTCATAACAGCTACCGGACTGAAAGGGAAATAGACATTTCATGCAGAATGTTGCAATGTTTTTCTCGTATGTTAAAGGAACACATTCCTTTCCCCTGCCCTGTAGCTATGAATTTGTCTGGGTTTACATTTTTCCTCTTATTTCTCATAGTTAAAGGTCATTGGGATTTAAAAATATGGACAGCTAGAGTCTTTTCTGTAATCCGGATAACAAATTGTGTCCAAAGAACAAAGCCAGATGAATCTTTCACCTACCCACCACTCCACTTGTAAGATTTTTCTTAGCTACCAGAGATGGATGTCAGGTAAAGTCCTGGTGAATAAGGGTAGAAAGTTCACTAAGGCTTTATGCTTCCCATAATGGTTGGGTTTTTTGTGGTTTTTTTGAGGGATTGAGAAGGCCTTTAATAGTGGCCATCATACCACTAGAAAGCCTAAACACCAACTTGGCTGACACACTGGATATTGAACCAGGGATCTCTAGAACTAAAAACATGAGCTGCTACAGAGTCAAATGCCTCTAGCTCCTCCTCTATGGCTTGGGCCCAGATGGGGGACCTGTAGTGCATGTGCACACATACCCACCATCACCCCCTGCACAGGTGTGAATTTCTCCAAGGATATTAACTGAAATGTCTGATCCTTGTGCTCTATAGACTTATTACCATGGGAATGGCATCAACAATTGGACATAACTTCTCTGTAGTTCGCCCCTTCAAATTCATCCCAAAGGATAGTAACCCAAACTTGTTGCCATCTATTGTACTTTGACCTATGTAAAAGGACTCTCGGCTCCAATTCTCAGTACCCAACTCTTAGTGGCACAGGTGTCAACCCAGAAAGCCATTGCTGCAATTGGTGGATGTTGGGAGCCTCAATAGAGAGGCCAAGAATGGAATGAATCAAAGACACTGTCTCACTCTCACCCATAGAGGTAGCTGCCTGACCAGCCAGCAGGGGCAGCTCTAGGAATCCCGCCGCCCCAAGCAGGGCGGCACGCCGCGGGGCGCGCTTTGGCGGTCGCCGGTCCCGCGGCTCCGGGGGACCTCTTGCAGATATGCCTGCGGAGGGTCCGCTGGTCCCACAGCTCCGGTGGAGCATCTGCTGGCATGCCTGCGGGAGGTCCACCCGAGCCGCGGGACCAGCGAACCCTCCGCAGTCATGACTGCAGAAGGTCCGCCGGAGCTGGCTGCCGCCCTGCCAGCAAAATGCCGCCCCAAGCGCGCGCTTGGCGTGCTGGGGTCTGGAGCCGGCCCTGCCAGCCAGGTACACGTTGGTGGGGTGGGAGAAGCTTCTGCTGTCCATGTGGCACCTGTGTTGTGGATAACTGAAGGAATTCAGTCTCCAGGGCTGCTAGCTTTTCACAAGCACCAGAATGTTAGAGCTAGGCACAGTCAGGGCTTGCTGAGTAAAACTATATTATTGTGGTGTGTTCCTGGAAATGGGGGGCCTGGCTTTCCCCCACTGAATTATTCCCCAATAGAACATTGGTGCAGTTCCATTGACTTCAACGGTGTTAAACTGAGACACAACTGGAGAAATACCCTGGAGAGTCAGGCCAGATTTTTCAGAAGCGCTCAGCTCCCATTTAGACACCTAAACAAGGACCAGATTTTTTTTCAGTGCCTAACTCCCAGCAGCTCCCATTGTGATATCTATGGCCAGATTTTCTGTGGTGTATTGAAAACTGTCAAAATTCAGTGGTCTCCTTAAATCGTAGGGGACTGCTTGAAGGCTCAAGGCTCTGTAGGGAAGGATGTGATCTGGGTCTTCTGCAGTCAGTCTGCAAAAGAATCCGTGTAGAGCAAGGTGGGCAGGAGCAGATTTACTATGAAACTGTGCAGTGAGGCCCCAAAAATGCAGGACAAATGTCTGACAACCTGTCCCTGAGTCCCAGCCAGAGGCGCAGCAGGGCTCAGACAGGCTGCCTGTATGCCATGGCTGGTGCATGCAGAGACCTGCCAGCCCCTGGCAGTGGGGAGGAGACTCTGTGCACCGCCCACCCCACCCCCAAGGGGCACACAGATGTGCCAGCAGCAAGGCTAAGGCAGCTCCCTGCCTGCTCTGCCTCCCTTTGTCCATGCTGCTTTGCTCCTGGAAGCAGCTGGGATGTCCCTGTGGCCCCTAAGGGGGGCTGTCTGCGTGCTGCCACCACCCTGAGCACCGACTCTGCAGCTCCCATTGGCTGGGAATTGCCCCCCACCTTCCTTCCAACTTGAGGCCGCCGCCAGAGGGATGTGTGCGCCAGTTGCTTTGAAAGCCGTGCTGCCTGAGGTAAATACTGCACCCCAGCCCAGAGCCTGCATCCCTCACCCAAACTTTCTCCCAGAGCCCACCCCCTCCTGCACCCCAATCAAGGTACCTCACTTTATTTTCATTTGCTTCCCATTATTTATAGGAGAATCAAGGGGAAAAAAGAATGAAAAACAGGGTGAGGGGGCACAAGTGTTTTTTCGTGGCTGGGTCCCAAGGAGGGGCGGGGGCCAAAAATGAAGCTGCACACAGGGCCCCACTAACTCTAAATCCTCCACTGACAGTGGGTGAAGGTATGGCTCTCTGCCTTAGCATGCCTGTGTGCACGTTCTCTCTCTGGTTGTTGTGTTTCGAGGTCTGGATTCTTAGAAATAAAGTAGTGTTGTGTTCCAGTCTTCCAGGAAGCATGTTTGCTTTGTTTCTAACCACCTGTGCGTATGCCATGAGCATAACATTTTCAAAAGAGCCCGGTATCCAATGTGCTGAACTCTGTTTGGAAATCTGGCCCAACAGGGGAAACATTTGGGCCTAACTCCTCCCTGTCCTAGCTCCAGTGAAGTCAACTGAGTTACCTCGAGGAATAATCTGTCTGGTCCTCGCTCCAGAACCTTGGCTGGATTTGAACTGGCAACCCATTGTGCAACACTCTTCAATATTGAAGAAAATGGAACTATGCCAGTCTACACCAGCTGAGGCTCTGTCCCTCATTATCTTGTTAGCAACAGCAATATTGTAGTAGTGCCTAGAGGTCAAGTCCCCATTGTGCTAATCCATTGTGCAAAGAAGACAGCTCTGCCCAGAAGCTCTTACAAACTAACCAGTCTACTGACCCTTACCATCTCCAACCCCAGGTGAAGGCCAGTTCAATAATTTTATTCTACCATCTGAGGGCAAAAGCAGGTGTACAAGTTTGTGTGTGGTTTGTTGTGGTCTCTTCTTTTTAGTTCCTTGTAAACAGTTTCCTTTGGCTGCAAGGAGTTTCCTTTTGTTGCAAATGTTTGTACTTCATGGTCTGCACTCCAAGGACCAAAGAGTACTGCCAGAAATTCAACAACAATTTACTTGTAGAAGGGCCTTAGTCAACTTCTCACATGGACCAAGGGGCAACTCAGAGTGCAATTCTCATCACAAACCAACAGACACCAGGAAATGTTCAACAGTTCAGTGCAACCCCATCTTTTTAGGATTTACATTCTTATGTACCAGGAAACTCTTTACACCCTTTGAGAGGGAGATATGCTCATACAAATAGAGGGATTTTTTTTTTTGTTTGAAGCTGACAGCAGAGTACAGTTACTATTGGAAAAAGAAGCAAATGCTTGAGTGACTCCATATGAAAACAAGAACTTTGTATTCCACAAGGGAACCAGTAATAACCTACTAAGAGAAGGAAGTGTTCTAATTCTGCAGAACTGCACAGTTACAAGAGGCGTATTCAGTTGTCTCAGCTGAAGAAGTCAGGAAGACTCAGGCAGTGACTCTGTCACAGACTATACAGCATTGGCCTTGGTTGATGATTAGAGGAGAAATCTACAGGGGAAAAAGCAAATAGTTGCAGGAAATAGCATGGCTCCACAGTGCAACTCTGGATCCTTTTAAAAGCCCACATGTCTGGTAGGGGAAGGGCCTGATTCTTAGATGCACAAAAGATCAGTATGCCACTCTGGCAGTGAAAAGGGGCCTTGAAAAGGATGGAACCAGCCTTATCCCCTCCCCACCCCACCCCAAATCTTACCTGTGCTGACAGCCTCTGCAGCCAGTGTAGAACTGGCATAAGGGCTGTGCGCCACACTACTTGCCTACCCACAACATAGTGGGAGGGAAGGGGTGTCGATGGAGTTCATTGTGTTTACAGCTATTTGCTTCCCATAGGGGAAGCGGTCTGTAAAAGAAGGCTATTTCCTGCTCAAGCCAGAGACGGGGAACTCAGAATCAAGCTCGGTGTCTCTCTATTCCATGCTGGACTCTGGTAGTAATTCCCCCACACACACACACCCCGCAGGAAAGGTGTAAATGTAAGGGTCCAGGAGTATACAGTGGCAACTTAAAAAAAAAAAAAAAAAAAAAAAAAAAGCTACCAAATCAATTCTTCATATAGTGGCATGGGCTGGACTTGAGTCAGTGACATGGAGGTGAAAAGCTGCCTTCCATTTCTGAAGTGGCCTCTATTGCCTTTAAGCTAACAGTCCCCCAGAAACAGCCCTGACACACACGTCAGGCCACCTGCCAATTCTTTACTTTACACCCCTGTTGTGGGCAGCAGGGATGGTGAAGAATCGTGAAGCCAAATCCTGATCAATGGCAAAACTAATAGTGACTTCAATAGATGGGGATTTGGCTCTTGGCTAGTTGTAGTTAAATGAGCATTTTGGAGCCCTAGTTCCCCAGGGACAATTAACTGGATCTTAAAAGAAGTCATCAGTGGCAGTGAAGGATCTTTTTAAAAATAAAATAACAAAACAAAAACCTGCTGCTTACTCTTTGCTCCATTAAATGACCCTTTCAGAAAAGATAAGTAAGACCCTCCTATATGCTAATAACAAATGTATTGTGAGTTCTTATGTGAAAATGTGATTTCAGCTTCAGATGGCTGAACAGTTACTGGGAGTAAGTATAACAGGAAATTAATTTCCCAGCATATCAGTACAACTACAAGAAAGTAACTACCATTAGCAGCTTAGCAACCTACCTTACAGAGAGAGAATTAGTAAGTGCAGTTCATTTCATAGGTTTATGTGGTGTCCTAAACTTGTTTTGATTTTTTTTCCTATATACTATGACCATACACTGACTTGCATAAGGGTTTGGCCCTGAGACGATAGCTAGAAATGTCACAATTTGAGACTGATGCAAGATTTGTTTACTGCTGTGATCAGGGCAGAAGTGCATCAAGAACAGTCTCTCTCTTATGGTACTTTGACCAGTTTCTAGTCCTGTCAAAACCTTGAAATATAGATGAAGCCTTGTGTAACCAACGATGTAAATAGCCTCTTCTATCTGAGGCTCTTCACCAATATTAGTAAATTTAGTCTCATGTTATCCTTGTGACATCGATAAGCATTCCCATTTTACACGTGGAGAAACTGAAGCACAGGGAAGGTAAGTAACTTGCCAAAGGTAACCCACCAAGTCAGTGGTGAGGGCCAGGAATAGAACTCTGAGCTCCCAACTCCTCCTAGTATATCCTCCTTCCCTGGAAATGTAGACTTTAAAAGTTAATAGAGCCCTTCAAAAGGTCTTATTCTGAATCAGATTTTTGAAATGGGGGAATGAGAATATGAATACCTAATACTAATAAATGAGGAAAGGGATGATCTTATTTTCTCATCTACAACGAGGGCAGCTAATGATGCTCAACTCCTCTATAAAGTACTTTTTGAGGTCTGTGGATGATGACTAAAAATTAGGAATTTGGGCAGAATAACAAATTTAGAACCTATTGGAAAACCATGGGCCTGATTCTTGTAGACACTAAGGTCATTCTACATTACTCTGGCAGTGTAAAGGGACCTTAAAGTGGGCATGCATGTATTACCAGAGTGGTGTACAATGGCCTTCATGTACATGACAATCAGGCCCTGTGAGTTCTAGATGAATTCTGACAACTGCCAGTTGTGTTCTCCAGTCCCCTTACAAAGGTGTTGGGGGTGGCTCCATCATTAAGGTTGGGTTGAGTTTTCCACTTCAATACAAGTCTGACAAAATGTGAGTTCTAGACTGTGATGCTTTTCTAACTTCCTCCCTCCTGGAGGCCAGGCAAAAATGACTTTCACACAAGAATCTGTTTGCATAGCCCAGGCTTTCTAGTCTAGAGGAATGTTTTGTTACATTTCCTTTAGGGGTTAGGGAGGACCAAAACCCAACAACATACTAGCTGGTTTAAATCGGGTGGGAGAATTGGTTTTTTGTGAAAAAGGTTCATGAAACCCCAGACTGTTTTCAAATTCTACTGCTATCCTGCCACCCAGCATACCATCAACTTCTCTGGTTTGGGGACATGCTGGGTGTGATTCTCCTGCCACTTATCTTAGGACTCCACTAAAATCAATGGAGTGACATAGCTGTGAACCTATAGTAAGGCTCTGTCTATGCTGCAATTGGCAGGGTGACTGAGGCAGGTGTACACCTACTCGAGCTAGCTTTAATAACAATAGCAGTGAAGCCAGGCCAGCATGGGATGCAGCGCAGGCTGTACAAATCCTCTTGGGCCCCTGGGTAGGCACTCAAGTGGCCGGCTTATGCTGCTGCTGCTTCGTTGCTATTGTTTGATGTAGCTAAATCAAATCTAGCTCAGGTGTCGCTACAGGTGCTGCATTCACATCTGATTGCAGTGTAGAACTATCCTAAGTGAGAAGAGTATAAAGTCTATAGCTATCTATGGATAGTTGAAAGGTGTAAAAAACCAAGCAGGGGAGAGGACTTTTTCAGGGATGTACCTGGCCATATAAACTAGAAATACAGACCTGAAGCACTTCTCTGCATCTTCACGTTGCACTGTAGTATATGGGCTTAATTTTCCATTGCCTTATACTTTATGTAGCCATATGCACCACTGAAAAAGGAGCAAAAGTGAGTGCTAAACACTACTGTTCACATTACACTAGTGTAAATGAGTACCCAAGGTGGGGGATCTGGCCTGTTGACACTACAAGGAGCAAAAAAATGGAGATTTGCATCCAAAGTTTGTGAAACTTAAATTTGTGTGAATCCACTTCCAGCCCTGACCTTGGGGTCCACTCTGCCATCAATACACATGCACTTCCCATTGCTGCTAATGGGCGTTAAATGAACTCCGCCACCTCTCTGAATGAACTGAAAACTCCTCTGCAGCATGCTGGGAAAAGTTGCTCATAAAAGGGGGAAAAACACTCTTATCTAGGGTTACAATCTACTAACTGAATGTGAAAAAAGAGCTGTTAATGTTAAATATTGGTGCTGCTGATCACTCTGGGGCAATGTTCCAGTGACCTTCATTAGGGGTTCATTATGCAAGCAGCAAAAACACCAGGCTCTGACATTAGGGCTACAGCAGCTAAAGATCAGTTACCCGTGTATGTCTAATTGCTGGGGCTGTCGTCAAAGTTGCGCTTTAATTTTCCACCAAGGTGTTTATTTTTTTAGTTGTGACATTTGCATTCCTCTTTAGCAAAATACCAAAGAGATTCTAAAAATAATCCTGTCAATCAGTTTTAGATTAGGACTAGGGAAGGCAAAGATTTACTGTGTGTGTGTGAAATGACTGCTGCCAGGAAATTGGCATAGCCAGACATCTGAAGTATTAGAGTTATACAGTTTTTACGTAATCTGAGGTTCTTTCAGATTACCAACCAGTAGTTTCCATAATGTATTTGCGTGGAACCATTTTTCTTTCTCTCACAAGTAATGAGGATATATGAAAATAATAATCTTCTTGCCTCTCTAGTAGAGGATGTTTTGAAATGTCTACAATCTTAGCAATAGGCAGTCTTGCAATAGTGTGTTGCTGTTTTATCTCCCATATTGTGCCTGTGGCTCACAATAGTTTAGTCTTTTAAGGGTTGTAATACTTGGATCTAATTTTGGTGGTTGGGTTTTGTGTGAGGCTGGATGGATGGTGATAGTGGCCTCTGATATACAGAAAGTCAGACTGGATGATCTGGTGGTGTCTTATGGTCTCACACTCTGTGTCTAGTATGAAAACTACCTTAACCCAACTCATGGTAAAATCCTTGTGAAGACAACTCAACTGAAGAACACCCCTCTTCTTCATAGTGAAGACACAGCCTTGCGCATGTACGTAAAGGTAAAAACACACCTATATGTTTGCTGGATTAAGGTCTTAAATTGGAAGAAGAGGCACCATGCCACTTGGGTGCAACATGGACCCTGATCTTTGCGTCTTGGGAAAGAGAAAATAAGGTGGTAAAATGTTCTAGTACACTATCTAACAAAAGCAACCTAAAAATGCACAATACATGATTACAGCAAGCTATAATTATGAAGCCAACATCCTTTTCTGGGCCCTGATCCACAGCTTGCTGAATACAATGGGATTCTTTTCATTGCTTTAGTAGGCTTTGTATAAGGCCCTACAGATCTTGGCCAGGTTCATCACACCGGGACTATTTTTTACTGTGAGATTTTTTAGGGGTATGTCCACACAGCAAAAGTTATGCATGGGCTATCCTACCGTAGCAAGCTTGAATCCAGCTAGGTCATGTAATAATAGCAGTGAAGACAGCACAGCTGTTGTGCAGAAATACCTTTTGTGTTCCCCAAAATTGGGATATAATCTGTGTAAATGGGAATTGAAGAAAAGGCAAGGCCAGTCCACCAAATACATCACAGCACTTTGACTTATTCACTGTGTCTAATGTTGCCCAGTTAACTTTTTTATATTTGTGGGCAAAGATTCATGTTAATAATATGAGCCTGATGCAATGGCAGATATTGGAAAGGTGATTGCATCTCAGGATCTTAATTCTTTCACATCTGATGTTTATTTTATGCAGTCAATTTGCATGAGCTAACAACTTCACTCCTACGGGAGCTAGAATTAAATGATGATGCCACTGAAAGTGCTCCCTTATCCAAAGTGGTGTTTATGGCAAACCAATGCAAAGATTCAAACCAACAGAGCTGTTGGTTTCTTTTGGTCTAGTGTCTTATGTTGGTTTTTTAACCGAAGTTGGCTCTTCCTCTAGTTTTCCTAAAGCTGAGTCCGCTGCTGAATAATAAGCCTCAATGTAAATGTGAATCAGGTTCATAATAGTTAATGCACTGTGGACTTTAAAAGAAAACTTGTGCAAAGTTCTCATCCACAACTATCCATACCTGACACTCTGTGAAGACTAAATAACTGTCTCTGCTTTTGTATAATTGATACCTGTTAACTGTGTTTTGTCTCTTCCGTCTGGTGTAAGGAGCATCTACCCTTGCTTAAGAAAGCGCGGATGCTGTCTGTAATCCCAGTAAGACCTGATCCACACAACTAAACTGTACCTTTCAATACTGCTCCTTTCTGTACGGTGCTTCTAGCCAGCACTTTAAGAAACTTACCATACAATTCATAGGGGCAAATTGAGAAAGGAGCATTATAAGGGAATCTAAAGACCATATTTTCCAAAGACCTGTATGTTGCCCTTTAAACACTAATAGAACATTATGGCTAAAGGGAAACCACTTTCCTTCTACCATATATAGAAATCTTAACCCATCTTGAAATGTTTTCATCATTAGGAGCCAGGTTCCCCACGTCATAGGTTTTTATGAGAAGATTTTGTTTTTCTAAGGAAGGCTTTAGTAACCGGAGTTAATATATTTAAAGACTTTTTTTTTCTGTTTCCCAAGAGTTAGGTGACACATCACAGCTGTCAGTGGTCCAGTCCCCCATTCTAGAGCAAATAAAATAGAATCATAGATTATTAGGGTTGGAAGGGACCTCAGGAGATCATGTAGTCCAACCCCCTGCTCAAAGCAGGACCAATCCCCAAATGGCCCCCTCAAGGATTGAACTCTCAACCCTGGGTTTAGCAGGCCAATGCTCAAACTACTGAGCTATCCCTCATGGAAGACTTGCACAGAACCTAGCTGAGAGAAATTGAGGACAAAAGACAGCTGAGGCTTGGATACAATAGAAGGAAGGCTTACCAAAGCTGTAGTTTTAGGGGAAAGTGATCTTTGCCAGCTACAGCCAAACATCTAAATCCAGAAGATCCAGCAGGCTTAATGAGCGTTGCTGCTCAAATGTGTTTATTTTTCAGCCCTTTAGGACCCAGTCCTGCCCCCCATTGCAATAAATGGCTGTTTTAACTATTGATTTCAATGAGGAGCATGTTTTAAACACTGCTGGCACCATATGGCTTATTTTGGCTGACTGTGTATCATGTATACCCTTACTCATACGAGTAGTCCCAGTAAAGGTGGTGAACAAGAACCGCTCACATCTACTATCAACCTATTATGGTACATACATCATACACCCCATAACTGGTAGTATTTGAGTACCACAATCTTTAATGTATTTATCCTCATAACATCCATGTGAGTGCTGTTACTTCCCCTTTTCCCCCAGTGACCAGCATTAAGGAGGATATTCTTTATTCAAATCTTGGTCCTACTTTGTCATAAAATTCCATTTATGGACAGTTTAGAAAGCATTAAGAAAATATTCATAAGTGGTTAGTCGATTGTTATATAGGATAATGTTGCTTATAACACCTTTTAACTGATGTGCTTGTAAGTATCTATTACTCATCTATCACATGTTTATAACATCAATTCATCTGTTAATCCTTTCCATTTAAAAAAAAAGAATTTGTAACCTTAATATAAAATGTGACTGAAATCTAATGCAGCCACAGTGACCTCTTGGAATGTGTCATAAGATAAGCTGAAACATTCTGCTCTGTCAAAACGGTGCTCTTAAAGATTTCCCCATTTATTTTGGCTAGAAGGAAAGGAAGCTGTAAATATGATTTTCAACTTGTTCAGCTCTGGAACTTTTAAAATATTTGTTTTAAGGTGTGTGGGGGGGGGGGTTAAAAAGTGTAGCACTACTGGGATGGTTTTTGCATACCCTTGAAAAATGCTTTTTCTATATAGGGATAAGGAGAGGTGCTGATATAGTCATTAAACTAAGTTATATTGGGCAAAGGTTTTGCAAATATCATAGACGCAAATAATTTTAAGGAAAAAAAGTCAAAAAGAAGCATCGCCAGGGAAAAAGCACACTTTCTTTCCATCCATTCATGATTCAACATTTGTGGGTTTTTTGTTTTTTTTCCCAATCATTGGCCCTCCCCGCCAGGCTTACATCCTAGCAAATTATCCTGTGACGTTTAATTGAAGCCTAAAGATAGCTCAGAAATGCTAAAAATAACTGCAACCAGCAGTGAAAATGCCACTTGTTAGCAATGAATGCTGAGTAGCTGAGAGTCTCCTAACCTGATACTGTTGGTAGCAGTGGGAATTTGGGGATTGTTGAGGTGGCAAATATTTCTATACCATTGTGCCAGAATCAGTTCTTGTTACAGCATTAGGATTTGACCTCGTAAAATGCTGAGCACTCAGGACAGCACTTGAACACATGATTGCGACCTAATATTGTAATTTTTTTCCCCCTGAACTATCTGTGTGGTTCTGGTGAACAGGTGAGACCTTTGTTGCATTAAATTGGTTTGAAGCTTGCGGGGTTGTGCAGAAAACATCAGGACAGAGTTGGGCACATTAGTACCATAATAAGATGAGCTCTCAGAGGGTATTAAAGGCAAAGCTATAGTATTAAAAACTTCTCAAAAAGGGAGAATTTATTTAGACTGTTTCATTAGAAGAAAATGATCTATCCCAGGGTTGGTGAGGCCCTAAGGAATCTTTCCCAAAGTGCCTCAAAGAATCCTGGGGCTGTTCCAAAATAAGGGGGGAGGGTTGTTTCATTGACTTTGGATAAAGTTCTCCATAGACTCCTGAGCTGGCAAATGTTTGAGTGATCACTCACTTTCTGAGCTGCCCATAGCTGTTATAATCTTTTATCAACTGTAAATAGAAAAGTATTTATTTCCCAATTTCTTGGTAGTATGAGTGGTTAAATGTTGTACTTGTTATCCAAAGGTAAACAAAATGGTCTAGTCATCACCTTTGTAAGAGTCACTGAGCAGTAGGCAGATACTTTACCACTACAGAATAACTTCTTAAAGTGTGCTCTTAGTCAGAGGAGTGACTACGCAAAAATGGCACCTTCTTAAGGTACATATCTGCTTCCTGTCAGTCTCTTCAGATAATACCTTCATATATTCAGCATTGATTTCTCAAACACTTAAGCATGCGAGTAAAACTTTACTCAAGTGAGTAGTTCTATAGACTTGTATGGCGGTGGTGATAGTATTTATTATTTTACAGTATAGTATTGCCTAGGAGCCTCAGTGATGGACCAGGATTCCATTGTGCTAGGCACTGTACAAACTCATAATTAAAATGGTCCCTGACAGCTTACAACCCAAGTATACAGATAGACAGACAGATGGGACCACATGGAAACAATGAGATGTCTAACATAGTGAATGCTAGTGAAAATGAGGTAGAATCAGAGTCTAAAATAGGTAAAGAACAAGCCAAAAATTACTTGGACAAGTTAGATGTCTCCAAATCACCAGGCCCTGATCCTAGAATACTCAAGGGGCTGACTGAGGAGATATCTGAGCCATTAGCAATTATCTTTGAAAAGTAATGGAAGACAGGAGACTTTCCAGAAGACTGGAAAAGGGCAAATATAGTGCCCACCTGTTAAAAGGGAAATGAGGACAACCCGGGGAATTACAGACCAGTCAGCTTAACTTCTGTACCTGGCAAGATAATGGAGCAAATAACTAAGCAATCAATTTGCAAACACCTAGAAGATAAGGGGATAAAGAACAATCAGCATGGATTTGTCAAGAACAAATCGTGTCAAACCAGCCTGATAGCTTTCTTTGATGGGGTAACAAGCCTTGGGGATAAGGGGATGCAGTAGAAGTGGTAATCTCGACTTTAATAAGGCTTTTGATACCGTCTCGCATGACCTTCTCATAAACTGGGGAAATACAACCTAGATGGAGCTACTACAAGGTGGGAGCATAGCTGGTTGGAAAACTATTCCCAGAGAGTAGTTGTGGTTCACAGTCATGCTGGAAGGGCATAACAAGTGGGGTCCCGCAAGGATCGGTTCTGGGTCTGGTTCTGTTCAATATCTTCAACAATGATTTAGATAACGGCATAGAGTGTACACTTATAAAGTTTGCGGACGATACCAAGCTGGGAAGGGTTGCATGTGCTTTGGAGGATAGGATTAAAATTCAAAATGATCTGGAGAAATGGTCTGAAGTAAGAAGGATGAAATTCAATAAGGACAAATGCAAAGTACTCCACTTAAGAAGGAACAACCAGTTGCACACGTACAAAATGGGAAATGACCACCTAGGAAGGAGTACTGCAGAAAGGGATCTGGGGGTCATAGTGGATCACAAGCTAAATGAGTCAACAGTGTAACGCTGTTGCAAAAAAAGCAAACATTTATTCTGGGATGTATTATCATGCATATTGTAAGCAAGATACGAGATGTAATCCTTCGCTCTACTCCATGCTGATTTAAGCTTCAACTGGAGCATTGTCCAATTCTGGGTGCCCTATTTCAGGAAAGATGTGGACAAATTGGAGAAAGTCCAGAGAAGAGCAACAAAAATGAGTAAAGGTCTAGAAAACCATGACCTATGAGGGAAGAGTGAAAAAATTGGGTTTGTTTAGTCTGGAGAAGAGAAGACTGAGAGGGGACATAATGCCGGTTTTCAAATACATAAAAGGCTGTTACAATGAGGAGGGAGAAAAATTGTTCTCCTTGACCTCGGAGGATAGAACAAGAAGCAAGGGGCTTAAATTGCAGCAAGGGTGGCTTAGGTTGGACAATAGGAAAAACTTCCTAACTGTCAGAGTGGTTAAGCACTGGAATAATTTGCCTAGGGAGGTTGTGGCATCTCCATTGGCGATTTTTAAGAGCCGGTTGGACAAACACTTACCAGGGATGGTCTAGATAATACTGAGTCCTGCCTTGAGTGCAAGGGACTGGATTAGATTACTTCTCCAGGTCCCTTCCAGTTCTATGATTCTGTGAATATTCAGCATGGTAGACTGTGGCCTCAGGACATCTGCTGCATAATCATTATGTGAGTAAAGCTACCAACATGCTGCTTTGTTGGCAGAATTGGGGCCTTATAGCCCCAAACAAATTTTTACTTCTGCTAATCCTGAAAAGCCAACAGAATCTCTCCCTTAAGTTCTACCTGATGCATCATCAAACTGTTAGTTAAGATTTGATCACAGATTCTCTCTCATTTTCTGGTGAGGTGGAAGGAACATTGTTCTGTTTTGAGATTTCAGGTTGAACTTGCAGTTGGCTTGTAAACTAAGTAAACTGATCTGGAATCCTTGAGCGAGAATAAGTATGGACCTTAACAAATTTTATTTTGTTTTAAGTCACACTGCTAATTATAACCAGACTTTCAGCTGCTTCTGCTGTGGGAGTTCTTTGTTTCAGACACACCATTACAATGGTCACACACATTTCACCAGTTTCAATTGCTTCCAGAGATGGAATGGTTAAGTGAGGTCATTGAACTGGCCTTCAGGAGATCTGGGTTCAATTCTTCCTTCTGCTGAAGCCTCCCTGTATGATCTAGGGCAAGTCACTTACAGCCAGTGTATGAAGTACTCACTTGAGTCTTCCCGTTGAACTCCCTGGAGTGACTTGCCCAAGTGATGGGAGTGAGGAGTTGACAAATTTAGCCCTGTGTCTGTTTCTGATCTATAAAATGAGTCATAATACTTCTCCTGTGCTTTGTCTGCTCAGACTGCAAGCTATCTGGGTCAGATCTGTCTCTTACTATATTCAAAAGTTTAGAAGCCCTAATTCTGTAGCACCTTCGTTGTGCCTGCCATTCAGAGGGCACCCAAAATCACTAGTGACTTTTGCAAATGTAGGCCTATGTGTATATCTTCAGAGGCTAGCACAATGGAGGACCAATTTCAGTTGGGGTTTCTAGGGACTCATTTAATAAAAATAATATACTTTAAATTCCATTAACACTAGTGGAGTGGTGAATTCCATTAGAGCCAGTAGAATCTTTGAAAACCAATGGAAGCACCCTGGCTTGCAGTTTTTGGTTGTTTTTTTTAAACTCCGAAAGGAAGCAGTATTGCTGCATGGTGTCCTGGCACTTGTAACCACTCAACTCATGCTTGAAGGCAAGTCGCCGACCTTGCTTACAGACATAGATGAGGCTACCATTCCAATCAATAGGCTTAAAAAGCAGACCACTGGAATGGAATTCTGTCTCCTGCTGAACTCTATTGACCTCAATTACCTTTATTTATCATTATGGTGTCTGGTGATCATTGCAATGATGGTGGAATAGGTGCTCTTAGTATTATGTGCTGAGCTCCTACCCACTTAAAAATGAGGGCCCTTTCAGGTATCTCAACCTCAAAAACACTAATCACTTCAGAAAATCTTGGCCAATAGGATTCCACAGATGTATGCTAGTGGATCCAATTGCAAGTTTGAGGACCTGAAGCTGTGCAAATCAAAGGGCCTGGCCTATTCCTGTGGAAGGTAAAAATCACATTGACTTTACTGGATGCAGATGCCCTGCTTGACTTAGGGGATGTAAAAGTACCTAGCATCTAAATGCCTCCCAAACTTCAAATGTGTTTAGCCTCCTGACTCCCTTGGGAGACAGGGCAGTTGTATTATCCCCCTTTACAGATGGAGAACTCTGGCACAGGATCAGCAGCTTGCCTGGAGTCACCCAGGCAGACTGTAGTGGAGCAGGGACTTGAGCCAAGGTCTCCAAGGCCTAGAGTACTGCCTTAACTGCTCGCCCATCCTTCCACTGTCATTCGGCCCCATGCTTGGGTTTTGCAATGGAGGTTTGACGACAAGAGACAACATGCTTGTTGCTTTAGTCTCTGAAGCAACCCTGGTCACGCCCTATGAAAAAAATGGATAGGTGAACGTCTTAGCTAAGGCAATAGGGGAACTTCACACCACTAGGCACCACATGTATCATCCATGTGTGGGGATGCCAAGTGTCTGTCTCTCCCTGTTGCAAATAGCAGTTTACAGGGAATGATAAAGGGGTGACAGCAAATATTATGGCTGCACATTTCTCTATTGCGTGTGGAAACTATATAAGGAGCAAAATTGCTTTCAGGAGGAGGATAAAATAAAAATGTCCTTGTAGCATTAGCCTCAAAAGGATTTTTATTAGCTGAGTGCCAATGAAAGTACATATTTTCCGATTTGATTTTATAGTCGTTAGAATCCATGCCATTGTAGAAAGCTTTCATCAGCCTGGTGGTAAACCCAATAGCAGACACTTGATTCTCCTCCTGTTACTAGCAGTTTTCCACCAGCTTGGCCCATTTACTCCAGAGGAGTTCCTTCTCCTTTGTACCAGTGACAGAAGAGTCGAGCTTCAAATATTTAATTTGGTGAAGTAAAGGGTAAAGCCCATATTAAAATAGTTATATGAAAATGGCTTTTGTATCCTCTATAGCTCATTACTCTCATTAGTCAAAGATCCAAACTGTGATTGAACATTAAAAGGCTTTTTAAAAAATTGCTGTGGGAAGGCTCAGTTTTAAATACCTCCAGCCACCTGGACTGAGGATCAGAAGTATTTCCTACTTTCTCAGTGCTGGTTTTGAGTTTATGAAGAGTAACATTTTCCTTGTAGATAGGATGTCCACTGGGCCGATTAAACTCATCCAGTTTTACAAAGCGCCACTAATTTTATGGTCTGCTCTGAAAACAATTTGTTTTTGAATTGGGTCCATGAGGCAGTTAACAAGCTATGTGCATGCAACCCAAACAGCCCTGAATATCAAAACCAGGCAGTAATGAATGGAAGGGAAACACAAGTCTAATGGAAAGGTATTGGGCTTTCTAGGTAAGGGGTCGACTTGTCCCCTTCTAGAATATACATGCACATTTTGTGGGGGGGGGGAGGTCCCTTCCAGAATCAGGGCTTGTCTACATGGGGCTTTTACCTCAGCTCCATCTGATTTAATCTAGTTTGAAAACAATTGTGTACACATGATGCGACCCATCACTGGACACTAACTGCAGAATTCCTGATAAATGTGCAGTCCTCTGGCAAAGTGAACTAGGTTTGCATCGCCTTGAAATAGTTTCTGTTCATGTCATGTGCAATGGCTGCACGCCACTGTTTTGCATGCTTCTAACTGCTATCCCACAGTGCTTTACAGGTTAACTGTTAACTACATGTCTGTTCTCTTGTGTGCCTTCCCTGCTCTGATGTCAAGTTTGCAGGATGACCTTCCTCCACATCCACCCCCACAAAAGGTGCAGATTTTGTTCATTTCTTCTGGATTCCAGAGTCTCGTTAATCTGACAGTACAACCACAACAGCAGTCCAGAGCCCCACAATACACCTCGAGCAAAATACAGTACACAATACACCTTGAGCAGCTGCTTGGAGCTGTCCTGAGACCATGGTTCTCTTCACAATGCAGGGAGAAGTATTGGTTCAGGACATGTGTGGCTAGTCACACAAATAAGGAACTTTTTTTTTGTGGAGATGGCAAAGCAGATGTCCATGAGGGGGTCATGACCATGATGCCAACCAATGCTGGGTAAAGAGCAATCAGCTCAAGAGAAATGAGAGCTAAAAGGAGACAATTCAGCAGGGGCTATGTGATCTGTTCATTTGTTTTTTATGAACTGGACAGATTCTACAGAATTCTAGTATGACCCTTCTCAGGCACCAGTCAGAGCATGCTGCCAACACACACTCTTCCACAGAGGATAACTGGCTACACCCATTGGGGGAAGGAGCAGGAGAGGAGCTGTCCCCTGAAAGCCAGGATCTTTTTATGACTCAGGACCCTGATAGCCATTTGGAAAGCTAGCCCCAGTCCTGCCCTGCTACAACGGGCTCTGAGGTACAGCCGATGCAGGACAGAAATAAGTCTCGGCCACAAACCGAGAACGGACCAAGGAGTCAGATTCCCAACTGGAGGGAACTTTGGTATGTAAGTAACTATCTTTACAATTTGGTGGATGTGAGTTAAAAGCATGGCATAATCGCAGTCTATCGTTCACTTCCCCTCACCCCAACCCCACACACAGCAGATTCGACTAACAAAAGCATTAATTCATGCAAAATTCCTTAGTTTGAGGCAGTGCTGACAGGAAAAGAAATTTGGTTTAGTCTTCGTAGCTTGTGAGGTATGAGTGAACGCTACATGCCTGGTTATGGCACAAACAGTGCTCCCCACAGAGGTTCAAATTCCCTATAACATGCATTGTAGTTGACAATCGTAGGACCCCATCTATTTTTTTCTGCAATCCCTCCATGTCCGTAGGGGGGAGAGAGCAGAACTTAAAAATTGAGCTACTTCTCAGCATTGTTTCACACATTATAGGGGATAGCCATATGCCCAGGTCACCTGCTATAGCTTGTAAGCACCTTCCATTCCTGCAGTGCTTCTGGTGGTACCATTGTGGTGGATATTGTCCATGCACCCTGCTGGTCTGTTCTTTGCCTTTCTGAATAAGGCCATTCTCTACGTCCTAATTACCTGTCTCAGCCTAACATAAGAGTCCAAGACAGCTTAAGGCGGATAGTGAGAAGATTACTGGCCAACTTGCCCCCCATAACCTTCTTAAAAAACAAACACAGCTCCAACCATCCCCCTTGGACAGCATCAAAGCAGATAAAGTAGACTGAAATCCAAATGCACCCAGCACCCTCCATACATGCAGACCACAAATTCTGAGGTTGCCCTGTAAGAATGGGATTGAGTCCCAAGGAGGAAAGGTTGCAAATATATGTGGGGGTGGGGGGAACAGACGAGAAAGCTATCATGACTTGTCTGATATGAACAATAAGCAACTTCCCCCCCTATTTCCACAGCCACGGCGAATGCATCAGCCAGGCTGTCCAGGACAGGACTGCTATTACTGATGACAGGCTGACCAACTTGAGATGTGGTGGGGGAGACTCGGGATAAGATGTTTGCTGAAGTTATGGCAGAGTCACAGAAGATAGCCAGGCTTGTTGAGGGGCGGAGGATGTCCGTATGGTCCCAGACTGAGAAAGAAAGCTGTCTCAGGTGATTGTTGCAGTGGCCAAGGAAAGCATGGCTGTGGCTGAGGTCAGCATCACCATGGTGAAGGAGTGGGGGGTAGGAAGGAGAGATGCAGAGGCAACCTATGGATGCTATCCTGAGCCAGAATGCAAAACATGCTCCTGCTAGGGCAGCAGTCCCGGCAGCCCTGTAATTTTGGGACCCAGCCACATCCTTCAGCTTCTGGACAGTGCTGGCTACTGGTTCCAGCAGCAACTCCTAACCTCTGCATTCCCACAGCAGCACTCCCAGAAGTTCCCATTCACCTCTCAGAACCAGCCTCCGGGCACTGTGAACACTTGCATCTGGGAACCTAGCTCTTTTGAGCTCTCCAACATTCCCTGAGAATTTTGAGCCAAGGCACTCGCCCCAGAACCCTGTGGAGAAGAGTGACTGGCAAGGTGTACACTCACCTTCAACTTCATGCAGCCCCTCCTCCCCAACTTGATTGTATTTAACACATTCTAACTCTTGGACACTGAGTTTTGTCTGCACTGTTGCAGTAAATAAAGGTTTGTGTGTAGCTGGCTACTTCAGAAGATTGGCTGGCTTAAATATATTTCCAAATACAAAGACAGTGTGTTTCCATTGGTTTCATTAAAACTTTATTATTGGTTTTTTATTGTTTCATAATAAAACTGTTTACAATACATCCATTATGAGTCATCATTGAATTTTAACACAAACTGTTAAATAAGCTGAAATAATTCATAGAGGACATTAAACTTGAACCACCCACACACTATCACCGTGCTCATACTGTCTGCATCCCAACAACCCCCCCACTGGGGCTAACGTTATCAGGCATCTGACTCAAAATACAAACAGTAGGCATCCCTGACAGCATTCCCAACGGTGTCTGTGTTCTTTATGGGATGTCCTACTGGCTGCTTCAACATCTGAGCAAGTCTCTGCACCTCTACCTGCCACCCATCAGCAAGACTTCTGCCTTGCTCTCACAAATTCTGCAAAATACAGCATGCAATCATAATGGTTGGAAAGCATTTTTGGTGGTTTGTTTCTTCCACCCCCCCGCCACGCTGTTTCCAACCTAGTTCGTAAACAGAACCATCTGCCTTTCAGAAGGCCAGATGCACATTTGACTACCATTCTGTAACTAGAGAGAAGGCTGTTGCTTGGCACTCTCACCAACAGAGGTTGGTCCAATAAAAGATATCTCATCACCCGCTCTTGTCTCTGATATCCTGGGACCAACAGGGCTACCACACTCCTGGGTCTGCAACGACTCAGATGCTAGCTAAAATGTTCCTTCTTTCTGTCCAAGCTGCGTGTGTATGGCTTCACTAGCCAGGGCATCAGGGATAAGATCGGTCTCCCAGAATAACCAAACCGACCTCCGTACCATTAATGTTTACAGGGCTACTGGAGGCAGTCATTTCTCTATTTAATTTAAATAAGTGAGTTCTGGAAGATCCTTTCATTGTAGACCTCCTGGACAACCCCCTACTTATGTCTGAAAACCTGCCATAGTGGTTGGCCAGTCTTCTCCATGGTACCCTAAAGTACCACTGTCTGTTTATAAATTCTGTGCCCTGGTGGTGGGGAGGAGGCAAATTATAGGCACATGGGTTCCATCAATTGCCAGAACATAACTCTTGTACCCCATTTTTGCAAAGCCATCAATTGTCTCCTGAGCATTAACCCACTTCACATCCTGGTTGGACAGCACTTGATCAGTGGCATAGCAGATGTTCTTGAGACTGGCCCCCACAGTTCATCTCCACATGCCAAATCAGTTGGCTACAGAGTAGTAGTGTTCTGGGATGGCCAGCTTTCAGGAAAAGGGTCATCATGGCTATAGGGGCCTTCATGGTGGTGTGCTATATGTGAAGCTCTGGGATCAGTTCTGTACAGACTTTAAAAAAGAGAGCTCTTACCAGTGCTAGTCATCCCAGGTCTGCAGAACGATTCTCCCCAACCCATCCATGCTGGTTTCCTGGGCTCAAACAGGGACTGCTGTGTAGGTGATAGAGGAACAGCTCAGTGGTATCCTTCTCTTTTCCCCACCCAGTCCTGTTGCCACCATGGCAGCGCATCCTGCTGTTGCCATAGACTATTCTCCTGCTTCTGCACCGTCTGTGTGATGGGTGAGGTCCAATGCAGAATTTGTCCAGCTCTGAGTGCTGTAATACTGCCCAAGCAGCCTGTGTGTATTTGCCCTTATCATAGCAGCACAGAGGTTATTGAGTCCATGCTGGCTGAGAGCAGGTTGAAAATGGCATGAGCTAGCTCAGAAAGGAACAGTGGGGCCCAGAGAGCAGAAACAGGATTTTAAAAAAAAAAATTGAATCCACCTGGGTTCCCACAGCTTACAATGAAAACAATCCCAGGATGCAGGCTGCTCAGCAGTGAAGCAAAGGACCATGAGATGCTGCAATACTGGTAAACTCATGCTAAGGTCCCAAGCCTCCCTGAATGCTGACAAATGCATAGCTGGAAACCAGTCTGGTTTACCTGTGTGTTTTCTATTGTTAAAATAGACATTAGCATTTATAAAAAGGTGTTTAGACTTTATGGAATATTTGTAGGATGCTGCATGTATTAATCCTACTTCTAATATCTGTATCCCATTTTATAAGGTAATGTTTTCTCTGTAGTTTACACAAATGTTTGCTAAGCCTGTTAATCCCCCACAGTCAGGGGAGAAGCATTACTACATGTGAAATGTTAGTTTACCACAAAAGATATTATCTCCTTCCCAACAAAAGGTCTATAGACATCAGACAAGCCATTGTGGACAAAAGACTTTATTGATTACTTCCCCTGCACCCCTGCAGAGGGTACGTGCACAAGCCCTCGTCCCACCACAGCTTGAATGCTGGGGGAAGGGAATGAAAAAATGCCTATTAAGGAGAAACTGTTACCCCTGTGCTGCTTGAACTCTAAGGGGCCAAGATTTTTAAGCATAAGCAAGGGACCTGAATTAGTTAGCCCAAATGGACATATAAAGCTTGAATATTATAGCTGCTACCATCTTTTGAAACCTAAGACTGTAACTCATTTGTTTGTATATGTTTATCTGCTCTAACCTTGTAAATAACTCTTTTTTTTTCTCTCCTAGTTAAGAGAGTTCACTATAGGGTTGGCTACAACTGTTGTCTTTTGTCTCAGGTGCACGTGACCTGGCATAAGTGACTGGTCCTTTGGGACAGGGAGTAAGTGGAATATTGTGACCTTTTGGTGTAAGGGACTATCTATCACAGAGGCAGGCTTGCCTGGGTGGCAAGATTGGAGTACCCCAGGGGACTGTCTATTAAGGCTGTACCTGAGGAGTTTACAGTTGTTTTACCTGATTGGTGAAATCTAAGTTTAGAACACACAATCAGTTTGGGGTTTGTGCCTGATTCTTGACCATCTGCCTTGAGGTTGGTATCCATAGTCATGAGCGACTCCAGACAGCAGGACAGATACAACTCCTCCCCCCCCCCCCCCACAGAAATCACTATGCCCTCAGTTCAATGCAAATTGGTAATAGAACAAGTGTTCCTTGTACATGCTATTGGTACAACTCAATACTATGTTACCTCTCATGCACCAGAAAAGCTTTGGATTAACCCTCCCCATGTAGACGCACCCTAAGGGTGAAACTTACTCATGTGCAGAAGGAGAGCATGAGACCTGTGCAACACAAGTCCTCTGGGTGCTTGGGCCTCCTGCTGTCCCTCTGCAAAGGCACTAGTTTCACCCTAAAAAAGCATAGCATGAACTAGTTGTAGTTTATGAACAAGTCTTTGGGCCATATCCACCAATGTGTCAGAACAGTGTTCAGTGCACTTAGGGGAGGACATACCTGGCTTTATTCCACTTGCCTTTCCCCTGATACTTGGTTTGGCCCTTGGCACAAATTAGAGCAGCCTTGGGCCTGCTTTAACTTTCTCCAGTTCATAGTGGCTCCTAAGGAGTCATTCCGCTGGAAGGTAGTGCACTATGTTCCTAGCTCTCCCTGCTGCAAAATACCCCCCGTGTTGGTGCAAGGAGGGGAACAGGTAGCATTCACTATAGGACAGGAGTCCTCAGCTGCTGCCTTGCCTTAATCCAGTTTCAAATATCCCCTTTGCAGAACAGCAAAGGTGCAAGAGGGACTGAGGCTCTTGCCCTTAATTTTTTTCAAACATATAAATTAGAAAAGGGCCAAAACCAGAATCTTGCATGCAAATGGCTTCTTATTTCTGGAGGGTTCTGATTTAAAGTGCTCACTGATGAGTGTGCTCCATTGTAAATACCCCTGCAAAATCTGACTCCATGTTTGAGGTTGTTTAACATCCGAAATTCTAGAGCAGTTTGGATCCAGGTTTGTGGTTCTGGACCATCTCTGGATTTAATAGGTTTGTGTAAATACTTGTTCATAGAAAATATAGAAATGTAGGGCTGGAAGTCAAGTCCAGCCACCTGCACTGAAGCAGAACCAAGTAAACCTAGGTCATCCCTGATAGATGTTTGTCCAACTTGTTCTTAATATCCTCCAATGAGGATTCCACAACCTCCCTTGGAAGCCTGTTCCAGATCTTCACTACCCTTATAATTAGAAAGCTTTTCCTAATATCTAACCTAAATCTCCCTTGCTGTAGATTAAGCCCATTACTACTTATCCTACCTTCAGTGGACATAGAGAACTCATTCCTCTTTAGAATGTCCTTGACATATTTGAAGACTGTTATTGGGTTCCTCCTCAGTCCTTCTTCAACACTAATAATGTCCAGTTATTTTAACCTTTCCACCTAGGTCTAAATCTTCTATCATTTTTGTTGATCTCCTCTGGACTCTCTCCAATTTGTCTGTATCTTTCTTACAATGTGGTGCCCAGAATTGGACACAATACTCTAGCTGAGGCCACATCAGTGCTGAATAGAGCAGGACAATCAACTCTTGTGTCTTACAGATGACGTCCTGTTAACACCCCAGATGATATTAGCTTTTTTTGCAACTAAATCGCATTGTTGACTCATCTTCAATTTGTGCTCCACTATAACCCCCAGATTCTTTTCTGCAGTCCTACCACATAGCCAGTTGTTGTTTCCCCATTTTGTAGTGGTGCATTTTATTTTTCCTTCCTAAGTGGAGTGCTTTACACCTGTGTTTATTGAATTTCATTTTGTTGATTTCCGATTTGTCAAGACTGTTTTGAATGTTCATCCTGTCCTCCAAAGTGCTTGCAACACATCTCAGCTTGCTAAGACTTATTGTCCTGAACATTAATAATCAGTGATAATTTCTAGATCTTGATGATTCCTTCTAGCTTTTGAATCTGTTACTAAGACAATAGATTCAGTTCTCTGCTGTGATGCCAGGTTAGACAGCTGATTTGCTGTGACCACTGTTTTTCATGCTTACCAGTATAGCCTCATTGTTTCTTTGTGCCTCCCTCCTGTTTGTGTCCAACCCTTGTCCATGGTGTCATATTTTTCAGAGCAGGGACTATCTCTGTTAATATTTGTACAGCCTCGAGGTGCTACTGTAGCACAAATAATGATTTGAAGTTTTGTCGATAGCACAAAGCCCTTCGTGATTTATGCCTGTGATATATGTGCCCATATCAGCCTTTGATGCCTTTTTATTTTCCTGTATACAGCACCTTTACATTTCCCATGTGCTCGGTGGCAAGCATCCATTTTTTGTGCTCTGTTGCTTTAGCCTGCTTTAAGAAAAGGAGGCATGCACACACTGCTCTCTCTCATGGAGAATTTACGTTTGTTCTTTCATGTCACTGTTTTCCTCAATCTAAAATAAGTCATCTAAGACTGCAAGTATATGGTTCTTTTTTGCATGGAAACTCTTAACAAAACCCACAATGCTTGCCCTCATCTAAGCCCTGCTATGACGACATCAGGATTGTCCTTGCTTGCCTACTCCAGGTTCCATCTTGAACAAGAGTTCTTGGAACCACTATAGAGCTCCCTTTCTCAGGACATACATAGGAGTTGCTCAGTGGATACTCTGAAGACTCGGGGCCTGATTTTGTACTACCCTGGCAGTGTAAGGGGGCCTTAATGGTGAGTATAGATGTAATTTATTCCCCTCTATGACCCTTCTACATTACCAGAATGATGAGATGTGCCCTCAGTGTGTGTGACAGTCAGGCCTGCAGGGTAAGGTTTTTCCAGTTGAGGTCAGTGTGCCCTGGGTCATTTTAACCTACCCACTATTTTTACTTACTGTCTGGGGTTTAATTTTTATTTCCCAATTTTATTTTGTGAGTTGCAAGAATCCATTGGGCTGGGGCTATTTCAGTTTTTGTTTAGCTGTATATCCAACAACAGATGTTTTTACTGTGGGCATTTTATAAAAATCTGAAATAAATTCATTTGTCCATCCCTTTTTCCTGGGATTAAGTATTCCCAAAGGGTTTTTAAATCCGATGTGAGTTTTTTGCTCTTAAACAGCAGTGGCACAGCTGCAAACGGCATGTTCACACAGATACCATTGCAGGCTTCCACATATTGGTGCCTTGAGAACCACAGTCATAACACAGCTTAAATGTCTACATCTTTTTCTCCCCTATTGGGATATTGCCTCGGAGTGCAATTTGCCAGCTGATGTCAAGAGGCCAATATGTCAGCCATAAAACCACTGCAACAGAATCCACACAGCCAGGCTTGATTTGTCACATATAAAATAAACAATACCCCTGGAAAAGATGGAATTTACAAATGAAATTATTTCTAGCTAAATCAGAAATTTAAAACAAATGCCCTACTGGCAGATGCATTTGAAATACCCAGTGGTTTGTAAAGGGAAATGTTAACCAACCTCTTGCATTTCTCTTCTGTTGTTTATAATCATGCATGGCAGAAATGTCATCGCGTAATATTTCATCCCCTTAATTTGTCATCATTTCACGAGATTATTTACTGCAGAGATGTTTAAGGTTGGGGACAGGAAGAAAAGAGGCTCCTATGCCTGCTGAGAACATGAAAAACATTTGATAACAATGTTGTTGGGTTTTTTTAAATGAATATAGTTGAAGTTGTTGTTAAAGGGCTTAATTCACTCCAAGCTCCATTTAGTGCAGGAAAATGAGAGAGCCATGAGGAATCTGGTTATTGCTCCCTGATTCTGCACTTATAGGCTCCAGTATGAGTTGGAGCTGCCTCGGGACTGCTCTGCTTAATGCCAGTGTGGAATCAATAGTGCAGAGCTCTGAGATGCCCCTGACATACTCCTTGCTTTTCCCTTATGTTGGAAAGGGGTCCTCTACGTACAGGTGTTGCAGGAGCCAGCTCCTTCAGTTTTTCACCATCAAGGAGGAGTTTTACACCAGAAGGACTCTCTGCTGGGCCAGCTACAATCATAGTCTGACCATTCAGCCAAGAGAATCTACTTCCAGCTGCTGTCCCTCTGAACCATGCAGCCATATAGCAGGGCAGCAAAGATGCTACAGTCAGTGCAAATGACCTGTGATAGACTCAAAGAAATTAGAGGGAAGAGATTAAAGTGAGTTTGCTACTGTAAGTTTGCTGGGCGGTCAGTCCTGGCAAGTCCAGTTTTCTGTTTATACATGGAAGAGTGTAAGGTTTGTGAGGCTGGGTCGCTACTGTGCCTCATCACTGATTCAGACAGCCTGAGCTCTCGGACTCAGAATTTGGAGCCTGAGTTATCACTGCATTACTCTGGTTTCAAGATGGTGATTCTGGCACAGCCTGGATTCCATTCCAGCATTCCATGGATTCTGCACCTGGATTCCACTGCAGCTGTTTTATTGGTGACATATGAGCCCTTGATATCAGCTGATGAATTGCACAGTAAGGCAGAATTCCAGTGGATTCCCAAGGAGCTATGCCAGCCTGCAACTGGATTAACAGAGTGATGAATCAGGGCCTCTGGCTGCATAATTATTTGCTCTTTGTCCCCTCCGCTGAGTCTAAAGACTCAGGGTGTTTGATTAATACCACTGGTAGTAGGGGGCATTATCTGGAAACTCCACTGCTAGCAACAGGCTGAGAGCCCTCAAACTCATTTCACAAAGGCCAGTGAATGCGGTAGAGTTGTTTTTGAATGGTTTGTTTAATGCTTGTCAATTTGCTTTGAAGTGATTGGATACAAACAGCTATACACATGCAAAATTACACTCTAGTTAATTATCACCAAGAGTCAGTAGCAGAGATTTGCAAAGTGTTCATGACAAAATGAACTCCTCAAGACCCAAGACTTTCACATTAATATTTATTTATTAATATGTAACTTGTGTATAAATAGCTACTAAATGTCTGAGCAGAAATCGGAAACCCATTGTGCGAAGCCCCCATACAAACACCTAGTAAGAGACAGTCCTTGGCCTGGAGAGCCTATGGTCTAAATGGGGATGACAGACATATGGTGGGCGGGGAACAGGCACAAAGAAATAACTTGACTTGCCCATGGGTCGCCCAGAGGAGGGGGCAAGTGGGGCAATTTGCCCCAGGCCTTGGGCCCCACAGGGGCCCCCACGAGAGTTTTTCAGGACCCCTGGAGCAGAGTCCTTCACTCCGGGGGCCCCTGTGCTTCTTCCGCTCCAGGTCTTTGGCGGCGGGGGGTCCTTCCGCCCCAGGACCTGCCGCCGAAAAGCTGGGTCTTCGGCAGTAATTCGGCAGCAGGGGCCCCCTGCCACAGGTTTTTGGGGGACTTCGGCGGCAGGTCCCCGAGCGGAAGGACCCCCCACCATCGAAATACCGCCGAAGTGGAGGGCCCCCACTGCTAAGGACCCCAGGCCCCCTGAATCTGGGCGGCCCTGGTCAGTGACAGTCAGAAATAGAACCCAGATCTGCTGAGCACCCTATTAATGAGCTCAAAAATGGGTCCCGTCTAATGGATCAGTTCTCTCAAGTACATGAGGTTTTGGATCTTTTAGACCAATCACTTATGTACTGAAGTCTTGCTGAGCCAGCTGTCCTTGACAACTAGTTCTACATGGAAGAACTAGCCAGCATGCTTTGAAATCTGCATTTAGGGAACACCCAGAAAACTCACATTATATGAAGGTTTTCTGTTTGTCCCCCTGAGAACCTTGGATAATAAGAGTTCTATTGCATTATCCAGGTTATGGCTTCAGGTGCCCTAGGCAAACTGACATACAGTATATCTGCTACTACCAGACTACAGTCACCCACGCAAACAGCTAATTAGGCTTTCCTGCTTCAGGCATCTGTCTGCTCTGCCTCTGTGTTACAACTGGTCCTGGTTAGCAGCAGCAGCACCCTGCCATCTACTGTGGTTTTAATGTCCTCCCCACTGAGCCTGTTCCAGAAATACCCCATCTATGCAGCCTGGCATGGAACTCTTCAAGGAATTATATCAATGCAATATCTAAATACTAAACAAAGGATCCAATTTAGTGTTTAAAGTGACACAACAGCCGCTAGTGTGAGGTGCTAGTTCAGCAGTGAAGTATGATTTGAGCAGGAGAGGGAGGATGGGGCCATGTTCTCTGCCTAGAAGTTGATGGAGCTATGCTGATTTTTAAACCAGTAGTGGGTCTGGCCCACTGTAGCTCGGTCAAAATGTTGCAGTTTATTGAATTAAGAAACATTAAAGGTGTATTTCATCTGCCACTGATAAGATGGATGCTCTGAGTAATTATCTCTTCTAAAGGGCTCATGTGGAATAACTGGATTAGCTGTCATAAATGTGGGGCCATACGTAGTGTATTTTACATCGAGGGTTTAACGGATTTTAATAGTTAATCACAGGAACTGATTGATTTGTAGACTAATTGACTGAGCACTTGTGGATGAAGGGGATAGAACCAAGAGATAAGGGAAAGTTGTATTGTTGCCGGTTGAAAGGACAAAATAAGATTCTCTTGTGCAGATTCAGGTAACTCTCTCTCCCCAAATGTAACAGCACCCTCCATCTCATTATTCCTCATCTATGGCTCCTCTCTTAAAATCTCTCCTAGTATTCTTGAACATCAGTTGCATTTACTCACTCCTGGTCTATTCAGCTATCATCATCCCTATTCTATAGCAGTGCCTGGTGTCCAGCCAGGTTGCAGCCTCATTGTGCAAGGTACTGACCAAACCTTAGAGCTGGCTGAGGTGGCTTTTTATGACATTTTTGACCAAATCAAAAAATTTTCACTGAACATTTTCAATTCCAGGAAAGATTTCGAAATGAACCAAAACAAAATTCATTTTGTTTCATTCCCAATTGAAAATTTGAGAAGTATTTAATCAAGGGAAACTTTTTAATATAGAGAGCTGGACCCTGATCCTGCAGCTTCTTGAACGGGAACAGACTACTGTACACCCATGGAACCCCTTTGACATCTGGCGGGCTGGCTCCAAAGCCCATTGAAGTCAGTTGGAGTCTTCCTACTGACTTCACTTGGCTTTAGATAAAGCCTTTTGGTGAATTTCTAGTTCTGAATGTCACTAGGAGGTACAAAAGCTTTGATAAAAGGAGCCTCTGAAGGGACAAAGTTCTCAAACCTATGTTCATCTCCGGACTGCTATAAGCAAACCTGTGAAGCCTTTCAAGCACACAGGTACCATGAGGCAAAGCAGCCTAGCCAAACATGAGTGCTGGTGGAAAGGGAGCTTCCTTGCCACGGGTTTGCTTTTCTGGTCAGCACATGTGTGTTTGAAATGGGCACTCTCCCAGCACACAACAGCCACATTCTGATGGACGTGTCCCACCCACCTACTAGTTCTTTGCTCATCGGTTAACTCTTATTGCGATTTGACAAGCCCTATATCACTCTCTGCTAGTGCGTTCTGCAAAAAGGGTATTGAGCCTAACCTACAAGCCATGCAACCATCTCTTAACTTGCACGGTACGTAGCTCATGGACAGAGCCTTCTGCATCTCAGCCTAATCTTCTCTTTTCATTGTTAAGGCGTGATCATTTTCACACACAAGGAAAGAACGTTTGGCCTCACCCAAGCTGCCCATTAAAGGCTAAGGCCGAGATCCTCAAAGGTATTTAAGTGCCTAACTTTCATTGATGATTGAGGATCTGGGCCTGAGGGACCCTCTACTTGTTCTGTTTGTACAGAACCTAGCACAGCAGTGTCCTCATCAATGACTGGCGTTCCTAGGTGAATAATACTAATACATATGGGAATCTATCAGCTAGTGATATAAAAATTCAGTTGTGACTTAACCCAAATGGAGTGCCATATTCATGCACAGCACTGCTACTGCTATTCATCATTCAGCCCAATTGGAATTATCTTTGCCTGAGTCCCATGTGCGTTGGTGGCAAGAATGCATAAGACCTTATTGTTTGATGGACAGGACAAGAAGCTTCAACTACAAAGGGCATCTGCCCTCTCACTGTTTAAAGTACTGCTCAGGCCTGGTCTACACCTAAAACTCAGGTCAGCCTAGCTTCTTCGCTCAGTGACGTGCTGTGGCTAGGTCAATGGACGGATTCTTCTGTCAACCCAGCTACTGCCTCTCAGAGGGGTGGATTGACTACCACCATGGGGAAAACCCCATATGCAGCTGTAGCGTAGACATACCCTCTGATTCTTAGTGGACTGATCTGTGCTCCTGAAAACTCCATTTCAACAGTAGTAAGTGAGATCAGAAACCGAGCCCAATTATTTTTCTTCCGTGACTATTTTTCACCCTTGGATTGGAACAGCAGGCAGTAAAATTCTACCCAAAAAATCCTGTCCTCCTATGATTTCCAGCCCAGCTTTGCTGTTTCTGATAGCTCAGAGAAGCATGCAGACTTCTGGGTGCCTCACTGGAACTCCATGTTCTCGTAAATCATTTTTGGGTTGCTAGCTGATCCCTGATCGCTCATCACTATTATCACAGGCATTTCTCTCTCCAGAAAAAAGCCTCTTTATATTTGTTCAGCTAGAGAGAGTTTACACAGCTTATGGAGAATTATTTTGTAGGAAATTAAATCTCTCTGTAGCTCTTCAGTCTCATTTTGCTTTCAACTGGCAGCTCTCTCCAACCCATCCTCCTCCGTGTTCAGAGCCCTAATCCTTCAGAAAGCAGGAAATGTCTATTATGCGTGAAGGTTTCATGCTAGAAACAAAGAAAAACATCATCCCTGTGAGGTAGAAAAGTATCATCATTCCTTTTTTACAGATAAGGAAACTGAGCAGGGCTGAATTACCCAATAGGCAGACTAAGCACATGCTTAGGGCACCAGCAAAGCAGGGGGCACCAAAAAAAGAGGTATGTTTTTTTTGTTTATTTTTTAAATTGATATTTGATATTTCAAAAAAAGCGTCATCATCGTGGGGGAAAATCAGAACTTTGTTAGACTTCGTTACATTCCACTACAGTCTTCCCCCATTTTTTGTTTTTTTTGGTTTTTTTATTACTTATCCCCACCTAAACCAGGGGGGCATCTTACTAAGGTAGACTGAAATAATGCAGGGAAATCAAAGACTGTAACTGATTATCCTACTCCTGGTGGTAACAGACATCATTCTAGAAGGTGTGGTTGTGTCAGAGACTGAACCTGCTCATACTGTAAATAATAGGAGAATAGATCCTGGTACGTGGGTTGATTTCAGGACCGATGATGTAGCTTACTGGCTAGATCGTGGATCAAATGACTGTCAACACCACACTGGGCCATTTGATAAATCACGTCGGACTTTTACCAATGGCAAACAAACAAGATATTGTCCACACACAATTATTTTTCGGCATGAAAGCAAATGGTGAGAAATACATTCAAGAATGGCTACTGTATTCACCATCAACAGGGTCTGTGTACTGTTTTGTTTGCAAACTTTTTGCATATAAAGCTTCAACATCCCGGTTTGCTGCAGATGGATTTAGTGACTGGCGGAACACTGTTTTAATTGAACAACATGAAAATGGCACTTCAATGTTGACATATTTAAATCGAAGACAGGGCTTTGGATTGACACAAAAATTGGAAGAACGAATTAAAGGGGAGCGTGAATACTGGCAACATGTCTTGCAGTGTGTTATAGCTGTTGTTCAAACATTAGCTGAATGTGGTCTGCCTTTCCGGGGATCAAATGACACATTTGGATCATTGCAGAATGGAAACTTCTTGGCAGTTTGACCCATTTCTCAAAGTGCAGAGGTCATTCTTATGACAACGCTGCCAACATGTCAGGGCGTTAGCAAGGAATGCAGAAGAAGCTTTTAGAACAGAACAAATATGCCATACCATGTGCTGCACACTCTCTCAATCTTGTTGGCCGCAGTGCTATTGATTGTTGTCCGGTGGCAGTAAGGTTTTTCTCAACAGTCCAGTTACTTTATACATTTTTCTCTGCCTCAACACCCCGATGGGCAGTTCTTAAAACATATTTGGGCAATGAGCGTGTGTTGAAATCTTTCTAATACTCACTGGGAGGCACATGCAGTGGCAACAAGTGCAATTCTGGAGTCCTACGCAAAGATTGTGGATGCATTAGAAAGTATAGCTGAAGACCAATCACAAAAGGAAGAAACCATTGCAAACAAGATGCAAGAACTCGAGTTGGTATTCATGTTGACCATGTGGAATGAAATTTTACAACACTTTTTACCACACAAGTCAAGCTCTCCAAGAAAAAGAATTGGATTTGAAAATATGTGCAGATCTCTGTCAATCCATTTAGCAGACCACTTACACACTTTGAGGAATGATTTCGAAAGATTTGAAGACATATCAAAAGATTTCTTGCCTGATACTAACTACTAAGAAGCCCAGTCCCACAAGTGAATCAGGAAAAAAACAAGCAAATGATAGTGCAACAGAAACAGCATTGAATCCTAGAGACAAATTTTGCATATCTACTTACTACGCTATAATTGATACACTTGAAGCTCATATGAAGAGGAGAGGTGAAGTGTACAAAGAAGTATCAAGTAGATTTTCTCTTCTAAATTATATGGACTTATCTGACTAACAATATTCACAAGGTTCCCAAAAGCTAGTTGACTCATACCCTGTTGACTTGAACATGAATCTCTGTGGAGAGGTACGGCAGTTCCGCTGTTATATGCACGCAAAGTTTTTAATGAAACAGGAAAAATAAAATTGTCACATTCAATATTGTGTCATGAAGAGCAAAGACAGAATACAATATGTATTTCCAAATGTAGAGATCACACTACGTATTTTTTTCTAACGTTGATTACTAACTGTTCCACAGAACACTCTCTCTTTTTCTCAGCTGAAAAGAATAAAAAACCCTCAGAGAACAACAGTGTGTCAGGACAGACTTGATTCACTTTCCCTATTGTGTATGGAAGCGGACATGCTTCGTTGCGTCAGCTTCGATGAACTTATCCAGAATTTGCAATCAGAAAATCTAGAAAGAAGCTATTTTAATTTCAGCATACATGTAAGTTTTTTTGTGTCATTTTGAAAAAATATTTTTTTATTTTACGGTATAGTATTGTTTTTATTTTGAATTACATACGGGGGGGCCCACCATAATCTTTTCAGTGCTTAGGGCCTCTAAAGCTCTTAATCTGGCCCTGAAACTGGGGCACTACTAGTGATGTTGCCCAAAGTCACAGAGCAGGTCATTGGCCAGCATTTCCCCTGTTCCCAGTGCCATGCAATGTTCTGATTTGGTTACCACCCTCCCCTCCTTGCGGTGACATTATTTCTGCATTGATGTGTCTATGTATTTATGAACGCTGCACTGGCTCTATGGGGCTCTACAAAGATCAGTGGGGCTCTACAAAGGCATGGGGGTATCAGTGGGTCTCTGTCTGGATGCAGGGATCTGCCTGTTCATAACTCATTGTAGGGGGATGGAAAGGGAGGGTATAGTTTAAGTTTTGGGATAAAAGGTGCTATATTAATGCAAAATACCATTGTTGGTAGCTGAGAACCCATACATTAAAAAGAACATTAAGCCTTAAGGCAAAGTGATTCACATTGCTGTAAAGTGGGTTTCCTTTCTTAGTGGGTAAATGGGAGTTTAACAGTAATACTGTGGGGAGAAGTGTTACAGAAGAATCCCATTTTTTCCACTGTATTTCTGTATGTGTCAAAAAGCACTTTCCTATGTTTTTAACCTGCAAGAGACATGGGAACTGTGTATCAACCCAGTCAAACAGTTGTATGAATCTTTAATTTTTAAATAGGTTTTCTGTTTGAGTCCATTCTAAGAAGAGGAAAGGATTCCTGCTTCATCTACGCTAGAAAATTTTGTGCACACTATTAAAACTGGGTGCAGCTGCAATGGGGTTAAAGACTGTAGAGGTGCCAGAGCCGGCTCCAGGCACCAGCTTATCAAGCAGGTGCTTGGGGCGGCCACTCCGGAGCGGGCGGCACATTCCGGTATTCGGTGGCAATTCGGCGGAGGGTCCCTCACTCCCACTCGGAGCGAAGGACCTCCCGCTGAATTGCCGCAGATCGCGATCGCGGCTTTTTGTTTTTGTGTTGGTTTTTTTGTTTGGCTGCTTGGGGCGGCAAAACCCCTGGAACTGGCCCTGAGAGGTGCTAGTGTTATGTTCATGGAAAAGGCACATGTAAGTTAGACATGGGAAGAAGAATGGGGTGTAGAATCAAATCTGGAGAAAGACTTTTGACTTGGACTCAGAACCTAACCAGGAACTGGATATGAGAGTCAGATTAGACAGTGCTGAAATCTTGTTAGCTGTTCTTGGCCCCAAGTGTTGGAAATCTGTGATATCAGATATTCTCCCAAGGTTGAATGGCATCCAGACTGGAACAGGAAAGTTAAACCCCTTCTGATTTTGGATTCTATCCAGAGCCAGAACAGTAGGGGAGACATGGCTGGAGCTTCAAAACTGAACCCCCTTCATAACGCAGAGGGAATTTGGATGTAAAGTTTCAATTCAGGCCAGTTCTAGTTAAAATACATTTGCAAATGCAAAAGTTGGTTCTGCTAAGCATTCTACCAGTGAGTGAGTGAGAGAGAAAAATTCAAGGCTATCCTCTTCAGTGCTGGATCTGAGCCACAACTAGCTTCTAACGTAACTCACCACACATGTTCATGGCTGTCTTAAAATACAAAGCACTGTTATGCTATTACACAGGAAATAAAGCTGTGACTCACGCTGATTGTATCGATACCAATATCATAAATGCAATGGGTTTAGTATAGTGCACTAGTTACTAGAACTGCTGCATTTTCCATGGGTGGAAATGCAATCAGCCTCCCAACTCTTCTGCTTGTTACAGTAGAATAAACACACGTGTCTTGTCTCAATGAGATACTAGGCTGCTGTTTCCATTGTGCAGCACGGTTGGCAAATAACCACACTTTCTGCTTGGGCTGTGTTGATTTAGGAACCTACCCTTCATGGAACCCATTAGGAAGTATTCCTCATTTATACTTTCCCTAGGCACGAGTCTCTCACAACTTGTGAGAGTCAGTTTGAGAGCGAAAGATAAAAGGGATTCCTCAGTGGCAGCCCTGTGAGCTGAAAATGCCATTCACACATGCCTTCCGTCTTTTGCTGGTGTAAAAGAGCTACCAGAGGAAACTGTTTGCAGTGCACATCATGTTTCACTTGTCCTACAGAACTCAGGAACAATGCCATATTTTCTTGAGTGGTATGTTGAGTGCATCTTATCTATTACCTAATGATGATTTACGTACCCAGACATGGAGCACTCCTGTCACATATGGTGCACTTTTGTGAGTGTGTGTGCACACTTATGAAAAAATCAGTTCACCATTGCCTTGCACCTTAGGTACTCATCTACACCTATATAAAACCCTTCCAAATCAGAGTGGCAGGACTTTGCACTCCCGTGTGGCGGTGCAAATGACAACATGCTCTGTAAAAGATTGGAGAACCGGGCACCAAGAGTTTCCTTATTATGTAGCTAGAATGTAATTTAACACCAGGTCAGTTTGGCAGTAAATTTTTCGGCTGCCTCAGTACTGCGGTGACAGCAATCAAATTGTCATGCATGAGATCTATGGGCGAAGTAGTTTTGGAGAAGTTACTGACATCAATGGATGTTCGCTTGAATGTGGTGTTCAGACTGGGTCTGGTTTTTTTTTTAAAGGATGGAGGGCTCTGTATAAGTGCAAGGGGTTTTTTTGTATACAGGACTTCATGCTTGTCACCATATTCTGCAGCATGGCCACACTGTCACCGTGATCCTAACATCTCAAAAGCTTTCACTATTTGAGCCAAAGAAGACTCATAGCTCTCTAGCGCCTATCACACACAGTTGAGTGGTTCTAATTCCATCCACTAGAGGGTAATTTTAAACACACCATTAGCTACTTCATTACAGTATTCTTACCACTTTATAAGACTGTTAGCTATGTGCCTGATCCAGATCCCATTGTACTCTAAGATTATTGTGCTCTGCCTACCAACTCCTTCAACATCTGTTAAAATTCTAATGCTGTGTCACGCTCAGATAAATAAAACAATCCAAAATGTTTAGCAGCAGCTCACCAGGAGGAAGCATACAGCACAAACCAGCCATACTCAAACACTCACCCAGGGCAAGGAGTTTCTTTTGATGGGGGAGCAGAATATCAAGAGTTTTTTGTTTTGATCATCTCTGTTCCCCAGAGTAAAGCACAAGCATGTTATGTTTGGTGCCTGGACTAGCAAATTCTCATGACATTTCCCCAAGATTGGCATGCAAGATGGATTTCTTGCCTACCCAGTGCTACTTTGCTTACCATGTGATGCAGATGGTGCGACCTCTGGTAGGTGAGCAATACAAAGGGAAGATCCCATGCATGAAGACATGGTACAAATCAGACTTGCACTCAGTCTCTCTGAATCATTTTCTGGGGTGATTTATGCAAGTGCAGCCACATTCATCCCAGGGATAAATTTTATCCAGGAAGTTTAGCCATCTTTGAAAGAGGCACTTTGGCTTGGAATAATATCCAGCTTGAAAGCAATAAGTGCATGTTCCTGCTAACAGCAGTAAAACTTTCAGCAAAGTTAATAGGGGGGTTGCCAGAGGCAAGCCTACAGGATTTGACTTCTACAGAGCAGGCACTGCATGAAAAGCAGCAGGCTAAGCATTGTCTGCACCTTGTTCCAGCACTGGACTGGTGGCCCCAAATGGTGAGAAGAGCAGGGGCTGTTCACTTCTTGGTCTCCCTGTGGAGCGTGGCAACAAAATTGCTTTTTGGTTTCTTTTTGTGACAGACACTGGTCTTACAGGAAATGCATCGAGATCCACCAATGATTTTCACATAGGCCACTGAGCAGCCATCAGAAACTAATCAAGCTCTAGCAAGATCCTATGGTTGAGCTAAAAGAACGAGGAGTCCTTGTGGCACCTTAGAGACTAACAAATTTAGGCCTGGTCTACACTAGGACTTTAAATCGAATTTAGCAGCGTTAATTCGAACTAACCGCTCAACCGTCCACACCAGGAAGCCATTTAATTCGAACTAGAGGGCTCTTTAGATCGAATTCGGTACTCCACCCCGACAGGTGGAGTAACGCTAAATTCGACATGGCTAGCTCGAATTAGGCTAGGTGTGGATGCAAATCGAACTTAGTAGCTCCGGGAGCTATCCCACACTGCACCACTCTGTTGACGCTCTGGACAGCAGTCGGAGCTTGGATTCTCTGACCAGCCACACAGGAAATGTCCCGGGAAAATTTGAATTCCTTTTCCTGTCTGGGCACTTTGAATCTGACGTCCTGGCTGGACATCGGGGCGAGCTCCGCAGCACCTGCAACGATGCAGAGCTCTCCAGCAGAGGAGTCTGGCCAATCCAAGAATAGAAAGAGGTCCCCAGCATGGACAGACCGGGAAGTCCTGGATCTGATCGGTGTGTGGGGCGAGGAGTCTGTGCTGTCGGAGCTGCGCTCCAACAAGCGGAATGCAAAGACCTTCGAGAAGGTCTCCAAAGCAATGATAGAGAGAGGATACAGCCGGGATGCAATGCAGTGCCGCGTGAAAATCAAGGACCTGAGACAAGGCTACCAAAAAGTCAGAGCGGCAAACGGACACTCCGGAGCCCAGCCCCAGACATGCCGCTTCTACGAGGCACTGCATGCCATTCTAGGTGGGTCTGCCACCACTGCCCCACCAGTGACCGTGGACTCAGTGGATGGCATAGTGAACCTGGACAGTTCCTCCTCGATGTTCGCCGATGTGGAAGATGAGGAAGGGTCTGTGGAGGACGGCGCAGGCGACAGCCAACACAATACCGCTTGCCCTGACAGCCAGGATCTCTTCATCACCCTCACAGAGATCCCCTACCAACCCTCCCCGGCCGTTAACCCGGACTCTGAATCAGGGAAAGGATCAGGTGGTAAGTGCTATAAACATGTAAACATTTTATTTTTTATAAAACAGGTATAAAAAAATTGAAATACTATATATAAAATTTTCAATGAAAAACTATATGAAAAGTAGGTCCACACATATAGGGATTGAACAATAATCCTCCAGGGACAATTCAAGAAAGGTCTCATTTAGGTCCTCGAAAAGCCTCCGCAGGAGGTTCCTGGGGAGAGGTGCCTTGTTGGGTGCTCCGTGGAAGCACACTCTTCCGCGCCAGGACATCCTTATGTAGATGGGAATCATCGCCTCCACAAGCATGGCCGCATATGGTCCTGGTCTCTGCAGGGCTTCCCTTAGCATCCGCTCTTTGTGACTCCGAGGGACCCGCATCAGGGTGATCTCGTTCATGAAATGCTGCATCTAATTAGGGCAATTAGTGTATTGTTACTGGTGTGAATGGTTGACTTTTACTTTGCATAACAATGACCCTCGCTTAACAGCCACGTGTTGTAGGCCACATAGGAAAAGCATACATTGATCTTTCCCGTGCACTGGCGGGAGTGGCTGGAAAAGGGTCAGAGTATATGATTTCCAGATTGCCTTTAGCGGGAGGGCACAGCTATCCATTAACTGATAAGCAGAATGTACTGTAAGGCTTACCAGGACTGTCTGCTAGACGGATTCAGCTGTCTCTCCCCACTTGTCCGCTCTCCTGTGCAATGCCGCAGCCAATGAGAGCGTATTCCGAAATCTCGAACTTGTCCTGAGATCTCGTGAGACTTGTTGCCCTGTATGGTCTTGTTCAGAGAAACTGACTAGACTGTGTTCACTGTTCGCAAACATGTATCTGTTCAAGGAAATCAGTTACTTTTCCCATCACACAGCTTCGGCTCTTTCCCGGACTGCCCCGGCATCCCCCTCGCAGAGGCTGGCGCAGATTAGGCGGCGAAAGAAAAAGACTAGGGACGAGATGTTCGTGGAACTGATGGCCTGCTCCAGAGCCGAGGCGGCAGAGCAGAGACAGTGGAGGGAGACTCTATGTCAACAGCATCGCACACACATCGAACGGGAGGATAGGTGGCGGCAGGAAGACCAGCAGGCGACTCAAACGCTGCTTGGGCTAATGAGGGAGCAAACGGACACGCTCCGGCGCCTTGTTGATGTTCTGCAGGACCGCAGGCAGGAGGACAGAGCCCCCCTGCAGTGTATCTGCAACCGCCCTCCCCCGCCAAGAAGTCCTGCCCCCCCCTCACCCAAAAGTACAAGACGGAGGGGCGGTAGGGGCCGTGAGAACTGTCACTGCACCACTGCATAGCGCTAATGTACCACACACCTCTCACACTATACATTTGTAGAAGTGCTTCCCTTACAGGCTCACCCAGTCCCAAATCCAAGTTTCATCCCCCCACTGTGTATTAGATTATTAAAAGCTGTTTGCTGTTATTCACTGTTTCGGTCACGTCTTTCGTGTCAGGATTTTTTTGTGTATGGGGGGGGGAGGGGATTTATAATTGCACGGTATAGCCTACATTACCAGGGTACAGACTTGGGGGCATGATCAACTGCAGGGCACACACACACTGCAGTCAGTTGGCACCAGGGTCACTCTGTGTGGTGTATGCTGCCCCGGGTCATTCTGTGATGTGTATGCTTGTCCAGGGTCCTAGCGCCTGCCACCCCCTTAATGTTAAGGTACGCTGCCCTTACCATGCACTTCCACCGTAGCAACGAGCCTCTCCGCTGCCCTGAGCCCCAACAAGAGCCCTCATCCACGGACAGATACTCACCCTTCCCCCACACCCCTCACCCCTTCCTACGCCCAAACGCGCAGCCCACTGCCGTCATCCAAACCCCTATCCAAAGAAGGCACCACTCGCCCCTTCCTGCAAACCCACCCCTTCCTGCAATCCCTCCCCTTCATGCACAACCACTTGCAACCGTCCCCCACCCCAGAGACCTATGTAGGAGCAGGAGGATGTCATTTCTCTATGGAACAAGCGGTCTGTACATCAGTGCACACCGTGCCCAGCACAGTATGCGTCCATGTTTCAACACCTGAACAGAAATGCAAAGTAAAACAAAGATTTATTAATAATGAGCGTAACAATTAATTTGCTTTAAAACGTACTTTGGAAGTGGGGGAAACTTGGAGAATGGGGTATGTAACCGCAGATCGAAATCGACACATACAGACACAGGCCCAGGGTCAGTTTCTCTTGAAAGCAAGTGGAGAGTCATAGGTTACCCTGCTCTCCGAGGAAACTTGCTTTCAAAGCCTCCTGGATACACAGCGCTTCCCGCTGGGATATTCTCTCGGCACGGGTGTCTGGCTGAGCGTAAACTGCAGCCAGGCGATTTGCCTCAACCTCCCATCCGGACAAAAAGGTCTCGCCCTTGCTCTCACAGAGATTGTGTAGCACACAGCAAGCAGCAAAAACTACGGGGATATTCTTTTCGCTGATGTCCGAGCGAGTCAGTAAGCTCCGCCATCTCCCCTTGAGACGTCCGAAAGCACACTCCACCACCATTCTGCACTTGCTCAGCCGGTAGTTGAAGAGTTCCTTCTCTCTGTCCAAGGCGCCTGTATAGGGCTTCATGAGCCAGGGCATTAGCGGGTAGGCTGGGTCCCCGAGGATCACTGTAGGCATCTGCACATCCCCAACTGTTATTTTGTGGTCCGGGAAGAAAGTACCTGCCTGCAGGCGTCTAAACAGATCAGAGTTCCTGAACACACGCGCGTCATGAACCTTGCCCGCCCACCCAACGAAGATGTTGGTAAAACGTCCCCTATGGTCTACCAGTGCTTGCAGCACCATTGAAAAGTAGCCCTTTCGGTTAATGTACTCGCTGGCCTGGTGGGCTGGTGCCAGGATAGGGATGTGAGTCCCATCTATAGCCCCACCGCAGTTTGGGAATCCCATCGCGGCGAAGCCATCTATGATGTCCTGGACGTTTCCGAGAGTCGCTACCTTTGAGAGAAGTTGCTCAACGATTGCGTGGGCTACTTCAATCACAGCAACCCCAACGGTAGATTTGCCCATGCCAAAGTGGTTCGCTACTGACCGGTAGCTGTCTGACATTGCAAGTTTCCAGAGGGCTATGGCCACTCGCTTCTGCACACTCAGGGCTGCTCGCATCCGGGTGTCCTGGCGCTTCAGGGCAGGGGCCAGCAAGTCACAGAGTTCAAGGAAAGTGCCCTTACGCATCCTGAAGTTTCGCAGCCACTGTGATTCATCCCAGACCTGCAGCACTATGCGGTCCCACCAGTCCGTGCTTGTTTCCCGGGCCCAGAATCGCCGTTCCACACCATGAACTTGACCCATTGCCACCATGATCTCCACTGCGCGGCGTACCCTGCTTTGTGAGAGGTCTGCGCCACTCTGTGAATTCCTGTCCTCACCGCGCTGCCGGACCCTCCTCGCCCGATTTCTCAGCAGCTGACTGTGGAAGAGGTGGACGATAAGGTGCGAGGAGTTGACAACGGCCATAAGTGCAGTGATGATCGCAGCGGGCTCCATGCTCGCAGTGCTGTGGCGTACGCGCTGTAACTGACAAGAGAAGGGCGCGAACAGATTTCCCGCCGGAGCTTTCAGGGAGGGAGGGCGTGATTGACGGTTCAATGACAACAGTTACCCAAAAGCACCCTCGACACATTTTTCCCCCAGGAGGCATTGGGGGCTCTACCCAGCATTCCAATGGGCAGCGGGGACTGCGGGAACTGTGGGATAGCTTCCCACAGTGCACCGCTTCCAAAGTCGATGCCAGCCCCGTTACTGTGGACTCAGAAATTCGAATTAGTGTATTTACTGTGGATACACAAATTTGACTTCATAAGGTCGAATCCACAAATTCGACTTAAGTAGATTCGAAATAGTCTTGTAGTGTAGACAAGGCCTTATTTGGGCATAAGCTTTCATGGGCTAAAACCCACTTCATCAGATGCATGTTTCTTAATCTTCTTCTTCGAGTGCTTGCTCATATCGATTCCAATTAGGTGTGCACGTGCCGCGTGCACGTTCGTCAGAAGACTTTTACCCTAGCAACACTCGGTGAGTCGGCTGGGCGCCCCCTGGAGTGGTGCCGCTATAGCACCAGATATATACCCCTGCCGACCCATCCCCCCCTCAGTTCCTTCTTACCGCCCGTGTTCGTCGTTGGAACAGTGGAGCACGGCTTAGCTGTCCTCCATTTCCCTAGCTTTTCGCTCGTTTTTCCTGTTTATTGTGTATATAGTTCAGTATTTTGTATTTATAGTTAACTTTTATTACTGTTAGTAGTAGTTAGTGTAAATAGTTGAGAGGGATCGGGGTTTAGCCCTTTTCCCTCACCCGGTACCGGGCCCATGCCCGGTTCGCTGGGGGTTAAACCATGCTCGACCTGTCATGGGCCAATGCCCACAGGAGACCCTCATAGCTCCTGTCTTAGGTGCCTGGGCGAATCCCATCTCACGGACAAGTGCCGCATTTGCAAGGCGTTTAAACCCCGGACAAAGAAGGAGCGGGACATTCGCCTCAAGCAGCTCCTAATGGAGGCAGCTCTCACTCCTCCTGCATCGGTACCAGCCATGGCACCGGGGACGAGTACCTCCTCCGCACCGGGAAGCACCGGCACCGCGAGGGCCCCTAGCCAGCAGCCTACTCATACCCGGCACCAGTCACTCTCCCCATGTGGCAAGAAGCGCAAGGCTCCTGCGGCACCCGCATCTGCGACGCAGTCTGAGTGCGCACCGAGGTCGGACCGCCCATCACCCTCAACTGCTGCAGCACCAACACCTGCCGCACCGTCGATTCCGGCCTTGCAAGAGCCGTTGAGTCCGGTGCCCATCAGCTCCCCGGCTCACGCCGTAGTTGAGCTTATTGTGCCCTCTACGCCGGAGACATTTTCAATGGCGAGGGACTTGATTGACCTAACGGACTCCGGGCCACCTCAGCCCCCAGCACCGCCGGTGCGGGCTCCTCAATCATTAGGCAAGCCAGCCATGATGAGGCCCCCCTCGCAGGGCACCGTCGAGTGTCGCCGTTCCAGATCCAGATCCCACAGATGGTTGAGGTCCAGTCATCGATCCCAATCCTGGCACCATTCGCAGTCCCGGTACCGATATCCATCTAGGCACCGGTCGTACTCGCAGCACCGATCACAATCCCGTTTGCTGACGCGGTACTCCCGGCGCCGGTCCCGGCACCGATCCCGGCACCGCGCCTCCCATAGCAGGTCGAGACGCAGGGATTCGAGACATCAGTCAACGTCCCGGCACCGTGCTGGTAGTAGGTCCCAATCTCCGTCCCGGTACCAGTACGACTCCGCATGGGGTACACGGGTCGTCGGTCTACAGAGACCCGCCCCATACCAGCATAGCTCCTCCATGGCCGTCTCGACACGCATCGGTCTCGTCCCATGCAGACTCTGCTTCCTATGGGGACTCGGACAATAACAGCAGAGTCACCCAGAGACCTCACGGCCCAGACCACAGACCACAACAGTGGCCCTTTTGGACACCTTGGGCATACCATCAGGCCCAAGGCGAACCTGCTGTGACGCTGCGTCCTGTTGCTGCAGAGCACCGCATGCCAGAGGCAACAATTAGCCGGCCTCCACCGGCTGGTACGGAGGACGCTTCAGCGCCCGCGCCGGACGTCCACGCTTCCCCAGCCCCCAATGTTGCCCAGGACCAGGAGCCACTTCCGGACCCACTTGTTCCGGGGCTGTCTTCCTCCTCTTCCCCAGACGAGGCAGTAGCGGGCACATCCACATCGGGACCACCTCCCATTGACCTTCGGTCACATCAGGACCTCCTCCGGCGGGTTGCACAGAACATCAACTTGCCCGTAGAGGAAGTCCCGGAGGTGGAAGACCCTGTCATAGATATTTTGTCAGCGGAGGCACCCACCCGGGTGGCCCTCCCCTTTATTCGTTCAATCCAGGCCAGAGCAGATACTATCTGGCAATCTCCGGCATCCATCCAGCCGACTGCCAGAGGGGTTGAACGGAAATACATGGTGCCCTCCAAGGGCTACGAGTACTTGTATATACACCCCCCTCCCTCTTCGTTAGTTGTGCAATCTGTTAATGAGAGGGAGCGCCATGGCCAACAAGCCCCTGCCCCAAAATCTAAGTCTAGGCACATGGACCTATTAGGCCGAAAGGTCTATTCCGCAGGGGGCCTCCAACTAAGGGTAGCGAACCAGCAGGCCCTGTTGAGCAGGTATAATTATAACACCTGGCAGTCAGTAAACAAGTTTTCTGATCTGCTGCCTCAGGACTCCAGACAAGAGTTCTCAGCATTGTTGGAGGAAGGCAAAAAGGTAGTGCGTACCTCGCTCCAGGCCTCCCTGGACGCTGCAGATTCGGTAGCTCGTACAGTCGCCTCTGGCATAGCGATGCGACGTATTTCATGGCTTCAGGTGTCAGGCCTACCACCTGAACTTCAGTACACAATCCAGGACCTACCATTTGATGGCCAGGGCCTATTTTCACAGAAGACAGACCCCAGGCTACAGAGTCTGAAGGACAACCGGGTGATCATGCGTTCACTCGGAATGCATACCCCTCAGACCCAGAGACGGTCCTTCCGCCCCCAGCCTCAGCGCCCTTACCCCCCACCCAGGCCAAGGCAGGACTTTTTGCTAGGCGTCGAGGTCGCCCTAATCGTAGACGTCGGTCTGGACCTCAAGGGGGCAACAATTCTGGTTCCGCTAAACCATCTGTGGGACCCAAACCAAACTTTTGGGGTGCGCCCGAGAGCAGCGTACCGATGACCTCCCCGGATCCCTTTTTTGTTTTGCAACCGCCTTTCTTCCTTCCTCCTTGCATGGTCCCAACTCACCTCAGATCGTTGGGTCCTTTGCACGGTGGAGTCGGGATACCACGTGCAGTTTATTTCAACCCCGCCCTCCTACCCCCCCTCCTCGTCCCTCTTCAGGGACCCCTCTCACGAGCAATTCCTCTTACAAGAGGTACTCAAGCTCCGTGCCATCGGAGCTATAGAGGAGGTACCGGAGCACTCAAGGGGCAAGGGCTTTTATTCCCGATATTTCCTAATCCCCAAGGCGAAGGGGGGCCTTCGACCTATCCTGGACCTGTGAGGACTGAACAAGTTCATGAGGAAGTTCAAGTTCCGCATGGTATCCCTGGGGACCATCATCCCTTCCCTGGATCCCGGAGATTGGTACGCCGCTCTCGACATGAAGGACGCATATTTCCACATTTCCATCTACCCTCTGCACAGATGGTATTTACCATTTCTGGTGGGCCGCCAGCACTTTCAGTTCACAGTCCTCCCCTTCGGCTTCTCCACGGCCCCGCGGGTGTTTACAAAGTGCATGGCTGTAGTCACGGCCTCCCTCCACCGTCGTCAAATTCATGTTTTCCCATACCTCAACGACTGGCTGATTCGAGGGACCTTGGAGGCACAAGTCACCATGCACATCATCAAGAACCTGTTCATGCATCTAGGCCTGCTAATCAATCTAGAGAAATCCACTCTAGTGCCTACGCAAAGAATAGAGTTCATCGGGGCGATGCTAGACTCCACTCTCGCAACAGCCAGTTTGCCTTTGCCTCGATTTCAGGCAATTGTCTCCCTCATACAAACGCTCTGAGACTTCCCGACAACCTCAGCTCGCACTTGCCTCTGCCTCCTCGGCCACTTGGCAGCGTGCACATTCGTAACAAAGCACGCCAGACTGCACATGAGGCCCCTTCAAACTTGGCTCGCCTCGGCATACCCCCCAGGCAGGGACGCCATGAACATACTTACCATCCCATCGAACATCCTAGCCTCCCTCAACTGATGGAGGACGCAGTCCCTGGTGTGTGCGGGCCTCCCGTTCCATCCGCCGCAACCCTCCGTGTCCTTGACAACTGACACATCATCCCTGGGATGGGGCGCTCATCTGGGGCGCCTTCGCACTCAAGCCTTCTGGTCCTCTCAAGAGTTGGTGTTACACATAAACGTCCGGGAGTTGAGAGCAGTCCGCCTGGCGTGTCTGGCGTTCCAGAATCAGTTGCAGGGTCGTTGTCTCGGTTTTCACAGACAACACAACGGCCATGTATTATATACACAAGCAGGGGGGAACACAATCTTTCCCCCATTGTCGGGAGGCAATTCTACTATGGGACTTTTGCATAGCCCACTCAATAGACCTGGTAGCATCCTTTCTCCCTGGAGTCCGGGACACTTTGGCGGACTAATTGAGCAGATCCTTCCTCACTCACGAGTGGTCCATCCGTCCGGACGTTCTCTATTCTGTCTTCCAAAAGTGGGGATTTCCCCTCATAGACCTCTTCGCCTCCCGGCAGAACCGGAAGTGCCAGCTGTTCTGCTCCCTGCAGGGTCGCTCCCCGGGCTCCCTCTCGGATGCATTCCTGATCCCGTGGAACGAGCACCTCTTTTATGCCTTCCCTCCATTTCCGCTTGTCCACAGAGTCCTCCTCAAGCTCCGTAGGGACAGGGCTCGCCTAATCCTGATTGCTCCAGCGTGGCCGAGGCAACATTGGTACACCCAGTTGCTCGACCTCTCAGTGGCGCATCCGATCCCCTTGCCACTCTACCCAGACCTCATATCCCAGGACTTCGGCAAGCTTCACCACCCGGACCTACAGTCCCTTCATCTGACAGAATGGCTGCTCTCTGGTTAAGCCAATTGGAGTTGCGCTGTTCGGATGCGGTGCAACAAGTCCTATTGGGGAGTAGAAAACCTTCCACGTGAACGACATATCTTACCAAGTGGAAGTGCTTCTCCTGCTGGTGCAATCAGCGGGGATTCCTTCTGAGTCAGGTGTCCATCCCCACTATCCTGGACTACTTATGGTCCCTTAAGGAGCAAAACCTGTCAGTCTCGTCTATACGGGTGCATCTTGCAGCCATTTCCGCCTTCCATCCGGGCGAGGCGGGCAGTACAGTTTTCTCTCACCACATGGTTTCCAGGTTTCTTAGAGGTTTGGAACGACTGTACCCTCAAGTCAGGAGGCCGACCCCTACCTGGGACCTAAACCTGGTGTTGGCTAAGCTCATGGGTCCCCCCTTTGAGCCTTTGGCTACCTGCTCGTTGCTGTACCTCTCCTGGAAGACGGCCTTTCTCGTCGCTATTACATCGGCTAGACGAGTTTCGGAACTTCATGCTTTCACTAGAGATCCCCCTTACACAGTCTTCCATAAGGACAAGGTACAGCTCTGACCACACCCGGCATTCCTCCCTAAAGTGGTTTCTGGATTCCATGTCAATCAAGACGTTTTCCTCCCGGTTTTCTTCCCGAAACCACACTCATCACATCGGGAACAACAACTACACACCTTGGATGTCCGTAGGGCTCTTGCCTTTTATATTGAGAGAACCAAGCCCTTCCGGCGGTCTCCTCAGCTCTTTGTAGCCATCGCTGACCGAATGAAGGGCATGCCGGTCTCCTCCCAACGAATTTCTTCTTGGGTGACATCATGTATCCAGGCGTGCTATGACTTGGCACATGTTCCCGCTGGACATCTCACTGCCCATTCTACTCGGGCTCAAGCCTCCTCTGCCACCTTCCTGGCCCATGTTCCCATACAGGAAATTTGTCGGGCGGCTACCTGGTCTTCCATCCACACCTTTGCGTCGCATTACGCATTGATTCAGCAATCTAGAGACGATGCTGCCTTTGGCTCAGCGGTCTTACACTCCGCGACGTCTCACTCCGACCCCACCGCCTAGGTAAGGCTTGGGAATCACCTAATTGGAATCGATATGAGCAAGCACTCGAAGAAGAAAAGACAGTTACTCACCTTTGTAACTGTTGTTCTTCGAGATGTGTTGCTCATATCCATTCCAAACCTGCCCTCCTTCCCCACTGTCGGAGTAGCCGGCAAGAAAGAACTGAGGGGCGGATGGGTCGGCAGGGATATATATTCGACACCATAGTGGCGCCACTCCAGGGGGCGCCCAGCCGACCCACCGAGTGTTGCTAGGGTAGAAGTCTTCCGACGAACGTGCATGCGGCGCGCGCACACCTAATTGGAATGGATATGAGCAACACATCTCGAAGAACAACAGTTACAAAGGTCAGTAACCATCTTTTTCCCTGTTTGCTGTATAGGATGTTGATCAGGTGGTTCTGCAGTTTCTTTTGAGAGTGTGTGGCACAATTTCTCTGCATAGTCTATGTGGTATGTAGATTGTAATCGTTTTTTTACCTTCAGTCCTTTTGGTATGATGTCCATCTGTTTGCATTTGGAAAGGAAGATTGTTTGTATCTGTACAAGTTTTTTTTTCATGAAGTTGATGGATTTCCACTTCATATGGCTAAATTCAGTGCCTTGCATGGTGACAGGTTTCAGAGTGGTAGCCATGTTAGACTGTATCAGCAAAAAGAATGAGGCGTACTTGTAGCACCTTAGAGATTATGCCAAAACAAATTTGTTAATCTCTAATCTCTAAGGTGCTACAAGTACTCCTCATTCTTTTTGCTGATACAGTCTAACACAGCTACTACTCTGAAGGTTGAGCTGTAACCTAAACAGATATAAAGTCTTCATGTTGTTGGCCATTTGGAAGGGATGCATGTCAATTTTTCCTTTTGGTTAGCTCCATGGATTTATCATGCTATTGTCTTTCCAGGGTGCATGCATTTTTTACCATGTCAGTGGAAAGATGAGCACAATATTGTGAATGGCAGGATTCCAGTTCTCCACAACTGAAGCCATGGGATGAGTGCGTTTTGTTTAAATGTCAGAGGATCATAGATGGGGAAAGGGCCTTTTAGATCATCAGTCCATGTGACAATATGGAAAAGTTAGATGTCTAGGCCTGCTTCTGATCTCATGCCATTTTAACTCCAATGGAATTACTTTGGGTTAACACAGGTCTAAGCGAGACCTCAACCAAGCCCAATTGAAGGGGTATATAGCTTCAAGTATCTTTTCATTTAAAAACACATGTGGCTGTGTTTTATATTTCATGCTTAAAGTAACACAAACTATTTAAGGAATCAGCATGAAGAAATCATGATGGCCAGGTTAATTATAACTGTTTAAGGTATAGGATATCAACCAAATAACCTGAACACAAAACATTTCCAGGTATCTGGTATACTATCAACCAGTCATATTCTGTTTCACCTACTCCCATTGTTTAGTCAATTACTCTGCATGTCGTAACATTAGAATCAGTGGAACTGCACCTGAGGTAAGGTACTACTTTTGCTCACAGCAAGTATCAAAATACTGTCCACTTTAAAAAACAAACAAAATGGAATGCTAGATCCTCAGCTTATGAAAATTGCCATAGATCTATTGACATCAATAGGAAGTGGATTTATACCAGCTGAGGATCTGGCTAGTATTTAATATTAATTCTCTGCATCCCAAAACACATTCCTTCTTTTCTTCCTGTTTGTTATGGTTGTGCCTAGGGTCCAACCAAGATGGAGGCCCCATTGTGCAAGCCAATGCACTAACAAAAGTAGTAGATGGTCCTTGCCCTGAAGAGCTTACAGTTTAAATTGAGGGTTTCCAAGCCCTTTACAAACAAATTAAGATGCACAAAGCCCCTGTGAGGTACATAAGTAATATTATTCCCATTTTAGAGATAGGAAAACTGAGGCACACAGAGTTTAAGGGGCTGTTTAAGATGTTTCTGGCAGATCCATTACCTAGAACATAGGTTTCCTGATACCTAGGTAGGCCTGTGCTCTAAACTCCAGAATAACTTCTCTATCTCTGTTCATCCATCCTCTTTTTTTTCTTGTTATTAATCCACAGGTTAAATTTATTTAATTTTTCATTTTATTCTTTTTTTAAATGTGCTTTGGCAGGAGTTAGGATGTTTTGGTTAGTAATCCACTTATTTTGTGGTTAAGAAAAATATCTCAAATAGCGCCTTGGACACATTGCTGAGTGGATGACTGTCATTTTTGGCAGCTCACGTGGCATGAAGAGCATGTGAGAAAACATGTTTTCATGTTTAAAAGAGCTTTCTCACATACATGTATAAAATATGCACTCGTGTGTATATAAATATGCGTGTATGTTCACAAGCTCGCTCTCTATAAAATATTTATACCCCCACATACAAGCACGCACACGTCCCTGTCTCTGTGAAATAGGGGTAAAATGTATGGTGGATATACTTGTACAGGGATATATTTGTTTGTGTGTATGTGTACAAACACACCCCGAAACATATAAATATATATGTGTGTGTATATATTATATATAGCCATACACACATGCATGCATTCATATGGCCCCCTTTTCTCTCTTATGCCACCACACACTTAACTAAATTGGACAGATGTTTGCTCATATGAAAGCTATTACTCTTTGCATTTGCATATACTGTAGCTGCAAATGTAGCTTTAATGTTCTTCAAATCCAGGCTTACATTTTCTTTCCTTTCTCTTCTGTAAACTTATGAACCAATGTGAGGGGTTTTTTTTCATAACCCTTAGATTAAGTCAATATGCCTCTTTCTCATGAGGGGTGGGAGGGAAAGCCCGGCAAATAGCATCTGTCTTTCAATAAAATGCACATGGCTGTAGGATGTATGAGGATGTCAAATTTCATTGGAAATAACAAGTTTATTTGCGTACATGTGTTTGTGGTTACAGGAACAAAACTTGAATTGAAGGTTAACCCTTTATAGAACAACTGTGTGATACGGTTACAGTAAGTACGTTTCTTATTAGTTGTAGTATGGCAACAGCCCAAGGCCACAACCAAGACCAGGGCTTCATTGTGCTTGGCCCTGTACATACACAAAGTATGAGACAGTCCATGCCCTGAAGGGCTTTGAGTCTAAATAGACACAGCAAACAAACAGTGGGTGACAGAGGAAATTATTACCCTTGTTGTAAAGATGGGGAACTGAGGTAGGAAGAGATTAAGTGGCTTGCCTAAGGTCACCCAGGGAGCGTGTGGCACAGCCAGGAAGACCACCTGGATTCTCTGAATCCCAATTCACTGCCTTAAACACAAAACTAACCTTTCTTTGAGGAAGTACAGGGTGTATATTTTCTATGACGCATCTCCCTTATGCTTAGTCTTAACTGGATTTTCAGTCACAGCGGGTTGCAGGCCTAGAAAGCAACAAAATTTGAGTGAGGCAAGAATGTGGGGCTTATTTGTTGGTTTGAAAAATAAACCCAAATATTACTAATGACAGCTTTAAAGAGGAGTTTTGCCTAAGTAAAGACGGCAGGATTCTAACCACTCTTTCTAACTACCGGTTATACAGTCTGATGCAAAGATTCAATCACCAGAAGCCTGCTCCACTAAAGACATTCAGACACAGGCATTAGATGTGCCCTAATACCTCAACAGTGAGTTGTCCATCAAAGTTGTCATTCTATTAACACAAAGCAGAAGAAGCTAAGAATTACAGTCACTGTGAAACTCTTTGAATCTAACCAGCTTGAGCAGCCATCCTTCTGTGTGAGGTCATGAACATCTTTATTACTGAGCCATGAATGTAACGGAACGGGTTTCAGATAGAATGATCCACATATCACCGTTCTTGGGCCTGCGATGATTGATTGATTGTTACAGTAGTTTCCAGGTATTTAAAATTGTTCAGTTGAGAGTCCTGTGGCACCTTATAGACTAACAGACGTTTTGGAGCATGAGCTTTAGTGGGTGAAAACCCGCTTAGTCAGATGCATTCACCCACGAAAGCTCATGCTCCAAAATGTCTGTTAGTCTATAAGGTGCCACAGGACTCTTTGCTGCTTTTACAGATCCAGACTAACACGGCTACCCTTCTGATGATTGTTCAGTTAAAGACCATCACCCAGATGTTAATAACTCTGGTTCCGCTGAAACAGTCTTTAGATTCAGTGGTGCACACTGGAGAGTGTGTGTGTGAGAGAGAAAAACTGTTATGTCATTGCCTAGTCTGGAGGGTCTTTTGACTAATTATTACTATGATTTATTACTGTTTACTGTGTATAATGTTTATTCATTGCTTGGTACAATAGAGCATGGGCGTCAAGGAGCAAAACAAATTAACTCTTATGCAAGGCTTTTCACCAATAGATATCAAAATGCTTTAAGGTAGGAATTATACACACTGTATAAATGGGGGAACTGAGGTACAGAGAGGAGCTATGAGTGGCCCAAGTTTTTATGGCCAGTCAGTGGCGTAGCTGGGAAGAGAACCAGCTTAATAGTTTTCCTTACAGGAAAAGACAGGAGGTGAAATTCACCCCTGTGCACCGATCTGGAACCAGGATGATATCCTAATAGTGCTTAAGTGATGTACAGTCTTTGTATTGATCCGCTACACAGGGCAAATTTCACAGTGGGAGTGCAAAACCTCAGAAGTCTAGACCTAAAAGATTTGTGTGACCTTGGACAAGTGGCTCAATCCTGTGAGTGTCTCTGTTTAGCCTGCCTGTAGAGTGGTTTTAGTAATACTTCCTTGATAAGGGAGATGCGGGGCTTTGACACTGTGAGGTCTTGCGGGTATAGCTGTTACATATAGAAAGTTTTAAGCTTTGTTTCTTCTATTGACAGATTCTCTTCAGGCAAGCAGTGAGGGCTTTCAACATCATTTTTGCAGCGAAAAGCATCTTTTGTTTCTTTAAATGGATGTTGGCAAAGCTGTCCAATGGTTCATAAAAGTACAGGAAAGTAATAAGCTGCTGTGATATAGAACTTCCCATGATTCATAGAAATTAATTACACACTAATTTAGCTCACAGCAGTATTTACTCAAGCTATTCAAAATGAAGATACTGAAAGCGTCAGAAGGATGTTTATCAACTACACCGCCAGCAGATGTACGGGGGAAAAAGCCTAAGAGCAATTTCTAACCTGCTAAACTCTGACAGTGTGAATTTTAAATGCCCATTTACTAGTGTGTGTTAAGCTCCATTATTAAATAAAGGCTTTCTCAGTTGATAGAGCAGACGTAAGCAGAGCTCCGGGACGTTACCGTGTACCTTTAAAATTAAAAAGGCAGTTATGATGCGAGTCCCTTACAGTAGAATTATCCACATTATTATTTTATATATTATTGTAGCACCTAGAGGCCCCACCTAAGATCAGGGCATACTGTGCTAAGTGCTGTGAACACACATAATGAGAAACAGTCCTTGTCCCTAACAAGCTCAGTCTACATAGACAAGACAGACAAAGGTGAGAGAGAGGCATTATCTTGTGTCTCATTTTACAGAAGGGACCTGCCCAGCATCACGCGGGGAGTCTGTTGCCATGTTGAACCAAAATCTCTTGAGTTCCAGTCAAGTGCCTTAACCATAATAATATCCTTCCAGGGTACTTTTTGGCATGGTGGCTCCTAATAGACAGCTTTAAAAATATACCTGATTCATTTTGTAAATACCCAGCAACTTGAGAAGTTGAGGCTCACCGCAAAGTCAGGAAGGACAAGTACACTCACTGGGTTAAGTGCAAGCTGTCTCAACTGTGTGATCCATAATAGTGCCGGCAGGTGTCGACTGTAACGTGTGAGTGCAAAGGATGAAGGGATGAGTGTGACAAAGAGCATGCAGGGATGTGATCATGAATTAATGAAAATGCTGCTGTGTGGTTGCCAGGTGTGAAGCCCATACCTCATTATCATGATGAGGGCCAGGCTTAAGCCCATACCTCTTTGGACATACCCACACCATGACGGTTTTTTTACCCTGTACTCTTGAAAGTAAAACAGCAGCTGCACTAAGAGCCTGGAGAGTTACTGAGGCCTGGTCTACACGTAAAAATTTGATCAACCTGGCTACGTCACTCCAGGCTGTGAAAAATTTTGCACCCTGAGTGCTGTAGGTAAGCCGACCTAACCTCTGGTGTAGACAAGGGCTGCAGTTGTGCATTCCCAGCAGCTGTTGTGTAGACATGCCCTCAGTTCTGGGGGCTATGCCTAATGTTTAAGCTTTCTGGTGGCCACACTGATACTGGAACACAAGGTTCTTACAATCCAGGGTACGTACCATGCGGACTTGCAGAATCCAGGGTTTGAGATGTCTCATCACCCCTCAGAACACAACTTCAAAGAAATTGAATAGGATTAAAAACCCAGAAGTCTGCATGCTAAAAAGCCGAAGTCAGTAAAAGTGTTTCTGCTGGTGTCCATGGACTTTGGTTCAGGCCCTAAACAAGCCACCAGAGTCTGCCAAACTGGAGTAGAACAGAATTTTCTCTCAACAAAAGTGTCTCATGATTCTGTAATCTCATTGCTTAGAGCTACAGCTGTTGTGTTAAACGTGCATCTGGTGCATGCACGTTTAACACAGTAGTTTAAAAATCCAGCATTTAGTTTGTACCTTCCTGGTACTTTTTTTTTTTTTTGAGGCTCTCAAAGCATTTAAGGAGTTAAGCCTCACAGCACTTCTGGGGATTGGTAAGCAGTATTAGTAGAGCTGGTTGAAAAATACCAATTATTTTTCCAGGGAAATGTAAAAGAAATTGTATTTATTGTCATTTCCTGGGCCAATTTTTCAGGGTTTTCTTTAAAATCCAAAATTTGAAAGTCCGTTTTAGAATTTTCTTTGTTTTTTAAATCCAAAAGTTTTACCATTTCCCTTCTCCCCCATTTTTTTTTATTTTTATTTAAAGGGTTGTGGTGTGTTTGTTCCCACCTCCTCCTCCTCCCCGCAGGACCAAAAATAAATTTTGGTTTTTGGTTTCTCATTTTATTCATCAAAACGCAGGGAAAATGTCAAAATAAAAAATTGTACCAAAACATTTCTGTTTGGCACAGAAAAAACGCTTCATATTTTAATGCAAAAATTTCCACCAGTGCTAATTATTAGCTGTGTTTACCAGATGGAGAAACTGAGGTACAGAGAATTGAAGTGGAAGAGCCAGGAGACTTGCCCAGAACTCCTGATGTAGAGTCCTATGATCTAACCACCAGATTATACTTCCTCTCAAGGAAATGAACGTCTTATGATGGGGATGGTGGTATTTTACAGTGGTTCATGAGCAAACTAGATTTTCAGGTTCAGTAACACTGCACATCAGTAGTTGCTGCGTTTGGTTCCCAGGTTAATTTAATGGAATATCTTCCATCATGCCAGAGTTTAATTCATTGCAAATGATTTCTGGTTTTCTTTCTTTTCTCTTTTTCTTTTGCATGTTGCTGTCTTACAAAGCAATTAAATTCTCAATTTTCCTTAAGGCCGGTGATTATATGCCTAACTACTGAGGAATCACAAGTATTTTTCTGAAAACCAATTACAGATATTTAGGATAAGGGTAACATGCATCCTTAAAATTTCTTAAGCTCCTTTAATTGAAAGTAGATGAAATGTAAAAATGTGAGGCCTTGTTGAGATGGGACTATGTCATTTTGATGTGCAGCTATGGTTTTATAAAAGATTAAATGCTTTTTTTTAAGAATTTTTCGACCACTTTTTTTCTAATGGGTCCCAAAGAACCATGACAGCATTTAGGTAAAACAGGCTGTTGCAGAAACCATCTTTCTGAGCTAGTAGTAATGACCTATTTGTGAATTGGTCACAAGCGTGAGGTTTAGTTTGCTAGCTTTTCGTGTTTGCAGGCTATGTTCTTTGAGCTCATTGTGTGCATGATGTATGTATGTTCTCCGGGCCAGATCCTGGGCTCCTGGTCTTGTTGTTGTTTTGCATTTGCCTCAGCTATGCAAAACATCTAGAAAACATCCCTTAAGTAACGGCTGAGGCTTCCCTATGAGGAAGGGGAATCATCATGCAGTACAGAGCTGGCGTAATGTGGCAGGAGCAGAGACTGCTGGAATGGGGACATGGCAGGGGGTCAGTGAGGAATAGGGATGGGTCAAGCTGTGAGCAGGGAGTGTGTGCGCATGCTTTGTCTGGTCCTAGGTCTGCAAAGCAGTCCCTAAGGGACAGCTGCATCCAGCATTACTTAGAGCAGCCCCTAGGATGTTCTAAGGTTAGCCCAGGGCAGTAGCTGAAGATAGGTGGCTTAGTGCCACCCCTGCTCCCCTCCCCCTTCATAGCTGCTTGAGGAATAAGCCTTTTGCTTATAAGTCTTCAACTGTGTTGAGGGCTTTTATAAAGAGGACGGTGATCAATTGTTCTCCATGGCCACTGAAGGCAGGACAAGAAGTAAACTGCTTAATCGGCAGCAAAAACAGATTTAGGCTAGAGCTTAGGAAAAACTTTCTAGCTATGAGGAGAGTTAAGCACTGGAATAGGCTTCCAAGGGAGGTTGTGGAATCCCCATCATTCGAGGTTCTTAAGAACAGGTTGGCCAAACAGGGATTGTCTAGGTTTAGGCAGTTCTGCCTCAGCATAGGGGGGCTAGGCCTACACTTCTATAGTTCTATGAAAAGAAATCCCAGAATTAATAAGGTCACATTTGAAGTTTTTATGAGGCCAAGAATTACTGAATTGTATGTGTCTATTTTAAAACCACATATTCCATCTATAATGACAGGTTTCAGAGTAGCAGCCGTGTTAGTCTGTATCTGCAAAAAGAACAGGAGTACTTGTGGCACCTTAGAGACTAACAAATTTATTTGAGCATAAGCTTTTGTGGGCTACCAATGAAGTGGGCTATAGCCCACGAAAGCTTATGCTCAATTAAATGTTAATCTCTAAGGTGCCACAAATACTCATATTCCATCTAAAAATTCTACTCTGAAAACTCATCTGCAATCTTGGTTAGTTTATTTCTGATTATCTAAGCTTATAATAACACGGGAATCATTATCTCCCAAGTTCATTTCCCATTTAATGTATCTTTAGGGAGAGAGGCAATGACAGGCAGGCTATGTTTAAAGGATTTTAAAAAGAACAACAACCCTGAGGTTTCATATTTTAAAAAAAATTAGAAACTTTAAGATAAAGTCTGGGGATTTAGGACTTGATCCTCCAATGTGCTCAGCATTTCAGGGAGATCCTGAGTGTCCTTAACTCCCACTGATTTAATATATGGGGGTTGTGGGTGCTCAGCACCCTGCAGGATCAGGAGGTTAGTGTAGGGCTAGATTCTGCACTGCACCTCCTGAGACGTTCAGCACAGACTGTTCCTCCCAGAAGGAGGGGAGCAAAGATGCATAGGCTAAAACTCAATCTGCTAAACTCAGGCTAAAGACATTTCCCTGCATCTGTGTTAGGAAAATTGGTTGAGTTGAGGTTGGGTTTAGCTCATGTTCGCTCAAAGTCTGACTCATGCACAAAGCCACTTTTCCTAATGTAGACAAAATCAGTGGGAGTCTAAATCCCCTGCAATCAGAGGTAGTAAATGCTATTCCCTTACAATCAGACATCGAGGGAACTACAGAGTGCATCCCTGCTGCCTTCATTTGACTTGCTTGGATCTCTTTCCCCCATAGCATGGCTCAGCTTAAAAGAGCCAGAAGATAGCCCCGTGCCTAAAATGACTGGATGATTTGTGCAACACCACACTGCTCGGAGCACCATTTTGCCACATTCGAGGGCTGATGGATGCATACAACTTAAATGGGAGTTAGGCTGCGTCTCAAGGGAAGAATTGGAACACCCCCGCCACTACCTCCTCTTCATCTCCAAGCTAATCAATCATTGTATGGTTCAGAATCTCCCTCTTCAAGGTTTTTTCAGCCGTATAATTTGATTTAATCCCATGCTAACTCTCCGATTTATAGTGCTCCTCCTGCTTCTCATGAATTGCGAAGCACCAAGGGGAGGGTCAGCCTCGGAGATAATTGGGTGTGTTTTGCTCTGCCCAAAGACTTTGGATCTGGATTGGACTAGAATTTCCCTCTCTACTAATTTTATGGCAGCATTAATTTTTTTCTTTAAGAATAAAACAACCAAAATGCCTGGGGCGTAAAGTGCATATTTATGGCCGATTTATAAATGGTACCTAGTGTCATGCAATGCACTTAATACATCAGCAATATTATCTTCCACTTATATGGAGGTTCTCGTTCCAGATCACTTTCTGAGCAATATATAGGCAGCACCATTGAAATGCAGCCCCCTCTGAGGGTCTGTTTATATTGCAGTCCGAGGTGTGATTGCAGGTCTGGTAGACATAACTGCACAGTAGTTTTACCCATGTTTGCATGGCTAAAAATAGCAGTGTAGATGCAGCACTGCAGGTTTTAGCAATACAAACAGATACCCAGCGTTCTGGGCTGGCTAGTGTAGCCCAACTACCAATGCTATATTTAGCCATGCTAGTATAGGTATATCTAGATGCAAGCACATCTTGGATTTTAGTGAAGGAAATAGCCTTTGTCTTAGGGTATCAACTCTATGGGGCCTGATGCGCCGACTGTGGAAAGAAAGAGTTATGGCCCAAAGCCATTGAGGCAACCCCCTAGCTCTTATAAAAAGTGTCCCATGGGGTCTTTAATGTTCACCGCGAGCAGACTAGTATGGGTCCGCGTCTCGTCTCATTTACATCAGTGTAACATCACTGTTCCTCCTGGTGCGGAGGGAGTGTGGCCAGGGACAGGAGCAGGGTATGGGAAGAAGAGGTATGGCTGTGGGAAAGGGTCACGGTAGAAGCACTGCTGAATTCCAACTATTCCCAGCTACCACAATGGCCCGTTAACGCTGTAGACATCTGGGCACAAGCTGAGCCAATGCTAAGGCTGTCTTAATCTGCACATCAGACTCCAGCAGTCTCCAGAGAGCCCTCAAATGGTCCCAATATAGGGACCGGAGCAAAAGTGAAGTAAAGCCAGCTTAGCTACCACTATGAGTCCTCAGTTGAGCAGAGCTCAACAGCGCTGAAAAATTGTTCCTAGGGAATCATTATGACCCTTTATAGCAAACGCATCCCAAAGCTTAGGGCCTGACTTGGTTTACATTTAAACCGAGGTAAGTTAGGAGTTGAGCTGGGTAACATTTTTAGACAAAACCTTTTTCCTGAGGAAAAATGTGCATATTTAGCCACAGCAAAACATTTTGTGAATTCTTGCCAGTTTTGCTGAATTGATTTGGTTTAAAAAAAAAAACTGCAAAAGTCAAGCACTTCCTTCTGACATTTTAGAAACAAAACATTTGGATTGTTCTGTTTGCAATGACTTTTTGTTTTGAAATTGCCTTCAGATTTACTTTAAAATGTCAAAAATGCTTCAAGTCTGAACAAAACATTTCCTTGCAGGTTTGGGGGAAAGTTTTTTTTTGACTTTGAAGTTAATTATTTTTCCGATTTGGTTCACCACAAATTTAGGAAAAATCCATGTTCAATTTGACTTGAAACAATTTCTTTCTTTTTTTTCCAGCATTGCTCAGCACACCAGAAACTCCATTATTTGTCTAGCTCTGGTCAGCAGTAACTCCACTGAGGCCAGTGGTGTGATAATGTATTAGAACTGGTGTGAGTGAGAAAAGAATAAGGCCTTTGCCGTGTGTCTCAGTAATGGAGCATCCCCCTTCAATCGAAGAGGGTCAGCAAAGGCCACGAGAACCTTTTCTCCTCCTCCAGCAGCCTTCAGCAACGGGTTCAATGTTAGAAACAGGTGCCACGAAAACCCAGGACCAAACCATGCTGGGCGATATGTGCACACAGCTCCCATTAGCTTCAGGAGCCACTGCACATACTGACCTGGGGTTATTAGGTCCCAGATAGCCAGAGATTGGAGGGCTGTTTTTGGAGGTGACTGCACTGTGAGATTCCCCCTCATGACCGACGTCATCTTTCCTCTGCCCTTTCAGCTTTGAGAGAAAGTTGGTCCCTCTCGCTCATATAACTTCCATCAGCCAGACTCATCCCATTAGTAATAATGATAACACTATAAAGATTGCCCTTTCACAAAGCAGGAGACCTATGAATCACTGACCTGGCTGGCTGAATCAGAGACCTTTTTTCTTCTTTTTTCCTGTCCAATACTACCCTTTCCCAGCCCTGTGCCCCACCCATTTCAGGACCCAAATGATGGCACCAAGTCTTTGTTTAGAACAACTCCCACCATTTAGAGAGAGAGAGAAGGGGGCAAAGACCAATAAAACAGAATGCAAGAGCTATAAAAACAAGGCATTGCTGAATCCTCTTGAATCCAAACCCCCCTCCCCCACCACCACCACCTTGCCCCATTTGGGATTGAGGATTGAAATAACCACAGCGAATCTGTGAGACTTTAATTGGAACAAGTTGCTGGCACAGTTCTTCGCTGGAGTTTCCTTCACCCTGTAAATAATTGGCCTTGACTAAAGCTCCCAGGCTCCCTGGAAAAGGCAAAGCGGGGGGGTTGGGGGGGGAGGAACTGAGTCAACACGTCTGATGCACTTTCCCAGCAGGCAGAGCTGGGAAGTCCGGTCGGCCTTGTATATTCAGATGCTTCTTCCTCTTGATGCATTTTGACATCACACATCCATATGTTGTGCACAGTGGTGAAAGCAGAGAGGAGGGGGAGCATGAGATAGGGTGTGAGAGGGATGGCAGTGTGGCGGAGGGGAGATAGAATGAGCAGAGTTGAGTGCAGCGGGGGGTGGAGAGGAAAAGATGATGGATGTGGGGCGTGGAGACAGTAAGCGAATGGAGAAAGCTAGTTGGGGGGAGGGATAGTTCAGTGGTTTGAGTATTGGCCTGCTAAACCCAGGGCTGTGAGTTCAATCCTTGAGGAGGCCACTTAGGAATCTGGGGCAAAAATTGGTCCTGCTAGTGAAGGCAAGGGGCTGGACTCGATGACCTTTCAAGGTCCCTTCCAGTTCTAGGAGATTGGCATATCTCCAATTATTACCTTTATATAGTTGAAGAGAGGGATCCTGGTGGAGTTGAGAGGGAAGGCGTGAAAAAGGAAGGAGGCAATGCCCTGACAAGGTGATTAGGCTGCATGGAGCCATCCTGTGGGCTTCTGGTTACTGGCCATGAGAGCTGACCAGCCAACTGATTTGGTGGTTCTGTGGCCGGAGTGAGAAAAATTAAAAAAATGAGGTTGTCTTGAAATGAAATGTTTTCAAAATTGGTGAACTGTTTTTGTTGTTGTTGTTTTTAAGGTTTTTAAACTTTTTTTTTTTTAAAGATGTATATATTTAAACATTGCAGTAAAATTTGGAGCAAAAAGGTGTTTCAAATCAAAACATTTTTTCTTTATTTGACAAGCAATTCAGTGAATTCAGCCCAAATTCACAAATTGTTCCCGTCAAGTCAAATATGCATTTTTCATCGAATAAAGGTTTCACACAATACATTTTGCCCAGTTCTGCTGGCAATGCAAAACCCCGTGCCCGTAGGAACAGGGGCAACCCAATTCTGCTGACTGAGAGACGGCTATTTAGTTGTGAGTTGAAAGAGAGCTGGGAGAGGATGAACAAGGGGAAGATGTGGAGGGGGAACAGGAAGATGATTCAGCAAAGGCTAGATCGATATGTAGTCTAGGCCTCATGAGCTTTCACGTGCCCCTGAATCATTATAAACATCCTGTCTAGATGAATCCTGCTTTTAAAATGTTTCCATCTGAAATTATTCCAGCTAACAATTTCTCTCCAATAACAAAGAAATACATTAATGGATATCCCCACCGTCCACACACACCCCACCCACATACAAGTTGTCAATCATTTCAGCTAGATGCTTTTTTTTATAACTACCCTCCTTTCCCTAAAGTCGTGTTTATTATTTCAGCTAAATAGTGAATTTTCTAATAGCCTTTTTATATGGCCTTTAAAATGTCTTCTCAAACAATCAAATGAACCTTCCCATAAAATACTCCTTAGTGGAAGAGGGGCGAGATTCCCTATGAAGATTAGAACCAGACTTGGATTCTTGCCGTTGTGTATGTTTTGCAGCAAATGCTTGCTAACAGCGTGTGTCTAGTAAGATGTGGAAAAACTAAAAAGCCGTGACCAAGCTTTGCATTCTGGGCTCCTCATCTTTCAATACTTCACTTATTAATTATTATTATTTGTAGTGTGGTAGCACCAACTTGAGACACATTTTCATTTCCTTAAAATCATGCTCCTTTAAAGTCTTTCAGTTTTAGGCAACTAAAATGGAGATACTAAAAATGAGTCACTTTTTAAATATACTTTCATATATTTCCCTAACTTAAATGTTCCCTAAATAATGCGATTCACAATTTCACCCTGCAATTTGCAGTAGAAACAAATATTCTTTCTTTTGTTCTCAATGCATTAAATAGAAAAGAGGATGGTGGGGAAATTCTGTCTGTCTGTCTGCCCCAATCCTACAAAGTTCTCCCATTAAGAAATACTGACAGAGAAGAATATTGTTCATTTCCCTTTTTTCCGTAATGTGGATTTATGTCTAATTTTCACTGGGGGCGGGGGGAAATAGCTTAATTGGACTGTTAGTGGATCAGATCCAGAGCCCACTGAATTTCAATGAAATTTATCCATTGACTTCAACTGCTTTGGATCATACCCCAATGTATAAAGTTATTCACATATGCATTTGCAGGATCTGGGTGTCAGCTGAGATTTTACCATTAGGATCCTTCATTCGGGGAGAGGAGACAATAACACTAAAGTAAAACCAGCTGTGAGGCTCAGAAGCGTCAGAGATTTGGGACAAGCTGTGGTGAAAAACATTAAAACTTCTGGGGGCTTATCTGAATCAGCCTTTTGAGTCCCCCATCACTGATGCCACTCCCTTCCTCTGCAAACTCCTTAGGACGTTATTGCCTTAGGACGTTACAACTTCAGAACACTTTTCCCCTGCTATTATCTCTCTGGGATGACAAGGATAACACTTCATGTAAATACTATCTTTTCTGGTATTTGTAGAACCTCAGAATTGGGGTATGTTGCAGCCTACTCATGTGCTAATGCCAACCTTTTCTAAGATGGCCTTGGACTTTGTGCTTTGATTTCTTGGTACCTAACTTGAGATGCCAGCGGCCTGATTCTCCCCTGCCTTGCACAGTCATTTACACCTGTGCAACATGAACATAAAATACTGCCTTATCAGAATAGCAATGTTCTGCACCCAGTTTGCACTCTCCATACACAGATATAAATACACAAGGTGTAAGACAGTGGAGAATCAGTCCTCCAGGCTTTTGTGAACCTACTGTTACTGTAGCAATTTGTCCCTTGCTACAACTTCTGTATTAGTGATCACAAAAGGTGAAATTCACTCTGTGCAGTGGGTTGGCACAAAGCCTATGTGTCAATTAATTCTCACTTATTCTGTGAATTTAAGTAGTTTATAGACCTACTACTGGCCCTCTTCCCAGAGGCGAATGTCAGGCTGGAAGATTATGAGTGTACTGCAAGTGATGAGGGAGAAGGGACTGACCAACCTTAAGCACAAATTGCACTCCTGGTGTAATTTACAAGAAATCAGCATTTGTCATCATGGGCAGCTTAGCTTCCTCAATGAGAGTTAAAAGTTTAATTAAGCTCCTAGTCAAGATGTACACAACCATGATGTCAGTTACTAACCACATCCTGCTTTGACTGTGGAGGGTTTTCCTTTTCAAGGTATGAGAGCCATGCATGCAAATCCCTTAATTTGTTGTTTGTCCATGTATTCCTTGAACACTGATTTAGAAATTTAGCCCTTGATGAATAATATCCAGCTCTTATATCACACTTTTCATCAGTAGAGCTCCAAGTGCTTTACAATGGAGATCTGAACCATTATCTCCATTTTGCAGACTGGGATACTGAGGCACAGGGAGGTGAAGTGACTTGCTCCAGGTCATCCAGCAAGCCATTAACAATGCTGGAAATAGACTCTAGATGGCCTGAGTGTCAGTCTAGTGCTCCAGCTGCACTGCAACCTAAAGAAAGGCTGCCACTGGGAAATGAAAATAGTATATGGGTGGCACGTGCCAGTGTCAATCTTCTATTCATCTGCTATCACATCTACTTAGCTACTTGTCAGTAATTTATAACGCACCTGTGACGTGCATTCTAGATATCACTAAATTACATATTCTCTCAGTTATAGGGGTGATGATAGCAGGATAAATAAGCAAATTGTAAACCATATTTTTTGTATTCTAGGGGTGCCTACAGTACTCAACTGAGATTTTCAGACCCATTGTGCTAGAACCTATGTGTGTACGTGTATACAACACCCCTCACCCCCACATCCACCCCCACCAGGAGACCATCCCGACCCCAAAGGGTTTGCAATCTAAACAGATAAGGCAACGGGGGAGAGGAGAAACAAAGGCACAAAGAGTGGAAATCACTTGCTCAGGTTGGGATGGCTTTAGGGGAGCGTGATCAGGGCAGCTGCCTTGAGCACCAACATTCAGGGGTATCAACTCCCCATTTGTGAGGGAGACGGTTATTTTATTTGCAGGAGGTGAGTAGCAGAGCCAGGATTAGAACACAGCTTTCAATGACACCCAGTCCAGTGCCTACCTCTACTAGACCACACACATGCTACTTTGTGTTGAAGTGAGTACTGCTCCTTCAGTACGAAACACACTGTGCTGGCTAATCAGAAGCCTTTAAATTCTGCACCATTTGCCTGATTCTACACTACACTAAAAAAATTAGAAACTGAGTTTTAGGGACCAGTCATGCATTGGCAGGAGTTGTGCTGGAGGATCTCTCAAGATTTTCCCATCTCTTAATGCGCTGCTTCCATTGTATTTTATTTCTTCAGAGCATTTAGAACTGTGATTCTCAAACTTTTGTAGTGGTGACCCCTTTCACATAACAAGCCTCTGAGTGCGACCCCCGTAATAAATTAAAAACACTTTTTTATATATTTAACACCATTATAAATGCTGGAGGCAAAGCAGGGTTTGGGGTGGAGGCTGACGGCTCACAACCCCCCCAGGTAATAACCTCGCAAGCCCCTGAATGGTCCTGACCCCCATTTTGAGAACCCCTGATTTAGAATAAATGATCTAATATTATATCCCAGATTCTGAGCTGCAGTTCAGGAGTAGGTCTGATGGGGCTGCCTTTCAGTCCCTCAATCCAGGATCAATCTAGATCAAGCCAGTTTAGAGCAGCCTGGAGGTTACTGCTTTAAGCTGCACCAGCTGCCAACACCCCCTGCTACATCTGAGGATTGCCAGGTTGTGGGGATGTCCACGTCTCAGCCTTTTCCCTGGCTATGTATGGTAGATGGAGTTGGGTAGCATAGTTTGGTCTATGCAGGACAATTCCTCTGGTAGGAGGTCAAGCCAGCTTTAGGACAGATATGCACTGTGGGACTGGCATGAAGCCACCTATATGCAGGGAAGGATCTGTCCTACAAGTGCAGACTCAAATTGCAACATACTTTTCCCCCCACTCCTTCTGAAGAGATGAAGCCAGATCCATGCTAGTATAACTTGGAAGAGCTCCAGTGACTTAAACTGGACACCGAGTTATATCAGCTGAGGATCTGGCCCATACAATTTTACCAGGGCTTGTAAAATGCACTTTGATTCTTTCTGACTTTTATTCATTGTTAAAACCTAAATGAAAATGCTAAAAGCACACTGAGCAGTCAAGAATTACCAGAGAATAGTGGTAGTTATGGTGTTAGTGGTTACCACTCATTTTAAATTAATTGCAGCCCAAGGTAAAACCAAATGCAATAGTGAGTTCCATCCAACAAAGCTGTCCACAATTGAGGTTATAACCACTATCCTCCTCTAGTTTCATACTGTTTGATATTCAAGAGCTTGAAACTAAGATGATGGGGTTGGTTTTTGACTGGGTTCCAGCCATTAATCACAAAGGATACTGGGGAGAAATTTGGCTCTCATGATTCATCAGAGAGTGTTTCTCAATCACTTTCTCTATGTGGCCAAGCCCGTTGTTATGTGCAGCACAACACACAAAGAATCTCCTGCTGATCATGGCTTAACCTGCTGAAGCCAATGGCAAAATTCTCATTGAATTCAATGGGAGCAGCATCAATCCTTTAACAATAGGAAATGGTGGATAAGTGGCCTGTGGATCAGATTGTTGTTAGAGATAAGCCTGAACCAAACGCCTGAATCTGAACACCCTAGAATTTAGGGGGAAATGAGAAAAGAGAGGATAGAGTCCAGGGTCCAAATCTGGATCTAGATTTGACAGTTGTACCCCATGTCTGTAATGGGCTAACCCAGAAAAGTAGAGGCAACAGGGCTAGTAGAAAATTGTCAGTTGAAAGCTGTTTTTGTTTTGTGTGATGGAAAATTGGGATTTCCACTCAATGGAAAGTTTCAGCTTTCCTCTTTTAAAAAAAAATCAATAAACCCCCCACAAAATTTTCAGTTGCAAATGGAAAATTATGACTTTTCCATCAAATTTTTTTTAAAGTTTGTATTTTTGACAAAAAGTCATAATTAGCGGGGGGTCGGGGGAGAAAACCACTTTCCAACTAACTCGAATAGACGTCAGATACGTGCACAGGCTCCCATTAATGTCCCACACATTTTACCATGTTGGGTCAGGGCACTGAGCCATCTGTAGTTCTGCCTCTTGCCAATACCTAATGCTTCAAAGGAAGGTTAGTAAATTCAGTGATACAATTATTAGCAACAGAAAGGTGGTTCAGTCTTCTGTACCAGACATTGAATAGAGTGAAGAGAGACAGGTGGTAGAGCACTGGGAAACATCTGTTACTGAGTTTATTATTGGTGCTCCTATTTTTCTGCATCAGAGTTCTGCTGTACAACTTCTTCAGTGGAGCATTTGTAAAAGAAAGAAATGAAAGGTTTGCATACTTTCTGATAAGGGAGAGCCAGCTGTGGTGTGGGAAGCAGAACCCAGGGACGTTCTGGAGGGACCAGCACAAGACCTGGGCTTCGCTTAAGTCCTATTTGGAAGCATCATATTCTGGATCTTTCGATGTTCCAACCCCTGTTAAGGAAGGATGGTTTAGTGGACAAGGCACAAGAACAAGACCCCATGGTGCTAGGAGTTGACTGAACACCCATTAAGGGTACAGCTGCATTAGGACAAAAGGTATGATGTTAACTTGTGTTAGCTAATACATATTAATATCCTACCAACCAGTCTGTAGTTTTCACATGTGTTAGCAGATCAAGGTGAACCTTATGGGCTGGTGTTCACCTCAGCCTACTAGTGTGTTACTATTACAAACTGCTTTGTCTTCACTAGGATTTTACCTCATGTTACTTACTTGATAACAGCACACCTCGTGAACACAAAGCCTAAGAGACGGTCTCTGCCCTGAAGAGTTGACAATATAAATAGACAGGACCAACCAAGTATTGTTGTCTCCATTCTACAGATGAGGGATCTTCCATTGATTTCAATGGAAGTTGGGCACCAAAATACCTTTGGAGCATTTGGGCCTAAATTATTTTCACAGGGTCACCCAAGAAGTCTGTGGCAGAACTGAGAATTGCGCCCCCCCATCTCCTGAGTCCCAGCCCAGTGCTTTAACCACAAAGATTGTCTTTTCTCTCTGCATACTATTGGAGCTCATATATGGACAATAAGTTCCTGTTACACTGGCTGGCACGGAGAGCTGCTACGCCAGTGCATTGGTGTTACGCACATAGAGAAAAAGACAAGGACAAGATGTTTTCTTATTGACCTTTGAAAGCTGGAGAGGGAAGCAGAAAATGCTCCCTTAGGTAATGCTAAAGCCAGCATGCAGTATTGTTCAATAGAGTAAGCCCCCACCAGCAAGTTCAAGGTGGATAATATGAAGTTTGCTTTGGAAACTGGGCAACCTTTGGGTTTTTTGTGTTTTTTTTATGGGGTACCATCCTTTTTAACACTCTTGTACATAGCAGACGTCAATGTCTGCCATTAACAAAGACTTGCAAAAGAATAAGACAGTTGCTAAGGAAACTTCTGTTGCACAGGAACTAAACAAACAACAGCATGTTAAGCAAGGAACCATGCAAACTAGGGGCCCAATTCTGCAAATCCTTATTTAGGCAAGTACCCCTTTGATGTCTTTGGGGGATCTCCACTACTCATATGAGTAAAGGTTTGCAGGTTCAGGTCCAAGCATAAGACAAAAGCTTCCTAAAGCAGTCTCAGAATTTTAAGAATTAACTGTTTGGAGAATGTCAAGGCAGCAGCATGCTGTGGAAATAGCACACATCCATTTCCGGCCTCCAAATATAATTAGTTGTCATTTGAAATCCACCCTGTAATCTTTGTTGTGATATTAATTTCACCCAGAGTTGCTAACAGGAACCATTTAGTGTATACAGCCCTCAATCTTTAGCTAATCTTTAGGAAGTTTACAGCAGCTCTCAAAGATTAGCCACCTTTAAATGGAACAAGTTGTGTCATTAGAATGTACCCAGGTGTCTTTGTGCAGTTTAAATAGTTTGTCAAGTTTTTCCTGGTGGTGAGGTTGAAAAGGTTGTTTTGCACCTTTGGTTTATTGGCTGGCAGAGTCAATTCATTATGAGCTCGATTTTCAAAGAGCTTGCTTCCATTTAGATACTAAACTAACTGTTCAGGTTTACAAAAGTCCTCCACTGAGCTATTTGAAAATCTCTCCTTAAAATTTACCTCTGCTCTGCCTACAAAAAAATTTGACAATGTTAGACAGCCGGTATGCTGTGACTGCTGCTTATCACGCTCATCATAATTATCTCACTGCTACCTTGTGTTCCCCCCATCTGTTTGTTAGATCTTCCTGTTGTCCCTAGTCTTTTGCTTAGGGTTCGGCTGTGTCTTCACTGAAAAAGGAGTTGTGAGAGAGCTCTCTCACTGTAAAATTGTAGTGGAGATAAGGCAAAGGCAGTTTTTACCTCTGAGCTGGGCAAAAAGTTTTGTACAAAACTCTTATTTAACAAAAAAAAAAATCCCGAAGATTTACTGGCTACAAAATATTTTGTGAAATCATGTTAATTTTGCCAAATTGTTTCTGCTGAAAATAAAACAAACTTCCAGGGGGAGGGAAAAGAACAACAAAAAAATTTCCCCTGACATTTTCAAAACAAAAATTCCCAATCTTTTGGTTTGAAATGACTTGTTCATTTCAAAATAGTCTTTAATTTCATTTTTTAAAAGTCCAAAACATTTTAAAGTGATCCAATTCAAAACAAAACATTTCAGTTTTGTTGAAAAGAAACATTTTGTTCAACCCAAAACAATTTTTTTGTCTCTTTGGTTCACCAGTTTTTTTTCCCAAAGTTTCATTTTCAGTTGGCCACAAACCAAATTTTCCCCATTTTTTCCAAATTGCAAATGAACTGAAAAATCCATTATTTGCACAGTTCTAGTATCTACTCAAATTCAACACTATACCTCTCACCTGAAGTTAAGCTCATCTAGCTACATCAAGGTAACAACTATTATGTTGTGTCTCCACTAGGTTGTACAGCAAGATAGCTTTCTCACTGTAAACCACACATTTTTTGAAGTGAAGAATAGCCTTTGTCTACACAAAGTTGCACCTGTTTAACTAAAGTTGTGAATTTAAAGTGACTTACTAGAACAGGTATGAACTGCTGTGTGAATGCTATTATTTCAATTTATTTCAGATTAGTTTAAATCAGTTAGGAAAATGTCTAAGCTAAACCAAAATAAGATTCACCATATGAGGGTTTGCACCACTTTAACTAAACCAGTTCAAATGTGTGTGTAGACAAGACCCTAGATTATAAGCTCTTTGGAGCAAGGACCATTTTGGTGTTATGGGTTTGTGCAGTGCCTAGCACAGTGGGGCTGGGATCTCTAGGCACTACCATAATACACATAAGACATCATTATTATAACAAATGGAAGCAACTAGGTACCTCAGTACCTGGTCCTTAATTACATGTCTAAATGAGAGATGAGCTGCTGTGAAAATCTAGCCCTGTTTAAGTGTGATTGTTTGTTTGTTTTTAACTGGTCATTATTTGTAATTGCAAGTCCATTGTGGTGGGGTGACTAAAGCTAAGAACTCAGGAAATCTGGATTTTATTCTTGGCTCTGCCACTTGCCTGCTCAGTGATGAAGGACAAGTCACTTCACCTTGCTATGCCTCCGTTTCCCCATCTATATAATGGGGCTAAATGATACTGCCCTCCTTTGTAAAGTGCTTTGAGATTTATTAATGAAAAGCACTAGGTTTATATTAATTGTTAGGGCATGAAAAGTTTTTTTGCATTGGGCTTATTTAATTGTTTATTTAAATCTAAAGACATAAATAAAATAACAAAATAACTGAATGTGAAGGGCCTCTCTCTGCATGGATCTATCTCATAGTTGAAGGTGACTGATCAGCCAGCTGTATTAGTGGTCTCCATGGGGATGGAGATAATTAGACAACAAGAAGATGAATAACAGACGAGAGACTGAGGGGTTTGGGCCATGCACAGTAGTCCCACAGGGAATATGCAGGAAAGCTGTACTGATTTTCCCAGGGAGTCCCTTCTTCACTATCACCACCCCCCTGACCTCCCACTTTTAGGTATTTATTGTGTTTTTTATGTAATAAATACTGGCCCTAGGTTTGATCCTGGTTTCCCTCCCACCCTTTGTCTCTCTTGTCTGTTTAGACTGCAAGCTTTTCAGAGTAGGGACTGTCTCTTACCATGGGTATGTTCAGCACGGCACGAAAGGGCCCTGATCTTGGTTGGGTCCTCTAAGTACAGCTGTAATATGTACAAAATAACCCTGCTTCACTCTGAAGTCACTGGGAGTTTGGCCATTGACTTTAGCATAGAGCTGGTTTGGAATTTTTCTGTTGCAGTGATTTTCAGTGGGCATTTCTGCAGAAAAAGAATGTTTCCATTGATTTTTTTTGTTGTCATCAAAAAATGAAAATTTCATTTTGATTGCCCCTCCCACCCCAATGAGAAGACATCCCATGACCAGCTCTAGTTCAATGGGACTAAAAAAGTCCTGTTTTGGGGGGGAGAAGGATGAGGGGGAGAAACTCTGTGGGAGCCATTCCTGTTTGCCCTCTGCAAGGTATTAATGCCAATAACAGTTCTGCAGTAAAAACAACCCAGCATCGAGCAAAGCGGAAAAACAGCTGCTAAGTGTGGAGAATCAGAAATCTGATTTGAATAAGAGTAACCAGATTGCAGGAACTTTAAATAGATTGGAGACTAATGTAATTAAAATAAAAGGGTTCAAAGCACATTAAAGGGCATTAATATGCAATAAGGAAACTCTTAACCTACCAATTCTCCATATACACAGTCATCAAGGAAAAAGGAGCAATGCCCATAAAACCATTCTCTCAGGAAGGGCAGTGGGTTCAGTGCCTGACAAGAGATCAGTAGCTGAAAGTAACAGCATTTAATGGAAAGTTTGGTTATTGCCGGATGTTTACTACAAAAAACCCTCGATCCCATGAGGTGCTGGGCGCCATGCAAGCAAAGCCTTGCCTCAGTTTGGAGTTCCATTGCCTTAAATGAGACTCTGAACAGACACCAAGGTCCATCAATAGGACATAGAAATTGATACATCTTTCTAGTGTCCTGTCTCCAACAACAGTTGCCTAGAGGAAGGTGTATGGGGCTCTGCAGTGGGCATCTATGGAATAACCTGCCCACAGGGGAAGTTTCTTCCTGATTCTTGTTAAGTAGCACTTGGCTGATGTTCTGAAGCATGAGGGTTTACATTCCTGGAAAGACTATTATATTAAATCAAGTTAAAACCTAAATCTTATTGCAGGATCTGAGCTGAAGTTTGGCCACCCCCAATGAAAAGTTTTATTGGTGCCATTGCAGCTTCCATGCCAGACCGGAAATTCTGCTAGTTTTTTCAACCAGTTAGATGACATTTTTTGACCAACAGAACATTTTGTCAAAATTCTGAAATTTTGCAAAATTGAATGAAAGAGAAAGAAAGAAAGAAAGAAAGAAAGAAAGAAAGAAAGAAAAAGCATTTCTGTGATACATATTTTTTTAACATTTTTTATTTTATTTATGTTTTCCAGCTCCAGGTGCAATCATACTCCCAAAAAAAGAAAATCACTACTGTGGTGAGGACTCTAGGATCACGTAAGTCCCCCTTACCCCCCGTTTTGTAGTTTTAAGTGGTGTGTAGGCCTCTCGGCATAAGGATAAATTTAATCTAACGTCAGTTGGAATGTTGCCACTCAACAATGGAAGCAGGATTGTGCCTATATTAATATTATTGAGGAGGGGAGAACTAATCCAGACTACATAGAGGTAGAGACAAATACTTGGGTCAGTGGGCTCCTAGATGGCGCATTCTCCCTGTTGAAATAAGTGATTCTATCTAAAAGTGTCATCGTAACCACAGAAACAGACCTTTCTTGTATAAAAAGGTTGTTAAGGTAACTCAAATAATGCCATATATAAACAGGGGTAGAAGCAAAGAAAACACACACACACTCTCAAGCATATGCTTAACAGATTACGTTTTAGGCATTATGTCCCATCTATGGTAACTTTGCTGTATCTCAGATCTCCTAAATTAAAGACCTGCTCCAGGCAGACCTATGGTTAGAAACTTATGGCTCTCCTGTGCTCTGACAATGTTGTGGTCCTGCAGAAATCTTGGTATCTTTGTCCATATTAGTTTCTTTACAGAAACTTCTACACATATTAGAGACACCATCAAAAATTTAGGTGCTTTGATGACCAAACTTTTCATTGTTATTGGTTAGCTTGAGCTTGTTTTCTTCTTATTCTTTGATTTTTTTTTAATTGAATAAATGTTGAGTTGTGAAAGAGGCTGGAATTACAGGACAATAGTTTTCCTCATCTTATCTTGGTTTAAGCAAATATTAGGTAATTCAGTTACTGGGTACATCTTTGTTTCTTTTTTTTAATGTGTAACTGAAGTTCACTATTCTTTTTACTCAATATTACAGCTTTATTTATTGGATATCTCAGGCCCTGATCCTATAATAAGACCTATGTAGACTAAACCTAGCACATATGAAGCACTGTTGAAATCGTTGGGTGACTGCATGGGCAGTTTTCCACATCTACGTACTGTGGGGCTCTTACCCCTTCCATCTGGTGCCGGCCACTGCTAGGGTCAGGATATGGGACCAGATGGACCTGCTGTCTGGTCCAGTGTGGCAATCCCTATGTTCGGGCACAAGGGGATCTAGTTGCAGGCTGGTGGCTTTAGGCTTGTACGGACTGAGATTTGATGCATTTTTATTAGAAGTACTCAAAGTTAAAAATACTAACAAGGAAAAGCACACTGCCCATCTAAGCAATAAATTAACACCCACAAAGTTCCAAATGCATTAGATGGAGTAAGAATCCTAGCAAGGTCTAAGTGACAATGAAAAATAACCATTAAGCATCATGATATTCAAATTCAGTGACCTCTCCAAGCAGTGCCCATCCAAGCGGCCAGCACATCCCTCGGCCCGCGCCGCTTTCTGCAGCCCCCATTGGCATGGAGCGGTGAACTGCGGCCAGTGGGAGCCGCGATCGGCTGAACCTGCGGACGCAGCAAGTAAACAAACCGGCCTGGCTCACCAGAGGCTTTCCCTGAACAAGCGGCGACCCTAGTTTGAGAACCACTGATCTAGGATACCTGACTCCCAGCTACCCTACTCTGACCACTAAAACAGACTCCTTTGCTAAAAGCTGGGATTAAAACCCCTGAGTCCCGGGTACTAGATCCCTGTTCAAACTACTCCCTCTTTTTGAATCTTAAATGAGTCAAACTAACTGGAAAGTGTTTGAACGTTTGATTTCTGCAATCTGCATGACAAGAAAAGTTGTGGGTTTCATTTTAAATTTCAGTTGCCATTCCCACCCAGAGTGGTCTCTTCCCAACATAAACGAATAGAGATGAGAGCATGGAAAATGTGTATACATTCAGGTTACGTCCTAAATATTTACATTAAGGATGTTTAAAAGAACTCTGATTTCAGTCCTGTATATTTGAAGATGATCCTTCAGGAGAGGATGATTTGTCAGGAGTAATGATTTAGAAATGTCTTATTTTAAAAAGCCACTTGTATGAGTTCCTGCAATGGGAAATCGTGTCAGCCATTTGGAATCTTTGATCTGTTAACTGTGTCCCTGCCATGGAGAATACTGCTTCCCAGGTTAGAACATACAGATGTGTAGCGGCAAGAAAATTACTCTTACCCTTAATTTCCTCCTCCCCTTTCTTCCCAGGGCTCTTCTGAAATGCACTGTGGCCTGACATCCCAGTTTACTGTGACTGTTGCACTTTGGAGCCACTATCTCAGTGCCCCATGCAACTTGGAGTTTTATCTTAGTTACTATGGCTATTTAATGGTAAGCTCTCTGAATCAGGCACTGTTTCTTATGTACAGTGCCTTGCATGATGGGGCTTTGGTCTCAGTTTGGAGCCCTAGATGTTATTGTAATACAAATAATAAGAGTAATTAAGGGGATACAACTGCGCTGAATTTAATGGAGTTGCATACATAGGTACCAGGTCTTCGTTTGGTCCATGGAGCATAATGCTTGCAAATATTACATGAATATTTCTTTGTAGAAATTGATGGATTTCATAAACTGGGGTGTGTTTATGCATTCACTGTACTACAGAGCCTCACCTTCACGTGTTTGTTGTTTTGCTTATTTTTTCCGGCTAGAATATTTATCCCACTAATAATAAGAGACACTGAATAGTGACCATGTGACACAGCAGCTGTTAGAACTCTCTTACTTAAAAGATTCTGATCTCATGTGGATCAGTGCACTTCTGGGGTAACTCCTTTGACGACCAGGGAGTTACTTTGGATTTATACCACTTCGTCTGAGATCAGAATCTGTCCCAAACCATCTAGCTCTTTTCCTAGTTGCTTCTTGCTATTCTATTAAAAAATCAATTCAAAATATAAAGGGACCCTAATATTGTTCAACAAAGAGGATGCTAAGAAAGTTGAAAAACCAGAATGTTCTGAAGAGAGATTTTTTTTTTCTCCACTGGAAAAATTGAAACCATTTCCCAAGCCATGGAGACCCTAGACGAGTGGATTAGTTGGGAGCACTTATAACTACATAATTTAAAGATACGACCACAGTGCATTTTACATTTGAAAATAGGGGAGATAGATGCTCTGGGTTCAGAAATAATTATAAATTGGGGTTATTGCCTGGTATAAAAAATCCTTGATGCTGAAGGTTTTATGACAAGTCTTATTCTGGATTTATTGAGCCATGAAATGTGCTCACGGCTAAGTTCTGAATGTCCCTTTCACAGTCTAATGTCTAAGGATATAAAATTGACCAGTTTAAGAACTAAGATAACAAGAAACTATCCATGAGCCTTAAAAGGGGGATCTTGGATTTTCGCAGCTCCTTTCATGGAGAAATACAGCAAATGTCAAATAGGTTGTTAGGGAGAAGAAACTATAAAGATTTAATAGGGAAAGTATTCACTTTTTTTGGTAACCCAAGCCAGAAGAAGGAGACTACTTATTAAAGGATTTCATGAAACTAAATGCCTCTTAATCCCTTTCTGCTTTATGTCCCACCAAACAGGAGGTTCATTTTTAAAGGGCCAGATCCCTCCGATGGAGTATATTGGCATGTAGCTCCATGAAAGACAATGGAGCTATGTCAAATTACATCAGCTGAGGCTGTGCTCCTTCCAACAGAGTGACAATTAGGAAACGGATAGGCTGGAATAGAAAACAGGAGGAAAAACATCACCCGAACGGAGCATGGAAGAAATAACACTATCCAGTCTCAATTGCAAATTACAACATATAAATTACAAAGCATTAAGTGTCTGGGATCTTTGTGCAGTATGAAGGATTATCAATGGATCTGTGCCCATTTACACCAGCTGAGGGTCTGGCCCATCTTTTTAAAAAAAAAAAAAAAAGGTGCTACCTTCATCAGGCTCTTGGTTTAACGTACGCCCACTCAGTGACCTTTATGTGACAGAAAATTTAGGTATTCAGAAGAGCTGGATGTGGGGCAGAGTGGTGTACCTCTCAAGCCAGGAAGCTGAGTTGCAGCCAACTCATAGGAACTTTTTTATGTACTTGTGTTGCCAAAAGATTAGGAATGACAATCAGCAGCAAAAATGAGAGCCAGGGTGGACTACGTCTGCCTGCAATAATAAAGACTCAGCCACTCCAACAGGGCTGGAAATACTTCTTCAGGGTTCACCAAGGTCAGGGGGTTCTCAAACCTTTTTACAGGGTGGACAATGCTTTAACGCATCGATTCTCCTGTAAGGCTACAATCCCACGGTCCCCACCTCTCCTTCTGTGGAGATCGTGGCAAATACAGCAATTGCTTACATGGGAAGAGCACAGAATGTACCTTTAGCTGCCTTAAAGCAGTTTAACAGCTGAAAATAATGAGGAGGAGCCAGCATCATAGGCCTGATTCAGCTACCACTGAAATCATGCCATTGATTTCAAAGGGAGCTGGATTGGGTTCAATGCAAGGACCATTGGTAGATGATCCACAAATCTGTGCTATTTGTATGGCCTGCATTACCTCAGTATCTGAGCATCTCATCATCTTTAACATATTTATCCTCACAATACTCCTGCAGAGGCAGGGCAGTGCTATTATCCCCATTGTATGGATGGGGAACTGAGGCACAGAGAAAGCAAGTCTAAGTATTAGCTACTTACAGGGCATATGTGTGGGTGAGATTCTTTGGCCTGCGTTGTGAAGGAGGTTGGACTAGATGATCATAATGGTCCCTTCTTACCTTAAAGTCTATGATTCCGTGATATGTTCATCCTCACTGCTTTGTCACTTTTATATTATTAAGGCTCAGTACTGCTCCCACCAAAGACAGTGACAAAACTTCTATTGCCTCCAAAGGGAACAGGACTTCAATTAGCTAGAGTGAGTAAAAGCTACTTTCCGCTTCTTCTTGAGCAACTTGAGAGAGTCCTTGCTTGCCTTGGATGATACACTCCAGTAATTTATAGGCCAAGTTTCCCTGACTGGAAAAAGCGGCCATAAGGGCTCAAACCTGTGGACCAAAGGAAAGTGTGTGTTGAATTTCAGGGCCAAAATAGACCTTTGGAAAGGTAGAGCCACTGTGGGAAGTGGGTAGAGAGGCACTATTGCACAGTGCCTTCTGGACAGAGGGAGAAACAATGGGCCAGGCACTTGGACATCATAGTGATGGTGGAGTTATGAAAGCCCAAGCGTACAGATGATAAGCACAGCATAGACAGACAGATAGATATGGCAACTGGAAGTTTAAATAGAAGGGTATGCATGGGGATTAGAGAGCGAGATTAAAAAAGAAATAGACATGAAACACCAGCTTTCAGATGAATCTTTTTCTTTCCCTACTTCACTTCAGGAAAACATCTTCAGATTTCTCCTCTATAAAGTCCAGCTCTGTCTACTCCTTCTTGTGTGGATAATAGTTGAGCTTTGTATTATACTTAAGAGTACAAAAATCTTTGTCCTTGTCTAAACTTTGCACTAACGGCCTTGTTTATGAGCTGTCTGGAGAGGGTCTGTGAATCAATGGAGCATTGTTCAATAAATAATAAAAGCCAGACACATCCAGTTTTCATTTTTATATGAGGCTTTTTTCCATGAGGGATGATACATAAAAACTCCTGAAGTGGAGAAACGTGGACGTATTTCTCTATAAAATGTAATTTAATCTCATCAATTAATTACTGCTGTGACATTCTGTCACTTGAAGCAATTTGTAAAGTATGTGTAAAACACAAAGCTTCCCATTAGGTTAGGATCCTCTTGTGTCTTTAAAATCTCTTATCTGATCCAAGGAAACATGCTGGATTCATTTCCATCCCGATGATTTATAAGCGGCAGCCTGGTTAATGTTTAATAATCAAAGATTTAAACACATTACCCTGTCGTCAATTCCGTTTTGCCCTGATTCATGTATATGCTTTTTCATCCTACTCTAAGTTTAAGAAAAAGTAGGACTTGCTATGCTGCATCAGACTAGAAATGCATCTAATGCAGCATCCTGACCCCAACAATGTCCAATACCAGCTGGTTCAGAGTGAAAAGCAAGAACCCAACTGTGGACATTTTATGGAATAAAACAACTCAGGGGAATTTTTTACTTAAGCTAACCTAAGGGCACAGACCGTCGTTTTGTTCTGTGTTTGTACTGTGCCTAGCGCAATGGAGTTATTGTTCGTTCCTGTGTTCCTAGTCTCTACCATAATATAAATATTACATAAAAATATTTAGTGGTTAGCTTATTTCCCTTCTATTGATTTCCTATCTATGGGTCAGAGTCTGATACCTTTATACACATTGAATAGCACCTTAATTCACATGCAGTCCCATTCATGTCAATGGGATTACTCAGGAAGTAAAATGCTACTCACTAATGGAACTATAGACGGAGCTGGTCAAACTTTTTCATCCAAAGTATTTTTTGATGAACAAAATGATTCTTTCTCCTCAACAAAATTGTTACTTTTTTTAAAAAGTAACAATCTTTAAATGAAAAACTGAACGTTGAAATTTTTAGTGTTTTGTTTTATAAAGTTTTTGTTGAAAACTTCCCTCCCCTTCACCACCACCCCTAATGCCGCCCCTCCGGACCTTCAAAAATATCCCTAAAAAATGAAGTTTTCCCATGCAGTTTTTTGGCAGAAGTTATCAGGTTTTGAAACTCTTTACCAACTTCTCACCTTGCATCTAGTGCCCCGTAATACTATCAAGTGGGGAGAAAAATATCTGCCCCAACCCGCCACCCCCAATCACACACTTTGAGCCACTCCACAGCTCCTCACTTCTACCATTAACTAGCATAGCCAGTGGCAGTTTAAAATCTTGCCTTAAATTAAACCAGTGCAGCTCTCAATCCTGCCTGTAGACGAGCCCTCCGACCCTGATCCAAAGTCCATTGACATCAATGAGCTTTGGATAAGGCCACAAGTCTGCTCTCTTTCTCTCTGACCTGTACACGCTCACAAGGGTGGGTGGCTTCACCAGATCTCTGGCACAGCTGGCTGGCTCTCAAGTTCAGCCTCAGACACCCACGTGCCGGATACACCGCATCCAGTTGTACATCTGCCACTTCTGGTCCCCAGCCCATGCCAGCTGCTTTTCTGAATCTGCATTGAAAGCAGGAAAAAAACCAGAGCAAAATAAAACAGTGCCCTTTCTTTCTTCTTTTTTCCAGTGTTCTCGCTTTTTGCTCCTCTTTGCTCATTTCCGGAGGGGAAAGGTGCTGCTTCTTTGGCCTTATTTCCCCAATGTGTATTCATCTCAAAGAGGAAGAGTGCTCAATGAAAGAGGGAACATTGGCTAGTGGTTAGGGCACTAACCTACGTCTTGGGAGAGCTGGCTTCAGTTCTCTGCTCCACTGCCTTGTTGAGGGACCTTGAGCAATCTTTATGCATCGCTACGTCCCTACCTCACACAGGCATAGTGAGGATGAATACACTAAAGACTGTGAAGTGCTCAAATGCTATGGAAATGGGGGGGCTATATACATACCTATTACAGATCAATCCCCCCTAGACCTCAGTGCTGTTATTTTCCTTAAAATAAGATCACTCAAGGGATTTGCTCGGCTCCTAAGCCTGAGGTGGGAAACAGAATGAAGTCATTTGGTTAGGTACTACTTTAAAAAATCCCTATGTCGTCATCCAAAGCCCACTGAAATCCTCTCTGTGATTCACAATGACTAGGCAGGGACTGTAAAATGGCTGGATACACATGCCTGTTCTTGTTTAGATCACAGTCATTGGAAGGGGTTGCCTATTTGCAACTAGCTTAAGTTGGGACAACTTCAGTCAGTCCTCTAAAGATCTGTGCTGCTCGGTTACCATCACCACTAAAAACAACTGGTATTTTAAAAAGCTTGCAGCGTGGAGTCCATATCTCCAGAATAATTTTGCGTCTGGAATAAAAAAGGAATCTCAAATCAAAACATTTGGGAAACCACAAAAAAAAGAGGGACTGTGGCTAGACTTTATCTTCCTAACCCGAGCTGAATAAGCTGCAGTATCAAGTCTCATTTGACATGTAGAAATTAAAAACAGCTTGTGCTCACAGATTCCCTCTGCAATCTCCCAGTGACCGAAATGAGCAACGCATACCCAGAACTGTGCTAGGGGGTAAGGGCTGATCCCAGGAGGTGTACATGCCTTCAGTGCGTTTTTTTCTCCAGTCAGAAATTAGGGCGTTGATCAACCTGCGACCTTGGTCTCCAGATTCATTTTTTAAAAAACCCTGGAGCTGATTCTCCTCTCTCTTGTGACCTGACACAAAGCCCATTGAAGTCAATTGAGGGTGCAATCCATCCCATCATCCAGATCATTAATGAAGATGTTGAACAAAACCGGCCTCAGGACAGACCCCTGGAGCACACTGCTTGATACCGGCTGCCAACTAGACATCAAGCCGTTGATCACTACCCGTTGAGCCCGACGATCTAGTCAGCTTTCTATCCACCTTATAGTCCATTCATCCAATCCATCCTTTGACTTGCTGGCAAGAATATTGTGGGAGACGGTATCAAAAGCTTTGCTAAAGTCAAGGTATCTCACGTCCACCGCTTTCCCCATATCCACAGAGCCAGTTATCTCATCATAGAAGGCAATCAGGTTGGTCAGGCACGACTTCCCCTTGGTGAATCTATGTTGACTGTTCCTGATCATCATCTTCTCCTCCAAGTGCTTCAAAAAAAGGAAAGTTATCTGAGGCTTCGCGTGAACTAGGCACCCATTGGTTCAGGGGAACCTGTGACCAAATTTGGGAGAGTCCCTGTAGACCATATAGTGCCTATGACACAGCACAGCACTTCTGATTCCATCTGTGGAGCATGTACAAAGTAGCCAGTGGAGTACAATACTTCCCCACCTCATACAGAAATTGTGAGGATTAATTCATTATTGTTAAGCATTTTGAGATCCTTAGATGGAAGGTACTAAGTAATGTTATAGTATCTGTATTATGCCAAAAGAACACACAGATAGATAGATAGGAATCTGTGAACACAGGCAATTGTCTGTAGCCAAGTAATTAAAAAAAAAAAAGTTTCCCTACAGAAAGTTTTCTCAGGTGTGAGAAAGGGAAACGTTGTTTCATGCTAAAGACATCAAAGAAGAGACACCCCCTATACATGCCCCTGGCTGAGTTTGATTTGGCAGGCAAGCAGAGAGTCAGCGTGACAGACAGAAATACTTTCCTTGAGAGACTCTTAAAGGTTCGAATTCTTTGGCTAGAAATCCATGCAATTCCTTGAGCTGAATTCATCCCATTGAAATCAGTGACTCAGAAACAATAGAGATGAGTGAGTAACTATTGGGATCAATAATTAAGATCTTTTATATAAAAACTTCAAAAATTGTGCTTTGGTTAAATACATAAGTCATTTGTTACTATTCCTGTTCCCACGCTGGCTCACTTACACACAGGGAGAGAGCTGAACATAGCCAAATGGCGTAGTGTTTATGGCACTGGGCTAAGATTTAGATAATCTGGCATCAATTCACATTCCGCCATAGACTTCCTGTGTGACCTTAAGCTAGTCACTCAGGGTTTGTCTACACAGCCCTGCAGTTCGGCCTATAAGCGCGTGAATTGCCATGTGCACCAAAGTGCTGCACTGTACCTCATCCATGTGGATGCTGCAGGTGTGAACTGAAAGGTACCTAGTTCACATTAACGCAGTTCTCTTCAAGTAGCACCAACAGCATCACAACACTTGGTGCACTCTGCAGTTCATTCCCCAGAACTGCAGAACAGTTTAGACTTAACCTTAATCTCAGTGTGCCTTAGATCCCCATCTGTAAAATGGGAATGCTTCCGTTGGCTTTCTTGTCTATTAGATTGTAAGCTCTTTGGGGCAGGGACTGCTGCTATGGGTCTGAGCAGTGCCTAGCACAACAGAGCCTTGCCCTCATTTGAGACTTCGAGGTGTTATCTAAATGCAAGGAATAAATAATAATAACACAAAGTTGAATAGCTATGCCCTACAAACGTACACACACACGTAGATACAGAAATCTTTAAAAATGCAAAAGGAGTAAGATAAGATCATTAGCAAAGAAATATGGTTCAGGAGGTGGATTTTGAACATCCCCCAAATTTTAAATGTGGGATTTTGGTTTGGCTCATTTTAAAGCTGAGAGAGGTAGTGTGGTCTAATGGCTAGAGCACTGGCCTGGAAATTGAGAAGACTCCCAGCTCTGCCAATGTAACACTGGGAAAGTCACTTGCTTCTGTTTCCCCTCCCACCCATTGTCTGCCTTGCCTATTTAAACTGCAAGCTTGTGGGGACACTATGTGTATATAAAGTTCCTAACCCAGTGGGGCTGTGATCTCAGCTGGGGCCGCTAGGCAACACTGTACCATTAATAATTATGCAAAATCCAGCTCTGTGCTTGAGCCTCTGAACCCCCACAACATTTCAGAGTTTTTGCAGTTGAGACTTTGGGACAGTCTGAAAGTTTCTGAGCTAATGCCGCATCATGAGGACAATCTAGCAAATTATCCAACCCTTTTCAGGCTAAATAGTTCATATTTCTAGCTCAAATCAGCCTCTTTTTTTTTCATCTGTGCCGCTTGCATCCTTCTGTAGCTGCTAAACTCCAGCAGACTAATCTAGTGTCCAAGCCTCAACGTTATTCACCACCAGCGTATATTAACTGTGTTACAAGAATAAGAACAGCAGCAGCAGTCAGCTCTTGGATATGTGCCATGCTTTTATTACTTATTAACTTATTTTTATATAGCTTTTGGCATGGCAAGGAGTCCTACTTTAATTATAAACAGGAATGAAGAAGCCACAAGAGGAAATCATACAGTATTGTAGCCGGATAACTGCTGTTGCACTGATTACACCAGGGTTCTTATCAAAGCTGACACAGAGCTAGGGCAGTGCAGATATTGTGCTGGAAGCTCTAGGCAGCGCGGTTGGTGCGTGGGAGAGAGCCTCGAAACAGACGTAAATGCATTGTAATTCAGCTGAACTAAATTATCCAGGGGGAACTTTTTTTCCCCCTCTCTCATTTGCACTAAAGAAATAGGGGGGGACATAAAGACAAGTCCTGGGGGTACTAAAATATCAGATAAATGTGCAACCTTTTCACTTTTTTCTTTCAACATGCCCGAGAGGGCGGGGGAAAGGAAACCTCATTCTGACATAAGGACCAACTACGGCTACAGATGGTTGTTTATAAAACCATGAGAAAACTCTTGATTCCAGTTGAAGACTCTCCCAAGAAACCGACAACTACTGCATAGTCATGCTGCTAATAAGAACATAAGAACATAAGAATGGCTGTACCGGGTCAGACCAAAGGTCCATCTAGCCCAGTATCTGTCTACCGACAGTGGCCAATGCCAGGTGCCCCTGAGGGAGTGAACCTAACAGGCAATGATCAAGTGATCTCTCTCCTGCCATCCATCTCCATCCTCTGACGAACAGAGGCTAGGGACACCATTCTTACCCATCCTGGCTAATAGCCATTTATGGACTTAGCCACCATGAATTTATCCAGTCCCCTTTTAAACATTGTTATAGTCCTAGCCTTCACAACCTCTTTGTCTTTGCAATTGCTAGGAAGCACCAACAGCTCCGCCTTGTCTGTAGGTTCCATTTGCAGCGCTATCAACTGCAGCCATTCCACCTCGGGCTGTGATCTTGTCAAGCTTAACGGCACCCACATTTGGGCCCAGTTTGTGAACCCTTTACTCCCTCCAGTTACTCATGTGAGTAGACTTGTTGGAAGCCAACTGGGTATCACACTAAGGGGAGGAGGTCTGGGTTCTAATTCAGGCTTTGCTACTGATCTCCTGTACGACCTTGGGCAGGTGCCTGCAGCTATTTGTGATGTTCTTCTTTCCATGAGCGAAATTGTCTCTAGGGTGAGGGCTAGCACAAGGCCATTTAGCCCACTTATGCCCTATTGTGAGGGGGATTTCTGTGGTTCATTGGCCTTGCGCTGACCTCACACATTAGTGACCTCCATCCTTAGTGAATTTAGGACTGGACTGACAGCCCCAGTAACTGAAAATCTTCTGCTTAATCACAGGGCAGGGATAGCAGCAGACCCAGCTTCTCCCGCGCAGTCCCATTTCTGAGCGGGAGAAAAACACCTTAGGTGGTGACAACACTGTTAATCTCACTGGTTGTCTGCCCCCATTCCCCTGCCATCACTTCAAACTCCCAACCATCACTGAACGCCGAATTCCAGAGAAATCCCAAGTGGGAGTTACACGAAATGAAGCCAAAGGAAGTTTGCCCTAAACCCATGTGGCTAGAAACCAGCCTGTTTTGAGCAACTCTTAAACTTCAGCTGCAACCAACACTGTATCATTCTAATCCGTCTAAGATCTTGAGCTTTATTCATGTCTACCCTACCACTGGCTCAACGCTTTCAACCCTGATCCTGCAACGAGCTCTGTGCAGTGGACTCCTGCCCAAACTCAGAGCTGCCCTGAAATTACGGGTGTTCTGGACCAGCATGGCCTGGAGAAGCAGCTTCCAGGAGTGGTGCTTCTGTGCCTATGAATCTGAACTCTCTGGGTAGGTCTGTACTGCAGCAGGGTTCGAGCTAGCATGCTGAAAATAGCAATGTAGATGATGCAACACAGGAGGCAGCTAAGGCTAGACACCCGAGTCCAAGCCCTCTCCCTCTGTTCCCCTACCCCCGTTCCCCTGGGCCTGAGCCGCAACAGCCACACTGCTATTTTAAGCACATTAGCTCAAGAAGAACTAGCATGAGTATGTCCACCTGGACTGCAAGACACAAACCCAGCTGCAGTGTAGACCTGCCCTTTGAGGCCAGCTTCTCAGTTCCCTCTTTCTTATTTTTCAATCCAAAGCCCAATTAAGTCACTAGAAAGAGGCCCTAAATACCTAAGTCGCTGTGCAGGAGTCTCATACATACTCCCACCCTACCCTCTTGTATTTGTTTTTCAAACAGCCACCGATACTATCTGTGCAATTAGGAGCCCAGCATTGTGGAGGGTTAGTGGACTTGAAGCTTTTGCTGCTCACAGTTTATAAAGGAATAGAAAGCCAGACACATTTTTATTATGCCCAAAGGGGATTCAGACCAAAGGTTTTTGGATGAACTTCCTTGCTCCGTTCTTAAAACAAAATACATAATGTGATAGTGACTTGGACTGTAGTGAGGCACTGAAAACTTGGTGGTTTCCTCTGCTTTGTACTCTCTGCATAGAATGACATTCTGGTGACTTTTCAATGGCTACAAATTGAGGAGGGGCCCAATCCTGCTGAGTATCCACAGCTCCCCCTGAAATCCACAGGGATTGTGAATGTTCAGCACCTCACAGGATCAGGCTCTAATGTATGCACAAATAAAGGAAGGTTAAAAATAAAAAAAAATCCCTGTTAGACTAAATGTTGATAGTAGATAATGGATGAATTGGCCGATGTTAATAACAGGAGAACTTCAAAGGGTTGCTGTGGACAGATACCATCCCCTCAAAATAATAAAATAATAATGAACAATAAAAAATAATAATAGCAGTAATAAACAAACCTAGATCTGATATAGTGCTTTTCATCAGTAGATCTCACAGTGCTTTACAATCTTTGTATTTATCCTCACAACGCCCCTGTGAGGTAGCGAAGGATTATTAGCCCCATTTTACAGATGGGGAACTGAGGCACAGAGAGGCCAAGGCCAGATTTTCAAAGATATTTAGGCCCTTACTTCCATTGGAATCAATGGAATGAGGATCTGGGCCCATGGGCACATCGGAAGCCTGTGGGGAAGCAAGGGAAAAGCATGGCAACTGCTCCGAAGCATAAACGAGCCACTCAGGTCTGTTAAAACTGGGCTCCAATCTCGTCACTGCATCCACAGCAACAGATCTTAGCATCAAGCAGAGCTCCACTGGAGCCAATAGAATACCTAGCACAAACTAATTACAGCAGAGGGCTGAATTCCCCATCACGAATTCCAACACTTCCAATCCTGGCTTGATTTGGGGGGCAAGCGACTTCGGCAGTGACTCCTCTCCCACCTTTTGTCCATCTTGTCTATTCGTATTATAAGCTCCTCCAGGTAGAGACACTCTCTCATGTTGTGACTGTACAATGCCTTGTATATTAGGGCCCTGATCTCATTTGGGCACTCTAGGTGTTACTGTAAGATAAATCATAAAGTTTGAGAAATGGCTGATGGCTCCAGGGTGGGAGACTGGTTTTCTGAAGCTTTTCATCCCATTAAGAATTCTCATTCTACCGTGATTGCAACACCTCTGGCTAACTGTCCAAAGTCTTGGATCAGAGGAGGGTCTGAGAAACAGAACAGTGAATACTAGAGAAGTGCCAATTGATTAACCAACCCAAAAATAGAACATGGATGATTCCACTGAGATGAATGTAGAGACGACGGTTTCAGTCCAACCAAATAATTGTCTGACTGGTACATACTGTGAAAATGTGAGCTGAGATTCTTCAAAGCTGTCTTGAGGGTTTAGACACATCTTCTATGAGGGAGACATGGGAAGGTATGTCTGGCTCCCCTAGACTGCTTTGAAATTCTCAACCATTCTAATGGATGGCAAGCATCTAAATCCTTTGCATGACTTTGAAAATCTCAACCACTTTATTTTATTTTGAGCCAAGACAGGGATGATGTCAATAAAAAACTCAGACTGTACTCAGTCTGCATAGCACCATAACAGACCACAACACAGAGACCTATTTACTCCAAATACTGAAACGAGCTTCAGGGAGGAATATCTCAGGGTCTCCTACACCCATTGCCCCTTTCATCAGTGAATCAGGAGTTTTGTTCCTTCCACTAACATTAGCTGGAGTTGCTAAACCTAGTCCTCCATTACCCTGCACCTTGTATAGTCATTAACACCAATGTAAAGTAGGTCTGAGACACTATCCTATCAGAATGGTAGCATTTTACATTCACTTTGCACTGGTATAAATGATTGCACAAAGCCCAGGTTGATGAAGAATCAGGCCCACTAGCTTTACAGCTGCCTTCTCACTAATATACTTCCCACTCGGGGCTCACCCTTGGGCAGATGCTTTTTCCCAGCATTCAGGTATCTGGCATCTAGCCCTTTAAATCTGGGAGAGAAAACAAGCAGCTTTCCTAATGTGGCCATTTTGTAGTTGACTGATGCAGGCTTTCTCCTCTTTTCAGCTGCTAAGTCCTTTGGCTATTATTATGTTCTCAAGGAGATGGTGTGCTCTCCAGAATAACCACTTGGAGTGTATGAATAACCAACAAACCTCTACATAGTGTTTCAAGTGTTCCTTTTGCCTGCTACTGACACACCTCTGTGCCTTTGAGCTCTTCCTTTTTTAATGTTATGGGGAAAGATGCTGATCTACCTAAGCGATTGTTTACACTGTTTGGTGTTTTGCACCAGTGTAGCCACCCCAGTGCAAACCCTTTCTGCAGATGTACTGCGCTGCTATGGAAAGTGACTCATGTTTTATTATTTGTATTATAGGAGCTGCTAAAGGTTCGGGCTGAGATCAGACCTCCATTGTGCTAGGTACTGTACAAAACAGTGAGAGAGTCCCTGCTCCCAAGAGTTTGCAGTCTAAATGGACAAGACAGACAAAGGATGGGAGGGGGAACAGGCACACAGAGCTGAAGTAATTTGCCAAACTTCACACAGCACAGCTAGGGATAGAACCCAGGATTCCTAGTTCCCAGTCTAGTGCCCTGACCACTTGACAGTGCTACCTCCTAGTACACTGATGTGACTCACCCTAGTTTTAAACTGCCACTATTCATCTTCATAGGGTGTTGGCTCCTGAGCAGATCAGTGACATTTTACCCCATAATTAACAATATCTGCTTGTATCTGTGTCTGCTTACCTGTGGCTTGCTCATAAACACTGGATGCAAGTTGTGTACGTATTTATAGTTTTGTGATTGTTGCCCAGGGTGGATCTAATTGTCACTCACACAGGAAGCACATGGCAGTATATCATTTACAGGGGGCTTTGTTTCCATCCACGTACTGGACGCGTATGTGAACAAATTCCAGTCCCTTTTCATTTCAAGGAAGCCTGTTATCTGACATTAAGTAACCATACATGTCTTGTAAATGGCCTGGCTAGACTTCAAACAGCTAGATTTGTCAAAATAAGAGTGTGTGTATGGTGGGGGGATATAATATATATAATCAAGCAGGCATCACAAGTGATGTTATTCATGCTAGGAAAAAAGTAAGTTGTAATGATGGGCTGGGACAATCGTCATTCCCAGAGATTTGGGCCATGGTACCAGCAAGGCAAAGAAGTCCGGTAATCAGCTGCATAGAATATTATTTATTTGAAGGTTCCACGATCCAGCAAAATAAGAAAACTGAGCAGCACTCTCATTTCCGTCCTCAGGCCTGCCATCACAGAGGGGGAAAAGATAGCTTTCCAACCCTAAGAGCCTCAGCCCGTTAGCAGCAACTTGCATTAATCAAGGTCAAAACCTGCTGTCCTTTCTCTGTCCTCTGAGGAGACACCTCAACACTCCTTGCCTTGCTCTGCTACTCTGCCCTGCTGACCCCTAGAATGATGTGATTATGCAGCTATACTGCAGGTAGCTCAGTCCTCACTGCAGCTCCCCTGAGGCCTCTGCCTCAAGCTGTATTAAAACATTCTCCGCTTCACCCTGTGAGTTATGGGAGAGACCCCTGCAAAGGGCTCTTCCCTCCCCCTCTTTTCCCTGGCTAGCATCCTCCAGCTGTAGAGGGCAAGAACCTCAAGGAGCCACCATGAAGGGGCTTCTGCTGAGTCAACAGGAGCATCCCACTGAAATGGAAATCCCGCTCAGCCACTCCTCCCATCCCTATTTCTGTTGGTGCACATGAAGACTCCGTGGGAGTGCAAGTGAGCACCCGCAGCAAGGACCTCATGATGTGGTCCTTTATATGGACATGACTTCATCAAGTCTGAAGGGCAGCCACTTCTGGGGAGGAGCACAGCAGAGTAGCTCTTTAACAGAATGCAACAATGCGACACAGTGGTTTCAGAGGGCCAGTGGGAAAGGATACTAAATCCAATTGAAACTGTAGGAGGAATTTAAGTAGGAGGAATGCACAGTCACTGATAACAATTGATAACCATAGTTTAACTGCTAAATATTACTTCCAGGAAGAATGATGCATAGCCAGAAGCTTTCTTTAACTTGTTGTAAGTTAGCATTGTTAGAATCTGGCCTCCTTGAAAAGAAATTGTGATGGCATCTGTGTCATAGTACAAATGTAATGGGCACAGCTTAATCCCAAGTGTGACTCCACTAATGTAGCAATATAGATGAATTTGGCTCAAAGGGTCAAAATATGCTCTGTGCAAACCCTATTGATGTCAGCGGGGCTGAATGAGTATAGCTGAGGCAGAATTTGATTTACCGCATGTATGTTTTTAAACCTATGTTTATTTTGCCTTTTTAGTGGATTATTCTGGATTATCAAAATAATGATGTTATTGTTCATTCTTTATATTACCATAGCCCCTAGGTAGGCCCCAATTGATTTCAGGCCATATTGTGCTAGGGTACTGTACAAACACCTAGGAAGTACATAAGTACACACCTGCAATGAAGAACTGTGACAATCTAAATCAGAGGTGGGCAAACTACGGCCCGCGGGACTGTCCTGCCTGGCCCCTGAGCTCCTGGCCCGGGAGGCTAGCCCCAGCCCCTCCCCTGCTGTTCCCCCTCCCCTGCAGCTTCAGCTTGCCCCGCCACTGGCGCAATGCTCTGGGTGGGGGGCTGCAAGCTTTTGCCGGGCAGCGCAGCTGCACAGCCCGGCCTGACCCAGTGCTCTGTGCTGCGCGGTGGCGTGGCTGGCTCCAGCCGGGCGCCTGACCCGGTGCTCTGTGCTGCGCGGTGGCGTGGCTGGCTCCAGCCGGGCGCCTGACCCGGGTGCTCTGTGCTGCGCGGTGGCGTGGCTGGCTCCAGCCGGGCGCCTGACCCGGTGCTCTGTGCTGCGCGGTGGCGTGGCTGGCTCCAGCCGGGCGCCTGACCCGGGTGCTCTGTGCTGCGCGGTGGCGTGGCTGGCTCCAGCCGGGCGCCTGACCCGGTGCTCTGTGCTGCGCGGTGGCGTGGCTGGCTCCAGCTGGGCGCCTGACCCGGTGCTCTGTGCTGCGCGGTGGTGTGGTTGGCTCCCAGCGGGTGGTGCTGCTGCCTGTCCTGGCGCTCTGAGCAGCGCAGCTCTAGCACCGCCAGCCACCGGTGCTCCAGGCAGCACGGTAAGGGGGCAGGGAATTTCGGGGTGTTGGGCAGGGGCAGGGGTGTGGATAGGGGTCTGAGCAGTCAGAGGGTGGGGAACAGGGGAGTTGAATGGGGGGAAATCAGGAAGGAGGGGGGGTTGGATGGGGTGGTGTGGAGCAGTCAGGGAGAAGGGGTGGTTGGATGGGGCGGGGTCCCAGGGGGGCAGTCAGGAATGAGAGGGGGAGTTGGATGGGGCGGTGGGGGACAGTCAGGGGTGGGGGGGTCTGGGGGCGGTCAGGGGATAGGGAAGGGTGGATGGGGCAGGGGTCCTGGGGTGGCTGTCAAGGGACAGGGAACAGGGGGGGTTGGATGGGCCAGGAGTCCCAGGTGGGCTGTCGGGGATGGGCTGTCAGGGGCAAGAAGCAGGGCGGGTCGGATAGGGGGTGGGAGCCAGGCCACACCTGGCTGTTTGGGGAGGCACAGCCTTCCCTAGCCAGTCCTCCATACAATTTCAGAAACCCAATGTGGCCCTCAGGCCAAAAAGTTTGCCCGCCCCTGATCTAAATAGACAGGACAGACAAAAGAAAAATTATTACCTTAATTTTACAGATAGCAATTGAGAGAGAGAGAGATTAAAGCCCTGATCCTGCAAACATTTATGCATGTGCATAATTTTAAGTATGTGCATAGCCCCATAAAGTTAATTATATCCATAGGGTGTTCTCAGGATTGGGGCCTTCGCCTCTCTCTGTCTCACTTCACCATCTATAAAAAGGGGATGATAGTACCCTCATCATCAGCCTTGTCTAGTTAGATGTTAAACTCATGTTGGAGGGAAAGTCCATGTGTCTCCACAGCACCTAGCACAATGGTGCCACAATATGAGTTGGGGCCTCTAGGCACAATTGTATTACAAATAATGTATAATCATAACAGATGGAAATAAAATAATGTTGCAGGACCAGATTTCTAAAAGGTATTTCAATGACTAAAGATGCAGATAGTTGCCTAGTGAGATTTTCAAAAGCACCCAGGTGCTTAACTCCCATTGAAACCCCCCTAGGTGCCTAAACACCTTTTCAAACTCTGGCCCTAAGTGACTTGCCTTAGGTTACAGAGTGAGTCTGAGGCAGGGTGGCAAATTGAGCCCTCATTTCCTGAGTCCCAGTCTATTGCCTTCACCTAAAGACCATCCTTCCTCTCTTTAATTAAGCAACAGGGATTCATGATGTCCCAACCTTCCCTAGTCTGAGACTGCAGATTTTACCAGGTATGTCCCCGTGCTGATGAAAAGCAAGCTCCTTTGGTTATGAATACTAGAGTGTCCTGCATAACAGCCAGTTAAATGGAAAGTGTATGTTCTTACAATATTCATGGAACTCTGTAATTAACAACCTCAATGAAAGCAACATTGTTTTCCTAAGTTACAGTCAATCCCTGTTTGTAATTCAAGGCTGGGAACATCCAAAGCAAACTTCTAATTGATTAGAAATTAATATTTACAGAAAAGAACTCCAGTAGACTAGGAGAAAGGTCTATGGAAAATCAGAAGGTTTATGCTTCTTTGGAACAACTGTTATTTTCAGGGTAAAATGAATAAAAGATGATGAGGCTAATTTCAAAATCCCTTCACAGTATCACTCTGCCTAAGAAATTTTCCATTGTCTTTGTGCAATAGCATAAGTAATCACATTGCGTCTGTCGTTTTTAGTTTATAAATAACCGCTCCATGCAAGATTGAGAAACTACACCTTTCTTTATTACTGAAGCACGCTCGCCAGGAGGAAGTAGTCAATGCCCACCAGATCGAGGTGGCATAGAAACATTCTGGACAGTCAGTCATTATGCAGAGCACATGGGCTCCAAATGCTTGGGCTAGCCGAGCCAAAGTCTGCTGCCTTCCGCAGGTGTGACCCCATTGAAGCTAATGTGGGCTGGGCTGGTCCAACTGAGAGCAGAGTTTTTGGTATTTGTAGTGGGGAGAACTCGTAGGTAGGGGGAAGATTGCTGGTGCTTTACAATCAGTAACTATAATAGTAACCCTGCCTGTAATTATTAATTATTGTTGTTATACATTTATTTGTATTGTGGGGCTGCCTTCCAGTCGCCTACCAGGACCTGGTAGTACCATGCTTCAGAATTGGTGAGAATTAAGGCGCAAAGCAAGTGGGATGTGATAAACAGGAGTGAGCACTGCCATATAACCAGTGGTTCTCAAACTTTTGTACTGGTGACCCCTTTCACATAGCGATCCCCCCCTTATAAATTACAAACATTTTTTAATATATTTAACACCATTACAAATGCTGGAGGCAAAGCAGGCTTTGGGGTGGAGGCTGACAGCTCGCAACCCGCCCTGTAATAACCTTGTGACTCCCTGAGGGGTCCTGACCCGCAGTTTGAGAACCCCTGGATTAGACCCTCAAATTACCTCTTCTTTCTTCCTTTCTTGTATCACTCACATTCTACTAAGCTTGGCCCTTTTCCAGTGGGAAGAAGAAATGGAGGTGGTGATTTTTGTGGGATTTTTGCATGTAGGGTGACCAGGTGTCCTGATTTTATAGGACAGTCCCAATTTTGGGTTTTTTTTTTCTTATATAGGCTCCCATTACCCTTTACCCCTGTCCCGATTGTTTTTTTACACTTGCTGTCTGGTCACCCTATTTGCATGCTACCTTTCATCTAAAGATCTCAAAGCACTTTACAAGCATGAACTAAGTTTCTCAGTAGGTCTGATTCTGTGATGTGTGGAGTAGCCTCATCACCCTTTAGCTTTGATGAAGCGGTGGCTGCTCAGTACCTCACAGGCCTCCTTCGCTTCCTTGGATGATGATGCTATTTAGAGCAGGAGATTAATTCCGTTCCTTGCCATGGCACTGACTCGCTGCCTGACACTGGGCAAGTCACTGCCCTTCCCTGTGTCCCAGCCGCCTCATCTGTTCAATGGGCGTTGATGATGGGCCAGATCCTGAGTTGATGTAAATCAGCCTAGCTCCAAGGAAGCAGCTGATGATTCTGACATAACTTCGGATGTCTAGGGCGCGTCTACATTGAAACAGCTGACGCCACTGTAACACTGCAGTGAAGATGTTATTACGCCAACGGGAGAGGAGCTCCCATCAGCGTAATAAATCTACCTCCGCAAGAGGCAGTAGCTATGTCAACAGGAGAAGCCCTCCCATCAACATCATGCTATCTACACTGGGGGTTAGGTCGGTATAACGGCGTGGCTCATGGGTGTGGATTATTCATGCCCCTGAGTGATGTCGTTACCCCGATGTACATTTATAGTGTAGACCTGGCCTCAATCAGGTACATTTGTAAAGCTCTTCAATGTACTCAAGGGAAAGGAGGGGTTATTATTTTAAATGGTTGGTATATGGGAGCATGAGGTCCTGGGGGAAAATGTGACCATCCCATAAGACAATATCAGCATTGACTACTCTTCCAAACATTATTTTTTAATTGCCAAATGTTTCCTTGTACTTTTGGAAACTTTGGGTAAGAATAACATTAATGGGAACTGGCTGCTGCCATGAGGACTGGATTCAATAGAAACTCCACCCAGTTTGACTTGTTTCAGAGATCTGCCTGAACGCCACCAAAACTGACTCTCTCTTCAGTGCAGAGCAGTTTAAGGGATGCTTCCACAGTTCAGGAACTGGATGATGTATATCTGGCCAAGGAAAGTTACTTTTTTTTTTATCTGCATTGTAGAGCTGGTTGAAATCCACCCCCACCCCCCAACTCGGAATCTTTATGACAACAGGGTTAGGGGGAAACCCATTTTTGTCTAAATTTTCAGTGGAAATTTTTGATTTTTTTCATCAATAACCTGCAAATTATGAGTCGAAAATCACCCTCCGACCCCCCAAAAAATCAATTTTTGGATGCTTGGTTCCCCAGTTAAAAAATCAATTTTTTTTTGTTAAATCAATAATCCAAATTTCCATCAGGGACAAAAAAAGTTTAGATGTAAAATCTTCAACCAGCCCTATTGCATTCAGAGAGAGACACGCAGGTAGAACCAGAGTGAGAACAGAGAACATGGAATGGTCACTATCAGCTGCTTCAGAGGAAGGTGCAAGAAACCCTGCAGTGGGCTGCTGTGGAATATCTGTCCCATAGAGAGAACTTCCTTCCAATCCTTGATCATTAGAGGTTTTCTTAAGCCCTTATGCATGAGGGCTTATATCCCTTCCTAAACCCTTGATTAACTTTTTAGAATTTATTATTCTAACTATAGATATTCTTATTTTTATTAATGTCTAATCCCTTTCTGAATCCTGTTAAGGTCTTGGCCGCAGTGGCAGTGAGTTCCACATGCTAATCATGCATCATGTGATTTTTTAAAAATCTGTTCAATCTTAAAAAATCCCACAGCAAAATGCAACAACTGAGACCAACCCTGCAACACCTCTGCCCAAAGAACTTAATGACTTTATTATGATGGGGTTGTTTCCAAGCATGGACACTGAGCAGGATCAGAGTCTCAGATTCTGTTGTGCTGTCTTGGCCATAATTTAAACTGTTTGTGTTATCAGAGCTGTCTCCCTCTTAGCCTAGCTGTTTCTTCCTACCTGATCCAGCATGGAAAACCGCGATCTAAATTCTGAGCTTAGGTACATTGCCATAAATTCAGAGTAGTGCTACTTGCTAGAATGTTCTCCTTAAATAATTGGAGCTGCTTCTTTATTGCCTACCAAATAGCCAGAATGCTGTAGTTTGCATGTGCTATGCAGATAATTGGAACGAATTGGGCTGTTGCAGCCTGCCCAGTGTTTAAAGCCAGGCCCTAGGACTTTTTATCATCAGCAGGACCTGAGTCATCAACATGTCTTCCGAATTAAAGAGAAAGTGTTTCATCCTGAGTCACTTAAACCAGACCAAAAAAAACCAACCCACAAACCCCTTATTAAATTATATAAAGCCTGACAGATGTAGAAGGTTAAAGGGAAGACAATTTGAGAAGAGACAGGAACAGTGATATCAGTTGTGTAAGTTTCTGAATGGTCTTATTCTGTATTTCATGCTTCCTCTTCTGCTGTAGCCTGGGCTTTGCGCCTCATATAGGTCCTGATTTTCAAAAGAGGCCAGAGCAAATTTCAAGTGCTCAGCGCTGACAATTGGAGTCAGGCTTTCAGAAGAGCTCAGGCCCGATTTTCCAAGGTGCTTAGCACCCAGCAGCACTCATGGTGACACCAGTGGCCAGATTTTCAAAACAGCTCAACACCCAGTGTGCTGAGGTCTTTGGACAGTCTGGCCAAGAGTGTACTGTAGAATCAAAAGTATCCCACTTTGAGTAGCCAATCTGTGGGCCGGATGCTGTGATGTGCTTGCTGAAAGATGTAGCTCACATTGGGTGCAGGGAGAGGGCAGTTTCAGCTTTCCACCACCTTTCCACCTTCTGGATTCCTGGCTGTTGAAAGATCCAGAATGGTTCCTGGTATAAGTTAGAGCAACAACAGCTCTCCCCTGGATCTTACTCTAGTCACTTCCCTATTCCAGGACTTGCAGAGTGCTTACTTTGGCTTCTGTATCTGGAATGGGCGCCACACCTGGCATCTCTGTTCAATCATTTTTCTGAGGCCCCTATCACTGCAGGATATAAGTGCTTTGAATTCATGGTTTGCAAAGTTCTGAAAGCTTCATATGTGTAGAGATGCTTGAATTGAAATTTGCCATCCACTCCCCGGCACTGTCTCCTGGTGGGATGCTGTGAAATTTACAAATGGTGGCAGTGCCTAATGAGCAGAAACAAGATGATGTAAGAAGCTCTAGGCTGTGAGGATTTTATAACAACATGGGAGAATTGAGGGAATTTGGGGGCTGTTGGAGGGAAATTGCTTAAACTCTAATGATTGTTCAGCTGCCTGGTACAGAAAGGAATAATTAGGGTTCCTTTTCGCTATAATTAGAAAATGGCAAACACGGATTAATCAATTACAAATGCCTCTTTATACTGCAGTGCACTGCAATTAACATTATTTAAATGTGTTAACAAAGTAGGAGTCCTGTGTTTATAAAGCAACTTCTGTGTTGTTTCTCTCCTCCTCCCCTACCTTTCTGCTCTCAATGTATATCTGTTTCAATTGCTCTTTGCATTTTTTTTCTTCACTTCCTGCTTTGTCCCCTATTCCAGGGGATGTTAACTCTGTGCTGAAGATGAGTTTTTAAAACATTAGGAATATAAACTGTGTGGCAGCAGCGAAACTGCCCTTTCTGAAGAATTATTTGGCTGGGGTGGGGGAAGAAATAAACCCTGCCAAAGAAGTAGAATCAGCATGTTCATTGGGGTCGTGTACTACAATAGCAGAGTAAAATCCAGGAAATACAATAACCCGATTCATTGCTCGTTTCTTACGCCACTGCCAAAAGCGTGATTAAGTCACAAAGAGTTTGATTAGGGACATTTGGTAACAAAAAACCCATTTCCCTTGACATGGTCTATTTTCAGAGTACATCTAGTGCTTTTGCTCTACACTATGGGCCTTTTCCTTATTCGGCATTTAACAGTCTGGCCTGACAAACAAAAGTAGTGTAGGACTGAATGGAAAAAAGCCTTCAAGTGCACAAATAATTAAGCAGTAAAAATCGAGGCAGCACAGAGTGGTCTAGAAGTTAGAGGAAGAGGCAGGTAGCCAGGAGTCGTGTTCCCAGCTCTGTCACTGACTTGCTGAAGAAAATCACTTATCCACTTTGCAGGTGAGTGAAGAGAGATTATGATAATGAGAGGCTTGTGTGTATGTGCATCACTGCCACCTATTGGATGGAATCAGTCGTATATCATATGCCTCTTACAGCTATTAGAGATTCCCCTTTAGCTCAAGTGGTAGGGGCTGAGCTTTTTAAGTAGGGTCCAACTTCTATCCCTGCTGTTAAGTTCCATGCGACCATAGTTTGCAGCATAGTGATAAGTGTCAAGGCTTCGTTGGCAAGAGATGCATTGCCTCAGAGAGGCATGGAGGGATGCAATTAAAGTTTATAATGTGCTTTGAGATCCTCAGATGGGAGGTGCCAAATAAGTGCAGGCGTATCTAAATTGCTAAATATAATTGAACTGTGCACTATTCTGGGCCCACCTGCCCAGAATTTTGAGTGCAGGATATTAAATTATCAACTGTCAACAAGCATAAGTCTGAACCTGAACTCCTTAGTCGGACAGAGCTCTATTGAGTTCAGTGCAAGTTTGCCAGAAAAAAGGAAATCAGGATGAGGCCAAGGCTAGGGGCATGGGACAGGCTTTTGGGGATTTATTCCAACACGGTGTAAATGATGGCACTGAATTTCATGGTGCGACTCTGGATTTACACTAATGCAAATCACTCTCTTGTTAAACCAGAGCAACTTTGCCTATAGACAAGCCCTCGTTTAAGGGCTTAGATGGGGGATGAGCTCTTTTGAAAATCCAGCCTCAGATCTGTTTTGTCTTTCCATTTCAAATGGGTTTTCAAAAGAGCCTAAATGGCTTCTGAGCACAAGCCCTGTAGACTTTACCTTAGAAAGGAACCCCCAACAGTCAGGGACAGTCTTCCTCTATGTTTTCTCTGCAGCACAGAGCGTACTACCTTGTGGTTTAACACAATACCAAGAGGTTATCATGTTCTCACAGATCATCAACTCTTCTTTTTTAATTTTTAAGTGTAATTTAAAGAAGCTCGGTCCTCCCCCAGGTTCAAAACTGTGAAATGAGAAGATTTTTTTCTCCCATACCCACTACTTGCAATATGAAGAGCAACAAAAAAAAAATCTTCTCCTGCTTTTCTTTCAGGTATGGCACCACAAGTGGGATTCATTTCCCTGCCCCACCTAGTGGGTCCTAGCTGTGCCTGCAGCAGCAGCTTGAACAGGCAAATTGCATCTTGCTGTGTTGGTTGTTGGATCTCAGGAGGCAGAAGGGGGTGAGGGTGGCGTATGTCATGACACAGGCAAATGTGTCCCATTGGAGATGAAACATAAGAGTGAGATGCCCCAAATATTTGTATGTTAGGGATGGTCTCATAGTTCAGGAGTGACGTAGTGAAGGACTTCAATATTACGTCCCACCTTCGCTCTGAGATCTATGGCAGCTTTAGCCAAAAGTTTTTGCAGAAGTTCTGCCAAGGAGGAGTTTAGCATGGTGGGAAGAGGCTGTAATTTACCCTCCAACAGGATCCCCCAGCACTGGCTCGGAAAGGCACTGATTCAGAACCTCCCTGGAGTAGCCTTTCTCAACCAGAAATCAGAAAGAAGGATGGCCCTGTGTAATGGCACTATTCAGGGACACAGGAAATCTCGGGTCAGTTCCCAACTTTGCGGCAAACGCTGCATGACCTTGGTCAAGTCCTTAGTTCACTACCCATAATGTGGGGTGAATAACACTTGCCTACCTCCTGGGGAGGCTGTGGGGATAAAATCAATAATGCTTGTGAGGCGCACAGATCCTATATGTAAACAGATGCCTCTTCCCAGCAGAATCTCTCAGGGGCTACCCAACATCCAGTTTTCTAGCAAAGCAGCTCTGTTAAGTTGGCCTGCTTCTCCCATCCCAACCCCTACATATATTCAAATCCCACTTTGAGAGCATGAGCCTGGGCTGTCTCTCAGAGAGTCCTCTTCAGAACTGAATGCTCAGTTCTGGCCTAACTCTAGCCAGGGCCCTGTTCAGAATTTCCTAAGGTTCATCTGCATCAGTTGGCCCGATGAATCAGGATCCAATGAAACAGAAGCCAGTTCTTTCAGCGCTATATCTCAGCCCATGTGTCTGTCTTTAGTCAACATGATTCTGCAAGGTTTAAAATGAATATGAAAGGGATTCTGTTTAGAATTTTTATTATTATTATTATTTTTAAAACCTCTAAACTAATTAGGATAAGTGAAATCCCTCTTTTAATAAGCTACATATGCAATGTCGAGTGATCTATATGCCAAATATGTATTCTTTTCAGTTTAGGGGCATTCAGACAGCTTGTGCTTGCAGAGAGAGATTTACCACGCTGTGGTTTTTGTTCAGTGGAGAATGGGAATACAAAGGAGTCAAAAAGGCATGTGGTTTGATGTTAAACCAAGAATCACCGCCACTAAATTTGATGGAGTTCAACACAATAGAAAACCAGTGCAATGTTCCAATTCAGCAAAGCTCTTAAATGCATCCAAAGCAAAGCATTTACACCTATGCTTAACTTTAGGTCCATGCATGAGTCCCATTGAAGTCAATGCTAAAGTTAAAGATGTGCTTAAGAGTTCTGCTGACTCAGGGACTTGGACAGAGAAATCCAGCTTGTTTCTTATGTGAACTAATACTATAGAATGCTAAATAAGATAAATAGCCAGTTAGGATTCCCACTATCAAGTCTCTGCTTTCAGTCAGAGATATTACTGACCACCTCCTGGGGGAAATACCGTTTGAAATGAGACAGCGGCATGTGGCTCACCACAGCTCTGCTGACACAGAGTGACTTATCCACTGACTTAAGAGGCAGACAGCCAGGCTGCCTCCCTATTTGTTTAATTCCATTATGGTGTGTCTCGCTGGTGGGACACCACAAGCCTGAACCACAGAAAGAAACCGTTTTGGTGGTAGGTTAGAGCTCTCGCATGCAAGTCTCGGCTTACTTGGAAATAAAATGTGGGTTTTGTCTCTCTCCCACTCAACCCACCACAGCCTCTGGCTGCAAGGATGCAAATGAGAACAGCTGTATCATAATGTGTCACTGAAGATGGTTTTAGAATTGATAAGGTGGAGGCATCTGGATCGTCACAGAAAATAAATCTAAAAATTTCAGCAGACTAACCAGTATTGTGGGTTGAGGTTGAGGTTAGAGCAGTGGGGAGGGGACTAGCAGTCAGGATGGCTGGGTTCTATTCCTGGGTGTGGGAGGTCTAGTGATGAAAGTATGAGTGACTGGAGTAAAGATTTGTGGATGCTCTTCCTGGCTCTGGAAGGGGAGTGTGATCTGTTGGTTAGAGCAGGGGGACTAGGAGTCAGGATGCCTGGGTTCTCTTCCTAATTCTGTAGGTCAGTTTACCTACCCATAAAATGGGGATAACAGTGCCTACCTCAGAGAGATGATGTAATTAGGCCAGTGGCGGATTTGGAGTTAGTGGGGCCCTGTGCACAGCTTCATTTTCGGGGACCCCCCCTCAGGACCCAGCCAAGAAAAAGAACATTCTCTCTATCTCTCCCCTATTTTTCATTCTTTTTTTCTTCATCCTCCTCCTATATTATAAGTAATGGGAAGTAAATGAAAATAAAGTGAGGTATCTTGATTGGGGCAGGGGGTTGGGGTTGGGAGTGGGTGCAGGGGGCGGGCTCTGGGAGGAAGTTTGGGTGCAGGGTGCAGGTTCTTGGCTTGGGCAGGGGGTTGGGGGGCAGGAGGGGGGCAGGGGAGCAGCGCTTACCTCAGGTGGCGCAGCTCCCAAAGCAATGGGCACACACACCCCTCCAGCAGTGGCTCCTAGGCAGGGGAGGGGAGCAAGGGGTCTCTGCGCACCGCTGCCCACAGGCACCGCCTCTGCAGCTTCCATTGGCCACAGTTCCAGGCCAATGGGAGCAGCGGAGTCGGCACTCAGGGCGGGGGCAGCACAGAGACACAACCCTCCCCATCCCCCCAGGGGCAGCAGGGACATGCTGGCCACTTCTGGGAACGAAGTGGCACAAAGAGAGGCAGGCAGAGCAGGAAGAGAGCCGCCTTAGCCCTGCTGCTGGCACGTCTCTGTGTGCCCCTTGTGGGAGGGGGGCAGCAGGTCTCTGTCTGCTGCCGGGGGGGGGGGCGGGGGACAGCGTGTGGAGCCACCTTCCCCCACTCCTCCACCAGGGCGCAAAGAGACATGCCACCAGCCAGCCACTTCCGGGAGTGGCATGGGGCCACGGCATGCAGGCAGCCTGCCTGTCTGAGCCCTGCTGTGCCGCCGGCCGGGACTCAAGGGCAGGTTGTCAAATATTTGTTCTATATTGCCACCGCATGGTTTGTTTCATGGTAAATCCGCTCCTGATAGGGTGACCAGATGTCCCGATTTTATAGGGACAGTCCCGATTTTGGGGTCTTTTTCTTATATAGGCTCCTATTATCCCCCACCCCCGTCTCGATTTTTTACACTTGCTGTCTGGTCATCCTAGCTCCTGAATTAGGCTACATTGTCTGCAAAGTGTATTGATGCTTTCAGATGAAAGGGCCGGGGGAGAGGCAAAATATCCCTTTTCCTTCCTGTTTTGGTGTTGACTCAGAATCAGATTCTAAACTGTGTACTTAATCTAGCTGATGGGCCAAGTTAATTTTTATTTTCCTTGTCTCAAACCAAAAGATAAATGGTATCACTGCATAGATTACCGTGAAACTCTGCAAACCTGGGAAAATGGGCCTCAGTGGCATTGTCCATAGCTACACGCATTTATAGTATATTTTTTTATTATTTTAATTTTTTTATTATACATTGTTTTATTTTTATATTGTATTATCGTTTTATTTGTGTGCCATTGTAAGTAGCTACATGCATTTATTATCAGAAATCCTCCTTTGTGTTCAGTGACTAGCTAGATAGACTTTCCTATCAATCACTTAGGGAGAAATTAATTCAGGAGATAGACAACACTAGAAACAATAGAATTCTATTCAATACAACATCCAAGTAATGCTTTAAATATATTCATTCATATCAAGGTGTATTTGTCAAGTCTAGGCTTTTTCATTCAAGTACCTTCTTTACAAGTATTTTTGTCAAGATCTGTTGAAACTTTCTTGAAGTCTTTTATGTATAATCAGGAGTCAGATGCTGCAGACTTGACTCACATAAATAAAGGTCTATTTGTGAAAATAAGGACTACTCTCAGGAGTAAAAGATGCAGGATCAGGTACAAGGTCAGTCTACTGCAGGCATGTCATATATAGAATTGTAGTGTTTCTTAAAGGAGATATTTATTAAAGAAACAACTATAATCAACAAATACAAACAGGCTTCCACACAGCTTGGGTTCCAGACTTGTTTCCTTTGTTTACCAGGGACTGCACTCTGTTTGGGACTCCACACAGTGCACATAGACTTAGTGACTGAATAATATATTGCAAGGAAACATATCATTACAAGGCATGTATTGTTCACTGTGATTCTCAGCTTTTTCCCTCAAGCAGCTCCCTTTTACATGCCCTCTTCTATCTGGTCTGGATCTAGCTAGAACACTCTTCCCATTTAACAATATGGGAAGGGCAGGATGGTTGTGACTCCCTGACACCTGATGGGCTACCCTGCTAGACCCCTGGTGAAATTCCATTCTGTTAATGGAGTTGCACTTGTGTAACAAAGCAGAATTTTTGGCCAGAAGAGAAAAAGAAACTGTTATAATGTGGCTTTGTACTAAAGCTATAAAATAACAGAATAAATGGCAGCAAGACAATTTAAATCTAAAGACCATACGTGGGCTCTTTTTAGGGTACATTCCTACACTGGTAGTGGTGCAAAGATGCACCTCTCAATGCGAGCTCCAGAGCAGTATTGTAACTCAGATAGGAAGCTCTCTCCTGTTGCAGGACACAGCATGTATCCTCCCATTAGGGCACCTAGATTCACTGTTTGATCCACAAGGGGCAGGGCCATGGCACCACTTTTTCCCTCCTGGAAAGGCTTAGGTTGCTGAGAGTATGACTCACACTAGCATAGTGTGTCATGTCCCCCGCCAGTGGCTGGTCTACATAAGAAAATAATCTACTACAGCTACCACCTAATGGAGTTACCACTTTCATTCAAGTGGTAAATCCAGTGCTGAAGGTCCAGGGTTCTATCACTAGTGATATTTTACTTGGTGGTTGTTATATAGGTGCAATCCTTGTATAGTCCTTGCACTCAGGGAAGTGCAACTACTGCAGTTGTGCCTTACACAAGGATGCAAGAGGAGGCCGTCTTCATGCACTCCCCCATCTCAGTGCTGGGCACAAGCAGGTCCAAACTGTGCAAAGTATTTGCCACAGTCGCAGTCTATTTAACGGTTAGATACAAAACTCCATCCTTTTTTTTTTCCTCTTGCCATTTTCAATTAGCAGTTGGCCCCTAGCCTAACAGCCTGCTGATTCACTCACCACAGTTATACAGCTGATGGCTCATAAAGGCTTTGTGTTAATCTGATCCATAAATAGCTCTGGTCTATATCACAGTCACAGCGGTGATTTCACTTCCAAATTGGAACTTTATTCTTTTAGCCTCTGGAAGTCAATCGGGTCCTTGGAGGCGCTGCCTTCCAATCAGACAGCTCTTATAGCAAAGCTCTAACACAATGTGCCCTTCAGTGTGAATTCAAAGCCCATTGAAGTTAAATGGGAGGCTTTCCACTACGTTCAATGGCTTTTGGATCAGGCCCATAGTGAGCTATATTGCGTTTATCTCTTCCTTTAATTAATGACATTATTTGTTAATATATTTAGATATTCAACTGGATTCTGTCTCTGTCTCAAGGCTTTATACTGCAGGGGGAGGGAGAGCTCAGTGGTTTGAGCATTGGCCTGCTAAACCCAGGGTTGTAAGTTCAGTCCTTGAGGGGGCTATTTAGGGATCTAGGGGCAAAAATCTGTCTGGGGATTGGTGCTGCTTTGAGCAGGGGGTTGGACTAGATGACCTCCAGAGGTCCCTTCCAACCCTGATATTCTATGAATATAGGATCTGACCAACTTGGCATCCTTTGCATCCTTGTGCTAAGGCCCATACCTGTAAATCTGGTTCACAGAAGCAGTGCCAGAATTAATAAGTGCTTTTAATGGATGAGCTTGCACATTTGCTTGGGCAAGTTGGCTCCTGAAAATTTGGCTCTTTAGTATATAGCACCAACTACTACTGTAAGCACCGTATACTACAAAACCTGTTGGCTTGATTTTCATTGTTCACCACTTTGGACTAAGTCGCATAAACTGCCCCACTCCAGGAGTAGCACCAGGAGATATTACGCCTTAGACACACCCCTCCTATTCTGTTCTATATCATTTCTTAGGGCAGGTCTACAACTCCAGCTACGTGAATAACGTAGCTGGAGTCGATGTACCTTAGGTCGACTTATTGCAGTGTCTACACTGCACGGGGCCAATGGGAGAAACTCTTCCATTGACTTACCTTATGCTTCTGATTCCGGTGGAGTACCAGAGTCGATGGGAGAGTGATCGAAGGTCGATTTAGCAGGTCTAGTGAAGACCTGCTAAATCGACCCCCGGTGGATCAATCACCGCACGTTGATCCCCTGGTAAGTAGATATTTCACTCATCACTATAGTATCTGAGTACCTTCCAGTAGTGCATTAAGCAATATGATTGACATCTGTCACTTGTAGAGCTGGCCAAAAATTTTCATGTGAAACCCTTTTTTGCTGAAAAATGAATATTGGGGTCAACAAAAGCAATTTGTGAATTTGGGTTGATTTCAGCAAATTGTTTCCATCGGAAAAAAATTCTGAAATGTCAAAACAGTTATTGTCATCATTTCTGAAATGAAATGTTTTGACTTTTCATTTCCAAGGAGCATTTTGTTTCAGAATATTCCTCAATTTTATTTAAAATAAAAATATCAATGTTTTAAAAACCAGGAAATCAAAACAAAACATTTCAATTCAGTTAGTCAGATATTTTGAAACATTTTTATTTCAGGTTGACTTGAAACAATATTTTTTCAGATTTATTCCAGAAACAAATATTACATTTTTCAGTAAATTCTAGTCCCATGTTGTTTGTTCTCTCATCCTGTCTTGTGAGGGAGAAGTGTGTGCAGTGCAGGGTCTTGTTTAGGTAATTTTTTTTCTTTTTATGTACATATTGCTATGTAGAAAAGGTAAGAAAGAAATGCCTTGGGCTTGGTGCAGGAAGTGGTGAGGTTTGTGATTGTCCTTAGTTCCTGAGTGAGTTCATTCCACAATCTCGAATCAGCCCCCAAGAAAATTCTATCCTCCACTGATCTCTGTTTCATCCTGATTGTAGACAGCACCATTCTGCCAAAGGAATGACATTGTTGACTACGGTCTTCAACTCAGAGCTTTACTTGCTCTTTTAGATAGCTTAAGCCCCACTATGGAGCTCCTTGAAGATAAGGACCAAAACCTTGAACTTGATTTTATGCGAAGCCCATGTAGAGAGCAGAGGACAGGATTGATGTACTTGCGGTAGCCATTGTTGCTGAAGGGACCTGCTGCAGTGTTTTGTACCTGTTGGAGTTCCTAAGCGCTGCAGGCTTTATGCCCAGGTACATTGCATTGCTGTAGTCCAGCTGAGAGGTGATGAAGGCATGAATCACTGAGGCCAGATCCCTGTCTGCTAAGATGGGATGGAGTCCCCTAGTCCAATGTTTCACGACTGGTCCGTGGTTCGGCGCTGGTCCCTGAGATCTCCCTGACTCTGTTTTCATCTCCCCTTTAAGCAGTGGCCAAGCTTTCAAAAAAAGATCTGTACCCAACATGCTGAGCTCTTTTATAAATCTAACCACTAGTGATTTACAGCTAGGTTCTAATGCCCTTACTCATAGTGAAAAGCAACTCCTCTGAGTGGTCCCTGATATGACCCCTCATGACTCCTCATGGAGTAAGGTACTATTCAGGGTAAATAAGGATATGACAACTTGGTTCTTTAGTGGTGAAGTGACTTGACTTCTTGAGGAAAAGCCTAACCACCAAAAGACTTTAGGATAGAGGTGAGCTCTGAAGCCACTGGGACTGGTAGCCTTGTTGAGGCAAACTCCCATGCACCATAAAGATGCCACCTTCTCCTAGAAAGGTGTCTCCGTCTAAATTGTCTTGTCTTCAGTTAGGCTGGAGAGATTAAGGGAAGATTTCTCATCCGAGAAATAAGTAGCTTCCTGGTATAATGTTGGTAAAAGCTTTTCAAAGCTTTGCTAATCTCTTTGGGATTAGCTACTCGGTTGCTAGCAGAGCCTCTTATTACAACGATCACTGTGGAGCAATTGTCTTGTTTTAAGGAGAGTTGGTAGCAGCCCCATTGATAAATTTGCTGACTGGAGAAAGTTAGAGAAATCTGAGATTCCAAAGGCATTGTCATCAAATTGAAAGCACATAGCAAGTGAAAGTTTTTATTTTATTTTATTTGTCGAACAAATTGGCCAGCAGGATTTGGAATCTTAGAAGCTCGAGACAGAAAAAATCTATTGAGTCACTTGGTCCATTTCCTTGGAACAATGCAGGATTATTCCCTATAATATATTTCCTGGGGCTTGGTTCAGTCTAGTTTTAAATGAATTAATGGAATAAAGCTTCAAATGGATGCTGCATCTTGTCTCGCCAGATCTTTTATGTATTATCGAGTTTTAAACTGGCACGGCAATGGGAGGGTTACTTTAGTGAATAGGGCAAACAAGATTTTCCCCTTCATCAGAGGAGTAAGAATGGAAGTAATAAACATCAAATTTACTAAAATAAATGTTATGGCCAAGATTTTCAGAAGTGATTTTGTGTTCTATCTGTCTCCAGTACTTATATGGCCCCCTTCACCATAGTGTCTGAGCGCCTCACCATCTTTATTGTATTTATCCTCACAACATCCCTGTGAGGTAGGACAATGCTATTGTCCCCATTTTACAGATGTGGAACCGAGGCACAGAGAGGCTAAGTGACTCACCCAAGGACACACAGTCTGTGGCAGAGCGGGAAATTAAACCCAGCTCTCCCAAGTCTCAGGCTAGTGCTCTAACCAATGGACTGTCCTTCCTCTTGGAGATCTTGCTTTTTTTTTTCTTTTCTTTTTTTTAAGGAGTGCCCAGTTTGATGTGCCTCAAAGGTGCTTGATCTTCAGACAGTGCTGAGCACCTGCCTTCTAAATCAGGCTTCTTTAAGGTGTGTCAAGTTGGCCACCCAAAATCCCTAGTCGCTTTTGATAGAATCTTAGCAATTTTTTACATAGAGAAGTAGATACAGGCTAGCAATGATAATGGGGGTAAAAGAGGGTCATATTAGAAAGATATTTTATTGCAATCAACCTTAATCCCTTGTGCTGAATTTTTCGTTAACTGACGTGGGTGGGTATTGTGTGTTTGCAGTCTACCCAACATGAAGAACATGGGGGAGCCATACTGACACAGCTGGAAATAGCATGAAATATAATTTATGCTAATCATGAAAGGGGAGGGCACGAGACATGTACTTATCGGACAATTTAACAGATACGGAGTGCTTGTGTTTCTTGCATGGTACAGACATACAGTACCAAAATACAGGCCCCGTCTGGATGGCTGTTGAAATACATAATAAGAAACTGATCTGCAAGCTGATCTCAGTGAGTAGATCATTTCACCCTCATGGAGCTCCATTAAAGCCCATAGGACTCTGTATGCGTGCATAGATTCATCTGTGTTGGTCAATTTATCGCAGAGGTCCCCAAACTGTGGGGCATGCTCCCTTAGGGGAGCACGGAGGAACGTTTGGAGGGGGGTGTGGTTGGGGCCCATGCCAGCCCCTATGGGAGGCAGAGTAGGAGCACCACCCAGCTCTGCGCATGGCCCCCGTCCCCAAGCCCCAGCTGTGGCCCCAGCCTTGGTCCCCTTACCCGTATCTGCATCCCCCACTCCCGGAGCTGTGGGCCATGGCATAGACAGGAGTAAGGGGGCGTGAGGTAACAAGGTTAGGGACCACTTACTTAATGGATCAGGCCTACGTTTTCCCAGTGACGTGATGGCAGCTTGCTCCTTGCTCTCATGTAATTCTACCATGAAAACGCTCATACCAATCCATCAGTCTCTCTGTTGCTTCGCTAGAGATTATACTTCTACTCCATCATCTGACTCATTAATCTGAGATTGTGGCACAATGCCACTGCCTGAATTACAAATGTGGAGGGCCCCAGAACTGCAATGTTGTTATCTTTACACATGCCTAACTTTAAACATCTCCAGCATCCCATTGACTTCCCTGGGTCTCTTCATGGGCTTAAAACTGACTCCTGCTGAACCAGGGGCCGAACACGAAAAGGCTGCTCTGAGACGTTTCCAGATTGATCGGGGGGAGGGGAGGAGAGGTAATAGAAGCAGTTGAAAAGTCAATGAAAATTTTGGAATCCAATTTTTTTTTAAATCACCTTTTCTTTTTCTTTTTCTTTTTTTTTCTTTTTTTGCTGTTCCTCTACCAGCTCGTACCGGGTTGAAAATTTTTCCAAAATGCAAAATTTTTTTTGAGATATTTTCTGCATTTTTAGATCAGCACCAGTTCTGCATGTGAAAAAATTTTTCATAACAATAGGGGGAAAAAATCCTGTGCCCCTCTCTGTTTTTGATAAGTAATTGTTCTCCACATTGGGAATTTGAACTTATTTCACCAATCAGCACACTAGTGAGAAGAAGGAGCTCTAGATGAGGGGGCCTAGCCTTGAACTTGGGCTTAATTCCTTGTTCTACTACAGATTTCCTGTGTGAGTGTAGCAGGGTGGCTTGCCCCAGGGGCTGGAGAGCCTGGGGCTTAGCCTACCCTAATTACAGAATGAGCCGCACTTGAGAGGAATCAGGTGCTTCCAACACAGAAAGCCCAGGAAACTGCAGCTATGTCTGTAGCTGCTGCAGGGAGTGAGAGGCTCCTTCAGGGCCCTGATTCAGCAGGGGCAATGCAGCAGCTGAGAGGCTGAGGAGAAGGGCAAACTCCAGGCAGGAGGCACTAGGAAGCAGAAAGAGAGTCCCTCAGGGATGAGGGGCTGTGCCCAGCTGGCTCTGGGATGAAGACCATGTGAGTCTGTGTTCTGTTTGTTGTTTCAAGCTAGAGGGAACATGGACCTGGGATTGGGGCCTAAAGGGCCAGTGTGCACCTAAGGACTCAATAAATTGGACCCCCCCCCGGAAGGGGATGGTTTGAATTTAGTGAGTTTGTAAGAGGCCCCCAGGAGGGTGCCTGCAAAGTGCCCCAGGCCATGAGGGGAGCTCTGAAAATGGCCACCCCGCTACAGTGACCTGGAACAAATCACTTAGGCCCAGATTCTCAGCGGTATTGAGATGCCACTGACCCTTTCAAAACTGCCTAACTCCAAAGATGCCCAAATCCCCTTGTGCAAAGGTGTCTGAACCCCACAGCTACCGAGCAGCTCAGAGCCCCAGCTTAAGCTAAAGCACCAGATGCCACAAAGCGGGGTTCTCAAACTAGGGAGTGTGGGGGGGGTGGAAATGTCTGTTTTGCCAGCGGGGCCCAATCCCGTGGGCATGCTCTGAGAATGCCTAAGGCCTCATACCTATCAGACCCATCAGCAGGAGGCCTGGTTGCAGGCTACCAATAGGTGGGAGCACAGCACCAGCCCAAGGGACAGCTGGGGGCAAAGGGAAGTGTAGGGTGAGTGTGTGAGAGAGGTCATGAGCATGACCAGAAGAGAGTGACAGATGGATTTGGCTGCTAGGGTCCGGGATACCTCAATGGCTGACCTGGCTAAGGTGCCTAACTTCAGGGGAAGCTTTGTGGCTGAGGATTCTGCATGGAGGGAGTCACCTATCTGGTCTGTCAGCCTCTTACATGCCCAAGTCTTTCTCCTGTCTCTGCCCACTTCTGGCATTTCTTTCCTGGCTAATTCAGGAGACTCCCTTCTCAGCTGGCTGGCTTCTGAGGATCCCTTTCTTAGGCGCCTAATTCTCCCCATGTATGTGGCGCCCAAGTGCCTCGCTTGAGGCTGAGGCTTCCTTCAGGCAGCAGGTCACCATCCTAGGGGACGTCCATGTAGCAAGCGGTAGCCCACGGCAGCGAGTCTCAGAGCTCAGGTTGACAGGCTCAGGCTCTCATGGCAGCACTGCGCAAACATCGTGGCTCCAGCTGGGTTTCAGAGCCCTTGCTGCCGCCTGAGCCGCAGCATCTACCCAGCTATTGTTAGCACTATGACGCAAGCCCTGTGAGCCCGGATCTGTCCACCCGAGCTCTGAGACTTGCTGCTGTTTGCGGTGTAGGGGTTAGGCATTGCAATGCTCACTAGAACCACACCTAAGTATCTTTGAGGATCGAGGCCTCCATTACCATCTGTAAAATGGGAGTAATAGTACTTACCATAGATAGATATCTAGATAGATAGTGGAAACTCCTGGTACAGACAGGCCAAGCTGCTATTAACACTGGTGCAGCTTACCCCTGTTTGAAATTGAGATAAGCTCCATTGGAGCAAATCACAGCTTTCTTTGAGTACACCAACCTTGTACTGGAGCAGGAGTCGGAATCAGGGCGAATTCCCAGTTCCAACAAGATCTTAGAAAGTTTGTTACAGTCAAGTACTAGAGCAGCAACAATTGTAAATGACCAATTAATTTGTGGCCACACCATTTTTAGGTCCCATCTGATGTAACTGCAGTCTGGAGGCAGATCTTAATTTAGGACTAGAAAGGGAGCTGTTCTTTCAAAAAATAACAGCTTGGTTGGTGGTGTGTTGTCTGCTGTGCAAACTGATTTCTGCATTCAGCAATGTCTCTATTCTCCCAGGGTTAGCTCAGAAAGAGCCACCAGAGAGTAAATTAGACTTCCAGCTAATCTGAATCATTAATTTCACCTCTCACGGCTTCTCCCCTCACACGCACCCCCTGCTCATTTAATATTCACCCGCAGGCCATGCCAGTGTGTTTGGTGCCCGTGCGGGAAACACGGATATATGAAAACCATACCCTGTAAAACCTGTTTGACACCTATGTTTGTTTATTTTATTTTTAAATGTAAGGTATCAGCTCAAGAGAATGAAGAACTCTACTTACAAACCACAAGCATGGACACGGGTGTTCGGAGTTTTCCCACGTTGCCCCACACCTGATCTGAAGAGATCCCCTTTAGGAAGTTCGTCCCAGGGTTGTACATAAGTGTAGCGGCTTCCTAGGCAAATGCAGTTTTGATGCCTCTTTTAGAGTCAACTTAGTGGTCACCCTACTCCGATTTATTTCCCTATCCCCTCACCTGGTCTCCCTCTCACCTCCCTGGACTTCTATTTCCCTTTCCTCCTGCTTCTCCTCCCTCCTAGCTTTCTTCCACTCCCCATTGGTAGGGTGGAGAATTTGCCCCTTGTTCAAACAGCCCAGACCTGCAGCTTTTGCTGTGCAGATGGGCTCCTGGGGTGCAGGCTGTGTTAGGAGGAGGGGGTCATTTAGGCTGTTTAGCTGCAGGAGCTTTTTGAGTTCTGGTCTCAAATGTGGCACTTTTAGAGTCTGCTTACCAGCCCCAAACTACCCCATAGTTCAGTCTCTAAGCCCCATTCTGCCCAGCTTAGACTCCTGACAAGATGCCAACTGTTAGCACCAGTTGTGGTTTCTGTGATGTGGATCCCAGTCCACGAGGCACTTGTCTGAGATTCAACAAATCCATTTCACGCGGGCCACTGAATAACTATCAGAGATGGTAATGTACCTTCTGGTCTCTACTGACCTAGGCTGGATTTGAATCGGCAACATAGAAGGTAGAAGGTTCTTAAATCCAATACTAGTCCATGAGCCATTTAGTGCTCCATAATGCTTCTGTTTTGCTTCATTTTACGAACACAGAAACATATCTTACTAAACACAGAAGTGTGCACAGTGGAAGCAAATGTCTTTAGTAGGTGCAGATAGCATTCATACGAGAGACAGGTGAACCTGAAAAGCTTGGATGTAGATCTCATTTTATCCACTCTGGACATTTGAAAAGGTTTGGTTAACTTCTTGCTGTGTATTCATCTTCCCTTCCTCTGAAGCTATCTGGTTCCAGACTGGAGTAGAAGTGTGTGACTGTGCCTATGGAGATGGCACTTGCAACATATTCTAGACCTACTGGAACAACATAAAACTGGATATGTCATAAGAGCAATCTCCCTTGGCATCCTAGGGCATTTCCATTCCTTGAGGGCTAGAATCTATGAATAAACCTGGAGGGCTAGAAGCTAACCTTGAAACAAAAGTTGCAATGTTCTTGTAATCGCATGAATCCAGGAACTGGGGCCTTAAGGAAAATGTCAAATAAAATGGAGAGTTGGTGAGAGTGCTGTACTTGGGAAATTCCCCAGTTAAATGCAGCAGATTGCAGAGTTCGAACACATATCCAAACAAAACCACCAGCTCTAGTGCCTGATTGGGGGCATGCTGCGAATCCAGACTTGAAGATTGTGGTTTGAGCTTTGTCTCTGTTTGAAGTACCCTTAGCATAGCATTTCTTATTTTAAAATATCTACTCTCACCTGCCCATCACCTCCATGGCCCTCCTCCTGCTGGTGACATATATTCTTGTCTCTCATCTGGACCATGGCCTCTCCTGATCATATACCTGTATAGTCAATGGGCCAGATTCATCCTTGTTATACACTCCCTTTACACCAGCTAGGCTGCTGCAAAGGGACCTTAGGACTGGCAGAATTTCCCACTTCTGGGAATACACCTGGTACAGGAACCAACCTGAACTGTCTCCAGAGCAGCCTTGGGGGCAAGAGGCATTTTGGGCAGAGCAGGGCTGGGTTGGAGGAGAGAGGGGGTGGATCAGGGTTGTGAGAAGCATGGTCAGATCACTCCTGCATCCTTGTGTTCTGCTCCCTTTCGATGGCCCAAAGAAGCCATTATAGCAGAGGCACAATTTAGGGCAGCCCCTGGGCTGCACCAGGAGCCAAACTGGCTCCGATAGCCGCTGATAAGGAGATGTGCTGGCCCCCTGCCCTCAGTCTCTGCATTGGCACAGGGATGAATCTGCTTCCCCCTGTTTGTGTTCAGTTTTGTTTTTCTAAGCTTAGAAGCCACGTTAAATTATTCAAAGTGCCCCATGGTCCTTTTTCTTGCCAGTTTGCATAAGCAGGTGCTGACATTCACCATGCAAATCAGCCCCGTAAAAGACAATAGACAAATACAGAACTACCCACTAGGCTAATGCAGGGGGAAAGATGCTGGCTTGCCTTTTTGACAAAATCAATCCTTTCTCATTGTTCTGGCTGGGCTATCTAGGTAAGCATCCTCTTATTAGACCATAACCCAGATAACACACACAACTCCTTGCTGTCCCATTTATTTAGCAATGTTCACAATTGAAAATCCATAGTGACAGATGGGAATGCCATGTGTATTCAAGGATGCAGGCTGGGTGAGGACACGGAACAAAAAGCTCTAGTGCCTGATTCGGATCTTTCTTTATGGTGGTGTAAATCTGGACCAACACTCTTGCATTCAACACAAGTGCCACACACTTCTGTGGCTTGGTATATTCATTTTTATTTATTATTTGATAAATAGCATCCTGGATTGATGAGTGATGATGTAGGGAACAGCATAAATAAAGTGCATAATTTTTTTGCAGAATCGTTCTTTGTATTACAGTACAGGCTGCAATGGAAATTGGGACTTCATTGTGCAAGGTGCTGTACAAACATATAAATAAGACGGTCTGTGCGCCAAAGGGCTTACAATCTAAGATTCCCTGGAGCTGTGGAAGAGGCACTAGGTCTGACAAACCAGACTGTCTTTGTCCTGTGTTCAAACAGCACCTACCATGATGATTCATAACTTGTGATTCCTAAATACTGTAATGCAAAAAATAATTGTAATACTTCCTTTCTTTGTTGTTGTTTTTTGTTTGTTTGTTATCCTCTCCATTTTTACAGATGGGGGACTAAGGCACAGAGCAATTAAGGCCTAGTTTACACTAGAAAAGTTTTGCTGGTGTAGCTGTACCAACAAACTGATGTAATGTAGACTGATTATACTGGCAAAAATGTGCTTTTGCCAGTATAGCTTATACCAATTCAGTGAACAAAATAAATAATACTAACAAAGCACCTTTTTGTCTGTATAACTGCATCTACACAAGGGTTTTTGCCAACAAAATCACTCCCCTAACAAAAACTGATCTGTTGGCAACTGTTTCTAGTGTAGACCTACCCTAAGTGGCTCGTTCAAGGTTGCGCTGCAAGTCTGTGGCCAAATTGGAAATTGAGTTACAGGGAAGTACTTCTGCCACAAAATGATGCTTCCCCACTAGATCTTATAATACAGTAATGTCAAAACTTTCCATCATCAGTGAGTCTCCCAAGTGTTGATTTCTGAAGGAAGCAAGCATCTTCCTTACATATGAGTTTTGTCCTTAACTAAATATGCATCACAACCATTTAAAAATCAATGTTTTTTCTTTACTATTATTGACCCATCCTTTTAAAAAGAAAAATCTTCCTCTCTCCTTCCACTCGCCCCCAGTAATTCACTGTGTTCCCATTGTTCCTTTAAAATAAACTCAAAAAACGTGTATGTAACATTTAAACTGACACCATTCCACTGAATCTGTATTCTTTGTTTCTGATCCTCTCATCAATAAGTAATTGTGTGTTCTATTTTTCATGCTAGTTTCCTACAGGATTTCTAAAATACCATGTGATGACGGCTTTCCATCAAATTATCCTGACAGCTTTTAAAAGTTAAAACTTCCCAGACAAACTAATTCGTAGGTTATAGTGAACACTGTGGTGGATTAGGTGCCTTTTCTTTTTAACATAGTGTTTACTGAGCCAACAGGTCATAGGTGGATAAACAATCTTTAAAATAACAAAGCCCTGAATTATTAATGCCCCCCCCCACAAAAAAAAATAAAATAAAAACAGATCAGGAACATTATTTACCATGAGCTACATTCTCTGGGCCTGATTCTCTGCTCCATTAAATAACTTTTTCACAGGCTTTGGGTCACCTCTCTGAATGATAAGTTATTAAAATTAACCACAGCTGGTCACAGAATTGTACAATGTTTTGACTAGGGCTGGTTGAAATCTTGCCTTTTGTGGGGGGAAACTGGTTTAGGTTTAAAGAACAGGAGTACTTGTGGCACCTTAGGTCTGGTCTACACTATAAGTTTATTTCAAATTTAGCAGCATTACACCGAATTAACGCTGCACCCGTCCACACAACAAAGCCCTTTATTTCGATATAAAGGGCTCGTAATATCGATATCCGTACTCCTCTCCGACGAGGGGAGTAGCACTGAAATCGGTATTGCCATTTTGAATTAGGGTTAGTGTGGCTGCAATTCGATGGTATTGGCCTCCGGGACCTATCCCACAGTGCACCATTGTGACTGCTCTGGATCAGCAATCTGAACTCAGATGCACTGGCCAGGTAGACAGGAAAAGCCCTGCGAACTTTTGAATTTCATTTCCTGTTTGCCCAGCGTGGAGTGCTGATCAGCACAGATGACCATGCAGTCCCAGAATCAAAAAATAGCTCCAGTTCTGCAGTTTCTCATTGGAGTCTGGTTTTGAAGGTTTTTTTTGTTGGAGAATTGTGACTTTTAGGTCTGTAATTGAGTGATCAGGGAGGTTGAAGTGTTCTCTGACTGGTTTTTGAATGTTATAATTCTTGACGTCTGATTTGTGTCCATTTATTCTTTTGCGTAGAGACTGTCCAGTTTGGCCAATGTACATGGAAGAGGGGCATTGCTGGCACACGATGGCATATATCACATTGGTAGATGTGCAGGTGAACGAGCCCCTGATGGTGTGGCTGATGTGATTAGGTCCTATGATGGTGTTCCTTGAATAGATATGTGGATAGAGTTGGCAACAGGCTTTGTTGCAAGGATAGGTTCCTGGGTTAGTGTTTTTGTTGTGTCGTTTGTGGTTGCTGGTGAGTATTTGCTTCAGGTTGGGGGGCTGTCTGTAAGCAAGGACTGGCCTGTCTCCCAAGATCTGTGAGAGTGAGGGATCATCCTTCAGGATAGGTTGTAGATCCTTCATGATGTGCTGGAGAGGTTTTAGTTGGGGAATGAAGAGGATGGCTAGTGGCGTTCTATTACTTTCTTTGTTGGGCCCGTCCTGGAGTAGGTGACTTCTGGGTGCTCTTCTGGCTCTGTCAATCTGTTTCTTCATTTCAGCAGGTGGGTATTGTAGTTTTAAGAACGCTTGATAGAGATCTTGTAGGTGTTTGTCTCTCCTTTTTTGACTTAAAGAGTCGGGGGCTCCTTTTAGAGCACCTGCTCATCAAAAGGGGAGAAAGTGATGCATCAAGGGAGGCGTAGTCCAGCCAGAGAGCTCCCCGCCAGGGGTATAAAGCATGCAAACTACAGCTCCCATGAGGCATTGTAGTGCCACTTTGAAACAAAATATTTAGTTTTTCTGTTTTTCATCAAGATTTTTCTGGGGCGGGAGAGGAGAATGGAATCAATTTCCCCACTAGCTCAAATTTTGAAAAAGAACAGGGTCAGATTTTTCACACAACCTTATTCATCCCAGTTTTCAACTAGCCATAGAGAAAAATAGATTTTTGTTTTAATGGAGAGAAAGGGGATGCATTTTTTCATGACAAATTTCCCCATTTTTCTTCCCCTTCTAAAATTAGTCCATTGAATTGCTCTTCCCTGATGCGGGAGATTCCATTTCAGCATCAAGGTTCTGACCCACAGCTCATTGAAGTCAATGGACCCTATTCTGCCTCCCTAAGCTTCACCCCCAAGTACGACTCCAGTAGCATTCAGGAGGTGTGAAACAGCCACAAGGTCCTGGGGGAGAATTCCTCAGTGCAAGTGTTGCAGAGGGAGACCACCCCACTCTTAAGCACCAGCATAGGTGTATGTTCCAGGGGGGCAGAAGGGAGCGAAGGCCCATAGCTACAGAGATTCTGGGCTGCAGAGCAATCCGTAGTCTGGCTGAGTACAGCTTCTGTAAATTAAAGCAACCTCCAGGACTGCTTCAGTTTATGCCAGGGGCCTCATTAGCTCTCAGCCAGCCCCAGATGCAGGTGGATTAAAGTCACCGTTGCCCCTACTTCCTCTGGGTTGCACCTTCTGTGCTGTGAGGAGCTACACAGAATCTGCCCCAATGGGAGTAGTGTTCCCATTGACTTCAGTGGGCTTTGGCTGCAGCTCTTGTCACCTAATCCAGTGGCTCTCAGCCTTTCCCTTTCAAGAGTCTGATTCGTCTTGGTACCCCCAAGTTTCACCTCACTTAAAAACTATTTGTTTACAAAATCAGACATAAAAATACAAAAGTGTCCCAGCCACACTATTACTGACAAATTGCTGACTTTCTCATTTGTACTGTATAATTATACAATCCATTGGAATATAAATATTGTACTCCCATTTCAGTGTATAGTATGTATACACAGCAGTATAAACAAGTCATTATCTGTCTGGAATTTTAGTTTGTACCGACTTCGCTAGTGCTTTTTCTGTAGCCTGTTGTAAAGGTAGGCAAATATCTAGATTTGTTGATGTATCGCCTGGAAGGCTCTGCGTACCCCCAGGGGTACGTGTACCCCTGTTGAGAACCACTGGCCTAACCTACCTTCTTTAACAAAACAGTGCATTACTTAAAGCTTGGAAGTTGATGTGCTTGTTCAGGGTGACGTTCTCTGGCTACTGAAGAATCAGGGGGAAAGCACAATTCTCATGTTAAATAATGTTGGTTATCCTACCAGCATGAATATTGAATGTCCGGCCTTAGGGGTGGTAACTTTTTACAGCAAAAATCAAAAATGAAACTTGCAAAATGCATTCCAGTAACTACCAGCTAGAATGGTTTTGAGCGACTTTCTCACGCACGGAGCAGCGAAGCTGTCACGCGACTTCCTATTCAAAAAGCTGCCATGAAACTAAAATGTACCCCTGGGTCTGAGTCCTGCTTGCCTTACTCATGTGAGGTGCTGAGCCGCGAACGCCCTTGTCTCCCAATAAACTGGAGTTGAAGGTAGATGAGCTCTTTGCAGGGTCGTGTCTGCAGTGAATAAAGCAGATTTATGATTCATGAGGCCCCCCGTCCATAGATCTTGCAAAGAAATGTTTGGCAGCTTGGGGAAATAGCTGGGTTTATTTTAACCTTTAAGAATGACACCAATTTCACAGCTGTTAATGCTATGTGACTCCTACACTTTCCAATGCAAATTGCACATCCAGGGCTAAAGCATTCAGAGGAGTTGGGTCTGGAGGGAAGAGAAGAATCTCCATATTAATGTGCTGATATCTTTGCTCTGAAGTGTTTAATTTTATGCTTTAGTCAGATTTCCCCGTCTGATTAAGGCAGTTATCTAAATAATTTTTGTTTTAAAAGATTGGTCAGTATCATCAGCTGAGACTTAGAAAAACAGAATGTTTGTTACAAGTCAAGTGAGATTTTGCTGGCCTGGAACAAGGCAAACTGCTGCATATTCATAAGTAGAATAGCCATTGATCAGGGGCCTGATCCAAAGCCTTTTGAAGTCAATGGGAATCTGACTGAAGTCAAGAGAACGATTGATTTCAGTGGACTTCGGTTCAGGCCTGTCAGTGAATATCTAGAGCTGGCTGGAAAAATAAGGGCGGGGAGGGAAGGGGAATGTCTGAACATTTTAAAAGCTTCTCTCTCCATTTTATGTCAAAATTTCAAAACTTCCTAATTTTTCTAACCAAATCTCCCTACCTCATATTCTACTCCTGTTCACAATGGTGTAAATCCAAAGTAACTCCATTGTAGTCAGTTACTCCTGATTTACAGCTGTGTCACTATGGGCAAAATCTGGCCCTTGTTCTTCATCCACTGCTTAGATAATATTATTCCCTGTCAAATGGGATGGGCTTGCTCATAGAAGCCCAAAGTTTCTTCTCCAACAAAACTCCAGCCTCGAGCAAGGAAACAAAACTGAGTCACCCACCGAGAGTGGAGCAGTTCCCAAGCACAGCAGTCACTGAGCCCAGCACAGGGGGAGATGGGGAGATCCCAGACGTCACGTCACTGGCAATCCCTGTGGACCCATCCTTGCTGCAGCCAGTGACCCTGCGCCTTGCCCACTGAGTCCACACCACGCTCAGCCTGCGACTTCCAGGCTCCCTGAGCATACCCAGGAGCAGCTGTAACCACTGTTCACTAACTCTGCCCCTGCCAATAGTACACACTGTGCATATGGCTGCAGATGCCACTGCATGGAATTGCTAATCAGACAGAGCCTTTTTTCTTCTATGGAACAGATTCTTCTGCCCTTATTCCTGTTGAGTAATATCTGACTCCTTGAATGGGCCCATTGAAATTAACAGTTCTACTCCTGGAGAAAGATGCCGCTTAATGTGCGTAAGGATATCAATACCTGGTCCTATGTTCCTAGTTCCAATCCAGTCCAAGCTAGTCATGTGTGAGGGCTTGGTGCTGACAGCAGTCTGGTCCTGATACAGCAGAGCACTTAAGCACATGAGTATTCCCATTGACTGGATCAAGCCAGAGCGCCTTGCAAGATCGAGACGTGAAAGATGTAAACGTCTGATGGCTTTTAGGCAGCCTCCAGTATGTGAAATACATTTGGTCTTAATCAAAATCCTGTTAAAAGATGTCATTGGGATTTACAACATAGGATTAAAAGTAATACAGTGTTATTTTGAATGGTTGCTCCTAACAGTGTGTTGTATTGATCAGAAACAAATCAAGCTCAACAGAAATATTCTAAAGTAGACACGTTTTGTTTTGTTTTTTTTAAATTTCCAAACAGTGTAAAATCAATTAATCGCAAGGAAAAGGAACATAAGGAGATCTCTCTTTCGGGTGGTTTAATTTGTTTGTGTGTAAGTAGTGCATGCTCCCCATATAACAGTGCTACCCTTTGTTAGACATAAAACAACTATGTCTGAACCAAATATCTACTGATGGTGACATAGCTACTCCTTATGTAAAGTTGCATTGGGTTTTGCACTTAAAGCAGAGCTTGGATTAATGGTTTTCTTTATTTTCCTTGGGGTTGTTTTGTATAATCAATATTTTGGGTTTTGTTACCAGTTTTAGGGGCCAAAATCCAGACTCTAGACGCTATGGTAAGGTTCCAAAAACCTCACTGGAAGTTGAAGTGATTTCTATAGCCACCTTCATACTCTTTAGGCCAAACGTCGATGCCTGTTACACAGAATTAAAAGGGCCTGATTATCTTCTCTCTTAGTACAATTTTACACCAGTATGTCACTTCACTGACTTCAGAGGAGCTACTCCTGATTTACACCACTGAGCGTGGCGAATCAGGTCTAGCATCTGGCCCCCAAAGTACATAAAACTAACAGGCAGGCACCACAGCTGGCATAAATTGGTGTCATTCCACTGAAGACAATCAAGCTATGCTGAGTTACACCAGCTCAGGATATGGCCCAATATCTGGTTTCTTAGCTGTGTATCAAGGCTTTTGGACAGTGCAAACTCGGGGCCTGATCCTGCAAAGTCCTGAGCCCCTCGTACAAGGTTCTGAACATCCTTAGGGCTCAGTGGAGTGGAGAGGGCTCTGCACCTGGCAGGAATTGGACCCTAATCTCCTGCTTCTATGTAAGTCTATCCCTTACAGGCAAAGCCATTCATTGTGCCTGGTTTACAACCATCCCCTTTGCAGTTCCAGCTTGTTGAATGAGCTGTGTGGCTCTTTCAAGTTGTGTCAAACGGCAGAGTTTAAGGAAAGAGTGAAGGGGGGGAGGGAGGCGAAAGTGTCACAGCTCCTGAAGGTCTTTTTAAGAAGTTCCATTTGTTTGAAAGACGCTGACGTGCAAGGATTATGTGGGGAACAAATCAGCGAAGCGTTGCTAACTCTTGAGGCAATGCAGTTGCTCACGTCCCTCCGCAGTGGAGCTGATGGAGGGAGCTGGTGTTCTTGGGGAGGTGGGCGGGGGAAGGTGGACCAGGATCATCTTACACAATGGAAGAGAAAAGAGAGCAGCTTCCACTCATCCAACACAAAAGCATCTGAGGAAAAAGGGAGTTGATTGTTCATTTATCCGCCTAGATTTCCTCCCTTTGCTTTTTTCCTTTCCTCCAGGTTTCTACTTGACAATCAACAAGATCTTTGGGAACAAATGACTATGTAATAGCAAATGTTAGTCAGTTTAACAGGATCTATTGTTGGAGATGAGGTGAAGGGCTGATGCATGCAAAGTTAATCGTGATTTTTTTTTATAGATATGCATTATGTCCTGGCTGGAAAAAATAAAACCAATGTTTTGAATAGGACATAAGCCCTCATGCTTCAGGGCATAAACTAACTTCTAATTGAGAAGGTCAGGAAGAAATTTTCCCTATGGGCAGATTGTACCATATTTGCCAACTGCAGAGTTTCTTGCGACTTTCTTTGAAGTGTCCATTACTGGACTAGAGGGACCTTTGGTCTGATCATGGTGGTGGGAGTGAGGGGAATATAAACCTTCATGCTTTAAGGCAAAAGATGAGGGAATTAGGAAGAAACTTCCCCTATGGGAAGGTTATTCCACAAAGACCACTTCCTGGTTGTTGCACTTGTCCTGAATCATCCACAACCAGCCATAGGTGCTGGAACTACGGGTGCTTCCGCACCTCCTGGCTTAAGGTGTTTTCCGTTATATACAGGGTTTGCAGTTTGGTTCAATGGTTGCCAGTACCCCCTCTATAAAAATTGCTCCAGAACCTCTTCAACCAGAGTTTGTCAGAGACAGGACGCTGCACTAAATGGACCACTCGTGTATTCCTAGTCTAGCAATTCCTAATGTCATCTTTTTTTTCTTATTTAGAACTTTTATACAAAATTATAAGCCATGTCTGTGTTCCAGAGCCATAAGTAGTATGATGATTTCAAGAGAAAGGACAGGAGGGTGTTTTCATCATGTGTTGGTATAATATGCATGGTGGCCATTTACTATCTGATATGTCTCTCAGTGAACTAAGGAGTATTCCTGAATCATACCTCCAAAGGAGCATCTTGCACATGACTCCCCAAGACTAGTCTCAGATTTGACACTGAATCATTGTGTGGCCTCAAGGAACTCACTGAATCTCTCCTTGCCTCAGTTTCCCCATCTTTAAAACCGGGGTGATAATATCTGTCTCTTTTGAGGTTTAATTAAATGTTTGTAAAATGCTCTGAATGCTTAATGTGTGCATGTGAGTTGATCCAATGCCCCATGATAGCCAGAGAGATTAAATTGTAACCACATCTATTTCTATTACAATATTCAGCTGCCTCCTTTCAATCACCTTTTGTAAATATTTGTTGTAATAGCTGGCTATTACCGCGCTTCCTTTAGAAATATCTGACTAGTGTTGCTGTTAATACCTGCCAGCATCACGGCACATAGGGCCTTTTCCAAAGCCCACTGAAGTCAGACCTCTAGTAACTGTAACGGAAGTAATAATTCATTTTTTAAAAATGTACAGAATCTTACCAATCTGACCAGTTTACCATTTCCCCATAGTCATTCATAGAAAGGGCTCTAAATGTGGGGGGGGGAGGAGTTGATTTTGGTTTTGCAAACTTCTGCAGTAAATTGAAGCATTCAAAACTTGGCATAAAAACTGACCTTAGTTGTGGGGGGAGACAAAAATTCAGATTTGAAATTTGAAATTCAACGTTTAGGAAAATTCGCCCATCAAATAGGAACTAGATAGAGTGGTGATTCAGCTCCCTTTGAAGTAAATGCCAATGTTCCCTTTGATTTGATCAGAATCAAGCCCCATGGATCATTTTCACTTGCAAACTGGACTGGTCCTATTTTTTCTAGGTGGAGAAACCCACAGTGTTTTTTCAGGGTTGTTGGTTTTTTTTAATGAAATTGGCGCAGTTTCACCAAACTCAGATGAAACACAAAACCCCTCTGTTTCAACATTTCTGAATGTTTTCTGAACATCTGGTACAGCTGTAATTCTAACCCCCACAAGGCAGGAGTGCAGCCCAGGGCCTGATCCTATTCCAATGGAAGTTGATAGCAAGTTTACCAATGAGAACAGGATTTTGCTGCAAGGCCCCTATCTTTCAGCTGCCTCTGTGGGTACATTGACACTGCAAATTAAGGTGTAATTGTAGCATGGTTAGACAGACCCATGCTAACCTCAGTCCACTGCTATTGTTACCTGCATTAGCCGAAAACAGGATGGCACAGGCTTAGTTCCCCCAGTTTGACCCTACTGGGAACTGAGTACATATTCAGGTTGCTAGTCTGAGTTGGGTCCTGCTATTGCTATCTCTGCTAGCTAAATTAAAGCTACTGTGGCTATGTCTACCATGCAATAATTACATCTTAATTTGTGGTGTAGATGTCTCCTGTACCTCTCTATGGAGAGGCTCCATTAAACTCAGTGGGATGCAGCAATATGCCTTTGAAGAGACACTTGTAGAACCAAAACAGCCCCATCTTCTTCACTGCTGCGTCATTCCCTATCCTTGGTATGAGAGGAAGGATTGAGATCATGGCACTGGACTGGGATTCAGGACATCTGGGGCCTATTTTCTGGTCTGCCACAGACTCCATGTATTACCAGTCAACTCAGTCCCTTTCTACGCACAAACTTAGTGGTTGAATGAAAGAGGTGTTTTTAAAACTGATTTAGTTACATGGGTACAAACCCCACTTTTATTTCTGTTTCATGAAGGGTTTACTTCAATTTTGTTTCTTACTTAATTAAATATAAACTAAACTAAGTCACTGCTAAGCAAAATTAGAGTGTCTTTATGGGCTTTTGGGCTGTTTTAACTAAATCAGCTTTTAAACCAATTTTTCAAGTAAACGGGTGCAATCTTTTCATGCTGGCAAACTCCTAGTCTCTCTCTTGCTACAGTTCTACATCTTGTAAAATAGAGACAATACTTTCCTTCCCCAAAGAAGCATTGTCAGGATAAATCTATTCATGTCTGTGAGGTGTTCTGAGATCCACGGAATAGCCGCGTTCCCATCCCTCTGATGAATGATGCTTGGTATCTAGTTCTATTTTTTTCCTGAAATGCAGAAATTAGATTTTTTTAGAAACCCATAAATCTTTCTTCCCCACACCCCTTCCTACCCTGAGGGTCAAGATCTAGGGCCAGCATTGTTTGCTTGAAAACCCCCTTAAAACCCTTTACACTGTCAGAGTGCTGTAAAGGAGCCCTGGGGCATAAGAACCAGGCCTGCAGTGTCTTAAACATCCATTTGCTTTTTAAAAACAAAACTTAAAAAATGTTTTTCCTCCTCAGGTCATGAATTTGTCAGGTTTAAAACCAGCCACAACAACAACAACAACAACAAAAAGCAAAATGATCAACAGTTGTTGCTCAAGCTTGTTCCTGTTCTATCATCCAAAAAAAGTTTATGATGAAGTGTCAGGCATGAATACCCAGTTTATTAAAACAAAGTCAGCAAATGTTTGTTTATGGGAAAAGGGGCGCGGGGGGGAGAGAGAGGACGTGCTGTTGTGAGCATAGGTCGAAGCACGTACTATGGTTATGCGCGGGTGTGTATCAATATGCGTATTTGCGTGTTGGAGGGTTTAGGGCAGGGGTCAGCAGCCTTTCAGAGGCGGTGTGCCAAGTCTTCATTTATTCACTCTAATTGAAGGTTTCGCGTGCCGGTCATACATTTTAACCTTTTTAGAGGGTCTCTTTCTATAAGTCTATAATATATAACTAAACTATTGTTGTATGTAAAGTAAAGAAGGTTTTAAAAATGTTTAAGAAGCTTCATTTAAAATTAAATTAAAATGCAGGGCCCCCTGGACCGGAGACCAGGACCTGGGCAGTGTGTGTGCCACTGAAAATCAGCTCGCGTGCTGCAGGTTGCCTACCCCTGGTTTAGGGACTGTATGTATGGTCTGTTTGTATAATGTTTGGGGGCAGGGGGGTGAGATGTGTGCATATTTGCATGTGATTGTGCATGAACTCTGTGTGTATTGCATATTTGAGGGAGGGGGGAGTATATATGCACCATGTATATAATCCATGTTTGCATAGATCGGGGCCGTTATTTGTGTGCATGGCTGACTGGCTGTATTGACTGTATGCAACCTATGTGGAAAAATTCATTGTGTGTAATACATGAAAATGCCTCTGCTTTAATTAGCTGATCCACTTATTTATAGATGATAGATTATAATATCAGTATCAGAGGGGTAGCCTGTAGTTAGTCTGAATCTGTAAAAGCAGCAAAGAGTCCAGTGGCACCTTATAGACTAACAGATGTATTGGAGCATGAGCTTTCGTGGGTGAATACCCACTTTGTCAGATGCAGGTATTCACCCATGAAAGCTCATGCTCCAGTACGTCTGTTAGTCTATAAGGTGCCACAAGACACTCTGCTGCTATATCATCAGTATTTTCCTGCAGTAGCTACTAAGTTACTTTTTAAAAAGCAGGTGATCTTGGGAAAGATTTAGGGTTGTCATGCAATTTCCTTGAGCAAAATTAATCACAGGAAGTTTTTTTGTGTTTTGTTTTGTTTTTTTCCCCTGGCTTCTGTGAAGATTAACTTTTTTTTTTATTATTGTTTGGCAGGTCCTTTTAATTGGCTGGAAAATATTCTTCCTGTGAAGTTCCAGTGCTCTGGTGCTTGAATGAGCACAGCATCCCATTGGCTGCCTATACCACCTCCTGATTGGCTCCAGATCCTAGAGGGGGGATAGATAAGGCCGGCTATAAAAGCCCTAAGCTTTGCTCTTGGTCCCCCAGTGAGCAGGAGCTAGGGGTATAAGCGGAGCAAGGCTGCAGCAGTACCAAGTCCTTGACAGACTCCTTTCTCTGTGAGTGTATCCAGATCCGCATCTTTGCTGAAGCCGAAGAAAGAGGAGACACTCAGAAAAACTTAGCGGAAACTTGTCAGAGAATGCTCCAAAAGTCAGTTATTCTCCTGCTGCTGGTGATCAGTGCTTCTGCATCTTATGAAGCCGAACAGAATGACTCTGTGAGCCCCAGGAAAACCAGGGTTGCAGCACAGAATTCAGGTAACACCCCTCAAAGAGGGCTTTAGAGCCTAGAGCCCTGATGTATTTAAACTGTTGCAAATGTCTCTGCTGCTAATCTTTGCTATAGGCTGTCCCTTCATGGCTGTTAGCAATAAATTATGTAAGCAAAAATCCTAGGAAACTGATTCTGTGTAATATCGATGCATAGCTAAAGGAAATAATCACATTTCAGGAGATGGTTTATAAACCAGCATGTAATCTGCAACGTGTGTGTGTATGTATGTATGTATGTATATATATATATATATATATTCCAGATATTAAATGAGTTACATGCACTTTTTTCATGCTGATTGAATTTTTTTCCCCTGTCATAAATACACTTTAATGTTACATTCCTTGCTTATTAGCAAGTTAAAGCTCCTTCTGCTAAATATCTCTGTGTGTTCAAGGGGGCGGGGGAAACAAGATTTTTTTCTAATACCACTTCAGAGAATGTAATCTAAACATGTGTCCACTGTTAACATGTAGTCTTAATTGCCTATATTGGTCAGAATGGTAACATGACAATATGATAAACACACTTACCTAACTAGCCTTTACAATAGATGAGGAATAACTAGCAAGTCATCACTGAACGATTCTAGTTCGTGTGCTGTAGGTGTCCAGATGAACTGAGCACATTTTATGTTCTCTTGAGCAATGGAAAAATAAAAATCTGTCTTAAAAATATAAGGTAAAGACAGTGGGGAGGGATCCTCTAATTTGGAGCTCATTAAGAGCTGTTTTATTTTAGATCTGCAGGGCTTTGCAGTACTATATGAGGGTGTTTGCTCAATTTCCTTTTGTATTTGGTTGCTATAGAAACATAAGAGATCTCTCTAGTCCACTGTGCCTAAAACAATAAAACCCTAATGCATATTAAACCTGCTGAAAGCAAGGTTATAATTGGAACCTATCAAAACATAATTATGAAAACAACTTGAGATGGCCAGGGGTGAATTAGGAATAGGATAATATCACATCTTTCTCTCCAGGTGTGTAAGTGGTATTGGAGCACAGGGGCTGCATTTCTTTTTCCCTCGAAAGATAGCAGTTGTAACAGATCCCTCTTTAGATTAGGAGCTAGTTTTTGGTACAGGTTTTCCTCTACTACTCTGCATATATCCTCCCATCGCAGACATCTAATATCTTGATTTGAGACTCCAGGTTCACTCTCTTCCCTGAAGAATGTCAGTAACAAGATCTCACAAAAAGTAATGACTATGACCTGCACAGGGACATAATTGGACAGACATTCAGCTTACTAGAAAAGGTTAATACCTGTTAACTTTAGGGCAGTAATCTAGTAATACAGTTGGCTCAGTTTCAATGCACCCTATATCATTTTTTAATACGGAGAAATTTTATGTTTTGTTGGTGTCTGTGTGAATTATTTTAATTACACATTGATTGTCATTAGTTTAACTCTCTGGATCAAATGTTTATTCTGTCTTCATGAAAACCTTTATCAGAACTCTGCTCTGCTTATGAAGAGCTGGGTCCCATATTAATATGTAGCAAGTAACCAGGGACTATCTATGCTGCAGTTGGACTAAAACTTTCTCCTTCCTAGCATGAGAAAGTACTCTCAACACTAGTCAAAGCTTTTCTCCCTTCAAAATAGCCACAAGAATGAAAATGAAGTTATCACACTGGTTTATTTTATTTTTTGTTAGGCTAGGGTCCCTGTGCACTATTGATTCCATTTTTCTCTTTCAGCCATTATATATGATCTAGATATTGTCAATTCATCGTGACTGCCTTTCAAACTATTGGAGCTCCAGGGCTTTTAGCAGTATCCCATACATGCATAATCTCCACTAGTGTTTCTCCTTCATCTGTGCCTCAGATGCAGGGCCGCCTTTAGGCCAATTCCACCAATTCCCCCGAATCGGGCCCCGCACCTAAGAGGGCCCCGCGCCCAGTGGCAGAGCCACGGGGTGGGGGAGAGGGGGGGAAGTGGCTGAGAATCCCTTCCCTGGCTAGAGGCTCCTTTTTAATTTTTTACTCACCCGGCGGCGCTCCAGGTCTTCAGCGGCACTTCGGCAGCGGGTCCTTTGGTGCCGCTGAAGACCCGGAGTGAGTAAAGAACCTGCCGCCGAAGACTAGGAGCGCCACCCGGTGAGTACAAGCCCCACGTGTTTTTTTTAGTCATCCCTGCCGGGGCCCCATCGAAACTGTTCGAATCGGGCCCCGCACTTCCTAAAGCCGGCCCTGCTCAGATGGACTAACTTTACATTAAGTGGGCTCTGCACAACCTTTAAATAAAAAAGGTGTACATTCAATATTGACCTGAGGCATTATTACTTCCACTTTAAGTGAAACGGACCAATAGGAAACATTTTTAATTTGTACGGGTCTAGGACATGCGACTGTTGGAACAGAACACAGATCTAAGTTTTGCTGGTGGCTTATTTCATGACTTCAGTTAATAATATGCCTGATATGTACCTCTTGCTTTTAATTCCTTCCCCCCGCCCCCCCCCCAAAAAAAATTCCCGTGACACAGGACTATGTCTACAAGAGTCTTCTGCAACTTAATCATTGGTGACATGCTTTGTGCTCTCAGATGAAGGGGGAAGCATTGTGTAATGTCCTATGCCTGTCTTCCAGCTGAAGTGGTTCGCTGTTTAAATAGTGCCCTCCAGGTGGGTTGCGGTGCATTTGCCTGCCTGGAGAACTCTACTTGTGACACGGATGGAATGTACGACATCTGCAAGTCCTTCCTCTACAGCGCTGCTAAATTTGACACTCAGGTACAGTACCAGGCTAACCTCTTTTTCCTTTACACCCTGATTCAGCAAAATGCTTGCTTAATCCCCGTAGCACTCAAATGCTTGGAATGGAGATTTTAATAGGCCCTGATCCTGCATTCTGTAGAGGCCACCTATAGTTCCTAATGGGCCTTGCTACTACTTAGATGCACTTGTGGGAACCAGGACTTTGCTTTTTTGGCTACAAATCTATTCTTCAGGGAGATTTTCCACATAGTGTGTGCTGTGTGTGAGGACTTGGCAGAGGCCGTCTTGTGGGGCAGAGCGCTAAATTTCCTCTTCAAGAGGAAATATAAACGTTCTTCTAACAAAGTCACTCTTCTGACTGTGTAACCTGGCACGGATGTGTGATTTGAATTGGAAGTCTGCAGCCTGGGATTGCAAAACCAGATCAGCCTGACTCTCTGGAGCTGCAGATTTTTTTTTTTCCCTTTTCACACGGAATAGCTAGAGAAAGGATCGTAGTCTTGGCTCTGCTAGGAACGTTTACCATCATCTATGAAGTGGGCATAATAACCATCTCTTCCAATAGGGGCGGGTGACACTGTTTGGAAGGTCTCAAGGTGCCTTAAACTGAAACACACCACATCAGGATGTGAGCCTCAAAACCTGCTTAATGGTTGGGGCACTCAGCACCTTACAGGATTGGCCCCTATATGTGCAATATCACTATCTCACAGCTGTGCCACTAGCATTTGAGGCCATTTTGATGCTGTTGCTTAGACTGGGAAGCTCTTTGGAACAGGGAGTAAGTATTGTGTTTGCCCAGTACAATTAGGACCTTAATCCTCAGGGGGACCATTGGGCATTAATCAATATTTAGGAATACAAGCCAGTGGAACACAATGCCTTGACTGTAAATGGGTTTCTTTATTGCTGAGTAAGCTTTTGACACAGCAAGGATACCCTGCTTTTGCAAATTGCTGCTATTTATGTGTTAAAATTTTATGAACAACTTATGCAGTTGCACATTAAGATGATGATGCTTCTAAATTTGCAGGGAAAAGCCTTTGTGAAAGAGAGCCTGAAATGCATTGCAAACGGAGTTACGTCCAAGGTTTTCCTTGCCATTCGGAGGTGCTCCACTTTCCAAAGAATGATCTCGGAGGTGCAGGAGGAATGTTACAGCAAACTGGACATGTGTAGCATTGCAAAGCGTAATCCTGAAGCAATCACTGAAGTTGTCCAGTTTCCAAATCACTTCTCAAACAGGTATGTGGATGTTTCCTTATGTGAAACATTACAAGAACACAAAATGAAGCACATTTAAAGGGATGTTCTCAACCTGAGTCTACTTATTTAAGTTTTACATGTTCCAGATACAGCTTACTTTAAATAGTACTTCCTGGCCTTTTAAAATTCTGTGAATCAGATTTTTTTTCTGATTCCCCTGCTCATGTTTATAAAGTTCTGTACATTAGGGGGAAAACAGTGAAACTAGCTAGACAAAGAGCTCTGAAAGGCACAAAGTAAACTTAAAGCTGAGAATTCTCAGCTTTAACTTTTGTTATACTTAGCAGACATGTTACTTCTAGCAATGGATGGTAGATACAACATTTTCAGACATATAGTTGAGTGTCTCTTAGTGAATATTGCAGCTTAATTTCCTCCCAAGGCAACTCCACTGAAACAGTCTCATTCTGTGTTTAATATAAATAGCTAGTGCCCCCTTTAAAGTATTCTTAGTTAATTGGCTCTTCCATGACTTTGTTGTCATGACCCATTAGGTTTTGGGATTCTGAGCATTCCCTACTCCCAGCCGCCTGATAAAACAGAAGGTTATGGTCCTCGCTAGAACCAGGGACGGCTCTAGGAATTCTGCTGCCCCAAGCACAGCAGGCAGGCTGCCTTCCGCGGCTTTGGCGGACTCCCGCAGGCATGCCATGGGACCAGCGGACCCTCCGCAGGCACGGCGCCGGCAGAGCACCCCCTGCGGCTTGGCGTGCTGGGGCCTGGAGCCGCCCCTGGTTAGAACCAGGCAGGGTAAAGCTAGTGTGGGTATGTCTGCAGTGTAGACGTACGCTTTAGGTTTTTGCAATGTTATAATTATTTTGGCGGGGGGGTTACTGATATAGTTATACTAGTACAAGCCCTAGTGTGGATACAGTTACCCCCAATATAAGAGTGCCTTATACTGGGGATAACTCATTCCCTTTCTTATATAGGAGTAAGCTATAAACACCTGTATAACTGCATCTACCCCTGGGTGGGGGTGTTGTACCACATAACTATACTGCTACAAGCATACGTAGACAAGACCTTCATTTTATAATCTCTTGGCTATAAATGTTTGACTTGCACCCATGAAGAGTTCAGGTGAGTTGACACACTCTACATCGTGTGTGTGTGTGCGCGTGCGTAGACACGCTAGCACTCTGAAATGGTAGAACAGGTTAAGTCAAGGTGCAAAGCCATGGAGAATCAAGCCCTCCAGCAGGGTTGCTGTTCCTTAAGACACACGACTTGGGATAAAATGTGGTAAAGGAAACGACTCCGCACACAGCCTTGGACAAGCGGTGAAGCAAAAGGATATTGTAACATGTTGAGTAACAAAAGAAGCAGGATTTCCCAGCTAATAGTTTACACTAAGTTCGCCTAAAGCATCCTGCTTTCCCAGCCCAAGTCCCAACATAGACACAAAATAAGAATGTGCCAGTTGGCACGGAATTCCAACAGGAAGTAGTTAAAGGGTCATGCAGCTTCCTGTGATTTAATCTTAAGTCAGTAGCCGTGAAGGAGGAAGGCCCTTCTGCCTCTGGACATGCTGTAACTACTGAAATTAAAATCCATTTTTTTAGTAATCCTTTTTAAAAAACAGATTGTATTTCTATCCACTAATTTTGAGTGCTGGAGAGATAGTTAAGGCATGGAATAGGGTGTAGGCAAGGGAATAGAATCTGAAAGTTCATTTGATGATAAACACAAGATCATCATCATCAGCCACTAGAACCTCTTCTGCAAAGGATACTAACCTGAGCAAAACCTGATACTAGGAAGAAGAGAGGTTTCACTAGGCAGTTCCCAATCACTAGCTTCTGTGATGCATCTGCAGCAACATAGAATAAAATAGACAACATTCTGTCATCCTTTATATGACGGGTAAAGGATCAATAAAGGTGTTCATAAATGGCCACTGAGTTGTCTGAATCCAAAAAGTGTAACTTATCTAACATTAGGGTTTTTCTATAACCTCACAGGTGGTTACAAGTACAGCAGGAAACTAGAGCTGTGCAACTAACGGATATTTTTGGTTCTCTGAAAATTCACCTCTCAAAAAATTATTTTGGTTCAACCTGAAAATGAAATTTTTCAAAATCTTTGCATCATCATAAGACTTTTAATGTGCCAATCAGATTAAGTGGGGTTTTGTTTTTTTTTAATTATTTTTTAATAAAATTGAAAGAAACTTTGAAACAAAAATGTTTAAACTTTTTCTGAATTTTTGTTTTGTATCAAAAAACAAATTTAGTCATCTCAACATGAATTTACGAAATGTTTTGAAGTTGCCAAATATGCACTTTTCTCCACGAGGAAAAAAAATTCCATCCAGCTCTACCTATAAACATAGTACTTTGCTTATGACCTCTAACCTTTTGTAAATGTAAATTTCATAGAAAGTGTCACCCAGAACTCCCTAATGGGATCTTCTGAGTTAACGTTAGTACCTTACTCCAAACTCCCAGGCCTTTTACTTCATGCTACAGTTATAGCAGAAATAGCAATGTGCCCTGACCTATAGCAGTTGAGGAAGAAGCCTGAGGTAACATCTGTGAGAAGAGCACTGTCTCTTTTTCCTCTTCTCTACCCTATGGCCTTCTATCCTGCCCACATCCTCCTTAGATGTGGTAATATGCTCCCCATTATGTTCCTGGCCAGTAGCCCCCAGGACTTCTGATACTGCTACACTTTCTTCCAATTTGTTCTCTAGGACATCAATATGATTGCCCTGCACCCTTAAGTCCCCTTAAGCAGACAGGGCAAACCTGAACAAGTGATAGACAGAGAGAGAGCTGTGTTGATTCTTCCTGAGTCCCATGGAGGAGAATTCTTTTGAGCACTGTTCTTTCTCTGCTTGACTCAAACAGAGATGGGGAAACAGATCAGCACAAATTCCTGGCTCTCTCCCATAAACAGGAGAGCAAGGAAAGCATACGCTCAGGGCCTTGTGCTAAAATAAAATTCCACAGTAAAGGGTAGAAACTGCAGTCACAGGCCCTGATTAAATTAACCAACTTTCTCATCTTCAGCATGTTACTGCTGGTTGTAAATCCTAAAAAAAATTCATCCTGTTAGGAATGCCTGCATTTGTCAGGCTATTAAACCTACATTGTCCTAGTTTTCTTCTTCAACTCTTTCTAAAGACTACATAGAAGGGGAGAAAGGGTTGGTGTCCAATCTCCATAGAAGAGTCCTAAGCAGCATATAGAAATTCAGATGCCTTTATAGGAGTGTACATACCACATCAGACCAATGGTCCATCTAGTCCAATATCCTGTGCAACAGTGCTCAGAGGAAGCTGCAAAAAAAGCCATAAGGCAAACAGTTAGGGAATAACTTTTGCATAGGGGAATTTCTACTCTGGGGCGCATAAGGGTCTATAGCTTCCAAAACTTACTTCTGTCTATTATCATATGGTCCAGCATGTGCTCAAATCTATTTTGAGCTGATGGTCTTGATATTACACTTGTTTGTGGGGATGAAATAAGACCGTTTACAATTTTGATGGTTCTTTACTAGTGAATTAAATCCTGATAAAGATGAGACCTTCTTGATACCATTGCTCCTAGTCCAACACCGACTTGCCAAAAAAATCAGAGTATCATTTACTAATTAGAACTGAAATTTGTGTATTTAACTAGTCCTTGCTGTGCTCCTGTTAACTAAAACTAGAAGTTTGTTCCAGAAACATATGTACTGTAACTCCATGAATCAAAGATGGAGATGCATATCTCTGGGATAGACAGCAATCTATGTAAGTTGATGCAAATATTATAACTTGCGCATTTGCTGTGAAACTCTTACAGAGCAGGACCTGGGACCACCCCCTCTTGCAGTAATAGCTTACAATTTCAGCATGGGCCTCAATACACCACAAAAACCAACCCTGACAATTCCAGTTCTCTCTCAGCAGCACAACTTTTCTGGAGTAGTCTCTTTCAAACTGATTTGCTCTAGCTTGGGATCAACTCTCTCTCCTGTGCTACCACCTCAGTAACTGTCTTGGTTCATTTATCCAGGTATTACAACAAGCTCGTGAGAAGTTTATTGGAATGTGATGAAGAGACTGTCAGCACCATCAAAGACAGCTTGATGGAGAAGATAGGACCCAACATGGCCAGCCTCTTCCATCTGCTGCAAACAGATCACTGCTCTCAAACGCACCCCAGGGCAGACTTCAACAGGCGACGTATCATTGAGCCTCAAAAGCTAAAAATCTATTTCAGGAACCTCCGAGGTGAGGGGTCTATTCCATCCCATGTGAAACGTACCTCTTCAGAAAGTGCATAATTCTTTAGGGGAGAGAGAATGGGTGTGTAAGGGATCTAAGCACTACCAATATAGAAGCCTCTTTTTCTAGAAGAGTTAATACACCCATCCAAATGTACTGTAGGCTGATTTTAATAACAATTAGAAACTGGTTTTAGATTTAGTTCATATTTTCTATCCCTCTCAAACCAATTTGCATGGAACTAGGCTTCTGTGTTCAATGTCCCAGCTTTCTGCCTTTGAAATTTCTCCATCTCTCTTCTCTTCCCCACCAAAACAAAAGGAAAATCATAAACCTAGGCTTTTACAACAGTCAGTTCTTCAGCAGACACCAAATTATCAATGAACTGTAGCTCAAACACCCTTACCGTTTGAAACCAACTCAAATAGTTTAACCTTATTAATAGTATGAGGCTGGTAGGTGGTGATAGCTTTTAATGGATCTATCCTAAAGATATCAATGGAATTTGTGTTATGAATCTGTGCTGGCCATGGACGAATATGAATGTCGTGTTTGGATTCTTGGTCTCAGTGACATACAGTCTTAATCCTCTGTCATAAAACTCCCTTGCCCAGTTAATCTACCACAATCAGGTCTAGCACTCACGAAACGTGGAGGACTGTTTGTTTAGTATTGCCCTGCATCTCAGTGCAAAAACTACTAGCAAACCAGACTAGTTGCACTGTGGACAGCATGAGGCGTAAGACCATGTGGTGAAAGCAAATTTTAAGTTGGTCAGTCTTTGCATTGGTTTGAAAACCCCAGCATCTTTATGTACTGTATCTAACTGTTAAAAGCTTTAAAAGAATCCTTAACAAAACTGTCTTAAAACTAGAGTATTAAAGGTCTTGCGCTAACTGTGGTATACAGAGTTTAAAAATCTGTCATGTACTGTACATAAATTCCAGAAGAGTCTGCTTAAAAGAAGCAGAATATAATAATTTTATTGCATATAAATTTAGTTTTGTACCTTAGCTTTATTTTTCCCCCTGGAAACAGTATCTCTATCATGTTCAAAAGTACACATTCCTCACGGTGGCCTTTTTTATAATGAAAGAGAGAGAAATTGTTTCATCATGTATTAGAATTGGACCAGGTAAAAGAACTGGTGGGGAGCTATTCGTACTCACCGATCAGCTGGATTCTGACTGCCCAAGCTACCTTCAGGGGTTACCATGGTACTTAGCTTGCATCCAAGGCAGGAGTACTGTTAAAAAGCTAATCTGGGAATTGTCAAAATGGCTGACAGAACAACTCTTAAATATCACAGTTGCAGACTTCAGAAGGGTCACTTCTGAGGCACGACATGGAAAATAGAGCCATGTTTGGTATGCCTAAAGGTAGCCGGCAATCCAAAAAAATGAAACTCCTCAAATCCAAACACATGCATCACTGTGCCTGTTGCGAGGCACTTGAAATGCACGGCCTGCAAGCCTGCATTTCCTACTATGCTCTTCTGTAAAAGAGGCTCTGAACTGAGGCTTACAAGTTGATTTTTTTTTTGCACTCATAGCTGAAGGCTAGAGCAGCTTTTCTGAACAGTAGTCTGTCTTGGGTTCTGTACGCCAAAAAAAGCAACCTTGTGTTGTGTCATGTGAGCAGCGGGGCTAATTCCACACGCATATTCCAAAATCTACCCAGTTAGAAACTACTTCTGGTGGGTGGCTGACTCTGGTTCGGCTAGTTAAGAAGCTAATCAAGTTCTGTAAAAGGCTAACAGGAGGGACATCTCTTTTTGCAAAATATAAAGCAATAGAACTTTTTAACCACAAAGCCTTTAAACAATGACTTGCTGCTAATATATTAAAACCAGATGCAGTGGCAGCATTTCCAGAATTGCTGTCTTCATTAAATGTAGCCCGAAAGTGCTGTCGTAAAATTGTAAGCAGCAAAAAAGGTTGCTGACAGTGATTTTTTTTAATATATATATATATATATACACACACACACACTCTGAATTATGCAGTCCCATTCAAGCTAGGTGCAACATTGTAGTTCATTCTTAACACTATCAGGTATACTGGAATCCAATCCTGCTAGGTGCTGCATGCTTTCCAGTGGGAATTACAGGTGCTCAAGTAGCAAGGGCTTGATTTTTACCAGGTGCAGGTGCTCAGCACTTTGTGAGAGGTACTTTTCGAGATGCACCATTAGGAAAGGGACATTAGAACAGGAAGTTCACCGGAGTTTGGGTATCAAGTACACTACACAGTGGCGTGTCTACACTGGGGATTTGCTCCAATTAAAGCTACTAGTATAGCTGCCCTGGAGCTGTGGTCCCTTTACATACCTAGTGCAAAGCAGCTATTTCAACCAGTAAAACTCACCTTGTGAAGCAGGTAGAACACTTTCCCTCAGAACATTTTGTTGTTGTTGGAAAATGGCTTGACAACTTTTTCCAACTATATGTATGAACGCTGCTTAGGTTTTCATGGTTTTTTCCGAAGGCTATTTAAATGCCCAACATTTTGAATGTTAAGTGGAAACTCTTTTTGGCTGTCAAAAAAAAAAGTGTGGTTTTTCAATGAGATCCCCAAAAGTATAAAACATTTCCAATCAATTCTATTAGTTTTTTCACCTGGGGAGGACAGGGGGGTGTCCTTTCCTGAGCAACCCTATTACTGTGGTTTCAAGCAGGGATAAATCTCATCTAGTGGCTTTACCTATCTACACTGATAGCTAACCTCCTCCCCCCACACAACTACTCAGTGTAGAAAAAACTTATTTCACAAAAATATTTGAGCTGCTTAGTTTATGCCTAATGTCTCACTTTCCCTCCCCCCCCCCCACCCACCCCCTTGGCCTATAGTAATACTAGCTCTGCAATACAGTCACACAACTTTTATAGGGAAAAATGATTCTCAGTGTAGAGTCTGACTGTTTCACACCCATTTAATCTCTAATGCTTTTTTTGGTCTCATGCTCACTGCAAAGTGATTTTCTTGGGGGTCGAGGGGCTTATCTAGACGCGTTTGCATGATTCTCATTGTGATTTGTTTGCACTTTAGACATGTTTGTGCCATTATAAATTTGCATTATGTATTTATAATTTAATGATACTTAAGGGGGTTTTGGTTTGGTTTTTTTGGCCGATTACTGGAATAAACAGTGAGCATATCTGGTATATGTCATTATTTATTGTTAAATTACATTTTTAAAGCTCCATGTGTTCATATAAAGGTTATTTGAAACATATCATGGTAATGAGAGATGCAAGTTATTTTCTTTGCTTATTTTTATAATTAAAGATGCATAACTTAATATGAGGCCTATGGTGGATTCCTTCTGAGACAAAATAAAATGTTAAATTTAGTCTTTTTCTAGTGTCTGATTTTTCACTAAACCTTCACTGTTCAGAAAGACAAAGCTTTCTAAGATACTGGGTACAAAGACTCCCACCACTGAGGAGTTTACAGTCTGTCTGCTACTGCTGTGGATGGCAAGTCCCCTATTTTGCTTCAACCCGTTTAAGATCTGGGCCCTGAGCAATGCAACAAAACATGGTTTTGTATTTCAGTCCTTGTCTTCCTGTCATCATGGTGACACCTTACCATGCCCAGCTACTCAGAGGCACTAATGGCACAGTGGCATTTGAATCAGACCTTAAGTCTGAGACCGCTAGGAGGAAAGCAGGGTTCTTGCCTTGGTTGCTCCACTAGCTTGTTCCTACTATAAAATGAAAGAAAATATAGCTGCACCTCAAGTCATGGGGTTCGAGTTGTAAACCCCAAAATGTTAGGGGAGAATATCCCATGACTTCACACTAGTATTATTTAACTGAGGGGCTGGGATAGCATTGGCTGTAGGAACACAGACAGGGGTCTGTCTACACTGCATCTGGAGGTAGACTTACACACGAGCTCTAATTAAGCTAGCTCACTAAAACGGTTAGTATAGCAGTAGAGACAAGCTGCCTGAATATAACCCCAGCTACGTCGCTGGGTGTCTAACCTGCCACCATGCTTGCTGAAAGCTCACATACTTATCCATGGGCTGGAAATCCCCCAGCTGCCGTGTGGATTTGACACCCAGGGTACCTTTCTCTAACATGAGACCTACGAACAAAGAAGATATAGAGAACATACTGCCCAATTTTAAGGCCTATTTATTTTAATCTTTTCTTAGCACCGCAAGTGCTACAGCAGCACCACCGTGCCCCTGTAGCACAGGCACGTACATATCACAGCAACAAAAGGGCTTTTTCCAGCATGTGGTAAATCCACCGCTTCAAGAGGCAGTAGCTAGATTGATGGAAGAATTCTTCAGTCCATCAGCCTAATGGTAGCTACAGTGGAGCTTAAATTGGCTTAACTACATCTCTCAGGTGGACCTAGCCGTGTGAAGAAAATCACTCCTAAGTTTTATGTGTAGCCCAGGCTTTAGTTCCTGCTAGTTACTTTCAGCCCAAGTTCTATCTCAGCACTCATAGGGTCCTCCTCCCCCGAGTAGCTAGGCAACCTCAGGTCACTAACGGATTTTATCTTCACAACACCTCTGAGGTAGAGCAGTGCTCTCAGCCCCATTTTTACAGATCAGGAACTGAGGGACAAGGTACAGGTGAGCTTCTACAGCCCATGCTGCTGTGACTTTGCTGCCATTGGTATAGGAGCCAACCTAGACTACAACTAGCTGTGGCATGGATACAGGTGCTGCAACTACAGTGTAGACATACCTCTGGGCCTTGCCCAAATCACTCTATGGATGAGCTAGAAATTTGACCCAGGTCTCCTGGGTTGCAGTCCAATGCCATAGCCAAGGGATTCAATACATTTTAAAGGATGGTCTATTGGCCAAGTGTTTCATATCACCTCGAGAGAGTAGTCCACAGAGAATAAGCACCTACTGTACTGCCCATTACAGTAACTCTTACCTCATAAGGTAGAAGCCTGTGCGCTGGATGCTGAAAGTCACAGGTTCAAATCCCGCTGTTCACAGGAGACTCTTGAAGCTTTAATAAAGGGAGCAGGTGACAGAGCAGAATCATTAGTAAAATGAAGGTAAAAGCACTTTTTAGAGACCATCTTTATAAAAAATAGCTCTGCAGAGAGAAGAATTTTTATTTTAATTTACAGGCTTCCTCCATCTCATGTAGCTCCAAACACAGAACTCTTATCTACACATAGTCCAGGATCTCTCTCTAACTTTCCATGAAAGATCACAAAAATGACGATAGTCTTTATGGGGAAAGGAGAAGGGATTAAAGGAGACTTTGTTCACATTCACCATTACAAAAGATTGACTGACCTCTTTCCAATAATCTCTTTTTTACTGCCCTATAATATTAGAACAAGAGGTGACTCAATCAAAGAAGAAAATGTATTTGAGTTGATTGAGAAAGGGGGAAATGATTTCATGAGCAATTTTGAAGTTGTTTCCATTTTTCAGGGTTCAAAATAGACACATTTTCAATTTTTAACTGACCGAAAACCACGTTTTTAAATAAAAGCAGGCTCAAAACAAAATGAACCATTTCATTTGATGTTCAATGAATTTTTTTCAGCATGCCCAGAAAAAAAAACCTGTTATTCTCACAGCTCTAGTTATGACTATTATTAACTTTTGTTGCCTGTTGCAATACAAGTTGAATCAATGACACTAAGGAAATCAGTGCGCTATTGGTCTGCTTTCTACTGATGACTGATTCATAGGCTGTTTCCACTGCCAGTGATCTTACCTCAGCTATGCCTGCTGTCACACCACTGTGAGGAAAACGAGGCATTCATTTGAAGGCTTTTATGCAAGCTATCCAAATGCCGAGTTGGTGACCCAGGTCCTCAGAGGAGCCCTCTTATATCGTACAGAAATAAAAATCTAAAATAAATAAATATGCAGTTTGAAAAGCAATAAATATTGGCAGCAGGAGTTTTCACTGTACCATGTGTAACTTAAAAAATAACTTTAAAAAAAAAAGTCTGTTTGGGATTTTTCCCTTTAAGCAGTTTCCGTTGTCTCTTTGCTCTCAAGGCTGCAAGCATCTAAGCAATGCTTCCACTAGGCAGGAGGTTAGTACTTCAGTTAATTCTTCTTCTGCTTCCCTTTTCAAGAATCAATACATTTTTACTACCAGGAGTAACAGCACAGTGCCATTGATACGGATTGGGCTAATATCTGTTATTGTTAGCCAAGTGTACAATTATTCACACTATCTGAACACAGAGTCACCTCTGAAGCTAATGTGATAAGTTTTTATATATCATTCCTGGGATCAAAATGTAAAAACCATCATGGGGACAATTGATTCAAAATGCTACTAACATTACTTGAGATAGTTAGATATTGAATATGTTAGCTTAAAGAGAGCATGTATATATTCATCTGACATGCAGTAGATCTTCAGATAGAAAACAACGCCATCTAACATTTACATCAAATTTTTCATCCTTGAGGATCCCAAAGTGACAGAAAGATACTTACACCTGCAAGGGCAGGAGAATAATCTATACCAGTATAAAGGGACCTTTAACTGTGTCCTCACTAGGGATTTGTACTGTCGTAACTAGAGCTGGGGAAAACTGATCCACTGAAAAATTTCCAATCATCAGAAAATGCTGATTTGACAAAATCAAAACATTTGGTGGGAATGTACCAATTTCATCCAAATTTTTTATTAAAAAACTATCAGAACACTCTTTCGACTTTATCATTTTGATTGTTACATACTTTATATTAGTCAAAATGAAACATTTCAACCTTATTGAAACCAAGAGTTTCAATACAGTCACTTCAATATTTCCCAGATGAATTATGAATTGTTCTGGAAATTTCTTTTAGCTGGAAATTTTGAAATGTCAGAATTTCTCGTGAAATGGAAACTCAGTTTTAACCAGCTCTAGTTATATTACAGTAAAAAAAAAAATCACAGCTCTAACTGCAGTAGTGATATCAGTACAAAACTATGCACAAATTAGGTTTTAGAAGAGTAAATCACCTCTAAATGATGAATGTGGGTTGCAGTCAAATCACCATTATCATCTTAAAATGGAACAAACAAAACAAAGGATAATTTGATTTGGCTTGGGACCAAAGGACATGATTGACTGACTGATATTGTCTTTACTTTTTTTTAAGCTTCGTTATATAACCAGGGGGAAATCATCTCAATTTTTCCTGGCCCTCACCCTTCCGGCTTTCTTTATAGTTATGAGAAGAGGGAAAAAAAAAAAGAAACCTTTGGCACGTAAAATGACTTTGTATAAAAATGTCTGGGTGTGAAGTTTGGGAACTCACTTCACTTCCTAACTCTGGGACTTTTCTGCCTTTCTTAAGAGGCTGCCTTCTATGTTAATGTATGTTGTCTCTGTCACCATCTTTCAGCAAGTGAGACTTAGAATAAAAAAAAATCAAAAAAAACTCAAGTAGGATGATGAAATATAATGCAGGGTTCAAACCGTAATTTAATCTCTAGTGCCCCCTCCCATGACACAAGCAACTTGCTTAAATGAAAAGGCAGAAAAGAATTAAATGGATAAAGAGAAGGATGTTTCAATGTAAGTGTAGAATATATGCCCAAGATTTATGACAAATGATTGCGGGGGCTCAGCTTGAAATGACTTAAAGGGGCCTGATATCCAGTGAGTGGATGTTTAGCACTTCCTGAAAATCAGACCTCTTAAGGTGGTGTATGTCTGGCACCCAAAAGCACTAGTTATTTATTCAAATCTTGGACTTATATGCAAGTAAGAGTCGCAAGTGCAGCTACGTCAGCAAGGATATGATGACAAGGGCTAGAAATCCACATCTTTCAGGGCATAAGAAAATCACCTGCTAGGATCCTGAAGCAATACCCCAATTTCACAATTATGGGAGGGCAGGATTCACCTTCTGTTGGAACATCTGGCCACTTCTGGTGACAAGAAGAGAGGGAAGCCTGGTCTGTCCCAGTCTATGTTCCTAAAAATGCCAACGGTGAAGTCAAAATAACGAACGCAAACCGGATTCAAATCACCATGCACTAAAATGAGGGGTACCCTATTGCAGATATTACATGAGCTGTAAAAGCAGCAAAGAGTCCTCTGGCACCTTATAGACTAACAGACGTATTGGAGCATGAGCTTTCGTGGGTGAAAAGCATCCGACGAAGTGGGTATTCACCCACGAAAGCTCATGCTCCAATACGTCTGTTAGTCTATAAGGTGCCACAGGACTCTTTGTTGCTTTTACAGATCCAGACTAACACGTCAACCCCTTTGATACTTTACATGAGCTGTAGGAACCTGCAGTGCACCTTAGTCCCAAACAGAACAACATCTGGAAGGGTCATGCTCACTCGGATGTTTGGGTCCTACGGAAGGACAAGGTAGGATTGCAAGTAATCTGTTGAGCCGTAGGCCACCCTAAAGCTGTTTCTCCTGAAATCAGTGGAAGTACTGGATGAACAAGGACTTCAGATTGGGCTCAACGTTTTTAGCAAGGTGGGGCATGCGATGGCAATGGTTCAATTTCACTCAGGCCATTGCAAATGTGGTCAAACGTCATCCCTTTTAACAAAGTACAAATTTTACAAAAATAAGCAATGCCGCCATTATCACCAGAAGCCAATATAATTTAGCAGTGGAGCAGTTTCACCCTTTCGACCTCAATGCTCACAACAGAGGGTCTGGAATTTTGAAAGGAAGCTATGGGAATTGGGCATCTCTTTTGAAAATCTCAGCCAGAAGCTATAAAGAACCTCACACAGTTTTAGTCCTTGGTTATAATACTTACTTACCTCGATCAGAGGCTCAGAGTAATTGATGCTTGCCAGGCACTTTAAGATGCTGAGATGAAAAGCACAGCAGAAACGTGCAGCATTTTCCTACCCATAGCTGGAAAAGTTAATGAAACCTATACAAATACACAGGAGGATATTGTTCATATGTACACATGGGATTTTTCTCTTATTTCTTTATTTGAGGATGAAATGCCATGGTAGTTTCAAAAGTAAGGAGGGGACAGAGGAATTTGGTGCAGGAGAGAACATCTACAACAAAAGTGATAACAGCAAGACAGACTTGAGGGTCAGAGGAGGGCAGTTCTGCAGTAGTTGGCTGACTCAATCCAATCAGACCTACTTTTCATTCCAATCTTGGCCCCTGAGCACATGCCCAGGAGTTGGATGGGGAGTTCTTCTGGGGTTATAGAACAAAGCTATTGAGCTACTTTGTGGCTGATATTCCAATCTCAGGGGAATGCCCTCTGCAGAGGGGTACTGGCCAGGATGGCAGATACACCTGCTCTACCCCCAAATTCCCTCTCTGTGGCAGCATGCAAGGAGACCCCATAGAACTGGGCTGCATGAGCTCCCCAAAACTGGCCTCATTCTGAAGCAAGAAGACCCTCTACAGCCAAGGAGAGTCAGGATTTGCCCTATACCAAAGCATTGTTAACTTTGCTTTTCTATACCGCTGTGTATGTCCCAAAGCTGTGTACATACATTAGCAAGTTATACAGCCAACCCCGCCCCCATCAGTGATGTAGGTAACTGTTACACTCATGATATATCTGGGGAAACTGAGGCATGGGGAGATTAAGCAACTTGCCCAAAAGCCTGTGGCAGGACCAGGACCAGAACCCAGTTCTCCCCATGCACAATCCCATATTTTAATTGCTAGGCGACGCTCCCTCTTCTGCCTTTATAATGAAGGAGAATGAAAACCAGAAATTGTTTCAATGCCTTGCAGTGTACAATCTGACTTCTACTTTCTTTCTCCCACCCTTTTCCTGTTTACGCTTCAGAGCAAGAACTACTTACTGTTTGTGTGTACAACACCTTGCACCAAAGGGTCCTGATGTAGATCCCAGATCTAGGCACTCCTGTAATCAGAAAAAATAAAACCTGATTATACTGAACCTCTGTTTATAGGGCAAACTGTCCGGAGAAAAGTATATCCACAGTATTTTCTCTCCGCTATTTCCTGGGGTGAAAATTCCAGGTGTGTCCTTTGAGTTTTGCTCAGGGTTATTTTTGTGTCTCAAGGGTTGGAGCATTTTGCTATGAAAACAAATCATTATTCTTTTCTCGATACATTGTTTTGATTGGAGTAATCAACCAACCTCCATAAAATCATCAAAGATTTGCTGCCAATCACACTGAAATCCTAGCACAATTGTACTCTCAGCTGGGGAATTTATACAGTACGAACAAGCAGAAAAGGGGATTTATTCCAATTATTTAAGGGTTTTTTTACTGCACTGATAATTAATCCTGATAGAAAAATATTTTAAATCCTCTCGAAATAACTAAGTGCTGGTATGGTTAACTGTTTCATACCTGTTTTTCCGGATTACTTCTGTTTTTCAGCTACAAATATGTATTGAGATGAACTGCCTTCTATATGTTGTTATTACTAATCTTTTGTATCATTTAATGCCTAGAGACTCCAATCCAGGATCAGGGTCCCATTGTATGCCATACAAACAGGGCATTACACAATCCCTGCACCAAAATGCTTATATACTTAATAGACATGAAAATATACAAGCAAGAGGATGACCGACTAGCTGGGTGGTTGTTGTTGTGTTGGGGTGTTCCCCCCCCCACCTTCCAAAACTAATGAATTAGAAAACAGTTTCAATTACTCCTGTGTGAATTTTACTCTTACTGAATTTTGTTCAACTATCAGGCAAGGTAGAGGAACACCGTGTTTTATATCCAGACCATGAAGGATACATTCCTGCCAGGGGTAAATCTTTCCTTCCTCTGGGTAAAGCCACCATCTCAGGAAAAGACAAGGCCAACAATTACTTTATAACAGACTGCCAGAGCTGAATGGGTTGCCTTAAGACAATCAGAAAGTCCCCCAAGTAACGCAGAAAAACACAATGACAACATAGGTGGAGCAATGAGTACAAAGAGTCACAAAGACGCAAGAGCAGCTTCCTCCCCGTCACTACCTTGGGACTGGAGAAGCAAACTCTGCACAAGATGTGTTGATGAGTCAGTCACAACCCACACTTTCTGACATGGCATGGTTAAGGTTTGATTGATGTTATTCAATAAGACAGATGTCTTATCGCTGTATCACAGGAAGGTACTTCAGGCAGATCCACCCATGAGACCTCAGGGGAAGACACTTGCTTCTGAGCTGTATTCTCAGGTCAAGGAGCAAACTTCCCTTAATGACGGGGAGTGGTACATTCTGTAAGACGAATGAGATTAACAGCAGGACAATATTGGTTTTCCCTCTTTGCTTTAGCAAGGACTTTTGCACAGCTCCCAGCATTGTGAAGCTTTTTTATACTATAGTAACATAATATTACTCAATTATATTGAGGACCAGAGACACATTGAGTTTTTCAGGGGAGACCAAGACTGAATTTTAGCCCTCCTGTTATAAGATTTATTACAGGATGGATTAGAGAAGAGATCCAAACTTTTAACTCAAAACCTACATGAGATGGGACCTCTGGATCCTAAGCGTTCTGAACTTTGGGCAAGTACAGATCTAGGCTAAGATTTTCCCAAGTGACTAGTGATACTGATTGCCTCCATTCTGGAGTGCCCAACCTGAAATAATTAAAGGAGACAGACTTTCAGAGGGTGGATGCTCAGTGCTTTCTCTTTTTGGAAATCCAAAGGCATGAGGCACACAAAATCACTAGTCATTTGGGAAATCTTAGCACCAATCCTATGTCTACCGTCGTCAACACAAGCCACACCTAATATCACAGCCCCTCTTACTTATGTGGTAACTATCACTTCTTTGCAACTGTTGATGCAATTGCCTTCAACTGACACTCAATACACTCCCAAGTCCAACGCAAGGCCTTGATTAGAATCAATAAAGCCTTGCACAGCTTGGAACCTGGCTAATCTTTGAGATGTCAACAACTATGTCTTGTTACCGGTCACCTGAGTTTAAAAAAAAAGAAACAGGGTGCAGAAAACTCGGAATCCTTAGTAAAAGTCTCTGTGCTCTGGAATCCAATCTTTTGTCAAGCTGAACCATGGCTATGGAGCAAGGAGCACATAAATTCAGTATTTCTGCTGATTAGGTTCAGTAACTGAGCAGGTGTTCAGACAGGACAGTGATAGCAGAGAATTGCGTTTTGTAAGCAGCTGTTAGCAATAGATTTGTTATTCTTTGTAAACACCCCCGATATTGACACAATGGTCATGATATGAATGTATAAATAACCCTGATGCCTTTCCAAATGACATGCATACACTTACATGGTGGCCTGTTGTGATACTTTGTCCTGGATACTTCTGATGCATACTGCGGTTCCTTATGGAGATAGTAGATATTGTTCTCATGCAGTGATTTATTTCTCACGCAGTGATACATTTCTCATGCTGAGTAAATAATGAGCTGTTCTCATAGCCCTGAACTGCCTTTAATCATGTACACATTTCTCATTGCAACAAGATAACAGCAGTATCTTATTACCTTCCTCCCCAGCTGAAATCCTGGGAGATATTCCAGCCCACAAGAAGTCAGTCTCACCTCTGGTAAGAATCTACACCAACAATGGATTTGGTCCAAGGAATTTATGAGAGGCAAACTTTGCATAGCACCCTTCCACCGCTACTCTGGCTGTGGCATTCCAGGCATTTTATGCAGCCGGAATCTGGCCTTAGTGTTGAGGAAGGCCCATTTGAAACAGAAACAGCCACCATAGGGCCAAATCCTCTGCTGGTGTAAATCAACATTGCTCCAGTGGGTTCCATGGAGCTACCTTCATTTACACTGGCTGAGAATCTGCCCTTCACCAACATCTTCCTTCTCTGGGCAGCTCAACTCCACTTTGTTTATTATAATTAGTGAGCTGGTGCCTGTATCTTTTGGTTCTGCTGTCTTGTCTTCTTCCCCCTCCCAGCATCCAGACCTCCAACAACAGATGCTCTGAGCATATTCAACTTCTGGGAACTTCCAAATAATATATTCAAATGTGCCCAATAAATGCCCCCAACAGGGAGAGAGACCAGAGAAATTAAATAATGAGCTTGTAAAACACCCAAGCCTTCCTTGCACCTTTTGGTTTAATTGGTTACAGTCTATAAAATAAATTGAGGCTGTAAAATGTTTCATGTGCTCTTGAAAGTATAGCGTAGTCTAAGGGAGGCTGAGAGTCAGGACTCCATTCTCTGCCAGTGACTCAATGTGTGACCTTAAACAAACTACTCAGTCCCACTGGGCCTCAGTTTACCTCTCTGAAAACCAGGGGTATTATTTCCATACCTCACAGTGGAGATAGCAAGGCTTAGCAGAATGAATGGGAAGTGCTCTGAGAGCCACAGCTAGATGGCATGGCAGAAAGGGTAAGTGTCACTGGAGTTTTTCTGGTGGTACCACTATGAAAAGAAACAGCACAACTTTTAACTAACTTACTTTTTTAACTAACTTAGGCCCAGAGCCTCAAAAAGATATTTGGGCTCCTAACTTCCACTGAAATCAGTGGAAGCTAGGAGCCTAAATACTTTAAGGATCTGGATCTTACTTAGGGCTTGTTGACATGGGGACACACAAGAAAATTAATCTGAATTAAATAAAGATCTGAATTTTAATGTATGTTATTTAAACTGCATTAATCCTCTACATGGACACACTTGTTCAGAATTGAAGTGGCTTTAATCTGATTTTGCTTAATTCCCTTCCAAAGTGAATTAAACTAAATCAAATTAAGGCCACTTTAATTCTGAAAAGAGCAACCAAACAGGGATTTAATGTGGTTTAACTAACCCACTTTAAATGTGCATCTTCATTTAATTCAGATTAACTTTCCTAAGCATCCCTGTGTAGACGAGCCCTTACTACCAATGGTCAGATGTGGTCTGAGCCAGCCAAATCAATGGTTTATTAAAACATCCCAGCGAAGAAACAATACGACTGAAGATGAAGAAGAGGTGCTAGCTTTTTTATTGAAAAACCTTATCGCTCACCCCATGGAGATGGAGGGAGCCTGGGAATTCATTACACTGCATCAGTGCAAAGATTTCTCCTGGCAGCTCAAGGACTGCCAGGAAATGATTAAGAAAGCAGAGGAAATTAAAGTAAGTCAGAAAGAGTTTTGATCCCAGTCACATTTCTCCCCCCCCCCACCCCACCCCCTTTGACGTGGGAGAAGAGAATTGCTCAGAGCCCAGCTTAATGTCAAAGGGCAACACCTTAGAGCAAGAAATATACTGGATGCCAAATGGAAGCCTAGTCCATCTTCCAAACCAAGCTTCTTGTTTGCTTACGTTGTTAAGTATCTCAAGATAGGAGCCATCACCTTGTTATCAGCAGCCAGCTGTCAACGCCTAACGAATACGGATGCAGCACCCTGACATTTTCATACTTTAATAACATCATGAAACCATGAAGACTGGACAAGCCAATGTATCCTCATACAGGATTTGTCTAATCATTTAAAGGCCAAATCCTGCAGTTACTCAAAGTCTTATTGAAGTCACTTGCAGTGGGTGGTTGGGGGGGGTGCCTGAATTATATCTCGGAGAAGCAGCCGTGCCTAGTGGATAGCGCTCTCACTGGGGGTCAGGAGACTCGGGTTCTATTCCCAGTGACCTACTGTGTGATCACTTCACCTCTGTCTCCCTTCACACCTTGTTTGTTTACAAAAGGGTCTCGGGGTATGTCTACACCAATTAGAGGTGTGAGTGCAGCACCGACAGACACACCCAAGCTATCTTTGATCTAGCTAGCTCAAACAGCAGCAGCAGCAAAGCTGCAGCCACACAGGCTGTACAAGCCCACCCTGGACTTTAAGTACGCACTCAGCGGCTAGTCCATGCCGCCAGGGCTTCTGTGCTGCTGCTATCTGAGCTAGATCAAAGCTAGCTCAGGTCTGGCTCCAGGTGCTGCAGTCAGACTGTAGTGTAGACAGACCTTTAGACGGTGTGCAAAGTAAGAGTATGTCTATGTCTACACTACAGCCATTGCAGCTGTGCCACTGTAGTGCCACGGTATAGGCACTTCCTACATCGATGGAAGGGGGTTTTCCATCAGTGTAGCTAATTCACCTCTCGGAGAGAATTATTCCGTTGACCTAGCCACGTCTACACCAGGGGTTGGGTCGAACTAACTACAGCACTCAGGGCATGACATTTTTCACAGCCCTGAGCACCGTAACTAGGTTGATCTAATTTTTAAGAGTTGGCCAGGCCGAGCACAGTGGAGCCTCTAGGTATGATTGTAGTATAAATAATAATAAACCTGAGACATTTTTCCTTGGCTTTCTGTTTGAGATACAGACTGCATGTTTTACCACTTCTACTAAATAATAATCATAAAAGAATCTATAGCTCTGATACAGCACTTTTCACTGTCAATCTCAAAGCACTTTACAAAGGCAGGCAAATATCATTGCCTCTCTGAGCTCACAATCTAAATAGACAAGACATACAAAATACTGTTGTCTTCATTTTACAGGTGAGGAAATCAAGGCACAGGGCGATTAGAGGTTTTGCTTGAAGCCACTTAAGTCAGCAGCAGAGCTGAGACCAGAAGGTCTGCCAAATCCTAGCCCAGCGCCCCTCCATGGGCCCACGCTACAGTATAGCAGCAACTAGCAAGCCTGAATGAGCAATTCTCTTCAGACTCCATTCCTGAGGTGAGGAGATAGCCACAATAACCCCTCACTGGACCCACTGCAAATTCCCCTATGCATATCTTGGACCTTGATTAATGCAAATTTCTCCTCTTTGGCGCAGCTCTGTCCTAAATGCAGTCACTGAAATCATCCTTCATATCACGTCTGCCTGCCTCCCACTTTGAACCCCTCCACCGGCTTTCCATGTCTTACAGCTGCAAACCCAAGCCCGTAAGATGTCCCCTTTCCTGCATCTCTCCTCCTATCCCCTTTGGCTCTTTTCCCACTCTTTAGGTGTAGCGCTGTGGGAGCTGTGTTGGCGGAAGAAGCTCTCTTGCCGACGTAGCGTTGTCTACATGAGGGGTTAAGTCGGTATAAAGACATCACTCAGGAGTGTGGACTTTTCACACCCCTGAGTGACATAGTTATACCGATATAGTCTCTCATTTAGACCAGACCTCAGCCTGATACCAGCTGCCTGGAATACGCACTCTTTTATCTCAGTCACCAAGCACCTCTTTCTCCTCCTTCCAAAATCCCTTCTTCAAAAGTCACCACTCTCACTGATCTGTCCCCTCCTTCCCTCCTCCTAAGCGATCTCCATCCCTCTTGTGAACTCTTCTCCTCTGCTGAGTCTTGTGTGACTTCTCTAACCTGTAAGCTCCTAGGGGCCAGGGACAGGAAGCTGAGTCTTGTCTGAGCTGAGAAAAGGGTGGTTAATCTTTGTTTGTTCCTTTGCTTGCTTGAGTTCTACTCCTGCCAGCTTTTCTATTTTTGTTTCACCGGCTCCCAAACGTGTGGTTTTCAGCAAGACGTGGTAGTGACGTTATACCACACGTAAGGCTGTTATTTGCAGTACCTGGGCAGAATCGGATGGATATGAGGAAAGACTCCACTTGCGTCTGTTTTCTAGACAAAAGAGCTTCAGATAAACAGCCAAACATGAACCACCCAGAGGTTTGCCCACTGCTCTAACCCCTTTCTCCTACAGCCCTATCTGTGAGGTGCAGAGAGCACTCAGTGACCATCAGTTTCCAGCACTGTATTATTCTAATTTGCATTAGTCTGGATTGAGGCGCCGTTGTGCTAAGCATTACACTCAAAGAGCTTCTGATCCAAACAGACAAGACAAAAAGTGGGAGAAAGGAAACATCATTTTACAGGTGGGAATGAGGCAAAAAGGATCTGGGGCCAGAGTTTCAAAGGGCCTCAGCATGCTGTGAGCTTTTGAAAATCTGGCCATGAGAGTCACAACACGAGCTGCTGGGCACAACTGAAAATCAGAGCCTTGTTTAGGCACCTGTATGGGAGCTGAGCTCTTTTGAAAACTTGGCCCCCAGTTGTGGATGCTGAGAACTTGGGAGACTAGCCCCAAACTTCCGCAAATCTGACAGCGAGTGACTTCCCCAAGGTCACCCAGGGAATCTGTGTCAGAGCTGGGAACTGAACCCAGATTTCCCAGGCCACAAAGACACCCTTCTCACTCTTGCACACACAGACCTTTACAGCTGAGGGGAGAATGGACAACAAAAAGCTTGATTTCTCCAAATCCATCTGAAGAGCAAGTTGGATCTATTATTTTCTTTCCCTTTTTTCCCCTTCCTCCTTCGGGGAGGCACCATTGTGTTTTCAGCTGTTTGGGCCCAGATCTGAAGCCCGCATAGTGACTGACATCACCCATTTGCACTACATCCCCATTTGTGCTGGCAGCTCTCTAAAGATAGATCAGAGGGAAGATTAGCATCCCAAGCAGTATTAATAGGAGGCAGCTGCTCTTTAAAGAGACTTTTAATAATGTAAAGAAACTTAGTCATATTTTTAAAAGAATTCTAAATTAACCAGGCTACCCCCTCTCCTGCACACACACTTCTGTTCTCTCTTGGCTGCTAAGGCCGCGTTTGGGTTACTTCTTGCTGCTTGCTCAAACAAGTGTTGCATCAGCCCCTGATTGGCTGGATAACATCAGTTCCATTGCTGATGTCAGACTTTGGCCCAAAGGAACGGGAGTCTTGTGATTGAAATGGGAGCTTTGTACTCGGGGAAGCTGGCAGTATGCACTTTAACTACTTCGCTGCCAAAGCATGGCATGCCCAGATCTTCCCAAATATAGGAGCAGACTCTATTTACACTGGAAGCTATTTGAGGCAGGGACCTCTGCCTTTCTAATGTCTGTAAAGTGCACCCAGCCCATTCTTAGAAAGAATGCATCAGATTTATGAAGACAGCACCCTATAAAGTAGGGTATGTTCTTTGTCACAGTGACTAGAGCAAATTCCGCCCTGGCCAAGAGAGGCATTAGTGAGGGGACCAATTGTTACTTCCGAAAGAGAACTGAGCAGACCACAGTGATGGATTATTTAATTATTAGAAATGGCAGACTGCCACGGAAGCCTTGTGATAAAGAATTTGGGGATTACTAAGACAGTCCTCAGAAGGATCCAAAACTCTTTGTGGGACCAAGAGAAACAAAGTCCCGACACAGTCAGTCAGACTCAGTCAAGGACTTCTGATTTCACAGAATCACAGACAAAACCCCTTGTGTAAAACCCTCTGGCAGAAGCACAGAGTTAGAGACAAGAAAACCCAATAGGCGAAGTCCATACTGACCAAACCAAAACCCCAGCTTTGGGGAAGGATGGTCTTGTAGTTAAAGCCCTGGGCTGAGGCTCAGGAGATCTCTGTTCAATTTCCAGCTCTTGTGTGACCTTGGGCAAGTCACTTAACATCTCCTTGCCTCAGCTTCCTAACTGTAAAATGGAGATACTACTACTACCACCTTTCTCCCACCTTTTAACTCATCTGCCATTGTAAGATCTTCAGGGCAGAGACTCTCCTATTACATGCCTGGACAGCACCTGGTACATGGAGGCACTGTTCTCATTTGAGGCTCCAGGTGAAACTGTACAATACACAGATAATAATAGGGAGCACGCCCTGAACTTTGGAAAAGTTTGGGGCCAGATTCAGTTCACATTTTGCAACTTGGGACCATCTCTGCTTTGTATTTCTGTTGGATTTTCAATAGTTATTTTAACACCACACAGAGAGGGCCAAAACAACATGAAATCTGGGTCTTTTCTTTTATGGTGGAAAGACCAGACCTTCAACTATTTCGGCTGAATAAATGGCTCCCTAGCGCAATAAAACCACAAAAATGCAAATATAAATCTTGTGAAATTCAGACTTACTCACATCTGTGGACCTATTTGCATAGTACTAATCAGGAGGTCTGGACACGATACAGTTACCTACTGGGATGTGGGAAGCTGCTGGGTTTAATGGAACTAATCCACAGAAAATGGCAACACAGTGATTGCAATTTGTCCACTTTCCCAGCACTCTCCTGCCCCTCAACCCTTTATTCCAGGTGATGAACACTTCACTCTGCTCTCTTGGAGCCGCTGTATAATCCCGTCCAGCTCCCAGCAGTTTTACAATGCCATGTTTCCTGAATAACCTTCTCTGAACATTAACTGAATAATACATTGAAACCTTAGCTGCTCTGTGCTATACTGAAAACAAAATGCTGTCAAACCGTGCAAGACTCACACCAGCTCAGACTCTCTGCTGTGGTGCACTGAGCAGGGAATCAACATTAAGCCAAATGCTGTCTTCACTTAAAGCCAGTGACTCTCCACTTCCATGCACCTCATGCAGTTATCTGCACCAGCGCAAAGCGATTTGATCATCTTTATATTACCGTAGCCCCGAGATGCTCTCACCAAACTCTGGGCCTGACCATGCTAGGAGCTGTACAAACACAGTGAGAGACTGTCTCTAACCTGAGGAGTTTATAAACTAACAGACTAGACAAAGGGAAGGAGGGGAAACCGAGAACAGAGAGTGGAAGGGTCACAGCAGGTCAGTAGCAGAGCCAAGATTATAACCCAAATATTCTGACTCCCAGTCTAGTGCCTTATCAACAGCACTGTGTATTTTGTAACTGCATTTTGCACCCTCTTTTGTAGTGGTGTGAATGATAACACAGGGACCCTGATGCCTGTTAGAGTTGGAAGGGATGAGGGGAATGTGAAAAACAGAGGAAATTAATGGAGATGTCCCTGTTAGTGGTGGATGAATCTAAAAAAATTTCCGAGTTTTGAAAAACTAGCGGAAGATTCGTTGCTTCTCTGTAATTCATCCGAACCCCGAGTCTGCAAAACTGGGCTAGGAGGAAGCTCCAGATAGCCTCAGTACAGAGGCAGAAATACAATGGAGGAAAGCAGTTACAGGAGGAGAGATAGTGGGCCTGCCTCTCCAATTTGTTGCACCTAGCAGCATCATTTACACTTATGCAGAATGAGTGTGCAGTGGGTATAAAAGAGCACAAGTGTAAACACTGCCACAAGGTGCAAGGGAATGGAGCATTAAGTCCTTTTTGATTAACATTTCTCCCCCGATGCAGCTCCATCCATGGCAGAGATAGCGATAGCATAGAGATCAGCTGCAGACATTCTCATCATAGCTCAGAGACATTCTAGACCCTGCGAGCTGTTAGAATGCTGGTGCCTTGTCTGTATTAGTGTTCCCACCATTGCCAGCACGGTGGGAGCGGGAGCAGAATTTGGTCCAAGATTAAGTCATCTTAGCACCACTCTAAGGATGTGACCGTTCCCACCACCTCGCCCTTATGAAGGCAAGTTACACAGTCCTGACCCTGCAGCCCTTTCTTCATGGAAAGTGTTAAAGGAGTGAGCCCAGATCAATAGCAGCCTAAGTAAAAGGCAAGGTAGGAACCTGCCCAGTAAGCCAGGGCCAGATTCCAAGAGGTGCTGACCACCTGCAATTCCCATTGAGTTCATGAGAATGATTTCAGGAGGGTTGACCTCAAAGGTACAAGTGTGGTTAAAGCACAGGACTAGGAGTCAGGATTCCTAAATCTAGCCTAGTCTCTGCCATGGACTTGCTGTGTGATCTTGGCCAAGTCACTTAAGCTCTCCGTGCCTCATTTGACCCATTTGTAACATATGGATATCCAAACCGAGTAGGTCAGCTGTGCGGCTTAATTAACAAAGGACCGAGATCCCTAGATCGAAAGCACTCTACAGAAGTGGATATTATCATTCTGAGCTCCCAAATATGGCCTTGATAGTTTCATTAGATGAGTTTTCTATCCCTGACGCATATATTATTTTTAATTTATATTTTAGGGAGTCTGTTCCCTTTGGCAGAAGATTAGATGAATGTGACAAAATGTACTGCCTGCCTTTGGAACTGGTTCTCATAACATTAATCATACTGAATTCTTTGCAATTCTTAATTCCAAAAAGAATTCCACAATCACTTACACCAAAATGTGTCTCCAAGTTGACTTCTAATCACTTTTCCATGCAGTACACACCCTCCCCTCAAAGTACTGCGTAGAGAGTTTGGAAATTGCTCATAGCCAGCATGTGAATTTTGGTTGCAGGAAACAAAGAAGAACTCTATGGAATGCAATAGTTCCTAATGCACGATGCATTTCCCCCTGCCCCATTAATTCTATGAGGCTGCATTTTGTTTCGATGTTATCGTGCCCAGAATTTCAGTTCACGGAGTCCACAGGTGACCTCAGAGAGAAATTAAGCAATTTCCCTAATTTTACTTTATTTTTGAGCTCAGGTATTTTAATTGACTTTCCTCCCTTGTTCCCAAAAGTCCTTTTAAAGAAAGGTCTCAGATTAAAAAACAAAGAAATAAACAAACATATGGTAAAACTCAGCCACCCCAAAGCAGAAAACAAAACCAACAAATTTGACAGACCCAATCCAACCACTTCACCAAACCTAGTTAGTCTGTCAAACCTAACAATAAATAGTATTTGCATAATGCTTAATATTTTCAAACCACTGTACGGACATTAAGCCACACATGAGATAGAAAAGTGTTAATATCCCCAATTTATAGATAAAACCTATTAAGGAAAATTGAGGCATAGAGGTTAAGACCAGAACGAATCATTATGATCATCTAATGTCTGGCTTCCTGCAGAGAACAGCCCAGAGAATTTCCCGCAATGATTACTGCATCAAACCCAATGATTTGTGGGTCTTATCTTTTAGAAAGAGACATCTAATCTGGGGTTTTAAAGACTCCACGATGGAGAATACCACACACCAAGTTAAATGACTTGCCCGGAGGCATAGAGGGAGGTGAGTGGCCGGGCTGGGATTAGGACTAGGGCTTTTCCTGTTTGCCGCAGCCAGCCTACTGGCTCATGCATTGCGTCTGAGAGGGACAAACTTGTTTGGTAAAAATATGGAGCACTTCCACCCCTACTCTAACTTTCCACTTCCTCCATGCTGTGGGCGTCCCTAAACTGACAACTGGGACAGAACGAGAGGGGAGGGATCACTTGACAATTGCCCTGTTGATTTCTGCTGAGACGCATCTGGCACTGGCCACTGTCAGAGAGAGGATATTGGGCTAGATGAACCATTAGTCTGTTCTTACGTTCCTACTTGAACCCAAAGTCTCCCTCTGAATGTCTCACTGGGGCACTTACAATGTTGCACAACATTCCATCCCCTTCTGACCTGGCCTTTTATGGGAGGAGACCTTGCAGCCTGCTACTTAGGATGACCAGGTGTCCCGATTTTATAGGGACAGTCCCGATTTTTGGGTCTTTTTCTTATATAGACTCCTATTAACCCCCCCTCACCCCTCCATGCCAATTTTTCCACACTTGCTGTCTGGTCACCCTACCTGCTACCCACCTTCCAAGCACCGTGATTTCCTCTTATGGGGCAACCAAGTGGCACACTCCCCTCTCCAGCCACTGAGGCCTTTAGGTGGATAACTGGTCACCCCACTCCCTTCCAATCCACTTATCCACCATCTGCTGGGGCAACAGATCTCCTTCTGGCCCTGCCCTGAAGCAACCAGGCCAGGTAATGTTTCTGCTTAGTCCTGCTGCTCTGCTCCTTTAAAGTGTGCTGACAGCCCCTCATCACTGGAAAGTCCTTGAAACATTCAAGACTCCTCCCCCACCCACTTTTGTTCTCACAAGAACCACTGATCGTTATGTATATTATGGTAGCAGTGAAAGGCCCCAACCTACACCCAGGCCCTATTGTGCTTGGGGCTGGACAAACAGTGAGAAACGGTCCCTATCCCAAAGTTTTTACAATCTAGACGTCTCCCAGGAATGGAGGTAGAGGGTGAAAATACCTTCACTGCATTCCCACGAGAACACCAGTTCTGATGGAAACTGTAGTACAAGGAAGCAGCTCTATTCCTAGTATTGGAGGGGATATTTTAAGGGATGCATCAGTGTCTGGAAATTACAGTGACAGGCTGTTTAGAAGTGTTGACAGATTAAATTAGATTTAGATTAGACCGGAAGGCTAGAAAAATGAATAAACGGTAGGGATTAAATTAGGTGACCAGAGATTATATTAGAGTTAGATGGAAGGATCAGATTAGATTAAGACTGGATCGTTAGGTAAATGGGGGATTACAATAGAATGAAATGGATGCACTGGATGATTAGACAGATGCACAGATTGGGTTTCTGAGATGTGATGGATTTAGAGGAGACTAGATTAGAATTAGATGGCTATCTTAGATTAGTATTTATCTACAGAGTGCCTCCGACTTGTTGTACTTCCTGCTTTACATTTATTGTTCAAAGGCTTCCTGCTTCCCATACCACTCTTCTCCTACTTGATCCTGCAACAGAAACGCCAAATCTGTGGCATCATATTAAATTTCCAGAGCAACTTCCTGCAATGTCACAAATACAAGATTACAGACTCGGAATCAAAGGGAAGGAGAAGGGTGGGAGGCATGAGAGAAAACTCTGAAGGAGACACAAATATTGGAGAAAATAGCCTGGGGAAAAACAGGAAATGACTAGCCAAGCAAACTGCTCTGTGTGTCCAATATTCTCAAACTGTGGTTGTGTTTTGTTTTTTTTCCCCAAGTTTGCTCCAGTGTGAAAGTCCCAATTAAACACGAACAAAGCTCAAAACAATAATCAGCACTTGTCTTTTAAAGCTGAAATCTCATGCTGCAGTCTGCTCACTGCTGCTTATCCCTCTTGTGCCACCTGCTGACCAAATGAGGATTTCCTCGAACATTTCAATGAAGCGCCTGATCACGTATCATTTGGGGACCTCCAGAATATGAAACTATGAATGATAAAACCTTTGCCACCAGAACGACATGCACCCTCTTTTTCCCCATCTGTCTCCTCCCTTTCTCTCCCAAGAAAGTACCCCAAACAGAGCTTACTATAACCCCTAAAAGCCACTAGAGTCAGAAACCCCATGAAATCTGCTAGGGACTTCAGTATTGTCAATCTGTTGTAAATGGCAGGTGCTCAGATACTATGATGACAGGGAACAATACAACACCCCGAGAGAGGGGGAGAGAAAGAAGAGAGAGTGTGTGCACTATATCCAATCAAATAATAATGGGCCAAACCCTAGCATCCTTTCATAGTTTTACTTCGTTCTTAGCAGGCCCTCGGGAGCATGCATGAGAAAGAACTGAGTAAAACATAAATAGGGAGATCACAATTTTGGCTTCTTGTTCTTTATGATTTTGCATACAACGCCTTGGGCCTAAGAAACATCTTTCAGTTTTACTTCAATGACAGTTCAGAGTCACTCCCTTAGCTCCTGGAGAGACGCTCTGGATTTATACTGCTGTAACTGCGACCACAATCTGGTCCCTCATCAGGAGTTCTGCTTGAGTAAAGGGCTCAAGAGGGAGCCTTCGGGCTATCATTGTGTTGCACCGATTGCAGCTACAGTAAGTCAATTATTGCAATCAGCTTCTGGGCTTTGAGAGGGGGGTAGAAACAGGAGGCAGGAGCACTGCGGTAGTGTCCCCAGGAGTTCCAGGAGCAAGGACGCCCTCTGGTGCTTCCGCTGGGCCGGTAGAGGTCTGCACAACTTCCAACACAAGTGCATGGCCGACAACTGAGGCAAAAAGCCCTTGAGAGTCGCACCATTGAGCACAGTCCTAGCACAGAGTTTGTTTTATGAATTTAAAAATATATGTTTTAAACTACAGTTTTGTGGGGTGGGCTGAGCACTGATGAAAGGTGTCAAGATGGACAGCTGCGGAGTCTGAAATCTTCCATTTATCTCTAGCACAGAGCACAGTAAGGCAGACTTCCTGCACACCTCCCAGACAGGGGACCCGAGAATAGAGGCAACATGGTCCAATGACTAAGGCACTAGTTGATGACTCTGGAGACCAAGATTCTGAGGACTCATTTAATTTCTGAAAAATTTAAAGGGAAGGCTGCATACAATTTCACCCAAATAGCTTGAATTTTGCAAATTTTTGTGGCCTCCTATTTTATCAAACTTCTGGTGTGCCTGGTAAAGAGAAAAGTAATTGAAGAAATAACATGTGCACAACTGTCATTTTTCAAAGTTAACTAATATGGTAATTTAAAAATAAGTAGCAAAAATCTCATCAGGGTTTCTGAGGAACAAAGTGCTGGCAATTTTTCAAAATGATTAAGTCATTGTTTTAGTTAAAGTGGTTTTTATAACCCCTGAAGCTATTTTTGATCGCTGTAGAAAAAAGGAGAAAATCATTTTTTAGCTAATGAAAAGCATTTAAAGATACAGTTGTGCCAATTTTCATCCCACATTAATTAACCCTTAATGGAGAATGTTGGCCTTTCTACGTGGTTGTTTTGGAGGTTTTTTTAACCATGCTATACAATTCTGAAATGGAAATTTTATCCATGTATAGAATTCTATAAGATATTTGTTTAAAATAAAACTTAGAAAAAGGAGAGCATTCTCTGTTGCATTTTATTGGATTTTAGTCATTATTATAAACATTTACTAGTATTACAGTAGAACTTACAAGTGCCAATCAAGATTTGAACCCCATTATGCTCAGCGCTGTACATACCCATAGTAAGAGACGGTCCTTGCCTCACATACAATCTCAGTATGCAAGAAAGACTAAAAAGGTGAGATAAATAAAATATTATCCACATTTTGTAGATGGGATAATAAGGCACAGAGATTTAGTGACTTACCCAAGGTCACACAGGAAGTCTGTGGCAGAGCCTCAGATCTCCTGGGTCCCAGTCCAGTGCCTTAACCAGAAGACTATCCTATTGAACCCTATTCAACTTCTAAAGAACTCTATTTATTTCATCACTATTAAATTCCATAGACTTTCTCAGAGGAAAAATGAATGCATTGGGATAAAATTGTTACTAACATTGGGACAGATTCATCCCTCTGATTTTACTGAACCTTCACCAAGATGAAGATATGCAGAGTCTCTGATACAGAGCTATGCTGCAACTGATACAGAGAGGGGAAAACATATTTACATGCGAGTCTTGAGCTGCCCATCTTCCCTTACTTTCAGAGGACAAACCAAACCCCTCAAAACAAGAGGTGAAATTAACATGCTGGTTACAGGTAAAATGGTTCTGCTCAAGATTACATAAAATGAAAGAGAAAAGTAGCTAACCTTGACGAATAATGTCATGAATATAACATCTTTCCAGTAAAGATGAATCATTACCCCAGGAATACTGGAATCCAATATCTACCAATTATGAAAATGTCCACATAAGTCAATGCATTCAAGGCTCAATAAATCAGACATTTTTAGTGAGAAAATGCCCATTGTATAACTCTCTTCAGTTGTCATAAATTTCAGGTGCAGAAGCAGTAAATACCATGACAGACAAGTATTTGAAATATAACCTAATGAATTCAAACTTCTACCAACTCCACCAACAGTGAATTATTAATGCTAGAGGCCTGATTCAAAGCTCATTGAAGTCAATGAGGGAATCTTTCAATGAGTTTTGGACCAGAACCTAGACTCCCATATTTTCAGAGACCGGCGCTCAAGTGGGACCATTGGGTAATGAAGGCGAATGAGTGGGAGTGTCTTGTCCTAATTCCTCTGGGAAAGGTTTGACATTACACTTTAGAACACTAATGTATAGTCCAATACAAGAATAGGACTACTCCCGGTAGGGCTGAAAATGCATTGACAGAGAGCTGTGTGGCTGATCACAAGAAGTTTGCAGTGTCTGGATTTAAGGAGCCTAGTCAGTGGCTAGGAGTTGCTGGGAGTTATGAGGGCATATCAACAGCAGAACAGCTACTCCTGACTAACCACATGCTATTCACCACATTCATGAATAAAAAACACTTCGCACTTTTTAATTTCAAAGTACATTATGAGTGTTAACTAATTAATCCTCACAGCTCCCAGGAGGCAGGTAAGTGTTGTTAGAGATGGGGACACTAAGGCAGAGAGGCAGCAAAGAATCCGGTGGCACCTTATAGACTAACAGACGTTTTGCAGCATGAGCTTTTGTGGGTGAATACCCACTTCGTCGGATGCAAGAAGAAGTGGGTATTCACCCACGAAAGCTCATGCTGCAAAACGTCTGTTAGTCTATAAGGTGCCACCGGATTCTTTGCTGCTTCTACAGAACCAGACTAACACGGCTACCCCTCTGATACTAAGGCAGAGAGGTGAACTGACACACCCAAAGCTACAAGTTTAGAACTCATTTACCCCTGGATCCCAATCCTCTGCTCAAATTACTTTAAAAAAATTAAAATAAATCACACTTCCTGGATGCTGGGTTTGATACTGAGCACTACTGAAAATCTAGACCCTGGTATATAAGAATTTGGGCCATAATATGGCAGATTGTTCCCATTTAGTCAAGTCCACACAGATGCTTACAGTGAGGGGAGAAAGGAGGAAACTGTGGTCCCAGATGACATGCTATCCTCTCCCAGGTAGAGGGTAGAAGAATGTCTGCCAAGATGGGGTCAATATTCTTTCACTCAGGAATGGCTCCCTGCTCATCAAATGAATCAGCCCTTAATACAGTAAAGAAGGGAGATGTCCCAATGACATTTCTCAAGCATCCACTGAACGGTGATTTTGCAGCTTTCATTTCAAATGAGGTTTCTTTTCTTTTCAATGCTTTGCTCTGAATTTTAAACAGAAACAAGCTGCACGTTAGAAGTGTCCTGTAATAATTAGGTTCCCATGCCAGACTGCTACTATTCTCCTCCTGTAGCATTTCATGGAATTTGTGAAATAAGCAAGCTGCTCAAATCAAAAGGGACTGGGTGGAGATTTAGGCCCAGTGATTTCACAAGCCAAATGCAGGCATAAGTGGGTGAAACTCCACTGGCGTCAACTGAGCTGTGCCAATTTACACCAGCAAAGTATTTGGTCCTACACTGGAAACAGTCTGAATGAAAAAACTCAAAGTCTGTACAGAGCCTAGAACAATTTAAGCCTAAATGACAGCCTGATAAAGCTGCCCAATGTCAGCAAGTGCTAATGCTGTAACTCTATTGAGAATAGGATAGTGCTGGGAAAATATTGTTGGGTTTTAAAAGGTTAATAGAAGCTGGGACACTGTAGAAAACAAGATTAATTGGGAACAAAAGATGACAGTGCTGGGCTGTGTGTGTCATGGCTGCATGGTCTAAGCACTGCAGCTTTTAAGCACTGGGCATCTGGGTTTTGTCATGTAAAGATGTTCTTCTGCACTGACAAAAAATGATGCACTGTGACCTAAGATTTAAACAGGTTAGATAGGCCCTGCAGCCAGCCTTTGTCAGCAATCTGCCATCCCTCTTCTGTAATCCCAGGGTTTGAGACAAAAAGCTTTACGAGTGCTGCCTTTCTGCTCCCGAGCTTTCGCTAATCTGAGCATAACTATGTGCATGCTGTTGTTGGTATGTCAAATTAGTCTTTATCGGTGCACTGAAAATTATCTGCATGCGCTTTACTAAGCTGACCCATGATGTGTCTCTATTAAGCAAATTCAGTATTGAAATAAAATTGTCCTTCAAAATCAGAGCTGGTTGAAAGGGAAGGATTTTTCATTTAGTCCCAATTTTTCCTAAAAATGTTTATTTTTAAAAAAAAGGTTTTTTTTCCCCCACTTTTCCTTTTTTCTTCTTCCCCTTCACCCACTTTATTTTTCTTTTGTCTGTTTTGTCAGAGAAAAAGGAGGGGGGGAGTAGAAGAGGGAGAGAAAAAAATTTAAAATGCTCATTTTCATTTTCCAGTTACAGCCAAAAACCAGAAATGTTTGGGGGAAAATTGCAAAAATGTCCAATTATGAATAAAAGGATTTTTTCCAATGTGAACATTTTTCATTTGAAAAATTTCAACCAGCTCTTCTTCAAAAGACCTATTATTTATTGATTGATGGAGAGCCTGACCTTGTAAGCTAGTGAGCACCCCTGACTCCCGAATTATGGGATCTCAGCTTTTCAATAGCACCATTCACATGTATCACGATACTTTAATAGTCTTTAAATACTGACTATGTACAAATCCCACTTGCTTTACTCACACAACAGTAAGGAATAGAGCCACTGAAGCATTTAGGAGAGTAGGATAGTATGACAGGGACTCCTAGGAACCTCAATTAAGCATCAGGGCTCTCTCTACTCTGTTAGGCACTGTACTGGGGGTCACCAACCACAGCTTGTGAGCTGCGTGCAGCCCTTTTACAGTTAAAGTGCTGCTCGCAGAGTCCCCCGCACTCCCTTCTCCCCCTGCCATTCTCCACCTACCAGACTGGGGCAGGGGGAGCTCAGGGCTTCTACCCTGCAGCAGGGTGGTCGGGCTAGGGGCTTCTGCTCCACAGGAGGCGCCTGCCAGGGCTTGTGGCTTCAGCAGGAGTGGGGCTGAAGCTACGAGCCCTGGCAGGCACGCCTGACTCTCGAACTTCAGAGGGTCAGTCAGCTTGGCCACCACTGCATCGTACAGACAAGTAATGAAGCCCCTCCCCTATAGACCTTACAGTATAGGTGAGACAAGGTGGGGGAGGGAATAGCTTTTATTGAACCAGCCTCTGTTGGTGAAAGAGACAAGCAGTCAAGCTTCACAGAGCTGTTCTACAGGTCGGGTGTCAGACAAGATGACCAACATCGTTTCCTTGTGCTCCCTCATTTGTTTCTGCATGTTGTCTCTTGTCTTATACTTGGGGGCAGGGACCATAATTTTTGTTTGTAGCGCACCGAGCACAGTGGAGTCCCAGTCCAGGATAATACAAATAAAGACAAACAGCGACAACAGATGGACAAGTCAGGCCAATGGGGCTGAGACGATGAGGTAACAATCAAAAAGACAGCTTAGCATACAAGCAAAAACCTCAGCTCGCCACTTGCCCAATTGGGACACAGCCCCTGGTGTATTCTATGGTCCAATTTTAGCACCAAAAAGAGTGGGCATCTTACTACAACTAGCAAGTGACTCTTCGGGCGATTGTCATCCCAGGGGTGACTTCAAGCAGAGTTGAGGAGTTCCCAGTTAGTAAATCCTCTCTGCCTGTTACATTTATCTTCTTCATTTATTTATCTGTTGACAAACCATTTCCTGACATTTTATTTGAGGCCTGATAACCTCCTCCCACCATAGGCGACAGGTTTGTATAATTTTTGGTGGGGCCCAAAATGGTGGTGCCCCCCGCTCCTGCCCTGTAAGCCGATATAAAATGAAGCTACAACGCGTCAGTGCCACAAGATTACAAGGGTCAATTAAAAGTGGAAAGTCAGAAGCAGCACTTGCCTACTTCAATATACAGTATTATATTTTGTTGCACCTGTTGTGATGAAGTGGGAATGTTCTTAATATTTTCTCTGAATACTGTGTGGGTGCCTCAGTTTCCCCTGCAAGATGCCAACTGAAGGTGTTGGGGACAAAGAGATCAGGTGGCCTCCTTGTCTGGAAGAGACACAGAGGCCAGAGGAGGGTGTCAGTTTGGAGCTGGCTGGGGAAATGGGGAGAGACCCAGAACTTGGTTCTGGGCTCCCCACCCCCAAAGATGGACCTGACAGAGGGGTTCTGTTTTCTGTACCAACAAGCTCTGTTTAAACTGTGTTCCCGTCATCTAATAAACCTTCTGTTTTACTGTCTGGCTGAGAGTCACATCTGACTGCGGAGTTGGGGTGCAGGGACCTCTGGTTGCCCCAGGACCTGCCTGGGGAAAGTGCATGATGTGGAAGGGCATGCTGAATGCTCTGAGGTCAGACCCAGGAAGGTGTAAGCTTCTTGCCCTGGAGACAGTCTGCTCAGAGAGAGGAGGCTCCCCCAGAGTCCTGACTGGCTTTGTATGGATTTGTTCCAAAGCATCACAGCATCCCCTTCCACACCATGCACTTCCCAGAAGTCCGCACAGGCACTGACACTCCCTCCTCTGGCCTTTGTCTCTTTTCCAGGCATTAGGAGGCCACCCAATCTCTCTGTTCTCCAACATCTTCAGTTGGCACCTTGCAGGGGAAACTGATTTGGGAGAAATGAAGTAAAAGCTGCCCAAACCAAGCTTGAGCACTCCTGAATTTTGAGGTGTTCAAATCCGGAAGGCAGGTGCTGGGGGTGGGAGAGGGCTGTGGGCTCCATGGGGGAGCATGGCAGCAACTATCAGGAGCTGCACGGAGCCAGACACGCTGGTCTGAGTGGCACAGTAAGCAGTTTGGGGGTTGGAGAAGGGGTAGGGGGTTCCGGGGGGCAGTCAAGGGACAAGGAGCAGGGGGGGTTGGATGGGGCAGAGGTTTGGAGGGGCAGTCAGGGGACAGGCAGCAATTGGATAGGCATGGGAGTCCAGGAGGTTTATCAGGGGACAGGTAGGAGGGTCCTGGGGGGAAGTTGGGTGGGGTCTCAGGAGGGGGCAGTTGGGGACAAAGAGAAGGGAGGCTTAGATAGGGGCTGGGGTCCCAAGGGGCAGTTAGGGGCAGGGGTCTCGGGAGGGGGTAATCGGGGGACAAGGACCAGTGGTGCTTAGATAGGGGGTGGGGGTCCTGGGGGGCAGTTGGGACAGGGGTCTGGGGAGGGGGCAATCAGCGGCCAGGGGCTGGGATTCAAAGGGCTCTGGGCTACTGGCAGCCGCGGGGAGCCCTGAGCCCTTTAAATCCCAGCAGCCGCCGCGGCTGGGATTCAAAGGGCTCTGGGCTCCCTGCCCCTGCGGGCAGCGCAGAGCCCTCTGACTCCCGGCCGCAGCTGAGATTTAAAGGGCTCTGGGCTCCCCGCCGCGGGCAGCGGAGAGCCCTCTGATTCCCAGCTGCGGCTGGGACTTAAAGGGCTCTGGGCTCCCCGCGGTTGCAGGCAGCCCAGAGCCCTCTGACTCCCGGCCGCGGCTGGGATTCAAAGGGCTCTGGGCTCCCCACAGTTGCAGGCAGCCCAGAGCCCTCTGATTCCCGGCCGCGGCTGGGATTCAAAGGGCTCTGGGCTCCCCGGCTGCCGGCAGCACAGAGCCCTCTGACTCCCGGCACGGCTGGGATTTAAAAGGCTCTGGGCTCCCTGCGGTTGCAGGCAGCCCAGAGCCCTCTGACTCCCCTGCGCTCCAAGCAGGGGAGAAACCTAGCTCCAAATATTGGTGGAGCAGAGCCCCTGATTGTCAATATTCCTGGGGCTTTAGCCCCACGAGCCCATATAAGTTGGTGCCCATGCCTCCCACGCCTTGAAAGATATGTACAGCTCCAGAGTTCCAACACTGTCACTACCAGGCTGTTTGGTATCAACGCAAAATAAAACAGATCATGTGGTTGCTTTGGATCAGCTTTATTTCCCCTATAATGATTACTGAGCTTCTCTCTTTCAAAGTTGCACATTTCCTGGTCAATGTCATAGATTTGCCCGAGGGCCTGTGCTTTTTGGATGACCAGGACAACTCCCCGATCGCCCATTGCTTGATTCTGGGTAAAGGTGAAGACAGATTCTTTAATAATGGGGGCTATGTTGTATGCAGCATTAGGGCCCAATCCTGAAACACTTGCTTAGGTTTCAAAAGCCATTTGGGTTGAGGGCATAAACAACTCATCATGGGACTGAGCCTTATGGGCCACATTGGAAAATTACACATGACGGGCCAGATTTACAGTGGATTTATGTACTTATCTGACCACCAATACTGTAGTATCTGAGCACATCTCATCATCTATCCTCACAACACCCCTGCATTATCCCCATTCCACAGATGGGGAACTGAGGCACAAGACTGACCTTGCCCAAGGTCACACAGAAAAGGAGGAACTTGAATCCCAGTCCTGTGCTGGCGCTCTTACAACTGGACCATGTTTCCTCTCTGATCTGAACTCCCATTTAGGCAACAAAAAAAGGGCTAACGATTCAAAAGAGCTCAGTGCCAACCGTGCCCCCAACATGTTGCACCTGGCCACTCACTTATCATGGTGCCTGAGCAGAAGTGAACTCTTCTGAACATCTGCCCTGGATTGTGCATGCTGGCTTTGAAAAATCTGGCACTGTGTGCACAACCATCCCCACTCACTTTACATTTTATTTCCCTTTATGCTCTGATCTGTGAACCTTTTAGAAATAAACCCGGAATCCCTTTGGGAAGAACACAGCTGATTTAGCTGGCTCAGTCACATCATGCATTCCCAGGCAAGGAGAGTCATATTTCCAAAGGGAGCAGGCCCCTGCTCTGATTGCTCATCAGCATGATGCAGTTATAGTTATAGCTGTGAGAAATTGGATACTTTTATAGAGATGTGGGTACAATATTGTCAGAGAGACACCCTGATTTAAACAGGCTCCAGGGTTCAGTAGTGGCTTTTTCCTGACTTCATCTAATCTAGTTAAGAATGAAGGTAATATCCCTGGATAATTATAATAGAATTAACTTGCTGGTCAGAAAGAGGTGAATGATTTGTGATCATTACGAATATAAACGGAGGCCAGTGGTTCTCAGGCTTCTCCTTCCCTAGACCACTAAATCATCTGTGGTTTCTTGCCATGAAATTGAATTTTCTGTGGTTACAAATAATTGTGGGACCAGGGTCAAGGCATAACAAAAGCACGGGGGTGGGGGACGGTACTTGTGCAGAGTAGAGGGCAGTAAGTGGCAGGGATTGAAAGGGGAATCAGGGTTGGAGGATCACTGGTGGGGATTCCAGAGGCAGTATGTCCCACTAAGTTCTTGGTCGGGATGATACTTTTTCAGCACAATGCACATTTAGCCTGTGGAACTCATTGCCAAAAGGTATTTCCTTTTACCAGATTTAAATTTGCCACCTTTCAATTTCATAGATTGTCCCATTTGCTTGTATTCTGAAACATGGTGAGTAGAACTTCCCAATTGTACATAGGGCCAAGTATAGTGTCAACATTAACATATAATAGAGACAGAAGGTTGGTGAGGCAATGTATTTTATTGGACCAACTTTTGTTGATGAGAGAGACAAGGAACTGAAGAAGGGCAGCTCTGCGGAGTCTCAAAAGTTTCTCTCATTCACCAGCGGAATCTGGTCCTATAAACAGGACCCACCTTGTCTCTCTAATATCCTGGAACCAACACGGTTACAACACTGCATACTAATATATAATGGTCCTGGAAGTATGTCAATACAAGAGAGCATGCACCATAGACTCAAAATTAGAGCTGATCAGAACATTCAGTGCAATTGAAATTGCATATTCATAGCTCCATGAACTTTAATGCCAGAGCAGCCATTAGATCATCTACCCTGACCTCCTGTATTACCTCCTCTATCACCATCGGCATGCAAGTGCCATTACAGAATTCATTTTGCAGGTGCTTTTAACAAATTCTTCCATGATGTTTCATGTCCTGAATAAGGGCATTTATTAAATAAATAAATATGCTTAATGGGCGGTAATGTATTTGACGAAGCTAGAAAAATGTGGGGCAAGGTGGCAGAGAAGTCCATACGAGTTTTACCATGGACTCCAATAAGAACAGGTCCTAAGCATGGTCATGTGTGTCTATATCATCCCTAAACTGGCATTAAGCATAAGCAGACTAAGCAATTGCTTAGGGCCCCAAGGACCTCAAGCTCTACTCACTTTTTATTAAGTGGTTGGGGGGGGGATATTCCTGTTTAGGGCCCCCAATGAGTTTCTGTCACTCACCAGGCTGTAAATCCAGAAAGGGATTGTTGGGACACTGAAGGCATTCAGATGCCCCAGTGATGGGTTAGTAGCAATAAACCAGGGACAAATTTTCAAAAGTGGCCACTGGATCTAGTTGCCCCAAATTTCAGGCACCCAACTTGAGCCAGGTTGTCTGAAAGCAGCTCTGATGTAGGCAGGAACTTTCAGAGGAGCCAATCCCATTGAAATTCCTCCAGCTTTAGGCACCAAAACAAGGAGCCGATTTTCAGAAATCTCAGCGCACACAGAGCAGCTCCCATTGTGGTTCTTCTAGTCAGATTTTCAGAGGAGCTCAGTGCCCAGCAGGAATGCAATGCCATGAGTGCTTTGAAATTCTGGCGGTTTATTTAGATGCCTGGGTTGACTCCAGCTGTGAGTTCTGAGCCTTTTATGAAAATTCTGGTTAAAGGATTTTTCAATGGGTGATGAACACCCGCAGCTCCTAATGGTGACGAACACCCCCAGGAGATTGGTGGGAGTTGTGAGCTTGCAGAACCTCTTTGGAATACCAACCCCCAGGTGTGTCGGAGTTGGGCATTCAAAAATCTGTGGTGTTTTGGCTGTAGAGCTTATTGATATTATTTCTATTGTGGGTGCAGGAAGAGGCTTCAATAGACTGGGCTCCTTTTGGCTGAATTCACAGATACTATGGTGACAACAGAGCAGTATAAGCACTTATAGAGAACAGAGCCAGTCGCTGCCCCAAAAGGCTACCTGTCTAAAGGCAAATTACTAACTCCAGGCATAGACAGATCAGTCAAGGGCGTGAGTAGATGACAGGATATTAGATGGAAACCGATGGGTAAGGTTTGCTCCACCAAGAGGAGGAATCTGATTGGATAAACAGGAGAGGGGGATCTCCTAGATCCCCTAATCCACTCTTTCCCCTCCCCCATTTTAATAACAAAATCCTGAGTGCTGGGGCACTCCATGTATTCCCCCCTCCAACTCCTCTCTGCCCAGGACCCTCAGCGTCTCCACATTAATCTCCCGAGCAGGCGTCATTACGGGGGCGGATAAAGCTACTTACCCCCAATTCCTTCCTGCTCGTCTCAATCTCAGCCAAGCATTTTACCTTGGCGCCGGCTGCCTCCTGCCATCAACAAGCCAAGGTGTAATGTTACTGTCTGTTTGCTGTTGGCGTTTTGGTGCCGGAGTCACAAACAGGCCATTTAGACATGACAATGAATCTATCGCGGGGAGGCATCGCCTCTCGCCTGCACTCCCACTTCATTAGCCCGGGGATTGGCTGCGCCGGCGCTGAATGGGGAAGCGAGGGGCATAAACCGGCCTCAAGTGGGCAAGGGAGGGGAAGCTCTGCTTTAAAAAATCTACCTTATAATAGGGAGGTAGGAGGATTCCTGAACTGCACAGAGAAGTAGCAAAAAAAAAAGTTTCGCAATGGAAGTTCAATTAGATACACACACAGAGAGAGACCGTGTCTAATAGGAGATAAGGTATTTCATGCCTAGCAACATTTTAAAGAAAGAACAAGTTTCCACAGTTGTTGATTTTGTGACATTTTCTTAGCACTCCATTGTTTTGGATGACGTCTTAATTGTCTATTATTTCCTCTCTTAAAAGGTTACCTCCCTCCCTACCTGGCTAAGAGAGCCTTAAAATAATCCTTTAGAATAGGTATTACCCCAATGTACTGTTTCTAATCCTCTTTCAACCCCAGCACATTGAACTTCGGGGGTGATTTCGTGTGTGTGTGTGTGTGTTCACTAAATCACATCGCTTCTGAAAACACTTCCCCCTCCAAACTGATTCACAACGCCAACTCCCAGAAAGAAGGGGCGAATCCGGCAAAATCAATCCAACGTTTTGGCCCGTAATTTGCAGATCATAGATTAACTACGACACTGCACGCAGGTGGTATCATAATGAGTATTAGTAGTCATTGCTACAGAGTCAGGTGTAACTATTTGGCAAGAAATAGAGCAGATCTGTTCAGACCAGAAGTAGATGGGTTGTTTTTTAAACCACTGGAGACTTCCCCTCACCCTTACTGGTTCCAATCCACGGTTTTAAAGACCGTTTGGCTTTGTCTACACTCATTTGCTGTACTTGCCTGGAAAGTTGAAATGTTAACAATAATCAAGGAAGATCGGTATTCCCCAGAGTATTTGAAAATGAATACAAACATTTCTGAAGACTCTCTAACCCTCACACGCCTTTCTAATTCAGCCGTTAAGAAAAACACAGTGATCATCCATTAACACTGGTATATTCTTTATCTTTTCTACAAGTGCATTTCACTCGAATGATTTCACATTTGCATCCTTGCCAAGTGGAAAGTGTTGTGCCAACTTTTCTGTTCACGTCTCTTATGATCACCAATCCGGTGATTTTATCCTCACAATATTGTCAATATCATTTCTGCATTCCAATCAAACAAAGTCAGTCTCATGTTAGAGAACCTGTATTTAAAAAAAACAACCTTGAAAAGAGATTTTGAACTAGAGTCTCCATGCATCTGAAGAAATGGTTTTTATTTTTTACCCAGGAAAGCTTATGCCCAAATAAACCTGTTAGTCTTTAAGGTGCCAAAGGACTCCTCATTGTTTTTGTGGATACAGACTAACACGGCTACCCCTCTGATACTTTGAACTAGAGTTGTTGATTTTGCAACTTTTCGATTTCTTCTCTCCCCAGACGCATATTGGTACAGATCAAAATTAAATACTGAGTATTTAAAGGAAATATCCCGATAGCAAACGGTTAAACAGCCCTTAATTGACACCGAAACGTAGAAATCTCATTTATGTTCCTGAGCCAACATGTAATAGATCGGTGGCGAGTTATTTCCAGACTCAGGAAAAATGTACGATCTAGGAAGTATTCAGAAGGCTTTGTCTTTAGGGCGTTAACTTTTAGTTGTCGGATACCAGTTTAGAATAAGTTCTCATTCCTATCCCATTCGCGTGTCGCACGAATCCCAAAACATGGTTACAATAAAAACCCCGTGGATTTTAACTCAGGCACGTTAGAACAAAAACACGAGGTGAAATAAAGTAGCAACCCTTTGCAAATACGAACGAAGCGAGAGCGCTGCTAATGCCAATGGCTAACCACCGAGTGATTTCAATCGGAGCAGAAACAAAATGTTGTCAAAACCTTATTCCTTTGATTAAACATCATAAGGGCCCGATCCCGCATTCCTTCTCCACCGAAAACTGCCTTCGATAAGAAACTTGCAGATACGGAGAATACAGGATCGGGCCCCAATAAATATTCAATAAGAATTTTGCAGCTGGTGTCTGAAAAGCTCATTTAAACTGAGTCACACGGTTCCTGAAATTGCTGCGTTTTCTGGTATTAATTGGACAATGTTTTAAGTCTGCCGCGCCTCTGAAAGAAGATGCAGAATAAGTCTTGGGATAGAAATCAAACTGCTTTTTTGCCCTCTGATGTGTGTCTAAAGTCTTGTCTATTTCCTCTGGGTGAAGATGGGTGTGGAGCGGTTTAACGCATCAAAATATTGAGATTTCAAAAGTGCAAAATATTATCTTATGCCGGGTCGCAAATTCAAGAACATAATGTAAGTGGAATCATGGTGGTGTCAGAGTCCAGTCGTGTGTGCAGGTGAATCAAACAAGTGGTTTTGTTTTTCAGCCTTTTAACATTGTAATCAGTTAGCAGGGCACAGGATTTTTAAACTCTTGCAGAAAGTATATTGCACTGCCTAAGTGCCGAAGTGTCCCCTGCCGCTTAGTCTGCCCAGCAGGCAGGTGTTTCTACACTCTTTATGTATGTAGACCACAGTACTCTGTTATGGGAATCTGTGAGAGTAATTTCTTCTTCCCCCCCCCCCCATCCACCACTATACCCCCCCCCCCAAAAAATTTGCAATTTGTAGTGGTAAGTAGTAAGACTTCAGTGGGCTTTTGGGTCAGGCCCCAATTGCCTAGGAGGTGAGATTAGTCTGTATGTGTTCACATCCTACCTGGAAACACACGCCTGAATTTCTAGTTAGTCTCAGCAGGAGAGATGTGATGCACACCCCACAAAAGAATTCATACGGATTTGGAGTTGTTCTGGCTGGTTTGGGTTTTTCATTCAGTGGGAATTGAGGATGCTCACAGGATGGAGAGGCCCCAATTTAGCAATGTAGTTAGTCAGGTGAGTAGTCCCATGCAAGCCAATGGGACATGCTTCAACACTGTGCTGTATAGAGGCCACAGTTTTGTGAATAGAATATAGCCAGATGGAAAATGGGTACATATATCAAGCATCATTTATGGCCTTGCTTTACAATGTACATGCAAATACCCATTCTGTAGTGCAGTGGTTCTCAACCAGGGGTACACATACCCCTGGGGGTACTCAGAGATCTTCCAAGGGGTACATCAACTCATCTAGATATTTGCTTAGTTTTACCACAGGCTACATAAAAAGCCCTAGCAAAGCCGGTACAAACTAAAAATTCATACAATGACTTGTTTATACTGTTCTATATACCATACAATGAAATGAAAGTACAATATTTATATTCAAATGGATTTCTTTTATAATTAGATGGTACAAATGAGAAAGGAAGCAATTTTTCAGTAACTGTGCTGTTGCACTTGTGTTTTTATGTCTGATTTTGTAAGAAAGTAGTTTTTAAGTGAGATGACGCTTGGGGAGTACGCAAGACAAATCACACTCCTGAAAGGGGACAGTAACCTGGAAAGGTTGAGATCCAGTGCTGTAGAGTACAGAAATAGGGAATAAGATCCAGGGTGCTCCAGCATTTTCAAGTGAGTTACAATATTCTCCAAAAACATACAATTTAAGTGAGCTACATAAACAGGGTAAACAATATTTTTCCCCAAGAGAGAAAAAAAATCTTGGGATCTGGTAAGTGACTGAATTAAAGGATTAAAATTGACTTGTCTTTCACATGCAAAAATGCTGAGGAAGAATTCATGAACTCTCCTTGTCTCTGCTATGATTTCCAACACACACACAGGAAGTGTCCAGCATGTTTGATGAGACCTTAAGATCAACATCCTACTCCTATTGGTTGCAGTGGGAGCAAGATCAGGCCCAAAATGTATGAAAATGATTATAATATACAGATACAATATGTATGCACTTAATTCATGACAATGGGAAGAGAAACTAGAAAATTGACAGGTTGGGCACTAACTAATACAATATGTTCTTTTGATCTTGGATATCATCTTCTGGAAAAGAACTAACCCAGAGGGATTATTATTGCTGTTTGGATTTCATGTCCCCGGATGTACATGTATGAAGTCTATGATAGAGAAATCACATGTATTAGGAGGGTGGGTAAAACTTTGGATTCCCCTAATTAGAGAGAGAGGAACCTGGTAGACAAGAGGCTTGGGTCCTATTCCGATCTTTGCTTATGAATCACAGTATTTTCTTGGGCAAGTCACTCAATTCTATTGACTTCATTAGGCTTTGGATCTGGCTCTTAATCTTCCCTAGACCTACTCTCTTAATCTACTGAAGTAGATATGACATTTATTTAACTCACAGTGTGTTGGAGGAAGTACCTTTGTGATGCACTTTGAGATCTTCTGATCAAAGCCATTGAATCAATTTCAAATAATCTTATTCTATTTACACATATCTTCAGTCACCATTGTTATATGTATCCCAAAAAATAATGCCATAATATATTTATGCCCACATCATTATGGGACATACCTGGCATGGATCAGCATTATATTTTAATATATACACTACTAGAAAATATATTTGCTGCCACAAAGAAATTAATGTATTAAAAAACAGCCACAAGCACCTATCTGTGGATTCATGAGCTCTTTCTCTCCTTTTTCCATTGTATTTATTTTCTCTCCTGTTTCAGGCCCTCATTTCCTTGCCTGTATTTGGGTGGTTTATTTATTTAGCCTTCTCTAATAGTCCAATTTGGCTATTTTTGTGGTGTGGAGAGATATCCGCCCAACCAAGGCCAAAACTAGCTCTGTTCTGTCAGTGCTATCAGCAGACACCAGCCTTCTGAAGCTAGCCTGGAATTTTAATTGAAATGGATGTTCAGCTTCAGTATAGCAATGGCAAAGTACAACAAAGATAAGAAGTCTGGTATCAAACTTTAAGATGAGAGTTTATCTGAATATTACCTCACAGCTCAGCGGTTAACTTAATTTGATCTATAACTTCTTGTTGTAAAAAGCCTACAGAATCTGAATAAAGGCAGCTTACGTTGCAAATAACAACTGGGTACCTTAATCTTCCTACCTACGTTTAAGAACAGACTGAAATAATTTGCGTAATTTCACCTGGGCAGGCAAGACTCCCAGCTACGAAAAGAACGTGCCATTTTATTATTTGCTGACATAGATTTGTGAAAAAACAGGAGGGAAATTGGGCTGGGGAGGTGGGGTCAGAGATAAGGGTTTTAATAGCTGCCTGAATGACGCTAGCACTTGAATCTCTGGACCTATGATGAAGTCCCCAGGAGTTTTGCCTGAGTAAATTGAGCAGCACAGAGCTCTACTTGCTTGCCTTACTCACTGGAGTAGTGCCGTGGACTTCAGTGGCATTGCTGGTAGGAGAAAGGAGGGCAGGTCTGGGCTCTGGGAGCGAGATTTTCAAATGCTCAGAGAAGTGGCCACATTTTCCGCAGAGCTCAGCTCTCATTTAGACACTTAATCAAGAGCCAGTTTTAGAAAAACGTCTCAGCACCCTCCAGCTCCCATTGCAATACCTTTGGCCAGATTTTCAAATCAGCTCAGCACCCAAGGTGCTTTTGAAAATCTGATCCTGTGCCTCAGTGTGTATGAAGGACCAATCCTGCAGCCCTTACCCAACTGAGTAATGTGTCCTCATGCAATTGAAGTGAATGAGATGACTTGTGTGAAAGTTATTCATGTCATAGTTACATGATATGATTGTCAGACAGAGAGAAAGTATGTGTGTGTACCTGCCTGAATATAGACACCTTTAGCACTTACATAACAATTCTTCTTCACAGAATTTTGCATAGTTAATCTTTGCAAACCCTAGAAGACAGCTAATAAGAAACAATAGGTCTGATTCCTTCTCACCCCACTTTTTCACTATATGAGTCCTTTGGTTTCATTAGAGTTACTCCTGATTTACACTACCATAATGCAGTGCAGAATCTGGCCCAAGAACTTTAAGCTTATTCTTGTCAGCCTGGCTGGAAGAAGGAGATTTTGCATGTACTTTTCATGGACGGTGCTCAAATACCATGGTGATGGACAACCTTAAAATAAATCTAGAGAGACAGATATTCTATTTCTATTCATTATTCCTGTAAGGATAAGGGATTTTTTATAGTTTTTTTTAAGGCAACAGGAGAAACCAGTAGTAAGATGCTCTCCATTCTAACAGCGTAGCAGAAAATGTCAGATGCAGGCAATACCATAAAGAGCCTAGATATTTTTTTTAATATCAGCTATGTACACAAATTGACCATAACAGTGGGGGAAAATGTGGTGGGCAAGAGAATATCAGCAAATTAACACTCGTTAGAAGAATGTTGGCAGGAAATGTGTCACTTGGAATTTTGCAGCAGAGTAACACCACTGTCCAAGATCCCAACGGTCATTTATAAAAGAGGGCAGGAATCAGTATGCCCATTTTACAGATGGGGACACTGAGGAACACAGGCAGTTGGGAGTAGAAACTTGACTCTCTGCTCAATCTACTCTGCCATAGTTGTGCTCGCAGCACATCCATGATCTAGAGAACATCCCAGGGCTCCTGATAGTAATTAAACCACAGTTTGCACAGAGTACAGGAGTTAGGATACTGCATTCTCAGCAGGGAGTTCGAGCCTTGATGGGAGATTTTTTTTCTCCCTCCAGCCAAACCTCTTCCCAGGCCAGAGGCACAGAGCTTTCTCCAAGAGCTAGGGTGGTCTCCACACCCCAGTCCTGCCCCTTATCAGCCCTTATCTCCCAAATCCACTCACTAATGTGATCTTAATGGAAGCTAAAATCGATTAGATTTATTTTATTGCAGCTTAAGCAAATCTTTTCTATTTCTTCCCCTGTTTTGGAAATACAAAGTAGGGCGGGGATGCTTTGGCTCCTTTGCTCTTTAGTCCAAACTTGTCAGTGCTCAAGAGCTGTTTGATAAGCAAAACAAACACCCAGGGAAGCTGAAACATACAAGCGAGTCAGGAAAGCTAACAAAACCCCAGGGAGGAGGGGACGGAAGTTAGAACCCTGTCTCCCTAATCGTGCTGCTAAATGATTGAAGGGAATGCTGTCCAGAAAGGGTTTAGACTATTGCCTTTGAAAACTCAGAATTGGGCCAGATTCTGCAACCTAAAGGAAGGACCCCAAACGCTCATTAAAGTTAATGACAGTTTAGTCTGCGCAAGGAATACAAGGTTGGGCCACTAGTTAGCAAACGTCCTCTATTATAATAATTAAAAATAGAAAATCTCAGAGATTTTGTTCATATCTACCCACATATGTCATCTACCTCTGTAATATATTATATGATCTACTTCTGTATTATATGATCTACCTATAGATCTTAGGTTTATTACTCTCTCCTTCTTTTGGTCGTCTACATGTTACTTGTGTTTTCTGAACAATGAATAACGTAAAAGGTAATTTAAGCAACGTGTACTGTTCCGAGTGTAAATTTAATAGTTAACTTATAATTCATCTTGGAATATTTCTTTAAAGGAAAAATTAAAATTTCAATTCTGAAATTTTTGCCCCAGGCTCAAAAAGTGTCTCCCCCCAGACCTCTGTTCAATGACCGCAGATTCAGATCAAACTGAGTCAAATATAGAAATGAAGCTCGTTTTTACATCGTGATTTTTATCGAGAGTTTATGGGCTTTTCTCAGAAGTAATGAAGCTTCGGGTTGTTTATTCCTCAGAAACTCTATTCTTGCATCTCTAAGCATAGATCTAAAATAATATCCACCCTGAAAACTATCAATAGCAGAAATGTCTGAAACTGACATACAAACAACCAAAGCAAATAATGCCATGAAACTCTGGTGGGTTTTGGTCTCCTCCTCCCTTGGAGGTACTGATTATGGCATTTTCTTTTTAAAATACTGAAATAATTTTTTTTCAAGTTGTTGTTTTAATTGTTATGGCTGCTACTGAATACGGGAAATTTGGGTAACAGAAGCTATTGTATTAAATATCAGATCACAAGTGGGTAACACATTACAATGTAATCAGTTCTGTTTGGAAACGTATCAATCTCTGGCTATGTGTAACTGACATTGATTCCATAGTCTTGCACACGCAAGCGTATCAGAAATTTGCTCTAAAAATTTAACTAACTTCCCTAATCCAACATTTTCCCTCTTTCCCCAGTAAGTATATTTTCTCCAAATATATTTGCCACTTGCTTCCATCGATCTTTACATACTTTTTAATGTATTCTATCCATATGTGCACCCTTACGTGTACACATGGATATACATGCATGTACATATCAACCCACGCCGCCTTGCATGTAATTGGAGAGCTCTACTGAGAATACGGAAGTCTATGTAAGTGCCTAGTATTACCGATGCTTTGTAATATTGTAATTAGTAAAGTACCGGTTAGGACGCATAATGCAATTGCTCGCTTCACAGCTGTTTTAGGCAGAAGCACACGGTCGTATTATGAATCCTAACCATCACGCTGTACTAATTACAATATATACTCATCAACAATCCTGCTGCTAAACAGTTAGATTACATTTTATAGTCTTCATCTGTATGCAGGGGGGGGGTTAATGTGTCCTCTCTGCGTCTATTAGAAATATATACCCTGGGCCACCAGTGCTCTAGAAAGCGAGGAATATTACCTGCAGTGGGTTTTTTTTAACCTCCTAAAACTAAAACAACTGCTGTTCCCACTCCCACCATCAACTATTCACCCAAAGGAAGAGTTCAGAAAACGAAAGGCTGAACTCATTCCAGTTTAGCTCTGCCAGGATGTCTCGTCCCCCCCCCCCCGCGCGCCCCATATCGATGTATATTTATTGATCTCTGGGTGATGCCTTACTCTGCAGTATCAGTCAAGAGGTAAATAAGAGGCAGGGGGTAGTCACGTGGCTCCGGAGGAACCAATGGGCCTTTAGGAGGAAGCCTTCCCATTCACAATTCCAAGGTAACCCTAAGCCCGTGGGAGCACGTCAGAAGCAGCCCAGCGAGCCAAAGAACTAGGGTCTTGGCACACACAACCCTCCAGTCCGGGGAGCCCTGATTTTGCTCCTCTCAGGGGATTCGTCCCCCCCCCCATCTCAGGGGGCCCAGAATTGGACAGCGTGGAGGGGCTCCAACATTTCTCCCTCTCCATTTCCCCCAGGAGTCCGAGCAGGATGCTGCCCTGTCCTATCACTTCCACCCCTTTCTCGGTCAAAGACATCTTAAAGCTGGAGCAGCAGAGCGTTCAGAGCGGGGACCCTCGGGGATTCCTCCCCCAGGATCTGCAAGAGCCTCCGGCCCTGCAGCCATCCCCTGCTTGTCTGCACAAGAAACAAGAGGCTGCCTACAATTCTGGGGCCCTTCCCTTCCAGGTGGAAGTCGATCAAGGCGGAAATTGCAGGAGGCGTGAGGAGGAGTATGAGCTCATGAGGAGCTCCTGTGAAGAAGAAGATATGGACCTAAGTAAGTTAACAATGGAATGGGAGGGGAGGGAGATACCACCAGCTTGTAAACTTGGGGACTAATCCAAAACCAATGGACGTCAATGGGAATCTTTCTATTGGCTTCAGTGGCTTTGGATCAGTGATGAAGTTCATGGAGGATAGGTCCGTGCACGGCTATTAGCCAAGATCATTGGGGAGGCAGCCCCATCTAGGTGTCCTCAAACCTCTGACTGCCAGAAGCTGGGAGTTGATCACTTTATAATTCACCTGTTCTGTTCATTCCCTCTGAAGGCATTGGCCACTGTCAGAAGGCAGGATATGAGGCTAGATGGACCATTGGTCTGACCCAGTATGGCCATTCTTAAGCCCATAAAGAGGTGCATAGATTTGGAATTGAACTGCATAGCAAAATCACCTCTCCAAGATAGCCTCATTTCACTGGGAGAATATCTATAGGATTTTAGTATTGGTTAATAACAGGATCTGGGGCAAGGGGATTGCACAAGTTCATTATCATCAAGCCATATATTAGTGCATCGCAAGAAATCCGCATTAAAAATCGTTAAGAAACGCTGAGCGAGAAAAAATCTGGGCTAGGAGACCCTTGCAATGCAATAATTTGTTTACCGTAAGATACCATGTGATTTCATTTGGGATTTTATATAATAGCAGGATAAAACTTTTGAGTAGCCAGAGAGGTTGCAATTTGTAATATATATATTTGTGAGACATATATAACGTGATGCAGGTGTTGATAGATATTAACAGAACCTTATGCAAATTTAATTGTTCAAACTCTTCTGTGTCACTTAACAAAATGTAACTGGATTCTAGTCTCTTCAGATTCACCTATATTGTTTTAAAAGTTCTTACAGTAAACAAAAGAGATACAAGTAAAACAATGAAAGAAATAAAGCCACTGGTATGTATACAGTAAAGGTATTTTCACAACCGTATACTTTCACGAAGTATACTTCACACTTAATATAGGAAAGCATTTGGATACATATAAATAGAAAAGAAATCGTGTACTTCGCACCCGCAGGGAATACAGTTACAAAATTACTACCGTGAAAGTTGTAAAAATATTGTTTCTTTTGTGAAAAACAAAACAAAAAACACTGCGTTTCAAATTAGATCCCGTTTGACTGCACGAACAAAGCTGGTATTTAAAATGTTAAAACCCTTATATATTACTTAAAACAAACAATGGCCAACATTCAACATTTATTTTTTCCTCCAACTGATGTTTTGTGACGGTGGCTTTTTCTTTGTTGACTTTTTACTCCAAAAGTTTCAAAAATAAAACCAGCCACAAAGTAACAAGTCCATAAAGTTAAATCGTCAGCACAGGGAATTCTATAAAATGGCAAATGTAACCACTGAAGTGTCAAACTGGGGAGGTGGCAGGGGATGACCTGTATTTTGATTTGAAAAAAAAAATACTTCAATTCCTAGTTAGCCCTATTAAGCGTCTAAGGAAAATATTGTTATAAACTGAAAATAATTTAAAATATGAAGTAGTTTTATATTATTTCACTATATACATAGAGAAAAAAATCTGTATATGTGTTCATATATTCAAACACTAATATATTGTGTACATGCATTAACACTATTTTAATATACAAAATATAAAGCGTTTGAATGGGTGTACACAATATATACAAAGCGTTTGAATATGTACACACACAATATTCTTTTAAAAACAGAAAAATTCCAACATTCTCAATTACATGAAAAATGACTGGATGGTCATTTAACACGTGCACACTTGTAATTAAAAACAATAATTCAAAATATTACAGCCCACTACCTGGTTATTTTAAATGCCATGAGGTGATTTTTAAATAATTAAATCTAAAATAAATCCCCTTCGTGCAGGATCGCATTAGCAGCATAAATCACACTAGAATAGCGAGAATAGTTGTAACCTGCTAAATATTGATTTGACGTGGTCGAAATTTTAGTCTAAACCGATCTTTCTTTTTGTTGTTGTTGTTACTGAATCATTCTCAGCTCTTTGTTAACAAACAAGTGTATTTTATACGCAGGTTTAGGAAGCCGCAGTCGAACTGCCAGCATTTTCAATACACATTGATCAGATTTTTGTTTCCCATAACATAGTTCAAAACTTCCTACTTTATAGCGCAAATGAATAGGAACGCTGGTCGTTTTCCTAACACCCAAACGGCATTATTATATAAGCAAGAAAATCAATAAGGCTCATCTTGTGCTTTTCTTTTTTGAATCACCTACAACGATTTTCTTTTGAAGTGTAATGGGGTGGAGGGAGAAGCAGGAAGGTCAGACAACATGGGACGCTCTGAACCAAAGTTTGGACGAGCAAAGAAAAAAGAATACACATAGGGGTTATTTATATGGGACCCCTATTCCTTGCGAAACGGCTGGTGTCCTACGCTGCTTCATGCGCACATCTAGCGACAGAAACCAACACCAAAACACTGCACTGAAAATTAGAACCCATGGGTGGGAAACATGAAGTAAAGTGGCGGCTGATTCTGTCACACTGGCACCTGATTCTGCCACACTGGCGCATATCAATCATATGGTCCCCGTTCAAGCCAAGAGGTCTACTCCCTGGAGTAAGGTGACTCCTGTGAGTAGGAGCTTGCAAGATCGGACGTCTAGATTTGGAAATGACTAGGAAGAGAGGCGGGGTGGGTGTGTGGAATGGAGCACCGGGAGTACTCACAGGGTCCATGGCAGATCGGTGAATAAACCAAACTGGAATGGAACAGGTGTCGCCCACTGAGTAGGATTCTAAAGCGAAACGGATCTATCTACGTATTAAAACAAAGCTTTGATGTGTATTGTCTCGTGGAGTTGATAGTGTTCCCTCCTTTATTGGAAGATTGCTTCATGTTTCTTGCATCAAATTAAAAACAAAAATAGCCGTATAGTGTCCCCCCGCCCGCCCAGGAAATACACGGTATTCCGGTAATAAAAGACAGCAAGGTATACACTGGGTTACGGTTATTTGCTCTGAATCGTTCACATGGGATATTTTCACTGGTTCAGGTCCTGTTTTGCTTTCCTCACCCATCAATCTCAGTGGAATAGATGGGAGTATTTATGCAATTCAATTGGAGAGAGGTTTGGTCCAATGAAATGTACATAAATGATACAGTAATAATTAATGACAGCTCACCAGCCTTCATAGATCTGATGCAAAGTCTGCTAAGTCAATGGAAAGGCACCCATTGATTTAATGAGTTTTGGGTCGGGCCTATTGATTATAATCACGTTAGGGCAGACAGAGAAATGATCAGCGCTGGTAGATGAAAGACTTGAACTAATTTTGTTTATTCAATGAAGAAAATCGAAATTTCATTTTTTGGAAGAAACATAGGATGATTCTCCCCCACCCGCCCCAAAAAAGACGTTCACGTTAAATTCAGCCAGTTTTTCGAAAGTCTTAACGATCATGAATCTAATTTCACAGGAGCCCGGGATTAGTTCTTTGACCCAGGGCCGGAAAACACTCCAAACATGTGTAACCCTTCTGGGGGCAGAGCTGAAAATGTCTCCCTTTGCTTTGGGTTTCGCAGGAAAATCTCTGGCTGCGGACTGTTTCGAGCCCCGGGAGAAGAAAGACGACCCGTGTGAACGTCCCAAGCAAAGGCAGAGGCGGAAACCCAGGGTTTTGTTTTCTCAAGCTCAAGTTTTCGAGCTGGAAAGGCGGTTTAAACAGCAGAAGTACCTCTCGGCTCCGGAACGGGAGCATCTCGCCAGCCTGCTGAAACTCACCTCCACGCAAGTCAAGATCTGGTTCCAGAACAGGAGATACAAGTGCAAGAGACAAAGGCAAGATAAATCGCTGGAGTTCTCGGCCCATCCCCTTCCTCCCAGGAGGGTAGCGGTCCCGGTGCTAGTCAGAGATGGCAAGCCGTGCCTTGGGGGCTCACAGGGTTACACTGCCCCTTATAATGTCACGCTCAGCCCTTACTCCTATAACACCTACTACAGCGGTTACAGCAATAGCCCGTACAGAGCAAACTACAGCGGTAGTTACTCGGGGGGACCCGCGAGTACCACCCCGGCCAGTCACATCATGAACATGAGCTTTAATGTCTCCAGCGCTGCTCAGACCCAGCAGGGTAACTTGCAAGCCACGCTGCAAGCAGGGATCAGGGCTTGGTAAATGTCTCCCTTGAAACCGACCACCTGGATGATGCTGAACATCTCAAGGGCAGGAGGGGGGGGGGATCAAAAGCCCCGGTCCAGCCCCATGGAGACTGTCTTTTAAAAGACGCCGTGCTAGAAAAAAGGGGGCTCTGGCGCTTTCGGGCTCTGGTCCCTGGGGACTAAGCTACGGATCACTTTATTTATTTAACATGGGTGTTTTTAAATACAGCCCTTCCTCTGTCTCTCACCTCCTCCCCCCAAAAGGTATTTGCTGCTCCAGAATGCAAGAACAGTAGTGATCATCCGAGTCCACCAACCTAGTGTCCTTCCTAAAGACAAATTTGAAAGTGCTGGTTGTACACATTTCCGTACATTTATTTTCAGCTGACCATTTTATTTAATTCCTTTAAAAAATGTTTATCCTCTGTGATAAAGTTCGGATATACCTATCTTCATTCCTGCCCAGCGCACATTTTTCATTTGTGTATGTTTTTCAATTAAAAAAAATGAAAACCACCACACTTTTTTCAATTACATTGTTCACACTTAAAAAAAAATCTGTCCTAGTCCTTGCCCCACCCGAAAATGTGCAGTTACCACGCAATCTGATTCAGCACAGCAACTGGAAATAAATGCTCAAGTTATCAGAAAGAGAGAAAGGTCATAGTAATGGCCTGAGCATAGTTCTGTAAGCCAGGAATTCCTGAGCTCTGATCTCAGACACTGACTCTCTCTTCAAGCCTGGACACATTCTTTAACCTCTCTGCTTCCCTTCCCCATACCTAAAATAAGTTTATTTTATTTCACAGGAAAGTTGTGAGGGTTAATTAATTAGTTGCTGGGTCAGATCTTCAGCAGGTGTCCAACAGCTTAATTATATTGATTTCAATGGAGCAATGGCGATTTACACAGCTAAGGATGTGGCTCAAAATTATATATAAGTGCTTTGCAGGTTACAAGAACTACCTAAGTATTAAATCTGGAAGAGCTGAATGCTTTTCCCAAGAATCACTTCTGTGCTGGCATTTTCAGGGGCATTACATATGTTGTGAATAACTACACTGATCATGTGGGTTGTTATTATAGAAATGTTTTTCGATGACTAAATAAGGACACAGTTTTATTTAAATTTATTATTAAAGAAACACTGTGTAAAAGGATTAGTATTTCTCTACACTGGAGTGGCAACAGGTGGAACTAAAGTCCAGAGGAAGGTGCTGCTCTCATAAAGGAAAAAATATTTCGGACAGGAAGCTCTCACACTTCTAATTTTTTTTTTTCAAGAGCATAATTTTACCCATTCATTTTTCTATCACAAGCATGATGTGTCAGTCTACACACAGGTGCCATTAATGTCAATGGGAGTTCTCCAGTAGACAGAGAGAGAGAGATAGCCAATACAGCCTGTGTCCAATATGAATTTGAGGCCAATTCTGCTCACCTTACTCATGTGAGTAGCTCCACTGAGCTCTGACCCATAGCCAATCTTCATCCAACAGCTAGGCCGTTCAGAGATGCCTTCTAGCTTTCAAATGCAGAATCAAAGATCATCTTTCTAACTGGAAAATTAATTATCTGAAGCATGTGTGTGTTGAAAGACATGGTCCTAACAGACAAAATTATCCCACAATGTATTATCCCAGACATTACACTGAGCTATTACAGTGATGAGACCACATAACTACCTAGATATAGACAGTAGCTACCAAAGATAGCATATATCCCAAATATGTCAGGTAACACCATGCAACTCCTCTGCCAGGCCCTCTGGCACAGCATATTTGCTGTCACTGAGAGGTTAGGTTCCAAGGAAAGCATTGCATGTTGTGGCCTGACATAGCCTAGGGCACAAGACAGCACTTGAAAACCAGGTGTGGGATATACCTTTCGTTCCACGTCACCAATATGCCATGAAAGAAATCCAGACCCTCTGACTCAGCCACAATAACTTGGGTGAGCTGTTTTATTCTTGCTGGGTTCCCTTACCAGGGATGGTGAGAAACAGGTGTATGGGGAACTCTACCCTCTGGGCTAAACTCTGGTTTCATTTACAAAAGTGTCATTCTATAGGCTCAAGTAAAACTGGTGTACATGAGAGAATTAGGCTCATTTCATTTGCCCTACAAATCGGTATCCCGTTTTGAAATCTCAGAATTATTTTTGTCTGCCTCAATCCCTTCATCCTGAGAACAGCTTCTGAACAGCACCATGGAGCTGATATAATCCTGCTTTGAAACAAATTGGTGCTATTTTCCTTAGAATATCATTAAATTGTAGTGTCTATTACAATAGAGATCCCAACCACAAGTGGGACCATACAGGTGTTGCTGTAATACAGATAATTGATGGTAATGTTATGTGGCAGCAGGGCCATATCTGTCCAAATAGATTTTATCATGAAATCTAAATCATCCAAATCCGTTTGGAGCCTAGTTCTGCTGCACAGAAGGGGAGAGCCCACACCACAAAGGGGCTGTGAAATCCCCGTACGCATTGGAAGCGTGCTGTATGGGGGAGTCATTGGAAGTAGTGTGATGGTTGGGGGTCGGAGGGAGAGGCAGCTGGATGGTACATGGCCAGCGAACGCTGGACTACGTAACCCTCACGTAAATCCCTCCCACCTGAGGCCAGAGATCTAGAAGGCTGCAGCAGTTCAGAGACTTCCTATGTATGCGTACAGCACCCAGAGCAATGGGGACTCTGGATGCTAAAGATAATAAATAATAAATTAATGGATTTCACAGCCTGCATGCTGTTCCCACTCACCCATGGAGAACTCCTGCCCCTTTACTCAGGATTCACAAAGGCAGGAGAGAACTCCATCCTTAGTGCCTGATACAGTGCTTAATTTTTGCCAGGGCTTGCCAGGGCTGAGCTCCGGCACCTCTAGACCTGGCAGTTCATTGACCCAGCACCCCTGGGCTTGCTGCATCAGTTATGAAGTAAAAAATAAAATAAAAATGCTTGAGCCCCAGCACTTCTCATTACAAATTAAGCTCTGGCCTGGTTCTAAAGCCCCATTAAAGTCTTAATTGAAAGGACACAATGTTTCAGTTCAGTGTTGAGTGAATATAATTAAATAGCACGTATTTATTAGACAAACGTCCCTTCTTTTCCTGTTCACAGGCTGTCCACACTCAGTTTCCAACTTCCTCAGATATATTCGTTATTTGAAATTATTTGCTAGATGTTTTTCTAAATAATTTTAGATCTAGAGATCCTTTGTGAACAGATCATTAGGAGCATTCAGAATTTGAGCTCTGTCGATTAGTTTTCATTGGACACTAGATCGCTTGGTATTGTTTCTCTTCCCTAACTGGATGAGTTACTTGGAATCAGATTTCCAGTGCACCCCTTTTGTGAGTTTAAAATTCACATTCCATGGACCAGGGGCGGCTCTAGACATTTCGCCACCCCAAACATGGCAGCATGCCGCGGGGGGCGTTCTGCCGGTCACCGGTCCCGCGGCTCCGGTGGACCTCCCGCAGGCTCCACCGAAACTGCGGGACCAGCGGACCCTCCGCAGGCAAGCTGCCAAAGGCAGCCTGCCTGCTGCCCTCCCGGCGACCGGCAGAGCACCCCCTGCGGCTTGCCACTCCAAGCACGCGCTTGGCGTGCTGGGGTCTGGAGCCGCCCCTGCCATGGACATTTTCTAAATGCTTATTTAACATTTACTGTTTCCAAAAATATTATTGCTAGTAAAATCTGTTACCCTAAAATAGTGGGATTATTGGATATTGAATACAAAAAAAGATGCGACCAAATACAAAATATATATTTTTGATTTGAATGAATATTTTCAAAAAAATAATTTTGTAATTTTCTAATGAAAAGCAGAGGATATTAAGACAGAAAAACAATTAAGGATTTTTGTTAAGATTAGCATCTGTGTTTTCAAAGCAAAGCCATTAAAGGAAAGTTAACTAACAGTATATTTCCTAATTTAAATGCTATCTGTATAAGTTTCTGGCTTAAAAAGATCTACCTGCAGTACAAATTTAACTGTAGAAAAACAAAAGCATAAAAACAAAGGCATACTTGATTGTACGGTTGTAACTGGATGAGTGAGAATGTGTGATTGTGCAATTTTGCTTGTGTTTACAAGATGATTGTGTGCGATTGTGGGTAGAGGGGATTATTAAACTGACCAGGGAAACGGAAAGAGAAAAAAAGACAAAAATATCTTATTTTTTATATAGTCCTGGATTAGCAGTTTGTGAACTTTCTCTTTATTGATTGGAAACCCCTCCCTTTATGTTTTTCCCCCTGCAAAAGAGACAGAAAGCAAGCAACATCACAGTTCATTTACTTAGGGCCAGTTTTTCAACTGCTCAGCACTCCATTGAGGGACTGATTTTCAAAAGGGTCAGCACCCCAAGTGCTGAGTAGAGCTGGTTGGGATTTCTTTGGCAAACTGTTTTCCCATCAAAACATGTTGATTCACTGAAATTGTTCACAATAAAGGGTTAGTTTTGATGAATGTCTCAATTCAAAAACATTTTTTTGGGGAAAAAAATGTTTGAAATTGTCAACAAATCCCATTCTGACATTTTCATAACAAAAAATTCCAGTTTTCCAGATCAAAATGACTTTTTATTTTGAACTTTGAGCTAATTACAGTGTAAAAAAAAGTTTAAAATGGTCAAACGTAAAATGAAATGTTTAGAAATGATGGAAACAAAATGCTTCCATTGAAAAATTTTTAGTCATTTGTCAGTTTGCAAAAACAAATTCAAGATTTCAACTGCGTCCCCCAAGCTGGAACAGGAACTTTTTTCAAAAATCTCAAATATTTTCCCAGGATGGGAAAACAGTTTCCCACCTACCTCTAGTGCAGATGTGTCTTGAGAATCTGGCCCTAAATGGGTGGGTTTTCAGAGGACCTTTGTACCCACGGTCCTAATGAACTCAATTGGAGTTGCTGGTGCTCAGCATCCTATGAAAAATTAGGCTGCAAATGTCTATCCATCTGCCCCCAGAACTCTCACTCAGGTCATGAAGAACCCCCTAAATTATAGGGATGTGGCAGGGAGAGTTGCAAGGGGGTTGTGAGGATAAGAGTAGACAACAGGTCCCCTCAAGATCACCCCCTGCTGGTTCATCTCCCTCAGTGAGAGCTCTCTCTCCACTCAACACTACTACCTCCCTTTCAGCCCCCTTCTTGACAACTTATCCTTGAAGTATTTGCTGGAGAGACTCTGTCAGGAGGCAATTAGGCTTTTATCTCCACTCCTGCTCAACCCTATCACTCTTTAGTGTTCGTTCACTTCCCAAATGGGACGTAATTGACATCCAAACAAAATAATCCCGCCCCGCCAAGAGATAGTGCGGTTCACTTTCCTGCCTGTCCCAGGGCTTGAGGTGCCATGTAGGCCAGGTAGATAAATCAGTAAAGCTGCAGACATGCTGACTCTTCCCCCATTCAATCCAAGCTCATTCTGGGAACTTTCTGAGATCAGATCTGCTTTGGGTCGCCTCTCCAGCTCTAGCAAAAATCAGGAGAAGAGACAGGCTCCTGGCATTTAGGAATGCTAGGCAAAACATGTGCAATGCAACCAACAGCATTGCTAACTCTTATAGTTTTAATCACGTCTTGCAATACTTGGGGTTTTTCTTAATGTCTCAGCTCCAGGAGTCAGATCACTGCAGAAGAGGCTTAGATTTCATTTAAAAATATAAATTGCTAGCGCAGAGAAAAGCTGAAAACATGAATCCCAAAAGCTCAAAAACCAAAAGGCAAGTAAAACAGAATCCAGAATGTATTCTTTTAAAAATACCATGATTTTTGAGTGCTCAGGGTTGGCAATACTGAATTAGTCATGTATTATATAGATTTCTTTTCCTGATATCCATAGATAATATGCAAGAGTATTTTACGTCACACACACACACACTCAGGAATTACCATGCCAGATCAAACCACTGTTCCATGCAGTCCAGTGTTCTGTGTCTTATAGCAAACTGTACAAGGTACTTCATAGCAAAGGTGTAAAACTCCTATAATGGGCAGTTATTAATTCTACAGGGGAAGTTTCTTCTTAATCTCAGATATTTAGTATACCCAGAAGCAAGAGAGTTAACCCTTCTACGCATTTATCCTTGCTACTGTCACTCTAGCTATTCTTATTATTCATATAAATATACTAAACAGAATCAACATAAATCTTTTGTTCTGATTTTTAAAGGGGAGAACAGTTTGGTGGTTCGAGCTATAGCCTAGGACTTGGGAGTCCTATGCTCTGCCAAAGATGTCCTGGGTGACTTTGGGCAAGACACTTAGCCTACATGTGCCACCATTCGCCATCCGTAAACTGGGGGATGATAACACTTCGCTATCTCCCAGCAGTGTAGTGAGGATAAAGACATTAAAGATTTAGGGACACTCGGATAGGACAGGCTCATATAAGTACTTAAGGGCTTGTCTACACAAACAAAGCTAATGACAAGCTGAGGTGTAATCTACCCTGCACCAGCATGGACCCTGCTGCTGCACATTAGAGTAGTTCAAAGCGCACTAGGGAACGGCTAATTTCAAAGCGGGGTAGATGAAAGCACGCTAGGGAACTGTTAGTGTGCGGCACCATGGTCCACACGGGCACTTAGTGCGTGACTGGCTAGTGCGGGGTAGATTAGCACCCCAGTTTCCTGGGAACTACCTGTTTTTGTGGACAAGCCCTCAGAAAAATATCTCAATGGATAGGTTTGAAGAAAAATCAGTAGTGGGTCACAGCCCACAATTACATTCTGTGTTGTGTTTGGTCACTGCTGCTGTGCCATGGATTCATGATACTGGGCCAGATCCTCAGCTGGTGTAAATCAGCACTGATTCCAGTCAATGGCACTACACCAATTTATACCAGCTGGGGATGTAGCCCTTTTCATACGGCTTCACTGATGCTCCTCTGTTACTGTTTCATTCAGATGAAACACAACATGAGAGACGAATTGCTCCTTTTTCCTTCAAAGTCTTTCTGCATATCTAGAAAAAACTGCAAGCTCTTGAATTGCATTCTCTAATCCGAACTGGCTCTGCATTTCTGGTCCCCCTACCACCATTCTACCCAGGCATCAAGTGAATCTCTGACAGTACTATTGCTTGCTGATGCTTGTTTGTGTTTGCTATTTTGGATTCTTCTTAAAATTAAAAATATGCTGGGGAATTTTTCCACCCTGTCATTCAAGTGTGATTGGTTCTTTGGGCTTTGACTGTTTTGCCTCTTCTTAGGTAGGGTGACCAGATGTCCTGATTTTATAGAGACAGTCCTGATATTCTGGGCTGTGTCTTATATAGGCTCCTATTACCCCCACCCCATCCTGATTTTTCACACTTGCTGTCTGGTCACCCTACTTATTAGGCCACTAAGCTACAATGGTTTATTTACTTTTTTAATGTGCTGCGAATTTAGCACTGGTGATAGGTGATGGATTAGCAGCCCTGGGGAATGAACGAAGCCCTCTGTTGATCTACAAAACAAAACTGAAACCCACCAAACTCATTTCACAGAGGCCACCAAACAGCCATGACATGCTAACAATTGTAACAGTAGCCACTGGAATCAGCGGATGTTGACCCGTCATGTGGTGCGGTGTTGACCTTTGTCACCCAGGTTCATGTGACTGGGACCAACACAGCGAGAGCTGAACATAAGTACCAATTCCAGGTTCTCACATCCAATCTCTAGGGGTCAGTATCTCTCCAAAATGCTCTCTCCAGACACTGAGCCCCAGATCCTCAAAGGTATGTAGGCTCCTAACTCCAGTGGAAGTTAGGAGACTAAATACTTCATTGGATCTGTGCAACAGAAACTGCAGTAAGAAGGAGTAAGTAACAGGATGGTCTGCCTGTCTCCCAGGGAGTCAGAGACCAGCCAGCTCTGTTCGATTAGGATACCCTCCAGGGAAAGGGTCAGGTGTTCTCTACAAAAGGCTGAGAAAGTAGAGTTGGAAAGAGCTGCAAGAAAGTTAGCTCCTGTCTGGCAAGCCTTGGAGCAGGGAGAAGAAATGCAAGAGGAAAGGCCTCTGGGTCCTGGCAGCCTGCTTTGTTTGTGGAAATTTGTGCAAAGAATAAAACTGTGCCCCGAAGGAAGGGGCTTAAAATACTTTGGGTTTGTTGTCACTCCTTCCTGAGCTGAGGAGACAGGCCAGCTGCCCTAGGCCCTGCTAACTATTAAGGTGGGATTCACCAAGGTATTTAGGCACCTAACTCCCATTGATTTCAAAGGTATTGATTTTAATGGGAATTAAAGTACTTGAATACCTTTATGAATTCCACCTATAATTCCTTGCCCCACCTTGAAGACTGCTAAACAGGTTTTTAGCTGTGGAGGAGGAAGTCAAACTAACCAAGTGGCAAAATACCCAGAGAATAAATAGTATACAGGGATATTCACAAATGACCTGCAGGAAGATGCATTGGACCAGGGCCGCCCAGGGGGGGGGGCAAGAGGGGCAATTTTCCCCAGGCCCCGGGCCCCACAGGGGCCCCCACAAGAGTTTTTCGGGGCCCCTGGAGCGGGATCCTTCACTCGCTCCGGGGTGCCCGGAAAACTCTTGCAGGGCCGGGCGCAGGAGCTTCTTCCGCTCCCGGTCTTCGCCGGCGGGGGGGTCCGTCCGCTCCTGGGCGGACGGACCCCCCGCCTGCGAATTACCGCCGAAGTGGGACCCACCACCGAAGTTCAGCCCGGTCTTCGGTGGCAATTCGGCGGCAGGGGGCCCTTCCGTTCCGGGCCCCGCCAGCGAAGTGCCCCGAAGACCCGCGGCGGGGGCCCCCCGCCTCCGAATTACTGCCGAAGACCAGGCTGCACTTCGGCAGCGGGTCCCACTTTGGTGGTAATTCGGCGGCGGGGGGGCCCCGCCGCGGGTCTTCGGGGCACTTCCCCGGCGGGTCCCGGAACGGAAGGGCCCCCCACTGCCGAAGACCCCAGGCCCCCGGAATCCTCTGGGCGGCCCTGCATTGGGCAAACCCTTACAGGAAATAATGGAACGAGACTTGATAAGAGTTTCACCCGAGCAGTGGGCATGGGTGCCACGTTTGTATGATTTTTGGTGGTGCCCAGAACGGGCCCAAGCAGAGCCGTCCCGTCCATAGGACGGAGAGGTGCAACCACCCCATGCCCCACGCTTTTGGGGGGCCCGCATGGGGTCCAGACAGAGCCATCCCATCCATAGGATGAACTGGGGCAACCGCCCCATGCTTTAGGGGGCCCCGCACTTCAGGGGGACATGGGATCCAGGGCAGCCTGGGGGGTTAGTGGAGGGCCTGGCGCTGGCAACAGTAAGCAACCTGGCCCCAGCCCACCCCTGCTACACCCCCTCCCTGCCCCCTTTCCACCCCTTCCTCCCCACCCGCCCGGCCTCTTTCTGGCTTCCACCCCTCCCCCGAGCAACACCAGGAGCCAGCGGGGCGGAGTGGAGCGGGACGGGCTGGGGCAAAGTCACTTGCTGCTGCTGGCACCAGACCCTCCACTAGCCCCCCAGTCCACCTTGGACTGCATTCCCCTGAAGCGTGAGGCCCCCCAAAGCGCGGTAAACCCAGACATTGGTGGAGCCAGGCCCACGTTCCTAAATATTGGTGGAGCATGGGCACCATGGGCCCATATAACTCGCCGCCTATGGCAGTGGGCTAGGGCCTGGAGTAAGTAGGGCTACCTGGATGAGTCAAGGTTGCAGGATTGGGCACTCGATGCTTTTCCTGTGATGTATCCAACCCAGATGGCTGAAAGTGCATTAGTAGAGTAAAATGCATTTACAGGCATGTGCAGCTTCAAGGAGGTAGGGCCACTCCATTAACTCTACTGAAATCCCAATGCAACATCCACCTAGTCTCTCTTGGGAGGAGGGAGAACACATGGGTGGGGGCAGGAGAAGAGAGACAGACAGAGGCATTTTGAAGGCTTTTGGCAATGCCTAGGGAAGGCAGACATCACAAACAATGCCAGGTTGAGCTTATTTTAGAGCCTGTAGCAAAACTACAGGCACTACCATATGAGCCTTACTCACAGGAGCAATGCAAAATAGAATCAACTATATAAGGCTCTGCAGGATCACACTCTGAGTCTAGGACTTAATCCAGTAGCCACCGCACAATGCAAATCCCTTATGACGGACAGACACACACGCAAGCCAGGAGAGCTTTGTGAGCTTGATACCTGTAGGGTCAGCCTCTTTACAATATTGGTGTCTGCTGGCAACAATTCATTCAAAAGCCCCCCCCCCCACCCTTAGAATTCTTGGCTTATTTAAAATATACTCAGCCCACAGCCAAATGCTGCACTGTTCTGTAGAATGATTTGCAATTTGGGAAGGCATTACATTTCCCTTCCCTTTAAATCTGTCCTGTTTTCCACTCCCCTTCAAAAACCAAAAGCCAGCCAGACCCCTCTCTCTCTCTCAGGCCTGGTCTACACTAGGCGTTTAAATCGGTTTTAGGAGCGTAAAACCGATTTAACGCCAAAACCGTCCACACTAGGAGGCACCTTATATCGATTTTAATGGCTCTTTAAACCGGTTTCTGTACTCCTCCCTAACGAGAGGAGTAACGCTAGTATCGGTATTAACATATCGGATTAGGGTTAGTGTGGACGCTGATCGACGGTATTGGCCTCCGGGAGCTATCCCACAGTGCACCAGTGACCGCTCTGGACCGCAATCTGAACTCGGATGCAGTGGTCAGGTAAACAGGAAAAGCCCCGCGAACTTTTGAATATTTCCTGTTTGCCCAGCGTGGAGCTCCGATCAGCACGGGTGGCGATGCAGTCCGAAATCAAAATAAAAAAAAGAGCTCCCGCATGGACCATGCGGATGTGATCGCTGTAAGGGCAGGCAAATCCGTTCTATCCGTTCTATCAGCGCTCCGTTACAGAAGATGAAATTCAGAATCCTTTTTTAAAAATCTCCAGACAGACGCCATAGCAGGGACTCAGCGCACTGCAGCGTGACAAGCGTAACGGAAAGCCAAAGAATCAAATGGATGCGCATGGACTGGAGGACTGAAGCTATCCCACAGTTCCTGCAGCCTCCGAAAATTATTTGCATTCTTGGCTGAGCTCCAAATGCTTCTAGGGTCAAACACAGTGCCCGCGGGTCAGGGCATAGCTTGGCAATCTACTCACCCACCCCCCACCCACCCCCAGAAGCGAAAGGTAAAACAATCCTCTGACTCTTTTACATGTCACCCTATCTTTACTGAATGCTGCAGATAGACGCGATAGTGCAGCACTCAACACCAACATCCTTGCTCCCCCCCCCCGCCATGGGCGGCTGATGGTACAAAAGGATGGAAATCCATCTTCATCATCAGCATAAGCTGATAGTACAAAATGATGGAAATCCATCCTCATCATCAGCCTCAGCTGATGGTACAAAAGGACTGGTAACCGTCCTCGTCATCAGCCTATTGGCCCTAATTTTTTCTGGTGGATGGATGGTGCAATATGGCTGGTAACCATCCTCATCATAGCAACAGGGGGCTGAGCTCCATCAGCCCCCACCCTTCATGTGTAAAGAAAAGATTCAGTTGCCCCTGGACTAGCAGTGGGATGCTGGGCTTCTCTCCTACACACTGCTTAATGTCCTGTCTGGACTATCATAGCAGCTGGAGGCTGCCTTCCACTCATTTCTCACTAACAAGTCAGTGTGTCTTATTCCTGCATTCTTTATTAATTCATCACACAAGTGGGGGGACAATGCTACGGTAGCCAAGAAAGGCTGGGGGAAGAACGGAATCAACAGGTGGGGTTGTTACAGGAGCACCCCCTGTGAATAGCATACAGATAATAATTTCTGCGGGCTCTGACACAGAGCAGGTGGTTCTCTAGCACACTTGCCTATATTAGGCAGCACTGATTCTATTTTTAGATACCAAAAAGGAGGGATTGACTCAGGGAGTCATTCCCAATTTTTGCTTTTGCGCCCCTGGCTGATCGGCCAGGGGCACTTATGACAGCAGCCAATGGTACAAAACGATGGAAGGTGCAATATGGCTAGTAACCACTCTTGGCTTTTGCGCCCCTGGCTGATTGACCAGGGGCACTAGCAGCAAATGGTACAAAAGGACTGGTAGCCATGATCATCCTCAGTTCCAATTTATGGAAGGGTTTGGATGGTGCAATATGGCTAGTAACCATCTCTGCTGTCATGCAAAAGCAAAAGCATGCTTCTGTGTAGCGCTGCTGAATCGCCTCTGTGAGCGGCATCTAGTACACATACGGTGAGAGTCACAAACGGCAAAAAAAGCTCCATGATTGCCATGCTATGGCATCTGCCAGGGCAATCCAGGGGAAAAAGGCGCGAAATGCTTGTCTGCCGTTGCTTTCCCAGACGAAGGAGTGACTGACGACATTTACCCAGAACCACCCGCGACAATGATTTTTGCCCCATCAGGCACTGGGATCTCAACCCGGAAGTTCCAAGGGGCGGGGGAGGCTGTGGGAACTATGGGATAGCTAGGGAATAGCTACCCACAGTGCAACGCTCCAGAAATCGACGCTAGCCACGGACCATGGACGCACACCACCGATTTAATGTGCTTAGTATGGCCGCGCTCCACCCGATTTTATAAATTCTGTTTTACAAAACCGGTTTATGCAAATTCGGAATAATCCCGTAGTGTAGACGTACCCTCACACACACACACACTTCAACCGGTGCTAGAATGGGGTTAGCACAATACACCAAGTGTCCACACAGGGGCACTCCCACAGCCAAAATGAGAAAAGAGAATCTCCTGAAATCTTGCCGTTTCTGTTGCTCATCTGCAGTTTGTGCTGAACGCCCTGGCATTCAAAGTTTTCTGTTATGCTTGTAATCACAGAGGGCTGGTAAAGGTTGGTCCTGGGGTGGAACCTAGGAAAGCAACATATTATAATCACGCCTATGCTTGGACAGAGTTGAATTATTATAGCCCTGCAACTACAAGGAGTGATTTGGGGGGCAGCATAGTCCAGTGATTAGGAACTGGACTGAGAATCTGCAAACCTGGCTACCACGGAAGTCAGTGGATTTACACCAGGGATGAACCTTGCCCTATGTTTTTAATGCTGATTCTATTAAAATGATAGGCATAGGGACCAAACAGTCCCATTAAAATCAATAAGGCTGCAGTGGGCAGAATTTGGTCTGTGTGCATATATACTTGGGGCTGATTCAGCCTTGGCAGAAGCAGACACAGCTGACAACGGCTGTTCTGTTATTCAGGGTTCACTTATGACTAATTAGTCGATTGGTTATTATTTGCATTACACTGGAGGGGGCGGAGGTAAGCCCTACAAGATTCGTCCTGTGCAGCACAGGTGAGGAGCGCTGCATATACAAGCCTAAGGTGAGCAGGACACCCTTTCCTACAACAAGAGCACTGTGCCCGCACCCACCAAGTCACTGCTGCCCAACAGCAGGAGGCTGAAGAGGTGAGAGAAATAGTAAGATGACAAATAGGGTCATGCCCCTGTTCGTCAGACAATCCCATTCTTCCTCCACAGCCTGCTCCATTGTAACCCTGTAGTCCGACATCCCTAGGCACTTGTGTGGCCTTCGCCACTGTAGTAACTGAGCACCGTTCTCTCATGCATTAAAAACAGAGGGAACTGAGGCTCACTGCTGCTCAGTGCAGAAGACCACACCTAACACTTCGTTTTCCATTCACTCACAAGTACCCACCCCACACACAGACACACGGGCAACAGCCCCACAGACTTATCCAAGGACCTGGCGGATCAAGCACTATGTAAGTGGTGTACTATGACTTAATATTAACAGTAAAGCTATGACTTCAGATCAAAGGCATAAGTGATCAGTTACACTGTCACACAGCTCAGCCTTAAAAACACTCTGGGTCCAATTCTTAAAAGCTTCCAAGTGACTTAGGAGCCTAATTCCCATTGACTTTCATGTAGGCCCTTAGAAAAATTTACCCAATAAGCCCGATTTTGTTTGCATTTGCACTTTTTTTTACTCCGTGTATCTCACTGACTTCAGCACTCCTGATTTACATCGGCGTAGGACTTGTCTATCCACAAAAGCTGCTTCAATATACATTTAAACGGATGTAATTACACGGAAGGTGCGCTCACACGGTTGCAAACCCACAGATCAGAATCAGGCCTGAGAATTCCAGGGAAATGCTTTGCCTGGCCCTGAGTTTATATTTATATGATGCCTTAATCTCCTCTTACAGCAATTTCATCTTGCGACTCCCCTGACTTCCATGCAGCTATGCCTGACCTACAGACGTCTGAGTAAGAGGAAAATCAGACCCATGGTAACGAGTAACCCCACCTTGCTTCACCCATCAAATACTAAACTAAATTTGCAATATTTACAGGGGAAGAGGTGGGAAATCTCAAGGTGCCAGGGCCAGCCACAGCGTTCGCTCCCCCCCTCACTGGCAGTGTGAGAAGGTCACCTCCCCCGGCTCTAAGCAAACATTCCCAATATGCGTTACAGGTGAGGACTTCTGGCTAAGCTGTTGAACAGATTGGGTAGGAAGTCACTTGCAGGCCACCCAGTTTGAATGCATTCTAAACTTTCGGGCAGCTAGCAACGGATCCTAATCTGCTCTCCAGAAGCAAGGGACCAGGGGTTAGAGAGCCTGGCGCAGGGGCATTGTTGGAATAATACTGTTTGGCTCCAATTGCTTCATAAATCTTTCCAAATTGCTTTTCTTGGGCAATAAGAGGATAATGAGACTGAGTTATTATTGGAGCTACTGAAGCTCTCCAAGGACGCAATTCCTGTTACAAAACAGACTGCAGGGAAAAAAAACCCAGTGTAAACAGTTTAGAGAGGTTGAACGGAAAAAAAAAAAAAGTTAAAAGCCGGATCATTATCTGTCTATAAGGGCTTTATACTGCCTCCTATCAGTGCAGTATCTGAGTGCCTTCCATGTAAAAGTCAATAGCAGTGAATTCTCTTGAGGATTTCAGGGCACCTTTCACTTTTTAGAGTATATGCTTTCCCTAGGGTAGGGGCTTTGTTTTTGGATTTGGGGGTGGATAAGGGTAGAGGGCTGGAAGGAGAAGTCAGTGTTGTGAATGTCATGCTTATGGGGGGAAGGGGACAGTGATATGCGGGGACCACCTGCAAATACATCAGATTAAACATCCAGTGCCAGTTCCTCAGCTTATGTAAATCAGCATCATTCCACTGAAGGCAATGGAACAATACTGATTTACACCAACTGACAGTGGCGGATTAAGAGTTAGCAGAACCCGTGTGCAGCTTCGTTCCCCCCACCCCAGGACCCAGCCAAGAAAAAACAAACACACTCTCTTCTCCCTCCCCCCCACCCACCATTTTTCTTTCTTTCTTTCCTTCCTTCATCCTCCTCCTATAATTATAAGTAATGGGAAGCAAATGAAAATAAAGGGAGGCACCTTGATTGGGGCAGGGGGTTGGCGTGTGGGAGGAGGTGCTGGGGGCAGGCTCTGGGAGTAAGTTTGGGTGCTAGGTACGGGCTCTGGGCTGGGGCAGGGGGTTGGGTGTGGGAGGAGGGGTGAGGGCTCTGGAAGGAAGTTTGGGTACTGGGTGCAGGCTCGGGCTGGAGCAGGAGGTTGGGGTGCAGGACAGGGGCAGCGTTTACCTTCGGCAATGCAGTTCCCAAAGCGACCGGCGCACACACCCCTCTGGCAGTGGCTCCTAGGCAGGGGGTCCGGGGGGGGGTGTCTGTGCACCACTGCCCACAGGCTCTGCCCCTGCACCTCCCATTGGCCACAGTTCCCAGCCAATGGGAGCTGCAGAGTCGGCCCTTGGGGCGGGGGCAGCGCATGGAGACACACCTCCCTCCCAGGGGCTGCAGACACATGCCGGCCATTTCCAGGAGCAAAGTGGCATGGAAGGAGGCAGAGCGGACAGGGAGCCGTCTCAGCCCTGCTGCTGGCACTTGTCTGTGCGCCCCTTGGGGAGAGGGGGGCAGTGTGTCTCCATGTGCTGCCAGGGGCAGAGGCAGCATGCGGAGCCGCCTCGCACCCCTCCGCTAGGGGGGCACAGAGACGTGCCAGCAGCCGGTCACTTCTGGGAGCAGTGTGAGGCTACAGGCCACGGCATACAAGCAGCCTGCCTGAGTCTGCTGCACCACTGGCTGGGACTCGGGGGCAGGTTGTCAGATATTTGTCCTGCATTTTGAGGGGGGATGTTTTTGGGGACCCCGTGCCACCGCATGGTTTGTTTAATGGTAAATCCATTCCTGCCAACTGAGGATCTAGACCTATCTAGACCTTAGGGCAAATTTTGTTCTCAAAGAAGCGCTTCCCATGGAAGTCAACAGAAGCCAAAGCAGAATTTTACTCCATCATCTATGATGGTTTTACATAAATATTCCTGTAACATTTGCTACCTACCAGGACTGAATGGGCCCGATCACTGGGCTAACTCCAGTGAAGTTAAGGACATTACAGGGGGGGGATTAATTTGATTCTGTGAATTTAACTAAAGATTCGCTCCCCACAATACTCAACTCCTCCCTGTATTTGGGGTCAAATCATGTAATGGCCAAAAACTAATTGTGAGCAAACACCAAACTGACAAGAGAGAGAAGGGGTCGTATATTTGCCTCTTAAATAACAGAGGCTCGAATGAGGGCTTGCAAGTACACAAAGAGATACAGTATCCCAGGAGAATAGCAGGGGCGGCTTCCCACTGAGAAAGGAAAGACATACAGCTCTTTTCTCCATTCTGACCACTACTGGCTGCCTTACAGGTCTATCTCCAGATATTCCTGCATGCATGAAAAATGGTTACTGTCAGTCAGAGTTAAGGGCTATGACTTGATGCAAGAGTCCCCACCATCCCCGCACCACAGGTATGTGACAACGTGCAAACGCTCATGGATCCTATCTCTGCCACCATCTTCATAACCTGAGCACCTGAGCTCAGATCCGTTCCTTTAAAAAAAAAGGGGGGGGGCAGGAGCTGTTCAATAACCACAGTGAATCAGGACCTCAGTTTTATTTCTGATCCAAAAGATTCTATCATGTTAACACTGCCCACAGAAAAATAGCATCATTATTAAAACACCTATAAAAAAGGCCTAAATATCTTTAATACCAAAACTACTATAAATAAGTATTATAAACAATGTGAATTACTTTCCACCCTACAACCAGCACCACCTTCTACCCCTAACACTGACACCCAGGCCTGCCCTAAAAACCCTCCTCCCAAGCAGAGGGAGAGATGCCAGAGATTACACAAAGTCCACTAGGGACTTTGCTATTGATTAAAAACGAGGAGTCCGGTGGCCCCTTAAAAATGAACAGATTTATTTGGGCATAAGCTTTTGTGGGTAAAAAACCCCACTTCTTCAAATGCAGGGTTTTTACCCACAAAAGCTTATGTCGAAATAAATCTGTTCGTTTTTATGGTGCCACTGGACTGCTGGTTGTTTTTGTGGATACAGACTAACACAGCTTCTCAGCCTTCCAGTCAACAGGAAATATCAGCACTTCTATACCGAGGTGATGGGCAGCAATATAAAGCCTTATGATTTCGAGAGAGAGACTTTGCAAGTCCCCATGGACACAGCATGCCAGGAGCAGCAAGGCATGGCAGTTTCCCTTGGCACTGCGAACATACCAAGGAGGAATCTCACTGCTCAGGAGCGGTGGAAGCCCAGGAAGCTCTCCAAGGGCGTTCACTGCTGCCCGGGGCTCCAATCAGACCCAGGAGGCTTGGCTGGCTGGCTTATAAATGCAAAGCAGGGAGTGTTGCAAAGTGAAAGTGCCTGTGGGCTTCTCCCTGGTGGACTTGCGGGGAGGGAGATGAGCTCCCGGGCACCCCTTCCAGGAAGGCAGGAGGGACAGGGCAGCACAGAGCCCCCTGAAGGCAAGAGCCACCCCGGGGCCCCGCAGCAGCACCCAGCGGGGAGGAGCCTTCCCCGGGGCTCGCTGCCCCACTCCTCCAAGCCGCTCACGTCCTTCCTCATCCAAGACATTCTGCGGGACGGTGCCGACCGCGGAGCTGCGGGGAAAGGGAGGAAGAGCCGGGGATGCTGCGGTGCCTCTAGCCCGGAGCCTGCGCTGGACGGTGCAAGCTCCGCTCCCCGGGAGCCAGCTGGGAAACCCCTCCCTGAAGGGGTCCCCCTGCCACCCCCGGAGCAGCCCGGAGAGCCAGCCGCAGGTAAGCAGCTGCTCAGCCCCCGGCCCCACGCGCACCTGGCTCTGCAAGACTTTCCCCACGCACGTGGCGCCCCACTTGCACGGCTGTAAATCACGGGTCCCGCTCCTAGTCAGCAGAGACCCTGCAGCCTAAACCAGGAGCAGCTCCCCTGCCTTTGAGCGCTCAACTGAAACCCAAGCGCTCTGTTCCCAGGGTGCCGGGGGGGGGGGGGGAACACCTCCAAATCAGGCGGAAGTGGCGCATAAGTGGGGTCTCGGCAAGGGAAAAGCAATAGAAATAGCCACTGTCTGCACAGATTTATTTCCTTCCCCCACCCCGCCCAGAGGAGCTCAGGTCCTATTTAGGCACCTCAAGAAGTAGGGGTTGCAAATTTGCCCCTGAGCATTTTTTGAAAGACATATGACCCTGCATGAATCTATGGGAGAGCCCCCTCTAATCAAGCAGCCAGAAACAAGATCCCCCCCTTAGTGCCACAGCTGCATGTTTAAAGAGCTCCTGGAAGCTCCCTTTATTTTTATTCTGGCCTGGTAAATTTGCTGCATTCACCATCACTGATTACTTCTTTAATCTAACAGGAGGTTTTAAAATCCCATTTGTTAAGTAGAAGCTCTTTGTGACAAGGACTGGCTTTTGGTTCTGTGTCTGTCCAGCACCTACCACAAGGGGGGCCTGGCCCATGATTGAGGCTCCACAGGAAAAAAAATGCTTTAAAGGGCATCTTATTGTTAATGCATCTGCTGCTGAGTCATTTTTAAGGTGGTGCATTTCTGGGACCTGTGTATTTCCAGGTTGGGGCAGCCAAACACAAAACGTTGCAAATCACTTGGCGCTTCCTTTAAAGAATGGTGACATTTAAATATCAACAAGTTTCTCTAGCATGCACCTGCATGATGGTGGGAGGGGGTAAGAAAAAGAAGCTGCTACACATTTTTGAAAATTGTTGATGTTGGGGAAGCACTGGAAACCACTGCACACTCCAGGGAATGCTCAAGTGTCTCTCCATCATGTTTTTTATATACAAGAAGGGGGAATCAAACACAGGTAAGCTCTTTGGGGGAAGGGACTGATCTATTTTATGTCTGTACAGCACCTACCACAGTCCGGGCCCAATCCTGATTGGGATATTCAGGAACTACTATAATATTAATAAAAGACACTTTAATCAATCACTTTCATGTTAAAAGGGATCTTTCCAGGTGAAGTTGACCCTGAAGTTCAAAGTTTTCACAAAAGCAAAGATCAAGAGAAATGTTTCAATGAACTTTCTTTTGTTTTGTTTGTTTTTTAAAGTGGGGGGAAGTGGGGGTGGGATTCCCTTGGAAATTTACTTTAAAAAAATATCCCTTAAATTGAGCCAGATCCTCAGCTGGTGTAAATCTGCACAACTCCACTGACTTCAGCAGAGCTAAATTAATTTGTACCAGATAAGGAATGGCCTATTGTTTCCATCCCAAACATTTCAACATGGGAAACTGACCTATTTCCATTGTCCATGCTGAATGAAATAATTAAAAAAATAAAAAGCAACAAACTGCATAAAAAGTGACAAGATCATTTGTTTTTAAGGTTCTTTCAGTTTTAGTAATTGTAGGGGTCATTTAGCACCACAAGAGGAGGGCATTGCTGTTATTTTTAACCCGATGCTGTCTCTTAAAGAAATCTTTCAGACTGGGGGTTTTAGTTATGGAGAGCTTGATCCTGGAGCACTCCCAGCTCCCACTGTCTTCGATCAGCCCCGATCCAGACAGGTGCTGAGCACCCACAGATCTGAAGTGACAGAATGATTCTTCTGGAAATAAGATGAAGGCGATATGTCTGGTTGCTACCTCTGAGCTGTGATGGCCATCAACAATGCCCTAATTCCTTCACTCTGCTCTCCTGTCACATTAAAACCAGCATGTACTAGTGCGTCTTTCACGTGGCAGGTATCCTCTTTATCCCACTAAACTTGCTCAGCAATGCCACAGCAAAAAAGAGCAGCATCAAGGAGACACTTCTGATCTCGTTACCCTGGATATATCAGAAGTTCAGCCTTCTAGCAGTAAAACTCCCACCTGACTGGTAACTTGTGTAGGGATCCAGATCCTGTTCCCATTGATGTGAACTGGAAGCTTTGCCATTCACAGGGATGGGGCAGGACTGAGTCAAGAGCCCAAGTTCTCAAACTTGGGTGCTTTAGGCACTAAGGGACTGATCCTGCTGCCAATTAAAGCAGTGGAGAGTAGCAGTACCTCTATGGAAGTAAGTGGAATGTGTGTGGAAAGAGAACGGGGCCTCTAATTTTATACTGATCCACCTGAATAAGGTTTTTTTAAAGGCTATATCTATCTGGCATCTATCTCATGGCCTGATTTCAATGACAGTAGCAGGTGCTCAGCACCTCTGGAAATCAGACCCACTTTTATGGGTGCCCAGACATACACCTGGGCATCCACCTTTGAAAATGTTGGCCAATGATTACAAATTACTAGGACTGCCATCCCCAAGCATTCAAAACTCAGGAGATGTACCTTAAAACCAAACCAAACCCTATATTATGAGGATGGTGGGGTCTTGTTTTGTTTTTTAAATTTGCTATATAGTTGCCATCTGAGCCTTTGGGGCACACTGACTTCACATTTCCAAACTTTTCTCTGCAACATGAGGGTAGAAACTGACTGACTTTCTTAAAGTGAAAGCTGAGATTCTCACATAAATCACAGGACTCCAGAATCTAGGGCTTTAAGAAAAACACCAACTACTGTAAGACTCACAATAAAATCCCAAGAGTTAGCAACACTTTATTTGTATTACAATAATGCCTAGGAGCCCCAGTCTGGACCCCATAATGGTGACACTCATTGTGAGTACAGAAGAAAAAGGCATTTTCACAACAGAGGAACATATTTTTAAGGGTATTTAGGTGCCTAACTTCCACTTAAATCAATGGGAGTGAGGTGCCTAAATACCTTTAAAAATCTGGCCCAGAGTGAACACTATCAAAATTCAGGGGCAGGGGAGAATTATATACAAAAGCTTTTTGAATTTTTAAGCTCACGTGAACATGTAAAAATGTCTCCAGGATGACAATGGAATTGTGTGCTCTCGGCAAGGCAAATGCCTGAGAACAAGCTGTTCTGTTTTCTTTCTGGTGTCTAACTCCCCTCTTCCTTCCCCCAGAGGCATATACGGAGACCAACCTATCAGACTGTGAAAACCCTCTGAAATCCTCACCGAGCAACCAAAGGACCCCGAAGCAGCAAAAGCGCTCACGGGCAGCCTTCTCCCACACTCAGGTCATTGAGTTAGAAAGGAAGTTCAGTCATCAGAAGTATCTGTCTGCCCCGGAGCGAGCCCACCTGGCGAAGAACCTGAAGCTCACTGAAACCCAGGTGAAAATCTGGTTCCAGAACAGAAGGTACAAAACCAAAAGGAAGCAACTAGCCTCAGAACTCAGTGGACTTGATAAGAACTCAGTTTTCCCAGTCCTTAAAGAGGATGATGTCTCCAGGGCCTCTCTGATTTCTGTGTATAACAGCTACCAGTACTATCCATACCTGTACTACTTGAATGGCTGGAGTCCCTCTTTGTGGTAACTACAGCTAAAGACTTCAATTTTTCCAAAGAGAAGCTCTTTTTATTTTTACTGTTTTGCTTTTTCTAATAATGGGTGGGGGTGGGGTTGGGGTTGAAAAGCACTTCTAACCATATTTTCAGTGATGCCGAGCACCCTGCATGTCCTTTTCCCTTCCAGGGACTTGCAAGGTTCTCGACGCTGCTACAAGTCTAGGATAACATTTTCCAAAGCACCTGATAATAAATGCCATGCTCTTGTTGTATAGCACTTTCCATTGGTAGATCTTACAGTGCTTTAGAAAGGATTACAATCTCCATTCTGCCGATGGGGAAACTGAGGTACGGAGCAATGAAGTGACTTGTCCAAGCCCACCCAGCGGCAGAGCCAGGAACAGAACCCAGGCCCCCGAGTTACAGTCCAGTGCTCTATCCACTACAGTGGATGCCTCTTTCTCACTGAAAAAGTCAATATGATTTGGGGCTTGGCTACACTCGAAACTCCAAAGCGCTGCCGCGGGAGCGCTCCCACGGCAGTGCTTTGAAGTGCGAGCGTGGTCGCGGCGCCAGCTCTCTCCCAGCGCTGCAGGTTCTCCACCTCCCCGTGGGGATTAGCTTACAGCGCTGGCAGCCGCGCGCCCAGCGCGGGGGCACTGTTTACACTGCCGCTTTACAGCGCTGTAACTTGCTGCGCCCAGGGGGGTGTTTTTTCACCCCCCTGAGCGAGAAAGTTGCAGCGCTGTAAAGCGCCAGTGTAGCCAAGGCCTTAGGCACCCATGTGTTTAAGTCTCTTTTCAAAGTGGGACTTAGGTGCTTTGGAAAAAACTTTAGCCCTACGCATGATGTGTGTGTAAAAACTTAGTAATGATGATGGTTTTGCACAGCAATTATCTCGGCGTGTTCATCTAGGCCACTAACTCTGTGACACTACATAGTAGATTTAATATTTAAATATCTGGTCTTCTCAAACAGAACATAGGTGGGGTACTGAATGGAAAAAACATGGAGTCTGCATTTTTTTTTTCATTAAATGGAAACTAAGAGCCATGTGGTCCTAGGGTGAAAAGACAGATATATTAGAACTATGTCAGCCAACATGACTAACCCCATTTAAATATGTGCACCACTGCTCTTTACTGGCTAGAATTAGAACTGCATAACTATGTGTCATAGCACCTATGCTGCTCGTTAAAGTAGAGTCTCCTTTAGCTCAAGTGGTAAAGACCTTTTGGTTTGAAGTAGAAAGTGTGCAGTTCTCTCTCTGCTGTGTCATGAAGTGATGTGTAGCCATGATGCACTGCATAGTAACAAACATGAAATACTAGGCAACAACAGAGTTGTTACCATATGCAATAAATACGGTGGGAAGGATCCTCAGCGGGTGTAAATCGATTATCTGATTCTGAAGGAACCGTGCCAATTTACAGCTGCTCAGGTTCTACAGCCTACACACCCATGCATACCACCACTAACTTAGCAGCACATAACAAACCAGAAGATAGCAAGAAAGTCAGTATCACAACAGATCTGTTTTGCATATCACCGCACTGATGCTGTTTGAACATTAACACATAGGCTATTGAATAGAATAATTCTAAGTTTTCAGCCTTCTTAACAGTTTAAAGAGAAGCAATTATGTTTGTAAAATTAGATGAGACAAAGCAGCCTCGTGCTTTAGAAGAGGCTCACTGGCTCAGTATTGCTGTAAAATGTTCTTATGATCACAGAGTTAAATGATCTTATTGTTGTTAAATCACACTCATCATTTGAACAGACTAACAGAGGTGATTCCTGCTTCCATTTGATACATACTGTACTAGCTTGATGCTGCATGGTGCAGAGCGCCTTCTAATCCTATCTTCTATAGTGGGAAGTGAGAAAACTCAGCACTTTGCAGTGTACAAGAGAAACGTGGGATAAAGCTTTTATGCCTGGTGGTTAGTGAATAGCAATATTTTGACCTCAGTCTGTTCAAAGTAGCAGTGATGGTTTTTAGGAGCAAAGGAAATGCCTGCCAGTACATAAAGTTTGAGGCAACATCTACTGCGGAGAAAAGAAATGTTTTAAAATAGAAATGAAATAAAAATTGGGAGGGGGGGGGAATTATGTTAGATCATTTATCATTTCAGTGGACCAATTTCTCAGCTAGTACAAATCACCAGAGTTCTATTGATGTTATTAGAACTATGGCCGTTAAGCCCTCTGAGCATATGTGGGGTTTTTTAATCTATCCAGTTCTTTATAATGATGCCCCTCATTGCAGTATCTGAGCACCTCCTAAAGAGAATTAAAAACCCCCCAAACCACAAAAAGCCAAAGGCCTAATTTCCCTCCCTTCTCCTCAAGGCAGTTGGAGCTGCATATCGTTGGAGTGATTGCTACCGGACTGGGAATTGTAAACATCTCTTTTCAGAGACAAAAAGAGTGTGGGGAAATGAAGTAATATACTTTATTAGACCAGCTTCTACTGGGGAAAGAGACAAGCTTTCAAGATTACACAGAGCTCGTCTTCAGGTTTGGGGAATTTTTAGAAATCTTATTTTTCATGAAAATATCTTTGAAAATTGATCTTTGTCTCCCTCCTCCCCCCAACACAATAGATCTGCAAACAGCACACTCACAAGTATCCTTACTCAAGCCAGGAGACCTGCAGGTGGCCAGGAGACTCCTATTGTGAGCCAGGATTACTTATGGGAGGAATAGTTTACAGGATCAAACCCATTAAGGTGAACAATTCACCAATGCCACAAATTTATGGTCACTGCCACTGGGTAAATTATTGGAAATACATGAAAGGATAACGGCCTGTTTTCTAACTAGTCGGAATGTAACTTCTAGTATCTCCAGATAACATTTTTCTTCCAGCTTGTTCTTTATTTAGAACCTATTCATTCTGAAAGGATTCAGTCCTTTCTCTCAGTCAGCATTAAGAGTAGAAGGTCATCTCTGGGCTGTTACAATATGTTTCAAACTCAAGCACGCCGCTTATCCACTTTCCAAAAGACGTGATCATACAGTCCTTCGAACAAAAGATTCCTTAAGGCCCTATCCTGAGGCCCTGACTCACTTGAGGAGCCCCACTAACATTAATGGGATAGGATTACTCAAAGGAGAAATAGCTGCGGGAACAAGCACCGAATGCAGAAATCCACAGGCACATTTGGGCCCAAGTGGGCATGACTTGCACCTTGTGCCATTATTGACACCAGTGCAAAATGGGTGCAAAACACTTACCATGCTGATTTGGTAGCTTTACATGCCTATTTTGCACTGGTGCAAAGCTCCTCATTCTCTGTTGCCCTGCATCTTGTGTGGTCATTTAAATCAGTGCAAAGTGGGTGTAAAATGTTGCCTAATCAGAATGATCCGGTCGGATTCTTATCTCACTAACTCCACTGATCTCCATGAACTTACTTCTGATTCACACCAGTGTAAATGTAGTAGTGTCACCTACCTGGTCTGGCTTCAAGCTCTCTGCTGCCTCAGTTTCCCTTCACTTAGTTTCGATTTCCCAACCTCCTCAGGAAGGACTCACGGCCACACTCAAGTCTCTCCCCTGCAAGTAAAATATAGGCAAAATATCAAAAGCAGTTCTTCTGCCCATCCTGTGCTGCAACTCCCATAGAGTTTCCCCTTGCCTCTCTGGGGGGAAAGGAGGACTCACCCTTCCCTTCAGGGCCCACAACACCTCTCCTCAGCAGTTTTCTCAGCCTTTTCATAGGGATCACCTCCCCCTTTCCCAGCTGGATCTGATAACTGAACAGGGCTGGCTAGCCCCAGACACCCTGGCCCTTAAAGGGGATAAAGTATAAGACTGTGCACCATAGAGAGTGGCTCACCCATTTTGCCCAGGTGTAAATGATAGGGCAGTGGGGAATTGGGCCCCATCTGCAGGGCAACAATGGATTTTATCCATTGTTCTTTAGTAGTCATGGCAACTGAACACCCACTTGGATATTTCATCTGTGTCCCAGCTCTTCGGTTGTAACCCATAACAAAACTCTCTCTGAATTGCCCACTCTTTGTATTTTTATCAAATCAGTCCAGTGCAAACAGTTGTTATTTTTGTATATATATTTTGATACTATTTTTCCCAATGTGTGTGCTTTGTACTTTGGAATAAAAATTTAAAGGTCTGTATTAGAAATGGGCCTGTGTGGGGTTTCTGGTTTGGGGGTTTGTTTTTTAAAATCTCCTTTGTGTGTGTTTCAGGTTCATGTATTTGGGGTCAGAATCTGGCTACAGCCAGGCAAACGCACCAGGCCAGGGCATGTGTGCAAACTTGGTATCCCTTACTCCATCCCCTAGTGCACTATTACAAGGAGTAGCAATGGGGCTCGCTCACATGCCATGAATGCAAGGGAGGAAGGCAAGCAGCCAGCACGACTCAACACTCTGAAACAGGAGTGGATCTAGTGGGTTAAGGGTCATGGCTGGGGGCCAGCCCCTGATGCACAACTATAGCGTTTAAAGGCTGCACAGATAGGGCCTGAGGGGAGTCTATCCTCAGAGCCCAATGGGATTTGGATCAGGCTGAAAGGGAGCTCATGCTGCATCCTTAAGATGCCACAGATGCACAGCTCCACCTAAGCATCCCTCACTCTGCCTTTCATAGGTATAATACCTTCACTCACATGGTGCGTCTGTGTCCTATTTCCAGAAACATGACTCCAGCTCGCAAAGCCATAATTTAGCCCTTATTCCTCCAGTACCTTACTCCTATGAGTAGTACTTTCATATGTGAGAAGTCCCACTGAAGTCAACAGGGCTGCCACCAGAACTATAGATTACTCGCATGTGTCACTAGTGCAGGATCAGGCCTAATGTGAGCGGCACACAATCAATGGTCAGGAGCAGCTGGTGCAGCAGTTTTGCAGGTATCAGATCACCCCCCCATCACTATTAAGAGTAGGCTAACACTGAATGCTACCAACATTTCTTACCACCCTACTGTTAAAAGGGCACCGGGTCCAATCCAGCCAGGAATGGCACATCCTGACATGTGCTGAACAGCCTCAATTCTCATTTACTCAGGAGCCACCACACCTTGCAGGAAGGAGAACAATCCCCCCCGCACATTTATTTACTACTCCAGACTTACATGAAGGATGATGTCATTCAGCCTGATTAGCAGCAAATGGATGCCTCTCTAGCAACCAACAGTTTATACAGTAAGGTGCTTATTCGAGCTAAAACTTATTATGGTTTCACATTTTTCCATAATCCCATCATTTGAGTATATGCAGAGGCCTCTAAATATTTTCGATTTGGCTTAACCCTGTAAACTACTCCCAACCCACTCATCCTGCTTCCCAGACAGGAGACACAGCTCTTTACTTTTACACTCGTAGGCCCCCCATCTGACAAACACTTATGGACGTGTTCACCTTTGTGCAGGAGAGTAGTTGCATGAACTCAAAGGGCCCACTTAAATGTTTAAAAGTTAAAGCATGTGCGTGTTTGAAGGTTTGGGACTTTGGATGAAATTCATCCGACTAGCGGGCCAGAGCCATGGCTACTCACCACTGATGTCTCGCATAGGCCTTACTTTGAAGGCATAAGTGAGGCTTTGTGCTCTCTCTCTGGCCTGGTCTACACTACGCATTTAAACCGGTTTTAGGAGCGTTAAACCGATTTAACGCCACACCCGTCCACACTAAGAGGCCCTTTATATCGATATAAAGGGCTCTTTAAACCGGTTTCTGTACTCCTCCCTAACGAGAGGAGTAGCGCTAATATCGGTATTACCATATCGGATTAAGGTTAGTGTGGCCGCAAATCGACGGTATTGGCCTCCGGGCGGTATCCCACAGTGCACCACTGACCGCTCTGGACAGGAATCTGAACTCGGATGCAGTGGCCAGGTAGACAGGAAAAGCCCCGCGAACTTTTGAATATCATTTCCTGTTTGCCCAGCGTGGAGCTCCGATCAGCATGGGTGGCGATGCAGTCCAAAATCAAAATCATTCTTTATTACTTCAGCACACAAACGGGGGGACACTGCAATGGTAGCCCAGGAAGGCTGTGGGAGGAGGGAAGCAACAGGTGGGGTTGTTGCAGGAGCACCCCCTGTGAATAGCATGCAGCTCATCATTCCTGCGGGATCAGACACAGAGCGGCTGTGCTCTCTGGTTCTCTGATACACTGGATCTCTAGTACACTTCCCCCATATTCTAGACAGGACTGATTCTATTTTTAGATACCACAAAGGAGAGATTGACTCGGGGAGTCATTCCCATTTTTGTCTTTTGCGCCCCCAGCTGATCTCAGCCAGGGGCACCTATGACAGCAGCAGAAGGTATAGTGCAATACGACTGGTAACCATCATCTCATTGCCAATTTACAATTTCATGGTAGATGGTACAGAACGGCTACTAACCATCTCTGCTGTCATGCAAAAGCAAATGAATGCTGCTGTGTAGCGCTGCTGAATCGCCTCTGTCCGCGGCATCTAGTACACATACGGTGACAGTGACAAAAGGCAAAACAGGCTCCATGGTTGCCACGGTATGGCGTCTGCCAGGGAAATCCAGGGAAAAAGGGCGCGAAATGATTGTCTGCCGTTGCTTTCCCGGAGGAAGGAATGACTGACGACATTTACCCAGAACCACCCGCAACAATGATTTTTGCCCCATCAGGCACTGGGAACTCAACCCAGAATTCCAAGGGGCGGGGGAGACTGCGGGAACTATGGGATAGCTACGGAATAGCTACCCACAGTGCAACGCTCCAGAAATCGATGCTAGCCTCGGACCGTGGACACACACCACCGATTTAATGTGTTTAGTGTGGCCGCGCGCACTCGATTTTATACAATCTGTTTTACTAAACCGGTTTATGTAAATTCGGAATAATCCCGTAGTGTAGACGGTACCCTCTCTCTCTATATACAGTGGTGAATTTCACCCTAGAAGCTCAGAAATAAGTCCTGTTCTTTTCAGATTTTTAGTCGGGTATTTTGCACGCGCCAATCAGCAGTGCTTTCATCAAAACAGAAAAAAAAAATATAGCAAAAGCCACAGGAACCTCTATCATAAATCCCACAACTAGGCAGTAAGTGTTTCTTTCAGATGAATCGCTTTCTCCATCCATCTTCCACTACTTCCAAGCTGACAAGAAAGCAAAACAGGCCACTTTCATGCATTAAAGTCAATGGAGTAATTGGACACTCAAAGTGAATTTGGGACAATTTGTTTTTTTTGTTGTTGTTGTTTTTTTTTTTAAATCTGTTCACACCACACAGTAGTTTCTCTCCATGGCCCTGCACTTCATATCCTCATTTACACCAGTGCAAAGTACGTGTAAACTGCTACCGTTCTGATTTCGTAGTGCAAGTGTAAACAGCAGCAAAAGGTGCCAGGCAGCAAAGAATCAGGCTTATGGGATTTGGCTCTGAGCAGATGCCAATTTTACACTCCTGTAACACAATTGATTTCTCTGGAACAGAGTCCTGATTTACACCAGCATAAGCAAGAGCAGAAGCATCTCTAGAATAACTTGTCGGCGTTTGTGCAGACAAAGCTGAACTGAGGTGTGAATCTTCCCTCAAAATGTTTTTTTTTTAAATTCATTATTTCTTATTGTTTATTTGTTAACTTAGTGGATTTAAATCTCTAAGGAAAAATAACCATAAACCCAGGAGGGTAGCACACACACCTGCCATCCATGGCCCTACTAGGTTGCCTGGGGGGTACTTTTTCAAAGCAGAGATTTTAACTGGTTGTGAAAGGCGCACAAAGTATAGCTTTGGAGACCGAAGTCCTGTATCCACGAAACAGGTACAATGGGGCAAATTCTGCTCTCAATTGCACTGGGGTAAATTGAGAGACTAACGTCCTTGACTGCAGTGGATTTATGGGGGGTGCAACTGAAGGTATAATTTGGCCTTATAGGGCCTCCCCACCCCCCAAAAAAATCTTTAAATTACTTTATGAATCAGGTGTTATGTGCCAAGTTTAAATGTCTTCTGTCCCGAAGAAGAGAACATAAGGGAACCTTTTGAAACCAACAGTTTCACATGGGACAAATTTAGCCCTCATGCTTCTGCATATAGTGAGGGATGAGAGAATGGTGTAGAATCCAAGCCCACGCCTCGGCTTTGTTGAGACATCCCTCTATGGCTACTTGTGGCGGTGGTTTTTCTGACCAGGTAATAGGAACTGCACTGAAATCACCATCCTCATTTTCACCTAAGCTATCAAACCAGCCATCAAGATGGCAGAATTTGATCAAGGGGACCACCCAGTAGGGCTGAGAGGGCCGCTCTCTCAACTCTCATTTCAGTCTTCAGCCCTGGTGCTGAAAGCACCACCAAAGAGACCAGATGCCATTGCAATGCTGATCTTGCAGTTGAACGGATGGAGACCACAATTCATTTCACAAAAGCTACCACTTGACACCAGCTGGTAACAACTTCTGGTCTCCACTGCCCCAGGATGCATTAGAACCAGTGGCCTAGAGATGAAAGGCTCCTCGGCCTATTATTAATCCCTTACACAAGATCCATCCTACTTGCCACTCTTGTCTGAGAAGTTTCTTTTGCAAACCTCAAATCCACCACATGTATTAGACGGGCTTGCTTTGTGTATGTGCAGTTGACAAGAGAGGTAGGGCTATCTAGTGATTTGAGCATAGGATTAGGGGTCCAGGAGCTAGATTTTTAAAGGTATTTAGGCACCTAATGATGCAGACAGATGCTAAGTGGGCCTAGGCACTTTCCTAAGTTTCACTAGATGCCTATCTGCATTGGTAGACATTTAAGTACCTTTAAAAATACATGGATCTATTCCTTGCTTTGCCAATGACCCACTCGGTGGCCTTAGGGCAAGTAACTTTGCCTCCCTATGCCTCAATTTCCTTATCTGTAAAATGGTCAGACAAAAGCTTTGGGATTCTGAGATAAAAGGCTTGTACTTGTCAAGTAGTATCAGTATTACCTGTCCCAGGTGCTGGATTTTTGCCAGCGTTCCAAGGAGCGTGTATGCACACACACCTGGCACCAGTACTTCTCCAAAAGTTGATTCTGGGAACCAAGGTAACATCTCACCCACTGTGATCACATTCGCATCCAGAGAGGCAACTTGCAGTACTAACATCCCGATCTGATTAGGCAGGGAACCCACAGATTATTTTGCAACTCCTGCCATTAAGAGTTTGTTGGCGGACTCCTGCCTAGACAACGAATGTTTGAGTTCTTTATAATTTTTCCTCCTCTGCAACTCTTTTCTCTTGAATCCCCCACATGCTTTTCTACAGGGGACAGAAAGGCTTCCTGCTGATACTTTAACGCAAAGCACAAGGACACAAAGAAAAAAGGGCTGTAATGTTTTGATATCCACATAATCCAGTGTTAAAGCATTAATGACAACAGTAGGAATGACAAAGCACACTCTTGCAGTGATAAATTTCCTCTTGATTAATACATAAAAGAAAATCCCACCCAGACTATGGAGACATGGACTTTTAATCAGCCTTAACAATGCAGAACTCCTGTTTGTGGCACTACTAGAAACAGAAGGCATCATTTAACATCTGTCAATTAGAGTCAGGCTCCACTGCCAACATATCTATCAGGATTAAATAGTGTCTAATGCTGACATAATATTTACACTTGTTTCTGCCAAATCATTTAACACGGCAAAAAAAGGGCTGCCATTGGATAACGTAACTGTTGACTAACATTTGCATTCAATAAACCACACACTTGGCAAGCACCACCTTGAAGGGAGCCAAGAAAAAATTCTCTCTGACCTAAATTAACATTTGCAAACCAGACTGATGGGAACCAGTTAACTCAGTTGGGCTAACAGTCGAGGGGGCATAAAGAGTACAGAGACATAATAGATCAGATCAGTCCTTCATCTAACGCAATATCCTGGCTCTGAAAGTGACCGCTACCGCCTCAGAAAAGTGCAAGAAACCCTGTAGTGGGGAATTATGGGATTACCTACCCTATAGAAAGTTTGCTCTGACCCCCAAAAGTTAGAGGCTGGTTTAAGCTCGGAAGCATGAAGATTTCTATCTTTTCCAAACCCCTTTGCAATTGACAATGATGGATTTCACCCAATGACTACACTGCAGGATCAACTAGAAGAACCTGATGGGGTGAACAGGGAAGGGTAGCCAATAGGTTGTGTGTCTAAACACTCATGGCCTGATTTTGAGAGACGCCAAGCACCCACAACTCCATCTGAAGTCGATGGGAGCTGCAGGTGTTCAGCATCTCTCACAGGCAGGCCTGAAGAGATCAAATATAGGGTGAAATCGATCCCTGGGCAGAGGGCGAGCCCAAGGCTTATACACTTTCTAAATTCTACATTAGACTTCAAAATATGGCTTAAGTGGGACAGAAGTGCTCTATAGAAGCTGTCCCAGCCATTTACACAGTGAGAAAGTGGAGGATCACATTCAAGCAGGTTTTATGTACAGCATCCACCAGATAATCTGTACCTGGAGCAGAAGTGGTCTGTCCCCATCCCAGCTCCTCCATCGATCGAAATTCACAGAGAGGACACTCTCTGACAAGGAACATACAAATCAGGGGACAGAATTCATACATTTATGAGGTTTGCACACATTCCAGTCTGATTATTCATGGTTAGGGTGACCAGCTGGCAAGTGTGAAAAATCAGGACGGGGTGGTGCCTATAAAAGACAGAGCCCTGAATATTTGAATTGTCCCTATAAAATCAGGACATCCGGTCACCCTATTCATGGTGCTGGAAAAGATACTCTTCAAAGAGGGTCTAGCCTTATGCTCTCGCTAGCCAAAATACAGATTCCAAAAATTCTGCATTCCAGGGGCCTGATTTTGAAACACAGCCTCCAATATTGCAAGCACAATTTTGCATTCAATTTTTTTGCACTTGTGTGATGTCCAACATCTTGTCTGACACTGGAGATTGAACCAGGGCTACAGACTGAGCTAAAGCACCCAGGTTCCGGAGCTGGTAAGCGCAACAGTTCACATCCTCTGTGGATTGACACATTCCACAATGGGTTATACCTGTTTTTGGGGCAGATGCTTAAAGTGGTTAAATGCTTCACTATATGGGGGCTGGAGCATTCACCACCTTGCAGCACTCAGCCTATAAAGTTCAGGAGTAGCTAAGCAGTGTAAATGTCCCAGTCTTAATTCTGACATACAGTCTCTACCATGTACAACTCAGAAAAGAAAACAGGTACTTTGCAGAAATGGCAAACTACAGATTTCCACAGATTTCCACTTGCACGATCCATGGGAAATTATAGTGCATGACTTCACAAAAACTTCAGCAGATTCTTTTTCTCTCCTTTACTAAAGAAATCAGGGTGGAAATAGGCTGCTTGCCTTTTCTGTGGAACATCATGGCGTGAAGGTGGACAAACAGAATAAATCAACAAAGGATCGCTACAGAGGCATTTCCAAACACGTCTCGCTGCAATACTGTATAGAGCTATTCACTCTCAGAAAAGACGTCTTATCTTTAAGCTAAGTATTGTTTACAGAAAACAAAAAGGAAACATCGATTGTCAACAGAACACCAATCTCCAGCCCAAGAAGAAAATCAGAGTAGAAAACTTTAAAAAAAGTCTTCCTAGGACCTTCTGCACATTTTCAGTGTCAGGTTTATGAAGCCCAACTGGCTTACTCTAGCAGAAGGGTAACAACGCATTATGGGAAACTGTTTAATTTATGATCATAGGACCAGAAGGTGGGAGGGAGGGGCAATGGTTTCTTTAATCACCTTTGGGCTAATCAATCTGTTCAGGGGCCTCCAGTGTAAATTAGCTAAGGTACTTACCTGGTGCTCATTGCTGTTGTATCTGAGAGCCTCACAACATTTAACACATTTATCCTCCCAACTCCTCAATGAGATAGCACTTCTCTATTATCTCCCTACTGCAGAAAGACTAAGTGACTTGCCCAAGGTTACACAGGCAGTCTGTGGCACAGCAGGGAACTGACACCAGGTCTCCCAAATCCCAGGCTAATGGTCCAACCATTGGCCTATCCTAATGCATGTGCTTGCAGCAACAGCCCCTACAGCTGTCCTAATGGATGGCTTGAAGGTAATAGTGTTGATGTAATATACTTACACTTCTATAAGGTGTTTGATTTGGCATCACATGATATTTTGATTTAAAAACTAGAAGAATATAAAGTTAACATGGCACACATTAAACGGATTGAAAACTAGCTAACTGATAGGTTTCAAAAAGGAATTTTAAATGGAGAATTGTCATAAAGAGGGTGTTCCTAGGGGGACTGGGCCCTATTCTGTTTAACATTTTTATTAATAACCTGGAAGAAAAACAAAAAGCATCACTAATGAAGTTGGCAGCTGACACAAAAATTGGGGGAGTGGTAAATAATGAAGAGCACAGGTCACTGCTTCAGAATAATTTGGATCACTTGGGCTCAGGCAAACAATACGTGTTTTAGAACGGCTAAATGTAAACGTATACAAGGGAGGAACAAGGACCGTCGGCCATACTTACAGGCTGGGGGAACTCTATCCTGAGAAGCAGTGACTCTGAAAAAGACTTGGGGGTCGTGGTGGATAATCAGCTGAACATGAGCTCCCAATGTGATGCTGTGCCCAAAAGAGCTAATGTGATCCTGAGATGCATAAACAGGAGAATTTCGAGTAGGAGTAGAAAGATTATTTTACCTCTGTGTTTGGCACTGCTGCTGGAATGCTGTGTCCAGTTCTAGTGCCCACAATTCAAGGAGGATGTTGATAAATTGGAGAGGGTTCAGAGCAGAGCCATGGGAAGGATTAGAAAACATACCTTACAGTGATAATCTGAATATATTGAGCTGTCTGAGTTTAACCTTCAAAGAGAAGGCTAAAGGGGGACTTGATGACAGTCTAAGTGTACATATAGGGGGAGTAATATTTAATAATGGGATCTTCGATCTAGCAGAGAAAGGTCTAGCAAGATCCAATGGCTGGAAGTTAAAGCTAGTCATGTCCTTGCTTTGTGCCTCGGTTTCCCCATCTGCAAAATGGGATGATACTAAGCTCCTTTGCAAAGCACTGTGAGACCTACTGATGAAAAGTGCTATATAAGTAGGGCCCTACAAATTTACAGTCCATTTTGGTCAATTTCACGGTCACAGGAGTTTTTCAATCATAAATTTCATTATTTCAGCTATTTAAATCTGAAATTTCAGAGTGTTGTAATTGAAGGGGTCCTGACCTAAAAAGGAGTTGGGGAAGGGGATCACAAGGTTATTGTGCTTGTGTGTGGGGGGGGGGGGGTTGCGGTACTGCTACTCTTACTTCTGTGCTGCTGCTGGTGGCGGTGCTGCCTTCAGAGCTGGGCAGCTGGAGACCGGGATCCCAGCTCTGAAGGCAGAGCCACCGCCAGCAGCAGTGCAGAAGGATGGCCTGGTATGGTATTGCCACCCATCTGCGCTGCTGCCTGCAGAGCTGGGCCCTCAGTCAGAAGCCACCACTCTTCGGCCACCCAGCTCTGAAGGCAGCAGTGCAGAAGTAAGGGTGGCATGATATGGTATTGCCACCTTTACCTCTGTGCTGCCACCGGCAGGGTGCTGCCTTCAGAGCTGGGTGCCTGGTCAGCCACCACCGCTCTCCTGCTGCCCAGCTCTGAAGGCAGTGCAGAAGTAAGGGTGGCAATACCACAACGCCCCCCAAAATAACCTTGCAACCCCCCTGTGACTCACTTTTGGGTCAGGGCCCCCAATTTGAGAAACGCTGGTCTCCCCCATGAAATCTGTATAGTATAAGGTAAAAGCATACAAAAGATCCAAATTCATGGCAATGAAAAACTCGTCACGGACCGTGGAATCTGTAAGACCCTATATATAAGGGCTAGGAATTATCATCATCATCCTCCTCCTCTAGTCCAGTACCCTGATGAACAGCATAAGGAAAGCCTTTTAGCTCTGAGATGCGCGCAGGTATATCCAAATTAGAAAGATTCATACAGCACCCGCACACAGTATCCAAGCAATAAAGCAAGATCAGCAAAACCAAAAAGTTGCAAGCCCCAGACAATGCAATCTGCACAGCACAGCAATGGAACAGAACCAAGAGCTACAATATACAAAATTACCCTGGACAAAAAAAAAAAAAATTGCTCTTGTTCTAAGTAACTTATTTTGATTACAGCTTGTGTTCTGTCGACACAATCAACATGGCCAGCAGTCCTTTGAAATTCAGCCTCTTACAATGCCACAGTGTTCTCCAGTTTGTAAAGGAGAAACAACCTAGTAACAAACATCAATGATAACTATGCTGGGAGATGGAGTCAGAGGTTACTGGGGCCACAGCTGTTGTTACTGCCTTGTTCCTTTCTAGCTCGCGGAGTTCTGCAGCACTGTGGACCAAATTTACAAGAGTTCAGCACCATTTAGGCACCAAAATAAAGGCCAAAATTCTCCAAAGTCCCCCGCACCCACAATAGGCGTCAGGTTTTCAGATGAGCTCCACACCCAACATGCTGAGCTTTTTTGGGAATCTGGCCTCATTTGTGGGTGCCACACACTTGAAAAACTGAAGATATAAGCCCACTTCTCAGGAAGTCAAATTCTCACGACGGGGTTTGGTAGACAATTTAGGTTATTTCCAGAGTCTGGATATTAGATCCACTTGTTGAAACCTCAGTGGTGATTAATCAGCTACAGTTTAAACTGATTTGAATAGGGAGGCTAGGCACATTTATTAGAAAATTGGCCCAGATTTATCTTGTTAACGGACTCAGGCAGTTTGACTCTCTGCAGCAGGTTCACAGATGCTATACTTCATTCGGAAATTCCAATTAGACTAAATTGTAAAACATGCCACAAAAATGAATTATGCATCTGTATGATTGTCATCATTTGCTTTACATTTCCACCTACAGGTGAGATTGGGCACCATCGTGCAAGGCACTGTACAAATACATAATGAGATAGAATGCAACTCTTGATGGCAGGGACTAAATAGACAAACACAGAAGAGCTTGCATTCTCAATAGACAAGCACAGAGTGGGAGAAAGAAAGCATCGTTAGCTCCATTTTACATATGAGAAACTGAGGCAATGATAGATTAAGTAGTTTATATACATGTTACACAGGAAACTTGGTCTGGGAACTGAGCACAGATCTCCCAAGTGCCTTAACCCCCAAGACTACCCTTACTTGGTGTTTCTAACATCTGATGATACCCAGCCACCTTTTTCAGTGCAATAGTTCATGGTAAATCAATTTTCCTTCCATCTTCCTCGTCTGGATGCTTTGCCTTGGGTATTGCGGTCTTCAAAAAAGTATCAGGATTTAAGCAGATTGCTGAAGCTCTTAGGTACCTCCTGGCACAAGAGTAAAACATATACCTCTGTGTTAACCATCTTCCCGTGAAACACTGGCAGGACTCCAGTGTTCTGAAACCTGCAGTAGGAACCTATAACCAAGGGGTTAATGTGAGCCTGGTAAATACAGCTTGGGTGGAGGCACCAAAGGCTCTCTGTCACTGCCCTTGGGGAGAATGGAAGGTCTCATTTGACACGAGTTTGCCTACATGGGGAAATTGACTGGCAGAGCTCTAGCAGAATAATTACTCATGTAAATAAGCCTTGACAAGGGTAAGAGTTCCTGGGATTCTGGGGTGGAGGGCACATCTCCTTTTGTCAGCTTTGCACAGCAATCATGGCAGTTGACTTGAGATGAAGGAAGCTATAGACATTTGAGGAGCTCAGAATATCCCCCAAAGACTGCCTATATATATTATATATGTATGTGTGTGACCTGTGCAGGGGGCCTCCCCCAGCCAGTGTGGAGCTGACAAAGGTTCTACCCCAGCTCTGTTCCCAACCCCAGCATAAGGGATGGATTGGGGACATGGTCCGGTGCACTGCACTTTTCTATGGCTATTCTCTACCTTCCAGGGGACATGGGAAGCAGAGTGTAAGCTAGAGCAGCCTTGAGGCTGCTCTAGCTTTGTTAGATCAGGAGCCAAGCAGGCTCCTTCACAGCTCCAGAATATGGGAAGCACACAGGTGTCTAAAAAAAGAGAAGGGGGGAAACTGGGAATCAGACCCAAAGAATTAGTCAAGGTCACAAAGCTGGGAGCAGAACCCAGAAGTCCCGACTCTCAGCTTCTAGTTGTAACCACCAGACTTAATGGCTGATCACACTTCAGAAGGAGCCACTCCTAATTCGAGTGAGTGGTGCACTTCAGTTCAGGAAACAATGCCAGACTTTCCCCTTGAGCGATTTTGTTTTTCAGCTGGGTTTGAAACAAACAGAATGTGGGATTATCAGGCCCTTTATGCCAGGAAGATAATATTAATCCTTTTTAGAGACTTAGAGTGCTGAAGCTGCCAGGATCTGTGCCAATATGTATCTTATTTGTTTTCTTCTAGATGTTGCCATGTACAAGGAGTGGGGGATGTGGAATCCTCATTTCAAAAATGAATTTTCATGTTGAAATAGAGTTTCTGGCATGTATTAGTCACTTGTCTCTCAGTTCAAATGTCCAGGCCATTGACAGCCATAAGGTACATGCAGGAGGGGACTGAAGCTTATCTGATTTTGCCATCCAGAGTGGCTGAGAAATATCACCTGGTGCTATTCAGCTAAAGGTCTCACACATTCTTTAAGCTTTGCAGACCTCCTCTTCTCCACCAGGAGACAAAAAACAATGTAATTACCCCCATTTTACAGAAGGTCAGTGAGTGGGAAGTTAGGCACAGAGAGGTAAGGTGGCTTGTCAGGAGCGGAAGAGGTCTGTTCCTTTAGGAAATCTGGAGATTTATCGTCTGCCGGGCCAAACTGTTCTAGGCCAAGTCCTTCAAATCGTCCCCTAAGGATTGGGGCCCTGCATGAATCAAGGGTCCTGTCCGCTTGCTGGACCAGGAAGATGACCCGGAGCATAGGCGCCAACTTCTGCTGGTGGGTGCTCGACCCCCCCACCCCAGTCCTGCCCCGCCTCCACCCCACCTCCTCCCACCCCTGCCCTGCTCCCATTCCAACCCCTTCCCCAAAGTCCCCGCCCTAACTCCTTCCCCTCCCTGCCCCTATTCCAACCCCTTCCCCAAATCTCCGTCCCAGCTCTGCCTCTTACCCAACTCCTCCCCTGAGCGCGTTGCGTTCCTGCTCCTCCTCACTCCCTCCCAAAGCTTGTTACGCTGCCACAAAACAGCTGTTTCGCAGCAAGCGCTGGGAGGAGAAGCTGGGACGCAGCACGCTCAGGGGAGGAGGCATAGGTGAGCTGAGCTGAGGCACAGGGGGGAGGGGTGAGGCAGGGAGCTTGGCTCCCAATTTTTCCCCGTGGGTGCTCCAGTCCCGGAGCACCCACGGAGTCGGCATCTATGACCCAGAGTCTTTTGTCTGGGGTCTCTGGAGAATCTAGTTTGAACTACTATATGCTATAGAGCATCAAGGATGAGGAATCTCAAAAATCAGCAACAAGAAAAGATGTGAAGATCCTGAGTGCAGTTTGGAAACTGGTATTTTGTGTGAAGTCTAGAATGATCTACTTCAGCCATTCAGCAAGTGCAATCTAAGCTTGCAAAGTGCTCAAACTGACCTTTCCACTCCTGTAAACCTAACAAGGAGTCTTGGAACTGTTCTTCAACAAATGCAGGATAGTTTTGATGAGTATGAAATTCAGGGGGCTGCAAGGACTGCTAACCATGAGTACAAGTCAGCCAAATGCCGCAAACCACAGAAGACATGCAACAATGCAACTGCCCACTCATTTAGTGACAAGTAGGCCTTCAGAGTTAATACCTTCATCACTATCATTGACCAACTGAGGAGTTCACTAGAACATCAGATTGAGGCTTACGGAAATTTCGACAAAACCTTTATAGTACTGACAATTTTGCATTATTTTTCAAGTTCCGAAGTCAGTGAAGGTATCAAATGTCTGTGTCAGAAGTACCCAGACGATCTCCCAGTAGATTTTACTAAAGAATTTCTTCAATTTGTTGAATTCATATCACCCTCAGAGATAGAGAGAAAAGATGACAAAGGCAAATCTATTTGGATGTACCAAGTTATCACTGAACCCAATGTGATAGACTGTTTCCCAAATGTGAAAACTGCCTTGCAGCTGCATTTGTCACTAACGGTCATGACTGTAGTGGAGAATGTTCCTGCTCTCTTCTCACAAGGGTCAAATATGTCCTCGATCCACCACAACGCAAGATAGGGTGACCAGATAGCAAGGATGAAAAATCAGGATGGGGGGGGGGGGAAATAGACATTTATATAAGAAAAAGCCCCAAATATCGGGGCTGTCCCTATAAAATCGGGACATCTTGTCACCCTAACTCAAGAGCATCTTAGTGCTTTGTCCCTCTTGAGCACTGAGAATGAAATCTTCAGGTCTTTGAATTACGATGACATTCATGACTTTGCCACAGCTAAAGGTGGGGGGGGGAAAAGAGGAAGGAATGGTTTCTTTGAAGCATTGAGTGCATTGAGAGTTGAGTAAACTTGTTAATTTTACATAAATAAAATGTAAATACGTATGTAGATAAAATGTCCAATGACTTCATAATTTTTTTGCAATATGTAATTCATACTTAGGCTCTTCCCTTCCCTGAGAGGGGCACATTCGGGGCAGGATTAAGGTTGTCTCTTTCACCCACAAAAGTTGGTCTAATAAAAGCTATCACACCTCACCCACCTTGTCTCTCTAAAGAAACCATCTGATAGGTTTGCACAGAAAGGAAGCACTAGCCTATAGACAGTCCTCATCCTCAATCAGGAGGAGACAAGGGGTAAACTAGCCATTTGCTACTCAGCAATACACATTTAAAAGCAACATGGCCTACCGGATAGGGTATTGGACTGGAAATCAGTACTGTACTCCTGACTCTGCCACTGACCTGCCTTTGGTCAAGTGCTTTGAAATCAAAGAGCTTTTTATGTCTTTTGTTATTTAAAGTCCATTTCACAAATGGAGACAGGGTTCAAAAAAAAAATTTTTAGAAAATTCCACTTTAAATATCTATTGTTCAATCAAAGCCACCATATACAGCAGTTTAGAGTTACTTAACACCTAGCAGGACCAGTCCCTGATTTTGGATAATGTATTTAAAACATCAAATTGTATATCCCTGAAATTCTTCAAGGCTGGGAGCCTAAGAAAGTTTAGGATTTCCTTGAACCCTCTTCTCTGACATTCTGCTTCCCTGCCATACTGAATCTAACCATTGGCCGTAGCCTCTGCCATGTCAGGTCACATCATTAGGCCAATGCCAGCAGGGACGATTGCGGTCATCTAGACTGATCTCCTGAGCAACACCGGCAAGAAACCTTCCCCAAAATAAGTCCTAGAGCACCTTTTTTTTTTAGAAAAACATCCAATCTTGATTTACAAATGGTCAGTGATGGAGAATCCCCCACAACCCTGGATAAATTGGTTCCAATGGTTAATTACTCTCACTGTTAAGAAGTTACACCTTGTTTCCAGTCTGAATTTGTCTAGCTCCAATCTCCAGCCATTGGATCACGTTATACCTTCCTCTGCTAGATTGAGGAGCCCATTATTATTTATTCCCCATGCAGGTACTGATAGACTGTGATTAAGTCACCCTTTAACCTTCTCTTTGCTAAACTAAATAGGATTGACTTCCTTGAGTCTATCACTATAGGACGTGTGTTTTAACGCTTTAATCATTCTCATGGCTCTTCTCTGAACCTTCTCCAATTTATCAACCTCCTCCTCGAATTGTGGGCGCCAGAACTGGACACAGGATTCCAGCAGCAGTCAAACCAGTGCCAAGTACAGTGGTACTGTGGTTACAAGTTCAGCTTAGAACGAGCACACAGTCTCAGTAGGCCAACTCCTTCCAATCATCCCCTAAGGATTGGGGCCCTACATGAACCAAGGGTCCTGTCCGTTTGCTGGATCAGGAGGATGGCCCTGAGTCTTTCCTTTGTCTGTGGGTCTCTGAAGAATCTACTTTGAACTACTATAGCCACACCTCTCAGCGGCTGGGATGGTTTCAAAGGGTTGCTAATAGAGGAAGTACCTGAGAAAGAATGTGTGTGTCACAGCTAAATATAAGGTGGAACAGATTGTTAAACTAAAGAATTAACACATGTTGCAAGACACCATTCAAAATGAAGTAGGCAATGAACACCTTTATAGTCATAGTACAAAGGAGAGTTAGTGGGTTATGGATTGCTGTAATGAGACATAAAACCAGTGTCTCTGTTGAGTTCCTGATTTTCGGTGTCAAGCAGAGTTATGTATTTAAGCTCCCAGGCTCATCTTTTGAAGCTATTGTCCAGGTTTTCGTGGAGGATGAGGACAGAGGTCAGATACGGGGAGTGATCATTCTGTGAAAAGTGATAAAAAGACAAAAACCATGCGATCACCCATGGGCAAATATTGCTTTTAATAATCTGTTCCACCTTGTATTTAGCTGTGACACTCCGATTACCCTTCCCAGACCTCAAAAAGAGCTCTGTGGAGTTCCAAAACTCATCTCTTCCACCAACAGAACTTAGTCCAATAAAAGATATTACTTCATCCACCCTCTCTCTCTCTCATATCTAGGGACCCACATGACAACAACAACACTGCACCCATCTGTTGTCTCTGGTCTTACTTAGATTGTAATCTCTTTGGGGACGGGAACTGGCTTTTTGTTCTCTGTTTGTGCAGCACCGAGCACTATGGAGTCCTAGAGTATGACTAGAGCTCTTAGGTGCTACAGTAATACAACTAATAAACAAACAATCAGACCATCGTGCCATCTAGGCCAGTATCTGGCCTCTAAAAGTAGCCAAAGCCTTATGCTTTAGAAAAAAAGGCAAAAAAAAAAAATCATGTTTTGTACACTGCTTCCTTAAGGGAGTAATTCCTTCCTGACCCCCTATAAGTGATCAGTTTTTTCCCAGAATCTGAGATCAGAAAAAGGGATATTCTCGCGGGAACATTTTGCCCTACCTCGTATTGCTACAGACATTCTTTACATTCACATACATATCACCCGAGACCTGTGCCATTAGTTGGTGAGTTAACAGGATTCTGCCCCTCCCTGGCCTTTTGCTGGGCATTAACAGTACGTCAAACCTCCTTGCCTTCTATTTGTTCTAGGGAAAGGAGGAATTATCGTATTGATCTAATACAATTTCTTTCATCAGGTGACTGTTCATCTCATTTGCAAGGTGGACCCAAGGGCACAGATCAGCATAAACTTCTCTACATAAAGCTTGTTAAACAGATACTTGGAAAAGGACATTTTTAGAAACATATTGGGGAAGGGGTGCAGTGCAGGGGGAGCGGAGTAGGGAACATTCCACCTGCTGCATAAATAACCACTTGGGTTAGATCTCCTTGTGGTTTTCAGTTTCTAAGAGGAAGGATAGGAACTCTGAGTATTTCTCTGCTTGATCAGTTTCCTCCAGACTGCGAGAAGGCTCACAGCTGCCAGAAAACTATGAAAAGGAAAAGGAAACACCGGAGCAAAACACTGGCCCCACATACAAGTGCCTCTTAGGCCAGCCTACCCGAGCTAGCTTGAATCCAGCTAGCTTAGGTAGCGATAGCAGACAGTGAAGACAGCACAGCATGGACTTCAGTGTGGGTGGGCTAGTTAGCCAAGCACATAACAAGGGTCCATGCCAGGCTTGAATCCCATGCTACGCTATCTTTGCTACTATTGTTACCTGCACTAGCTAGATTCAGGCTAGCTTGAGTAAGTTCTGCCCAGCTTTTGCTGTGAGGACATGCCAAGAGGCACTCCCTCAATGGATTCTAGGCTATCGTAGACCGAAATCAATGGTTTTAAAATTAGAGATGAATCTGACACTTCCATCGTCTCCTCTCAGATCCATTAGAGAGAGAGACACACACATAGGGCCAGATTCTGATCTCATCATCGTAAGTGTATTTAAAGAGCTATCTGAACACACACACAAAAAAAAAAAAAACGAAACAACCCCCCACCACCAAGAAGTCCTTAGGGCACCTTAGAGACTAACAAATTGATTTGGGCATAAGCTTATGTGGGCTAGAACCCATTTCATCGGATGCATGAAGTGAACAACACAGGAGCGAGCAGGTATAAATACATGAAAGGGTGAGGTCAGGCTAACAAGATAAATCAATTAACAGCAGGATACCAAGGGAGGAAAAATAACTTTTGAAGTGATAAGAAAGTGGCCCATTACAGACAGTTGACAAGAAGGTGTGAGTAACAGTAGGGAGAAATTAGTATTGGGGAAATTAAGCAGGTATTGGGGACATCAGCAAGGCTGGGGAGATAAATAGAGGCCGTACATTTAAATGATCTTCATTAAGCATCTGTGTCAACACTGTGTTGGGATGAATGGGGCACATAAAGGTTATTGTTTCAGGCTGCCTGAAAATTCAGGTCTCCATCACCACATCAGTTCATGTTTTCAAGGTTACCTTCAAAACCGTAACACATCGCTGGTCAGTCTACTCAATGTTTCAGACGCACAGTGGAGTTACTCCGGTTTAACTAGAAGCAGCATCTGGCCCTTTGCGCCATTTTCTGCAGTTGTTCTGCAGCCTGACCCTTTGTCTTGTAAGCAACAGAAATCTGCATAGCCAAATACGTTTTCATTCTCCCTGATGACAGAATGTGAGAGCAGGTTGCAGGTGTGGCTGGAAAACTTCTCATACTCTGTATGCAGTATCTTGTCATCCAAGGTAAACACACGACTTAATGAAATTTCAAGGGAGGGAGGAGAAAGAAGGTGAGATATTTGCCTTTAAGTTCAATTCCCTTTAGTGCAGGAATAATATTTGATGAGAAACAAACTAGATGATAATCACATGCGGTGAACAAATACTGCTCAGATCCTGGATTGATCAAATGACATACAGTAATAAAAATCCAATTGATAGAACGTTGGCAGCCCGGGACAGGAATAGTTGTACATGTCCATTAACTGGTACAGCACGTGATGTAGATGTCTGATCAGTCATGGGTGGATGACAATTCTTTCGCAACAAAGGTACATGGATCTTTTAATTCCCTTGCCTCATGGCTCCATTCAGATCCATGTTGCATTCTCTTATTAGCAAGGACGGAATAAGGATGATAATATCTGACTCTCTCTTGCCCTGCATCTTATACAATCTTTTTCAGTAGTGCAAAGTCGGTGTAAAATGCTATCAAATCAGGCTGGTTGTATTTTACATGTACTCTGCACTAGCGCACTAAGAAACCGACCATCCATGTCAATAGCCTCAGTGTTTCCTTGTACTTTCGTCTGTGTTGTCTCGTCTTCGGCATAGACTGTAAGTTCTTTGCGGGCAAGGAGCATCTTTTTGTTCTGTTTGTACAGCACCTAGCACAATGGGATACTGGTCCACGGCTAGGCTTCCTAGGCATTATGGTCATATCAGTATTAATAATAGAACACCTTTCACTGAGAATTTCTATAGCCCAAGATTATGCTCCATTGCCCTGTACCTTGTGTCTTAATTTCCCTGTGCAACGCGAGTTTGAAATTAGCAAATTAGAACAGTAGCATCTTACACGTACATTGCCTGGGTGTAACTATAGCTGCTCAGGAATTCTCAGACAACATATTTTTTTCTTTGGAAAATGCTGGCTTATTGAAACCAAAACAGTTTGGGGGAAAGGGCCAATTTCAACAAATCTCCTGATTCAAACAATTTCCAAACAATAAATTGACATTTTCAAAATGGAAAGTTGAGTTTCGTGGTTCCAAATTTATATTTCAAAAGGTAAACATTTTAAAAAGTCAAAATCTAAATGAAATGTTTCAAAATGAAAGGTTTTGATGGCCCTGAGCCAGGGCCATAACAAGGGTGAGGCGAGTGAGGCACTTGCCTCAGGCGCACAAAGCTGAAGGGCGCAGAAAGTGGTGGTGGGGGGGGAAAAGCCGCTGGCACAGAGATATTTATAACCGGGGTGCTGTCCCCCCGGCCCCACCTGCGGCCTCCCCACACCTCCCCCGAGTGTCCCCCAACCCTGACTTGCTCCCCCACACCTTCCCGGACCCAGAGCAGAGCAGCTCCATGTTGCCTCCCTGTAGCAACTGCTGCCACAGGGTCCTAGTACCCCGCCCATCTCCCTGCCAAGGCAGACTGACTCCGAGCCTGCCCTTTCCCCTCAGAACCTTTCATTTTTCAATGGGACCCTCCAGCAGCACAGGGGACCCCCCCGCCCACAGTCACTGCTCCTGCCCAATGCTGGACAAGGAAGCAGCCCCATCCCTCACCCCCAGTGAGGCTACAGTCAGGGGCAACAGCAGGGGAGGAGGCACACGCAGCGACCCTGGCACCCACCACAGGAGAGGCGAGGGAGATTCCTGGACCTGAGAGGCGCCCTAGGAGCACATGCAGTGACAGTGGTGGGGGTGAGTGTGCTGCTGGGAGGGCAGGAAAGGGGGGCTCCTCCCCCAGAGCTTGCCGCTGCCAGCAGGGAAAGGGCTGGGGGGAGTCCTCCTCTCTGGCCCCTATCCCGGAGCAGCCTGCCTGCACCCTAAACTCATCCCCAGCCCTGCCCCACCCCACCCCAGACCCCACACCCCCAGTCAGAGCTTTCACCCCCTCACTGCACCCTCAACCTTCTGACTTAGCCCTGAGCCCCTCCAGCACCCCAAACCTCCCATTCCCAGCCAGAGCCCTCATCCCCCACACCCTGACCCTCTGCCCAAGCACCTCCAGCACCCCAAACACCTTATCCCCAGTCCCAGCCTGAGCCCTCACCCCCCACACACCTCCCAACCCTCTGCCCCAGCCCTGAGCCTCTCCCACACACCTCATCTGCAGCCACAACCCACAGCCCTCACCCCTGCACTCCATCCCTCTGCACCCCTCCCATCCCCAATCTCCCTCCCAGAACCTGCACCCCCTCTCTCTGCACCCCTCCCATCCCCAAACTCTTTCCCAGAGCCTGCACCCCAAGCCCCTGCTCCAGCTTAGGGCCTGCACCCCAGACCTCCTCCCTCACTCAAACTACCTCCCAGAGCCTTGGGCGGGTGTGGGGGTGGAGTTTGGGTGGGGGCGGGTTCTCAGCACCACCAAAATTTCCGCAAATCTGCCACCCCTGATCCTGCCCTGCAGATCTTAACTCCCAGCATTCTCAGGACACATGCTGATCCCTAGTGGCCACTGCTGATATCCAGCGCCTCCCTCCTCTCTTAACCTGTGAGTCCCTCTCTGGATTGGAACTGGACTGGAACCAAAGGCCATCTTGGAAGCAACATTACCAGCCCAAGCAGTCAAAAATCATGAGTTAGACCCCCCCCAAAAAATCACAGGCTCTACCGCCGCCGCCTCATTCATTCTTCGGCGGCAGGTCCTTCCCTCCGAGAGGGACTGTGGGACCCCCCGCCGAATTGCCACCACTGAGCCGGCCCTGGGGGAGGGTGCAATTTTATATTCTTGGGCGCAAAAATACCTAGTTATGGCTCTGCCCTGAGCTCCTGAACCAGTGTCTGATAAGTAGTGCCATCCCTAGAAATGTCAAAGACCTGCAACTAAACGTACTAGAAAAGCTAAACTGTAAGAGAGAGAGAGAGAGAGAGAGAGCTGTTTCTAAATATGTGCAAAGAGACTTGTTAAAGGAAAGGGATATCTGTAAATCTAAATGTTAACTAATCACACAACACTTTTTCCCACATGCATAATTAGAGAGCTGCCTAACCAAACTCTTTTTAACTCTCCCAAACCCACCCTCGCTTAGGGAAGGAAGTCAACAGGATCTGGTGCATGACCCAGGACCCCAATACCAGCACCTGATATGTAGCACCATCCCTAGAAATGGAAAAGGAACACAGCAAAAGTGTGAAAAAAAAAAGTTAGACCCAGATCCACAAAGGGACTTAAATGCTCTGACCACATCATCATCCAGTTTTGCCATCTGTGGGACAGTTATTTCACCGTTCACTTGTGCAAATGGATTGTATTGGACTTGTGGGCTTTGAGCTGTTGGTGATCATTTGTTTTACTCTTTAAACTCCTTCCTCTTATCTATCTTAAATACAATAGAGGTGGATGCCTTCTCAGTACCTGAGTGCCTCACAGTCTTTAATGTATTTACCCTCACAACCCCCTCTGCGGTAGGGCAGTGATATTACCCCCAGTTTTCAGATGGGGAACTGGGGCACAGAAAGACTAAGTCCCAGATCCTCAAAGGTATTTAGGCTCCTAACTCCCATTAAAATCAATGGACGTTAGGCACCTAAATACCTTTGCAGATCTGGGCATAAGTGACTTGCCCAAGGTCACACTGGAAATCTGTGGCAGAGCAGGAAACTGACTCTTGGCTAGTGCCCTAACCACTAGACCATCCTTCATGCATTTTCCATGTGAATTCTGCGCTGGTAGACAGGCCAGATTGACAGCCCTGGTGACTGGCACCAGCGCAGCTCTGTCTTTAGGGCATCCGAGACCCAGAGGAAAATAAAACTTAAGCAAAATTAACACAGCGTCACCACAGTTCTAGGCTCCATTCATAGTTATTCATTGAATGGAGCAGCTGCTCCATAGGGAAAAGTTGCAGTTGCTCTAGTACCCCAGGTGGTTCCAGGTGAGGGCCTTCTGCAACTGAAGTAGGACTTCACTGAAAAGTCTCAGCGCAGTAATGATCATACACAGAACTAAGGCCAGATACAGTGCTCCACCCAGAATGCTGAGCCACCAGCTAGACAACCTTGGTTTAATCGACAGAACAAGTACAGCACAGACAGTAGCAAATACACACTTCCCCCATACTGCTCTGCCAACATGCCCCGACCCTGTCCAGCTGGGGCCACCTCTTGGCAGGAAAGAGGAGCTCATTCCACTTCCCCAATCCAATCCAAGTCCTCTCTGCTGAGGCTGCCAGCAAGGATGCCAAATACTGCTAATTTCAGTAGTGGTGTGGACTTCAGCCCAATGGGAAACATACCAACCAGGAAGCTTACTGTACGTGCATGGCACCATGGAAGGGAGTTTATTTTCCGGTAACAGCCCAAGACTTCTTTACAATGAGAGAACACTAAACAGAGAAGGTGTTAACCCAACACCTTACTGATTTTTTTACTAAAAGAGATCTTTGTCACTGAAAGAGCTGCTACGGTCTATTGGGTAAATCAGATGCATTTTAAAATACCCTAGAAAGATATTTACACAATAATCTGTAATGGTTCCAAAGGAGCCATTAGTGTCATTAGGTAAATAAATGTTTTTGGAACATACAGTCTTTGCAAGGAGGAAAAAAAATAATTTGCACATAAAGGACCTCGTGTGCATTTTGACTGTAGATCGTAGCACTTGTCAGATAAAGAACTTGATACAGCAACTCTGGGAGAGTTTGTTATTTTTATTTATAAATTATTTTCTTCACATGCTCCCTTCTCACACACCCCCAAAAAAAAAGAAAAAGAAAAAAGAATGACTGGTAAAATTTCAGCCCTGTGCAGAGGAACAGTACCAGACTTGTGTGTGATGACTGCAATCTTTAGTCATGAACAGGGATTGAACTGGGGACTACCAGGAAACCTCTACAACTTGAGCTAACAGATGTGGGAGCTGTAACATTTATAGCCTCTGCAGACCAAGTACAGAATGGGACGTGTAAGAGAGGGTTAAATGAACCAAGCAGCCCCGGAGTAGGCATTTATGGGATAACCTGCCTCTAAGGAAAGTTTCTTCCTCACTTCCAATAGTTAGAGGTTGGTTTAAGCCCTGAAGCATGAGGATTTCTATCCCTACCAGTACCTTGTTTATTTTTTAATCTTTACTATTATAACTCTAGATAGTCTTATGATCTATATAGCGGTCTAATCCTATTTATCAGGATCCAGTATAGCAATGCTACCATCTGGAGGAATTTACAATCTACACACAAATGTCTGATTAACAATCGAGGTTGGTGCCAGGAAAATGTGACTTTTTCAGGATTGTTTAAGTCTCTCTTTAGCAAGACTAAAAATTAGTGATTTCTGGTCACAGACAGAGTGCCTGCTGATTAGAGACACTTCAGATAGATTTTATGAGCAATAATTACACATTAGCACTGATATACTGGCATTCACACAGGCAGAGCCGGGCCCAGGTTTTTTGGCAGCAAGCTGGTGTGTGAATCTACCCTGCCATACACTAACTGTCCATGTGGATCCTGCTGACTCTCTCTCCTTGATCCTACTCCCACTTCAAAACAGGGGAGATCAAAGCACACTAAGGAACTGTTAGTGCAAGTCAGCAGGGTCCATACAGACAGTTAGTGTATAGCAGGCTAATGTAGGGTTGATTGACACCCCAGCTTGCCACAAACTAAATGTTAGTGTGGACACGCCCAGAGTCTTTGTTTTCAGGCTAAAACAGATTGCTAATAATGGGGGAGTTTTTTCCACTAGCTGAGGCAAATATCCCCTGTCAAATATTGACTAACAACATTCCAAGGATAAAATGCACCCATATGCGGAGGGCCAGCACAGGCCCTATGCCCCACAGACGTCTTACAAACAGGGTGTAAGTAGAGCATTGGTGTTGTGTTGCGCCAGCAGGAAAAAAGATAAATTCAACTTCCTCTCCATATGCACCGTTGTTGGATGAAATTACATGAATTGTGAAGGAAAAGAAACACCTCAGCATTCCCCCCTAGCTTTTTAAACAAAAAAAATAAAAATTAAAAAAAATAATAATAAAAATAAAAAAAAACACACAACACACTTTCTAATGTTAACAGCAAAAGCATCAATTTCTCAGGATGTTGAATCTCACAGTGTTTTAATTTAGTTCTCCTGTGTGGCTAGACAGAAGGCTTTGACCTGCAGGATTAGCCATGCAACAATCTTCAGGAGCTCTACAGTAACATTTTTAGAAGAAGGGCATTTATGGCTTGTCTTCTGTGTGTTACTCTAAAGCCACTACGGACCATGAGACTAGCTCTTTGGTTTGCTCTGTGCCACCAAAACGCATTATCAGATGAGCATGTTGCAAAGTCACTCCACCGTCGCAGGAAGGAGAAAAAGGAAAAGACATAACAGAAATCAAAATCACTCACCAGCTAGAAGGAAAGCTAATGCACTCTGCCGCACCCAGATGCAAAAATGGCTATTTTAGGGCTACAGCCACTTCTTTCTCCTCAATGTAAAGGAGTAGCTACCAGAAAAACATGCTGGGAAAGGCATCTGCCAAAAGGTGTCTTGCAATGAGCTTGAATCTCGTTTCATGCCAGTTTTACACTGGGGTAATTCTACTCATTAGCATGGAGTTATTCCTGGGTTGCACAGGTGTGAATGAGGTTAGGCCTATAGTCAGTTAACATACTGCAAGCCCTATTGAGGCTTTTTGAGAAAGGAAAGGGATAGAAGAGTGTTTGTAGATCTAGGCAAAAAAGCTTAATACTTTGTATTGAGCTAGGGACCAAACCTACACACAATTACTACCATATGTATCATTGCTCTTTGTAGGTGAAATTTACCCCTATTTGCACACTGTAGATTCATTTAAACTCACAAAATTCTTAATTGGCACATAGGCCCTGCCCTGGGGTGAATTTCACCCACGCATAGTTCCTTTGGGCCTGATTAGGTTATCAGCTACAGCTGTGTCTATCAAGAGGCATTCTGTTGTAGTTAGGCTGCTGTAAATCAGACCTACTGACATCAGCAATGCAATTACTGACCATTTGTAATTGTGTTTTGCAGGGTTGTTTTAGCATGCAGGCATCTACACTCTAGAGCAGGGGTGGGCAATAACTTTAGCAGGGAGGCCACTCCATGAATTTTGGTCAGTTGTCCTGGACTGCACATTTCTACTATATTAATGGAGGGGGTGCAGGAAGGAGCTCTAGGCTGGTGCAGAGTGTGGGGGTGCAGGAGGGGGTATGAGGTGCAGGCTCTGGCAGGTGGCTCCCAGATGGTGGCTCAGCAGGGCTCAGGCAGGCTACCTGCCTGCCATGGCCCCACACTGCTGCCGGAAGTGGCTGCGGCCGGTTGCTGCTGGCACGTCTCTGCGGGCCTCTTGGGGCGGAAAGGGGCACCGGGTCTCCGTGCACTGCCTGTGCTTGCAAGCACCATCCCCGCAGCTCCCATTGGCTGTGAGGATCTTGCTGGGGGCAGGGTCAGCATGAGGAGCTGCTCCCCGCCCTGCCAGGGGCGCGCAGAGACATACCAGCAGCAGCTGGCCACTTCCGGGAGTGGCATGGGGCCACCACAGGCAGGCAGCCTGCCAGAGCACCCCACTGTGCCGTGTAACTTTTAGCAACCCGGAGATCATGAGGGGGCAGCCAAAGAGCCTGGCAGGCCGGACAGAAATGTTAGACAGGCCGGATCTGGACCACGGGCGACGGGCCGTATTTTGCCCACCCCTGAGCTAGAGCAAATGGAGATGCACATTTTAAAAACATAATTTTTTAAATAAAACAGCTCTTGCTCTCTGTCATATATATTTAGATTGATACTAAGTTAAAAAGGGGGTTTCTAACCAAGACTCCAAGCACCACTGTTGTTAATTCCAAAACCAAATAAAATTATACAGCCAACAGAACACAAAACTCTCCTCTAATATATAGACAGATAAATAGATAGATATTAATTAGAGGGGAGTTTATGTATATATCTATTAACATAATATATTTATATGTATTTATAAATATATATCTATTAGAGAAAAGGCACCTCTCTTTCTTCCTATTGAATTTCAGAGGTCTGTTGCAAAACATGGAGGTGTTGGAATTGCAAGACTCTTCTTATGGAAAGTGTTAAGTAACTTAAATGTAGGGGTCATTTCCCGCTCCCCCTATGTGAGAGAGAGAGGGGGGGGGTGTATGGTGATAAATGAAAATATTATTTTGTATTAAAATATGCAGGTTTGAAATGTGTTTGATACCTAAAAAACAGAGCCCACTACAATGACCGTCAGTATCGGGAAATTCAGACTCTCTCCACCCACAGATCTGCAGATAAACAATCCACGTTGCAGTCCAGTATGTGTCTCCCCTTTCAGAACTGCGCACACATTTGCTACAAGGGAGCGGAAGGGGGCAAAGATTAAATATTTATTCTCTGATGAAAACTGATATAGAAACTTGTTCAGAACATTTTACTGAACATAAATAATAACTTTGTCATTCAATCTCCTTTTGGTAAACACATCAGTTAAACAAACCGGTCTCTTCTAGATCTCAGAACACCCGGGCGCTGGCGCATCCTCTTGGCTTTTCACTAAAGGTGAAATTCACCCCTACTACACAGGGGCCAGCAAAAAACATTGTGCGCCACTTAAAATATCAGAGCCGGCCATGCGCACTGAACCCATCAGGACAAGCAAGAGTCCTATGCACTATATAATCCCTATTTGGAAGGCTTAAGAAGTACACAATCCTTGAGCTGGCCCTCTTCACAAGGTGAGTTTAGACTGTAAGCACATTGGGGCAAGGGCCATATATTTGTTCTGGGTTTGTACAGCACCTAGCACAATGGAGTCTGGGTCCATGGATGGGGCTCCTAGGCTCTACCACAGAACAAATACATTACTAATAAGAAATAGTAATAATGAATACTTGGTAACTAAATACCTTTCACTCTACAGCTGGCCCAGTGCTTGTGATCAGCTTAGGCAGGTCTGTTGTCATTCTCGAGAACACTGGGGGCAAGACTTCCTCAGGGATCCTCAGCCATGGGACACTTTCTGGGAGGAGGCTGCGGGCTGGTTTTAGGGCGTGATGAAAGTCTTGTTTTCTTTGGCAGGGCTCGGTGCCTACTTCCATGGCCTCCTCATCGTAGTATCCAAGTGCCTTCCCAACACTAATGCGTTTAGACTCGCCACCCCTCTGGGAGTTAGGGAAATGTTTTATCCCTGATTTACAGACGTGGAAAAGGAAGCACAAAAGGGGTCATGAAATTTGTTTCAGTTCCCATACGAGTCTGTAGGCGAGCCAGTGCTGAACCCTGCAAGAAGTCAGCCTAGGTGGTTTTAGGTCTTTCTGGCCTTAAAATCTATGGGTGACATCCCAACCCTATTGAAGTCCATGGGATTATTACTATTGACTTCAATTGGGCCAGGATTTGATCCAACAAATCTCCTGAGGCCCTGTTGACCATTCCTCTTTCTTGTTCTTCATATTTGCTACCCCAACACTATTTTCGTTGCTTTTTTTGTAATAATTGGGGATCAATCCATATTTAACTGGTATGTGAGTGGGGGGAAATAAGGTTAAAGTGTGTATATGCTATTGTGAATAGGGAGGGATTTAAACCTGAGTATTAAGTGCTGTCTTGAATTGAGGCCTCACATTGCTATTGATGGACATGATTTAAATCAATGTCTCACACTCACACAGAGGCCTAGCCATTGAGGCAGTGTTTCCTAGTGGATAGAGCCCTGGCTTAGGACTCAGGAGACCCAGGTTCTATTCCTGGTTCTATCCTTAGCCTGCTATGTGACTTAGGGCAAGTCACTTCCCTTCTCTCTGCCTTGGTTTCCTATCTGTAAAATGGGCAGATACTGACCTCCTTTGTAAACTGCTTGGAGAGCTCCTGATGGAAAATTCTCTATGATTATGATGGCTTCCCACTAACCCTTCCTGTTGCTAGCTTTAGGAGTGGAGCCTCAGGTAGGTAAATGTCACCCCATTTGGGTTGCCTAGTGGACAGAGTACTTATCTGGGCCTTAGGACACCTGGGTTCTAGTCTCAGCTCTGCCCCTGGCCTGCTAGGTAACTTTGGGCAAGTCACTACCCCTTTCTATGCCTCAGTTTCCCCCTCTGTAATACTGACCTCCTCTGAAAAGTGCTTTGAGAGCTACTGACAGAGAGAGCTAGATATTATTGTGACAGGTTTCAGAGTCGTAGTCGTGTTAGTCTGTATCAGCAAAAACAATGAGAAGTCCTTGTGGCACCTTAGAGATTAACAAATTTATTTGGGCATAAACTTTCATGGGCTAAAACCCCATGGACACCTAGTTGTTTTTGCAGATATTATTGTATATTTCCCAGGAATTATTCTCATTTACATGAACAGCCCTTTACAGTGCTCTGATATTTATTCCCACGTTAAGGCCCCTTTCCATTACCAGAGCAGCACAAAGGGGCTTTAGTGTAAATGAGACTCCAGCCCACAGATTTTAAGGCCGGAAGAGATCATTAAAGATCATCTACTCTGACTTCCTGCAAAACACAGGCCACAGAATTTCCCCCATGATTCCTGCGGTGGAGAAATTATGCAATGTTACCAATTCTATTGTGTGCAGTACAGAGTTAGCACTGAGAAATGACAGGGATATAGACCAAGGGTAGTAGATTGTGGGTGGATGTTCATTTCCATGTGCTTGTGCACTGATTTCAAGTTATAAATCTAACCCCAGATGATTATATTCAGTCACAGCCGGCAAACAAGTTTGATTCTGCAGTAATTGACACTTAATTCTTCTCCTGATAGCCATCAAACCCTGAATGTTTGCTAACACACCATATCCAGTGACACTGAGTTCCTAACACATTTAACATTAGGTAACAACAAGAAAAAAATTCTTGCCAGTTGAACTCGCTTGCCAATAATAATCACGAAACCAAACACAACCAGCGGTGCAAACACAACTGAAGCAAATTAGTTTAAAAATCTGGCCAAACATCACTGGCAAATGTTTTTCAGCACTCATGCAGCTCTCATTCCAGTACGCATCATGGGGAAGCATGGCCAAAGGGAGAGAAATCAGAAAAGGAAAAGGAAGGCCAGATACCAGAGAAATCACCATTTTAACCATGAGATTTATTGGGCTGAGGAATAGTGTCCCACAGGAAATGATGGAAGCCTTTTTATAGGAGCCACTTACAAGAACACAAGACAAAATAGTGGTGTAGGGCAGGGGTTCTCAACCTTTTTCTTTCTGAGGCCCCCTTTAACATGCTAGAAAAACTTCAGGACCCCTCAGGGAGGTGGGTCTCCAGGCCAGGGGTGGGACTCTGGGGCATAGATGTAGTTTGACTTCTATTCTGGGGGGGGGGGGCAAGGGCTGGCAGGGCTCTGGCCAGCTCTGCAAAGCGGGGTCTAGGGAGGGAGTGCCACCTCCACCCCTTGATTCACCTCATCAGGCCACCCACCTGTCTGGGGCTGTGTGCCAGTGGCTGCTCCCTGAGGGCTCTGCTGGGCCCAGAGAGGCCTGGGAAGCTCTGACTTGCTGCGTGAGCAGTCAAAGGGAGCTGGGAGCTGAGGAGTAGCCGCAACCCCAGGCACCAGCAGCAGATGGGGGAATGCCAAGGCTGCCCACTTCATGGCACCACCAGCTGGAGGAGCAGTTGCCCAGCACTGCCTGGCTCTGTCTTTTTGCCTAGGCTCTAGCCAGATGGTGGGGCCTGAGGGTGGAGCTGCCCCAGGACTGTCCGACTCTGGGTAAGTCACTGCAGTTTGCGGGGGGAACACCCTTGTGCCCCCTCAATTCTGTCCATGGGCTCAAGGTTTCTCCCAGTGAAGCCCCGGCACCCCTGGCTTCAGGGGGAGCTCGAGGTTTTAGCCCTGCACTGCTCCCAGATGGAGGGGAGGGGGACTCAGGGTTTTAGTCCTACACTGCTCCTGGCTTCAGCCCTGTGGGGGAGAGGGGCAGGGCTTGGGGCTTCAGCCCTGTGGGGGTGGGGGGTGCGCTGGGACTTGGGGCACTGGGTTTCAGCAGCAGGGATTCTGTGACCCCCCTGAAAGGGCTCATGGACCCCAAGGGGCCACAGACCCCCGGTTGAGAACTGCTGGTGTAGGGCACAAGTCTGCAGTGACCCCTAGGGAAATGGGTCTAGAGGGCTTTTCCATCACTAATTTCTATGGATACTGTAGCAGGGTGGCTATCCTGCTGCTGCCCAGAAGGGCTTAAAACACCCCTGGGGGAAGGTTGTGGCTGGGAGCAGCTCTAAAAGCTGGGCTGATTGGGGAAGCTGCAGCAGCTGGGCCACACCCTAATCAGGCCACAGCTGGCCTGTATAAAAAGGCTGGAAGAGGGAGAAGGGCATGACTGCAGGGAGCTAGAGACAGGGTACGTGAGTGGAACAAGGCTGGGGAGCTCTAGCCTGGAAAGCCCCAGGCTGTGGCCTAGCATTGGGCTAATAGGTACTGGGGGCTGCAGAGGGCAGCCCAGGGGTAGGCAAAGGCAGCAGGTCCAAACCCAACCTTGCCAGTGATAAGTAGGTCGACACTGCAGTCTGCCCCAGGGTGTGGTGGCTAGACAATGACTGGCAGTAGCCTTATACTTAGGTGAGGTGGAGATAGTGGGTGGGGGTTTCCTGGGGAGGGGAGACCCTAAGAGAAAGGGGTTACTATCAGGGGCAGCACCCCAGCTAACAGGGCACCAGGAGGGACACGGGGGCCAAGCGGTAGTGGATCACGCACCTGTGGAGTGTGCTCCAGGCTGGAAATTGAGCTAATTCCCTGAGAGACCAGCAGGAGGTGCTGCAGAGGTGAGTCCACATGCTTACAGATGCATCTATACTACAGCTGAGGAGTTTGATTTCCTGCCTGTGTAGACAGACTCGTGCTAGCTCAGCTCAAGCAAGCACACTCAAAACAGTAGCGTGTGCGTTGAGGCACCGGTGACAGCTCAGGCTGGCCCCTCTGCTGCACCATTCCTGGTGCCATTCTGAAGCACACTAGCTCAAACTGAACTAGCCCAAGCCCGTCTAGCCTGGCTGGGAATTGCACCTCCCAGCCCCAGTGTAGATGTGTCCTATGAGTCTACATTTGCCAGTGTTCTGAACACTTGCTTCCCCATGCACAAACTGATGAGATTGCAGATGCTTGCTGGCAATTGATCTCTTTCTTAGTGGTTTATACTGCAGCTCATTGCCACACTGAGTACCTTCAATATAAAAATCAATAGCTAAACGCATAGAAGACTTCATGACAGGCCAAAAGATAGCAGTAATCTTCACAGAGTATACTCTGTATTTTCAACTGTGTACATCAGAACTGAAGTCAGACCTTGACTAGATTTTTTTTTTCTTTTTTGCATTACAAACTTGAGACGTTTGGTGGGGAGGAATTAGTGTCTTTCAAAGAACTCTACATGTGACAAAAATTAATCTTTAGGTCTTGGGTATATCTCCTCATTGCAGCACAGTGCACTGTGAAATTCACACCTTGTATTGCTGGAATATGCATACCCTCAGGATTAGCATCCATTTCACACCTGTCATATTCTAGACAAAACTGAAAGGAAGCAAATTACCCTTGATCTCCTCATCAGAATTATATGAGATGGTTACCAGGTGAATCCCTTAGAGAAGCTAAGCTGTAGCCCTGCAGGCTGGAGTTTGGGCTTACACTAAAGAAATGCACAGTCCCCACTGGGAAGAAGGATGGGTGTGTTTAAAATGTATCTCAAGATAAGTCTAGTTAACTTATTTGTCTTCCTACATTTGGAGCAAGGACTGTGCAACCCTGCTAAGCTGGCTTTTGCTAGAGAAGATGGACAGGAGAACAGGTGCCACTGACAATGCAGGAAGAATGTAGGTCATCAGAACTCGAGACACAATTTGGGCAGGCCATGAGGGTTACTTTTGCAAAACGTGACATGGGCTCCTTTCTTGCCTTTAGCACCAAGACCTTGGTCTCATTTGAAGACAGTTCCTCCAGCAGACCAGACTGGCACCGTAAGTGGTCATCATTTCAACACAATCAGAGGATACAGCATCCCCTTACTAATCTGCCAACACCCTCTTTGCTGTGTGCCTTGGAAGTCTCCCATCCAAGTACTGACCCACTCCATTAAAATGGAATGAGGCAAATTCAAAACCACTGAAATGGAGCACTTGTTCACACAGTGCCCAATTTGTACAACTCGTTGGTCACTGTCAGAGGTAGGATGCTGGATTGTGGTTTGATCCAGTATGGCCATTTCTATGTTCTGCTACCAGCCTAGTTAGTTTTGCACGATCTGATGAAATGATACAATCAGCCAGAACGCTAAACCCTAGTCATACATTCTTAAAGTTACAGCTTATCCTTGATCTTTATATACACAAGGATATGTCAATAGGAGTTCTGCCTGGGAAGCAGCCATCTTGCATGCATTTCCAATCGATTCTGAAATAGCTTCAGGGCCAAAGACAAAGCTGCATTTGTGTCCAAAGGGATTTTGTATCCCAGTTTATTTGTAATTTCTATTTCATAATAGTAGTGTCACTCTGCAGTCAGTGCATTTCTAAGGATTAGTGCAGTCTTTGGGTACTTAGTCATTCTGCCTTCCAACAGTCCTGGAAGCAAGGTATAAGCCAAAAATCATTGCCTATGGTACCTTAGTAGGTTGGGATAGGCTCACGTGACAAGAGTCAGCCAGGGTACACTGTGCACACATCACTTGAAAGGTCTCTAGGAACAAGAATGATCTCTCAGCTTATTTGCAGAGGAGGGCAAAGAAAGCCAGGTTTGCCTACTTGCCCAGCCAGCCCTGGCCTAAGGAGGAAGGATGGTTGTGGAGAGGGCCAAGGACTTAATGTCAGGGATCAATTCCTAGCTCTGTCCCAGACTCACTGCCAGCCAGAAATCTGAAAGTTTCCCTGCCCATGCAAAATGTGCTCAGCTGTTATTCCAGTTTAGATGCAAAAATCTGCAGGACCAATGGAGATTTTCGTTGAAGGGCACCCACGGAACAGTGTAGCATATTAGCTCTAAACACTTTAGCTCTGTGTAGCTCAAAAGATTCTCTTTCACCAACAGAAGTTGGTCCAATAAAATATATTACCCCATCCACCTTGCATCTAAAAGTTTGAGACTGAACTGCTCTCTTTAGACGCATAAGCAACTTGAAACCAAGAATGAAAGCAAGATGCCACCTTGTGGCAAGCAATAGGAGCTTAAAAGCTCCTGTCTCTTATCTAGCAGAGCAGCAAGTTACCCTGTAGATTTAATAATCTTAATTTTAGGGTGGGGGAGCCTGGTAATAATTGGTGGGTTTTTTCCTAAAAGATGCACCTCTTGAATAGATGTGAATATAAGAAAATCCCAGCTTTCATTTCAAAAGGAAGTTTCTAGCCCTCAGAGTGGCAAAGAAAAGCTTGCTCAGAAACCAGAAGGCAAAACCCTCAAGATGTGTTTGGGACTCTAGACTCATCATTTTTAGGCAGCGGCAGTTGTCAATACCAATTTTACTTCCAAAATAAAGATCAAACAGGAATAATTTCCACTGGCATTGGAAATTTACTATAATACCAGGACAATAGGATTTGGCAATTCTGAATGTACAAATTAGGGACAGAACCCTGTTTCACATAATTTCAAGATGGCTAAAATCAACCTGGTTTAGGAGTTTAACTCCAAGTATTACTGGTGTTACTTTGAAAAGGGGTAGTAGAGGAAATCCCATGAATGGTGCATGAAGCAAGAAGGTAGACCTGGATAGCAATTCTCCTGGCAAAAGATCATCTGCGCACCTGATTCATTGCCGTCCTGCATCTTGTGTAGTAATTTCTTCCAGGGCAAGCTGGCTGTACAGTGTTGCCCAATCAAACTAGCAGTTTTGCCAGTTTTATTTTGGAGAAAAGGGGAAAGTTCCAACATTCCATTTCAACAGTTTCAGAATGAAATGTTATTTTGAAAGAAGAAAGCAAAAACTTTATAAAATTGTTAATTTTGACTCATATTTCAGATTGTTTAAATCAGGAAAGTTTTGGAGTTTTCATTCCTAATCAGAAGAATATTCCATAAAATAGAACATGTTTTCTGTGAAGCTCTGTCTATAACAGGCTTCCTTTTAGCTAGCGAAGGATTTTAAATTCCACTTTGGGAAGAAAAAAAATAAGTTTTGCTATAGGAACAAGCCAGCCAAAAATTCCAGAGCTTTTGGACTTCTGATTCTCCCAAGCTAACCCATTCCTAGCAGGAATGCTTCAACAAATGCCTCCTGGACTAGGAATTATAGCCACTTAAATGGTAGTCCTGGATTTGCAGTAGAGGTCTCTAGTGGATTGTAACTCAACTTTTAAATACCATGACAAAGTATTTTTACCTTGAGGTTTAATGGGGAAGGGATGACAGCCAGGTGAAATCTCACCCTTTCCCTCCCAGCCCTGTACCTCCTTCCATCCCTCTTCTCTAGGTATCCCATCCCAACAAGTGCTAGAAGGCACCATCCCTCCAAGGAACAAAGAGCATTCATGCTACTTGCCCATCTCAGCTTCCTGCTCTGCTGACAGATGCCAGGATGAGGTTTCTTCATTTCACTGTGACCCACAGTCTGTCACTACCATGTTTCCGCTGGTTCCTGACCAGGACAAGTTATGGGGGCACTTGTAGATCAGTGATTCAAGCAAGTAGTGCATGTTGGGACTGGCTCAAGCATCCTGTGCTGTCCTAGTCTTTCAGTAGCTAACCCCCCCTCCATCCACCCCTCTTCCCAAGGAGCCCCTGGGACCCAGTAAATCCTTAAGGCAGTGGCTACCTAAGAGTTACTATACAACATTCCACAAATGTCATCTTCCATAAGAACTGCAAGATTGCTACCGATAGGGACAATTTTTACCCACCAGCTGATCTGTGCCAAGTCATCCTATGTTAATTACTTCTCTGCTCTGGCCCATGTGGATGTGATGTCGTGTTTTAGACTGCAGGCCTTGTCTATGGTATTTTTCTGACTTCCATGACCTTAGTATCTGATGCCCTTACAATCTTGGATATATTTATCCTCCACACTCGGGTGAGGTAGTGAAGGGCCACTGTGACTATTTTACATATATGGAATAGAAGCACAGATAAGCTAAATGACTTGCCCAAGGGTCACAAAGGAAGTCTGTGGCACAGAATTGAAATGAACCCAGTTGTCCCAAATGATAGGCCAGCACCCCTAACCCCTGGAGCATCTTTCCATGCTCAGGGAAAGAACTGCCATTTACAGTGTTTGCCTAATGCCTAGCACAACAGGGTGTTGAGGCTTCCAGGTGTGACCACCCTATAAAAGTTAAATTAAAACAAATCAAGCATGAGTCTGAAGGACAAAGACCAAACACTTTTTATTTCCTTGAGCTCCAGTGTTATAACTGTAGCAGCATTTCAGAAGCCAAACTTTCTGCATTAAATACGTATGTGTTGTCTTCAAAAAATTTACAATTTCAAATTAAAAAAACCTGCAATTTTAAAACATCAACTTAAAGAATCTTAACATTCATCCTCTCCCTTAAAAAACATGTGCGTCTGTTGCAGCCACAAAGCAGCAGTACATCTGTTTCACATACAAAGTGTGTTTTAAAATGTCAACAATGTTATTTGCAGAATAGAAAATACTGACTGTGCGTTTGTTGCAACCTACATGAGATGCAGCCTAACATGGCTTTGGTGGGGATCCTTTAAATTGGAGATCCAGCAGGTAAATATTGGAGTTGATAAACAAGAGTTAAATTTTAATGAAGTCCTGCAAGAAGAGAAACTGGACAAGGTTCCAAGAAGTCTCCATTCCAAGTTAAAGTTATTGGTCCATGTTTGATTACATAATACAGAATATTGCCCAGGGTTAAGGGGCTACGTTTTCAAATGCTCACTACACACATTTTCCAAATATCTTAAGTCCTATGTAAGTTTCTAAGTAAGTGGCCAGATTCTTGTAAGCACTCAGCAAATGGGAGATCCCACTAGAACAGTTCCATTTTCAGCAAAGATCAGCACCTGCTGTGCAAGCTAGAAGAAAAGAGGAGCTTGCTTCTTCTATTGGTACAAAAACAGAAACTCAACTCTTCTGAAAGAGTTTGGCACCAACTTTAGGCACTGGGCACTTTGCAAATCTGGCCCTTCGTATCTGATCTTGCACCCCGAGAACAATGTAAGCTTTCCAGGGGCCTCCAAGGACATAGGATCAGGCTCTATCTGCAGGTTGGCCAGGGTGAAGTCATCAAAAGGGGTAAAGTGAAGGAGTCAACAGAAAAGAAATGTTTGCCAGAATTCATGCAAGTTGCTACAGAGGTTAAGAGGTTGACTTCTACATGCTAAAGAAAGTTCATGCTGGAAACAGGCTGTTCTAGCTGGTCTTATTCTAAGGCAAGAAACTTCATTCAATTAGCATCAAACCCGAGTCACGATGAATTATTAAAAAAAAAAGTCATGCTTCAAGAAGGGTCTAAACAAGGCATTTGAGACAGTGGGAGCTCCACATGATTTTCCAGAGGAATTTTGCCCTGCAATATTAGAGGGTTTTCTTTCTAGCTACCAGCTCTACAACCTCTCCCAGGACTGTGAATGTGAAGCTGGGCTCTGGCTTGCTTCATCAGCATAAAAGGTTGTGATACATGAGCCAGGAGCAAATCCCAGCTCACTCTTACATCACTGTATCCTCTCTGCAGTAACAGTAGTGAAAATTTTACCAAATAACTGAATAGATGCAAATCCTCCCTTATTCTGTTGAACAAGATGGTGATACTTGGAAATTTTTAAAGGGTCCTGAACAAATGAAGTACCCACCTCCATTTGAATCTGGACACCCAAGCAACATCAACATTCCCTTCACTACAGGGATTACTTTTTTTGCAGCTGGACGATATTGAGAGGAAGGTCCTTGGACTATAAAGTTTACTTGTTGTTATACCATCATTGAAATACTGCAATCTAAATGTTTACTAGTTTCTAAATACCGCACCACACTCACCAATTACTTTCAAGTGCTAAGAACTGAGGAATACTTCTTGAATGTTGCTTGTTCATTAAACGGTCACCTATCAAAAATTAATACAAAGAGTCTTCTCATTGAAGTCTGATCTAATCAAGCTTAAAAGCCTTCACAGAAGACTGAAGCCTACATTTCAGAAAGTTTACCTCGCCTGCATTTTGGCTGGTTTGTGTCCAACCCATACCTGATTTGTATTCAGCATATTCTTAACAAGATTCTTCCATACACTGAGCATGTCCCCAGCTCCACTCACTTTTCATTAAAAGGGATGAGATTTTTCCAAAGTCGTCTAAACAGGCTTCCAAATCCTTTGAAAACTTCAGGCTAAAAACCCTGCCCAAGCTTGCATCGGCTTTCACACCAAGCTCATGCTACAAAGATGAGCATGAATGCTTTCTAGTGTCAATACCATGCTTACAATAGGCTGAGGTTACAAATTCTGCACTTTGAAAGCTAAATAAAAACTAAGCTTGTTAAAAAAAGGGGGAAAGTTAATTGAATGTAATGGATAGCAAATAGACATGAAAAGAATGTTTCACAATTCCTTATCATTTGTAAAGAAAAATTTACACAAGTTGCATGTACATTCACTAGAGAAGTATTTCCTGTAGTGATTTACCTTCTCCAAATAAATATTGGTCAACCAAACTTAGTGTAATGCAAGAGTAAGATCACATGAAAGCCACCATACAGAGAAGGACCCGACTGCCAGTTTGTCTCACTCAAGCCTTGATGAAATTCCCCAATTTGATGGTGACTTTTCATTATTAGATAGATACAGACTAAGCTGTACTTGAAATGAAAAACTCCATATTAAAAAATTAAATGCAAATGTTAGACAAGGTAAAGCTTTTTCACCTCATTCAGGTGAGCAGAAAAATGTAAGTCGTTGGTACAAGGTGCACAATCAAGACTTAATTTGGGGTTAAGAAGAATGCCAACTTCAAATCTAGTCAACTTGAAAAAGTAGCTTCAGGTCCTGTATGTTCTCCCAGGCCCTCAGCCAACTTTTGGAACATCCTTTTCCTCTAAAAAGGGTTCTTCCACATTGCTATGTGAAAAACCCATACCAAAAAAAAAAAAAAAAGAGGAGAAACAGCAAAAATGATCTTATACAAAGTTGTCAAATGCAAAAACCAAGCAAATAGAGAAATACTGTCTGCTGCAGTATCAGTTTTAGGAATGTTTAAATGTTTGTTGTTTCACTAGTAGGTGGACAGTTCAGGTAGAATCAACCTTTTCACACTGATTGCCCTTCAAAGGGGGTGGGGGTGGGGTTACTATTCAGCTACATTTCTAAAACCAGAAAAATCCTGCTAGGTTTTTCATTGATTGTAATGTTAGCCACCTAGTCCCAGCTAGGTAGCCAACTGGCTATTAGTTAATAAATTCAGCATCTATAGTTCAGCAACAAGTTCAGTTTTTGCTCTTTAGACCAACAAAAGCTTTTCATCTTCTACAATATTACTGCACCTAAATTAGATAACTTGGACCAAATATTAGACATTTAAAATTCAGACCCTATATTTGCGACAGTGGTCGGTTTCAATTGGGGAGAGCAGTTAAAGGTTTTCCTAGCCTCAAGCGCAGGAGCTATACTTGGTAAACATTGGATTCAACATCACATTGTAAGAAGATGAGGTATAGAGGCTAAGTGGAGCCATCCATAAACCTAGCTTGCAAAAAACAAAACAACAAAAAAAACTGAAGGTCAGATGTGCTTTTTTGAACGCACAGAGTTCTTTTCTACAGAAGCACAAAATAAAGCATGGGATTTCACAGCAGCAAATAAAGTCCCCAAAGGACTAAAATCCACTCAACTTTAGGTTTTAGGACACTTCATTTATACATACCAAACGGACAACAAACAGCTGCTGTTTGTTGGCTTTGCTTTACAAAAAGGTTTTGATTCCGCTGTTCTCCTGTTTAAGGTTTCACTTTCCAAGGGCTTATTTTGCACTGTGATTGACAGTTTCCTTGTGGTCAGTATGCAACTCTTACAATTCAAGATGAGTTGTCTTACAGAACTGTAAACCGATACTCTGCTCCTGCACACTTATGCACAAGAGTAACGTTTTGCATGTAAGTGAGCACGAGTCCTGCACAGTTACTCATGTGTAAGCAGGAGCGAGGCGTTAGTGGAAAATAAGATTATGAATAAATAAGAGCAATGAAACCTATTCTCTATTAAAACACCACAAAAATGTACCTTTAAAATAAGTTTGCCAAAAATGCTCATCTTTCAAGTACAATCGTAAGTCAGCTATGGGAGTAACAATTAAACTAAGGTTTTTCAAGAGCAACCAGCGATTTTCGCTGCCCAACTTGAGATCCCTTAAACAGACCATTTTCAGAAAGCATGTGCTCAGCACTTTCTAAAAGTCGGGCCCCTTTAAGGTGTCAAGTGGATGCCATAAAACTGGAGGCAGCTTACCTACGTACAAATAAAAATCCTGGCCACTGTTTTGGGTTAAATGCTATGATTAAAGCCATTCTGGCTAAACAAAAATAAATGTTTTGGTTCTTACTTGTCATGAGGGAAGAATTCAGTTTGTTTGTTTTTTTTTAAAAACAGCTCAACTTCCAGCTGTAATAGTATTAAAACAAAATTCCTACATAGAAAAATAAAGGATAAACATTATCCATCTATTTTATATTATGTCATATATAAAAGTTTGTTCAGTGACAGGATATTTAATTTCTTTGCTATAAAATATCTCACAATACCATTTCCCCCCCCCCGGTGCAGTCTAAGTTTTCTGGTTAAGTGGTAACACCACATCTTAGAGCTTATCCAGGAAGGGGGGGGGGGGGGAAATCAGTAATTTCACTTCTCTAAAGCTATAAATATATTTTAAAAAGTCTTCAGATTCTAGCAAAGAGGGTGCCAAATTTCTCCAATGACCACTTAATTCCCCTCGTCCCCAATGACAGAAAAGTGAAATTCAATTGTGAATCCACAAGAAATCTTGCATGTTTCACAACACGAGCGAATCCCTCAGAGTTTATACAAATGTCATCTGAACCTTAGGCTCGCTCTAGTCAAGTCTTTCAATAAGGAGCTCTTTTTTCCAGCTTGTGCTTCGTGAGGAAGTACTTAAAGAATTCATACACTGACCACGCGATGGCAGTTGAAGGCATCTGGTAAATGACACGAGCCTGCACCCCTCGGAAATACCCAGGGATACCACCCAGCTGATAAACTGTCCTGAAAGCATTGGCCATTCCTGAGAGGTGCCCACTGATGTTCACCGAACTCAAGGCCATGTTTTCCTGAGTGTTGAGCAACGTCTTGCAGACATCAAGGGGTGTGGTGGCAGCGGCAGCCACGGCTCCCGCGATGGCACCAGAGAGGATGTGCGAGCGGGGGTTGTATTCCCGGCGTGGGTTGATTTGCTCCTGCATGAACTCATATGTGATGAAGTGAATGGCTTGGAAGGGGACGTTCATGGTGAGCTGTGTGGTATAACTCCGGTAGAAGGCACCCAGTCCTTCAGTCCTATGCACTGTCCGTATGCACTCCAAGACTGTTTTGTAGGGGGAGTTGTACATCTGCATCCGCTGCTTCACCACTGATTCAGTAGTGACCGCGGGAGGTCACATGGCACCAAATGGGATGGACAGGCAGCCAATGGGATAAAAGATAAACAAGTTAGACACAAGTTCTTTTGTAAATAACATCCCAACCTTGAGCTATGCTCCCAATTCACGTACATTGCAAACCCTCCCTACACCAGTGGGGAGCACCTTAAGTAGATAATGCTGCATGTACAAGGTACAGATGCTTCTAAGTGATAATCATCCTAGTCAAGTCTTTAAACAATAATATAGCTACACACTTCACCCTTTCATAGAACTTTTCCACACCGGATAGAACTCTCAATTCCTCAGTAAGGCAAAAGATAATTTTAGAGATGACGGAGATAAATTAAGAGGCTGATTCTGCTTCTTTAGAAGTCAGTTGCAAAACTCACCATAGCACCACCCCTGTTACAGCCATGGAAGCACAATTGTGTTAAGTGACTTGGTCCAAGGCTGTAGAGACTCAGTGGCAGAGCTAGGAGCGCAACTCACAAGTGCTTGGCTTGTGGTCCCATGCTCTAATTAGCCACTATGATGTTGCCTCTTCAAAGAATGTTTTGAACCAAAAACAAAGCAGATTGAAAACTAGAAATTCCAAACATTTCTATTTTGGGGGGGAAGAAAAAAGAAAATTTGAGTTTTTGCAACAAAAAAATTCTCCAGTTACAATAAATATAGTGAAATCTGATACTATAAATATTTTCCCTTAAGGGAAAGTTTTCCTTAAAGTGTACATTAAAGAACCCTCCCATCATTTTCCACAAAGCACGTAGATATCTAACACATGAAGGCCAGAGCATACCAAGAACATACACTTCAGCAGCTGATAAACATGCAGTAGTGAATGTTAAGCCACACAGAGTGAAATAAGGAGTGCTGGGACACTTTAGGTGGATAATGTCTGTTTGCTTGCAAATCCAAGAGTGCATTTTGCATGCAACACTGCAAGTTATGGGCTCTGGCCAGTAGTTACTCTGCAAGTGATCTATTGTGCAGGTGAGACACTCAAAAGACTCTGGAACTCTGGAGTGACATCATGGCCCCACTGACTCCAATGGAGCTAGAATTTCACCCCCAGAAGTCTTCCCATCAGTTTAAAAAGGATGCACAGCGAGGAACACCATGCAGAAACCAACAGGCATTCTACCCAAGTATATACATAGTGTGCTCAGCACCATAGCATGAGGGCTTTAAAATCTCAAGTACCATGCTTAGAGAATGAATAATTACCAATAACTTTCTTAGAATTTCCCCAAGATGATATTCTGCCTTCAGAATGGTACCAACCCAGCTAACCCAATGAATGCTGCTCATGGGCAGAATTTCCACCTAAGCCTGGATGACATATTTGCAGCACACATTGGTTTTTATTTTTCTGATCTCTGGCTATAGTTTTTTTTTTAAATAAATAAGAGGCTATAGATTTAGGGAGGCTTTTAAAAACAAAAAAAACAAAAAAACACAACAAGAGCCAGAATGTTTTGCTCTTCAATAGTTGGCTTAGAGAAGTGGATAAAAATGTCAACAGTCAAATGCAGGATCTATTTTATTCCTCAGTATATGTTAGGAGAAAAATGTGCTCAGAATCCACATAACTGAGAAGTTCTATCAATTTCAACTGAAGTGATCAGAGTTTCTTTGCACAAGCTTACCGTGGCCCTTAGCCCACAGTCAGTGAGGAAAAAAGAGTAGTTGTTACATACTACTCAATTGGTGCGTTTCCAAGCAACTTACTTTCTTCCCCCAATTCAACTCCACTTCCACATACAGTAAAGGACATTACCTTCAGCCGGATTCATTACTGCATCATGGAGCAATGTGGCCATGCTCCCAGCTATCCCTGCAAAACAGAAGAGTTCCCTTCACAATACAATTCTGGACAGCTTCTGTAGGTTAACCTAGACCAGCGTTAAGTCACAATTCTAGACAGGCAGTGCATAAAGTTATGCGACAGCCTCAGCTCCCACGGTATATTCTCAAATTAACAGTCCTGAGCTCTTCATGGAAACGTGAGAAAATCCATCCGTAGAATGGGCTGGAAGGGACATCCGCTACAACTTAATGTGCCGGCGACTGGAGTTGGGTCAATATGATAAGTCATGCAGTCAATCCTGTTTCCCTATGACAGGAAGGATGCAGGCTTCGCTTATGCTAGCAAACTGCACCAGTTTAACTAGATCAGTGTAAAAATATCCAAGCTACACTGATATAAGCAAGGTTAACACTGGATAAATGTGTTTTTAACCAGGAGTTTGCATCAACTTACCTAGATTGATTTTTAAAGTTAACTTAGTTTAATGTAATCTCTAGTGTATTTAAGGCCTTATAGATTCCTTAATTAGCACTGGTAGACGAGCTTCACTTCAAGCCTAGCTAGATTTCCAGAGCCTTCCTGAGCCAATTTCTCCATTACCTGAATGGCTTTTCTAGTCAGTTCTCCTTGTCCTCACTATTTAACTTAAATTTCCACTGTTGCTACTGAAAGCTTGTACAGTTTTGGCAAATAAATGTCAGAAATAAGAGCACATGACTTTAAAGGTGTAGTTAAGAAAAAAAAAAACTTTAAGTCCCAGCCTATACTTAAGTGTTAATGGCATGGCAATGTTTGTTAAGGGTGTAGGGGGGGAAAAAAAAAAACAAAAAAAAACACCACACCACACTCCTAAACAACATAGGTATGCCAATAGAACCCTCTAGTGTGGGCACAGCTATACCGGTACAGTTTATGATGGTCATAAACCTGCATAAGCTATTCTGGTATAAGCATTTTTATGCTAATAAGCATCCAAACTAGATGGTTTTGTTAATATAGCTAAATTGGCAAAACCCTCTGTGTAGAGAAGGACTTTTGTCAAGCAATTTAATGAAAGATCTAGTGCAGATCTGCTCTGCTGTATGAAGTTTAAACAGAAATGACAGATGCAACTGGCAATCAGTCGCTGCTTTGAGTACTGCATAAGAAACCCAAGAAACCCTACGTCAGCACAGTAAGAACAAAGCCCTGAGTTTTTTAAACTACAAAGGCATTCACCACGCTGCTATTGTGTTGGATATTTAAGTGTTAGAAGCGTCCGTCATAACTGAACCTTGGTCCATCTGGAAATGTAACGTTCGACATAGTGTTCAGTTTCAAGAGCATCTCAAAATTAATTACATGTTATGACAATAGGTTGGGACTCAAGCTCTCACAGGTTAAGGCCAGGAGGGACTATCATGGTCCTCTGGTCTGACCTGCGTAACAGGCCACAGGGTTTCACCAAGTGATTCCTGCATCCAGTCTGTAACTTCTGATGGAGACAGAGCATTCTTCCCATGGTTTGCAATGTGGCAGAAATTATATTTGGTAGAAGGAAGATGACATTCTGGTGGCCAACAGTACCTCAGCCAGTGACACTGTCTGACCAAGTAAGCTGCTGTGCATTAAAATGGGAAACTATTATGTTCTGAATACTGCAACTGGGCTGTATTTTAAAAAAATGTATTTTAAAAAAAACAAACACACACGCCAGCATCCCCTTTTAAGAAGTCGCTCCCCATACAAGTTCTAATAAGCCATTTCTGTTCCTCTTACCCAGTAGGAGAAAGATGAAACCCACTCAAAGCAGAAGCCTACAACAGGAAAGCTTGTTTCAAAGTCAATCTGTTCTCTGTGGGAATGTCTAAACAGCTGGGAGATGTAATTCCAAGCTCAGGTATACACAGATGTGCCTGTGCCGCTCCAGCTAGCACACTATAAATTGTGTATGGCTATGATGGCACAGGTGGCAATTGGGGCTAGCCAAGCAAGTAGGCACTAGAGCCTTGGATGGGGTTGTATTCAGGTGGCTAGCCTGAGTTGCCGTCCATGCCACTGCTACCACACTACTATTTTTGGTGCACTAGCTCAATCAGAGCTAGCATGTGTAATGTCTACCTAAGCTGGGAATCTCACCGTCCAGCTGCGGTGCAGATATACCCTATGTTGCAATTCTTGAGCGTTATGTTTGGTGAGCCCTAACACAGAAAAGTCCCGCAGTGCCAACTAACATTCTCTAGAGGCCGGATATTCTGAGCAGCTCAGTGACTACATAAGGCACCAAAGGAAGGGGCCAGCTTTTCGAGAAGAGCTTGGCATGGTGGATGCAGAGCACTTTTGGATGCCTGGCTGTAAATGTCCTAATGGAACCTGCTGGCTGCCGAGCACTTGGAAACTTGGAAGTAGGTTTTGCATCTCATTTCTCCACCGCCCCCAAATACATGTACACTTCAAGAGTCTGTGCGAGACCAGGCTGAATGCAAAAAATCAAAGCCAGTGTAAAGTTCTTCCCAAAGCACCAGAGTAGACAAGGATGCCAGGCCACTGTAAGAGTAGGAAGCAGGCAAGAGACAGGCTATTAATTGCAAACAACTGCAAAATACCATTGGCCAGGTGGCTATTTCCTCCATGGTGAATAATGTCACTTAAAGTCCTTTTCATTTTTTCATAGCAGGCAAAATACATTGCATGGGCAGGGCCAGCCCCCAGCATGGTGACGTTAATTCCTCGTAAAGGCCTCCAGAAGCCTTCAGTGTGAATAATCTTCTTCAGGGCCCCATACACACTCTTGTACTGGGCTTTGGGATCTGGCTGCAAACTCTGCATTCGGGTCTGTAAGAAGAGGAAGAGGACTTTAATTAGCGGTCTTCAAAAGAACAAGGTATAACAAATCGTGCTAAAGCACTGCAAAGCCCCTGTGAACCAATGTGCGCTTCCCTGGTTAGAGATGTGAATAATTCTGTTCGGCGGAGCTCTGACATCTTCAAAGTGTGCCATATTAATTCTTAGCCTGAAGTACGGAGAAAATCTAAAACATTCAGCAAGTGCCAAAGATGCGCTCAGTGCCATACAGAAGCTGTGAAGCCCAGTTTAGAAACTCAGAAGGCACACACTCCAGTCTGCGTCACACAATCCATCACAGACATTTAAAAATTCCAGAAAACACCATGATGCCTTTGCTTATACTAACATCCAGAAAAGAACTTCTCTGTTAAGTCCTTAGCAGCTGCAGCTTGTTAAAGAACTGCAGTCCCCAAGGGTAACAGACACACAGCTTCCCCATCTCCACCTTTCCTTCCCTCTGTGGTAGGGAACTCAAGCAGGCAGCAGATTTCTTCTGACGAAGAGCATCCAAGAAACAGTTTGTGCAATGCATACCAATGCTGCAGACATTCCACCATCATGCCAGCAGGGGCTGCTATAGCCTAAGCCCTTGGGGTTCTTTCACAAAAGAAAAGTGCATCTCCGTTGGCACAGAGCCCAGGAACCAGTCTCTTCCAAAGTTCTAGGACAATGGAACGTATTCACGCTATTAGGCCAGCTAGACTATATTGCATTACATCCAAGACTCCATAGTGACCAAGTGTTTAAAATATGCTCAGCATGACGAGGTCGGGAGGTTATAATTCAGTGGTCATATAGTCAAAGCATGACCACACAAGTAGGGTGAGTTAGCAGACAGCAAGTTTGCCAATTTCCCCACTAAGGGAGTTTGGGTTGAGCAAGGCATGAAGGACTGAAATGCCTTTAATTTGTTCCTGTTATAACCCATACGCCATTTCCCCATTCCACCTCTCAGCCTGGTTTTACTGATTGTTTGGTCATTTCCTGGCAGATGCTGTTTATCAAGGCAATTAAAACTGATCTATAGAGTCACGTGTAGCAGAAATTACTGAAAAGTAAATTCTCCAACAGGGTTGGGGAAAACAGGGAGAACTTGCAGAGTTTGTGCAACTCTTTAAGCAATGTATTGGAGAGAGAGAGAGTGTGAGTGAGTGAGTGAATGAATGTGTGTGTGTACACACACATATCGTATTGCCTGCTTACCAGAATCTGCAAAAACTTCCATATTTTCTCTCCTCTTCTGCAGGGTGAGGACTCTCATACAGAAATGCTCACAGAATTATTTCAACCTCAACTGCCACCTACAACAGCGCAGAGCGCTTTGTAATTAGTGACAAGCCTGTAACATTCCATGCCTCTAAAACACAGTCACATTTTTGTCAACCCCCAAAAAATGTAATTTGAGAATGTTGTCAAAAGGTGAGGCCACCTGGAAGAAGAGCAAAGAGGCTTTCCATTTTGTAAGCAAGAAAAGCAGATCTCTAGAGAAGCCTAGTTTATCTAGATGAGAAGTGACTGGTAAGCAGTGCTACACAGCCACAGCAGAAGACAGAACTGTGGCCCTACAGGATCCATTTTTTGACCACTTAATGAGGAGGTTCTACGGAAGTTCCATGGGAAGTTTACCCACATTTCTAACAGACAGCACACTTCATATCTCCTTAATCTCACTAGCAGAGTTTTCCAATGCTGCTGCTTTCCCCTGACAGGCCGTTTAATAGGACAAGATACCACAGTGTCTGTTTTTGACCAGAGGACACGGGATCTGGATGTTGAGGAACGCCTTTGATTCAGAACACTCAATGGAAAGTATTATAGCTATAGAGTAAGTGCTTGGCAACTCAATGAAGTCATTATTTAAGCTTTTGAAAAAAAAAACCAAACCAGAACACCTTCTCTCACATCTCCAAGACTTTAGGGCCTCAGCTCTGCAAAAACTTTAGCATCTGAGGCTGTGTCTACACTGCCAATTGAACAACAAAACTTTTGTCGTTCATGGGTGCTTAAAAAAGCCCCCCCAACCTCCTCCCCCAAAAGACAAAAGCTTTGTCGTGGCAAGTGGCAGTGTAAATGGCTCATTGTCGGCAGGAGCGCTCTCCTGTCAACCCCGCTCGTAGGGGCTGGAAGTATTTTGTTGGCGAAAGTGCCAACAAACAGCGTTTACACTGCCCAACTTTTAGCAACATGGCCGTGTCGCTAAAAGCTGTGTGGTGTAGACAAAGCTCGAGTAACTAGGAATAAAACTTTGAAAAGGTGTTATAAAAGGGATTAATTTTGTATTACCCCACCTTTGTCCAGCTCAGCTCTCGTAGACACAGAAGATAGCCCTTTTCTGACCTTTTAATGGTTAACAGCCTCCACTATAATACCAAGTAAGTTTATAACTTGTTGCTTTGGTAGATGTAGGGATCTGAAAAGTATTTTAGTGCATTCTGCTTGAGACACAATCAGACCGCACAGGACCATCACAGACTAATACGACATCTTCTGTTCTACAAAGACTGCGTAAAACATACCCTGATGTGGGCACTGCTGTACTCATTTTAACCTCCCTCCGAATATGGAACTGTTCATTTGCACAAAGCTAGGCTTGATCTGCACCTAAAACTTAGATCAGCCAACTATGTAGAGGTCGGGGCATGAAAAATTCATCCCGAGAGATGTAGTAAAGCCAACTTAAGTCCCAGAATAGATACCTCTAGGTTGATAGATGGAAGAATTCTTCTATCAACCTAGCTACTGCTTCTCGAGGGGGCAGATTGACTATTGTGATGGAAAAAAGTAGTGGTAGCAAACACCTACACTACAGCAGCATAGCTGCAGGGCTGCGTTGTAGCGCTGGCAGTATAGACACAGCCTACCTCATATACGTGTTTGCAAGCTCAGGGCGTTGGACAATACCTGCATTAAGAAATATGGTACTGGTACTTTACAGTACCAAGACAATATCTACGATTCACACAGAAGTGTAACAATATTGCATCCGTCTTTGAATTCACGGTTTTAAAACAGCTGTTTTACAAGCGAGACTAAACTGAGGTGTAAGAGCTGCACTCGTCAGGGAATGGTTCATAAGGTCAGAGTAAAGGCAAAGTTGTAGTATTAGTCTGAAAATAGAAGGGTTTCTATTGTACCTAAAGCAGAATGCATTGAAAGTGTACTTACAAGATGCTCATAACACTGCAAATCAAGAGGTCAAAGCTTTCCTGCTCAAAATGCATAGGTATTAACAGCCTGGAAGCCAGTGATAAGCAGAAAATGATTATTAAAAAAGTTTCCATCTACTGTATCCATTACATCCAGAAAAAGCAGCTATTAGCTTAGACATTTTCAGCCACTAAGCACTCCTTTGCCATGTTTTACTCCTGGACGTGAATGCTTTACACACTATTACTAATACCCGAGAACATCCGTTTACCTACCTCACAGATGACTCAATGTAAACTGTCCACACTGTCAAAGCAACTGAGTGGGGAGGAAAACCCAGGCATCCCAATTCTCAGTCCCCTACTCTAGCCACTAAAGAACACTCCTTCAATTCCACTGGCCAGAGCCACCAAGGGCACTATCAGGGATTGTTTAGCAATTTAAATGCATCTCCTGCCCTGGCATTACATCTAGGTGCTAAGTGTTAGACTGCATGAGCCACACCATGTCCCTGCTTGCCCACATAATACCCAAAGAGAATTGCAGGCTGTAAATCTGTTTTTTGCCAACCCTGTACAGTAAACCCGACTTAGACAGAACTACTGATTAAAGAAAGGTACAAGGCACAAGAAGCGAGTTCCCTGCACATTGTTTTATTTGCAGCAACCCCCCCTAAAAAAAGCCACCACCACCACAACATACATTTGTTAATGGACAGAGGCTAATTTACAGCTTGCAGTTTTAGTCAATGTCCTTCCATAACATTCTCCTTTCTGCACACCATCTTCTTAATGGTGTATCTAAGTATATCTATAGCCCCTAGGGCTGCAGAATCCAAATGTCTCAATCATTGAACTGTTTGTCCTCACCACCTCAGCAGACAGGGAAGTGTTAGCCCCATTTTACTGATAGGGAACCAGAGCAGGAAAAAACTACATGTCTTGCGCAAGGCCGGGCCAGGAGTCCGCAGCAGAGCCAGGAATTAAATCCAGATCTCTCAAGTGCCTTAACCACAAGACTATGCTTCCTCCCTGGCCATGTGTCATCATATGCTCTAAAGCAGTCACACTGGGAACAGACTACCTAATTTAAAACAAAAAATCAGAGATTAGGCAACAAGCCTTTAATGATACTATAAAACATGCCTTTATTATATAAGCCAACACTTCGCACCATGCTCAGTCGAATCCAAAGGTAAAGAAAAAAAAGGGCTTAAGCATCTAGTTACAAAGTATGTCAGAACTTCCCCTGCTTACTGCAAAAGCATCTAGAATTCAGCTAGCCCTTTGCCTGTTATAAAACAATGTTTACTTTGACCCTCCCTAAGACTCGCTGGGCACAGGAGGGTGCTAATTCTGTCAAGTGGAAAACCTGAATTCCTGAATGAACGCCAAAAAACAGAGGAAGTTTGGCTAAAGTCCAAATAAATAAATAAATAAATAACCTACCACCACCCATAGGTGGTAATTTATGACTCAGGTGCAGGATCATAAACCAAAGCACAGTAAGCGTTACACAAGTTTCCCCTCCCCAGACTGTTTCTGAAGTTTAAGCAAGTTCCTTTAACAACCTCATACCAAACTGTATTCAGTGCTCTAATTGAAAAACGCTGTTGTTTTTTTAAATTTATTTTAAGGGGGGGGGGGAAGAAAGAGAAATCAAACACAAAAATCAAAAAGAACAAGGAGTACTTGTGGCACCTTAGACACTAACAAGTTTATTTGAGCATAAATTTGTTAGTCTCTAAGGTGCCACAAGTACTCGTTCTTTTTGCTGATGCAGACTAACACGACTACCACTCCGAAAAAAAACAAAGACAACCTAAAGATTTAACGGGGAAAGTAAAGTAAATTAACCAGTGTCTTAACACGGCCGGGGAGGTGGGGGGGGGGGGGGAATCATGATTTCTGTCAAAGAGGCTTCACGCCACCATTGACTTGACACTAGGAATAGCCACCCTCCAGTCTATTTTGGAATCATGTTAGTTGATTTTAAAAACACCTGCCCTGACAATTCACAAAGGGCCATCTATGTAAGGGACACTAGGTGGCAGTTGCTCTAAACGTAAACACAGGACTGGGCTCAAGATTCCTGGGTTATGCTCCCAAGCTCAACGGGCAACCTTGGGAAAGCAGTTTTCCCTTCCCTGTGTCTCAGTTTTCAAATACCCATCTTAAAATATGTTTAGTTGCCTTTGTAGAGTGCTTTGAGAGCTATTTAAATACAAGTAATAACTATGTTCCAAGAGAAAATTCACAGAATCTAATCTTGTATTTATAGAAATTCTTTAAAAATAATCAAATGATTATTAAACAAAGAACAAAGAACCTTTCCCTGAAGGTTATGCAACCCAAACATTGCTCCATTGGGCTAGCATATTACTGCCACTATCCATGTAATACGACACATTTTCACTTTCTGTTCCTGTCATTTCTTCAGCATCCAAGCAAGTTGAAAAGGAAAGTCAGAAGCCAAGTTGATGAGACTCTCTTTAAAACAAATTAGTTTTAATGACTAGGGACTTAACAGGCACAGTAATTTATTCAGAATCTCCAATGGCTTTACCCCGCCCCATCTCAGAGTTTTAATTGCTATGATTGTCACTGCATACAAATGCCATTTGAGGCCCCAGATCCTGCAAACACACATGCTTAGCTTGACTCAGGCTAGGTCTACACTTAAATTTCAGCAGTAATGTCTGTTAGGAGTGTGATTTTTGTGACACTTTTATAGCAGCAAAGCCCTTATACCAGGGGGGGAAAAGCACTTTTCCAGCTTATTTTGTTCAGGGAACTGATGCCAGCAAGAGTTCTTTTGCAGGTATAGCTTATAAACTGTGTCTACACATAGGTATTGCTGGAACAGCAACACCAGCAAACCTTTTCTAGTGCAGATCAGGCCTCACATGCAGTCCTGATGGTTGCCTACTTGGGAAAACCGAACAGAACACCTAATGCAGAATAGACTATTCCAGAATAGTTTCCCCATGTAGACACTATTCCCGAACCAAGGTGATTTTATTGCAGAACAACTATTCTGCTTTGTGAATGAGTCAATTATTCCAGAATAAAAGTTCATTTAGGGGAGCTATTTTGGAATATTTATTCTGCAATAGTTTATTCCACAACAGCTCTTCTGGTCAATTTCCTCATTCAGACATGCCCTCAATAAAGTCAATGGGAGTAATGATATTTAAAGTGAAGTATGCACACGAACGTTGCTGGATCAGGGCCTTAGAACACAGCTATTACTGACATCCAGGCTCAGTTGTTTTGATATTCACTGAGCCAGATTTGTTTTATAAATTTTAGATCACTCAAACAGTACATCCAGAGTCTTGGCTGAAAACCAGGGAAGCCTGATTAGTTAAACCCCCATGCCAAACAAAAGCATGAAAAGACAACTCAGTTTTCAAAGGCAACCAATCATCGGCACTAATGAAAACATGTGACTGCATGCAAAGCACTAAAGGAATTTTGAAATACCTCTGTGCCACACCCTCTGTAGTCACACAGGTTCACAAGCATGCAGCTTGTGTCCGCCTTTTTGCACAGGCTAGAACACATTCTTTGTCCAATCCAGAATTTTAAAAGGAATTAATGTTTACTCACAAAAGAAACAATGTTATCAGTAAAAAGCAATAGAAAGTCCTGTGGCACCTTTAAGACTAACAGATGTATTGGAGCATAAGCTTTTGTGGGTGAATACCCACTTCGTCAGACGCATGTTATCAGTGATGCTCTGTGTTCTATCCTGTCCAAAGCAACAAGTGTCAAACAATGCAAAAAAAGTGTATTGTTAAAACAGAGCTTGACCCTGTGAGATGCCAAGCACCTTACCTCCTTCTGATTGGTTTATGCTAAGAGCAGCCAGGAATAAGTTTATATGAGATAGATAGTGCACTGGACTAGGACTTGTAGATTGCCACGGACTCGCAGGGGCGAAAGAAAATGCAGGCCTGTTATTTACCAGGCTGCATGTGGCAACAGACTATATTGGTAAGGGATGCAAGGAGAGTGTGGGTCACGATGCAAACTGCAGACACACACACACACACACACTAAACTTAATCAATTTAAAAGTTTTATTGGGGATAATTACAAGGGGTAAGGGAGCAGTGTATGATTAGCTAATAGAGTTAATGAAACTTAAAACACACAATGACTAAAATATCTACTAACAATATTTATAAACAAAGATGCAGCATTTAGTAATAACTGATACTTACAAATACAAACCAACGCATAACGACCGGCAAACGTAGAAGCTCTGTTTGAAACACGTGAGCTGAGAGAGAGGCTTCGAGGTGATCAGGCTTGGTTACGGGTATACACAGGATACACGGGTATACACAGGATTCGTTTTTCTTTCTCCTCTCCCTGCCTGCACATGGCAGGCAGGCCATAAAGTACCCACTATGACATCATAGAAGTGTCATAGGGGACGGGGCCCAAAACCTGTTTGTGTTCGTTTCTGATTGGCACAAGCGAAGTTAACACCATGTAGGGGAGCAGGTGCCTTAAAGTCTGACTTCGCCCCCAAAAGGTGAGGAAATGCATATTGGTTTAGAATGCGTTCAACACTGAATGACAAAAGAAGAGGCCAGGGCAATACCGGTATGGGCAAGTTTTTCAGGATGCAGACAGGAACTCATCTCAACAGGACTCTGGAGACCTGGGTTCTATTCTCAGCTCTGCCACTGACCTATTGGGTGACCATGGGCAAGTCACTTGCCTCTGTGCCTCAGTTTCCCCATTTGCAATGGGGGGAGATCTCCTTACATAGCTCTTTGTAAGATGCTTTGAGATCTTATGAAGACCTATGCAAGAGCTAGATATTGTTCTTAATGAAGTTTTAATTGCAGTGAACCTAAACAGTTGTTTTCTCTTTAAGTGTCACCTTAACTTGGAAGTCTACGTGCAGGCACATACCTGAGAAGTCTTTAATTTGAAAGGAGTTGAGTTTCTTCACCCCACAAAGTGTCCTTCACTGTTTTGGAGCAAAGAGGACTGGCACGTTAATTCACTCTCAGTTTATTTGATTTACAGTAACAGCTGAAGTCCCCAATCAAGTTCAGGAACCCACTGTGCTAGGTGCTGTACATACAGTAAGCTTCTCTGTGCAGGAGTTTCCTTATAATCTGAAGAGACGAGACAAGGAACGGGAGAAAAGCAGTAGCATCCCCATTTTACAGATGACTAAACTGAGGTACAATGAGATTAAGGGTGTGTCTACATAGCAAAAAGAGACCCACAGCAGTGAGTCTAAGAGCTTAAGTCAACTGATTCAGGCTCACACTGCAGGGCTTCTTCTGTAACCACACACACAAGTGACTTAGGGTATGTCTACACAGCAAAAACAGCTAGGCAGCTGAGAGGCTCAGAGCCTGGGTCAAGGGACAAAGGCTCGTGCTGCAGGGCATAAAAAATAGGCATGTAGATGCTCCCACTCAGGCTGGAACCCGAGTTCTAAAAGCTGGCATGGGAAGAGTCTTTCAACCCAGGCTCCAGCCCAAGCGGAAAAAAGTCTGAACCGCTATCTTTAGCTCTGCAGTTGCAAGCCTAAGTCAGTTGGCCCAAGCTCTCAGACCCACTGCTGCATGGGGGTTTTTCCCCTCCCTTTGCTGTGTCCATGTAATCTAAGCAACTTGCCAAAGATCACAGAGGAAGCCTATAACAAAGCCAGGGATGTGAGCCCAGGTTTCAGGAGAGCAAGACATGTACTGAACTGTCAAAGCAACCTTGTGCCCTGGTAACTATAATCCTTGTTCCTCTCTCCTCCTGTCCCCTTCTCCCCCCAAGAACCAGATGTCTACAATCAAGACTTTTAGACCTGAAATTCTTCAGAGAGCAGGGGCAATATTGGATTTCACACTTGCAGCACTAGATGAGTAATTATTTTTTTGACACCAACTCTGCAGAGCTGTGTGGAAAACAGTTTGCTGTACATTCTTCTGCACTGAGCCTTCCTGTAAGCGCTAAGATACACCTGAACATACTTCTACATTTAGAAAGCTGCAGTAGTGGCTATATAGTTGCCTACTAATGTACATCTCAGTCATGAGGTTAGGACTCAGGGAATGGGGGGGGGGGGGGGAGACTAACAGTTGTAGGTTTCCCTAGCCAAGATGTTTCAATGTTCCTTTTTGTATTTTTGCACCTGTCATGATTTCTTGCAATATTAATTCCTTGTATTACAGTGATCGGATCCATCCGAAGTGCGCAGTAGCTCAACTAGCCGTACCTCAAGAGACAGGAATTGTGCAGCAGTTATCTTATCCATTCAGAACCTCTCAAGTCAAATATGTGGAAACTACCATAAGCTGCAATTTGCACAGGCCACGTCTACACCAGGAACTAGGCATTAACAGTTTGCTATACCAGCAAAGCTGTACTTTCACGAGTATAGCTCATGTCTCACACACCCTCCACACACACCCTATGCATGCACACACTTCCCCCAAGTCAAACAAGCTATACCAGGAGAAGTGTGGCTTTGTCAGTGTAACTGCATCTAATACCAGGGGCTTTTCCAAGCACAGCTGTGTCGGTCAGGGACCACAGCTCTTCATACCCCTGTCAACACAGCAGCTACGTCAGCAGAAGTCTGGAGCATAGACACAGCCTCAGACGCTGCAACTTGGTGCTGAGGTTGGCTGCTCCACCTTTTCAGATGCCTGTGTGAAGTCAGCAAAAGATTCTTTAAAAACCTCACATCCTTATTACTTAAGTGATCAAGAAAGAGTTTTACCCCTGGCCACTTAGAATTATTCTCATTGCATAAGCAGCAAAAACCTATAGAACAATTAAGGTTATCCAGTTAAGCTGGTTTAAGTTTACCTAAAGGGTGCAATGCTGAAAACAAGCCATTGAACTCCTTGCAGAAAGGACACAAACAATGTACATGACTGGCTGGATTTTCTAACACCCCTCATGTACCAGGATACATTCAACCTGTTATAAGGACACACTACATATCCATTTGATGGGTGCATTTAATGCCTGATCCAAAGTCCACTGAAGTCAATGGGAGTCGGATAAATCTCTTAGGCAACACTATACAGTGGTACCCACAATTATTTGTTTGGTCTGGACAGGCAACTGAAAGAAGACAAATTCAACTTTTTATCTTAATTTCCCTCCCCTCACGCCCCCCAAGAAATTCTAGACATTGCTGATCATTTAAGATCTTTAATCATTTAAGAAAGAATTTTGAAGTTCTCCTCTGAGCCAGATATGACCTCCCTAGTGCTGTTAGTCAGCATGTGGCTATTACAAGAGAGTTGGCTACTGGACTTCCTACCACATTCTGGATTAGTCCTGCCCTAAGCATTGCTTTAGTTCAGTTCCTGCTTCATGACCCAGGCCTTCAAACAAAGGAGGAAGCTTTCATTTGCAATGTATATTTTATTTAACCCTTTCTGATACTTATGAAAAGCTGCAAGGCAGAGCCATAGTAACTATTTATTAAAGAAAAAAAAGTGATTCAATGCTGCGTACACCAGTTTAACCCCCAAGTTTTACTTTCAGGCTAGTTCAGTACTGAGGTTCTACTTACTAGCCCCTTCACAAGATTCTTACTCCCTAGCTCAGAGCTACCACAGCTGCCCTTTTCAGTGAATGTAGGAATAGAGCAGTGGTTCTGAAGCTGTGTTGCAAGTGCTCCTCAAAGACGGGAAGCTACAGAATCAGGATTGGGAAGGGTAGCAGACAGGAGGATCAGGATACTAGAAGATTTGAGAAACCCCCATGATACACTGATTTCTTCACTGCAGTCCTCAATTGATGTATGCCATTGCCATGTGCTGATCAAAGCAGCACAGCAGTTTAAGCAGGTGAATTTCACCAAGCAGGGGACACATTACAGTAGCGGCTTTTGAGCAGTGGATTCCCTAGTGTGGTCTGCAGACCACTTTGCACATGGGTCACAAGTTGCCCCCTCATTTCCAGTTGAGAAACTGCATTAAAAGAGTTAAAGATACATTATCCTCCTAAAACATGTTCATGAAAACAATTGTTATATCTGCCGCTGGAATACTGATCAGGCACCAGTGGGAAGAGGCGAGGTTCACACGACAAAAAGCTTGAGAAACTCTAAAGTCATTGTGAGATCTGTGGGAAATCGGATTTACTTTAGCACATGGAGGAGAGAGGTGCCGGCCGGGACTAGGTAGCAGTGGTAGAGGGATGCGTTGGGGTGGTTACTCTGCGCTATCTTGTCCCTGGGTTATTTGACCTGAACTGGGGTAAGTAATGCCTCTGTTTATTTGTTAGTGTATTTCTTAAAAAGATTTTCAAGGGCACCAAGAACATTGACAGACGCTTCTTGTAGAGCAATAAAAATCCAAACAAGTATGTAATTTTCTACCTAAAGATAATACTGACACAGAAGAATCAGAGCTTAATTTACTTCAATAAATTGCATGTCAGATTAAGGACCTCTTAACAGTAAATAATAGAACTCCAAAAAAAAAAAAATACCGTCCGGACATTTAGTTAGTTTATAAGGTATTTTCCTGGAAGTTGCACAAAGTTAATCCCTATACTTCACCACTAGCATTACATAAGTATAAACAGAAATTCATCAGTCTTCTTGTAAGTAATGTTTAGAAGATGGAAATTTAGCGTCACAACCAACACATTTTATTACAAGCCATCTGCTGGAGCATCTGTCTCTAAGGACCTAATCACATCAGCCACACCATCAGGGGCTCGTTCACCTGCACATCTACCAATGTGATATATGCCCCTCTGCCATGTACACTGGCCAAACCGGACAGTCTCTACGCAAAAGAATAAACTGACACAAATCTGACATCAGGAATCATAACATTCAAAAACCTGTGGGAGAACACTTCAACCTCTCTAACCACTCAGTGACACTTGAAGGTGGCAATTTTGCAACAAAAAAACTTCAAAAACAGACTCCAAAGATAGGTTTCAGAGTAGCAGCCGTGTTAGTCTGTATCCGCAAAAAAAACAGGAGTACTTGTGGCACCTTAAAGACTAACAAATTTATTGTAGCATGAGCTTTCGTGAGCTAAAGCTCACTTTATGCAAATTAGATACAATTAACTTAGGTTTAAACAGAGACTGGGAATGGTTGGGTCATTACACTAATTGAATCTATTTCCCTATGTTAACTTCTCCTCACACCTTCTATGGGTCATCTCGATTATCACTTCAAAGGTTTGTTGTTGTTGTTTTTTTTCCTCCTGCTGATAATAGCTCATCAATTGATTGGACTCTTCCAGTTGGTAGGCGTATTTCCACCTTTTCATGTTCTCTGTATGTATAAATATCTCCTGTCTGCGTGTTCCATTCTATGCATCCGAAGAAGTGAGCTGTAGCCCACGAAAGCTTATGCTGAAATAAATTTGTTAGTCTCTAAGGTGCCACAAGTACTCCTGTTCTTTTTGTCTCTCTAAAATTATTGCTGTGACACTGACCATTTCTATTACCAATAGACAGCCACTATAAATCAAGTTTTCCAACAGTCCAAGACATGGAATACATATTCAGCCAGACTGTAGCCGTGTCAAATGCTCTTAACGTAATCTATGAACTCCAGTCACATGATTTCCTTGGTATAAAATGCCTATACGTACTTGGAAACCTCTTGCTTTTAACAGGCAACTGTACTAATATACTAGTTTCAATGTCACTGCAGGGGACAAGATCACCCAACACAATCCGTACTAAAGGAAGAGGTTCTCAGAACAAGATGAAAGCTTTGGCTTACCCTGTAAAACATGAACTTTCCCAAACTGTATCAGACCACAAACTCCTGATTTCTAATTCTAGCTCTGACAGACTTGCTTTGAGGCCTTTGGCAAGCCAATCAAACTCTGTGTCAGTTTCTTCTTCTCTTCTTTGGAGAGAAAGGGATAATGCTTACCCAGTGCACTTGTACAGTCAGATTCCAAGTGCTTTATTAGTAATATAGTATTACCTAGAGGCCTCAGTTGAGACCCAAGATCCACTGCGTTAGTCCTCATACAAATACATGGCACCTAACACTCCCCATCTTAAAGAGTTTATGATCAAAGTACACAAGAGAAGGATTATCATCCTCACTTTATAGACTGCGAAACAGACACCAACAAAGTGACTTGTCCAAGGGCACACACGGAGTTTGTGGCAGAGTCAGGAATTAAACAGATCTCCCAAGTCCCAGTACACTGCCTTAACCACAGAATCACCCTTCCAGTTGGTGCTAAGTATAGCACTAGACAGAAGTGTGACTGGTCTGTGGGATCAGATGCAGAACGATAGAACAGAGACAGTCGTCTAGTGGATAGAGCACTGAACCAGGACTCAAGAGACCCATTTTTACTCCTGGCTCTGCCACCAGTCTGCTGGGTGTCCTTGGGCAAGTTACTTCCCCTCTTTGGAACGATACAGACCTCCTCCTTTGTAAAAAGCTTTGAGACCTACGGATGGAAGCACTATTTTACCACATACAGAGCACTTTTCATTTTTTGCAGTTTGCTGTAGCGCAACTGTTGCTACTGAAGTCAGCACAGAACACCTGGCTACCTAAAACAACCTTTACGAGAGGAAGCTTTGAATTAAGCTATTAAAAAGGACACCCTTAGCAATGAAAATTACAATCAGAGATGTAACAAGAGTTCATAGCAGCTGGGAAGTTCCAGGAAACAGACGGCAGGGAAAGTCCTTGGCATCATAAGTGATCTCTCTCCTGCCATCCATCTCCATCCTCTGACGAACAGAGGCTAGGGACACCATTCCTTACCCATCCTGGCTAATAGCCATTTATGGACTTAGCCACCATGAATTTATCCAGTCCCCTTTTAAACATTGTTATAGTCCTAGCCTTCACAACCTCCTCAGGTAAGGAGTTCCACAAGTTGACTGTGCGCTGCGTGAAGAAGAACTTCCTTTTATTTGTTTTAAACCTGCTGCCTATTAATTTCATTTGGTGACCCCTAGTTCTTATATTATGTGAATAAGTAAATAACTTTTCCTTATCCACTTTCTCAACATCACTCATGATTTTATATACCTCTATCATGTCCCCCCTTAGTCTTCTCTTTTCCAAACTGAAGAGTCCTAGCCTCTTTAATCTTTCCTCATATGGGACCTTCTCTAAACCCCTTATCATTTTAGTTGCTCTTGTCTGAACCTTTTCTAGTGCTAGAATATCTTTTTTGAGGTGAGGAGACCACATCTGTACACAGTATTCGAGATGTGGGCGTACCATGGATTTATATAAGGGCAATAATATATTCTCAGTCTTATTCTCTATCCCCTTTTTAATGATTCCTAACATCCTGTTTGCTTTTTTGACCGCCTCTGCACACTGCGTGGACATCTTCAGAGAACTATCCACGATAACTCCAAGATCTTTTTCCTGACTCGTTGTAGCTAAATTAGCCCCCATCATGTTGTATGTATAGTTGGGGTTATTTTTTCCAATGTGCATTACTTTACATTTATCCACATTAAATTTCATTTGCCATTTTGTTGCCCAATCACTTAGTTTTGTGAGATCTTTTTGAAGTTCTTCACAATCTGCTTTGGTCTTAACTATCTTGAGCAGTTTAGTATCATCTGCAAACTTTGCCACCTCACTGTTTACCCCTTTCTCCAGATCATTTATGAATAAATTGAATAGGATTGGTCCTAGGACTGACCCTTGGGGAACACCACTAGTTACCCCTCTCCATTCTGAGAATTTACCATTAATTCCTACCCTTTGTTCCCTGTCCTTTAACCAGTTCTCAATCCATGAAAGGACCTTTCCTTTTATCCCATGACAGCTTAATTTACGTAAGAGCCTTTGGTGAGGGACCTTGTCAAAGGCTTTCTGGAAATCTAAGTACACTATGTCCACCGGATCCCCCTTGTCCACATGTTTGTTGACCCCTTCAAAGAACTCTAATAGATTAGTAAGACACGATTTCCCTTTACAGAAACCATGTTGACTATTGCTCAAGAGTTTATGTTTTTCTATGTGTCTGACAATTTTATTCTTTACTATTGTTTCAACTAATTTGCCCGGTACCGACGTTAGACTTACCGGTCTGTAATTGCCGGGATCACCCCTAGAGCCCTTTTTAAATATTGGCGTTACATTAGCTAACTTCCAGTCATTGGGTACCGAAGCCGATTTAAAGGACAGGTTACAAACCTTAGTTAATAGTTCCGCAACTTCACATTTGAGTTCTTTCAGAACTCTTGGGTGAATGCCATCTGGTCCCGGTGACTTGTTAATGTTGAGTTTATCAATTAATTCCAAAACCTCCTCTACTGATACTTCAATCTGTGACAGTTCCTCAGATTTGTCACCTACAAACGCCAGCTCAGGTTTGGGAATCTCCCTAACATCCTCAGCCGTGAAGACTGAGGCAAAGAATCCATTTAGTTTCTCCGCAATGACTTTATCATCTTTAAGCGCTCCTTTTGTATTTTCATCATCAAGGGGCCCCACTGGTTGTTTAGCAGGCTTCCTGCTTCTGATGTACTTAAAAAACATTTTGTTATTACCTTTGGAGTTTTTGGCTAGCCGTTCTTCAAACTCCTCTTTGGCTTTTCTTATTACACTCTTGCACTTAAGTTGGCAGCGTTTGTGCTCCTTTCTATTTGCCTCACTAGGATTTGACTTCCACTTTTTAAAGGAAGTCTTTTTATCTTTCACTGCTTCTTTTACATGGTGGTTAAGCCACGGTGGCTCTTTTTTAGTTCTTTTACAGTTTTTCTTAATTTGGGGTATACATTGAAGTTGGGCCTCTATTATGGTGTCTTTAAAAAGGGCCCACGCAACTTGCAGGGATTTCACTTTAGTCAATGTACCTTTCAACTTTTGTCTAACTAACCCCCTCATTTTTGTATAGTTCCCCCTTTTGAAATTAAAGGCCACAGTGGTAGGCAGTTGGGATGTTCTTCCCACCACAGGGATGTTGAATGCTATTGTATTATGGTCACTATTTCCAAGCGGTCCTGCTATAGTTACCTCTTGGACCAGCTCCTGCGCTCCATTCAGGATTAAATCTAGAGTCGCCTCGCCCCTTGTGGGTTCCCGTACCAGCTGCTCCATGAAGCAGTCATTTAAAGTATCGAGAAATTTTATCTCTGCATTTCGTCCTGAAGTGAAATGTTCCCAGTCAATATGGGGATAATTGAAATCCCCCACTATTATTGGGTTCTTAATTTTGATAGCCTCTCTAATTTCCCTTAGCATTTCATCATCACTATTACTGTCCTGGTCAGGTGGTCGATAATAGATCCCTAATGTTATATTTTTACTAGAGCATGAAATTTCTATCCATAGAGACTCTATGGAACCTGTGGATTCGCTTAAGATTTTTACTTCATTTGAATCTACACTTTCTTTAACATATAGTGCCACTCCTCCCCCTGCACGGCCTGTTCTGTCCTTCCGATATATTTTGTACCCCGGAATGATTGTGTCCCATTGATTGCTCTCAGTCCACTTCTATCATTTCTTCATATAGTGTTGCTGAAATGGGCTCCGCTCCTTTCGCTTTACCTGGCACAGGAGCAGCAATGAGACACCAATAAACTCCTCCAAAGTGCCCTACAGTTTCCTTGTGGCATCATAAACCTTTAGGAGACAAACTGTAGACTGCATCTTGAACTTCCAAATTCTGCTGTACAAGCAAGCATGGTGGCTCAACATAATACCTAGCTCTTACCTAAAGCTTTTCAAGAGTAGCTCTCAAAGCACTTTATAAGGGAGGTAAGGATCATTACCCCCATTTTAGATGGGGAAACTGAGGCATAAAAGGGAAAGCAGCCCAGGGTCACTCAGCAGAGACAGAAATAGAACCTATGTCTCCTGACCGCCAGTCCAGTGTTCTAGCCACTGAGCAACACTGCCTAAGAGCAGCCTACAGAGACCGAGTTTTGCCATTACACCTGTGCAATCCCAATGGGATATATGAAGGCAGAATTTGGCCATGTAAATGGTAAGGCCTACCTATTTTCTGCCTATATGAGCAACTGCAGCTTCCAACAGTGCTGCACTAGGGTGAGGATCACAGTTTGTTACGTTACGCTCCACAAGTGGCTGCACTTCAGTGCTGGACAAGTGACCCCTACATGTATATAATTTGCAGTGTAACAGATTGGCAATGTCTGACGATGAAAAGGGAACATGCAAATAGAATTAGGAGTATGTGATTAAGAGAGAGAAATCAAATCGCTTAAAGTAAAAAAATTTTTGTTTTTTTTGGCAATTCATTGTTGTCAGCTTTCCTTCTTAATACACCAGGATTTGAGAGATGAGATACTAGATAATACTGCCTTCCACTGTAAGCAGAGCACAAAACCAGGAATCTGAACATCTGAATTCTATTCCCAGCTGTGGCACTGTGAGACTTTGGGCTATTTGCTTATGTTCTGTGCCTCAGTTTCAGTATCTACCTTAAAGTGCTTTGAGATCTTCTGATGGAGAGTGCTATCTAAGTGTGAAGTATTACAATCAAGTTGTCACCCCACCCATCAGAGAAAACTTTACACTCTTAGTAATCAGACTGTGAAGCAATTTAGGACTGTCACTCCACTTCACCATGACACAGATCTCAGTGTATTTAACCTTGCTTCAGAGAAGCTCTACTTAAAAGAAAAACAGACATTATTTTCATTTACTCCCTCTCCCTACCAATTTCCCAGTAGAGGAAATGCCCTCTTGAATAACACCGGAAAGTCCTGAGTGGTGATGTGCAACTAACCATGACTTGGCAAAATACAGTAAGCTCATTATACCTGCCTATTGGCATGAATATGGAGGTGGCTTGGGGTTAACACTATTTACATCGTTAATATAAGCCATATGAGAAAAGTGATGCCCCACGATTAATACCGTTCTGCAGACTGTTGGATTAAAAATGCTGAAGCATGCTTTTTCTAGCACAATTCAGTGACCTCAAAAGGTTGCACGAAAGAACCAAAAGCAAGTGGCTCATCATGAGATGCTCCTACTAGAATTGATGTCAGAAATAAGAGGCCAACAAACAAGCACAGGAATATTCTCTGTTCGTTTATCTGTCAGCGTGCAAGTGTCTTGCACATTAACAGTGTCTGATGCTGGAATTTCCTCCCTTTCTCTCCAAACTCATCTTTCTACTGTGATTTCAAACAGACCTGCACATACAGGAGATAAACTAGAGTATCAGCTCCCAACCTTTTCCATACCAGGATTTACTTGCGATCCCTCTCCCATTTGGCAAGATGGGGAAGGCCAGGCAACCCCAACCCCCACATTGAGAACCTACAATCTAAAGGGCCTAATAGGTCTTTGCCATCTCTAACTTATGATTAGGACAACGTGCTTCTAGATAGCTACAGTGACTAAGGCAGGGATCATTTGTTTGAAATAGGAAAGAAAGCTTAGTGGAATATTTTGAAACAATCCACCTCTTAACAGTGACATGTCCCACTATTATAGAGGTGTTTATCAAACTATGTACTTAGGAATACTGGGGCACACGACATACTAGATAGGTCGTCAAGACTAGCAACTCTATACAATATATTCTTATCCCTGATCAATAAGTGCTACTTCTGTGCATTGATCTCAAAGATTTACAATATTAACAACTTCGCCTCAGGCCATATGCGAAGTAGATGATATCCCCATGTGAATAATAGGGAAAACAGACTGCAAAACAGAAAACAAAACACAAGAGAGAGAGACAGCAGCAAGACTCAGAGCCCAGGTCAACCAACTCGGACTCATTCTACAGGGCAAAATTAGCAGTATAGATGTTCCCCTTCAGCCTGGAGCCAGGTCTCAGAGCCTGGGCTCCAGGCCGAGGGGGGAAATGTCTACACTACTATGTTTCGTCCCACAGTGCAAACCCAAGTCAGTTGACCCAAGCTCTCAGACTCACTGCCGTGGGCTGTTTTTTGCTGTTTGCTGTGTAGACCTACCTTAAGACACTTACACCAGGCCACAGAAGATGCCTGCAGCACAGCCAGAAATAGAACCCAGGGATCCTAATGCCCAGTTAACTACAAGGCCATCCTCTCTCTCAGGACAGACAGTTAGTCCCCGGCCTCTGTTGTAAGCAAACTGAGCCTCCCAATTAAGTTTTTTACTTTTGCACTGGACTTGGCTGATGTCATACACAGAGCTGTTAGACTCAGATGTGTCCATTTGCAACCCACTAATTTCACTGCAGAGTTCTAGGTCACTGCAGAGTTGTCTGGTTTCAGACAAACACCATATGAAGCTAATCAATTTCACATTTTTTCCCACCCAAAAGCCATACACTGGCCCAGCTTTGCAAACCTTCAGCGAACTGGGATTTGCAATGAAATCTGGGGCCAGGAGAATTCTGCCAGCTTTCATTACTCCTGTTTTGTTCCTATTCTTAAGCCTGCCTGCTCACTAAATCCACTGTGTCAAAATGTTGACAAGGTCTTTGTCATTTACAAATCACACTGTTTGCAGTCTTTATACCCTTTTTTTTTTTTTTGCAGATTTTAAGCTACAGTCTATTTGAGAATGGATATATAATTAAAAAGAAGTCAAGAACAAGTTTTGGAAGTCAAAATAATTACTCCAAGATCCATACAACCTCAGACACCTTTAAAATCTTCCATTCCTTATAGAGAGGTGTTAATAATAACCTCAGTGTCCTAACATACATGATAACTTCTACTGGAGTAGACCGGAGCACAAACAGGGTCTATTTTCCTAACAATACTGCTGTATTAGTAGCTTGTCAGAAGTCAGCAGCCAGCCTGGATGGGCATATACATGTACAAGCCTAGTATACATGTACAAGTCAGAACTGAATGCATACAACCACAGTGTTAGCTAACAGTTTTACCAGAGGGGATGAGATGGCACTTGGCCAGTGAGATCTGTTAATCAAACTCTGCCCTCATGCTGGGCAAAGAGGGTTGCTGCTAGGCTGTATGCACCCATCATTTAAACAAGGATTCTGCCCTGGCTCCTTTCTGTTGACCCACCACTTTTGACCCTCACCTGGATCACTCTAACCTGGGCTCCTACGTCAAGCATCCTGGAGAGACAGACTCCTCAGAACCCCGAAACCGATATCATCAGCTGGTACTACCACCTTCTTTACAAGATTTCTCTGCAAGCAGAACATGTTAAAATGTCCTTGAAAAGGGATCCAACAGGTTCCACAGACAGGTTCACTGTTGGTTGCACAACCCAAGTTATTAACGTGACACTTGAAAAGGCAAACCAACTCTTCCCTGATGTAAGTGAAGCAGGAACATGACACAATATGGACTTTCACCGCTCCAATGAGCCAAGCTGCACTCACCTGCTCCTCAGACACAGCACTGTGACATCCTTCCCATTATTTGGGCCCCTTCAAAGTCAGTAAGAGAAGAGTAAAATGCAGTTGCAGGATCAACAGCCCTTTGCACTTCTTTCAGGCTGCAGATCACAGTGCACGAGCTGCAACCCTCCCTTCCTTGCATGCTCTTTTCTGAAGCTCTCACACGTGTTTAGAGCAGCACATACATTAATCCAAGATACACAGTCCTTCCCAGGCAGGCTGACAGCTTTCTTGAGTTTACTACTAGACGCTGCAGTCACGCCCCGGGCCCACTTCATATTCTTATGGCACAGAACCACAAGGGGCCATGATGCCCCATGCGCCCCAGTTTTGCAATAGGACAGAAAGGAAGTGGTGGAGGGGGGACTGAGAAACTTCTACCTTACCCCAGAATAATACATAGGGAGAAATAACAGATGCCCACCTATTTACAAGACAGAAGGGGCTGGGGGGGCACCTCCCTTATGCAAGGACACATAAGAGGAGGAAACATAATGCAGAGGGGAGATTGGGGGTGGAGGGCAGCAGCCTCGCGCATTTTCAACTGGAAAGTTGAAAGCACACTCACTCACTCCCCCATAGATGCAACAACCGGCAGGGAAAAGGAGCACTCACACCGAGACGGGGGAAACTGCAATCCACACACCGAGGAAAGACGGGAACACACTCACCCCACTGCCTGCACTAATACACGTTTGCAGGGACACGCACACCCCGTTTGCAATAACGCCGAGAGAAGCGCCACACCATGAGGGCGGGGGAGCAGCAAGCCTCCCCCCACAGCAGGGAAGAGCAGCAAGTGGCCCCAGGCCAGCGAGGGGCACCCCGCGCCCGCGCCCTGCAGCGCCGCGCACCTTGACCGAGTCCACGGGGTACATGACCGTGTGCTCCAGGATGCCGGCCACCGCCCCGGCCGTCATGTGGGTGGAGAGGGAGGCGCCGCTGGGCAGGCTCTCGTAGTCCTCGCCCGGGCTCTCGGCCTCCATCCCGGGCAGCGCCGCCGCGGGCCGGCCGCAGCTCAGCTCCATCGCCGCAAACAAGTGAGGCGCGAGCAGGCGGGGAGGGGGAGGGAGAGGGGAGACTGTTCACTCACTTCTTAGAGCCCCGCCCCCTGCTGTGGGCCACGCCCCCAGCTCCTTCCGCCAATGACAGCCCGGCTTAGAGGCTGGGTTGGGCGCTGATTGGAAGGGGCAGCTCCCCTCCATTCTGATGTCAGTTCCCGGCTGCAATGGCGCAAGGAACCCGGGGTGGCTCAGTGGCGCGGCAGCAAATCCCAGGGGAGGGGGCGGGGTCTGTGGGGCAGACCCTCCCCACCCCCCCTCTTAGCTGCCTCAGGGCCTGGGTGGAGGCAGTGGGGAAGCTACAGGCAGGGGTGGGGAAGCAAGAAGGGGAGGACAGGGATAGGCTCGAAGCAGGAGAGTTGCACGCAAGAGCTGAAGAACAGGAGTGGGCTACAAGCAGAAGACCTGCGTGTTAGGGTGACCAAATGTCCTGATTTTATAGGGACAGTCCTGATTTTTGGGTCTTTTTCCTTATATAGGCTCCTATTACCCCCCACCTACCTGTCCTGATTTTTCACACTTGCTGTCTGGTCATCCTAGCTGTAATGCATGATCAGGCTCTTCCCTGCAAGAGACTTACATGTTTAGAGACTTCAGGGTATGAGCAAGGGCCTGAAATAGAAGCATCTGCCCTAGGGCAGGTTGCAAACTTTTCCATTGAAACGGTTTTTGGGTGGTTGTTTTTTATGATGGAAAATTGGGTTTCCCCTTCAAGGGATTGTTTTCCCTCCTCTAGTTCTCCACTTGTGAGGAACTCCCTTCTTTTGTCATATATAATGCCTGCATCTGTAACTTTCACTCCATACATCTGAAGAAGTGAGGTTTTTTACCCATGAAAGCTTATGCCCAAATAAATCTTTAGTCTTTAAGGTGCCACCGGACTCGGTTTTTTTTTTAAGTATGTGCTTTTTCTTCCTGTAGAAATTTTGGTAAAATGTTGGTTTTCGATGTTTTGCCGAAAAGGCAGGGGGAACTATTTGCCAATCAATTCTAGTCTTCAGTGCATCAGCACGAGGCCTGAATATATAAATCATTAATATATTTTGTGTTGTGGTGCATGACTGAGGAGAAAAGTGGAGATACACCTAACACAAAATAAACTTCTTAGGAAGGGAAGCCTTCTGGAAGAACAACGTGTGAAAACTATAGATATTTCCTTTAAAAAAAAAAGATGCTAAGGGACTAGGGGGAGAGGCAGGGAGAAGGACACTTGGAATGTATGCATTTGGCTTCTGCATAAAGCCAAAAAGAGCAGTATTCCATTGAACTTCAACAAAACTAAGTATCTGTGCAAAATTCTCTGCTGTTCTAAATGGGAGCATTTCCACTTACTTCAAAGGAATCTTGCCTAATTACTTAACATACTGGTAATATAAGAATGGCCATACTGGATCAGACCAAAGGTCCAACTAGCCCAGTATCTTGTCTTTCAACAGGAGCCAATGCCAGGTTTATATGTGGGTTTTATAGTCTTTCCCACTGCATCGGGGAACATTTATAGGGCCAAAGTTACAAGCAATCTGCTACTCTCAGGGTATTCATAGCATTCAGGAATTGAAATGCACAAGAACACTAGCTTACACTATTTCATCTTCTAAAGGCCTCCATAAGCCTCGGGGCAGAATGTAAATACTCATATAAATAAATACAAATGCTTGGCATACAAATACAGAGCTGGATGATTTAGTGGTCTGGGATTCAGGCTGGCCGGACCCCGGCCCGAGCCACACTTTCAAATCTCTGCAGCACTAACCTAGCAGCTTATCTGAGTTCCATGCAGTTTTCTTGACAGGAAGGTTGCCCACAGTGCTGAAGGTAAGAATAATTGCCTGGGCAAAATTTCCCTGGGCAATGCGCCAGGTGACTGTCACCTTCCATCCCAGAAGTGGCTGCACGTCAGCTGTGCATAGTGCCTTGGGATGAAAATTTCCTTGGTTTTAATGAATGCAGCATTATTGTGTATATTGAAACCTCTTCAGGGGCCTAATTATGCAGTCCTGACTGTGGCAAAACACCCATTTGATTTCAAGGGTTGTTTTTCTGAATAGAACCTGCAGCGGTTTGCCCAAGCTGAAGTGATTTCTTTTCACTCCAGGTAAAACTCACCCCAATACGGAGGGCCCTCCTCAGGTTGTCCAGACCATTTAAGGCCTTGGTATATGAATTAAGTGGCTCCGTTGGTTGTGCACGGTCCTTTTGTGCTGGTGTGAGCTTCAGCCGCTAAGCAATGGTTATATTGTAACCAAGGACTGCAATTAGCATATTAGCAGAGTATTGAAACCATTCATGACTTCTGTTCCACTTTGCTTCAGAGTTTCCAGTCCACCTCTGTACTTTATCACACTGAAATCTACAGCATCTCTAGCATGGAATTGTATATTGAGCGTGGAATGAGTGCAAATGGCCAATGAGTGGGGCAGACTCTGTAACTCAAGAATGGAAGCTCAGTTACAATGGTGCAAAACTGGGTAAGTAAGAGGAGAAGCCGAGCCACATATTTAAGTACCACTTCTTCCATACCATATTGTATTTTAAAAACCCAAAAGTAAACACGCCAATTCCAGTTTTCTCTTTTCTTCTTCCAGCCATTCCTTGTTCTCTTCCTCCTCTTTTCTGCTGTATGTCTTCTTTCTTTCTCCTATTTCTTGCCCATCCATTGTCACTCTCTTCTTTTTCAATCCTTTGAGCTCTTCCACAGCTTGATCCTGTTCCAGGTGCTAGAGAGGGCTGCTAATCCCAGACCAGTAAATCAACCTGGACTGGATTATTATTTATAGAGTATTACACTAGTGCCTAAGGCAGCCAACCAAGATCAGGGCCCCATTAGGCTAGGTCAGTAGTTCTCATACTTTTGTCTCGATGACCCCATTCACACAGCAAGCCTCTGAGTGCGACCCCCCCCTTACAAATTAAAAACACTTGTTTATATATTTAACACCATTATACATGCTGGATGCAAAGTGGGGCTTGGGGTGGAGCCTGACAGCTTGCGACCCCCCCCCCCCATGTAATAACTTCACGACCCCTTGAGGGGTCCCAGCCCCCAGTTTGAGAACCCCTGGGCTAGGCACTGTACATACACGTATGCAGTGTGTCTCATTAGGCTAAGAGATAATCGCTGCCACACAGAGTTTACATTCTAAAAAGACAAAAGGTGGGAGGGGAAACAGACTTGCTGAAAGTCGGGCTGCAGGCTAGAGACATGGCACAGATGGAACACAGGTCTTCCGACTCCCTGTCCAGTGCCCCATCCATTAGGCCAAGCAAAGATAAACTACTCAGTTTGGAATGGTTGGATGGGTCTGAACAGAGCAGACCACGCACCTCAGGAGCAACTGGGGCATTCCTAGGGTGTGGAGGATCTACAAGTGCAGTTTGAAGCGAAAGCAGATCAAGCCAGAGACTTAAGAAGAGAACAGCAGCTGTTTTTCCGCTGTTTGCAGTGTTCCTGGTTGTGGAGACAGGAAGTACAACATGAGGAGGGAACATTACTAGAACTTGTCTTGTGCTCCGCCCCACCTAGGCTTAGCGAGGAAACTTAGCATGACTTGCTGCTTTGCAGAGAATCTTATGTAAACTCCTTAATGTTGAAATTACCATGCCCATCATCAACTGGAAAACTGTAGCATCCTTCTTTCTGCATGCCTCTTCCCTTTCTCTGTAGTGCTTTTTACTGTGATGTAAGTTGATTGAGCTCAGTGGAGTTACTCCTGATTTACAGCAGTGTCAATGAAAGTTGAATCAGGCACTGTGTGTTCTCTCTCTCTCTCACACACACACACACACACCAATCCTGTTTTCCTATGCATATTTCAATTACATATACTCCCTTTGCAACACCACAAAATCAATCCAAACCCACTGAGACTATGTGCTGACAACCCTTGCCTACACACTTGAAAGCTTGGTAAAAGGTTCTCAATTATGAAAGGTGTTCCTTTTGACTTTTTTTTTTTTGATCCAGCATTGGTCTGACACCTCTGGAGAGGACTTACTTAAGGTAGTCTGGGAGTGGTACAGGAGTGGGGGACTTTCTTTGACCTCTTTTATGGGTCACACATAATTCAGTGTCTTGCTGTATGTCATGCAGCTAGATGTGTACTTATATCAAAACAATTTCAATACATGGAAGCCATTGTCACCCTCCTATAAATGTCTTTACTGTGTTCTTCAGCCACAGAGAGTGAAGAACCAAAGGATCCCTGTAAAACATGCTTATGAAGATATAAATCACAGAGAAGGAGAAGGAACAGCTTTCAGTTTTGCCAATGAAATTAGAATAAGTAAATGTGGGCAATGTTCTCCAAAGTTGCTGCTGATTTTGGGAACCCAGTTTGACCCACCCTGGACCTGATTTTCACAGGTGCTGAGCACCCACTGCTCCACTTAACTGATAGCTGCGAGTGCCCAATGCCTCTGCAAACCAGGCCCAAGGTATCTCAAGTTAGACCCCCAAATATTTTAGGTACCCACATCCAGTGGCCATGTTTGAAAATTTAAGCCTAAACCAAGCCACGTTCGAATTACAGTTGAGTTAGTTTGAGTCTCAAAGAATGAAACTGAGAAGCATAAATTGTTCTAGGTATTTTCTGTCATCACTTCACATTCTGGGAAGTTTACATAACTAAGAGAACTCAGTCACTAAGTTGTGGAAATACCAGGAGAGGAGGAAGCTTTGAAATACCACAGAAGGGAATGTCTTTTCTTGTGCAAAACTGGATTTGAGCCGTGTTGCTAACACCCAAACCCAGATACACACAACCCTCCACTCTCCACTATTAACCTCTTTGCCCCTGAGTTAAATCACAGGGTTATGGTTAGACTGTAAGCTCTTTGAATCAGGCATCATCTTTTTGTTCCTTGTTCGTACAGCACCTAGCACTATGGGGTCCTGGTCCATGACTGGGGCTTCTAGGCATTACCCGAATACATTATAACAAGATAATGTGTGCCACATAAGTGGCTCACTAGTGGAGGGGAAATTAAGCTGATTTTCAGGGTCTGGAGTAGCATCCCTGGGCCAAACCCTCCAGTCCTTGGACAGGATGAAGTCCTTAAAAGAGTCTGCAGACCAAGTGACTAGGAAGTGGGCTGAGGATTTAGGTGCTTAGCTGTTATTGCAGGGTATGAGTAAAATGTATTGGCAACATGCTTCTATCTCCCTCCCCGTGCGCGTGTCTATGAGGCATGGACTTACTAGCTATGCCCCTAGCTCACTGCCACTATGCCCGTTCTGTGCCAGTATAAAGCTTGGCACCATGAGGCAAAAAGTATTGCTGGTGCAGCGCCTCCATAAACCAATTTGTTCTGCTGCATTATGGGGCTTTCAGGGCCTCCATAATTTCACCCTGGGTGCTCCAGAAACACAGACCGCTTTGCTCCAGGTTGAATTTATTTGTTAAAAGGACCTAAATGTGTGACATCTTGGCTATCCAAACACCAGAGGCCAGATTCTCTGTCCTGCTCCATCTCCTTTGCACCACTGTGACAGCACAGAGGAGATAGAATCTAATCCTATTCCCCTGCTGGAGATTCCTCTGACATGGAGTAGGCACAACAACAGGAGCTACCATCCTTGCGGCCTTTGTCACAGGGAATGGAGGGGCATCAGGTACAGAGCGGGGCCATGGTCAGAGTAGACAATCCCCTGGGGACCATTACCAGTTGGCACATGTTAGAGCAACCCCCAGGATGCTCTAACCTGTTCCAGGGCTGGGGTCAGGCAGAGAGTCTGACTGGCTTTCTGACAGATCCCCTTTGTGCCTCCCTTATTCTTCTACACTGGCAGAAACTGTCCCTATGTTTAGAATAGCTAGATCCTATTAAACCACATGTTCAGATCTCAGTTGCTTCAACTTAGACTTTCCAGCTATCAAGGTTATTATGGGTCAAAGCTTTCAGATGAAATCTGAAAAACAAAGGTGCTCTCTCTGGATATTAAGAATCCCCTGACACTTCTATGTCACTGAGAAATGGCTATAACTTAAAAATAATCTTTAAACAAAACTAAAATAACTTGGCAATTGTTTTTTTTCCTATCAGTTTTTTGCTGCATTACAATCCACCATGGAACATGAGATTGTAATAGATTATTTTTCACCTATGAGGCTGAACAAAATAGGTGCTGTTTACAGACAATTTTACTTAGTTTCTAAGGCTCAAACAAGATTTAAGACCCTGATCCTACAAGCAACTCTGTATGTGCTTATTTTTCATCACATAAGTAGTCCCAAATGAAGTCATAGAATCATAGAATATCAGGGTTGGAAGGGACCTCAGGAGGTCATCTAGTCCAACCCCTTGCTCAAAGCAGGACCAATTCCCAACTAAATCATCCCAGCCAGGGCTTTGTCAAGCCTGACCTTAAAAACCTCTAAGGAAGGAGATTCCACCACCTCCCTAGGTAACCCATTCCAGTGCTTCACCACTCTCTGAGTGAAAAAGTTTTTCCTAATATCCAACCTAAACCTCCCCCACTGCAACTTGAGACCATTACTCCTTGTTCTGTCATCGGGTACCACTGAGAACAGTCTAGATCCATCCTCTTTGGAACCCCCTTTTAGGTAGTTGAAAGCAGCTATCAAATCCCCCCTCATTCTTCTCTTCTGCAGACTAAACAATCCCAGTTCCCCCAGCCTCTCCTCATAAGTCATGTGCTCCATCTCCCTAATCATTTTTGTTGCCCTCCGCTGGACTCTTTCCAATTTTTCCACATCCTTCTTGTAGAGTGGGGCCCAAAACTGGACACAGTACTCCAGATGAGGCCTCACCAATGTCGAATAGAGGAGAATGATCACATCCCTCGATCTGCTGGCAATGCCCCTACTTATACAGCCCAAAATGCCATTAGCCTTCTTGGCAACAAGGGCACACTGTTGACTCATATACAGCTTCTTGTCCACTGTAACTCCTAGATCCTTTTCTGCAGAACTGCTTCTTAGCCATTCGGTCCTTTGTCTGTAACAGTGAATGGGATTCTTCCGTCCTAAGTGCAGGACTCTGCACTTATCCTTGTTGAACCTCATCAGGTTTCTTTTGGCCCAGTCCTCTAATTTGTCTAGGTCCCTCTGTATCCTATCCCTACCCTCCAGCGTATCTACCACTCCTCCTAGTTTAGTGTCATCTGCAAACTTGCTGAGAGTGCAGTCCACGCCATCCTCCAGATCATTAATGAAGATATTGAACAAAACCGGCCCCAGGACAGACCCTTGGGGCACTCCACTTGAAACCGGCTGCCAACTAGACATGGAGCTGTTGATCACTATCCGTTGAGCCCGACGATCTAGCCAGCTTTCTATCCACCTTATAGTCCAATCGTCCAGCCCATACTTCTTTAACTTGCTGGCAAGAATACTGTGGGAGACCGTATCAAAAGCTTTGCTAAAGTCAAGGAATAACATATCCACTGCTTTCCCCTCATCCACAGACCCAGTTATCTCCTCATAGAAGGCAATTAGGTTAGTCAGGCATGACTTGCCCTTGGTGAATCCATGCTGATTGTTCCTGATCACTTTCCTCTCCTCTAAGTGCTTCAGAATTGATTCCTTGAGGACATGCTCCATGATTTTTCCAGGGACTGAGGTGAGGCTGACTGGCCTGTAGTTCCCTGGATCCTCCTTCCCGTTTTTAAAGATGGGCACTACAGTAGCCTTTTTCCAGTCATCTGGGACCAGTGATGAGCTGCCAAAATATTAACAACCGGTTCCCTCCTCCTCACCCCATGAGGGGGTCATGCCCCCCCCGGGGTCTCCTGCCCCATCCAACCCCCCCATGTTCCTTGACAGCCTCCCCCCCGGGACCCGTGCCCTATCCACCCCCCTTCCCTGTCCCCTGACTGCCCCTTGCCACCCCATCCAACCCCTTCGCTCATTCCTGATGGCACCCCGGAACCCCTACCCCATCCAACCACCCCTTCTCTCTGTCCCCTGACTGTCCCTGGAATCCCTACCCCTAACTGCCCCCCACCGCCCCATCCAACCCCTGCTCCTTTCTGACAGCCCCCCCGGGATCTTTGCCCCCGTTCAATCCCCCTGTTCCCTGCCCTCTGACCGCTCCGACACTAATCCACCCCCCCAACTCCCCTGCCCTCTATCCAACATGCCCTCCCTGCTCCCTTACCGTGCTGCCTGGAGGTGGGGGCCCAGCTTGGCTGGGGTTGGGACCGGAGCCACCCGCCCAACGTCGCGGCCGGACCCGGGGGACGGGCAGGAGCCGCGCCGCGCGGCCGAGGTCGGGGCCGGACCCAGGGGATGGGCAGGAGCTGCGCCGCCCGGCTGAGGTCGGGGCCGGACCCAGGGGATGGGCAGGAGCTGCGCCGCCCGGCCGAGGTCGGGGCCGGACCCGGGGGCTGGACAGGAGCCGCGCCGCCCGGCTGAGGTAGGGGCCGGACCCAGGGGCCGGGCAGGAGCCGCAATGCCCGGCCGAGGTCGGGGCCAGACCTGGGGGCCGGACCCTGGGGCCGGGCAGGAGCCACGCCGCCCGGCCGAGGTCAGGGCCGGACCCGGGGGCTGGACCCAGGGACTGGGCAGGAGCCGCGCCGCCCGGCCGAGGTCGGGGCCGGACCCGGGGGCCGGGCAGGAGCCACGCCGCCCTGCCGAGTTCGCGGCCGGACCTGGGGACCGGGCAGGAGCCGCGCCGCCCGGCCGAGTTCGCGGCCAGACCTGGGGACCAGGCAGGAGCCGCACCGCCCGACCGAGTTCGCAGCCGGGCCCGGGGGGGCAGGAGCCACACCGCCCGGCCCCAGGGTCCGGCTGCGACCTCGCCGGGTGGCACGGCGCCTGGAGCCCTCCTCCCGCTGGCGCCCCAGCCCCAGCTCAAGCTCACCTGGTGGAAGCCCCTGCTTCCTTCTCAGCCCTCCCAGGCTTCCCGCGCGAATAGCTGATTCGCAGGAAGCTGGGAAGGGGGAGGAGAAGCCGGAGGAGCTTCAGAAGAGGAGGCAGAGGTGGAGTGAGGTGAGCTGTGGCCGGGGGAAGGGCAGGGAGCTGCTAGAGCTTTTGTTAAATTTAAAAGCCCTTTTGGAACTAGTTGTCCTTCCAGGAACAACCAGTTCAAACGGGCTTCTAAATTTAACAACCGGTTCTCGCGAACCGGCTGCAGCTCACCACTGTCCGGGACTTCCCCCGTTCACCATGAGTTTTCAAAGATAATGACCAATGGCTCTGCAATCACATCCGCCAACTCCTTTAGCACTCTCGGATGCAGCACATCCGGCCCCATGGACTTGTGCTCATCCAGTTTTTCTAAATAGTCCCGAACCACTTCTTTCTCCACAGAGGACTGGTCGCCTTCTCCCCATACTGTGCTGCCCAGTGCAGCAGTCTGGGAGCTGACCTTGTTTGTGAAGACAGAGGCAAAAAAATCAATGAGTACATTAGCTTTTTCCACATCCTCTGTCACTAGGTTACCTCCCTCATTCAGTAAGGGGCCCACACTTTCCTTGACTTTCTTCTTGTTGCTAACATACCTGAAGAAACCCTTCTTGTTACTCCTAACATCTCCGGCTAGCTGCAACTCCAAGTGTGATTTGGCCTTCCTAATTTCACTCCTGCATGCCTGAGCAATATTTTTATACTCCTCCCTGGTCATTTGTCCAATCTTCCACTTCTTGTAAGCTTCTTTTTTACGTTTAAGATCAGCAAGGATTTCACTGTTAAGCCAAGCTGGTCGCCTGCCATATTTACTATTCTTCCTACACATCGGGATGGTTTTTTCCTGCAACCTCAATAAGGATTCTTTAAAATACAGCCAGCTCTCCTGGACTCCTTTCCCCCTCATGTTATTTTCCCAGGGGATCCTGCCCATCAGGATCAAGTCAATAGAACCTCTTATTTTCACAACACAGGCATAAGATCCTTTTCTTAAGGCAAAATTAGTCAATGAACAAAACTTGTTGAATTAAAACTCCTTTAAGGAGAACACTTTCATTTATTGCTCCCATTAGTTTATCTCAATTTCTACTCGATAAATGACAGAGTCAATCATAAGTAATCTCTTTCCAGTTTATTTGGCCTGGCATGACAAGGTGGAGAAATTACAGTGTGTCATTTATCTTAATGAGCCCTTTCTCTCTCAGTCTTACACCTTGCTCCTGGAAGAGTAGCTGCATGAACCGATTCAAAATGTATTGTGTTTTCTGTGCAAAAGTTGGTTATAATTTAACCTCAAGCAGTAGATGCAGCAGGAGTCTATTCTGCTGTTGATCAGCCCTAATATCTCTTTTGCTGCACAAGCACAATGGGGCCTGCTTTGTCAGGAATGTGTATTGGTGCCAGTATACAAGATGATGTCCAGTCCATCCAGACAAAGATACAAAGGGTGATGATAAATGGACAGAAGACTTTGTCTAGCAACCTTAGAGAGGATTTTAGTGGTCTAAACATCCGGTCTGAAATACCTATGCTCCCTGGAACCATATGCTCATATCCCAGCACAGTTGCCACAGCCCTTCATCTGTCTGAAGTTATGGGGTCAGATTCTCAGTTGATATAAAGCAGGGGTCGGCAACCTTTCAGAAGTATTGTGCCGAGTCTTCATTTAATCACTCTAATTTAAGGTTTCACGTGCCAGTAATACATTTTAATATTTTTAGAAGGTCTCTTTCTATGTCTATAATATATAACTAAACTATTGTTGTATGTAAAGTAAATAAGGTTTTTAATTTTAAATGAAGCTTCTTAAATATTTTAAATTAAAATGCAGAACCCTCCCGGACCGGTGGCCAGGACCCGGGCAGTGTGAGTGCCACTGAAAATCAGCTCGCGTGCCACCTTCAGCACGTGTGCCATAGGTTGCCTACCCCTGATATAAAGCAACCTGGCTCCATTGACTTCAATGGAGCTAGAGCAAATTATACATGCTGAAAATCTATCTCCTGCTGTTTACTGTATGAGGTAAGGGTGTCTCCTGGATGACATCTTAAAAACCCATATTCTGTGCAGCTACTAGATCAGGGGTCGGCAACCTGCGGCTCCCGGCTCGCGAGGGTAAGCACCCTGGCGGGCCGGCCCGGTTTGTTTATCCACCGCGTCAGCAACTTCGGCCGATCGCGGCTCCCACTGGCCGCGGTTCGCGGTCCCAGGCCAATGCGGGAGGCAGGAAGCCGCGGCCAGAACATCCCTCGGCTCGCGCCGCTTCCTGCCTCCCGCATTGGTCTGGGACCACGAACCGCGGCCAGTGGGAGCCGCGATCGGCCGAAGTTGCCGACGCGGTGGATAAACAAACCGGGCCGGCCCGCCAGGGTGCTTACCCTGGCGAGCCGGGAGCCGCAGGCTGCCGACCCCTGTACTAGATGATATCAGGGTATTTTTAATAGGGCTTTCCCTGATGTTCTTTGCCAAAATCTCTCCATTAGTGTAGTATGCACTGACTGCTGCCCTCCACCCCACGGGTTGAAGTGATTCCAAACTATCAGACCTTATCTAAGAGTGAGAAAATGAGTTCTGTTCCTGTGGTCCTATTGCTTGTGCCCTTGTGAAGCATGGATCTATTCTGAAACTGCCCAAATACACGTGGGACCAAATCATTATTAGTATTTATTTGTAGTGTGGCAGTGTCTAGGAGCTCCAGTCAGGGACCAGGACCTCTCTCTGCTAGATGCTGTACAAACACAGAAATAGAAGTGTTAATTACCCCTTCTCATAACACAAGAACTAGGAGTCTCCGACTGAAATTAATAGGCAGCTAGTTTAAAACAAAAGGAAGTATTTCTTCCCACAACACAAAGTCAATCTGTGGAACTCCTTGCCAGAGGATGTTGTGAAGGCCAAGACTATAACAGGGTTAAAAAAAGAACTTGTTAAATTGCTGGAGGACAGGTCCATCAATGGTAATTAGCCAGGATGGGCACAGATGGTGTCCCCAGCCTCTGTTTGCCAGAAGTTGGGAATGAGCGACAGGGGATGGATCACTTGATGATGACCTGTTCTGTTCATTCCCTCTGGGGCACCTGGTATTGGCCACTGTCAGAAGACAGGACACTAGGCTAGATGGACCTTTGGTCTGACCTTGTATGGCTGTTCTTATGTTCTCTTACATCTTTGCTATCCCACTGAAGAATCTGTCCATACTGTGGTTTAGTCAGATCAGACATCCTATTCTTAGTAGGAAGACGTTTAATCCATTGCCTTTCAGAGGATTCCACGTTATCTGTGTTGTCTGATTAAAAATTATTAACAATGTAAGAATGAATTAGCATAATGACATGCAGGTATATAATCCCCAGGGCGAATTAGACTATATTTACAAAACATCTTGAAATAACATAGAATCTCATGCAATTTCACTAAGCAAATTGCTCCTTTTCTTATGAGTGTGAAATATGTTTAAGAGCTGCTTCTTCCAGGTACCTTCACTTCCCTTGGTTTAATAAGTTATTTAGTTGCTCAGATAGAGCCAATAACTTTGAGGTGGTGATGCAAGTCATGCAATCAAAATGGGGGAGGAAAATAGCTCTGGCAGTAAGTCATAAAGAGCATGATTCAGCATTGCCCTGCATCTAATGCAGTCATTTATACCTGTGCAAAGTGGATATGAAACATTACTAAATTGGAATAATAGTGATTTGCATGAGCATTGCACTGGTGCAAATGACTAAACAACATGCAAGACAGTGATCAGTCAGACCCGTGAGCCTGCAGTGTCACTTATACTAAGGCTACTTTACACCACCGGGGCAATATAACAAGGCCTTTAGATGGGTGTAAATGTGACACACTGCCATGCTGATGTAATGTCACCTTAGTGTAGAGAATCAGGGCAATAATATTGGCCTGTATAAATTCTATTCCACCTACTTGCATTTCATCCACGTACTTAAAATTAAATGTCCTCTCCTGTCTTGAATGAAACCTCTGTCCAAGAAGGGTGTAATGCATCCTCCAGCATCCCAAGGCATCTGCTCAGCCCTTCTCAGCTGATTAGGGAGACTAGGTTAGGCTTATCGCAAGTCATATTCTATGAAAAGGAGGTGCGTGAGATGCCAGGGACAGTCAAGGGCAGTGCATACAATAAGATAACATGGGAGCGTCTGGCTTAGAGCAGGGCAGGAGGACACCCTTCTGAGAACTGAAAACAGTCTTGGTTATCTACAAGATCCAGCAGGATTTTTTTCTCTGTAAGCTACGTACTCTCCAGCCATTCACTAACACACTATACTGGAGGCTTTCCCCCCCTTTCACAACCAAACTCTCCTCTCAGTTGCATTGTTACAACCTCATTGAAGCGGACAGTGCAACGTAACTGAGAAGAGGATTTGGACCATTATGTTTAATTGGCATGAGACTAATTGTAAGGCAATCTAGCCTTCAGAAGCATTACATCATCTAATGGAAGTTACAGGACACATCCTTTGTGTGTATATGTTTTATAGAAGATAATTATATTACATGTCAATGAGTGAAAGACACCCACAGAGGCACTAAGTATGGTATTTGGAGACATTCGCTTCAAAAGGTGGATTCGAACAAATGCACTGCGTGCAGTTTAGGTATGGTCCCGGAGCCTCCAGGATTTAAAGATTCATCTTTAATTAAAGATTACATCATGTGATGAAACCTCCAGGAGTATGTCCAACCAAACTTGGCAGCCCTGCACTTAGGCTATAACACCTTTGAAATCTTAGGTAATTATATAAAGCAGTGAAGCTGAGCTTTGTGTCTGATTCTGATCCCCAAAGCCTCTTCTTGCCAGCCTTGTCCCAGATTCAGACCATTAAGAAGCACGGTCAGTAGACAGGATTCTGGGCTGGATGGACCTTTGGTCTGACTCAGTACAGCCGTTCTTATGTTCTAAGGGTTTTCACTCAAGGGCTCCTGTTAGCATATTTTGTTCCCTAACACTGCTGGGGCCTGATCCTGTGAGGTGCTGATCTCTGGCAGACCCCATTGAGTTACACCAGAGATGTATTCAACCTCTTTTTACCAGGTCTGGGTGAAAGATGACTGGTGAAGTTTCCAAGCAGTCACGTGATCCTTTTCTTTAGTTTAACCTAATAAAGGTCCATAACCTCTTTGTTTGAACTGCAGGTCTGGACCAAACCCCTACGTGAAGCTCATCAGAAGCCATTAAGCATCACCTGGTTTAAATTGCACAAAGATTGCAAGGTCGGGTTGGTTCCTACACCTAAATCCTCCCTATGCTCCCTTTAAACTGGGCTCAGGCTTCCCTCTGAGATGCTTTTGACAAGGCTGTGTTAGGCTTTCAGTTTTTAATGGAACACAAAGCTAGCTGTGATTCACCCAGTTGGAAGCTGAGCTTGGAACATTCTACCTGCCTCTGCTAATGACTAGTTATTATCTGCCCAATAGGCCTCCTCTTCCAAGGAGGTCAATTGGGCCCAGATCTTCAAAGACGCTTAAGTGCCTAGCTCCCAAGGGATTTAGACACCTGAATGCCTTTGAGGATCTGGGCCTAAGAGACTTCAATGGGAGCTGGACAGCTTTCCAAGAAGTGCTTCTCTCTTCATTTAAATTAAAAAACATGGGAGGCAGTTGAACATTTCCAGGGTCATATGGAGTAATGTTCATAAGGTACAACCCCGTAGTCTCTGGTACTTCATCTATCAGGAAAAAAGGAAAGTTACCAGCCAGTTATTTATTCTCCTGGTGCAAAGAATCTCCCACTCCCAAGTAATACAAACTCATAAGACTTGGTGCTGGCAAATGCAACCCACTGAGATCAATGAACTTGCATTTGCTAACAGCCAAGTCTGAGGTACACTGTAGACTCTTTTTCTCCTTCTCCCCCGACACCTCTAGGTTCTTGTTAAATCCTGCTCCTTCCTCTACATTACACCTCTTCTGTCTGTGCCATGACTACTATGGCTTCCTCCTCTCTGAGCCCCCTGCATCTCCCCTTCCCAAAATGCTCCATCTGTGTTCATAGCCCTTCCCACCTCAGCTCTCCTCTTTGAATCCCTTCTCTGGCGTTCTCTTTTTTTCAACACTGAACTTAATACCTTCATCTACCTTTGATTCTAACCAAAGTCCTCCGCATGCAGCATCTGACACAGTTGGCAAGGTAAATAACAAACAGGCAATTACAGAAGAAGAAAGACCCTAGGCCAGATCTTGCGAGCCTTACTTATGCAATCACTCCTTGCTCAAGCTACCAGTTTCCCTTGATTTTCATGAGTCTGCTCCCAGGAGCAAGGCATACTCATTTGGATAAATCTTGCAGGATCAGGCCTTAGGCCAGGGCCATCTGAGACAAATTTAACTATGATGGCTGATTAACTGGAGAAGAAAAATCAGCAGGGGAGAAAAGTTCACTTGTACAGTCTGTGCCCTATTTCGGTTTCATAATGTTGGCAAATGCCATAAAAACAAACAAAGGCATCTTCTGTTTCTTCAGCACAGCTTAATCCACTAACTCAAATAGCAGCGTAAGACACCTTTGCTCTAAAGTGCTTCCTGCATTCCACAACTTAAGATTCATAACAGAAAAACAGCAATGCAAAACATTAGTTCTCTATAAAGACATAACTGCTGCAGAGAAAAATAGAGTTTTGTCAATCATGTGATTCCCAGGACATGATCCAGATTCTGAACTCAGTTACTATAAATCTGGAGTAACTTTGTTGGCTTGATTGACCACTGCATTACTTCAGATTACCCCACAATAATAGGTTTATAGCCTATAAAAAGTTCATCACCTAGGTAGTAGGCCTATTACAGAATAATAGATTTACACCAGAATGCCATGCCTTTGAAATCAATGAACATAAGAATGGCCATACTGGGTCAGACCAAAGGTCCATTCAGCCCAGTATTCTGTCTACCGACAGTGACCAATGCCAGGTGTCCCAGAGGGAGCGAACCTAACAGGTAATGATCAAGTGATCTCTCTCCTTCCATCCATCTCCACTCTGACAAACAGAGGCTAGGGACACCATTCCTTACCCGTCCTGGCTAATAGCCATTAATGGACTTTGTTCATTGTCCATTTTGATAAATTGTCCATTAATTTATCTAGTTCTCTTTTAAATCCTGGTATAGTCCTAGCCTTCACAACCTCCTCAGGCAAGCAGTTCCACAGGTTGACTGTGCGCTGTGTGAAGTAGAACTTCCTTTTATTTGTTTTAAACCTGCTGCCCATTAATTTCATTTGGTAGGCCCTAGTTCTTATATTATGGGAACAAGTAAATAACTTTTCCTTATTCACTTTCTCCACCCCACTCCTGATTTTATAGACCGCAATCATATCCCCCCTTTTCCAAGCTGAAAAGTTACACCAGCATAAAACTGAAGTAACTCAGAGGGAATCAAGCGTTCCTGACTGCTGTAGAGATACTCCACATTTATACCCATGTGTCACAGAGTCAGGGTCCTGCACCCTCCCTTCCTGAGATTCACCATGACTCTCAGCCAGCCAGTAAAACAGAAGGTTTATTAGACGACAGGAACACAGTCCCAAGCAGGGCTTGTAGGTACAACCAGGACCCCTCAGCCAGGTCCCTCTGGGGGGAAGGAGCTTAGACCCCAGACTTGGGGTTCCCTGCCTTTTCCCAGCCAGCCCAAAACTGAAACCCCACCTCCAGCCGACTCACTCCCCTCCCCCTGGCTCCTTCTCTCCCTTTGTCCAGTTTCCGGGGCAAAGGTGTCACCTGGCCCCACCCCTCTCCTGGCTCAGGTTACAAGCTCAGGTATTGTCCCTCAAATAAAGTCATCCCCTGCTATCCTATCCCCAATGCGGACAGTCCCAGTAAAACTAGACGACATTCCCAGGTCAATCCACCCCACTCCCTACTGCGTCACACCATGTAACTAAAATCAGAATATGGTCCCACCATGAGTAGAAACCAAAGAGAGAATCTACATAATTCAGCTCCATTAAAGCTATGCAGCTAGATTCTATACTCATGTAGCCCCCAATGACTTCACTTCTGTATTGAGGCTAAAAATTGACTAATGGACATCGTTCCTGAAGTCCCACTGCACATAATCTGAATTAATTTGTCATAATTTAGCATGGTGGATTAATATAACACAGAGAGGTTATATAGAACTGGGTAATTATGCCCACTTCTGTATGTCTCCCTTAACCAAACCTCTTCGTCACCTTGCCTTTCTGGTTTGAAGCCCTCAGGAAACATTAGGGAAGATGCAGCTGTCTGAAGTGGTGCCAGTGATTCCAAGGCATATTGCCAGGTCAGGGAATGTATGTAGAAGTGACTTCTCTGGAATGAATTTGCATTTTGTTGGTTTCTTTCTGCCGTGGTCCTCAATTTAGTTCTGTTTACAAGTGTCAGCAGACTTAAATCCATAGAAATCAATGGGCTGGAATGGAGGAGGGAAAAGAATGATCTTGTATTTTTAGGCACTGTATTAGTATTCAGAAAATCTGGGTTCAAATCTGGGACTGCCACAGACTTGCTGTGTGCCCTTTGGCAAGTCACTTCATCTCTCTGTGCCTCAGTTCCCCACCTCTAAAAAAGGGGAGGGGGGTAATAAAACAAACTTTCTTCATGAGGGGCATGGTCATTAGTGAGTGGGAGGTGCCTGAATTATCATTACAGTAATCAGGACTATGCAAGTATCTTAATTCATAGAACAGCTAAAACCCAACAAGTTTGGAAGAGTCATAATGGTCCCATCTGGATTTACAATCTATATTAAGCAAAGAATGCCAGGCGGCAGGGGCAAGTTAGTCTGTGGAGGTGCCCATCTGGTTTTGGAACCAGAGCACAAGGGAGATTAAGAACAATGCATAAAAATGCGGGAAGAGAGGATAAAACCAATGCTTCGCCTCCACCGCTGTACACTGTCCTCCATATGCTGCCTCCTCCTCCGCAAGTTTCCCTCTAACTCCGACTGGTAAATGGTGACTTTAGATTGATCAGAAAGGGTATCCCCCCTGTAGCGGGGTGGACCCCGCTCCGGCCCGGAGGGGTTTAAAAAGTGGCCTGGCAGGGCTTGAGAAGACAGCCTTTAGCCTGGGCTGATTGGGGAAGTAGCTGCAGGTGAGGCCACGCCCCAAACTGAGCCACAGGCCTTATAAAAAGGCCAGGGAAGCCAGACAGTCTCTCTCTGCCTTCAGAGAGAGATGGGCCTGGCTGTTTAGGAGCTTGAGATTGGATACCTGAGTGCAGCAGGGCTGGGGAAGGCTGAGGAGCCAGGGAGCTCCAGCCTGGAAAGCCCCAGGCTGCGGCCTAGCAGTGGGCCAAAGGTACTGGGGGTTGCAGAGGGCAGGCCAGGGGTAGGCCAAGGCAGCAGGTCCAAACCCAACTTTGCCTGTGATGAGTAGGCTGATACTGCAGTCTGCCCCAGAGTGTGGGGCTAGACAATGACTGGCAGTAGTCAATACTGAGGCAAGGTGGGGATAGAGGGTGAGGGTTCCCTGAGGAGGGGAGACCCTAAGAGAAAGGGGTTACTGCTAGGGTGCAGCACCCCATGTAAGAGGGCACCGGGTCCAGGGAGGGACACGGGGGGCCAGAAGACAGGTGGATCACCAGCCTGCAGAGGGCGCTCCAGCACTGGAACGAGCTAATTCCCGGAGTCACCAGCAGGAGGCGCCGCGGGGGTGAGTCCTGACCTGTTACACCCCCACACAGCTGTGTGTTTCCAGTCCTCAGCTTGTATCTCCCTGCTGCTGTTCAGGCAGCAACCAGATATTCGGGTGGGTGCTGGCAGGATAGTGGATTAGTCACAGATATGTTACAAAGAGATAGGCGCCCACCCATTCTGAACACACCTTGTCTCTCCCATCAGCCTCCTCAAGGGACAATATTAACAAGGTTGTTTTGTAGATGCAGCTTCTGCTTTAAAACAACAAAGAGTCCTGTGGCACCTTAAAGACTAACATGCTTTAAAATAGAAAGTGGAGGGCTGTTCTGTTCAATGTGGGCTGCGCTGAACAGGGGACAGGGATCCAGAAGAATGGTACAGATTAAGTGAATGCCTGAGACCTGATTCTCCTCACCTTTATTGTGGTAGAAATCAGCAGTAACTACACTGGAAAACCAGACCCCAACACCCAGATCGTCAAAGGTATTTAGGTGCCTGACTCCCACTCAGGGGTGGCTCTAGCTTTTTCGCCGCCCCAAGCACGGCAGTCAGCCAGCCAGCCTTCGGCGGCGTGCCTGCAGGAGGTCCGCTGGTCCCACGGCTTCAGCATACCCACTGCCGAATTGCCACCAAATCCGCGGGACTGGCGGACCTCCAGCAGGTGGCCGCTCTTGCAGGGACCGGCAGGGCACCCCCCGTGGCTTGACGCCCCAGGCACGTGCTTGGAGCGCTGGTTCCTGGAGCTGCCACTGCTCCCACTGAAATCGATGAGTGCCTAACTCTGGGTCCAAATCTTTCTTCTTCTCTTTCCTTACTTTTCTTCTTTCATATGGAAATAGCAACATTTACAAGTTAATAGAAAGGTCCAAAACCCATTTGAGAGCTTCAGGAGATGCAGAGTGCACTTTTCCTAGAACTCCTGGTGATGGAAAGATGGGACACTTGTTCACAATGTGTTCGGTGGCTTGGAGGTCTCCCCAGTCACACTGTGGCAAATCCTTGGTTCTTCATTCATGCAACAGGTGCATGCATCTTCCATGTAACATCCTAAGACGGTCATCTACTGTCTTTGGCAAAGCAAGAAACCAGGAGGTTTGACATGAGATTATCTACAAGGTGCTTGCTGTTTACATCAGACCGAGCCCATTGCATTCACCAGGTGTCTTCTGGATTGAAGCTGGATGAAAAAAAACTTCTCTGGCTACTCAGAATCGTCAGTGGGGTTTAAGATGAGCACGAGGCAGGTGAGCAAGGTTGCCATGGAGTGAGAGCTTTTGGTTAGCGAGAGTTTTCTTGTACTCGCGCAACGTAGCCATCTCTTGACAGATGGTTGGAGAAAAGATGTTTGCAAGGACTGGAAGCCAAGGCAGCGGGGCGGATTTCAAGGTGCCAGTTACAAGTCTCCTTGCCACGTTTAGCTGGGTATTGCTGAAGTCCGTGTGCAAGCTTCTTCCCCAAACAGGTGCGCAGTATGTGGCCATGGAATAAACTAAAGCCAGCATTGTGGTTTGTAGCGTTCAAGCATCACAACCCTAGCTAGAACCTGCTCGTTTTTGGATGATACTGATTTCCTTATTCTGAGAGGGGGGAGGGGTGCTATGAGGTCCAATCCTTTTCTGCAATAGCGGCTGATCCAAAGCCTATTGAAAGCAAGCCCTATTATTATTATTTATTTGTATTACTTTAGCACCTAGGAGCCTTAGTCATGGGCCAAGACGCTATCATGCTAGCCCCAAGGTAGGGGAGTGCATTTGGGGCAGTCACAGTTATTGTAATATCGCTAACAGCCTGAGTGAGGACCACAAGTTTGAACCCTTACGGCCAAATTCCTCTCTTGGTTACACCGGTGCAAATTTAGAGTAACTCCACTGCTTTTAAGAACAGGAGTACTTGTGGCACCTTAGAGACTAAAAAATTTATTTGAGCGTAAGCTTACGTGGGCTCAGCCCACGTCATCAGATCCATAGAATGGAACACACAGTAAGAAGATATTTATACATACAGAGAACATGAAAAGGTGGAAGTACTCATACCAACTGTAAGAGGCTAATTCATTAAGAGAAGCTAAAACTTTTGAAGTGATAATCAAGATGACCCATTTTGGACAGTTGACACGAAGGTGTGAAAATACTTTAACATGGGAAAATAGATTCAATTAGTGTAATGACCGAGCCATTCCCAGTCTCTGTTCAAACCTAAGTTAATGGTATTTCGTTTGCATATTAATTCAAGTTCAGCAGCTTCTTGTTGGAGTCTGTTTTTGAAGCTTTTCTGTTGCAAAATTGCCACCTTATACAGGCAGAACTGAGAACAGAATTTGGTACCTACGGTCAGATCCTCAGTTGGTGTAAATCAGCATTACTGCTTAACTTCCATGGAGCGATGTTGATTTACACCAACTGAGGATCTGACTGTGGGAGCTCAGCTGATCCCATTTCTGCCAGAGAGGTTTTACCACCACAACAGCATTTTGCAGCTTGAAAACAGAAATAGGATTTTTCTCAACACTTCTCAAAAATTACCCTCTCCAGGAATGATAACCTAGGCAAATTATTTTTTCTCTTCAAGCTAGATCATACCATAGGCTGTAAATATCACCTACATCACCTCTCTACTTATCCATTTTTCTGTTTCCTAACCTCTTTCTGGGCCTGCAAGGCTGGTACTCTGTATCTTGTGCACTATTTTACCCCAGTGCAAAAGGAGCGCCACATGCTCGTATATCAGAATGGCTTGGCTTTACACCCAGTTTGCATTGACATAAATGACTGCACAAAGTGTGGGCAATGGAGAATCAGGCCTTTATCAGCCTCTGCTCCTCTACGTTCTATTTCCTGTTTTTCTGCTATTGCTCTTCCTTAACCTTCAGGTGTCCACTTTAGTAACCCACCCCACAGAAGTAATGAGTAGAGTCAATAATGTGACAAATAATCATCTGGTCGGTTGCATCAATGTCTGTTTATCTTTCTCTTACGTACATAGCATATTATTCCTGTTTGCTAAGATGAGAGGCTGGGAACAATGCCTTACAACTTTGTCTTATGCAGTGTACTTTGTAGCCATTTAGGTCCCAGGATAAATAAATAATAATAATAATATTAGAGACAAGATGTGTGAGGTCTTAAACACGGTTCAGAAAGGAAAAATAAGTGATGGTGGTTCTCCCAAGCTCCGCCCATAAGCCAAACTCTTCCCAGTCATGCTACCAAAATGAGACGCTACTCAGCAGATGGTGCAGATCTTCACAATAGGATGGCCGTTCTCCTTTTTTGGATGCTATGATCAGGAATTTAAAATTGTCATCATTAGGATTCAGACTTAAAGAGCCTTGGAATAAATGTGACATATAAATATAATGGATTTGTAACTGTAAATGTTAGAGGACGGGTAGCCTTGTGGTTCGTGCACTAGACTGGGACGTAGGAGATCTGAGAGCTCTGCCACAGACTCCCTGTCTGACCTCAGGCAAGTCACTTCATCTTGTGATCCAGTTCCCCATCTATGGAATGGTGATAATAATACTCCTCTTCTCCCACCTTTCATCTGTCTTGTCTATTTAGATTGCAAACTCTCAGGACAGGGACCGTATCTCAGGATATGTTGTGCTTAGCCTAATCTCTGTTTGACCCCCCCCAGGTGCTACTGTAATATAAATAATAATTGAAAATATGCCAACAAATAAAGACTATATGCTCCTTAACGGCAGAGACTATATCTCCCGCTGTGCCTGGAAAGCACTTAGCACATCTGGAGAACCACCATAAAAATAATTTGTCTGTGTCTCTTAGCCACTAGTGCTTCAGGGTGTCTGCAAACTGAGGCAGATATGGCAGCACCGGTTACACTCAGGCCAGGTTTTAAAAGTTTGCTCCACAACTGTAAGGGCAGGAGACCCTATTTTATTAAATGAAAGTTTAGATTCCAGAGCAGCTACTATAGCTGCTCACCAAGCTGCAACAAACAGGCCCAATTCGAACCCTGGCCAAGATTTGCTGACAAAGTAAAAGCTTCACTTTGGTTTTCCAACAAACGGGCCCAAAGGAGGGTTTTTATCTTTGACTGGTTTGATGGTGACTCTGTTTTTTCCCCACACAGCCTTAGCTGTTGTTAACACACACTCTCACTAGTCCTCTAGTCTCTGTATGGGAAGTAAGCGTCCAAGGAATGAGCTCCTGTAAGCTTTTCCCCAGAGAGTTAATGGTTCCGGTAACTGCCTTCCTATCAGGTTCAGTTAGGAGTCAGCAGCAAAGCGGACATGAGTGGAGGGCTGCTCCATTTGTGGCCTCTGGGATTGTTGGTGACCCTCAAATTGCTTCCTTCATGTGGCATCTGCCACCCACGCGTACTTCAGCCCCCAATCCCATCCCCACTGCCAGCCACACATTGTAGCCATCAGTCCCACCCTCACTGCAGCTTCACACAAATCTATGCACCTCTGCCTCATCTCTGTTCAGTCTGCAAAAGACAAATAACTGTCACCCCTTTGCCATATACACTAGAGATGGGCCTGAACCAGGAATCCAGGCCAGCACTACTTCTTCCTTCCTGATATGTCCTACAGAATTTAATAGGGATGGAACCAACGTGTTTCTATAGTAATTACTCTGAAAAACCGATAGAATTTAAATACAGAATGCAATTCTTTGAATGGGTTGTTTTAACCATTCTATAGAACTTTACAGTGGGGATATTCTATAGGATGGCTGAGAAAACCCACAGAAAGGAGCTCATTCTCAATTCAATTCCACAGGATTTTTCTGCAGAGAGATGAAACTTCCCCAAAGTTCAGATTGTTCCTGAACTTCACATTTTCAGACCCATCCTATAACAGGCCCAGGCTGGAATTATGAATCCTAGAAATACCTATTTTCAGCCCATTTGCATGTGGATCTGGGTCCCGATTTTGTGGACTGTGCCTCTGCTCTAAAATATACAGAAGCCTTGTCTCTGAGCAGTTTGTTGAAGGCAACTGGATTTGTTGTGTGGGAAAAAAAATAAGAAGGGGAGAACAACAAACAAAAGGGACCAGAGAGATCACCTTAGTAAAATAGTCTTGGCAGAAGAGATCACTTAATGCTGGTTTACACTGGCAAAAAAGAACAGGAGTACTTGTGGCACCTTAGAGACTAACACATTTATTTGAGCACAAGCTTTCGTGGGCTAAAACCCACTTCATTGGATGCATGCAGTGGAAAATACAGTGGGAAGATATATATATACACAGAGAACATGAAACAATGGGTGTTAGCATACACACTATTGTATAACAAGAGTGATCAGTTAAGATGAGCTATTACCAGCAGGAGAGAAAAAAACTTTTTGTAATGGTTTCCACCAGTGCAGCAGTATTTGCAACAAAGTTCACATCACACTGCAGTGATACAAACTGATGCAGCTACACTAGTGGCTAAAATTCCTGTATGGACACGAGTAAGTGCAATATTGTAGGAGAGGAAATAAGGTTTATGTTAGTTATAGCGGCACAGCTAGCCAATGTATCTCTAACCATCTATATCTAGCACAGCTGTTTGACATCATTATCAGATGACTAAATGGAAGCATGGTCCTTTTGCTTTCAAGAGGATCACATGCTGATCATGCCTTTTAAGACTGTGAGATGCAGCCCATCTATAGGTTTGCTCACATCTGTTGCACCAATGAGCCATCACAGCAGAAAGCAACCGCTGCTGCGCTAAAGGTTTCATGTCTCTCGTGTCCTGGAAAAGCAAGGACAAGTGTACTAGCTCCAGTCTCCCATGAAGTTCTTTCAGTGTCCTGCCAGTATTTCTGATCCAAAAGTACCCACTTTCTTACTCAGCTGCTAAGATCTCTGCTCGCCATATTCGCCTTGGATGAATTCTACCCCTGTTAGCACATGATTCTTTATCTGTGCCAACTGGAGGCTCTGAGGGCTGGTTCCAGGCCCACCCTTCTGCTGAAGATAAGAAAACAACTGGCCTCCTTCATAACAGTCCTAACAGAAAGACAAGAAATGAAGAGGCTACGGAGATGAGCTCATCTATCAGCCCTTGAGGTGACTATTAACAATGGGACTCTTTCTATTGACTTCATAGGGCTTTGGATCCAGCCCAGCTGAAAGGCCTGAGGTGCACCGGAAGAGACAGTATGGGGTGGAGGAAAGTTGGTATTGACACTGCCTGTGCTGCACCCATGCTGGGCAGAAACAGAAGACATCAGGATACCCAGTGGTCATTGCAGCACCTTTCATCAGCTCTAAACCAAAAGAGTCTGCTGTCTGGTTTTCCATGGGCAGTAATTCTTTCTGTCCTAGAAATCCCCATAGCTGTGGGTTAATTGCAGCCTGAGATGTTGCAATTCCATGCAAAGGTCCAATAGCTTTAGGAGAAAATGGCTTCCACTGAAAAAGAAACTTCCATAAACCCCTCAATGCCACCTAGCCGGGGGTTACAAGAATATCCTGATCCTGGTATGTCCAGTCTGGTTCACCAAGAATATCATGTGCAGTCTTAAATGAAAACGAGGGCCACGCTTATATCATGGTGCAATGTATGTACAGATACTCGTGAGTTATGATGTATGCATACTGCAAATATGTTCCTAAAGTCTGTATCAAGGCAGAACTGACAATCACGTTTTCTGCTAGACAAAAGGTATTCATCCATCTCTCTCTCCGTTGGCATGTAAATTAAGGTTAGTGCCGCACCCATGAAGACACACCCACTCAAGTAGGGCTTTACATTGTGGCTACTCATGCTCCAGCTAGGCCATCCTGAGCACTCAGACCCAGTGCTGATTACCCAAGTTAACTGTGCAGTGAAGACATACCTCCTAAGATAAAGTGGTTCTACCAACTGCCTCTGGTCGCGGCCTTGGGAACAGCACACTTGACATTTCTGAAAGATATTACATTAGAAAATAATTACTTAACACAAGTTACTTAACCAACGAACAGGCTTCCTTAGCCACTAGCATAAAACGAAAGGAGTTTCTGTGGCTGCCAGTTGGTGGATGTCTGTGTAAGACAGTGAGGTAGGTAGAGGCTTTATCTGTGCTGCTGAGAAAAGGTGTGTTTTTACCATGGGGTAGCTAGCATGCATTAGCTAGTGCAGATAAGGGACTTTAGTTTTACTGCAAGGTAAACTAGGTGAGGTCACCCCAGGCAGGAAGTATGGTGCCGGCCTCCCCTAGTTTCCCTCGTGATTAATCTAACGTGACTTCTCACCAGTGTATTGTTACTGCAGGATAGCTAATGTGTGTTAGTTACATCATAATAAAAACACCCCTTTTCTTAGCAGAGAAGACACAGCCAAAGTGTGTAGGAGAGAGATACAGAGAGTGTTTGAGTTAGTATAAGAGAGAGAGAGAGAGAGAGAGAGAGAGAGAGAGAGACTGTGTGTGTGTATATATATGGGAGAGTAACAGCAAAAGTTAAAAAGAGAGGAAGCATGTAAGAAAACCTGTGGCCTTCAGTACTTTACCTCACTTCATTGAATCCCTCCATTATCTTTGCAACTCTATCTTGACTTAGAACAATTCCACTTTAAAAATGTGCCCACCTCAGAGCCACATTCGGTTGTCATAAGGGGCCCAGGTACACCATCCCATTCCTGCACTGTTACATACCAGGCTTGATCCTTTTAAACTGAGCTTCTCAGATGTTTAATATGGCCAAGATTTTCCAAAGGTACGAGTGGTTTTGGGTGCCCAACTCGAGGCATGTTGAAGGGGCCTGATTTTCCAAAGCATGTGGGTGCTCAGCACTGTCTGAAACTGGGCACCTGAAAATGTGGGTATCCAAAATGTCTAGTCACTTTTGAAAATCTTGCACTGTGATGATAAGTGCAATATAAGTAGGTGATGATAGATTAGATAGGAAACACCTGATGCATCTAAGAAAATGCCAATAGCACTGAGCTACCACAATTTCATTTCACTTCACATTGACACTGTTCTGTCATCACTATTGAATGCTGTTCTTAGAACCCAACTATTGCACTGATTCTGCGATGTGATCTGATGACTACAATGGAGTTCTGTGCAGGCAGAAGGGACACTTGCAGAATAAGGGCCTGTGGAGTACCCGTTGACAGGTCATTTACGTCAGCTGTTTGTGGCAGCAGCTCCAAAATCTGATTTCCTGCGGCCCGTTTCAGTTCCAGGCAATAGAATGAGCTTAGCAATGGGTGCAGTAATGACCTGCAATAGAAGAAGAAATGAAGGGAATTAGGTTAGTGCCAAACATATGTATACACTGCAGTAAAACAAGGCTGGGCAGTGTGAGAAAGGATACAAAGCTTTCAGAAGAAGCGCTTGTTAGGGCTGGCTGACAAGACAAGCTAGTTCTGTGGTGAGCATCAAGTCTATTCATGTGAATAGTAGTTGCTTTAATAAAGATTGGCATTATTGCTAAATATAGGCCTCGTGTCCCCACTACCTTTCGCCATCATTCACTCATGTTCAAACTGGGTATAAAACAGTAGCACTGGAATAATTGATTACACAAGGTGCAGAGCAATAGAGAGGCAAACCGAGTGAGTGTAAAATGTTACCATTGTGATATGCAAGTGGAGAATCTGGCCCCCTCGCTTTTTCAACAGAAAGTACTTTGGTGATGGAATATCCAATAGAGAGCCAGATCCTGGTGGGAATTGGCATCTCTATTGACTTCAGTGGAGTTATGCTGATTTACAACAGGTGACTATCTGGACCTGGGTTTTATTTCTGGCTCTGCCACTGACCTTGAACATGTCACTGCCAAGCTCAGTGCCTCAAACTGTGCCTCAGTTTTTCCATCTATACAATGGAGATAATGATACATATCCACCTTTGTAAAGTACTTTTAGATCAATGGATGAAAACTGCTATAGAAAGGATGAGTAGCTGTAGTGTTGCAGTCCTCCAAGAAAAACTTAATCCTCGGAGAAGTTACAATATCACCCACTATATAACTTGCTCCTTTTCTGTGCAAAATTTGATTTGGAAGCACTTCCAGTTTGAACCACTGGGGATTTATATAACATTCTCCAAAGCATGATGTCAGGACAGGTCTAAAATAATCCTGTATGCACATTAGTTCACATGCCCACAGTTCATTCCACACCAGGCCATTGTGATATAAGCATGTTGTTCATTCATGAAGATAAATTCTTTCCTGACATACAGAGACAAGATGGATGAGGTAATATCTTTTCTTGGACCAACTTCTGTTGGTAAGAGAGACACGCTTTTGAGCTTACAAGGAGCTCTTCCTCAGGTCTGGGAAACTAACTCAGAGTGTCACTGCTAAATACAAGGTTTAGCATAAGGAGTTAATACATATTTCAAGGGACCATTCAAGGTACACAACCTCAATACAATATATTTCTTGTGAGCTGTACACAGAGTGGAAGTTTGTTATGAGGCTCAGTTTGGGCACCATCAGAGCTAACTATACACCAAAATGATTTCTGTGGACTAGTATATGCAGGTCCATGACCTTCCCAAATCAGATAATGAGCACAGAAACGTAGTGTCCATATTACAATAAAACTTGACTGAGCAAATTTTATTAGGCATTTTATGCCCAGGCAAGTCATTTAAATCATAATTGGTTTGAACTGGCAGTCTCACAAGCTCTGGCATTCTCTGCCTGCAGCTGAGTGCCATTCAGAATTCTTGTCTGACTTTAAAAACTTTACAGGGAATCAAAGGAATAGTTTCCAGTCTGATCCTAGCTCCTACCAGCCCTCACTGATCATTCTAATTTAGGAACAAAGGTACAAGGGAGCTGGCTTTTAGAGCATAAGATTTGTCCCAATGGAAATGAGTAATTACAGGTGAGGAGAAGCAAAAGCAAATTCAGCTGTAATTTGTACATCGAGGCAACATAACGTATAGGCATTTCCATGGCATTCCACGCTGCAGACTATACAGCTGATCTCAGCACACCCCTGGGAGCCGTTCCCATCCTCACACTGCAGATGGGGAACCGAGGTTGCAGAGTCTCAAACAGGTGACTTGGTGACAAACTCTGTGCATCTGATTCTGCGCTCACTCTACGCCTTGGAAAAACTCCACTGAGCTTAGGCCCCAATTCAGCAAAGCACTTAAGTGGGTGCTGGTCTGTAGGCCCATGATTAAGTCCATCTCTGCTCAGCAAAACTCCTGACAAAGCATACTGTATGCTTAAAGCTAAGTAAGCGCTTTGCTGGAGCTACCTGGTATAAAACCAGTGTAAGGGAGAGGAGAATCTGTCCCTGTATTCGCCCTTTGAGCCAAGTTCTCAGCAAGGTTCAAAATGAATCATGATAAAGTATAATAATTAATAACAAGTGTCTGTATATGAAGAGCCTGAAAACTCCTGGATGCTTATAGCTACATAACTAAACACGTATAATTTAAACAAAAGCAAAGGCCGCATGGTCTCATCAATGAACACCAGAGCTGTAGCCTGATCCAAAAGCCCTTTGAAGTTGGTAGAAAGACTCCTTTTGATCTAAACAGGCTTTGGATTGAGCCCCTCCTCCAAGAATTAAAACACACTCATCTTTCCCCCAAACCTACAATACAGTAAAAGACACAAATCCTGAAACAACAGTGAATTGAAAAGGAAACAATCACAGCAATTAAATGAAGTTGTACTTTGTACGGAGAGAGAGTCAGTATGGATGGAAAGGCTAAGGAATGAATGAGTCAGTATATGATAAGATCAGTGCAGAAAGTTTGGTATTAGACCCAGTTAATCGAGAGCTCTGGGGTGGGTTTGTGTTTTGCTTTCAGGTTTTTTTGGTTCACACATCGTCTTATTTTTCATAAAGAGTTGACAACAAATGAGCTTGCTTATAATAAACAAAATGGAACTGAAATAAAATAAAATTGTTTAAAGAGTAAAAGTAGGGGGGAGGAAACAAATCTGTAACTGAAAGAAAATAATTGACAAATAAATAGATGAAAAGCCTTAATGTATGCCTGTAAAGGTTACTGGTCTCATTTTAAATAGCACTGCAGATGAGGACCAATGAGAGACCATTATAATTATCTGTATTATGTTAACAGTTAGCCCTTTCAAATTCTTGGACGGCTCAGTAAAATGAAAATGGATTTTTACCAAATTTTCCTCCCACAAAAATATACATTTTCAGGTTGAGAAAAGGCATGCTAATTTGTAGGATTAATTATTATATACTAATTAGTATTGCTATCATTATTCCTAATAATAACAACATCTCTCTACTGATGATAAAACAAAGATACAAACCTAAACATTAAATAGCAACTACATGGACAAGAAAATCCTCCCATCATCCTACACTTCCTTAACAATCTCATCTTCCTCTCATTATCACATCTGTGATCATGAGAAATTCAACACTGAAGCTATCTCAAGGAAAAACCAATAGTTCTTCTCATAGCTCTGGAAAGGATATATTTCCCAGCAGTGATTAATACAGCCACTTTAAAGCTTTACTGCCACTTAGCGGTTACAAAAAGCATTACTTTCTTTCTCTGCACTGTGCTGGGATCGGCTCTGTTTGCATACAGAGTTTGCACAGGGATGGAGTAGAGTTGTGTCACTCTTTCCAAGAAATATTCAATGTAAGAAATGCCCCCACATAATTCTGACAAAATGCTGATGCCCTGATGGCTCTTTGAAGGGAATATCTCCCCATCTGTCTAAATGTTTACCCCTGGGTAAACTAAAAATGTCTAAATCCAGTTGACAACCATTTCATATTGCAGATACTTGGGACAGATGTTCACATTTGAATGGAAAAGAGAAGCTTAGTCTGTGGGTTCTAGTCCTGCCTGAAACTGACTCTATGTGAGCCATGGCAAGTTACTCCAGCTCTGAGCCTCAGTTTCCCCCTTGTAAATGGGGATAACAACACCTGCCTACATCACAAGTAGGTCATGTAGGCCAAAATTCTCAACCTTGCAGGCCTAAATTTGAGCACCTACATCCATATTAAGGCAATGGGCAGGGACTCAGGCCACCTGGGTTCTATTCCTGGTTCTACCATTGATCTTCTGTGGGACTTCGGATAAGCCACTTCACTCCTTTGTGTCCTTTCTTAACCTTTGTCTGTCTTGCCTATTTAGATCGCAAATTCTTTGGAGCAGGCACTGTCTTTTACTATGTGTCTGTGCAGCAGCTAGCACAATGACTCCCCGAGGTTGGTTAGGACCTCTAAGCACTGCAAATAATAAAATAATAATAATAATAATAATCCAAATGGTCTCATTTTACAGACAAGCTGGGCATTTGCAGCTCTCATTCAAGTCACTGATGGCCAAATTCTGTTTCCACTTACACTGATGTAAATTCACAATGACTTCAGAAAGTTAATCCCAATTTACATGAGAGAAAGAGCAGGGTTTGGCCTTTACTGTGTAATAGGAGATGGGTCAAAATTGAAACATTTTGTTCACAATCCCCTGAACTGTGGTCTGGTTTAAAAAAAAAAAAAAAAGGAATCCTAGATCCAAAATAAGTCAGGTTTTGATTTTGTGAAACTGAAAGCTGATGGCTGACGTTTTGCAAAACTAATTGCTTATTATTGAAATGGACGGAAACCAGGACCCTTCACCCGAACTCCTCTCCTACTCTGGCAGTGGTGATAAATTGGAGCCTAGGCCCCCTTTTGGTCTAGAGCCTGGGGTTTGCAAAATTAAAACATGATTGATGAGGTTTTGCACAACGAAAACCCAGACGCCTGGGCCCATCCCTGAATCTAGTCTGTTTGTTTCTAACTGCACAGTAAGGGTTGAGGGCAGAATTAGACTACTGTAATAGTTTAAAGAGGCAAGTGAACTTGGACATTTCCTCTCTACCTTTGTTCCAGCAAATATCGTCAGAAAGTTCCTAGTGTCTGTTTTGTAGCTCCTGTGTTAGCAGGTTAATTCATCATGGCATAACACTAGGGGCTGGAATGAAACACAAGTTCTTGGAAGACAGACAAGGCCCCAGGGAGACCTGGGAATAGGACCACCTATACTAGCAGAGACCACTAACTGTAACATTTTAGCTAGGTAAACATTGCTGCTGAATCATGTGTCTTTCCTACCAGCATGGATCAGAGGAGAGAAAACCTTATGAGGCTGTTACCTAGTTAGCCCCAGACCTTGTTTTCCTATGTGCACAGCAAGGGTTAGGAATAGAATTCACCTTTCTTAATGTAAATCAAGATTTGGTTAGGGAGGTTGTGCTGTCTCATGGGATGGGGCTAGGGAACTTGTCACTGAGGCCAGGGTCGGGAGAGGACAGGAAGATAGCCCCTTCCCCAAGTTTATCTGCCATGGTTGGGAATTAGACCAGGCCAGAAGACAATGGAGAACATGGCAAAGTTTGTGTCACCCTCCCTTCTAGTGGCTGTTCCACTAGGGGATAATAGTTTACTACTGTTACCACCGAATGGTACTCCTTTAGCTCAGATGGTAGTGTTCAGTGCTGTAGTGCTAAAGCTCCTCAGTGCAAACCCTGCTGCTGAACAATATGGAGGGTTACTGTGTGGCCCACGTGCAAACCCAGCCCTTACTGTGGTTTGACTCTTTCACATAAGCAAGGCTGGTGGTAGAGGAGAAAATGGCAAAGTAGCCAACAAAGGGGGACAGGGCAGGGCAGGCTAAGAAAAAGAAACACAGAGTGATGCTGAGGTTGTGACACAGCCATATATGGCAGTTTCTTCCTTAATGTGTCCTAAACTCAGGGTCTCATGTAACCACCATTGCTGAATACATACAAGCTCTTATGAATACTGTGGGTGCTGAATCTGCATTGAAAAGACATTTTCCAGGTGACTGATTGAGAGGAATTTCAGAAACTAATTTTAACAAAGCAGTTCCTACGTGCTAAATCCTTTCTATGAGGTATCACCTTACAAAACCATCTATCAACTCACTGTTGCTTGGCACCCAGTGCTGCAGACATACTTGCAATACATTAATGAGCAACAATGCCTTATGCATGAAGGATGTAGAGCCGAGCAGCTACACAGCAGCATGTGGCTCTGTCTCGCTTCAAGTGGCAGATTTGAGGGAGACGGGCTTCAACCTTTGGAAAATTCTTTGCAACCACATGGCTTCATACAGGTTATCCCTTCCCTCATACAGAACCTTGGTTAAAAAGCTGCTGTTGCTTCATAGCAAATGGCCTAGCTACATCATGATTTTAAAGGTGGCTATTTAGAAAATAGAGACAGTGTTCAACCTCCAAGTCATTGGTTCAATTCCAGACTATGTCAGGAGTATCCTAAAATTGTTAGCATCTGATGGTTGTTCAGTGGTCTGTCTGAATTGATGGGTCTCATTCTAGTACCCACTGGGTAGGTCTCTCGCTATGTATTAGTATATTTACATAGTCCTTCTTGTGGGCAGTCATACCAGAGATACCAAGGAGAGCAGGCCATGAAGGCTGTCCAATCTTTTCATCAATAAAAGATATGTAGTATGCACATTGCTGCCCTATTTTGAATCAGATACATTATGATCTTTAACCCTCGCTATAAACTGTATCTACGTGGAATTTTTATTATTATTATTTATTGGTATTACAATAGCACCTAGAGATCTCAGCCCAGAGCAAGCCATATGTGTACTATGTTCTACACATACACACAATCCCTGCCCTGAACAACATTAATCTCAATACACTTCTCTCTCATCTTACGTGCATTTAACATGCGTGAATTCAGCTTTGCGCGGTCGGCAAAAACAAAACAAACAAACAAAAAATAACAATTTAATACTGTACCTGTAGTGCGGGCGATTCCACCCGCCATTACACTCAATGGAATTTTGACTATACGCAATTTTCGCTTTATGCGCTGACTGCGGAACGTAACCCCAGCGTAAGATGTGACAGACCTGTAGACAAGATGGACAAAGGGCTGTAGGGGAAACAGAGGCACAGATGGTGAAATCACTACCTCAAGGTTACACAATGAGTTTTATGGCCAAGCTGAAAATAAAACTAGGTTCTCCTAGTCCAGTGCCCTATCCACTAGATAACACTGTCTCTCTAGTTTTATATATCAATTTCTCATACCCATCTTCACCAGCCAGCATTGCCTCTCAATCTACAGGTGACCCTGTTGGGGAAGACTGTGCACACTGGTAAGGCAGCATGGATTTGTGAATAGGAAAAAACTGGGAAAGAAACAGTAAGATGTGTACTACAGGGATACTGTGCCTTTAAGAAATAAATAATGACCTCCAATGCTGAGCAAGGGGAAGTGAGAAAGCTTCATATTAATTGACCAAGTGTGGAGGAGATTTGCCAAAGTGTCTCTGAGAAGGTAAGAGTGCCAGGATGTCATGTTTAGAGACACCACAGAAAAAACAGAGGGAGGTCATTGTGTCAATCTCTTGCCCAGCAAAGATGGAAAAGCAGCTGAGTACACAGCCCTGCCCCAGGCAGTCATGCAAATGGGTAAGAATGGAAAGAGTGTTTGACTGAAAACATGATATTCGCACATGTCAAGGAAACTTTCACTCCCCGGAAACTGTCAGCACTGGCATATTTTATGTTGATTGTAAATTTAAAACATATTTAGCAGGTTAATAATGCCTTTCTATAGTGCCTTCCACCGGAGGATCTCAAAGATCATTAATTAAACCTCACAAATTCTTTCAGATGTAAGCAAGAGATAATTAGGGCTCCACCGCGGACATGTAGCCACCTCTGGTATAGAACATGATGGCTGTTTGATACAGCACAGTAACACTCTACACAATGTGTTAGTGCAAGAGGTGAAGAAGCCTTTATCAATCTGAAATTGTATAGTGAATTTAGGTTGGTATTTGGCTCAGATTAAATTGCAAACTCTTCAGAGCAGAGACTGTGGTGTCCTAAACTATGATTTGGGCCTCTAGGCATTCCTGCAATATAATAAATAAAATAATAATAATTAATAATTAATAGCAGGGTTATTATTCAAACACATCCAGAAAGTGCACTGGGATCTTTAATGACCACAACCTGGCTGGATTTTGGTTTTGCATTTAAATGGGTTTCTACCAGTGCCCAGGGGGATGAAATTGTGCTGATGCCCCAGCGCATTATACAACCATCTGGATAGGTTTAGTCTAGATGCCAGTGCATTGTCTACACTGGAACTTCTATTACTGATACCACTACTGGAGCTGCATCACTGGAAGATATAAAAAGAAATCTAGTGTAGATCCATCTTTTGTGAAAGATTCAAAACCCCACATCCTCCAATGAGGGCTGAAAAAGCTCCTACTGTAGTTCTCTGATCTTCCAATGAGTCCTTCAGCAGAAACAGGGAAGATGAGACTTGATATTCCTGATGAAGTAAAAAAAAGGAACCAACTAAACCCATAAATCAACTTGTTTAAATAAAGTTCCAGCTAAAATGGTTTCCAGTCCTGAGCGGCCAGTTTTGGAGACAGGACCAAATAATGGCCCCAATCCCATCAACATTTATACAAGTGAATTTAATTAGCAGAGAACTGAAATATTGTTGCATGATATACAACCACTGAGTGGGATTACTCACATACTTAAAGTTAACCATGGAGATGCCTGTCAGATTGGGACCCATATGAGAACAGTGTTTAAAATAATTCTGTAAACTAGACAGAGCTTTTGTTGACATGTATAATCCCTACCGGAATTTATATTGTATATTGTAAATGTTAACATTACCCAAAGGCATGTTTCACACAAAAATTGACCTCAAGTCACTTCTTATCAAAATAAGATAAACAGCATCTCCACATAGGCACATTTTAAATGTTATGCAAAAATCTTTTAGCTCCCTTCTAATTAGCAGGCTCCCCAACCTGGCTGGAAGAGCCCTTGGCATTACCAGTAAATAGATGTGAAGAAAAACAGACACACTTTATCAGATACATTCCAATCAGGGGTGTGAACTTTATGCTATTAGCAACTCAGACATCTGTGATGGGTCCAGTGTTAATGGAAAAACTCACTAAAAGGCCTGTTGATCCAGGTAGAGTGGCTGAATCGTAGAAGTGTAGGACTGGAAGGGACCTTGAGAGGTCATCTAGAGCAGTCCCCTGCACTTAAGGCAGGAGTATGTAATTAGTAGACCATTTCTGATCCTGACAATAAGATTCAGGAGACACTATAGTGGCAATCTTTGTGTTCTGTTTCTTGGGTCTGTTAGTTAGACTGTGGAATACAACAGAGCTGTATCCATTGACATTTACCTCTGTGTCTGTTGCATGTGAAATTGTTTAATGTTTTTATGCAAGGGTGGATTTTCAGATAAAGACCAATACCAAGTGTTCATAAAGACTAAGCAGTAAAGTGCATTTGTGAGGCCAATGCCTTTGTTAAGATCGCATGTAGATTTGTGACTGAAAGGTGCTCCAGTCTGTCAGTCAACATGCAGAAATAAAACAATCGATAGTCAAAGCATTCAAAAGTGTGAACTGAAACCTGCAAATACACCCCCACAAAAACAACTCTCACGTGAAAGTGTTTGTAGGCTCAGGCCCAAAGCATGCAGGATGAAATCCTGGCCCCACTGATGTCTATAGCAAAACTCTCATTGACTTCAATGGGGCCAGGATTTTACCTGCAGTGCTCTTCAAAGTGCACAGTGCCCTCAGTGTGAAGGTTGCAGGATCAGGCCCTAAGTGTGTAATGTTTTTATAAGTGTACCACCCACCTGCAACATTTGAGGAGTCTTGTGTGATATCTGATTTTTTTCTTAAAGTTCCTGGAGTGGAGTAATTATGTGAAAATATCAGTTTTCATTAAAAAAACACCATTACATTTCTAGCTCCCATGGTTGTACAGAAAAGCTTGAAAATGTGATCCAAGTACCAGAATCCAGAAGGTAAATAAAAAGAAGCCCATTTAAAAAAAATCTCATGATTTAAAAACCAATCTCATGATATTTTTGGGTCCCGATACTGATGATTTTTAAACATTTGGGGTTACCAGTACTGTATGTGTATAGTGCCCTAGGTGTGAAGTTATAGGACTGATTCCTAAGTGCGTAGAGCGTTTATAAGTAGTACCAAAGATTTCAGCTATAAATACAGTCGTGGTCTGTTAATGCACATGCAGCTGGAAGAACCTTTATTATTTGTGCAGCAAAATAAACATTGCATTTAAAAGGGGGCTGTGTTAATTTTTAATTTTAATTATGATGGAAATCTGCAATAATTCAATACTCTAGAAAGCTAAATAAATATACATTGGGGAGGTCAATGAGCAGCCCCAGCTGGCCCAGCATGAACCCCACATGAGACCAGGCAGTTAAATATCCACTTAATTATTTGCCTGGATCCCTTACACAGCAGCTGCCCTGCCATAACTAAGCTCGCACTATACCTGACCCTAGCCATGCCCCCAGCCCACTCCTAGCCATGCTCCCATCATGTCTGGCACTAGCCAGGCTCCCAGCTCACACCTAGCTCCCGTGAGGCTTTGCCTTAGCCAGACTCCCATCATGCCTTGTTGCCCTAACCTAGCCCCATCTCAGCCCCGCCCCAGGCTCTAGCCACGCCCCCAGTCCCACGCAGACCAATCCTTAGCCCAGCCCATTGCCCTTTCCTCCCCTCCCCTTAGTTTCTCGTGGGCTTCCCGAGTGAAGGTCGGCGTGCCTGCGTCACGTCCGGCGCGCGGGACCCGGAAGTGGGAATGGTTGAGGTGTCGCTATGCGCCGCGGAGGCGCCGGGGCCGAGCCAAGCCGGAGCGAGACCAGCAGGTACGGGCAGGGTCGGGGCTGCGGTGATGGGCGTTGGGGCGGGGTGGTCCCCGGGGGAGTTGCCTCGGTTCTCCTCCCTCACCTGAGCATCGGGCTGGGCTGGGGTCCGATGGCTAGAACAGGGGGGCCGGACGCCTGGGTTCCTTCCATCCCTGGCTTGGGAACGCAGTGGGACGAAGGGGGGCTGGGGACTCCTGGGTTCTATTCTCGGTTCTAGGGGGGAGACTGGGAGGCCGGACTGCTGGGTTCCATCCCTAGGCGGGGGGCTCCTGGGTTCTGTTTCTGGTTCTAGAAGGCGGGGGGACGACACTGGGAGGCCGGACTCCTGGGTTCTTACTTTGAGGGAGGGGGCTGGGGCTCCTGGGTTCTTTTCCCAGTTCTAGGATGGGATAAGGGGGTTATAGCAGGAGGGAACTAGAAGTCTGGTCTCGAGGGTTCTCATCCGGAGTCTAGGAGGGGAGTGAGGTCTAGGGAATTGGGGGGGCACTGAGAACTAAGCCTGCTGGGATCTGCCCTGATTCTGCTCTGCAGCTCACTATGTGACCAACCTGGGGCCAGTCACTTCCCCTCTCTGTGATGGAATGAGTGAAGGTTATAATTGTTGCTTGTGAAAATGTTGGAAAGGCCTATATAAGAGCTTGGCCTATATTTATTTGGGCTGGTCTACACTGCGGGTGAAGTCGATGTAACTTACCTCACTGTGGGGTGAAAAGGACACTCTTGCGGAGGTGGAATCATTATGCTGACGGGAGAGCATTTTCCTGTCAGCATAGCATGTTTTCACCAGATGTGCTACAGAGGTGCAGCTGCATTGGGGTAGTGACGCCAAAGTAGTGCGGTAGTGTAAACTTGCCCTAAGCAATAGTAATGTTCCTGAGTTACTGTCCTTACCTTACTAATCAAGCCATACACTGCACTGTGACCCTATAGGTTTGCACTACGTTATTTTCCTTCAAAGGGGAAAACAAACAAAAAACCTCTATGAATACAGAATTTAAATTATGTCATCTGGGTCAGTAACGCTTATCTGCCTCCCATTGCTAAAGGCCATGCAGACCTTGAAATATTGATCATTCCAGACTTCCACAGTATTCATAGATTCATAGACTGTAGGACTGGAAGGGACCTCAAGAGTCCAGTCCCCTGCCCTCATGGCAGGACCAAATACTGTCTAGACCATCCCTGATAGACATTTATGTAACCTACTCTTAAATATCTCCAGAGATGGAGATTCCACACCCTCCCTAGGCAGTTTATTCCAATGTTTAACCACCCTGACAGTTAGGAACTTTTTCCTAATGTCCAACCTAAACCTCCCTTGCTGCAGTTTAAGCCCATTGCTGCTTGTTCTATCCTTAGAGGCTAAGATGAACAAGTTTTCTCCCACCTCCTTATGACACCCTTTTAGATACCTGAAAACTGCTATCATGTCCCCTCTGTCTTCTCTTTTCCAAACTAAAGGACACCATTTTACTGACTGCAGCACTAACAGTGGATTGCCTGTTGCGCTTACCTAACTCAAAATGTCTTGTAGCATCTTTGTTTTACAGCATATCTGATAGAATAATTAAGGCTGGCTGGTGTGTCATTTTGTAAAAGAGATTTTGGAAAAAAAACATATTCAGGGCAGTGATGGTGGTTGTTGCATTTGCTATGTGGATTTTTGAGCTGAGGGAGAAAATGCATCTAGTGATCCAGGCCTCACAACTTCTTTCAAAAATAGTTCTTCCTTACTTCATAGAATATCAGGGTTGGAAGGGAACCTCAGGAGGTCATTTAGTCCAACCCCCTGCTCAAAGCAGGACCAATCCTCAGTCATCCCAGCCAGGGCTTTGTCAAGCCTGACCTTAAAAACCTCTAAGGAAGGAGATTCCACTACCTCCCTAGGTAACCCATTCCAGTGCTTCACCACCCTCCTAGTGAGATAGTGTTTCCTAATATCCAACCTAGACCACCTCCACTGCAACTTGAGACCATTACTCCTTGTTTTGTCATCTGCTACCACTGAGAACAGCCTAGATCCATCCTCTTTGGAACCCCCTTTCAGGTAGTTGAAAGGAGCTATCAAATCCCCCCTCATTCTTTTTTTCTGCAGACTAAATAATCCCAGTTCCCTCAGCCTCTCCTCATAAATCATGTGCTACAGCCCCCTAATCATTTTTATTTCTGGTTCAGAAGCTCCACTGCTTTTTTTAACTTGTAATCTGGATTTACGTAATCATTGACTGAGATGATGGTTCAAGTAAAAGTGAGCATGTGTGACCATAAATAAAAATCGTACATCCAAAATTATTTTGAAATAGTAACTTTTTAATTATTTAATAAAGGAACATTGCTAATATGAAACCTAGACAAGCTTAAAAAATATAAAGCAAAAGAAGTCAAAAGTAGTCTGGTATTACATATGCCTGATAGTTTCCCTGGCAATTTGTGGTTTCAGAATTATATTTACATGGTTTTAATGTTTCTTTCCATTGTTATTGTTTGAAGCCCACACAGACATGAAATTAACTATATGAAAGGTGCTGTCAAATAGGAAAGTAAACTGAAAAAGGTGTCTGTCTTTTCTTTTCTTCAGTTATGTGATTTTTATCTACTATTGTTAAAAATAACACATCAGAAATTTTTGTAAACTGGTAGGTTTTCTCTGTTGAAAAGTGTTAATGCTGGTGTGGGTCAAATTCCAATTTAATTATTCAGTTTTTGTCCTTAAATTCTCCCTGCAGTTCAAACTTGATTCACTATTCTTCAGCATCATCCGTCCTGAGCTTTTTATATGGTGTTGCTGTGAACTGTTACAGCTGCTGTTCCATCTCATTGGTGGTTGCATTTCAGGGGTAAGTGATCCATGCATATAATTCATACAGTATATATTTAGGGCTTCAATCTCACAGTGTGATTTGTGTGGGTATACCCATGCATCCATATGGGATCCCATCAACCGACTGCAGATCCTGTTGCAGTATTGGGGGGTCTATGTTTGTAAAGTGCTTTGGGATTAATTGGAAATAAATCCTTTAAGTAAGAATATTAATAAAATGTAGTCTGGATTTATTGCTTTTTGTGTTTGAAATGTTGAAAATTAAAAAAAAAAAATCCCCAAGAAGAATACAGTTGGAATTATTTGTATTTGGGGGGGCTGGCATCCCTGTTGGTGATTTACGAGAGCTAAAGATAAACTCCTCAGAATGAGGTTCTCTACCAGATATGCTGCAAGGAGTACATAAAACTAATCCTAATACGTGTTTGACTTCATTTGGGCTCCTGAATTACAGGATTGAGGCCTTGGTGACAAGATCACTTTTTAACATAACTAAAATCTGTGTTCTACAGGAATAGAAGAACAATGGCTCTGGGGAGGATCCATGTGCCTTATAAATCTGGGATGTCTGGATGATACTAGAACACAAGCTAATTTGCCTGGCCACCCTGATCAGAATATCCCAACATGGGAAGGTGAGACTCTTAAACTAATCCTCAATATCAAACAGATAAAGTTGCAATATGATGAATATAGGACTGCAACCCTAGAAATCTTGAACTCCAATCCCAGCTCTGAGGTTTGAGTGCCTCTAAATCTGGGCATCCACTCAACTTCTTTTTTCCCATATTTCTGTAATGGGGACAATACCACCCACCTCACAGAGATGTTGAGGATTAATTGGTTAGTTATTTGGAAACTCTTCTGAAAATGAAAAGTGAGTCTTGGATCACATTTCTGCTGAACATGATTATGCAAAGCTAAGAATAAATGCAGAATAGAGGTGTTAGAATTCTAAAACACTTGCACTGTAACACCATCCTCCAGAGCCCAACAGATTGAGTGCCATGAAACAATAGTATTAAAGGAAAGTAATTACAGTGGCATTTAATATAGCTCAATTAAAATGCAAATTAGGCTATATCATATTGCCTTTATAGAAATCCATGGTACACCCACATCTTGAATACTGCGTGCAGATGTGGTCGCCCCATCTCAAAAAAGCTATATTGGAATTGGAAAAGGTTCAGAAAGGGGCAACAAAAATGATTGGGATCAACGGCTGTCGTATCAGGAGAGATTAATAAGACTGGGAATTTTCAGCTTGGAAAAAAGACGACGAAGGGGAGATATGATAGCAGTCTATAAAATCATGACTGGTGTGGAGAAAGTAAATATGTAAGTGTTATTTACTCCTCCTCATAACACAAGAACTAGGGGTCACCAGATGAAATTAATAGGCAGCAGGTTTAAAACAAACAAAAGGAAGTATTTTTTCACACAACGCACAGGCAACCTGTGGAGCTCCTTGCCAGAGGCTGTTGTGAAGGCCAAGACCATTGCAGGGTTCAAAAAAGAGCTAGATAAGCTCATGGAGGATAAGTCCATCAATGGCTATTAGCCAGGATGGGCAGGGATGGTGTCCCTAGCCTCTGTTTGCCAGAAGCTGGGAATAGGCAATGGGATGGATCACTTGATGATTATCTGTTCTGTTCATTCCCTCTGGGGCACCTGGCGTTGGCCATTGTCGGAAGACAGGACACTGCGCTAGATGGATCTTAAGAACAGCCCTACTGGGTCAGACTAATCAGAAAGGGTTTTAACAGTTTTATACTCAAAACTCATTCTGATATGTTTGTGCTAATGAGCCTTATGAAAGAAGCTTTTGTTGTGCAGCTTTTAAAACTTGTTATGCATGGCTTCTGAAGCAGAACTGAAGAACTGTAAAGTTTGTGAAGTGAATTAGAATGCTGCATGTGTCAAACGCTTGCCTAATTGTGAAAATCTGCGAGGGGAAAAATATGTTTCCATTTCCTTACTTGTGTGGCTAATACAAAAAGTAATCTGATGTGATAAGTCAGTACTTACTGTCTGTGTTTGGGTTTTTCATTTTTGCTCTGTTTGTACGGGGAAGTAAGGCTGTTTGTTTATTACTCAGTTTCATTACCTAAGTCTCATGTACTATCATAGTGCTGAAGTATTTGGGTTTGCATTTTACAAAGGCAATTATTGTTCACCTCTGTTAACACTGGATGTCATTGAAACATAAGCAAAACCTGAGTTGGAGGCCTATGCGACGTTAAGATTTTGATAGTTAAAGATGGGGGGGGAAAAAGATCTGTTTGACTGAAATTGAAGGATGCATGTTCCAACAGAAAGGTGTTTGTTGGCTGTTAAACTTGTGATAATTCTTTTAGCTTTGAGCATTCAAGGTGTAATCTTGATCCCACTGAGTTTAGTGTAATTAGGAACAAGAGCAGGTCCTTTGTATGTACCTTTAAAGTTGGAAGTTCATTTAAGTATTTGTTCAAATTCTTAGCCAATTTTGGGAAGGCTTAGCTCCCTGCTGTTAGGATGCATTTCAAGCAGTCTTTCTCCTTTATAAATTACAGGCTCAGCATCTCCTGTTTGTTTCCTGCTTCCTGGCACTTCAGCATCTCCCCAGTGGGGTGTCCTCGTATACTGAACACCACTTTGCGACAAATTATTGTCATTGGAATACTTGCTGCTGCTGTCTCCTTGCTTTATTATTCCCTTGTCATCCGGCATAAATATGGGCGTTCGTACAGGGATAAAAAGTTTCACAGGTGAGGACTAATATAATGTTCAGGACAGGAAATGAACATAACTCAGGGGTTCCATGTTGATCACTTCAAACAGTTGAACCAGTGAGTAGTGATTGGATATCCTGGTGTGTACAAAGCCACATGGAAAAATAAATTGACTGAAAGCATTTTATGTAAGATGCTGCTCACTGAAGTCAGTCTTAGAATAATCTTTCCTCTCTCCAAACCTTGTATATCACTTTTAGGGTAATTTGGCATTTGTTGTTTTTTGTAAACACCTTGAAGGCAAAGGTGTAAACTCCTAAACAAGCTTATAAGTGAGGTCTGAACTTTTTATACACTATATCATTTTGGTACTCTTACCTTGTGCTTGTTGGACAATTGTATATGTTTATATATCTCTCTTACATATACAATGGATGCCACTTAATAACAATCAGGATATTAACTTCCAGGTAATAGCAATGTTTTGCCAGGAACCGGTCCTGTCCCACTGCCTTTAATGTTAATGGGATTTAGATATTGATAACAGGCATGCGACTTATTGACAACTTTTTCATATGCCATCCCTGGCTGCAGCTGGAAGGGGAAACTGCAAGGGCTTTCCACAGGGGGTGGGAGCATTGTGGGCCCGAAAGGCTGCACGGTACCTGTCTGTCCTCTCCAGGCTATGCCCTGCCCTGATACCGGGAACCTAGGCTCGGCATGTCCCAGTGCTTCCTTCATTGGCTGCAGGTTTGCAGGACAGCAGCCAGGAAGGAAGTGCAGGGACGTACCAAGCCCCAGCTTCAGGAAAGTTTGCAGGGATGCAGCAAAGGAAGGAAGCACTTGGACATGCCTTCCCTGGCTGCAGCCTTACAACCCTCCCCGTTGCTGCCCTGTCCACAGTTTCCTCTCCCAACCATAGGCAGATATGCAGGGCTGCAGGGAGACATTTCGTGCATGTCGCAGTGCTTCCTCCCGTAGTTGCAGCTCTGCACATCTGTCTTTTGTTTATTGACAACCTTCAGATAATAGCAATTCATTGCTGGCAACAGAGAGATTGCTAATAAGGAGGATCAACTGTATGTGAATGTCTTATGTTGCATAGTTATATTTTTAAATATTTTCACTTGTTTCTCTTTAGATGTACCTCTCCTCACTTAAAATTGCTTTTAGTTTATTAACTATTAAACTTTCCAATAATTTAGCATGTTTGATTTGTCCTTATCCCCACATATAAAAGGTGGAAGGAGAAGTGTTGTGTAGTAGGTAACATTTCTGACTGGAAGTCAGAAATTCCTGTCCTCCACTTCCAGCTTTGCCACCAGCAATTGGATGATTTTGGGCAGATCTTTCTCTTTCTGTGCTTCATGTTATCCCTGTGTAAAATGAAAATAATGCTTACAAATTTCACAATGTGTTGTGTGCCTTAATGTCTATAAAAAATTGTGAGGTCCTTTAATAGAAGGCAAAAGTAGTTGATATTTTTTTGTCTGGTGTATCAAATCACATTTGTAATACAAATATATAAGCAAAACCTTATTCCCAATAGACTTTCGCTACTTTTGCTTCTAGATACCTTGCTCGAGTGACTGACACTGAAGCTACAGATACCAGCAATCCCAATCTGAACTATGGCATCGTGGTAGACTGTGGCAGCAGTGGGTCTAGAATCTTTGTGTATTGTTGGCCAAGACACAATGGCAACCCGCATGATCTGTTGGACATCAAACAAATGAGGGACAAAAACAGAAAACCAGTGGTTATGAAAATTAAACCAGGTATGAAAATCCCTAATGTTCGGTAATTTTTTCTAAACAGCTAACTATCTAACCCAAATCAATATTCAAGATTTACTTTAAAAACCCAAGGTTTCATTTTTCAGAAGAGAGCTGACTTCTTTTTTGTTTTTTGGAGTCCAGTAGATACAACTGGTTTCTAGGCATAATTGAATAATTAGGCGTATTTACTAAACAGCCTTTTATAAGGGCCTCAGAGTAATAAATAGAACAGTGTTACAATTTCATGAAAATTATCTTAATTTAAAAACCATCTGAAAATTAAGCTTTTTGAAATATTGTCATAATGTAGCTTGTTCCCGTCTCCAATCATAAAAATAATCACTCTAGGTTTGCATGAGAAAATAGGGGTTTTAACTTCAAAATCAAAAACTGTTTCCTGCTGCCTAAACGGTCAGTTGGAATACAACCAACCAATCTACCTATGTACATCTTTCAAAACAGTGGCTCTCAAACTTTTTTTTACTGGTGACCCCTTTCACATAGCAAGCCTCTGAGTGCGACCCTTTCCCTTATAAATTAAAAACACTTTTTATATATTTAACACCATTATAAATGCTGGAGGCAAAGCAGGATTTTGGGTGGAGGTTGACAGCTTGCAACCTCCCCCCCCCCCCCATGTAATAACCTGGCGACCTCCTGAGGGGTCCCGACCCGCAGTTTGAGAACTCCTGTTTTAAAATCTCTTAGATGCAGTTGTAAATTAAGGAGTAATATATACTTCATATTTAGGCATATCAATAAAGCAATCCTTGCCACAGATTATTTAAAATTGATACATATAAAATTTTACATATATTACATACATATATTAATGGCTGGATTGCAGTAGCTTCCCAAAGAACCATGAAATGGACAACTGCATTATTGTAGCTCTCCATCGACTTCATCTGTGTTTGGTTTGAAAGGTGCTTTATTCAGCTTTACAGTTAGTTACAATGCTGCCAGTGTGGAGGTAGGAGGTACCTATAAGCATTACAGGTTGAGTTGTCAGTTAAATAACTAGTTCTGCTCAGTTACAATCAGTTTTGATTCTTTTATTTTGGTAAACAAGTAGTGGGTTTGTTTTTCTTAAATGTTTCAGAGACAAATTCATAAAAGCGATAATGGGCTGAAGAATAGGTTGTGGCTATTGGTTAGTATTGGAGTCAAACCTGAGTTATCTTCTCACCTCTGCAGTTCACTCACTAGGTGACCTTAAGTCATTTAACTTCTGTACAGAAGTTACCTCTGTTTTTCAGAGTGGGAAATACTTCTCTCTCAGGGTTTATAAGGTTTACTGTTTGCAAAAGGCTGTAAGGTCTTAGGTGAAATGCAAAGTTATTTTTAATTGATAAATGGAATCTGTCTAAAATTTGAAAGTAGACAATTGGGTAGCTGTCACTGGAACAATGTATTTGAATAATTAAAAACTGACTGTTTGGGAACTCTTTAAAATGCTTAAACTCTTAATCTCCTTTTGAAGTCCAATCCATGTCTTCCTGTTGCATAGTTCTCATGCCATTGTGTGAAAATATCCCTGTGTATGCTGACCATGGAAATGCTGGTGATAGCATAGCTAGCCCTGTTATGATCACAGTGAGGATTGGGCTGAACACTTAAGAGTTATATTAATCTTAACTTTAAAAATGAACTGAAACATCTTGAAATGGGAGAAGGGTGAGGTAAACTGCATTTCAGAACTTTAGAAGTCACTACCTTATATTGCTCCAGCCAAAAAGAAATTACCATCAATTCTTATGAGGGTGTTATATAGCATAGATACTTGAGTAGTATTTTGTACTTGGTTTGTGCCTTGCATTGACTGTTAGCTGGAAAGTTATTAGTAGAGCAAGTCTTTTTTTAGTTTTTAAGTAATTCCCTTATACACATTAACTGATTGTGAGCCCTTTTCTGACAAAACTGGTTAGCATTTGCAAATAGCTGACTTTATGTATTAAAAAAAAAAATCTTCAAAGCCTGTGAGTTTGTTTTTTTTAAAAGCAAGTTTGATGCTTTATGTGAAAGAAGCTTTTACCTTACACTTGGCACTTTCTCCATTCATCTGTGTGTTTCTCCAGGCATTTCAGAGTTTGCTAGCTCTCCTGAAAGAGTCAGCGATTATATTTCTCCACTTCTGAAATTTGCTGCAGAACACGTGCCCCGTGCAAAACACAAAGAAACTCCTCTCTATATCCTCTGTACTGCAGGGATGAGAATCCTGCCTGAGAGGTGAATAGGTACCTTATTTCTTTCACTATTTAGTTTAAAGATCCTAGTGTTCTGAGTAGTTTAACCATTGTTCAAAATGTTGGTAATTTTGCAGCCAGCAGAAGGCAATACTAGAAGACCTGCTCACTGATATTCCTGTGCGTTTTGATTTTCTGTTTTCGGACTCTCATGCAGAAGTTATTTCAGGGAAACAGGAAGGTAAGTTAATGCTGTAGAAGAAAACAGTTTTAAAATATTTTTGTTTCTTTCCAGTCCCGTTTTGTTAAATTCTTGTTGTTTCTGGCTGCTTTCTTTGTCAAAATGCTTGGTAAGTTAAGAGATCTTATGTCTCAACAGCAACTGTTCTGCATTCTGGTCAAAAGCAAAAAATGCCGCAATAATTTATGTAAAATGTCATCTAAAATCAGGAGAAATAACGAATGTCTCCTTATTTAGGTGTCAGGCATATGTGTCCATTTTCTCTTACTTCTGACATCAGCCAGAGTCTGATATAACAGGATTCCAAGGAAGGTTGTGGATGACCTAGGGATGATCTAGGTTTTCTTGATCCTGCGTCAGTGCAGGGGGCTGTACTAGATGACCTCACAAAATCCCTTCCAGCCCTGTGTTTCTGTGATTGTATGAAAAAAGTACTCTTTTTAGAAACATACAAGCTCACTGTAGAGAAAGTATAGTTGGCTATTACTGGCTTATAGATAAGGCTCTGTGTTTGTAACAGATTTCTTGACTTCCTGAGACTTGTGCAACGGCTGCTGGTGTGCCTGACCCAGGGGCCGCCTGAGCAGCTCAGGCAGTCCCTGGGCCAGTCGCACCAGCTGCTGCTGGGGCAGTCTCGCCCCTCAGCAGCAGGAGTTTGGGGGGAGGGGGGATTGGGGTGCAGGGTGGTGCTTACTTAGGGTGGGCTCCCAGAAGGACTACAGGAACTCCCCTCCTTCAGCTCCTAGCTCTGTGATGCATCTGCCGGCAGGCACTGCCCCCACAGCTCCCATTGGCCGCAGTTCCCAGCCAATGGGAGCTACAGAACCAGGGCTTGAGCCAGAGCAGAGGCAGCAAGCGGAGCTCAGGAGCCGAGTAGGGAGCCTCCCCCCACCCCTGCTGCTCCCCTGAGCACTTACAGCACCCGCTGCGCGCCCCCCCCCCACGGGCTGTCCCCCTGAGCTGACACCCCCCCCTCAAAACCCTCCCAAGCTTTAGTCAGGTATATAGTAAAAGTCACGGACAGGTCACGAGCCATGAATTTTTGTTTACTGCCTGTGACCTGTTCGTGACTTTTACTAAAAATACCCGTGACTAAAACGTAGCCTTACTTATAGATGACAAGATCTTCCCATTTTATTCTGAATTTTTTTATTTAACTTGCCTTAAAGAATTACTGAATGATTAAACTAACGAGCTAGGATTTTGAGAATTGTTTGAAGATTTTAGGTGACAAAAACTGTTAAATTTTGAAGGAATGCTTCAAATTGTTAACAAATGAAATGAACATAAAGATAATTGAGGGAGACTAAACTGTAATAGGTCTTTAAAAAGCTACCAGATGGCCTAACATTTTTACAAACTTTTTTTTTTTTAAATGCTTCTAGGAGTATATGCGTGGATTGGCATCAATTTTGTTTTGGGACGATTTGAACATATTGATGATGGCAAGTATATTAATTATATTTTAGAAGGAACTTCCTTTATATTTTCAACAGATGGGGTCTGTGGGGACAGTAAAGTGCCAGATAATTATTTTTTAATGAGTGTCTTCAAATAGGCCCAATATGCATACTGGAGCACATCAGTCACACATTGTGAGAAGAGCAATATCTAAATTTCACGTGACTAGTCTAGTGCAGGGGTCAGCAGCCTTTCAGAAATGGTGTGCCGAGTCTTCATTTATTCACTTTAATTTAAGGTTTCACGTGCCGATAATGTTTTAATGTTTTTTAGAAGGTCTCTCTCTATAAGTCTATATATTATGTAACTTAGCTATTGTTGTATTGTAAAATAAACAAGGTTTTCAAAATGTTTAAGAAGCTTCTTTTAAAATTAAATTAAAATGTTGATCCTACGCCGCTGGCCCGCTCAGGCCGTTACTGGTCTGGGGTTCTGTTCACCTAGGCTGGCAGCGGGCTGAGAGGGGCCTGTGGCCGGGACTCCGGCTGGCAAGGGTCCAGCAGCCAGAACCCCAGACAGGCAGTGGGCCATGCGGGGCCAGTGGCTGGGACCCCAGACCACTGCTCAGCCCACTGCTGCTCAGGGGTTCCATCCATCGGCTCCTGCCAGCCGGGATCCTGGCTGCCAGACCCGCTCAGCCCGCTGCCAGTCTGGGGTCCCGGCCCTGCCCACATACAGTGAGTACCTACCTCCTCCCTGGTTCTGGCCCATTCTCTTCCTCTCTCTGCACTGAGCTGAGGGTGGGAGTGGACCAAGCACAGGGCTGAGGGTGAAGGGTCTGGCCAGGAGCTAGAATGAGGGAGGGGGCTCAGGGTTGGGGTAGAAGGTTTGGGTGTGGGACACTTACCTGGGCAGCTCCCATCTGGTGCGAGGGATGCAGGTGGGAATGTGGGTGTGTGTGTGCACGACTCTCATTTGGTGCTCGGGGTGGGGATGTGGTGGGTGCAAGAGTCAGGATGTGGGGTGGGGGGCCTGGGTATGTTAGGGGGTGCAAGAGTCAGGGCAGAGGGCTGGGGGCATGTGAAGGGGGTGCAGGTGTCAGGGCGGGGGGGGGGCTGGGTATGTGTGGGGGTGCCAGAGTCAGGGCTGGGATTGTGGGGGAGGTGGTAGTGAAGGAGTCAAGCAGAGGGCTCTGTGTGTGTGTGTGAGGGGGATACAGGGCTCAGGGCAGGGGCCTGGGGTGTGTGTGGGGCTCAGGGCAGAGGGCTGTGTGTGTGTGTGTGGCGGGGGGTGCGTTGGGCAGAGCCCCCTCCATTCCTGCAGCCCCCAACTGGCTCACGCACTCGGGGCCCCGTGGCGCACTGCATGAGCGCAACTAGCACCCCTCGGCGAGAGAGTCCCCTCTGGCTGTGTCTGGAGGAGCCGCTCCGGGCGGCGCATGACCCCGCGGTATGCGAGGGCTCTCTGGCCACCACTGATTCCCGCTCGTCCGCACCTGCTATGTGCTCAGTGCTGCCAGGCCGCGGGGCTCTCCGCTTCTCCCAACTCACGAACAGAAGTACCGGTCCCTGGCCGCGGCTGGCTGCCTCCTGGGGACGCTCAGCAGCCAGCGCTGCTGCCGCCGCCAGCCTCTCCCACCTCCACTGCCCCCGCGTCCTGCTGCCAGGAGTTGGGACCAGGTCCCGCAGCGAACCTGCTCCCCCGGCGCGCCGCCAATCCACCATGGTCAGCTATACCAAGGCGGCCCAGGTGAGCGGGCTCCTCCGCGCCCCCGGGCAGGTCTCCTTGCAGAGTAAGGGGACGCGTAAGCCCACGGGCAGGCCGCTGAGGCAGTTTCTCTCTCGAGGGGCACGGGCTCTGCCCCTCACTGGCTGTGTGTCCTCGGGACTCCGGCAGGCAGCAGAATGCTGTTAAAAATTGGCTTGTGTGCCGTCTTTGGCACGCATGCCATAGGTTGCCGACCCCTGGTCTAGTGATTCATGTTCAGTATTAAAATTTTTCATTAGCAACACAGCAATTCAATGGAAGGTGCTCCTTCTCTTTGAGTTTGATACTGCTTAAGATCCCATCCCAAATGTATTTCTCAGTAGTGCCAGATATCCATTTTGTATTCCAGAGGATGATGCAGTAGTGGAGGTACATATCCCTACCAGTGAGAATAAGGAAGCCATCATTCGTAAGAGGACAGTGGGTATTCTTGACATGGGCGGCGTGTCAACCCAGATAGCATATGAAGTCCCCAAAACTGTAAGCTTTGCCTCTTCACAACAGGTTATTATCTGTACAATTTTCCTTCATTTTTTTTCCCCGCCTGTATTTAACCCATATCATTGGTTTTTGTTTCATTACATCACATCCCAAAACCAGGCAAGAGAAGACGTGACCACGAGTCCCTCATCAGCTAAGCAGTTAATTTGTGTTTTTTTTCATTTGAAAAAAAAAAGTTGATAAAGCATGGTGGAACGTTCATTTGTACAAGTATTTAACTTAATTGGATTTTTCTAAGCAGACTTGTACTTAAGAGTTTTCATGCTAAAAGTTGTGTAGTTCCTGCATGAGAAGGAAGCTGTATTTATCTGTCATGTAATTTCCCTTGATAAGCTAGAACATGAGAAATTGATCAAAGTAACAGGTCACTGTATTAAACACAATGTGCTATGTGCCCGACACAGTATATGTGCTGTGGAAAATATGAGAACTAACTTGTTTCTAAATTTCAAATGGAACAATATGACTTATTTTAATCTCAAAAGTATGTATTGATTTTTAGGGCAAATCCTGAAGTCTTGAATAAGGCAAACTCTCACTGACTTTGCCAGAGGAGAGACTGTATAAGAAACACAGGCTTAGACCCACAATACATTGTTAAAATTAAACAATTTTTATTTAAGCAGTCTGTGAAATTGAATTTTTCCTCGTCTGAACAATTGTATTAGCAAGCACTGCCTCTTCAGATAGATGGCAGAATTCTCCTCTTAACTCAAAAGATCTACTGCAATATACTTCCCCCTCTCCCTACACACATCTGTGGGATATTCCCATATGTAGGAAGAGGATACTGGAGTGGAAATCTGATAGGAGACTTCTTTAAAAATTTGAAATTCAATACCATTGTTAATGGGGGATCATCTTAATCTTTGAAGTACGTACCATCTGAGCTCCTTGTTTTATTACAAGTCTTTGACAAAGCACTTATACTTTAAGTATTTCAAAAATTGAACAGGGAGAGGAAATGACTATTTGTGCTATTAAAAAAAAAATTGTCCTCTGAACTAAAGATGAATTTGATAGTACGAGGAGTTGTAAAGAATTGTTTACTAGCATATAGTTTTATACTATCTGAACCTGTGGTCAGATGTTAGATCTAAAGAGTTCTCGTGATACTGTGGTCCTCCCTCTACCCTCTTGAATGTGTACCAAGAAAATGCCCGTGATGTTTGAGCCTGCTATTGCAGATGCTGGAACCCCCGTGCACCATTAAGCTGATTCCCTTGGCACCTTCTACATGAAGGGCTTCTCTTCACTACTGGGGTAAGTCAACTTAAGTTACAGTACTCCAGCTATGTGAATAATGTAGCTGGAGTTGACATAGCTTAGGTTGACTTGTCAGGGTGCTGTCACTGCACTGAGTTGACGGGAGACACTCTCTGGGCGACTTCCCTTACCCTTCTCAGAGAGCTGGAGTCGACCGGAGAGCGTTCTGCCATTGATTTAGTGGGTCTTCACTAGACCCGCTAGATCGATCCCTGCTACATCAATTGCAGCAGCTTCGATCTCCCCATAGTGGAGACCAGCCCAAAGTATCTTTGGAACTGGTGTTTTCTCTGTAGTTCTTCAGAAATTTTTATAAGCAATACTGGGACATGTCTGAGGAGATCTGAATGTAGAGTCTCTGAGAAGCTGTGAGAACCTGATCTGAAATGACACTTCAGTGCCTGTAGCACTCTGGTGTTCACAGGCTTGTAGTGACTAACTTTGCTTTGTATTGCAAAAGTCTCTCTAATCTCCTGTCGCTTGGGTGCCTGCAGGAGGAAGTAGCCAAAAACTTACTTGCAGAGTTCAATTTGGGCTGTGATGCTCATCAGACCGAGCACGTGTACAGAGTGTACGTAGCGACGTTCCTTGGTTTTGGTGGGAATGCAGCACGGCAGAGATACGAGGACAGTATATTTACCAACACAATTTTTAGAAACAGGTAATTTGCTGTGTGGCTGATTGCATATTATAAATGCTTAAACTGTCCTGAAAACCCAAGCAAAATGTAGCTCCCTAAATGGACACATCTAAAATTGTTGAGCAGTATACTGTCCCTCTTTAAATACTATTACTACTCATTCCCTAACTTGACTATGCTGGAACCTTGATGGACTGAAATAGTTGTGTGTCCTCACGAATTGCAGATGTATGGTGTTCAGAGAATGGCTAGCTAAGCAGGACTCAAGTGCTTTAATGCTGCTGCATGGCTTAACTGTCAGTGCTGCGGGACTGTACAGCTCCAGGGAAGAAAGGGTGGACTGGGAGAACCACCTAAGCCTGCTTTGGTGATCCAAAGTGTTCGATGTTCCCAAGACCTACCATTCTAGCAAATTATTTGGAAGCTCCATTCTAGGAAACAGTCAGTCTTTATACAAGTGCTGTAAATTACCATTGAGATTGCTGATGGAGGAATTATTCCTTCAGCCACAGGAGGGCCTGGGAGCATTTTGAATTAGCCCATGTGAGGTGCTCACATTTCACTGAGCCAAGCAGTCTGTTCTAGCTCACAGACTCACAGATTTTAAGGTCAGAAGGGACCATTATGATCTTCTAGTCTGACCACCTGCACAATGCAGGCCACAGAATCTCACCCACCCACTCCTGTAACAAACCCCTGACCTATGTCTGAGCTACTGAAGTCCTCAATTTGTGGTTTAAAGACTCCAAGGTGCAGAGAATCCTCCAGCAAGTGACCCGTGCCCCATGCTGGTATAGTTAACTGCAGGTGGCAGATGTCTGACTGGATAAATAGAATAATTGTTTTCTTTTTTGGGGCTGGGGGAAAATTCTCTGACTCACCCTCAAAACAGAAATCTCCTCCAGATCCCACACTGTCTCAGTCCTGAGCAGTAACTCAGACTGAAGCTTGCGAGCCACAAGTAGCTCTTTAATGTGTCTCCTGTGGCTCTTTGCAGCACATGATATTAAAACACTGTGTGACTTAATTATTAACCAGTCAGGATGCTTTTAACCAATTAAGTTATCAAGTTGCACTAAGTTATTAACTTTGCTTATTTTAGTTTGTGTGCGCAGTGTCCACAGGGGGGAGTTACAGTACAGCACCTTGGTGTTGACACCTCCTTGATCCAAAATGCGGGGCATTGTAGACTGGGCCTTAGAAGCCATTTTAGCAGCACCTATACATTTTTTTTTTTGTGTGCGCCAATTTCCAGTTACTGTTTTTATTAAATGTTTCTTTAATTATGCTAATTAAATACTTTTGCATCCGCTAGCCAAGCTGTAACTGGAGTAGAGATGCAGCTGTTATTTCTGGTAGCTTCGGGATTGTGAATAAAGCCTGCTCTGCACCATGACATTTTTTAGATGCACTTCATGAAGTTAGTGTAAAACCTTAACAAAAAATCTGCAGTTGCTTGGATTTTTGTTCTGTCTGTCTCCACGCCGAATGTCTTGTAACTCTGGTAGATTTAGCATAGTGTGCCTGACTTAATGTACTCTGTATGATGATTTCTGAATGTAAAAGTAGATGCCAAAATTTGCTCAAGTTAGAATGACTTGGTCTTCATTCTGTCTGTTTTTGATGATGCATCTTTGTCCATAATAGGATTTTGAGCATACTATACCTGTGATTGTTTCAACTGTGCTTAATCTTGTGACAGACTTCTGGGTAAACAGACTGGTATGACTTCTGAGTCTCCCTACCTGGACCCTTGCCTGCCTCTAGAGGTTGAGGATGAAATCCGACAGAATGGACAGACACTGTATATGCGAGGGACTGGAGATTTTAATCTGTGTCGTGAAATTATTCAGCCTCTCATGAATAAGACCAATGAAACGCAGACCTCTTTAAACGGCATCTATCAGCCTGCAGTGCACTTCCAGAACAGCGAGTTTTATGGCTTCTCTGAGTTCTTCTACTGTACCGAAGATGTATTGCGTATGGGGGGAGACTACAATGCTGCTAAATTTATTAAAGCTGCAAAGGTAAAGCATTCTTGAGGTATAATCTTCTCAGTGATCCAAACAGCGTTCACTTTGAAACTGGGGCAATGAAGCTTTTCCTTTGGAATCCAAACTCCTTTTACGTATGTAACTGACAGTAGCTCATTGTTTGGCCTCATCAGGGTTTTCTCATGAGAACGATTCACTACTACATAATAGTAGAGGGATTCTAGGGTGAGCAAAATCCATCCCAGAATTTGAGAGCTGAACTCCAGAGGGACTGTAGAAAACTCAGGCAGAACTTACACTTTAAAAATGTAACTACAGTCTCTTTAGTTTTTATCTGCCACGCAGCATATGTGCTTAAAATCATATAAAAAGGGACCAGAACACAAACCAACTGTGACCCACTAACTTTTTGCCAGCCTTCCCTTGACTTTTATTTTTAAATTACATTTAATGATTTATAAAGCTGCTTATCCATTGGCATAGTATATTTTCCTTAATTCAATATGTAAACGGAGCCTTTTTTGTTTGTTTATTTCGTTAAGGATTATTGTGCCACTAAGTGGTCTGTCCTGCAGGAACGTTTTGACCATGGTCTTTATGCATCACATGCTGATCTTCATAGATTGAAGTGAGTATTCATGTTTGTACAGCAGAAATCATTCATGCAGAGTTGCCAGAAGAGAAGCGTCCTGCCCAAATGCCTTATTTTAAAACATTGTTATATATGGCATAGGTGTAGCTGTGTCAGTCCTGGGATATTAGCGAGACAAGGTGGGTCTCATTTTAAAAAAGCATTGGAAATCTGAATGTGAATTTTATAGATTCCCAGGCCAGAAGGGACCCATTGTGGTCAGGTTGAGTGAAGCTTAAGAATTGCATCCGCTATAAGAAAGATTGATCATAAACCAGTATTGCTCTTTAGCGATACAGTAATGCAACTCTTGGAGTATAGGGAACAATCTTGCAATGCATTTTTATTGTGGTTTATAAAACTTTTAATGGAATCGGCGGTATCTCGGTATGTCACTGATTGGCAGGACCGGTGTTATCTTGCGGTGTAGTTTCTTGATTGGAGCAGGTGACTAGGAATCACGGCTTCCATTTTGCTTTCCAGTCTCGTCCTTGGTGCCATCCCTTCATAAGAGGGGACGGGGGGGGGGTAAGAGGAGGACCCAACCCCCAGTTCCTGTGAGGCCCAAAACAGCTAACCCACATCAGTATTGGATCGGAGGAGAAGAGTGGGCTTAAATAATAAGAGATCTGTCAATAATAATAACCCTCTGTCACCTATGTATATGCTAGGTCTTCTCTGTACCTGTCTTAATGTGCAAGACCATTGGGCCTGGGGCTGTCTATGTGCTTGTCTTTACAGTGGACTCTAAACCCCTCAGAGCAGGGATCTGAATCTGGTATATGTAAGTACTGTGTGACCCGATGGCACTATATAAGTAGTATAAAAAATGAAAAATCAAATGACCAGCCTTTATTCTGCTTGTTCTGTAGGTATCAGTGTTTTAAGTCTGCCTGGATGTATGAAGTGTTCCACAGTGGTTTCTCTTTTCCCATCAACTACAGCAATTTAAAAACTGCTCTGCAGGTTTATGATAAGGAAGTGCAATGGACATTGGGAGCCATCCTTTACCGAACACGATTTTTACCTTTAAGGTACTGCTTGTTTTTGCAAATGGTTAGGTGCAAGGCTTGGATGGTGGGGTGGCTTGATATGAAAGCAGGTTGCGAACAGGAGCAGAAGAAACATTGCTTCAAGTTTAGCATACAAAACACTTGTAGTTAGGGCTTGGGTGCTTATTTTAAACCATAAGAACATAAGAACATAAGAAAGGCCGTACCGGGTCAGACCAAAGGTCCATCTAGCCCAGTATCTGTCTACCGACAGTGGCCAATGCCAGGTGCCCCTGAGGGAGTGAACCTAACAGGCAATGATCAAGTGATCTCTCTCCTGCCATCCATCTCCATCCTCTGACGAACAGAGGCTAGGGACACCATTCTTACCCATCCTGGCTAATAGCCATTTATGGACTTAGCCACCATGAATTTATCCAGTCCCCTTTTAAACATTGTTATAGTCCTAGCCTTCACAACCTCCTCAGGTAAGGAGTTCCACAAGTTGACTGTGCGCTGCGTGAAGAAGAACTTCCTTTTATTTGTTTTAAACCTGCTGCCTATTAATTTCATTTGGTGACCCCTAGTTCTTGTATTTACCAAAGCATGTCTAGTAAATATCTCTGTGGATAAACACAAATGCCAGCAAGTCAGCCAGATACCTCTTGTCTTCAGATAGCTCAACTATGGTAATGTTTGCTGTGGCGTGTTTACTGTATGTGCTTTCAGTTTTTGTGGTAAGATGATCAAAAGGCAATTTTTTTGCCTCGCTGAAGGATTGAAGTCCTGTTTCCTATTTTGTACGTGTTTCCCCCTTTGTTTCTCAGAGACATCCAGCAAGAGAACTTCAGAGGAAATCACTCCCACTGGAGGGGCTTCTCCTTTGTTTACAATCACTACTTGTTCTTCGTCTGTTTTCTGATTGTGCTGCTGTCCATTGTGCTGTATCTGCTGAGGCTGAGACGGATTCACAGGAGAATGCTGCGCAATGGCTCATCCGCTTCTCTCTGGATTGAGGAAGGCCTCCCACCACAGAAGATTCCAGGAGCCTTATGAAATACTAGGATAAAGAGCCTCCTTATTACACTTTTTAAAGTACAAGCCATTTTTTTTTTTACCTCAGGGTTTCTCCTTTTTTTGTCTGTCCTCCCCTCCCCAAAAGAATCATATGAGGAAACCTCTCCCAGCAGTGTTGAACTCAGCAGGAGCTTTGGAAACAACTTAGATTATGGGAAATTGAGGTCAGACTACGCCGAGTGGACTAGAGAATATCTGCCAAAAATGGTTTTTAAAATTAATTTAAAGTAAATGCACTTTCATGTTAAAGAGGAGGGGAAGTCAAGACTTGATGCCAGTAAATGAATAAATGGAGGCAGCTTATGGTAACAGAATGATTGATTTCTCTTCCTTCAGTAAAATTGTGAAATATCACTTACTAGCTAGGATGAGTGGATATAGCTATGCATATTTTTGTTCAAGTCCATAGTTGATATCACTCAACTTCTAAACGCTCAGCCTCATAAATCAAGAAAAAAGTGCGGGATTTTTTAGAAGCAGTAAAAAACAGACCTGTCAGCTTTTCACATTTTAACATCTTAAGTGTTGAAATACTGCAACGGAAGAGAAACATCTATTGTGGCAACTGCTGTGTTTATGCAAAACACAACTAAAATCATTGCTTCGTTTAGTCATTACAGGTTTCGCCTTGATGTCTCAGAAGCATAGTTATGGTGGCAAAAGTGATTTCTCTTTAATCCTTCATTTCATGATGGTCCAGAGATCTCCCTGAAATTCTCATAAGCTTGAAAGGACTGGAAAATGCACAGACTTCAGTTAGTCCTAGTGGAACAGACACGTGCACATTGTCTTTGTTTTTGTCCTTTCCTGGTATAACTTACCTGTTAATTTATATTTTATTTAAAACAATATTAGTTTTACTTGAAAGCAAACTTGTTCATGATTAAAAGTGGCATTTATATGAACCTCTCGTTGATGAAAACTTTATTATCCTATATAAATCCATGCCTGCTCTCGCTTCTAACATGCCCGTTATAAATCCCCTGCCATGGTGAGTATAAATGTGTTATGAAACTTTATGCAAATCTCAATATTGCAATCTCCCCCCCTTTTTTTTAAACTAAGAGCAAACAATCTGTGGGTGGTTTTTCTTTTTGTTTTTTGTTAAGTTTCAGATCATTCTAGTTTTGTTCTCTGACCAAGTTCTGGCAATTATGTTCTGCCTATCTAAACACTTTGTATGTTTTCACTTCCTGTTTTAAACTGTTGTGGCACGATCATACATGCTGTTCGAGGGGGTTAAGCTCCATCCCAGAGTTGCTGCACTTCATTGGTGGATGAAGAGGTTCCCCAGTCAGTGAGCAGGAAAAATATTGGGGATGGATGTGTCTTATGCCTGTATCATGGCCACTGTTCAATCTTGTAAACACAGTTCGCTGTATGATAGAAATTTCCAAATAGATCAAATATCTATCTTCAGAGGCTGTTGTGAGGCACAATTAATGTCGGTAGGGCTCTTAAAGCTCCCCGTATCTTAGAGCTACAGGATGCAAAGTATTTTACACTTCAGGTCTGACTAGGGCATCACTATGTAGCTAACTACTACAATGTGTGCTGCATTTAAAACACTGGCTACTCCAGAAAAGCAGCAGCTTGCATAGTAAGCATAATGTTTCAATCAATTTTTAGAACCTAGATCAGATCTACAGCAAAAGGCTTCCCAAAGACCAGGCTGACCTGATGCAATCTGAATGTTCTGCTAAATTTTCTGAGCTACTTGGTGTGTGCTGACCTAAAGCATGCTACTTCTTTAGAAAAGGAATTGATTAATGGTTGCAATGAGTGTGGGACTGGCTGCTTCTGTATGTTATGGGCCCGATCCTATAAACTTTTACAAGTGTAGTTCTGCTTTCTCCAGTGGGTCTACTTGCATGAGTGAACAGTTCCAGAATTGGGACTCAAGCTTTATAACCGATCACTGTAAGTGTTATTGAGGAGATTTTACCTTCTAAAGCTAATACCATTTCAATAACAGGTTTTCTTTATATGTAAAAAGCCTAGCTTGTTAGTAGCATTTTACTCTTGTTTCCAGACTTAAACACAGATTTTTAGCTGTACAACTTACAAGGAGTTGAAAGGAGATGGAATGATTTAAGGAGAAGTTAGGCTAAATCCTCATGCAAAAATCTTTCTGGCACTTAAATTCACAAAAACAAAGTTTCTCATATCTCCAGCACAAGGAATTGTGCCTTTTTGTATATTGTAGATTATCTACATAGCACAGACATGGTATCTGACTGAGCACTTCATATTTATTAATAACTTTATTATTACACCCCCTTGTGAGGCAGGGAGGAATTATCCCCATTTCACAGATGGAAATGTGAAACACAGACTAATGATTTACCTGTGGTCGGAAAGGAAGTCTGGAGCAGAGCAGAGACTAGAACCCATAGCTCCTGAGTCCTAGCCCAGATCTTAGCTTGATGACCATCCTGTTTATTCCTCTCAGGCCAAATTATGCCTCTTGCTGTATAGCATCAGGGAATAGGAGGGTTCCAGGTAATTCAAGTGCACACAAAGAGGCAGAAGTTGCCTGTCTGTCTAAAAGATGTACTCTTGCTCAACCACAAGATAGGGGCTTGATGGGTCTGTGTTTTGGAGGTGGTCCGACTAGATGATTGTAATGGTCTTTTCTGTCCTTAATCTATTAATATGACTCATGGTTTGTAATTCCTCTCAAATTCCGGCCTGAGACAGGCCCAAGCACAGATTAAGATAGGGTGACCAGACAGCAAATGTGAAAAATTGGGATGGGGCTGGGGGGTAATAGGAGCCTATATAAGAAAATGACCCAAAAATCAGGACTGTCCCTATAAAATCGGGACATATGGTCACCCTAGATTAAAAGAGCTTGACCATTCTATTCCGGGGATTTTGTGTTCGACTTGTCAGTGCTGACCTTGATTTAACTTTAAAATCCATGCTTTACAGTGCAAGTCTAGTTTTACCAGTATCTGTTGTAGATGGTAATGTTGTAGCCATGCCTCTGATTGTGCAGGCATAGCTGTATTTTGATTGCTGGGAGGGTTGGTTTAAAAACTACCACCATAGTTGGATATTGCCCTACGATGGACACCACAAGGAAGAAGGAGGAGAGGTAGACCATTGGGGACGTGGCGAAGGACCGTTGAAGAGGAAATGAAAGGCATGGGAATGAAGTGGGATGAAATTTGCTGCCTCGCTCAAGAACGAAATGAATGGAGGAGAATGGCTGACGCCTTATGCTCCACTGGGAGTGAATAAGAGGAAGAAGAAGAAGAATAGTTGGATGGATGATTGCCACTTTGAAATGGAATTGTAATGAAGGCTTAAACTGAACCTTTGAGTAAGAACAAATAGCTTTAAAAAAATGGAGTAGTACATGACATGAAACTGGGCATTTCACCACCTGAAGTAGAAATGTGCTTTCAATTGTGGTATTTTTCTGATTGCTAGCTAAATGAATACATAAGATAATATCCCTCCACAGCAGCAAGTGGCTTAATCGCTTGCTTCTGATGTCTGGAATGCTAGTACAAACTCATTGCACTCATTGACCTGATAATGGTTATCAGGACGATTACCCGAATGATTATGGCAGAGCTTGTACTTCCTGCTGAGATGCCGAGAACTGAGTGAGCACAAAAGCATGCTTAGGTAAAGGGCTCCCTCCGGATGTGGGTTGAGGTTAGTGGTGAAGTGGGGAGGAAGTTTGCAGTCTGACTGGTATGGGGTATGCCAAAGATCATTTACTGGAAGATATAGGGTGTCTCAAATTCAGCATGCAAAAATATAAAACTCAAGGGGTGACTTTCACTTCTAAAAACGGCAACAAAAAGTTGGAAGGGAGAGTTTCAGGGCCTAAGTATGTTTCCCTTTAAACAGTGTTCTGTGAGGATTTAACCATCTGGTTTTTATCCCCAACACTTTTACAGATAATTCTCCGGTGGGATTGAGGGTCCTGTTCCACTAGATGCTTTTTACACACACACTTCAAAGAGGGATGGTGCCCTAAAGCTCCATAAGCTTTGAAAATAAGCCATAAATAGCTTTCCCAAGGTCCCACAATTCCTCATCAGGGGAGCAGGGAATGAGTTTGTTGACTCTGCACTAGAACAGTGGTTCTTAACCAGGGGTCTGGGGCCCTCTG